>NC_134100.1:77509679-78768679 GCF_000715075.1 Nicotiana tabacum
GAGAGTAAAAGCACGAAAGGTGATACCGTGCCATTATTATTTTTTTATGGTGAGGTTGAGAGTAAAAGCACGATGGGTGATGCCGTGCACTCTTTATTCATTATGTTTACCTATTTTCTTTGGTTGAAGGTTTATTGACTGTTCCATGTTGTCCTTTCCTGTTGTAGTTACCGTATCTTGCAACTCCTTTCGTATGTCCCCTCCCATATAGTACATGTTAACACTTTATCTGTTGTTATGTTGTACGTATATTTCCGTTTGTATAGGTTTAATTACGTGGGTATTCTATCCTAGCCTCATCACTACCTCATCGAGGTTAGGCTCGACACTTACGGAGTACATTCGATCGGTTGTACTCATACTACACTCTACACTTCTTGTGCAGATTTTGGTATTGGTCCCAACTGTACGTGAGGTGCATCAGCTCAGATTGGCATACTTGGAGACTCGAGGTAGATCTGCTGGTGTCCGCAGACCTTGAAGTCCCCTTCCCCTTTCCTTAGTACTATTCATTTCATTCGAGATAATTGTTTTTATTTCAGACTTTATTTGTAGTACTTATAGACGCTCGTGTACTTGTGACTCCAGGTCCGAGATTTGCACGTAGATATTCTGAGTATTACGCCACTTAGTACTTCATTCTAGTTTCATTTCAGTTCTTAAATTGTTGAAATAGCTTATAATTTACTCTAATGTTGGCTTGCCTATGGAGTGAAATGTTAGGCGTCATCACGATCCCGTAGGCGGGAATTTCGGGTCATGACAAGTTGGTATCAGAGCACTAGGTTGCCTAGGTCTCACGAGTCACGAGCAGGCTTAGTAAAGTCTGGAGGGTTGGTACAACGACGTTTATACCTATCTTCCAGAGGCTATGGAGTTTAGGAACACTTTCACTTCTATTCTTCTCTGTCGTGCAATTTTATTCTATCATTGCTGATTGAACTCTTATATTCATGTTCTCTCGCAGATGGAGAGAACACATACTACATCTTCAGCTGGACAGCAGCCGGAGCCCCCAGTGGCAGCTCCTACGAGAGGTAGAGGTAGAGGCCGAGGCAGAGACAGAGCTCAGCCTAGAGGTCGATCAACAACACCACTAGTGGAGCCTCATGTGGATTTTGATGATGAGTTTCCAACTCAGACTGTACCTGTTAGACCAGCTCAGGTCCTGGAGGGGTATATGGCCACTTCAGTGCTTTAGGACGCTCTAGTCCGTTTGGTGGGCCTTATGGAGAGTATGGCCAAGATCGGTACATTTTCGGTGGCACCAACCGTCTCTCGGGATGGGGGAGGAGCACAAACTCCCGCTACTCACACTCCGGAGCAAATGACTCCCCAGTATCAGACTCCACCAGCCCCGCCGGCTGGGGTAGTTCAACCGGTTATTGCGGCACAGGCCGGTGATAGGACCACCATGTCTTCTGAGGGCTTATTGAGATTGGAAGTGTTCACAAAACTCTTCGTGCACCTTCTGAGGACCCACAGGATTATCTTGTTCATTTCCATGAGGTGCTACGGAACATAGGGATAGTTGAGACCAATGGGGTTGATTTTGCTGTGTTTCAGATGACGGGTTCCGCCAAGAGGTGGTGGAAGGATTATGTGTCGACCAGACCTGCTGGGTCACCTGCTCTTACTTGGGATTAGTTCTCTCAATTATTCCTAGAGAAGTACCTCCCTATCACACTGAGAGAAGATTACCGCATGCAGTTTGAGCGTCTCTAGCAGGACAGTATGACTGTTACTCAGTACGAGACCCATTTTGTGGATCTAGACCGTCATGCTATTCTTTTGCTTCCTACTAAGAGAGAGGGATGGTGAGGAGGTTTATTGATGGACTCACTCACCCTATAAGGCTACAGATGGCCAAGAAGATCGAGAGTGACATTTCTTTTCAGATGGCTGCTAATGTTGCTAGGCCGATCGAGATGGTTCTTGCACAGGAGAGAAGGTAGGGGTCTGATAAGTGGCCTCGTCATTTCGGTGGGTTCAGCGGTGCCTCATCTAGAGGCAAGGATACTTTTGGTAGGGGCCATCCTCCCAGTCCGTTTCACTCAGTTCTCCAGGAATCTCATAGTGCTTCAGGTGGTCGCGACCCTTATATGTCTCATCCCGACCAGCTAGCTTATAGTGCACCACCAGCTCCTATTAGTGCACCTCCGCTCCAGAGTTTTCAGAGTAGTTACTCAGGTCAACAGGATCAGTTCCAAGGTTAACAATCACAACAGTCGAGGTCCTGTTATACATGTGGTGACCCGAGGCACATTGCTAGATTTTGCCCTCGGGCATTGGGCAACTCATAGCAGCAGGGTTCTCGTGCCATGGTTCCAGCACCGGGGTTTTCACCTCCTGCTCAGCCAGCTAGAGGCAGGGGTCAGGCAGCCAGAGGTGGAGGTCAAGCCATCAGAGGTGGAGGTCAGACCATTAGAGGTGGAGGCCAGCCAGCTAGGGCCCATCCCAGAGATGTAGTTCAGAGTGGAGGGGCCCCGCGCTGATTTTATGCTTTTCTAGCTAGGCCTGAGGCGAGTCATTTGACGCTATCATCACAGGTATTGTTCCAAATTAATATAGAGATGCTTCAGTTCTATTTGATCCGAGCTCTACTTATTCCTATGTGTCATCCTATTTTGCTTCATATCTGGTTGTGCCTCGTGATTCTTTGAGTGTTCTTGTGTATGTGTCCACACATGTGGCAGATTCCATTGTTGTAGATCATGTCTATCATTTGTGTGTGGTTAACATTGGGAGTCTCGAGACTAGCATATGTCTCTTACTTCTCGATATGGTTGATTTTGATGTCATCTTGGGTATGGAGTGATTGTCACCTTATCATGCTATATTGGATTGTCACGCCAAGATGGTGACCTTAGCCTTGCTGGGGTTGCCTCAATTAGAGTGGAGGGGGACTCCTAGTGACTCTACCAGTAGGGTTATCTCTTATGTGAAGGCTCGACGTATGGTCGAGAAGGGGTGTCTAATTTATTTGGCTTATATCCGCAATTTTAGTGTGGAGGTTCTGTCCTTGGATTCAGTACCAATTGTTCGTGAGTTTCCAGAGGTGTTTCCTGCAGATCTGCCGGGGATACCACCTAATCACGCCTAACTATGCCTTGTAAAAAGGACTAAGCGGTCATTGCAAATATATTCCGGCTAATAAGTCCGGAGTCGAATCCCAAAGGGAATTAACCTATCAAACACATCTACTGGACTCGCACGAACTCACGCAATCAATCTTCAGAAATATTTAAGTAACGATTTGGATGTTTACTAACTAAATATTACGTAATGAAAGTGCAACAATTAATAACTAACTACTACGATTTGTAGACAAGAATTGGAATGGTCTAATGTTGTGATTTCCCCTATTGTCGGAATCTTTTCCGCTATGTTTTCTATAAATTCGCCTAAGTATTCTCTATCGATCATGAGCACTCTGACTTTTGTAACTCTCTTCCGAGTAATTACCACAATTTACTAGACATATTCTCCCAAATTATGCTAGCTAGCATTAAGTACGGCTCACTCGGATCGCACTAAGGTTTCGTTATCCCTAATCCCACCTTTAAACCCTTCGTATTGATTCCTCATATACGTTGGGAGTGATGTTGTTCAACAACTACCTAAATATGCACTCTTTCCTGAGTAATACACACTAAATAGGCACAGTCGATTGAGGGCCCTTCAATCAACAACAATAATAATATAGTTGAACAAATAGAGAAAATACTACGACAAATCTATATTAACGTAACAGGAAAATCATCCTCCAATAGGTTCCATCAAAACCCTAGATTAGGAGTTTAGATACTCATACTCATAGTCACAATATCCAAAGTATTTTGCATAATTAAATTATAAAGTAAGGATAATGGGGTGTAGAAATCGATGAGTCTAACTCTCAACGGTTGTTCCATGAATCTCGATCTCTCTCGATTGTCTCCCGTCAAAGTGGCATTTTTAGGTTTATTTATATGTGTAGGAAAAGACCTAAATACGTAGGCCAAGTCCTAGTCAAACCAGGAGACGAAATAAGTCTTCAAAGCTATGAATGTGCACGCCCAGACCTGGCCTCGCGAGGCATAACGCCTGCTTAAGCTTGCCCCAGGCCTGCGTCGTGAGGTGTAACGTCTTCTTCAGCTCGCCTTCTACCTCACCTTGCCAGCTTCACAGCTTGGAGGACCTCTCCCCAAGTCTCTCTCTGCCAGCTCCCACACGAGCTAAAGAGCTCGCCCAGCCTGCTCTAGGCCTGGCTTCGCCAGCTTTTCATTTATCAGTTGCTCACTTCTTTCCTTCTTCTTTTGAACTGTTGTTTTTTAGCACACTTTAGACTTTAAGTATTCCATTTTGCTCTACTTTCATCTCCAATTCGCCTACACACAAAATAGACTCCATTACGCACAAATAAAGTGTAGTTTATCATTAAAGCATATGAAATGCAAGATAAATAATGTACAAAACTATGGAATTATAGCCACACATCAATACCCCACACTTAAACATTGTGCGTCCTCGCGCAATCAAACTACACTTATAGACACAACCTCTTTAAGCAATTCCCTTAACTCATTACATCAAGAATGTTTAAAATAGTCTAAGCACCAAGGTGTAACATCATCACCTCAAGATTTGACTCACAAATACCATGACTTATTCGCAATTCACTTACTTACTCTAACATGAAGGTCAACGACACTACCTTTTCTTTTTGAATCACGTGCTCTCACCCAACAAAGAGCTCAATTCCACACACAATGAATTTTAAGAACGTAGGAACTCAAGATATGAAAGATTCACTCGCTCTCAGAAATGACATTCATATGCTACAAATGATGCACCATAGGCTTGCCCGTAGTGTAATACTCTATTAATCGAGCTCATTCAGTCTAAGATCAAGTAGGACTTTGATTGGTTATAATATAGGCTGCGGGTCGGGTAAGATACATTTGGATATAAGTGACTACACCTCCCTTAAGAACTTTAATACATATACTTTAACATTCAAGCCCATACTTATGTCAAACCAAAACTTCACTTTATATTATCCCTTACTTCTTTAAGCACCAGTATATCACTAGCCACCACCATCAAGAATTATTTTTCATACAATACAACTATATTTTTTTTTTCTTTCTCTTAATCCAAGTGGCTTTTATTGACATATTTTTTTTTCTTTCAAAAGGTGCACCTTTCTCCTTATTTCAATTGTTCCACTCAAAAGCCAACCCACCACCCCACACTTTAACTTTTTCATAATTCATCACAATTCAAGTGCTCATGAGAGGTGACAAGGTTCAAATATATGGTCGATTCAAACAAAGAGGTACGACTTGTAATGTGGTTATCAAAGAAACATGATTATAGGCTCAACGGGGTTAACTACGATACATAACATTTAGGTGGGTACACTATATATATCTGGCTTAACAAAGAAATGCCTATATCACTTCTCAGAATGAACAAGACTACTATTTCTCTTTGTGCACACACGGGGCAAGTTCTAGACATGCAATGCACATAATACATACAAACCTCACACAGACACGACACATAATTCTCTCAGAATTGGTTTTACCATGACACTCCAGTCAAAGCAATTAAGCAAAATTAAGAATCTACGATTTTAAGGTACTTATACTAGAGTCAAAACCGAGCCTAAGCGTCACAACCATAGTACTAACTATTCTCAAGGCATAACAAAGCTAAGAGCTATTGCTGCAATTAACTGCATAGCCCCGTGGTTCCTACTCCTAAACATTAAAACTAACTACACCCGGTTCAACTAACTACAAATAACTAAAACAAATAACTAAACTAATAACTAAAATAATTAACTAAAATAAAACTAATATTTACAAGTCCCTACCCCACACTTAGATCATGCATTGTCCTCAGTGCATGGACAAAATGACAAAACAAGAAAACTGAGTAGAGTGTAAGGAAAAACTCCCCGGTCATGCTGCATCGTCGCCCTCATCCTGTGAGGCTGCCCACTCTTCATCTTGTGTTTCCTTCTCCTCCTCCTCATCATCCTCCTCCTCATCTGACTACTCTGGCTCGGCCTCGGACTGCTCAGGTGTGTTGACATCCTCATCATCTGGGAGTCTGTAACCATCACCTAGCCCAACTAGTTGCTGAGCATGAGCATTGAGCAGGAACTGCTCCTCCAATATTTCCTTCTCCGCTATAGTGGCCGGTCGTCCCCCTATCCGCAGCTGCAAATCCATCATCCCATATAGATGGGACATAAAACTATCATCACAAGCATTGTGCTTGACACCTGTCAATGATGGCATAGTAGTCTCTTTCTTCACCCGGATGCTAGTAATGTCCGTTTGTCGTAGGGGCTGGTCAATGGTGTGGTCGAACGCTGGCTTCTCCTCAACCTCTTCATGTCTTAAGAACTGAGTCAACATATTTGCAAAAGGCATTCGATCAATATTCTTAATCTTTCTTACTAGAGACATCTGGTAGTGGATCAAATGACCCACATTCACCCTCTAACCCATCATGAGGAAATATAGCACACACGTCCTCTCACAGCTAATGAGAGTGTCATGATTGCAAGGTAGGGGCCGTGCATTAATCAGTTTCAACCAAACTTGAGCCTCCGCCCTCATCTTCTTTTTGGGGAACTTTCTATGCCAATTTGTTTTCTTATCACGGACCTACGCTGCCGTATAATTGACACCACATAACATGTGTCTCAGCTCTCTATATGTAGGACGGCGAATGAAGTTGTCCAATGGCTCCACAGTAATATCCGAAACACCTAAAAAGTTACATATGGCAGTGGCTGAAACCCTGCATAGAATTCTCACACTAGATTGAGAATAATATCCCCTGTGTTCTTGAAGACATAGCTCAACCCCAAATCATAGATGCCCCTCCAAATACCCTGGTACTTTGCTTGCAGTCGGCACTCATGGATAGCAGCTTTCGGATGTACATGTTTAGGCCTATAGCGCCTGTACCAATCCTTAGTGTGCGGGGGTATGCTTCTGATGCCAAACGCCTATTGGCCTTGGAGTTGTAGACGCATGGCTGCTACAGCTGCCACAGCTCGTGCTCCTTCACTTTGACTGGAGGTAGCTTCTCCCCCTTTTCTCTTCTTTGGGGGAGGTGCGGAGGTCGCCTTTGCTTTCGCCGGAGCAGTGGAAGTAGCCTTTCCTTTGTCGGTGTCTTTTCTCGGAGGCATATTCGTTCCTACACACATAATCATTTTGTCAGTTAAAACTACATTATGCTATGAAACACATGGTCTTGCCCAAATTTCCGAGGTTACTCAGACTTCACCTCATATTTTCTTAACATGAAAATCAAACAACAACACATGGGTGCTTCCTCCAATTTTGAAGCATCTGGCTACCAGTGAGCCACCCCACACTTAAGCTTTTAACGTGGTGCACGACTATATAACACTAGTCTATTCATCCTGGAGACTCGGGATCCAATGGGCACAAGGAATTCCATTGAAGCATTATAGCAAACACTTAGCATGCACTAGTGCCATAGGAGTGCTTGTAGGGATGAGGGATTGCCTCACCCTCCCAAATCGGCTTAGGAGTTTCTTACTACCACTTGTTCACATAATAGCAACACCATTCCTATGAGGTTCATGGGGTTGGGACAACTAAGTACATTATTACAATAAAGAACAACCCCCCAAATTATGTGTCTAATTTTATACCTTCATCCAACTCGAAATTACACAGGAAGAGAGATGAAAATCATACCTTGTATGCTTTAAGAAGAAGGAATTTCCTTTGAATTGCTTGTCTTCAATGGGGGTTGTGAAGGGAAGGGGTTTGGCAGTGTTAACTGACGTGAGTGTGTGGGAGGGAGGAACTTTTCTTTTGAGCAGTGATTTGCCTTAGATGAGTTTGCTTGAGTGTTTGAGGAACTAGGAGTAGTTTGAGTGTTTGCCTTAGGGTTTTATTTTGTTTAGTTTAGGTTGGGCGTGTAAGTGGGGGGTTTGAGTAATATAAGGGAACCAAAAAAAAAAATAATAATTAAAAACAAGTCCGAAATTCCTTAACTGGTGGTGCTTGCATATGTACCTCGCGTAATACCTCGCCTCGCCAGCTCTAACGCGAGCCTGGGAGCTTAAGGCGCGTGGCTTAACGCGTGAAGTATCTGGACTCAACCCATGCGACACGAGGCTTAGCGCCTGGTGTACCTGGCCTTATCCCAGGCCAGGTGAGCTCCTTCGCCAGCTATACCTTGCCTCAACCCTCGCGAGGCGAGCTCCCCTGCTTGGTTTCCTTCATGTGACGCTGAAAACTCTGGTCGAGTTGCCAAAAATCACCTGCAAACTTGTTAGTACCTAAAAATGAAAAGAAATATTCTAGCTACACTAAAAAAATCAACTACGAATGGGGTTGCCTCCCAACGAGCGCCTTAGTTAACGTCTCGGCATCACGAATACAACATTACAATGGGTTGCCTCCTATGAAGTTCCTGATTTAACGTTGCGACACGACACATATAATTGCACTTAAGGCTCGCTCAACCTTCGTGGCTCGAGCAAATGAGTCACCGACACTACTTTTGCATCATCCATACCCAAATAATGTTTTAAACTGTGCCCATTGACTCTAAACGTGCGAGAGTTATTTGCAGCAATCTCTATGGCGCCAGTAGGGTGAATCTCTACCACACGAAATGGTCCTGACCATCTTGACTTTAATTTGCCCGAAAATAACCTCAATCTTGAATTGTATAGCAATACCATATCTCCAGGTTTAAAACTCCGCTCAAGAATATTTTTATCATGCATCATCTTCATTCTCTCCTTGTATAGTCTTGTGCTCTCAAAAGCGTGGTAGAGAAACTCATCAAGCTCGTGGAACTCTGTGACTCTACTTGTACCCGCAGCTTATATGCCGAGATTCAACTGCCTCAATGCCCATAAAGCTTTATGCTCCAACTCCACCGGTAAATGACACGCCTTCCCAAACACCAATTTATACGGCAACATGCCAATCAGAGTTTTGAAAGCGGTACGATAGGCCCAGAGTGCATCATCTAACTTTCTCGCCCAATCCGTGCTTGTAGCATTCTATTGTTGTTGTCCAGCATTCCCTTGAGTTCAGCAAACCCATCATCTTGCCTCACAATCTGTTGTTGTTGAGGTTGTTGATAAGCCAGTTTCTGATTTTGCTGGTTGTAACCGTGTTGCCTTTGGTAAGGCACCACTTGACCCTGTGGTCGCATCTCCAGGATTGTTATTGTTATTGTATTGCTGCTGTGCTGGTCTATATTGTTGATTCTGTTGTCCCCAATTCTGACCACCTTGCCTCTGTCCCCCATAGTTGGCTACATAGTTCATATCTTCCTGGTAGTGTTGGTTTTCACCTTCCGTACTCCACGAGCATACATAAGGTTGGTTAATGCATGGTGTACATAAGCCCCCATTAGTCACATCAACTATGTGTACCTTCTGCTTCTAGCCTGATTCATCGATCTTCTTGGTAAGGATACTCATTTGTGTCATCAGAGTGGCCATATTTTTGGCTATAGAGTTGCTTGGGTCCAAAGCCACATGGTGAACTACAGGAGTGATCGTAGAGTCTCTTGTCATCCATCTTGAGTTTTGAGCCATTCTATCGAGTAGGATCTTGCATTCTCTGAATGATTTGCTCAAAAATGCTCCACCACCTGAAGCATCAACATTGGCCTTTAAGATGTCTGCCAATCCCATGTAGAACCTCTGCCCCAACATTTGCTCTGGAATGCCATGATGTGGACACTTAACCAGCATACCCTTGAACCTCTCCCATGTTTCTTGTAGTGTTTCTGTTGGTCTTTTCCTTAAGCTCAATATCTCATAGCCATTAATTCCACGGCAACGACGCCAAAATTTGATCACGCCCAACTATGCCTTGTAAAAGGGACTAAGCGGTCGTTGCAAATATATTTCGTCTAATAAGTCTGGAGTCGAATACCACAGGGAATTAACCTATCAAACACAGCTACTAGACTCGCACGAACTAACACAATCAATATTCAGAAATATTTAAGTAACAATTTGGATGTTTACTAACTAAATATTATTTAGTGAAAGTGCAACAATTAATAACTAACTTCTACGGTTTGTAGACAAGAATTGGAATGGTCTAAGGTTGTGATTTTCCCTATTGTCGGAATCTTTTCCACTACGTTTTTTATAAATTCGCCTAAGTCTTCTCTATCGATCATGAGCACTCTAACTATCATAACTCTCTCCCGAGTAATTACCATAATTTACTAGACATATTCTCCCAAATTACGCTAGCTGGCATTAAGTACAGCTCACTCGGATCGCACCAAAGTTTCATTATCCCTAATCCCACATTTAAACCTTTCGTATTGATCCCTCATATACGTTGGGAGTGATGTTGTTCAACAACTACCTAAATATGCACTCTCTCCTGAGTAATACACACTAAATGGGCACAATCGATTGGGAGCTCTTCAATCAACCACAATAATAACGTAGTTGAACAAATAGAGAAAATACTACGGCAAATCTATATTAACGTAACAGGAAAATCATCCTCCAATAGGTTCCATCAAAACCCTAGATTAGGAGTTTAGCTACTCATACTCATAGTAACAATATCCAAAGTATTTTGCATAATTAAATTACAAAGTAAGGATAAAGGGGTGTAGAACTCGATGAGTCTAACTCCTAACGGTTGTTCCACGAGCTATCCTTGCCTCCGGTTGCAAAAAGTTCCCCCAAAGTGGTGTTTTTAGGTCTATTTATATGTGTAGGAAAAGATCTAAATACGTAGGCCTAGTCCTAGTCAATCCGGGAGACGAAATAAGTCTTCAAAGCTCTGAATGTGCACACCTAGACCTGGCCTCGCGAGGCATAACGCCTGCTTAAGCTCACCCCAGGCCTGGCGTCGCGAGGTGTAACGCCTTCTTGAGCTCTCCTTCTGCCTCGCCTCACCAGCTTCACAGCCTGGTGGACCTCGCCCCAAGCCTCGCTTCGCCAGCTCCCACGCGAGCTAAAGAGCTCACCCAGCCTGCTCTAGGCCTGGCTTCGCCAACTTTTAATTGGTCAGCTGCTCACTTCTTTCCTTCTTCTTTTCAACTGTTGTTTTTGAGCACGCTTTAGACTTTAAGTATTCATTTTTGCTCTACTTTCATCTCAAATTTACCTACACACAAAATAGACTCCATTACACACAAATAAAGTGTAGTTTATCATTAAAGCATATGAAATGCAAGGCAAATAATGTACGAAACTATGGAATTATAGCCACACATCACCACTCGACAGAGATATTGACTTCTGTATTGATTTGGATCCAGGCATTCAGCCCATTTCTATTCTGCCATACCGTATGGCCCCGCTAGAGTTGAAAGAATTGAAGGAGCAGTTGCAAGATTTGCTCGATAAGGGCTTCATTAGACCTAGTGGCTCGCCCTGGGGTGCGCCTGTGTTGTTCGTGAAGAAGAAGGATGGATCGATGAGGATGTGCATAGATTATCGGTAGTTGAACAAAGTGACCATCAAGAACAAGTATCCATTGCCGAGGATTGATGACTTATTTGATCAACTTCAGGGTGCCAAGATGTTTTTGAAGATTAATTTGAGGTCTAGCTACCATTAGTTGAGGATTAGGGCATCTGATATTCCTAAGACAGCTTTTCGGATTCAGTATGGGTATTATGAGTTTCTAGTGATGTCATTTGAGCTGACAAATGCCGCAGCAACATTTATGGATTTGATGAACCGGGTGTTCAAGCCCTATTTGGATTCCTTTGTGATTGTGTTTATTGATGATATCTTGATCTACTCTCGCAGTCGAGAGGAGCATGAGCAGCATCTTCGGATTCTACTTCAGGCTCTGAGAGATAGCCAGTTATATGCCAAGTTTTCAAAGTGCGAGTTTTGGTTGGACTCAGTGGCCTTCTTTGAGAACGTCGTATCGGCAGAGGGCATACAGGTGGATCCTAAGAAGATTGAGGCAGTTCAGAACTACCCTAGACCCACTTCAGCTACAGAGATCTAGAGTTTCCTGGGTTTAGCGGATTATTACCGCCGGTTTATGGAGGGGTTTTTATCTATAGCATCCCCATTGACCAGGTTGACCCAGAAGGGTGCCCCATTCAGATGGTCAGACGAGTGTGAGTTAGGCTTTCAGAAACTCAATACTGCTTTGACTACGACGCTAGTGTTGGTGTTGCCCACAAGTTCAGGATCTTAAATGGTGTATTGTGATGCATCTCATATTGGGCTCGGTACAGTATTGATGCAGGATGGCAGGGTGATAGCATATACGTCGCAAGGTTCATGGGAAGAATTACCCATAATACACCCGGTGCAGGTATACAGAGTCAATCCACCACTCCACCAGATTTCCAACTAAGTTGAATTCCGAAAGTATTGCACACAGATCATTAATGTCATCATTCTTCTCCACTATGTTGGCTTGTCCCTTTTTCTTCTTTATTCGGGAGACGACAGTCAGGGGTTTTGTGAAAAGCTTTTTCACAATTATAGCAGTTGCCCTTGAGTGTTTTCTTGTTCTACTCCTTAGTCTGTCCAGAAGACCTCTTCTTCTTCTTACTTTTTGGAGCAGCCTCTTCAACGATATTCGGCTGTTTTGTTATCTTCCTCAATCCTAAGACGAATCATAAGATCTTCCAACTTCATTTCTTTGCGCTTATACTTTAGATAGTTTTTGAAATCTCTCCACGAAGGAGGTAACTTTTCAATCATTGCAGCCACTTGAAATGCTGCATTCACTACCATACCTTCAGCAATAAGTCGTGAAAAATAAACTCTTGAACTTGGGTTCCAACGGTTTTGTTGACTATCATTTTATAGTCTAGAAACTTGGCAACCACAAATTGTTTCAAGCACGTATCTTCAGTCTTGTACTTTTCCTCAAGTGTATCCCATAATTCTTTTGAAGTATTTATAACACTGTAGACATTGTACAAGTCATTCTCCAAAGCACTTAGGATGTAGCCTTTGCAAAGAAAATATGCATGTTTTCACGCGTTAATAATCATAAACTTCTCATTACCTGGCATGTCGGTGGCAGGCACTGGAGGGTCTTCATTGGTGAATTTCTGCATACCAATTGTGGTAAACCAAAAGAACACCCTTTGCTGCCATACTTTGAAGTTGGCTCCAGAAAATTTCTCCGATTTTTCGGCCGGTGGCACAACAATTCGGCTTGACGAGGCTATCGTCATTATCGCAACAGTCACAAAAGGATTTTCATTATCAATTGCCATTTTTCACTGTTAACAACAAAAGAGTTCTCAATTAACGGTAAAAAATAGAACAATAAACAATACTGTAATTAATAATAAATATTACATTTAATAAACAAAAACCGAAGTTTTTATATATTGTTTCACAAGAAAACGATGAAGTTTTTATGTTCTTCAAATCGTTTCTGAATTTTAATACTCCGATGAAGTTTTTATATCTTCAAATTAAAAATAGAAAAATTCAGAAGGAGTAGAAAATCACAAAGATTTTAATCTCCAAAAAATATAGAATACAGTTACAATATAAATATAATTTCCTTAAGATTGTTATTAATCTATATTACTATAATATAATATTACGAAACAATAAATTTTTGTAACATAAAACATAGAAACACAAAATCAGCATTAACAGAATGTCGAAATAATCAAATAGAATCTGGAAAATAATTTCGGAACGAAATCAAGCCCACTGAATGCACAGTGTGTCCTTAAGAAAATTATTCCCCTCAAGTACCCGAGGTGTTGGAATATTATCTTCCCAAGATTGACTTCACTCACAAGTGTATCGGTACCAAAAACTTTGATGAACTGTGAACAACTTAATGGCTGTAATTCACACTGGGATTTAAAGAAGAAGAAGAAGATCTAGAAAATTTCGTAAGGAAAGATCTTGGGATCAAGGCATATCCATTTTCTGGTACTATTTCTGAAAAGTTTGCAACCTTTCAGAAACAGTCATGGTTGTTGGAATAGGCGGGAACATTCAAAATATTCCAGAAAAATAATTTACAATAATCCAGGAAAGAAACGGACCGGGTCGTGCCGCGTTTCATGGGTTATTCCGGGTTAACTTTTTGTTAATTAATTAAATAATTAATCAATCGATCTTTGACCGTATCCGAATCCCAAGCCGAGCCGAGCGAGCGACGACGGCGTGAGGATTACTTTCTTTCCAACCCATTTAACACCAAGGGAAGTGCTTCCTCAATATAAGCACATTCCATTTTCTTTGATCATTAATGAGGGACAATTGCTCTTTTCAAAACAAAAGGAGCTCACTTTCTCTTCGAGGAACCCAAAGTTGAAACTCTTATATGAAAAGATTAATCAATCAATCGATCTTTGACCGAAGTTGAAGCCAAGTGACGATGACGGTGCGTGGCTTACTTTCTTTCCATCCCATTTAACACTAAGGGAAGTGCTTTCTCAATATAAGCACATTTCATTTTCTTTCCACCACCAATGAGAGACAGTTGCTCTTTCCAAAGCAAAGGAAACTCACTTTCACATGAATGCTTAAGATCGACTTAGTTTAGCCTTAATTGAAATGAGGAACCCAGAGTTGAAAAGAAGAATAAGAATAATGGCAATAAGACCTAAACCATATTGGACGGTCCAAGAAAGACTTAGGAGAAAAGTGAAATTCCTTCACTTTCGAATGTCCCATTTTGTTTTTGTGTGTTTGTTCGAAATTATTTTGGGGTAACATGGACTCGTAAATAGTGGGAGAGTGGTAGAAATACGTAAGAAATTTCAATATAATATAAATCCTGCTCCTAAATGATGTAGGATCAAATTGATGGAGAGAATTATCTCATATATATGACCACTTACAATTTGCATTTAATCTTCTATGTTTTATTAAAAATCTCCTGGATTATTTTTTATTATCTCATGTGAAAAGAGTCATAGAATTCGGCATCTAAGAGAGAAAAGAATGAATTTTGATAGAGGTGAACAATACCTTTCAGTAATTTATGTTTGATAGATACACATAGAACGAAGTTGAAGTATCTAATATGTACAAGTCTTAATTGAGGTAGCTAAGTGACAATTATTGTCAAGCTAAATGAACCGTATATGCATTCCGCCTAAAATAATATTTGTAATTGACCATAAAATTAAAATGATCTTCTATACCCACTTATCTCTACGTACATTTGTCTTTGGATATTTTTATCATGTCCTGCCGATTTCACACACTCTTATTCATCATAATGCTATTCGGCATAAAATGGAAATATATTTCTGAATAAGTTGTGTCTTATGCCAATATATTAGCGCATAATGTGATAACGGAAACTAAACACTATATTAATTATGCAAAATCTATAGATCAAATTATGTGAATGAATTTAAAATACTAGAGTTTAATCACATAATTTTTAGTATAAATACAGATATAGAATCTTTGAGTTGTTTTGAATTAAAATTAGCACATCCAAAACAGCGTGAGAAGTAGTACATTATAAGTTAGTATAGTTCATAAATCAAATATTTAAGGAAGTTTGAGAAAATTGTAGTCAAAGAGAAAAGTATTTGCTAATAATTGTGTTATATAAGATGAGCTAGGAGGGGAAAAATTTACCTGCACCGGGTGTATACACCAAGTATAGTTGAATTAACTATAGGAGATAAACTCAGGTCTTCTAGGAATTTTACTTCTTAATAAATATTTTTTTTTAAAAAGAGACTAGTCGAATTATATAATAACTAATGTTATATACTTCCCGTCATTTTCTTTGGTTCATTTCCTCCCAATCATCCTCTTTACATTCTTACTGAAGTGGCTCTAGAGATTCATAGTCTTCATCCTCCCCCGAACTTAATCTGAGTTCTAGTCCTGTTTTTTTGTGAAATACTTGGGCAAAATCTTGTCTTCTTCTACAATAATTATAGAAATAAATACAAGATTACGAAAACCATTAACTTGAAAGTTTTTAATCCTTAGAAATAGAGATCTTATTAATATTAATAACCATTATTACACATAAAATACCATTTGACCGGCCACTGTAAAGGTCAGGAGTATATTCGTTTAATATAATTTACTTTAGCTAATTGCTTCAGTTTTGGGTATGTTTGTTGTTATTAATTGCTTAAGTTCGGTGGGAAGTGTCACACTGTCACGATCTAAATTCTCCCTCCGTGAATCGTCGTGACGGCACCTAGTCTCTACGAGTAGGTAAGCCTAACACTTGTAGAAAAAACATGCAAATTAACAACTCATTAACAGTAACAAATATTTTAAATAAGCAATTGAAATGCCGCTCGGCATATACAATAATCAACTCTCGAAATATACATAACACTCCCAAGACTTGGAACACCATAAGTCACAAGCTTCTACAAAGTCCTAATTGTTCTATACATCAGTGCCTATAGAAATAAGAGAAGAATCAACATAGGGGGATAGAGGGGGGACTCCGAGGATCTGCGGCGGGCAGATGTACCTTGAAGTTCTCCTAAAACAGCAGCGACTGCAACTAAGGACGAGGCTGGTAAGAGGAATCTGGATCTGCATACGAAAAACATGTGCAGGAAAGGGCGCGAGAACATACACATGTCGGAGTATGAAACACTCTTTTGGCCACTCAGGCCTTGCATGTTTTTCAGGCTTTGTTCTAGGCTTTTCATCTCTCGAGCCATTTCCTCTTGCTCGGGATTTGTGAGAACCTTTTCTTGCTCCACCGAGAAATCATATTGCAGAGGTTGAGTAAAGGAGTACGGAGTCACATATGTTATTTCTGGTTGAAACTGTGGACCCTGAAAGGTGAACATTGGAGGCTCAACATACGGCCGTGGTATAGTTGGTTGTGTTATGGTGCAGACTAGCACCACAACGAACATTGTTGGCGGTGCCCTTGAATCCGGCGCCTGGGGGCGAACCACAGAAGGCATTTCGGGACCGTTAAACGGCATTGGAGGGTATCCGCACGGGATAAACAGGTTGAGCACGGGGGGTTTGGTAGCCTCACCTGACCTGGGGATCAACTTAAGGAACCCAGGGATGGCACTCAGCGGTTTCCTACCATTAGACCAGGCGTCCCACATTTCCATCATGCGGAGACGCAACATCCTATTCTTTTCAGCAATTGATGATTCTAGTTGTGGACCGATGTTGGGCTATCCTCAGGATCGATAATTGGTAGATGATTGTCGGAGGCCATAGGAACCTTGGCTTTAGATCTTGTGATGTATGGATGATAAGCCAGATTACCAACAAAATCAACTACCTGAACAGAACCTGGCTAATTTGCACACACCAACCTTGTTAGTTTTGAGACACTTAACATATAAGAAATCGCACGTTGGGATGCAATGCACCTAACAATTAAACGCTTCTACCTTGTGTTTGAATGGTTGCGTGTTTCATCCCAGCCATTAAATGTCCCTTTTCACTCTGTACCTCTTTTATTTCATTTCCACTCTCATTTTCTTTTCTCTTTTTTTTCTTTCACATCTTGATTTTCTCTCTCTTTGTTGTTTTCGCTCTTTATTTTTCTTTGATATTTTTGTAACTCTTTTCTTTCTTTTCTCAATTTTTCTTTATTTCTTTCCCTTTTTTTGCGGTTTCTTTTTCACTCAATTTGTTTATGGCTATGATCGAATCCGATGGGGATTGCCTAGGTATCATGAGGCTACATGAATCAGATCATTACGTAGTTCAGGAAACAAATGGCTCCAAATCATGGAAAAATAATTCGGATTTTATATTTTAAAAATTTCTTTTTTTTCGAAAGTAAGCCTTCTAAAAATTCTTTTCATTTGTTTTGGATTTTGGGAATTTCAAAAGTAAAGAGAAAACATTTGTGTTTAAATTTCCATTCATTTTCTCTTTTTCTAAAGAAGAAAGAAAATATTTTTGGATTTTGAATGTTGCCTCTGAATTTCGGAAAAGGGACTTTTAAGAAAATATTTAGGCTTTTTGAGTTTTCTTTTCAATTTACAAAAGTACTTCTGAAGAAAAGCGAAAATATTTTTGGACTTCAATTTTTCAATTTTTATAACATGTACGAAAGAAAGACTTCTAAAGAAGAAAAAGAATATTTTTAGATTTTTGTTTCTGATTTATTTTTGCATTTTTGGGAAAAATACATCAAAATAAAGGAAACCAGTATTTTGGATTTTGATTTTTGATTGATTTTTTTTTTTATTTCCGTATGAAAGACTTCGGAAAGAAGGAAAATATTTTTTTGGGGTTTAAAATCCTTTTTTGTTTTGAATTGTCTAAGAAAAGACTTCTAAAGAAGGAATTAAAGGAAATTATTTTTGGATTTTTTTTAAAATTTTGTGGCCAGAACCGATGAGGTTTGCCTACGTATTTCACATCCTGTGAGAATCAGACCCGCGTAGTTCGATCAGAAGCGGGGAAGTTTTCAAAATCTTAGTCTATGTTTCAACACCTTTTGAGTAAAATCAGGTAGTTTGATTTTTGAACAAAGGGATCTTATGAGAACTAGGTGAATTTCACTCTCTTATTCTCCCTCTCTAGTTTTTTTTTTCAATTATCTTTCCCTATTTTAAAAGTCGGTCAACATACAAACTAGATCAAACAAATGTACAAGTAGCATGTAAGATGCATCAGGATGGTCTTTTTAGTTTCGGGCACACCTGTCCTAGACGGACCCAACCCCTGTGTTGAGTCCCCAAAGTCAAATGCACATGATGCAAATAAACGTTCCTACTAGGGATCCGACATGAGGCTATGTTATTCTAGGTTTGAATCCTAGGGTGTGTTGTTCTAGACCTGACTTATCCGAGCGGACAACTCGAGCCTGGAAGGGGGGAGAGGGGGAGGGGGCAACGTATCGGGAACCAAAAGTCCATCCAACTTTGTAACTGATCCAATCCTCGTTCTAAATTAGGGTATGGCGCTAATAGAAAAGAAGTCACGCCATCGTGCACTTCCCAGAAGATTTAGAAGATTTAGAGAGAAAAAGGGTTTCGTAACAGTTTTATATACAGCTTAAGCAATATCAAAGCGGTAAAAAGCGGCAATTAGCACATTAGGCTCAACCACGTAAAAAATCAGATAATAAACAAATCCAAGTATAACAGTTATTCTAAGCTCGAATTCTGAACCCTGAACCCGAAGTTCTGGGTTCGTGTCCCCAATAGAGTCGCCAGAGTTATCACACCTTCTTTTTCCGAAGGATAAGGGAATTTTTTCAATTAAAGTGACATTAATGAAAATGGAATTATTTATTTATTCAGAGTCTCCACTTGGAATAATTTATGGTGTCCCAAGTCACCGATTTATTTTAAATCCCAAATCAAGAAATTTGACTCCAGTTTTGGTCCACGAACACAGAAGACCGAGTAAGGAATTCTGTTATGTCAGGAGAAGGTGTGAGGTACTCCCGAGTTCCGTGATTTTAGCACGGTAGCTCAACTATTAATAATTGACCTAATTATCTAATTTATTACATGTTTAAAATCTATTGTGCATTTTTAACTTCCTAAACCTCTTTTAGTATTAATTAAATGCTTTTAGTGTTTATGAAATTTGTTTGAACAAGTCGCGATGCCGCGCACTCGTTTATTTTTGTACATATTGCGAATTGCGCCACGTGAAACGCAATCGCAATTTAAAATATGCGACATGTTTATTTTTTATTAATATTCGAAGTTGTTATGATCAGGCCACATGAAATGCACACCCGAATTTTGGAATTAGGTATCATGATTATGGCACGGGAACCGTACCCATAGTCACGATGATTTATTATGAATCACGCCTAAAGTAAGCTACGATGTTCATGCGTATCGTCCTAAACTAATTTGAGATTGTTTGTGAGGTCATGAATTATGAAATTATTTATGGGAAAGTGTAGTAATTAGTTACGGAAAGGTGGGCTAGATTTCTGCTAGTCTATTGTGTTGGGCTTGGCAATTTGAATTTATTTGAGCCTAATTGCGATTCTTACTAATCTGACCAAACCAAACCCTCATGGCACATTTACCAAAATCTTATGAAGCATATTAGCAACAACATTTAGCTAAAATGGCTCTAACATAAAACTTATGAATTACTTACCAGATTCAAAGCATAGTGAGTAAGCATAAATGGACCTTCATAGATTGGGAAGCTATTTCTCTCAAACCATGTGTTTCATAAAATTACTTCAGAACTTTTCCTAACCAAATATTAGATCCAACCATGACATATATTTCCAAACAAAATACAACGAATCCATTTTTTACCTAATCTAAAGTAGGCCAACAAAAATCACTACTCATAATTATTAACGGTCAACTTCATATTACTAACATTAATTCATCAATCATGCTTCAAGATAAACAAACCAACTAACCTTAAACAAACACGCAAGAGAGGACAATTAAAGCACTAGACATTGACTGAAAGAATCAATAAAGCACAGTTTGTGTAATCGTTAAACAGAAGGCACATAACATGACCAAGCTAAGCAGAGAAAAGGAACAAACCTTTTATATATGAAAACTTCTGGATTACAAATATGGAAATTCGATGAGAAAAGACTTAGTCAGCTTGTCCACAATGACCCAAACGGCATCGAACTTCCTCTGAGTCCGTGGGAGTCCAACAATAAAATCCATAGTGACACGCTCCCACTTCCACTCAGGAATCTGTATGAAGCAAACCACTAGGTATCTGATGCTCATACTTTACTTGCTGACAATTCAGGCACCGAGCTATATAAGCAACTATATCCTTCTTCATCCTCCTTCACCAATAATATTGTCGCAGGTCCTGATACATCTTGGTGGCGCCCGGATGAATGGAGTACCGGGAACTGTGGGCCTCCACAAGAATCAACTCACCAAGTCTATTCACATTAGGTACACAAACACAACCCTGCATCCTCAAGACTCCGTCATCTCCAACAGTAACCTGCTTGGCACCACCGTGCCGTACTATTTACCAAAGAACCAACAAATGAGGGTCATCATACTGTCGATCTATGATACGTTCAAACAAGGAAGACCGAGCGACTGTACAAGCTAGAACACGGCTGGGCTATAAAATATACAACCTCACAAACTAGTTGGCCAATGTATGAACATCTGATGCAAGCGGCCTCTCACCAACTAGAATGAATGCAAGGCTGCCCATACTCGCTGCCTTTATACTCAAGGCGTTGGGCACCACACTGGCCTTCCCGGGATGTACAAGATGATGATATCATAGTCTTTCAATAGCTCCAACCACCTCCTCTGCCTCAAGTTGAGATCCTTTTGCTTGAACAAATACTGAAGGCTCTGATGATCCGTGAAAACTTCACACGAGATGACGTAAAGATAGTGCCTCCAAATCTTCAGAGCATGAACAATGGCTGCCAACTCTAAGTCATGGACATGGTAATTGTTCTCGTAAACCTTCAACTGCCGCGACGCATAAGAAATCACCTTGCCCTCCTGCATAGTAGTATATATATTGTGGCTGTTATAAATCTCCGCGCTCATTTTAACTCGTTATAGCTTATTTGTTATTATGTACTAAAATATGTAAGAATTGGCTTAATGATTCTCTAACGTTGGCTTGCCTAGCAAGTAAAATATTAGGCGCCATCACGGTCCCGACGGTGGGAATTCCGGGTCGTGACAAGTTGTTATCAGAGCCCTAGGTTGCCTAGGTCTCACAATTCTCGAGCGAGCTTAGTAGAGTCAAGGGGATCGGTACGGAGACTCTATACTAAATGTCTGTAAAAAATATAATTGTTTTTGAAAGGAAAGAAATAGAAAGGTGCAATGTCTAGAAGGGGACTCCAGGGTCTACTGACGCTGGCAGATCTACCTTGGGTCTCCTGTCAGTTGAATGCAGTATCAGTACAACCGACCCCATGTACTGGTAAGTGCCGAGCCTAACCTCGACGAAGTAGTGACGAGGCTACGGCGGGTCACTCACAATACAGCCTGTACGCAGTATATATGATAAAAGTAGAAAAGGAAGATAGAATAGAACAAAGCAGTAATTTGCAAAAAATAACTACAACTCTCGGAAATAAGTCAACATTGTTCAGAAACTACTAATCCTTAAGTGAAATAGAGAATACCGTAAATCTAACACAGCTCAGGGAAACGTAAACACATAGGTTGTTGCGGCGCGCAACCCGATCCCACCATACATCTCATATTCCTCCCTTATTTCCTCACAATAGCATAAACAACAGTGAATATAAATAAAAGTGTTGCGGCGTGCAACCCGATCCCACCATATCACAATAACACAATCATAGTTCACCCTTATGCCACCAAACAATCCACCCTTATTGTACCTGTTGCGGCGTGCAACTCGATCCCACCGTACAATATCGATTCACCCTTATTCCACATCAATATATCACCCTTATTCCACCTATTGCGGCGTGCAACCTGTTCCCACCATATCAACATCAAGGGCTCAGTATACACAGTAAATTCACAATTCAAATCACAGAAACCCTTCACAATACTTAAACACCAAACCAAAACAAATAGGAAACTTGTACGTGATGAAAGTTCACATAAGTAATACTACATAGCGAGGCCAATTCAGAATATACAACAAAAGGTACCGATAAACTAGCGTAAGCAAATAATATGAGATAATAAAACTATGGAAATAATAATATCATGAACATGAGGAAACAATGTCTAACAAGTATCAATTAGGCATGGGAACACAATTAGAGCATGTAACAATTAAGACAGGGAAAGAGATAATATCAGAAAAGTGGGAAAACAGATAAATTGGCGGCGCATAAGTATTCGTCACCTTACATATACGCCGCTCACATGAATTTCAAATAGTAAATAGTCTGAGGGTTCCTAATTCCCTCAACTCAAAGTTAGACACAACACTTACCTCGCTCCAAAGACCACTCACTGCTCAATCACATCTTTTCCTCTCAAACAAGCCTCTGGACCAATAGAATCTAGCGAATTACTAACCAAACGATTCAAATTATGCCTTAGGAACTACCTACGATTGCATGAATTCAATTTAGGCCATTTTTGAAAAAGTCAACAAAGGTAAACACATGGGCCCGCTTGGTCCAAACCCGAAATTCGGACCAAAATTCAATTACCCATTTACTCCCGAGCCCTGTTATGCAATTTATTTTGGAATCCGACCTCAATTTGAGGTATAAATCCCCAATTTTCCAAATCCCTAGTTCTACCCAAAACCCCCTAACTCCACCATGAAAATCTTAGATTTTAGGTTGAAATCTTAGGAAAAGTAGTGAAAGATTGAAAGGAAATAGGTTAGAATCACTTACCAACGATCTTGGAGAAGAAGAAGTCTTGGAAAAATTGCCTCTAAGGTTTTAGGTTTTGAAATTTTGAGTAATGAACCAAAAATCCCGTCTAAGTCATATTTGTTCAGCTGCAGATGTCGTATTTGCGACCTGGGTGCGAAGCCCGCAAATACGAAGATTTCATCGCAAATGCGAACTCAGGCTTGATCACAAATACGACCCAGTGATCGCAAATGCGAAGAATCCCCCTCCCAGCTCCCATCGCAAATGAGAGACATTGTTCGCAAATGCGAACGCTGGCCTCCCCAGCTACTCTTCGCAAATGCGATGAGTAGATCGCAAATGCGAACTCCACAATGGTCGCAAATGTGATGCTTGATCTCACAATTGCGAGATCTGAGGCCTACAACAAAAACTGAAACAACTAGCAATGTTCTAAGTCCAAATTCACTCTGTAGCCTATCCGAAACTCACCTGAGCCCTCGGGGCTCCAAACTAAACATGCACACAAGTCTAAAAATACCATACGAACTTGCTCGCGCGGTCAAATCGCCAAAATAACACATATAACTACGAATCGAACACCAAATCAAAGGAAATTTTCAAGAAAGCTTTAAAACTTCTATTTTCACAACCGGACGTCCGAATCACGTCAAATCAACTCCGTTTTTTCATCTAATTTCACAAACAAGTCATAAATGTAGTATTTGACCTATACTGGGTTCCAGAACCAAAATACAGACCCGTTATCCAAAAAGTCAAGTTTTGGTCAAACATTTCAAATTCATTAAGCCTTTAACTTTCAAATTTCGACAACTCCGATATCTCGAGCTAGGGACTTCCGAATTCGATTCCGGGCATACGCCCAAGTCCCAAATCACGGTACGGACCTACCGGGACCGTCAAAACACAAATTCGGGTGCATTTACTAAAAATATTGACCGAAGTCAACTCAAATAAAGTTTTTAGGTAAAATTCTTAATTTTCTCAGTTTTTAACATAAAAGCTTTTTGGAAAGATGCCCGGACTGCACACGTAAATCGAGAAAGGCTAAACATAATTTTTAAGGCTTCAGATTACATAATTAGGTTTCAAAACATGAGATGCCCTATCGGGTCATCACAGTATTTGAGATGAAGAACTGGCCGCTGCATTTGGCCCAGTTTGTTTGAAACCTTAGCAAGCCCTTCTCCTTCTCTTTCTTTATTAGACGTTTTGCAAAATTAGCCACTTTGGACTCAAATTTTAATTAATTTAATTTGTATGACTAAACTATTTTATATATTTTACTTACTGATTGACTAATGATCTAATTAATTAACTAACCTAAGAATATATTTTTTTATTTTTAAATATTTAAATAATATATTTAACAATGTAATTAAATCCTAAAATACAATTTCAAATCTAAAATGCTATGAAATTAAGATTTGAACATTTTTATGATTTTTATGATTTATGACATTTCTAACATGCATAAACAATGTGAATAGATGCAAAATAAATAAAAAAAACTCCTAAAATTCATAAAAATAATTAAAATTATTTTTGGATTATTTTTTAGGAGTTATGTCCTATGTGGGGCAAAAATTAGGTGCTCACATGAAAAAATAATAAAGATATGATCAATTTAAATGTTTATGCAAATAATTTTTATTGGTTACTATTCTAGAATTTCAAAAGCATTGTCCAGTTAAAGAACAAAAAAACACCATCGGAATAACTAGGTAGATTTTTAGGTATATTTAATTATTAATTTAGATTATGTGCAAAACAAATGAAAGTTAACTATGATTAGGCACTAATAGTTGTAGTTAGATTAAGTAACAAGTATCATTTAGTTATTGGATTGGTGTAAACACCCGGTGCGGGTAAGTGTTTCCCCTAGAAGAAATATTAGTAATATATAAATTTCTTTAGTAATTCAGAGTTTTATGTTGCACTTCCTCTATCCCATTTTAAGTGACATGCATAATTTTTTAATCCTCCTAAAAGATGATATGTTATTATATTTAAAAATAATTTAATTTAATTTAAGAAAAAAATAATTTAATTTTAAATTTTATGTTTTACCATTAAAGACATAATTTTTTAGTCACATAAAAATCTATGACATTGTAAGCACTTAAATTTTATTGGATTTAAATCTATAAAATAATTTGAACCATATAAATTCAATATATTAGTCCAAATAAATATTGTGGCTAGTAAACTGGGCTAATTATTTAAATTCAATACATATGTATTGGGCTAGTCCATTAAATGAGACTACAAATTAAATGATTAGCTCACTTCATTAGCCCAAGGTCCAAATGGCTATTAGCCCATCTTAAAACCCAGGCTCATGCCACGTGTCAAGTGATGTGGCAATCCCAACCAAATAAATGAGCCAATGAAATCGTGCCATGTGTCAAGAAGGGTGGCAATCAAAGTCAAATCAACAACCAATAGAGTTATGCCAAGTGTCTAGATGGTATTGGTCAATTCAAACAGACCAATCAAATCGCAGAGCCACACTACTCCCTACAACTATAAAGAGAGGTCTTCATAAAGCTAGAAGACATCAGAAGTGATAACAAGAAGCAAGCAAAGAGCTCGTTGATCAAACACGCAGATTTCTCTACAAGCTACAAGTTCAAGCACTCAAGCTACAAGTTCAAGTTCAAGATCAAGAACGAAGCCAAATCAAATACCAAGGCGTTCAAGATCAAATTACTTGTTCGTGATCAAATCCAAATTCAAGTTCAAGAAGGAGATTCAAGACCAAGTTCTACAAGCCCTTGAATCAAAATCAAAGCCAAGGTCATCAAGATAGTTTATATTCCCGAATAATCAGAGGAATACCATAGAGATTGTAACACTTTTATTTATAGAAATCAAATAGTGCATTTGTTATGCAATTTTCTAGTCTTGATTATTTATTTTTCTCGACGCGAAAATTTGTTGTTACAAATTTCTGGCACGCACAGTGGGGCCATCTCTACCTCTTATCTCTTTAAATTACCAAATTTCAAGAACATATAAATGGCTCTTAAGAAGATCAACTTCAAACTCACTACTGCTAAGGCTACGAATTCCAAGTTTTCATCTGATGTGGAAAACATGCTGGATACTACTATGGAAAGTGTAGGACCTGTCACTAGGAATAAGGCAAACTTGCTGGGACAACAAGCATTTCAAAAGCCGTCTGCATCAGTTCCTATCTTTGATTTTCGATCCTCAAAGGGGGAAAGATAATTTCCAACTGAATTGGAAGAAGGAGAGAACGTTGATGAAATCGTTGAGAAGACATTGACTCTACTTAACCCATCTAGATCTAAGAATCTCATCACACAGGATGATGATGATATCTTGATCACTGGATCTGCTCCAAGTACTACACGTGAGTTGTTCCACTTAAAGTATGGTGTAAGATAAAACCCATGCTTTGCTCCAACATCCACGGCAGTTATCCAAGCAATGGTGACTAACACTTCAACTATTGAAGAACAACTCACAAATTTAACAAAGGCAATTGAGGGGTTAGCGAAGCATATGGAAGATCAAGATAATCAAATTGCCAAGCTGACATATAGAGTGGAAAGCATGATGGAGGGAGATTCTAGTCATGCACCTGGAAAGCTCCCTATGATGCAAGATAAAGGAGACTCATCTGCAAGGCAGACAACGACTCCTAAAGAATTTGAGATTTCCTCTGATGGGGTTATTCCCATTGACCAATTGAAAGACTTCATTATGGGAACTATGAAAGATAAGTACGATGTTACTGCCAAGTCTTCTCTCGTATATGCGAATCCATACACTGCGAGAATTGATAGTTTGAAGATACCTGCAGGTTATCTTTCACGACCCCAAATTCCCTCCGTAGGATGTCGTGATGGCACCTAGTCTCTAAGACTAGGTAAGCCTATCAATGCGGAATAATAATAAATATCTGAAATAAATAAACTATAATTCAAACAATTTCAACTCCCAAAACCCGGTAGAAATAAGTCAAAGCTTCTAAGAATTTATTCTCAATCTCTCTATATGTCAAGGTCTAAATAAAATATAAGGAAGCAACATAAAATGATAGAAGGGGACTCCGGAGTCTGCGGACGCTGGCAGATATACCTCGAAGTCTCCGTGCACAAGTAACTCACTGACGTCTAGGCTGGTAAAATATACCTGGATCTACACAAAAAGATGTGCAGAAGCGTAGTATGAGTACACCACAGCGGTACCCAGTAAGTGCCAAGCCTAACCTCGGTAGAGTAGTGACGAGGTCAGGTCAGGCCCAGCTGGAAAATAAATAATGGCATGGTAAAATATTTATCAATGTAGTAAAATAAAATGACATTGAAAATGAATCAAGCAGTATGTCATATTTAATTACATCAAATAATGGCAAATAAATACCTCGTTGAAACAAAACAGAATTCTTTTCAACTTTAAGAAAATCACAACAATAATCAAAGGCAACTACGGCCATAAATCAATATCAACAAGGGCACTCCCGAGGTACCGCCTCGTAGTCCCAAATCATAAATAAATTCACAATATCTCATTTCCTTATATCACCGCGGGAGCCTTCACAATTTATTTAAAGAAAAACATTTTTTCCGAAATAGCATCCCGCGTTTTAGCAACCCTTATCACACCGCATGACTTCTAGTAGTTCCCCTACTAGCCACGCGTATCAAGCCACCCTTATCTCACTGCATGCGTTTCAACACCCAGACCTTATACCACCGCATGCGTATCAATATCACAATATATCACAATTTGTACCTCAAGTGCTCAAATAATTTAACTTGCCAAAATAATTCAACAACAATATTTTTCCACAATAAAGAGCTCATGGCTCATGCCAAAATAAATCATCAATAATAGTTTGCCACAATAAAGAGTTCACGGCTCATGCCAAAATAAATCATCAATAATAGTTTTCCACAATAAAGAGCTCACAGCTCATGTCAAAATAATTCATCAATAATATTCTTCCACAATAAAGAGCTCACGGCTCCCTCACAATGAGTATAAAAATATTCAGGAGTAAATAATTTAGGAAAATAATATTTCAAAATCTTTACTACGTTGCTTTAATATCAAGTTTTAAAATGTCAAATACTTCATATTAATAATATTTAATTTAAAGAAAATCAACCTTCAAATAATGCACAGAATAAAAGAAACCAAGTTTCAACTAAACAGGTAAAACAATTAGTAAGAAAAGATCAAACAAATTTGAAGTATATATCTCACATCAATGATGAAGAATAAACAAGATAAAATAATTTAATAAATGCGCAACAGTGATCTACACAATTTAAAAATATAATCTTTCGCAATTTAACCCGTGTACACACTCGTCACCTCGTGCACACGACTTTCAACACATTTTAATAATCACACCAATATAGGGGAAATTTCCCCCACACAAGGTTAGACAAGTCACTTACCTCGACTTGCTCCATTTTAACCAAGTATTATGCTTTTTCCTCGATTTTTCGACTCCGATCGACTCGTATCTAGTCATAATTAATTCGATACATTCAACAAAAAATATAGTAATCAATTTCATAAGAAAATATTACATTTTCATTAAAATCCGAAATTAGCTCAAAATTTGCCCGTGGAGCCCACATCTCGGAATCCGGCGAAACTTATAAAATTCGACAACCCATTCAATTACGAGTCCACCCATACCAATTTTACCAAAATCCGATAACAACTCGACCTCCAAATCTTAAATTTTTGTTTTTGGAAGATTTTGCAAAAATCTTGATTTTTCTTCCATAAATTCACGGATTCATGATGTAAATGAGTATGAAATCATGAAATATAATCAATATAGGATAAGGAACACTTACCCCAATGTTTTCCCGTGAAAACCTCCCAAAAATCGCCCAAGAACCGTGCTCCAAAAATCCAAAACGAAATGAATGAAATGAGCATTTTTGGTCCTTAAGTTTCTGCCAATCCGTCACTAAAAGTCCATTTTTCGTCACTAAAAGTCCATCAGAAACAGCTCTAGCAGTCTTACTTCAATTGATTATAACTTTATTTACAAATGTCCAAATGATAAATGGTTTAACTTTCTGGAAACTAGAATCCACCGACTACAACTTTCGTGTTTTACAAGTATTCTAATTCCTTATGCATTGCGAAATATAAGGTCCCAAAGTCGGCTGCATGCATCAGAATTTCTGGCGAAATTTCTGGCGAAACTGCTCTACCAGCCTTCATTCAATCGATCATAACTTTCTGTACAAATGTCCAAATATTGCATAGTTTAACTTTATGGAACCTATAATCATACGACTACAACTTTCATGTTTTGCACATGTTCTGATTCCTTATGAATTATGAGATATAAGCTTCCAAAGTTGGCTCCACGCACGGAATATCTGCAACAGAAATTTCTGCAACAGAAATTTCCAGCACTCTTTGTCCGAAATCCATTCCGTTTACCTTCCGAAATCCACCCGAGACCCTCGGGACCTTAACCAATTATTTCAACATGTCCCAAAATACTATACGAACTCAGTCGAGCCTTCAAACTACATCAAACAACATCAAAACGACTAATCGCACCTCAAATCAAAATCAATGAACTTTGAAATTTCAAATTCTATATCTTGTGTCGAAACACATCAAATCAATTCGGAATGACTTCAAATTTTGCACACAAGTCATAAATAACATAGCTGAGTTATGAAAATTTTCAGAATCGGATTTCGACCCCGATATCGAAAAGTCAACCCCTCGGTCAAACTTCCCAAAAATTCAACTTTCGGCATTTCAAGCCTAATTCTACTACGGACTTCTAAATAAACTTCCAATCACGCTCCTAAGTCCAAAATCACCATACGGAGCTGTTGGAATCATCAAAATTCTATTTCGGGGTCGTTTGCACATAATTTGACATCCGGTCACTATTTGAACTTAAACTTTTAATTTTTCATTAAAATTTCATATCTCGGGCTAGGGACCTCGGAATTTAATTCCGGGAATACGCCTAAGTCCCAAATTATAATACAGACCTACAAAAATTGTCAAAATACTGATCCGAGTCCGTTTGCTCAAAATGTTGACCAAAGTCAACCTAGTTGAGTTTTAAAGCTCTAATTCACATTTTAATTCATTTTTCACCTGAAAACTTTTCGGAAAATTTTTACGGACTGCACACACAAGTCGAGTAATGATAAATAGTGCTTTTCGAGGTCTTAAAACACAGAATTAATTATTAAATTTAAAGATGACATTTTGGATTATCACATTCTCCACCTCTAAAACAAACGTTCGTCCTCGAACGGAGTTAGAAAAAGTACCTTAGGTAGTGAATAAGTGTGGATAACAGCTGCATATATCAAGCTTGGCCTCCCAAGTCGCCTCCTCGACCAGATGACCCCTCCACTGAACCTTTACAGAAGCAATGTTCTTTGACCTCAGCTTTCGAACCTGCCTATCTAAAATAGCTACTGGTTCCTCAACATAAGATAGATCCTTGTCCATGTTACAACCCAAATTCGCATACCATAGATCACGCCGTAAGTTAGTCGACGTAAATCCAAGAAGATATTATCTTTGAGATGATAAGAAGTTAATCCTATTGGTCTTAAACGATACAAGGGTGTATAAGAGTGGTTAACAAGTATTTGAAGTTAAACGAATCAAGGATGTTGTAACCCGTATTTTTGGGTAACACTAGCGGTGATTAATTGTCCCAAGAGGTCTTGTTTTAATTTATTTGAATCATATAATATCCGCATCATAAGTCTTTAAGTCAAGCGAGTTATGAAACAAAAGTCGATAAAAGTTGTCGCAACCTAGGTTTATAATTTTACTTAAACTTTAGGTCAAATGTTACTGCATTTTTATCCCAATGTGCTTGGAATTATGGGGTGATCTACCTATCAAATTGAAGATCTATGAGTCTAGTTTCTAACGCATTAAACTGTTCATCGATACGATCTCGGAATAGAGAGATATTCGCGTTTTCTCGAGAGTGCGCCAAGCTGCTCTCTATGGGGCCCACAAAGGCGGTTTAAGACATATGGACATATATAAGGTACCTCAACCCCGTTTTAAGTCATTATTTTTCATTATATTCAGACCTTATAACCCTAAAAATAGTCTCTCAAGGTTCTCTCATGATCCAAGACCCAAACAAAGGGCAAACAACACAAATCAAATGTCGGGAATCCCGTGGCGCTAGTAAGTTTCTTGTTCTTCTTGTTGTTGCTGATTTTTGTGTTGTTCCAGCTCGTGTGGGAGGTTGTTTTAAGTGTTTTATGTTCTGTAAATACTCCTACAAGTTTTTAATATTAACCCTAGGTGATTTCAAGTCTTCTAAAGTAATTCTAATGTCGAAAAACCCGAATTAATTGCTAGTTTCGCTTCCTTGTTCTTGTGGCAGAATTGGAGAGATATTTCGTGGAAAATTAAGGTCAAATTGGAGTTGTTCTTTCTGTTTAAAGGTAAGGAACCTCTTACTCTATATATATTTAAGATTATCCAAGTTGCAGCTAAGTCGTTGAAGCTAGAACTTGTGAAATATATATCGAAAGGCTTGGTAGTAATGTTGTTGGTTGGTGGACTGTTTTGGAGGCTCAATATGATTATTAATGATGTTGTTTGGGCTGTTTGGTGATTGTATTGACTTGTGGGAAGTCATATAAATAGGGGAGGTGCTGTCCGTTTCATCATAAAATAGGTTGTGGTCGATACATAATAGTTACGACGCTTAAACGATAATGATAGTGTCATTTGTCTTATTGTAGACTAAGGAGTCGTGACATTTGCATAGCTTGAGGTTGGGCAGTATATACAAGGTATGTGAGGCTATCCCCTTCATTCTTTTGCACGACTCCGATTGTACATAATGTAATGAACGAGCTCCCAAAGATACTCTACTCTTAGAAGCTAGCAGTACATACATTGCTGCCCTTCTTATGAAACGATTGATATTGATGTTACTTCTCTTATTCTTATATTATCAATGTTGTTGGTAGTTCCTGATTCTTATAAGATTCTTGATGAAGAGTTAATCCTAATAACGTGTACGAAGGATACCAGCCTTATGTCACTCCGAAAGGTTCAAAATGTGATTCCAATAAGTCCAGCATGCATCATATATATGTATCTATTTTACTCTACCGAGCCACGCTATAGTCGGCCGGGTACGGCACCTATTGTGCAACCACTGATCAGTTGGGTTTTACCGAGCTCCACGTGGCCGGGTACGATTCTACCGAGCCCTATGATGGCCGGGTACGTTTTACCGAACCTATTATGGCTGGGTACGATATGATGATGGTGATGCCCACAAAGGCGTATGTTTTAAAAGTTTATGTATATATATGTATGTATCATGTATTTCATGTCAGTAGCCCTCAGAGGTACCCAGATGTCACAGGTTGTATATTCTCTATCCCTGTTTATATTACTGTTCTTACTTATGCTTTCTTGCCTCACATACTCAGTACTTTATTCGTACTGACGTCCTTTTTATTTGTGGACGCTGCATGTCGTGCTGCAGGTCCTGATAGACAGGTAGACGTAGCTCCCCCACCACAGTAGGCTGTCCAGTTCAGCGGTTATTGGCGAGATCCCTTCTCCGGACTTGCCGTGGTCTTGGTATGCATTTTTGTTATAGATATTATGGGTATGTCGGGGCCCTGTTCCGGCAATGTTGTAGCACTTATGTTCCTTTAGAGGCTCATAGACAGGTGTCGACTTATGTATGGTTTAGAATGCCTTATCGGCTGATTTTTGTTGAATAGTCTTTCATGGCATCATGATAGCTCGTACCTTATATATAGTTTCTTGACAGTCTTGTCGTCCCATGTTATGTATGTTCATGACATTATCTTTCATTGTTGGATGTTCATGATCCATGTCTACTATTTATATTGATCTTGTCGGCCCTTAAAGATAATAAGGAAGGTTAGATAAAATGTACGTTGGTGCTCGACAAGTATGGCCCGGGTGCTAGTCATGACCCTCCAGTTGGGTCGTGACAAACTTGGTATCAGAGCAAGTCTATCCTAGGGGATGTCTATGAGCCGTGTCTAGTAGAGTTTTGATTATGGATGTGTAGCGCGCCACATTTATAATCAGGAGGCTATGTGACATCTAGGTTTGTTACCTTTTTCCTGAATCTAGATCGTGCGTAGAGTTGAGTCGTAAGTGTTCATATCTAATATTCACCTTGTTTTCTTTTAGCGATGCCTTCGACTAGGAAGCAAGCGATTAGTAAACGGCTTGATACAGCTGTGGGAGAGAGTAACATTCAGGTGCCTCCAGCCATAGCAGGCCAAAGTGAGCCTCATAGTGAGATGCCGTCTCATACCTCTCTGTCTCCTCCAGAGGATATTAGGAGGCACCCAGTACATCCAGTTCCCCCGTCTGGCACTACAGACCATGATATGCGCAGTGCAGTGCAATTGTTGACTAGCTTGGTAGCTGCTTAGGCTCAGAGGCAGAATACCGGTGCTGCTGATAAACCGGTTAGTGCGAGAGTTCGTGATTTTATTAATCTAGACCCTCCAGTGTTTACCGGATCAGACCCCAAGGAGGACCCACAAACATTTATTGATCAGATTCATCGTACATTGCGGGTTATGCATGCTAGTGATACGGAGGCAGTAGAGTTGGCTTCTTATCGGTTACAGGATTTAGCGGTTTTCTGGTATGATAGTTGGGAGAGATATAGGGGTCCGAACGCTCCTCCAGCCGTGTGGAAGGAATTTTCTGAGGCCTTTCTTCGTCACTACTTGCCAGCTAAGATCCGACGAGCTAGAGCTGATAAGTTCTTGAACCTTCGACAGGGTAATATGAGTGTACGAGAGTATAGTATACAGTTTGATTCTTTAGCAAGGTATACTCCCCATATGGTGGCCGAGATGAGTGGTAGGGTGCACTTGTTCATGAACGGGTTGGGACCACATCTGATAAATGAGTGCACAACAGCCTCCTTGGTAGAGGGCATGGATATTTCCCGTATTCAGGCTTATGCCCAGACCCTTCAGGATCATAAGTTATATGCTAAGCTCTCTAAATGTGAATTCTTGCTGAACTCAGTAGCATTCCTTGGCCATGTGATATCTGATGAGGGTATTAGTGTCGACACTCAGAAGATCGATGCAGTGAAGAATTGGCCGAGACCTACAACACCGTCAGAAGTCCGCAGCTTCCTAGGGCTAGCAGGATATTATAGGCGGTTTGTAGAAGGGTTTTCCTCTATATCAGCACCATTGACTAAGTTAACACAGAAAGCTACCAAGTTCCAGTGGTCTGATGCTTGTGAATATAGTTTTCAGGAGCTAAAGAATCGATTGACATCCGCGCTAGTGCTCACTCTCCCAGAAGGAACAGAAGGTTATGTGGTATATTATGATGCCTCAGGTATAGGTTTGGGGTACGTATTGATGCAACGTGGGAAGGTGATTGCTTATGCATCAAGACAATTAAAGAAGCATGAAAAGAATTACCCAACTCATGATTTGGAATTGGCTGCAGTAATATATGCTTTGAAGATATGGCGACACTACTTATACGGCCTCTATGTTGACATCTACACAGATCACAAGAGTTTACAATACATCTTCAAGCAGAAGGAGTTGAATTTGAGGCAGCGTAGGTGGCTTGAATTACTGAAAGACTATGACGTCGAGATATTGTACCATCCCGATAAAGCCAATGTTCTGGCAGACACTCTCAGCCGTAAGTCAATGGGAAGCTTAATACATATTGAGGCAGGTAGACAAGGGTTAACCAAAGAGCTTCACCAGCTGGCCAATATGAGAATCAGATTGTTGGACTCTAATGACGGAGGTGTTACTGTACAGAATACAGCAGAATCATCTTTGGTAGCCGAGGTAAAAGCACGGCAATATGAAGATCCTACCTTAGTAAGATTGAGAGAGGGAATTCAGCAATGTAAGATTACAGCTTTCAAGATCGGAGGAGATGGGACACTGAGATACCAGGGCCGATTATGTGTGCCTAGTGTGGCAGGGTTGCGAGAGAAGATTATGATTGAGATTCATCAGTCCCGATATTCTATCCATCCTGGCTCGACAAAGATGTATCATGACGTTAAGGAGCAGTATTGGTGGGATAACATAAAGAAGTCTATTGCAGAATTTGTAGCCCAGTGTCCTAATTGTCAACAAGTAAAGATCGAGCATCAGAAACCCAGTGGATTGATTCAAAATATAGAGATTCCGACCTGGAAATGGGAGGTGATTAATATGGACTTCATTATTGGATTACCTCGCTCTTATCATAAGTTTGACTCCATCTAGGTGATAGTTGATCGACTTACAAAATCTGCCCATTTTCTACCAGTTAAGACAACTTACACGGCTGAAGATTATGAGAAGTTGTCTATCAAGGAGATTGTTAGGCTTCATGGTGTGCCGGTATCTATTATATCAGACAGAGGAGCTCAATTTATGGCTAACTTTTGGAGGTCTTTTCAGAAGGGTTTAGGCACACAAGTAAATCTCAGCACTGCATTCCATCCGCAGACTGACGGACAGGTTGAACGTACCATCCAGATGCTTGTAGATATGCTACGAGCATGTATTCTAGATTTCAAGGGGAATTGGGATGACCATCTGGCACTTATAGAATTTGCCTACAATAATAGCTACCATTCCAGTATTAAAATGGCCCCGTATGAGGCACTATACGGGAGGAGATGTAGATCGCCAGTTGGATCGTTCGAAGTCGGTGAGACAGAATTATATGGGCCAGATTTGATTCACCAAGCCATTGAGAAGGTGAAAGTGATACAAGAGCGACTGAGGACGGCACAAAGCCGGCAAAAGTCTTATTCCGACGTCCGACGTCGTGATCTGGAATTTGAGGTTGGTGATTGGGTTTTCCTGAAGATCTCGCCGATGAAGGGTGTTATGCGTTTTGGGAAGAAGGGTAAGTTGAGTCCGCGGTATATTGGGCCGTACAAAATTCTTCGACGAATTGGACAGGTTGTTTACGAGTTAGAATTGCCATCAGAATTGGAATTTGTCCACCCGGTATTCCATGTATCTATGTTGAGGAAATGTATTGGAGACCCTTCTCGGGTCGTCCCTATCAAAGATGTACAAGTTACAAAGGATCTATCATATTATGAAGTGCCAGTGGCTATATTAAATCGACAAGTCCGCAATCTGAGAACAAAGGATGTAGCTTCCGTGAAAGTATTATGGAGGAACAAGAATATAGAAGAAATGACATGGGAAGCAGAAGAGGAGATGAAGTCTAAATACCCTTACCTATTCCAGAGTGAAGATAACGAGGATGCCGGGGGAAAGAAGGACGCATTATAAGGTGAAACGGCTCTATGAGGTAAGCAATAGCTTGTGAATACTCTTTTTTTAATACAAAATGGTAATATGCAGATAATGTACATATCCATAATGCTTTGTATAGTCTTGTAAGGCCATAGGTTAGGTTTAACTTCTTGCAAGTTTGGCTAGTGTCCATTTTATAGGAGAAACTCAGCCGTAACTCTCCGTCGGAATCCACAATGAGTTAGACACCCCATAAACCCTTACATTCGAGGACGAATGTTCCTAAGGGGGAGAGGGTGTTACAACCCAAATTCGCATACCATAGATCATGCCGTAAGTTAGTCGACGTAAATCCAAGAAGATATTATCTTTGAGATGATAAGAAGTTAATCCTATTGGTCTTAAACAATACAAGGGTGTATAAGAGTGGTTAACAAGTATTTGAAGTTAAACGAATCAAGGATGTTGTAACCCGTATTTTCGGGTAACACTAGAGGTGATTAATTGTCCCAAGAGGTCTTGTTTTAATGTATTTGAATCATATAATATCCGCATCATAAGTCTTGAAGTCAAGCGAGTTATGAAACAAAAGTCGATAAAAGTTGTCGCAACTTAGGTTTATAATTTTACTTAAACTTTAGGTCAAATGTTACTGCATTTTTATCCCAATGTGCTTGGAATTATGGGGTGATCTACCTATAAAATTGAAGATCTATGAGTCTAGTTTCCAACGCATTAAACCGTTCATCGATACGATCTCGGAATAGAGAGATATTCGCGTTTTCGCGAGAGTGCGCAAGCTGCTATCTATGGGGCCCACAAAGGCGGTTTAAGACATATGGACATATATAAGATACCTCAACCCCGTTTTAAGTCATTATTTTTCAGTATATTCAGACCTTATAACCCTAAAAACAGTCTCTCAAGGTTCTCTTATGATCCAAGATCCAAACAAAGGGCAAACAACACAAATCAAATGTCGGGAATCCCGTGGCGCTAGTAAGTTTCTTGTTCTTCTTGTTGTTGCTGATTTTTGTGTTGTTCCAGCTCGTGTGGGAGGTTGTTTTAAGTGTTTTATGTTCTGTAAATACTCCTATAAGTTTTTAATATCAACCCTAGGAGATTTCAAGACTTCTAAAGTAATTCTAGTGCCGAAAAACCCGAATTAATTGCTAGTTTCGCTCCCTTGTTCTTGTGGCAGAATTGGAGAGATATTTCGTGGAAAATTAAGGTCAAATTGGAGTTGTTCTTACTCTATATATATTTAAGATTATCCAATTTGCAGCTAAGTCGTTGAAGCTAGAACTTGTGAAATATATATATCGAAAGGCTTGGTAGTAATGTTGTTGGTTGGTGGACTGTTTTGGAGGCTCAATATGATTATTAATGATGTTGTTTGGGCTGTTTGGTGATTGTATTGACTTGTGGGAAGTCATATAAATAGGGGAGGTGCTGTCCGTTTTATCGTAAAATAGGTTGTGGTCGATACATAATAGTTACGACGCTTAAACGATAATGATAGTGTCATTTGTCTTATTGTAGACTAAGGAGTCATGACATTTGCATAGCTTGAGGTTGGGCAGTATATACAAGGTATGTGAGGCTATCCCCTTCATTCTTTTGCACGACTCCGATTGTACATAATGTAATGAATGAGCTCCCAAAGATACTCTACTCTTAAAAGCTAGCAGTACTTACATTGCTGCCCTTCTTATGAAATGATTGATATTGATGTTACTTCTCTTATTCTTATATTATCAATGTTGTTGGTAGTTCCTGATTCTTATAAGATTCTTGATGAAGAGTTAATCCTAATAACGTGTACGAAGGATACCAACCTTATGTCACTCCGAAAGGTTCAAAATATGATTCCAATGAGTCCAGCATGCATCATATATATGTATCTATTTTACTCTACCGAGCCGCGCTATAGTCGGCCGGGTACGGCACCTATTGTGCAACCACTGATCAGTTGGGTTTTACCGAGCTCCACGTGGCCGGGTACGATTCTATCGAGCCCTATGATGGCCGGGTACGTTTTACCGAGCCTATTATGGCCGGGTACGATATGATGATGGTGATGCCCACAAAGGCGTATGTTTTAAAAGTTTATGTATATATATGTATGTATCATGTATTTCATGTCAGTAGCCCTCAGAGGTACCCAGATGTCACAGGTTGTATATTCTCTATCCCTGTTTACATTACTGTTCTTACTTATGCTTTCTTGCCTCACATACTCAGTACTTTATTCGTACTGACGTCCTTTTTATTTGTGGACACTGCATGTCATGCTGCAGGTCCTGATAGACAGGTAGACGTAGCTCCCCCACCACAGTAGGCTGTCCAGTTCAGCGGTTATTGGCGAGATCTCTTCTCCGGACTTGCCGTGGTCTTGGTATGCTTTTTTGTTATAGACATTATGGGTATGTCGAGGCCCTGTTCCGGCAATGTTGTAGCACTTATGTTCCTCCAGAGGCTCATAGACAGGTGTCGACTTATGTATGGTTTAGAATGCCTTTTCGGCTATTTTTGTTGTATAGTCTTTCATGGCATCATGATAGCTCGTACCTTATATATAATTTCTTGACAGTCTTGTCGTCCCATGTTATGTATGTTCATGACATTATCTTTCATTGTTGGATGTTCATGATCCATGTCTACTATTTATATTGATCTTGTCGGCCCTTAAAGATAATAAGGAAGGTTAGATAAAATGTACGTTGGTGCTCGGCAAGTATGGCCCGGGTGCTAGTCATGACCCTCCAGTTGGGTCGTGACAGTCCAACTGAACCGAACTGAAGTCTAACACATGAGACGGATCGCTGTGATATTTCTGAAGCATAGAAACATGGAATACCGGATGAACCGCAGAAAGACTAGGTGGTAGTGCAAGTCTGTAAGCCACCTCTCCAACTCTCTCAATAATCTCAAAAGGCCCAATATACCTAGGGCTCAACTTGCCCTTCTTCCCGAACCTCATCACACCCTTCATAGGCGAAACCCGGAGCAATACCCGCTCACCAACCATGAATGCAACATCACGAACCTTCCGATCCGCATATCTCTTCTGTCTAGATTGGGCTGTACGAAGTCGATCCTGAATCAACTTAACCTTTTCCAAGGCATCCTGAACCAAGTCTGTACCCAAAAGTCTAGCCTCGCATGGTTCGAACCAACCCACTGGAGACCGGCACCGCCTACCATACAAGGCCTCATACGGAGCCATCTGGATGCTTGACTGGTAACTGTTGTTGTAAGTAAAATCCGCAAGTGGTAAGAACTGACCCCAAGCACCCCCAAAATCTATCACACACGAATGAAGCATATCCTTCAGTATCTGAATAGTGCGTTCGGACTGCCCGTCCATCTGAGGGTGAAATGCTGTACTCAACTCTACCCGGGTACCCAACTCACGCTGTACTGCCCTCCAAAACCGTGAGGTAAACTGTGTACCCCGGTCAGAGATGATAGATACTGGTACACCGTGAAGTCTGACAATCTCGCGAATATATACCTGAGCCAGCTGCTCTGAAGAGTAAGTAGTAATCACAGGAATGAAATGAGCTGATTTGGTCAGCCTATCCACAATCACCCAACTGCATCGAACTTCCTCCGAGTCTATGGGAGCCCAACAACGAAATCCATAGTGATTCGCTCCCATTTCCATTCTGGAATTTCCAACTTCTAAAGCAATCCACTAGGTCGTTGATGCTCATATTTCACTTGTTGACAATTTAGACACCGAGCTACATACTCCACTATGTCTTTCTTCATCTTCCTCCACCAATAATATTGCCTCAAGTCCTGCTATATCTTCGCAGCACCCGGATGTATGGAGTACCGTGAATTATCAGCCTCCTGGAGAATCAATTCACGAAAACCATCTATATTAGGCACACATAGCCTACCCTACATCCGTAATACATCTTCATCTCCAATAGTGACTTCCTTGGTATCGCCGTGCTGAACTGTGTCCTTAAGGACAAACAGATGGGGGTCATCATACTGACATTCCCTGATACGATCATAAAGTGAAGACTAGAAAACCACGCAAGCCAAAATCCGACTCGGCTCGGAAATATCCAATCTAACAAACTGGTTGGCCAAGGCATGAACATCCATGGCTAAAGGCCTCTCTGCTACCGGTAAATATGCTAAGTTACCCAAACTCTCTGCCTTACGACTCAAGGCATCGGCCACCACATTGGCCTTCCCCGGATGATAGAGAATGGTGATATCATAATCCTTAAGCAACTCTAACCATCTCCGCTGCTGCAAATTAAGATCCTTCTATTTAAACAGATGTTGTAGACTCCGGTGATCAGTGTAGATTTCACAATGGACACCGTACAAATAATGCCGCCAAATTTTTAAGGCATGAACAATAGCTGCTAACTCCAGGTCATGTACAGGATAATTCTTTTCATGCACCTTTAACTGTCTGGACGCGTAAGCAATCACCCTACCGTCTTGCATCAACACTGCGCCGAGACCAATACGTGACGCGTCACAATACACAGTATAAGATCCTGTACCTATAGGTAATATCAATACTGGGGCTGTAGTCAAAGTTGTCTTGAGCTTTTGGAAGCTTTCCTCACATTCCTCGGTCCATCTGAATGGAGCACCCTTCTGGGTCAATCTGGTCTTAATAGTTGTTCATAATCAATTACCGAATCATCAATTAACTTCATGTTAACGAAAATTTCATTTCAAACTTTCACAATACTGATAACGAGACACGAGGCATGAAGACCTCAAAATTATTTACCCAAATTAACGAGTCACATTTAACGCCACCTAGGCGGGCACCGAGGTTAAAAATTAATAATTACCAGACGAATTTGACAACTATGCACAGAGAATTTCATATATGAATTTTCAAATAAGCCTAATAGGCATGACTCCCTATTAGTACTATAGTACAAATTTAATTTCACAAGGGAGAACTTAAACACAAGAATTTTCCTCACAAGGATCTCGTCCTTTTATAACTTTCACCGCAGCTCGTAGCCCGGTTTAAACATATCAATTTATATAAAAATGTGAGGATCTCGTCCTCAGTTCTGAATCACAAGTAATATGCATATCGTGCCAATTGCAAATTTCTATTTTCTCCTTTTAAATAATTTCGGTTACACCAAATCACAACACATAATGAACCCCACACTAGTAGGGCATATAATTCATAATTTGCAATTAATTATTCGAAATTTACATCAAAATTTACCGAAATGAGTAACAGAAAGCCACATTTAGCCTCGCAACTCTTATTAGTGACCAACACGAAATGATAGGTGTAGTTATCTCCATAAAATCTCCCAACAGGGGTAAACACATAAGTAAATTATAGAATTATGAAGTTCACTCATAAGTGGTGCACAATAGGAAGACTCGTTTCGATATTGAGAACCGAATCAACTTTAGGAAATCATTCCTTTATATTATATCAAAGTCGTACCTGTAACGACATCAACTGATGTAGCGACCTCCGCCATACCATAAAAGAAATATATCAATGGCTGGGTATTCACCTCTAGGATGCCTTTTACCCGTCTGTCCTCCACCCCTACCTGGTCGTGTGGGTGGTGTAGTAACTGTATTGGGGCACGTAGCCTGAGTGATTTAATGAAATAAGTCTCTCCCAAGTTTGGGAAATTTTTTCTCCTAACATTCCAGTATCACCGTATTCATAATAACCCTTTTGCGGGTTAGGCTGCTCATATTGAGTTTGTGCCAGATAACTGGAATAACCATTGTAGGAACTCATGTCGGTGGTGCATTAAAAGAACTTACTAGAGCACCCCGAGTAATCTGATGTGTGGACTGGGATGGACGACTGCCTGAGCCCCCGCCATAATGATTTATACTTGCAGAGTAGAATCCACGGAATCCCCCAGAACCATGAGACATCTTGGTCTCCTTAGTTTCCCCTTTTTTTTCCCACCCCGAACACATTCTAATATCTTGGCAATTTGTACAACTAGCAGAAATGAAGTATCACCTTTTAGCTCCCGAGTCGTACAAAATTTTATGATCATAATTTAGTCCTTTAATGAGTCTATGGACTCACCCTCTGGCTGTAGGAAGTAAAGTATGAGTATGACGGGCTAACTTATTGAACTTGATGGCATATTCTGACATCGTCAATAGTGACATAACGCAACCGTTCAAACCCTATGCGCTACGCATTACGGAGAGTCCAGAAAACAAACTCTTTCAAAAGCGTTTCTGAGAACTGAGCCAAGTGGGCGGTATTGCATTGGCTGGTCTGCCCTCTTCATAGGCTTACCACGAACACTGGTGGAGAATTATCTCTCCCAAGGCAAATTTCTTCTTTTGTTATGCTGACTCAAAACTGTTGAGCTGACCCATTTCTTAACATACTCTTTGATTCTTCTTTGGGGTAACCCTTACCCCTATTTAAACACAACAATCACAAAAGTAGAGCTCCATACAGACAAATCTTGTTATGAACCACATAGTCCAGACTCTCGTTAACAAGTGTACTTACTCCGAAGCACCCCAAAATCCGCAACAGTGACGTCCACGCTGAGTAGACCTTCTACAAATTTAGAGTTGTTTCTATAACTCCTTTGGTATTGAAGTATAGGATTATTAAGGTGGCGTACATACCGCAAGTCCTAACCTTATCCTCCACAAAATCTCAGGTCTTAAACATGTGTAAATTTTAGGGAACCTTTCAGTACCACATATATACATTTCAGGCCAAAACTAATATAATACATGACCCCGCAATCTACCCATTGATAGTGGACGGCGTGAAGTCATAAGTCACAACGTCCGAAGATCCACAATAATAACTTTCACAGCACGTATAAATCAACTAGACGCCAATGTCCGTTGCACCCCGCACATGATTCACTAGGTGATCTCTCAATACTCCCACATCTTCAGTCGGAACCACACGTTAAGACAATGTTTGAGCATCTCTAGCTCCCTCGTAGTCCATCTGCGGCATCACGAACCCTCGACACACAACTGATATTGAGTGCGCAATGTCATACACGAGTGGATACAAAGGAGTATAAGATATATCTTTCAAGCTAAATCAATGCCGCACGATAAGGAGTCAAAGAAGTGAATATTTCCTAACAGTTCCATAGCCTCTCGAAGATAAGTACAGACGTCTCCGTACCGATCTACAAGACTCTACTAAACCTGCTTGTGACTCATGACACATATGAACCTAGTGCTCTGATACCAACTTGTCACGACCCTAAATTCCCTCCGTAGGATGTCGTGATGGCACCTAGTCTCTAAGACTAGGTAAGCCTATCAATGCAGAATAATAATAAATATCTGAAATAAATAAACTATAATTCAAACAATTTCAACTCCCAAAACCCGGTAGAAATAAGTCACAAGCTTCTAAGAATTTATTCTCAATGTCTCTATATGTCAAGGTCTAAATAAAATATAAGGAAGCAACATAAAATGATAGAAGGGAACTCCGGAGTCTGCGGACGCTGGCAGATATACCTCGAAGTCTCCGTGCGCAGGTAACTCACTGACGTCTAGGCTGGTAAAATATAACTGGATCTGCACAAAAAGATATGCAGAAGCGTAGTATGAGTACACCACAGCAGTACCCAGTAAGTGCCAAGCCTAACCTCGGTAGAGTAGTGACGAGGTCAGGTCAGGCCCAGCTGGAAAATAAATAATGGCATGGTAAAATATTTATCAATGTAGTAAAATAAAATGACATTGAAAATGAATCAAGCAGTATGTCATATTTAATTACATCAAATAATGGCAAATAAATACCTCGTTGAAACAAAACAGAATTCTTTTCAACTTTAAGAAAATCACAACAATAATCAAAGGCAACTACGGCCATAAATCAATATCAACAAGGGCACTCCCGAGGTACCGCCTCGTAGTCCCAAATCATAAATAAATTCACAATATCTCATTTCCTTATATCACCGCGGGAGCCTTCACAATTTATTTAAAGAAAAACATTTTTTCCGAAATAGCATCCCGCGTTTTAGCAACCCTTATCACACCGCATGACTTCTAGTAGTTCCCCTACTAGCCACGCGTATCAAGCCACCCTTATCTCACCGCATGCGTTTCAACACCCAGACCTTATACCACCGCATGTGTATCAATATCACAATATATTACAATTTGCACCTCAAGTGCTCAAATAATTTAACTTGCCAAAATAATTAAACAACAATATTGTTCCACAATAAAAAGCTCACGGCTCATGCCAAAATAAATCATCAATAATAGTTTGCCACAATAAAGAGTTCGCGGCTCATGCCAAAATAAATCATCAATAATAGTTTTCCACAATAAAGAGCTCACAGCTCATGTCAAAATAATTCATCAATAATATTCTTCCACAATAAAGAGCTCACGGCTCCCTCACAATGAGTATAAAAATATTCAGGAGTAAATAATTTAGGAAAATAATATTTCAAAATCTTTACTACGTTGCTTCAATATCAAGTTTAAAAATGTCAAATACTTCATATTAATAATATTTAATTTAAAGAAAATCAACCTTCAAATAATGCACAGAATAAAAGAAACCAAGTTTCAACTAAACAGGTAAAACAATTAGTAAGAAAAGATCAAACAAATTTGAAGTATATATCTCACATCAATGATGAAGAATAAACAAGATACAATAATTTAATAAATGCGCAACAGTGATCTACACAATTTTAAAATATAATCTTTCACAATTTAACCCGTGTACACACTCGTCACCTCGTGCACATGACTTTCAACACATTTCAATAATCACATTAATATAGGAAAAATTTCCCCCACACAAGGTTAGACAAGTCACTTACCTCGAATTGCTCCAATTTAACCAAGTATTATGCTTTTTCCTCGATTTTCCGATTCCGATCGACTCGTATCTAGTCATAATTAATTCGATACATTCAACAAAAATTATAGTAATCAATTTCATAAGAAAATATTACATTTTCATTAAAATCCGAAATTAGCTCAAAATTTGCCCGTGGGGCCCACCTCTCGGAATCCGGCGAAACTTATAAAATCCGACAACCCATTCAATTACGAGTCCACCCATATCAATTTTACCAAAATCCGATAACAACTCGACCTCCAAATCTTAAATTTTCGTTTTTGTAAGATTTTGCAAAAATCTTGATTTTTCTTCCATAAATTCACGGATTCATGATGTAAATGAGTATGGAATCATGAAATATAATCAATATAGGATAAGGAACACTTACCCCAATGTTTTCCCGTGAAAATCGCCCAAGAACCGTGCTCCAAAAATCCAAAACGAAATGAATGAAATGAGCATTTTTGGTCCTTAAGTTTCTGCCAATCCGTCACTAAAAGTCCATTTTTCGTCACTAAAAGTCTATTAGAAACAGCTCTAGCAGTCTTACTTCAATTGATCATAACTTTATGTACAAATGTCCAAATGATAAATGGTTTAACTTTCTGAAAATTAGAATCCACCGACTACAACTTTCGTGTTTTACAAGTATTCTGATTCCTTATGCATTGCGAAATATAAGCTTCCAAAGTCGGCTGCATGCATCAGAATTTCTGGCGAAACTGCTCTACTAGCCTTCATTCAATCCGTCATAACTTTCTGTACAAATATCCAAATAATGCATAGTTTAACTTTCTGGAACCTATAATCATATGACTACAACTTTAATGTTTTGTACATTTTCTGATTCCTTATGCATTGCGAGATATAAGCTTCCAAAGTTGGCTCCACGCACGGAATTTTTGCAACAGAAATTTCCAGCACTCTTTGTCCGAAATCCATTCCGTTTACCTTCCGAAATCCACCCGAGACCCTCGGGACCTTAACCAATTATTCCAACATGTACCAAAATACCATACGAACTCAGTCGAGCCTTCAAACTACATCAAACAACATCAAAACAACAAATCGCACCTCAAATCAAAATCAATAAACTTTAAACTTTCAAATTCTATATCTTGTGTCAAAACACATCAAATCAACTCGGAATGACTTCAAATTTTGCACACAAGTCATAAATGACATAACTGAGTTATGAAAATTTTCAGAATCGGATTTCGACCACGATATCAAAAAGTCAACCCCTCGGTCAAACTTCCCAAAAATTCAACTTTCGGCATTTCAAGCCTAATTCTACTACGAACTTCCAAATAAAATTCCGATCACGCTCCTAAGTCCAAAATCACCATACGGAGCTGTTGGAATCATCAAAATTCTATTCTGGGGTCGTTTGCACATAATTTGACATCCGGTCACTATTTGAACTTAAACTTTTAATTTTTCATCAAAATTCCATATCTCGGGCTAGGGACCTCGGAATTTAATTCCGGGAATACGCCTAAGTCCCAAATTATAATATAGACCTACAAAAATTGTCAAAACATTGATCTGAGTCCGTTTACTCAAAATGTTGACCAAAGTCAACCTAGTTGAGTTTTAAAACTCTAATTCACATTTTAATTCATTTTTCACTTGAAAACTTTTCGGAAAATTTTTACGGACTGCACACGCAAGTCGAGTAATGATAAATAGTGCTTTTCGAGGTCTTAAAACACAGAATTAATTATTAAATTTAAAAATGACATTTTGGGTCATCACATTATCAACCCCCAAACTTTCAACAATTTGATGGTAAAGGAAACACAAAGCAACACATTTCACACTTCGTCGAAACTTGTAATAATGCTGGAACCTATGGAGATTATCTTGTCAAGAAGTTTGTTCGTTCCTTCAAAGGAAATGCTTTTGATTGGTACACTGATCTCGAGGCTGGTTTCATCAATAGCTGGGAGCAACTTGAACATGAATTTCTCAATCGTTTCTATAGCACAAGGCGAACCGTAAGCATGGTTGAGCTCATAAACACACGTCAGTGGAAGGATGAACCAGTCATTGATTTTATCAATCGGTGGAGGAATGCATCAACTGCAAAGACAGACTTAGTGAAGCTTCTAGAATAGAAATGTGTATCCAAGGAATGCACTGGGGACTTCGCTATATCCTACATGGTATCAAGCCTAAGTCTTTTGAAAAATTGGCTACACGTGCTCATGATATGGAGTTAAGCATGTCTTCAAGTGGAAATCAAGGGCCACATGTTAATGAACCTCGTAAAGTGAAAGATAAAAAAGGAATAAAGAAAGGAGGCAAGTTCGTGCCAAAGTCTTATAGCAAGGAATTAATGAATGTTAATGCCTCACCATTAAAGGTCACTACAAAAGTGAGTAAGAATCAAAATATGAAGACAACATCCCTACAGGATAAAGCTGGCCGAAAGTTAACTCTAAAGGAAACGCAACCAAAAGAATATCCATTCTTGGACTCTGACATTCTAGCAATTTTTGAAGAACTCCTTGAGTTGAAACTCATTGAGTTACCTGAAATGAAGCGGCCAGATGAAGCTGGAAGGACAAATGATCCAAATTATTGCAAGTACCATCGGTTGATTGGCTACCCTATTGAAAAGTGCTTTATCTTCAAGGAGAAAGTCATAGACTTGGCCGCTGAAGGAAAAATCTTGCTCGAGGATGAGAAAGAAAGTTCGAATCAAGTCTCTGTCACTTTTGGTTCATTTGATCCCATTGTCCTTTGCAATTTTGTCAAAGTACATGAATGCGATGGCATCCAAACTGCATCATCACCAAACATGATTAAATTTGGTGACTTTGAACCTATCGATGTGAGAAAACCATTTCTTCTCCCTATAGTGAATAAGGTTATAGTGGAGGAAAGATCTCAAGAGGAAAGTTAACACGTGATGGTCAAACTGATGATGAAGGTTGGATTCTTGTGACTCGGCGGAGACGCTACAAGATAAATTCACAAAGGGAGTCAGGTAAGCAATTTCCTAGAGGGAAAATGGTGAAAAGACCTAAGAAGAAAATTATAGAGAAGAATTGTAAGAAAACAAAAATGGACGAGAATCACAATCAAAGACTACGTCATCCAGTAACATTGGATGAATTCCTACGAAGCTGGTTACGCATGCAAGCTTCCTGTGAAGATATCAAGGCCTTATGTTGTAAGGTAGATGAAGAAGAGACAAAGAAGGAATATCCATCATTGTTGCCACCTCCCTTATCTGAAAAACTCACTGAGCATCTCTCTGAAGAATTGAACACTTTTGATGCAAAAATCACATTTACTAATGATGATCTTTTGCTTGGTGAAACACCCCATAATCGTTCGATATTTATGGTTGGATTTGTGCGTGAGCAGAGAATAAGTAGAATTTTAATTGATGATGGATTTGGCGTTAATATTCTCCCAATTCGTACTGTTAAAGAGCTTGGCATACTGATGGACGAACTATGTGAAAGTCGTTTGATGATTCAAGGGTTCAATCAAGGGGGGAAAAGAGCTATAGGGGATATCAAATTGGAAATAAATATGGGAGATTTGCATTCGAGTGCATGGATGCACATGATCGATGCAAAGACCTCATACAATATCTTGTTAGGAAGGCCATGGATATACGAGAACAAAGTGGTCTCATCCACCTACCATCAATGCTTGAATTACTGTGAAGATGGGGTCGAAAAGAAGAAGGTTGCTGATGATAAGCCCTTTTCTAAGGCTGAATCAACTTTGCCGATGCAAAATTCTACTTAAAGAATTACATCTCAAAGGAGGTTAAGGTTGATGATGTGATATTGACCAAAAGTGTTGCAAAGAAGGTTGATGTCACAACTAGAAAGGCAAAGATTACCGTTGAAAAATATCAGGTGCTTTATGATAGGAACAAGATGAATAAGGCATCTTCAAGTAAGAAAGTGACTCATGTTCTTCGCTATGTCCTAGAGGCAAGGAAGGTTGAAGATCCATCTTCTGAACTACAAGGTAATGTGTTAGGAGACTTGACCCTTCTTATCAAGCGAATTGATACCATTAAGTCGTCTACAAAGTTGCTTAAAGGGTTTGTCAAATTATCAAATCACAATTCGCTTCTAAATCTAGCACTTCCTGCAAAGCGCACAGATAAGGGCTTTGACCCAAACGCCTACAAGTTGTTAGCAAAAAGCTGGATATGATCCTAATGAACCATCCAAGTAGCTCTCGCCTGAAGCTTCAAACCCTACTCAAATGATGATGATGGAGAAAGGGTACCCACTGAAGCAATCACGTGAAGGATTGGGTTACAAACAACCCCCGCCAATCTGTATCTCCATTAAAAGGGCAAGTTGTAACTACATTACTGCTAAAGAAGTGTCTATGATGCTTAATAAGAAGCCTTTTGTGTTTGATCGAATTACGAAACCAAGGACCTCAGTATTTGATAGGTTGGGACCACTGAATAAGGAGAATAAGCGTCATGGAAGTGATACAAATATTTGAGCACCTATCTTCACTAAAAAGGAGATTTTGACCACAGACTGCCCAAGCCTGATTCCTTCTAGAATGAGGCGAGAGACAAAACTTGTAGTTTCGTGCGGAGAGGTCCTCAAAGCAAAGGCTCATACTATAGTCCACACTAAAGAATGGGAGGAAGATGAAGAAAGTGTGGGGTCATCATATCATATCACTATTCATGACGAACAAAATGCTTCATATTATACAAAAGTCAAGGAAAACTGCCTTGATATTCATGTATGTCATTGCATATCTTTCAATGATGGTGATCCTCAAGAGTATGAAGACGCTAAAGATGCACCACATGAGCTTGAAAAAAGGGTAAAGACAACAGTTGATGCACTAAAAAAAGGCAATCTCGGAGTAGTTGAAGATCCAAAGCCCACATATGTAAGTGCCTCTCTAATTGGTGATGAAAAGAGCAAATATATTGAGCTACTTAAGGAGTTCAAAGACGTATTTTCTTGGAGCTACAAAGAAATGCCAAGTTTAGACCCCAATGTGGTTGTTCATTACCTTGCTGTCAAACAAGGTGCTCGTCCTGTGAAGCAAGCACAACGTCGCTTCAGACCTGAACTGGTTCCTTTGATTGAAACCAAAGTTAACAAGCTTATTGAGGCTGGTTTTGTTCGTGAAGTTAAATATGCTACATGGATTTCAAGCATCGTCCCTGTAAGAAAGAAGAATGGCCAAATTCGAGTTTGTGTTGTCTTTAGGGACCTAAATAACACTTGTCCTAAGGATGAATTTCCTCTTCCTATCCCTGAGCTCATGAATAATTCCATGACTGGATACGAGGAAATGTTTTTCATGGATGGTTCATCTGGATATAATCAAATTCGCATGGCACCGAAGGATGAAGAACTTACTGCCTTTCGCACCCCTAAAGGTATATACTGCTACAAGGTAATACCTTTTGGTTTGAAGAATGCTGGTGCTACATATCAACGTGCCATGCAAAATATTTTTGATGACATGCTTCATAAAAATGTGGAGTGTTATGTTGACGACTTGGTGGTAAATTCAAGGAAGAAAGATGATCATTTGCAAAATTTGAGGATGGTATTTGAACGGCTTCGGAGATACCAACTCAGAATGAATCCATTGAAGTGTGCCTTTGGAGTTACTTCTGGGAAGTTCCTCAGTTTTATTGTTTGACACCGAGGTATCGAAATTGATCAAGCTAAGGTGGATTCTATTTTGAAAATGCCCGAGCCTAAGAATATTCATGAATTAAGAAGCTTACAAGGTAAGTTGGCATATCTTAGAAGATTTATTTCGAATCTGGCTAAAAGATGCCAACCATTTAGTCGCCTCATGAAGAAAGGGGTTCCTTTTGAATGGACCAAGCTTGCAAAAATGCTTTTGAAAGCATTAAGTCTTATCTGATGAAACCTCCAGTACCGGTAGCCCTCAGACCTGGAAAGCCATTAATATTATACATTTCAGCACAGGAAAGGTCAGTAGGAACGTGATCGGGTCCAAGCCTGCACTACTATTGAGTAGCGAGGATGGTCGATGCAGTTTAACCCAACAAGGCCGTGATCGAATCCACAGGGAGCTAATTGATTCGGAATTAGGTTTATATCTAAGTCTAGATGCGTGTTTTGTTCCTAATTGCACTTCCAAACATGAAGGTGTTGATTCTACTTCTATTTCTATTTCTATTGTATGCTAAGATTAAAGCTAAGTACAATATTTTTTATGTTGGTTTTCAAGTGTTTAAAAGGACTAGGGTAGCGACTTCCGCCTAGGTGGACATCTAATGGGTAGTAAGAATCTAGGGCAAGCTTGATTAATTTGGGATCGTAATATAACTATCACACCCAAGTACTCACTTTATATCTCTCGATAGTTTGTGTGATTTTGCCCAATTTGGCTTTCTCAAGTCCAAATGGGTATTCATGCAGTACAAGTGATATTAGCTCAAGTCGGGTATTACTATCTCTAGGTTTAACCCTTTAATTGGGGCTATCAATTTCTTTAGTTCACCCCAATTCCTTGTTAGCCTAGTTTTCCCTGAGTTAATCCCTCTTTCTCAAGAAGAGACCAAATCCTAAAGGCATGAATCTGTGTTTGCAACCACTAATTCTATAAGTCTAGCAAGAACTAGGCTAAATATCACTAACCCATAAACATTCAAGCCCTAAAATTCAAGACCCATTAAATACCCACACTAGGGTTGAGTCACAACCCTAGCTATGGGTCTAGCTAATCATAATAATAGCAGAAATCAAAGATAAAGAGAAGATATAATCCACAATACTAAATTAAAAGATGAAAATCTAATGTTATAAGGCAAATCTTGTACAAAATTGCCCAAAAAGGAAAACCTAGCCGTCTCACGTACTCAGCAAAAACATAACATAACCTAAAATTAACAAAAAGATCTATTTATACTAAGCTTAAATTTCTGGATAAAAATACCCCTGTGGAAGTTTCGCGGCCGCGTAATTCTCATTAAATACTCACACTTGCTTTCGCGGCCGCGTAATTTTGATCGCGGTCCGCGTTTCTTCACATCTGGACCTGGGTTGAACCTTGTTTCACGGACCGCGTAATTTCCACCACGTCTGCGTGAGAGACTTCCGCGGCCGCATAACTTTGATGCGAGCCGCCCTTCTCATTTTTTCTTGAATTATGCACTCTCTGAACCTTAGCAACCGCGGTCCGTAGAATTCCCATCACGGCCATGCTAGTACTTTCGCGGCCACATCTTCTTGTCGCAGTCCGCCTTCATGTTTGTGCCCAAAACACCATCTCTCTGATACTTCATATCGTGGACCGCGAAATAATGGCCGCGTTCGCGTTGATACTTTCGCGGCCGTACTCTTTTGTCGCGGTCCGCGTTCCACACCTCTTGGCCCAGTCTTGGTTTTTATTCAAGTTTTGACTCCTTTATGAGTTGATTATGGCTACTTTGGCTCATTTTGAAGAATCCCTGCAAGCAAGCATATTAAGTTAGTTTCCGAGAATACCTTCACGCATTTTTGGCCCAAAATACAAGTAAAAGAGAGCAATTAATAGGCTAAAATCCCTACTTATCAACTCCCCCAAACTTAAGCTTTTGCTTGTCCTCAAGCAAATAAGGTAATTCCCACCTCTACAAGAAAAAGAAAAGGATATTTCAGCTGGCCTAAGGTGACTTCATCAAGCATCAATTGGACTAACAATTACCGTCAACACAAATGAATTATCAACAATGTCGTGTTATGCCCTTTTGAGTTCCATAGTTCTAATGTGACACTAGAGCATCAAGAGTTGACTCAATTCATCAAGGAAGCTCGCTCTCTCACGTAGGTCATTGTGGATCCCAAACTCCTCCTCCTCTACTCTCCATGAGCAAATCTCGCTTTTTAGAATGTAACCCTCAAAACAAGGATTGTGAAGAAGTGCACTCATCACTCTCAAAAGAATGACACAAGTCCGGCTCTAAGTACCATAATCTTGCCCCTTATGTAAATCACCACTAATGTAAGCTCACTCAACTTGAAATCATATAGGGCTTTAACATGGATGTAATGAAGGCTTTTGGATAAAGGTAGGACATAACGAACTACGATGGTTTCATCTTTCCTTAAGCACTCCATTTTCTCATTTCGGCTCATACTTTCTTGACTCTTTGAGTCATTTTTCTTCTTCCTTAGAGGAACTAGAGAGACAAACCGTCACTCTTTCTTACTCATGAAAATAATTTTTCTCCTTTTCTCATCATTCCTTACCTTTCATCATTATGTTCTTTGAATCCCTTCAACCTTCTCTTTCTTTTTGACATATTTCTTTTTGGCTTTTCTTCCTTTTCTTTGCCTTTAAATTTCAACAATTCTTTTTCTTCTTTGAACCTTTTATCACTTTCAAATTACTCGTCTCTCTATCCAAACTTATGCTTTTGCCAATTGTTCATCATGAATGCTAAGGAAAGATTGGGTGCCAAGAGAGGGTCATTATAGAACGGATAAAGGCTTGAAATGTGGCTATTGAATGAAAAAGGCTTAGGCTCAAAAGAGTTGACTAGGGATATCATATTGGTAGGCTACGGAAGCTTTCAAAGTTCAACTTGGACCAAGGAGAGCCTACAATCATTTCTCAAGTCGAGATACACTTAGAATTTTGCCTAGACAAACATTCAGGGCAAGTTATAGACTTATTGGCATGAGACTTGGACTTGAAATTCAATACCTCAACTCTCAAGCTGCTGGATTGTTAAAGAAAATAGAGTCTAGGGCCCACAACAACCCTAGCTAAGATTGAAAATCACAAATGGCTTAAGGAAACCACTCGATGATTGTTTTAGCCAACGCAAGAGTCTAAAGGTCACAACTAGATCTAATCTTTGCCAATCAACTTGTCTCTAACCATGAGGTCGAAGGTAAATGTGTTATTACCAAGTGAAACCTGCTTGAGACACTTTTATTCATTACTACTACTATATACACCAAAACAAAAAAAAAATGGACTTGATCCCTTAAGAAGGTTGTCACGCCATCCATCGTTGGAAAGAGCCACCTGGTTCACACAACATCCATACCTTTGGAAAGAACTGTGGTATTAAGAAAATCAAAGGCTTATTGATCACGCAGAATGTAAAAAGAAGCTAAAAACTCAAAAATAAGCTACTAAAGGAAATAAGAAGCTAAGCTATTAAGAAAAAATACGAAGAAGTTATGAAGTAAACTGCGGAAAGTAAAATGAATATGTATAATAATTGAGTGAAATGAATATATACATCGAATGGTAAAGTTATATACATACCAAAAGTGAAAAATAACGAAAGTGAAACTAACGATAAATAAAGGTAAAGAAAAATAGTATCATAATTATTACATACCAATGTCATCAAATCATAACCAAATCAAAAATCGACCCCCCCCAAATAAAAGATAGCATTGTCCTCAATGCTAATATCAAAATAAGATCAGGGAAGGGTTAGAGAGTAAAGAAATTTCCCTATGTGTTCTTTGTCTGCATGGGGTCAGACACATGAGTGAGGTCCTCGGACTGCATAGGATCATTAGCTCCCTCCGGTTCCTCTAACTGGATCTCCAAATCCTCTTACCTGGGACCACAAATCCTCTAACTGGAGCTCTGTCTGCCTCATGCTCTGCTACCTGTGCTGCTGGGGCAGTCTCCTTTATAAGCAAGTCAAGTGGGATATCTCCAGCAGAAGTGAACTTCTCTACCTCCTTCTTCAGCTTCTCTACTGACTCCTTTGAGGCCTGAGTCTTTCGCATCTTCTTTACCTGCTTTCCCAAATCCTTGATCACTTTGCCATGAGTATCCAAAGTCTCCAGGATCTTCTTTTGGTTGTCCAGAAGCTTCTTCTGGTTGTCCAGAAGCTCCTTCAATGAATCCTCCACTGATGGAGGTACCTGAAGCTGTGTTGGGGCTGACTGTGCTGCTAATGCACTGGATAAGACAGACATCTTTAATGTAGCTGCCTGCATCCAGTTGTTGATGGTGGATAAGGTCTGAGAAAACCGCAGTATATTCTGGGGGTAAGTAGAAGATGAGGGCACAAATAGTGGCACAGTGATGGATGGCCCGGATGAAGGAGGAGACATGGTAGCTGAAGGTCCCGCTACTGTGGAAGGCTCTGACCCGGTGGCCACTACCCTTAGCTCTTCAGACTGGCCAGTGGAGGTAGTGGCTTTACCCTTTGCTTTAGGGTTGTCCGATCCTTGGAGGCTATACCAGGAGAAAGGTTTCTTCGGCTTCACCTTCGTGTCATAGTGCCTCCCATCTACACTTTGGTCCTCGAGATACATAGTGATGAAGTTGGGGTAGGGGTAGGAACTTTCTCCTTTTCCGGTTGCTTTGGAGATGAGGTGGGACATGAGGTTCCCCACATTGATTGGATACCTTCCATGATGGAAGCTATTAGGATCGCCCGGGAGAGTGGGATGACACTATCATGGTGGCTAGGATCAAGTCGGATGCATACAAATGTGCACCACCCTTTGGCTTCAAATCTGAGGGTGTTTCTGGCGATTGGGACTCCAGCTGCGAGCCAGGCCGGTGTTGTTCCTGCGATGGCTATTAATTCCACTAGACAAGGCCATGTTTCTTTATCTAGGGCCATCTTCTCCAAATACTGTACAGCTTCCACATCCTCAAAATCGGCATATTTGTTCAAGGTGTCGCCATCAAACCATATCTTCAAGTTCCGTACCTTTGTCATAGTGGTGCCCTTTTTGATGTGGGCAACATTTGCATAGAACTCCTTGACAAGGTACTCATTTGCATCTGGAACCTTGCTAGTGAAGTATTGTCACACCCCAAAACCGAGGAGCGCGACCGACGCTCAACCGAGTGAACCCGACCGAGCAAACCTGTTAGATTTCCTTCTACTCAAACTCATCTACGAATGGAGATAATACATATTTTCATTAATTAGACAAAACATGACCATGTCTATAATACCAATTCATTACCAATAGTTTTCATCATTTTTAAAGTCTCAAATGGGACAAGTAATACAACTACAACATAATATATTTTGACTTTCCCAGCACCAATACACAACCCACACTATGTCTACAGAGCCTCTATAGATAAAGAAGAGTTCAATGATAATGCTAACAACAAGGCCCTGGCTATACCTCAACCATAATACATAAAGAACAAAAGATACATGACCCCGGGATGAAGTGGGGCTCACCGAGTCAGCTGGGAAGAAGGTGTACTGCTATCACTAATCAATATCTCCTGATGTGGAACCACCTGCATCCATTTAAAGATGTAGCACCCCCGGCAAAAGGGACGTCAGTACCGTCGAATAGCACTAGTATGTATAACTAAATACCCTCTCAATATAATGACAAATAATATAAACAAGAATATCATAATATCAATGAAAGCCTTAATCAACATCAAACCTCAATTTAGGATCAAGACAATGTTCAAAAAAATTTCCATATCTCACATTGGGAGATTTTTAGTATCAACATTCCATTGTTCACAATACCATTATTCACATTACCAATACCACTGTACTCTTAGCACAGAGTCCGATCACGACCCAATAGGCTAGGCTATCTCATTAGAGACATCAACCACAATTACTTTCAGTCTCAGTACCACCATCTTTAACACGGAGTCCGATCACGACCCGATCGGCTAGGCTATCCATTAGGGACATCGACCACAATCACAATTTCAATTACAATTTCCAGCACAATCATCACCATGTGTGCGGCATGGTGTCCGATCACGACCCGACCAGCCAGGCTGTCTTATTAGAGACATCAACCTTTATGTATCAATCATCGCATTTCATATTACTTTCACATCTTTTCATTTCATTGGCACTAATGGCCATCATTATAAGATCATTCTTGGCACGTTGGCCGTATTTAGTATTTCATGCTCACCTTTTCACTTTCTAACATCAACATCATCAATAATAACAACAACAATTCAAATCAAGGCATATAGTACACATGTGAGCAATTAAGAATCTAAGGCACATAGAGATTCTTCACAAAATTTGGCATAATAGCCTTTGTTTGAATTTATCTTAAAGTCGAACATTTCCAATGCATATCCCATATTTTAACACATCCTCAATTGATAACATAACATGAATAAAGCATTTCAGTTACTTGTTGAACGTATATCTTTCAACCCAATCTTACTCGGAATAGCCAATTTTATAATGAACCACTCGGGACTTATATAATTCACATGAATATCGTGGGATCCAATTCTATGAGAAGAGTTTAGCCAACATACCTCAATTGAGCTTCCTTAAACTCTAAAATGTTCCGGAATTCTTAGCAACTTCAATCTATTGTAGAAATATAACAAATTGAATCAAAATTAGGAAGATGATTATGGTTCTAGCTCATTTGTGCATCTTATCAAACACTAGGTGTGCATTAAGGTTTCAAGGCCCTTTTTATGGAGGATTTCATCATCCTACATCCTAATCTTTACCATTCTTATCTCAACAATCTTCCTACACCCTTAGATATCACATGCATGTAAAATAAACAACTCTCATGCCCAAAAGTTATCTTGCTAATTATCCATTTTCAGATAATTTCAAAATTAAGGGTTTGGGTGTAGAATCTTACCTCTAGGATGAAGACCTAATGAGTTTCCCTTCTTAATCTTCCAAAACATGAGCAAGAATTAAAGAATCAATTGTTAAGGAACACCTTCTCACTCTAGGGCACTCTCTCTCACTCTAAAATATCAGATTATAGCTCAAAATGACCCAAAACGTGTATTTAACGAAGTAGGGTCGAGTTTTAAAAACTCAAAAATGAAGCTCCGGAACAGGTTCTGCGACCGCATAATGGTTATGCGGACCGCATATCGGTCGCATAATTGGTGTCCAAAATGACCAAAAATATGTCTGTGTTTGCGGTCACTATGCGGTCCGCATAACTATTCTGCGGTCGCATAGTGCACCATATAATAGTTATGCGGTCGCATAGTCGACTGCATAATTGCTTCCAACTAGCCCAATAACTGCCTCACTCTGCAGCTATTATGCGGTCCGCATAGTGATTCTGCGGTCACATAATGGACCGCAAAAATGCGCTTTTCCACCAAAAATATTTCTTTACATTCCGGTGCATTATTCAACCCAAAAGGTCCGAGCCGCGTTCTACAATCCTCAAACACGTAAGCCTAGTCTGGCACCATAAAACATAATTTTCTTTGCAAATTTTACCGGGCTTTACACTTAAGTACTTCAAACTTTTTGGGGTGTTATAAGTACTTCCACCTTTTTCTCTCCTCAAACTGTCTCTTGACATTTGGATTGTGGGGAAGGAGATCTCTGTCTATAAACTGTCGCTCAAGGGTGAGCGGCCTTTGGGGCCACCATTCCCAGAATTTGAGGTATGCTTTCTCACTCACGAATCTATCCGCCCACACCTCGGGCTTCCTTGATTGCAAGACCACCCATATTGGTATCACCCTCTCTCCCATCATCCGGGACCTCATCATCCTCATCTATATTGATAGGAGCAGTTGTTGAGGCCAGAGTTGCAGCAGGTGGGGAAGATGGCTTCGAGGCCTCACTACCTCCCTCTGAACCATCAGACGACCCAAAAGAGGAGGTAGCTTCATTGATTAGGCGAAAGGGTTGTGATTGGGCCTCTTATCGAGATTGTGTAGATTGCCCCTCAGAAATCTCCCGGGATGGGAGATATTCACTTGTGTCTGATGATTCGGCAAGAGGTCTAGTGAGGGTTTTCTTTTTTGCTTATGACTCTTTGAGCTGCTAAGGGCAAAGCCTGCTTTCCTTTGCCCCGGCCTCGGGAGGATTTTTCCCTCCCTTTTGATTTGTCTGCTCCTCCACGAGATCGCACCATTTTCTGCAACACACAATTAGTGAAAGATAATTAGAATTGGGGTTCAATCATGCCTTAAAGCAGTACAGATGAAATGAACAACAACGCTTCTTAAAATAAGGCATCGCGGACCGCGAAAAAGTGGTCGCGGCCGCGGAATGCCCATCACGGACTACGAAAAAGTGAATGTGGTCGCAAAGAGGTCAGGTGCAAACTACTGACTCTCTGATCTTGGACAAATGCGGACCGCAAAAAATTAGACGCGGCCGTGAATGACCAATGGCGGACCACAAAAAAATGAGCGCGACCGCGAAAGCAATTAACAGACTCTTTGAAGTTCACAAGCGCGGACCGCAAAAACTTGAACGCAACCGCAAAGGGCCAATCGCGGACCGCGTAAAGGTGATTGTGGCCGCGAACTCTTAGCAATCACTCAGTAACTAAAAGTTGGGGTAGCGCGGACCGCGAAAAAATGAATGCGGCCGCCTACCCTATCGCGGGCCGCGAAAAATGGACCGCGGCCGCGAAATTCAAACATGATCGGTACTAAGAACACTGATAACTAGGGTTTTCACTAAGTGTTCAAATATTAGTTCAATTAACCATGAAAAGTTACTAACCCCAGCCCCCATTAGGCATATAAACACTACCCACATGTATTTAAGTATCAATTAAGCATTAATTTGAGATCAATGGCATGCATCTAACCCTAAATAACAAAGTAAAATTAAAACAAGAGAAAAGAAAAGAAAAAGATAAAATCACATCATGGAATTGAACATACCAGTTGTAAAATTGTAGTAGGAAATGAACTCTTAATGTGAATGAGATGAAAATTGAGAGCAGGATGAGATGAACAGTGCTTTTTGTGCAGTGAAACATTAGGGTTTGAAAAGTGTAAAATGTTTAAAGAACCCTTATTTATACTAATCAACTGTGGAACCAACCGCCTTACCTAAGCGCAGCCGAAAAATTCTATCGCGGTCCGCGCTATGTTACCTTATGTAGACCAGCTTCAAGCATATGGGCGCGGACCGCGGAATATTGGCCGCGCCCGCGAAATTCAACGCGGTCCGCGAAAATTGGAACGCGGCCGCGATCTCCGAAGGATTTTTGACAGTCCAACTTCAGAGAGTTGGCATTTTGCTCTTTTCAAGTACGCGTCCGCGGACAAAAATGTGCTGCCGCGAAATGCTCACGTGGACCACGAAATTTTTGGCGCGGTCCGCGAACTTCCAACACTTAGCCAAATTTTTTCCTGTCAAAATCCTGCACTGCACAACCAGTTCCTACATACACTTCACAACCAGTTAATCCAAAACAATGCCTAATCTAAGAAGAAAATCAAAAGAAAGAAAAACACATGGGTTGCCTCCCAAGAAGCGCCTGATTTAACGTCGCGGCATGACACATGTTACCATCATCATTTGAAATGGATCAAGGCCACCATGTGGCTATCATCAATCTTGCCAAGGTAATGCTTCACTCGGTGCCCATTGACTCTAAAGATTTCACCATTTTTGTTTTTCAAATTGAGAGCACCAAACGGAGTTACATGCACCACTTCAAAAGGGCCACTCCACTTTGACTTGAGCTTTCCCGGAAACATCCGTAACTGAGAGTTGAATAGACGAACCAAGTCACCCTACTTGAATTCTATGTTCCGGATATATTTGTTATGTAAGTACTTCATCTTGTCCTTATACAAGAACGAGCTGGAATAGGCATGGAACCAGAACTCATCAAGTTCATTTAGTTGCTCTACCCGGAGATTGGTAGCTACATCCCATTCCAGGTTCAACTTCTTCAGCGCCCACATGGCTTTGTGCTCTAATTCAAACGGAAGATGGAATTATTTCCCAAACACCAACCGGTACGGAGATATACAAATTGGAGTCTTGTAAGCTGTACGATAGGCCCATAAAGTATCATCAAGTTTCCTTGACCAATCAGTCCGGTTTGCATTGACGGTCATGGATAATATGCTCTTGATATCCCTGTTGGAGACCTCAACTTGTCCACTAGCCTGTGGGTGATAAGGGGTTGACACTTTATGATTGACACCATACTTAGAAAGTAAAGTATCGAAGGCTTTATTGCAAAAATGAGAACCCACATCACTAATGATAGCCCTTGGGGTGCCGAATCTTGTGAAGATATTTTTCTTTAAGAAAGCCACCACACTTCGTGCCTCGTTGTTGGGCAAAGCCACAACTTCAACCCATTTGGAAACATAATCAACAGTAACCAGAATATAAGTGTTCCCACATGAACTCACAAATCGCCCATAAAGTCGATGCCCCACACATCGAAAATATCAATCTCAAGAATAGTGGTGAGGGGCATTTCATTCATCTTGGAAATTCCACTAGCTCTTTGGCACTCATCACAATGCCTAACAAGCTCGTTAGCGTCTTTATACAAGGTGGGCCAATAGAATCTACAACTTAGGACCTTTGTAACAGTTCTCACCCCACCATGGTGACCACCATAGGGAGAGGAATGGCAAGCTTCAAGAATACTCAATTGCTCTTCTTCCAGAACACATTTCGGGATAACACCATCATTGCAAATTTTGAAAAGATATGGCTCGTCCCAATAATAATCCAAACAGTACCGTTTAAGCTTCTTCCTTTGGTTTGAAGAGAGCTCATTCGGGATAATACCGGTCACAAGAAAGTTAGCCACATCGGCGAACCAAGGTATCCAGTCACAGACACGGAGAGGAGTTGTTCATCCAAAAACAAATCATTAATCTCGAGGCCATCATGGGGCCTCCCCTCCTCTTCCAAGCAGGACAAATGGTCCGCCACTTGATTTTCACTCCCTTTTTGGTCTATGATTTTAAGGTCAAACTCTTGTAGACGAAGAACCCATCTCATCAACCTAGCCTTAGAGTCCTTTTTACTCATCAAATAACGAAGTGTCGCGTGATCGGTGTGCACAATCACTTTGGTACACATGAGGTACGGGAGGAACTTTTCCATGGCGAAGACAATGGCTAATAGCTCTTTCTCGGTCACCGTATAGTTGACTTGGGCGTCATTCATTGATTTGCTTGCATAATAAACTGGATAAAATATCTTGTTGATCCTTTGCCCCAAAATCGCTCCTACCGCAACGTCACTAGCATCGCACATGAGCTCAAATGCTAAGCTCCAATTGGGTGCGGTAATGATGGGAGTGGTAATCAATCTATACTTGAGAAGCTCAAAAGCTTTCATGCAATCATCATTGAACACAAACTTTACATCTTTTCCAACAACTTGCACAAGGGGTTCACCCCTTTTGAGTAATCCTTGATGAACCTTCGGCAACACCCCACATGACCAAGAATGCTCCTCACTCCCTTGACGGAAGTAGGAGGAGGGAGTTTTGAAATCACTTCAATTTTTGCTTTGTCCACTTCAATACCGTTCTTTGATATCTTATGGCCGAGGACAATGCCCTCCTCGACCATAAAGTGGCATTTTTCCCAATTAAGCACTAAGTTGGTCTCTTCACATCGGGCCAACACTTTGTCAAGATTATCCAAACATTCTTCAAAGGAATCCCCCACAACACTGAAATCATCCATGAACACCTCGAGGGAGTCCTCCACCATGTCTGTAAATATTTCCATCATACACCGCTGAAAGGTAGCCGGTGCATTACACAAACCAAACGGCATCCGTGATAATGAAAATGTGCCATATGGACAGATAAAGGTGGTTTTCTATTGGTCCTCAGGTGCAATGAGAATCTGGTTGTACCCGAAGTACTTATCCAAAAAGCAATAATAAGCACGCCCGGCAAGTTTATCCAATATTTGGTCAAGAAATGGCAATGGAAAATGGTCTTTGCGGGTCACTTTGTTCAGCTTTCTATAATCCATGCATACCCTCCAACCGGTGACAGTTCTTGTGGGGATCAATTTGTTTCTATCATTTGTGATAACAGTCATGCCCCTCTTCTTTGGGACACATTGTACCGGCGAAGTCCATGAACTATCAGAAATGGGGTACACAACCCCTGCATCTAGCCACTTGATGATCTTTTTCTTGACTACCTCTTGCATGGCCTCGTTCAAACTCCTTTGATATTCCACAGAGGGTTTGGCATCTTCCTCCAATATGATTTTGTGCATGCAGAAGGCGGGGCTTGTACCCCGAATATCCGCCAATGTCCAACCTATTGCCTTCTTTCTTCTTTGAAGCACCGCAAGGGTGGAATCTACCTGCACGTTAGTTAAGCACGAAGAAAGAATAATAGGTAATGTGGAACAAGGGCCTTAAGAACTCATACCTAAGGTGTGAAGGCAAGGGCTTCAACTCCAATGTTGGTGGCTCCTCGATTGAGGGCTTTGTTGGAGGAGTCTTCCAGTTCTCAAGGTCCAAGGAAAGTTTACGAGGTCCATATGTGTAGGATCCCATTCCTTGCAAAGCATTTGCATATTCTATCAAGCATGACTTCTCATCATCCTCTTGATTCAACAACACAGCTTCCAGAGGGTCTTCCACATTGATCATAGCACTCGTGTTATCAACAATCACCTCCATCACAAGATCCACAAAAGAGCATACTTTGTTGCTATTAGGCTGCCTCATTGACTTGCACACATGGAACACAACATTTTCATCGCCCACCCGGAAGGTGAGCTCCCCAGCTTCCACATCAACAAATTACTTCCCTGTTGCTAGGAAAGGTCTCCCCAATATGATTGGCACCTCATAGTCAACCTCACAGTCGAGTATCACAAAATCTGCGGGAAGTATGAACTTGTCGACCCGAACTAGCACATCATCAATTATCCCCCAATGGCCTCTTCATTGTTCGGTCCGCCATTTGCAACCTCATGGAAGTAGGTCTTGGTTGCCCAATCCCCAATGTCTTGAACACAGAATATGGCATCAAATTAATGCTCGCTCCCAAGTCGTACAAGGCTTTGGCAAAATTGGCACTACCGATAGTGCATGAAATTGTAAAGGCACCGAGATCTTCTAGCTTTGGAGCCATGGAATGCACAATGGCACTCAATTGATGTGTCATTTTGACGTATCATAGTTCATTGACCTCTTCTTTGTTACCAAGTCCTTCATGAACTTGGCATATCCTGGTATTTGTTCTAGAGCTTCAACCAAAGGTACATTAATGGACAAACTTTTCATCATATCAATGAATTTCTTGAATTGGTTCTCGTTGTTTTGCTTTGCGAGCCTTTGAGAATATGGTGGAGGAGGCCTTGGCAAAGGAGCCTTGGCTTTGGGCACTACCAGATCCGGTATGTCTATCATGTGTTCCCTAGACGGGTTCACATCATCTTATGTCTCCTCCACATTTTCATCAATATCTATCCTCACTTCATCGTTCACATTCTCATCATTTCTTGGCTCATCCTCATCTTGCACAACCATATCATCATTCACGATCTTTCTTGGATTGGAGGTACTAGCAACTCCACCTCTACCACTTTTTGTAGTCACCGCCATAGCATGGCCAGTATTATTTCCACCCATCGGGTTTACTACCGTATCACTTGGTAGTGTCTCCTTAGGGCGAGTATTCAGGGCTTGAGAAATTTGACCCATTTGGACTTCCAAGTTGCGGATAGAAGTGTTGTGGGAGGCTATTTGGGCATCAGAGTCGGCGTTTATTTCCATCATTTGCTTGAACATACTTTCTATCTGTCCCATCTCATTGTTGGAAGAACTTTGCCCTTGTGACGGATATAGAGGCAGGTTGTTGGGTTGTTCATACATCGGGGGCCTTTGAGGGCCCGACCACCGGTTCCCTTGATTATTGTTGTTCCAACCCCCTTGGTCTTTATTGCCTCCCCAATTACTATTATTGTTGCCACCCCAATTGCCTTGGTTATTTTCTTGATTCCCCCAATTTTGATTGTTATTCCCCCAATTGTTTGGATGGTTGTTGTTGCCACTATTCCAATTCCCTTGGCCTTGGTTGCCCCAATTTTGATTGTTTCCCTTTGATCTCCACTGTTGTTGATTTGGAGCATTGCTCCGTTGACCTTGGTAATTATTCACATATTGAACCTCTTCACTTTGATCGTTATAATAGTCATCTTGGTCGTACCCACTACCACTTTGCTCAAATTGATCCTGATTGTGTTGAACTTGTTGACCTCTTTGTCTCCTCTTTTTAACCATTACATTCACTCCTTCCATGGCATTTACTTTCTTTGGCCCCCGAACCTACTGAAGCTGTGCCTTGGCTAACTGATTCATGGTAGTTGTGAACTATGTTATGGCTTGTCCGTGATCATGGAGTTCCTTATGAAGGTGGATAACATTAGGGTCACCCTGAGGAATGTTGGCCCGATTTTGCCAAGCTGAAGAGATGTCCACCATCTCATCTAATATTTCACATGCTTATGAAGATGGCGCGTTCACGAAGTTACCCCTTGCGAGATGATTCACCACACACTGGTTAGTTGTGTTGATGCCCCTATAAAAGATTTGTTGGATCATTGCTTCAGTCATATCGTTGTTGGGGAACTCTTTGACCATTGTCCGGTACCGTTCCCAAATCTCATGTAACGGTTCATTTGGCTCTTGTTTAAAATCAAGGATTTCATCTCTCAATGTTGTCATATGTCCCGGAGAAAAGAACTTCGCTCTGAACTTCTGGGCCAACTCATCCCAAGTGGATATGGAATGGTTGGGTAGCCTCTCAAGCCAATCTAAAGAATTCCCTCTAAGTGATAAAGGTAAAAGCCTTAACCTCAAAGCGTCCTCAGATACATTTGTCTACTTGCTCCCCCAACATGTGTCTACAAAACCTTTAAGATGCTTATATGCGTTATGATGTGGAGCTCCGGTGAAGAAACCCCTTTGTTCAAATAGAGTAAGCATGACGTTGGTTATTTGAAAATTGCCTGCCCGAATCTAGGGCGGGACAATTGCACTTGCGTAGCCTTCATTGGGCAACACCCGGTGTGCTTCCCTTGGAGGAGGTGGGGGAGGGTTTGGAACGTTGTCATGAGGTGGGTGGCCTCTTCTTTGTACTTGAGGTTCAAGATGAACCTCATCCACTTCATTTTCATCTACCTCCTCCCCCTGAGGAATATGTCCGAGGACCTCGTTAAGAGCCATTTGGTACCTAAAAGCAATTGACACACAAAAAATAGAAAAACGGAAGGAAAGAAAAACAAAACACACAAATAGTTAGATATATAGCTAAGACCGTCTAACTCCCCGGCAACGGTGCCAAAAATTGATTAGGTCCAAGCCTGTACTACTATTGAGTAGTGAGGATGGTCGAGGCAATTTTACCCAACAAGGTCGGGATCGAATCCACAGGGAGTTAATTGATTTGGAATTAGGTTTATATCTAAGTCTAGATGCGTGTTTTGTTCCTAATTGCATTTCCAAACATGAAGGTGTTGATTCTACTTCTATTTCTATTTCTATTGTATGCTAATATTAAAGCTAAGTACAATATATTTTATATTGGTTTTCAAGTGTTTAAAAGGACTAGGGCAGTGACTTCCGTCTAGGTGGACATCTAACGGGTAGTAAGAATCTATGGCAAGCTTGATTAATTTGGGATCATAATATAGCTATCATACCCAAGTACTCACTATATATATCTCGATAGTTTGAGTGATTTTGCATTAATTTGGCTTTCTCAAATCCAAATGGGTATTCATGCAATACAAGTGATACTAGCTCAAGTCGGGTATTACTATCTCTAGGTTTAGCCCTTTAATTGGGGCTATCAATTTCTTGAGTTCACCCTAATTCCTTGTTAGCCTAGTTTTCCCAGACTTAATCTCTCTTTCTCAAGAAGAGACCAATTCCTAAAGGCATGAATCAGTGTTTGCAACCACTAATTCTATAATTCTAGCAAGAACTAGGCTAAATATCACTAACCCATAAACATTCAAGCCCTAAAATTCAAGACCCATTAAATACCCACACTAGGGTTGAGTCACAACCCTAGCTATGGGTCTAGCTACTCATAATAATAGCAGAAATCAAAGATAAAGAGAAGATATAATCCATAATACTAAATTAAAAGATTTAAATCTAATGTTATAAGGTAAATCTTGTACAAAATTGCCCAAAAAGAAAAACCTAGCCGTCTCACGTACTCAGTAAAAACATAACATAACCTAAAATTGAAGAAAAGATCCATTTATACTAAGCTGAAATTTTTGAACGAAAATACCCCTGCGAAAGTTTCGCGGCCGCGTAATTCTGACCGCAGATGCACACTTGCTTTCGCGGCCGCGTAATTCTGATCACGGTCCACGTTTCTTCACATCTGGACCTGGGTTGAACATTGTTTCGCGGACCACGTAATTTCCACCACGTCTGCATGAGAGACTTCTACGGCCGCGTAACTTTGATGCGGGCCGTCCTTCTCATTTTTGCTTGAATTATACACTCTCTGAACCTTAGCAACCGCGGTCCACAAAATTCCCATCACGATCGTACTGGTACTTTCACGGCCGCGTCTTCTTGTCGTGGTCTGCGTTCATGTTTGTGCCCATAAAATCATCTCTCTGATTCTTCATATCGCGGACCATGAAATAATGGACTCGTCCGCGTTGATACTTTCGCGGCCGCACTTTTTTATCGCGGTCTGCGTTCCACACCTCTTGGCCCAGTCTTGGTTTTTGTTCAAGTTTTGACTCCTTTATGAGTTGATTATGGCTCTTTTGAGTCATTTTGAACAATCCCTGCAAGCAAGCATATTAAGTAGTTTTCGGGAATACCTTCATGCATTTTTTGCCCAAAACACAAGTAAAAGAGAGCAATTAATAGGCTAAAATCCCTACTTATCAGAGCACTTCTACCTCAAGGAAACAATGAAGGCAAAGAAATGCACTTTATTACTTGAGTAGGATGATGACGCCAAATGAGCTCAAGTATTCACCTATTGAGAAGTTATGTTTGGCACTTGTCTTCTCTATTCAGAAGCTGAAGCATTACTTTCAAGCTCACGTTGTGCAACTCGTCTCAAGAGCGAATCCTATCAAGTTTGTCATGTCTAAACCAGTCCTAAGTGATCGATTAGCGAGGTGGTACCTCCAATTTCAACAATTTGAAATTGTGTATGTTCCTCAAAAGGTAGTAAAAGGACAAGCATTAGCAGACTTCCTAGCTGACCATCGGATTTCAGATGATTGGGAGTTGTCTGATGAATTGCCTGATGAAGATGCGATGGTCATTGAAATTCAACCTCCTTGGAAGATGTATTTTGATGGCGTTGCACATCGTGAATGAGATGGAGCTGGAATAGTGTTTATCACTTCTAAAGGAGAATTATTTCCATATTCTTTCACTTTGACACAAACGTGCTCCAATAATGTTGCTGAATATCAAGCGCTCATACTTGGGCTTGAAATGGTTGTGGATATCAAACAATTGCAACAATAAGTTTTTGGAGACTCCAAGTTAGTGATCAATCAGATTTTGGGTGGCTATGAGGTCAAGAAGCCAGAGTTGGTGCCATATCAAAACTATGCTCAAATATTGGTAAGTTGGCTTGGAGATGTAACAATTCAACACATGCCGAGAAAGGAAAATAAGAGAGTTGATTCATTAGCAGCCTTCGCTTCTACATTATCTTTGCCTGATCAAACACAAGTAGATGTTTGCCAAAGATGGGTAGTTCCTCCACTAAATGACTATGAGGAAGAAGAAAGCGAAGTTGAGCATCTTGCTTCCGTTCTTGAGGTTGAAATTGAAGATTGGCGATAACAATTAATCGATTATCTTTGTTATGGGATATTGCCAAAAAATCCCCGAAGGAAGACATAAATCCGAAGGAGAGCCCCTCATTTTCTTTATTACAAGAATACACTCTACAGGCGATCATTTGATGGAGTTCTCTTATGTTATTTGGGTACTGATGAATTCATTCAAGCCCTGCAAGAAGCACACTCTGGAGTATGTGGTGCGCAACAATCTGGGCCAAAACTTCATTTTCACATAAAAAGAATAGGGTATTATTGTCCAACCATGGTGAAAGATTGTTTAGATTACACTCGAAGGTGTAAAGCTTGCCAATTCCATGTTAAATTCATACATCAACCACCTGAAGTATTACACCCAACTGTTGCTTCTTGGCCATTTGATGCTTGGGGTTTGAATGTTGTTGGTCCATTGCCAAAGTCTTCTAGTGGACATCTATACATTTTGGTTGCAATTGATTACTTCTCGAAGTGGGCTGAAGTTGTTTCTCTTAAGGAAGTGAAGAAGGAAAATGTGGCTAACTTCACCCGAGTCAATATTATCTATTGCTTTGGCTTTCCTCGATATATATTGATGGGCAATGGTAGGCCATTTGATAACAAGTTGATGAATAAGATATGTGATCATTTTGGCTTCAAGCAACACAATTCCTCCACGTATTATGCTGCTGCTAATGGACTTGTTGAAGCATTTAACAAGTCGCTCTGCAACTTGTTGAAAAAGGTTGTTTCTAAGTCTAAGAGAGATTTTCGTGAGAGAATGGAAGAAGCTCTTTGGGCATAGAGGACCACATATTGCACTCCAATACAAGAGACTCCTTATTCACTTGTTTATGGAGTTGAATCAGTCCTTCACTTAAGCGTAAAATCCCATCGTTGCGGCTTGTCATTCAAGAAGGACTCACTGAGTAAGAAAATGCTCGATTATGCCTTGAAGAATTGGAAACTCTTGATGAAAAGAGGCTAGAAGCTCAACAAAGCCTTGAATGTTATCAAGCTCGCCTGTATCGATCTTTTAACAAAATGGTGCGCCTTAGATCTTTCCAATTGGGTGACCAAGTTCTTGTGGTTAAAAGGCCTATTATCACCTCTCGTCGATCTAGGGGAAAACTCTCTACTAAGTGGGATGGACCATATGTTGTACAAGAGGTATACTCAAGTGGCGATTACAAGATAGATGACTCAGAAGGTTTACGGATTGGACCCATCAATGGAAAACTCATGAAGAGATACTATCCTTGAAGAAAACAAATACGCTCATCGACGCACGAGCATAAATTGCATGTTACTCCTGGCCTACAAGAGTATAAACTGTGCACAGTTCACAAAAAAAGGTCCGCTAGGTTGAAAACCTCGAAAGAGGTGGCCTAGGAAAAATTTAGGACATAAAAAAAAACAAAAAAAAACTCACCCATTTCGAACTACAGAATGACTTGATCCTCTTCACCGAGGTATGTAGGCAGCTTAGAGTTTCATTCTAAGTTCAGTCATATGAATTCAAAAATACATATTACCCAAGGCATTATTCAAATGAGGTATGATGGAATATAATTCACTTGATTGACACTTGAAAATTAGGTGTACAAGTATTCTTTCGTTGAACCCTCTGCCTTGTCTTGATGGCTCAATGGGGGCAAGCCCTCCATGTCAAATTAAGGTCTTTGATTGAATGATTGTAGTTTATTTAATAAGAGGCTAAATATTCAAGTTGAAGTCTTTAATTTTAAGTCAAGTTGATTTTTCCAAGTCTGTTACATCATCAATTTGAAGTGATCAAGTCGGCTAGTTCTTAAAGTTACAGTCTTCAAGTCCGTCAAGTCTTCAAATCCATAAAGTAATTTAAAAAAATCTCACTTGTTATATAAACTACGTATTGATTTAATCCTCTTCATCGAGGTACGTAGGCAACTTAGAGTTTTATTCTAAGTTCAGTCACCTTAATAAAAATAAATGTGAGTTTTTTTTAGAATACGTGGATAAACTATCGAATCCCGATCGTTGAAGCACTTAAAACAATCAAGAACAAAAGGGAACATTGATGAGAACGCGCAATATAAAGTGAAATGAAAGAAGTTTTATTCCTGACGAGAACATCTACTAAACAATCAAATGCAAGAAAAAAGGGGGAAACAAATAAAGCAGTGTTTATAGCCTAATTTAAGCACAACTTGTAGTTGCCAAATCTTTGACCATAACTTCCAAGTATTTCTTCTTCTTTTCCAAATCGGCCAAGTCATTAGCAGTCAACAAGGCATTGCAACATGCGTCATACTCCTTTCTAGTAGTTGAGGCTCCTAACTTGGCTTCTTCAACTTCTTTCACAGCAACTTCAAAAAGGGCTTCTAAGTTCTTCTCTTTTTCACGGAGCTTCTCTATCTTCACTTTCACTGTAACTAGGGACTGGCGGATAGATGACACTTCTCTAACCTTCTCTTCTTCTTCAATCATGGCATTTGTAAGGTGTACCTCAATCTTTGATATTGTAGTCTCTTCAACCTTCTCAGATAAAGTCGATCGTGTCTTGTTATATGAAGCAGCAAGCTCAAAAAGGGACTCCAGTAGGTTTCTCAAAGGGGAAACATCCACATCATCCACATCCATTGCCTCAAGGATCACTTTAGTATTTTCTTCAAGCTCAGAGACCTTGTTTGTATTACAACCTTTCAGCTTACACTGAATCGAAGTCCAAAGCTTCAAGATAAACTTCTTTCGAATATCCAAGACAACCTTCTTTCCATCAAAAACAGAAGTTGTAATTGTTGGTCGTTCACGCAAATCAGAGCCCAATTTTGCCCTAATTCCATCATAAGAAATAGAAGTTACTTCTTAATATACCTTATCTGTGGAAGATGATTTTTGCGGGTTCGGTCCTGCTATAGACTCACCACTATCTTATGGTCTTCCTCGTTGCAATGCTTTAATGTTATTAGCCTGCAAAGAATAAAAAAAATGTAAGAACACTTTATCAAAGTCTCTTGTCCATGGTTCACAAAATGAAAATTTTATGTTTTCTTTTACCTTATTGATACGAGTTGTTAGTGTTATTGAAGGGATATCAACGCTTTGGACCTCTACAACTCCTTCAGGATTAGGCCTTTTCTTTTTCCAACATTGATCTCCTTTGCTGCTATCACCCTCCTCTTGGGATAGTCGCTTGTTAGAGGCATCAACGACTACATCGAATGGAATGAGACTTTTATCAACTGGAAGCATGTATCTCTTATCTTTGAACTTTTTTGTGTAGCATGGGTCCGTTGCCTGCGTGCATCTCAGCTACCTTAGACTTTAAAGCAGGAAGCTTATCAATCACTAAGACATCCTTGTTGCGGTCTTGAAGGGTATTTGTGATTGGCTCAACAGTATTCATCAAAAATTATAAGTGGTCTTCAAGAAGGCTTTCGTGCGCCCTTGCCCATCAAGATCTATAGTTAGACGATGTAAACTTCTTCATATTGGACCCAAAAGGAGGAAATACTACCCTTGACTTGGATCTAGTCAATATACAAATTCGTGCAAGTCTTAACCTTTCTTCTAATGAGGCCTCACGAAAATCTCGCTCCAAGCGACCAGCGGTGTCTTGATAAAAACCAAATTGGCGGCTAAATCGATGAGGGCTGTAAGGTTCAATAATAAAGTTGACTCCGTCCCTCAAAGGAAGATAATTCGAGCGAATACTCATAAAGAAATTTAACTCGAACTCATCTGCCTTATCATCGTCATAGTAGTGGTACGGATCGGATCTGCGGGGCACTGTCGAAGTCCAAATGATATTTTATCCGTTATGAATACACTTCTTTGCTTCCTCTTTCCCAAAATATCTAGCAGCACCTTCAATAGAACATGCGGCCATGAGAGAAATAACTGGCCCCTTTGCATATAAAAAATGAGTCTTAAAGTAATGGGCTAACCAACCATACACATAATGAGCTGGAAAGCAAGTTTGGGCAGGATCAAGCAACGAGCACTTTGAAATCACGTTCAAACCCTTATATATTCTAGCTAAGACCGGGACTGCAAGGCTGCCTTTTCGTTTACAATAAAGATGACACGCGATCTTAAAGGTCCTAGGACGAATGAAGTCACCTTCTTTTGAAGGGAGCACAAAAATACATAACCAACAAGATAGAAAAGCAGCCAAGTATGCCTCGTCTTTCTTGTCACCCATAACTCCTAGCTTATGGAATAAGGCTTCTTCAACAATCGTCCAATTAACTGCTTCCTCTATGACCCTGGTAGGATTATGCGACGATTTCAAACGAGCAGACTTCTTTTCTTTCCTTAATGGAGGCTGAGTGTACTTCATTGTCTTTCTGCACCAGAACTCTACCCATTTTTCACAAAAACCTTTGAATCGTTGCTACCTCCCTCTAGGAGCTGATGGAAGGCATCAAACAAATGCTCACAAGCCTGGGGAAGAAACCTTCTCCCATTGTCGTACATTCCAGTAAGCTCTTCAACATTTGGCATAACTTCCTCGTAAGGAGATCCTATTATAGGTAGACCGTCGATCTTATATAAATCCCAAAGTGATATGGATAGTTCTCCAGCAGAGGTAAGCAATGTATTTGTAACAGGGCACCATGCCTCACAGAAAGCCTGCATAATATTTGTATTACGGTCATATGTGAAGAGTGAAGCTTATACGGTGTCATAAATTCTTGCACCCTCCAGGGTCAGACGACACCTACTTAAGACGTCTTCTTCACATTCAGTACCCAGGAACGTAATGAAATTCACTGCCGAAAGGCAAATCATTGCCCCAATAGGTTTCCTTGTTAATAATTCACCGCTCCATGCATGGTAAGGTACTCGCGACATTCCAAACATGATGATTAGTGGTGCAAGGCATCCATGTCTTAGGAGGACGGCTATTGTATTCAAGTGTCCAGTCTGTCAAATAAGGTGAGTCCCTTATATAAGGTGGCTATTGTATTCAAGTGTCCAATCGGTGTAATGGTCTTTGCCTCAGATAAAAGTAAAGTCTTTAGCTTAGATGATGTAATGGTCTTTGCCATAGATAAAGAAAGTCAAGTCTTCAAATAAAATAAAATCTTTAGCTCAGACGGTGTAATGGTCTTCACTTCAGACAATAAATCTTTGGCTTAGACGGTGTAATGATCTTTGCCTAAAATAAAGTAAAATCTTTGGCTTAGACGGTGTAATGGTCTATGTCTCAGATAAAATGAATTTAAGTCTTCAAACAAGATAAAGTCATTAGCTTAGACGGTGTAATAGTTTTCACTTCAGACAAAGTAAAATCTTTGGCTTAGACGGTATAATGATCTATGCCTCAGATAAAATGAAGTTAAGTCTTCAAACAAGATAAAGCCATTAGCTTAGACGGTGTAATGGTTTTCACTTCAGACAAAATAAAATCTTTGGCTTAGACGTTGTAGTGGTCTTCGCATCGAAGGATATAAAGCTTTTGGCTTAGACGGTATAATGGTCTTCGCCGGACAAGGTTGAAAGGTAATTTGCATGACAAACAAAATAACTAAAGAAAATTTGCAGAAAAGAGGTACATAAACCTGTGGGAAGGTATAAAAAGAGGGGGGGGGGGAAATTACATGTTCTAATTGATTTTATACGGTTAAGGAGGAACTCAAGAGATTCTCAAAGATATATCAAGTTGGCTTTTAAAATACTACGAGAGTATTAAAGCCAAACAAATACTAAATGGACAAGCAATACAAGCCCAGCAAAAAGAAATTCATTTACATGCACTCGAATGGACCCCAAGATTTTAAAATCAAAGAAAAGCAGCAAAAGCAAATACATAAGCCATAAATAGGACAAATGCAAAAGTTGACAGTGTACTTGGTTCTGCTGGAAGTTGCCATGAACTCAAAAAAAACATTGGCTGCGAAGGTAGTTCCATTATATTCCTTCAAAGTCCGAACAGTTTTATTCCAAAAAAAAAAAAAAGGAACGATAAAAAAAAAAATATTGGATGAGCTGTGTTTTATTTTTTTTTCTGAAAAGAAAACTCCTGCAAAGTATATGGCATAGCTAAGTTTCTACAGTGGCCATATGCCTTAGTTCTTATGGTTTACGTTCTTTCAACAAAAGAAAAGGGATGGTAAAACAATATGTGCTGCTACTCCAAATAGTAAAGGCATTAAAAAAAAAAGGAGAAGAAAAATATAAGCCTTGAAAGTTAAAGTCAAGAAGACTTTTCTAAGAAATTGGTATGTCACGTGGGTGGGTGGTTGCAAAAGTTTGCCAAGAAAAATGAGTAAAGACAAAAGAAGAAAAAAGTTGACATGACAAGAATTGACATGTATCACATCAAGTGCATATATAATTCAAAAAAAAGTATAAGATTTGACATGAATCGGTGACCAAAATATATATAAAGACTTAGCTAAAGACGATATATCTTAACGGTCGTTTGCTCAGTTAAGTATAGCGCATTTAGCTAAGGTGTTATATTTGAACTCAAACGGGTGGGAAAGTATAGCGCCATAACAAAAGGAGATATAGTATAATGCCTTTTGTTAAGGCGCTATACTAACATAAATAGTCGTCTCCTTCCCCTTCCCCGGCAAATAGAACGTCCCCCCCCCCCCCATTTTTTTAACTCAAAAAAATTCGAGTGGAGCTTACCGGTCCCACAAAAGGTGTAAATTTTCGGTCCTACATTGTATCTAAGGCGTTATCTCGTAGTTGGTTGCTTGTTTCGGCTCCAAATCTTCAACTTTTCAAAAACATTAAATCGAGGTATTCCGACATATTTTTTGTTAAAACTCATGTATAAAAAATGCCTATTAGTTGTTTTTACTGTGTTCTATGTTATTTCGTGATTGTTTAGCGATATAATTATTTTGTTATTTTTTATCCGGATTATATTATTAGTGTGCTAAAAAAATTAGTAAAATAGAGAAATTGTTATTAGTTGTTTAAACAAATATTAATAAGTTACTTTTACTATGGTATATATTTTTTTGTGATTATTTTGTGATTAAATAAATTTGTTATTTTTATCCGGTTTGGATGATTTATTTGTTAAAAGACTAGTAAAATAGATAAATTATTATTTTAGGAATAATTAATCTTATTTAGATGTTATTGTTGTACATATATGAATATGTGACTTTAGTTTCCTGTAGTGGTATCTTGTGCCCTAATGTAGTGCTCGTATTTGTAATGTAGTGCCCCCTTTTAGCGTAGTAAAATGCAGTGCCCTTTAGCGTGGTCTCTCTGTAGTTATTGAAATTAATTATTTAATTATATGTTAAACCCAAAAACATATTTTAAGAAAAAAACTGATAGTTCAAACATAAACTCTCTCGAATTCTAGTCAACAAATGTAAGAAAATAACATGAGAAAATAATAATATTTGTAAAACTAAGTATTGTTATATGAATATTTAATAATTAAATTAATAATTAATTATTTAATTTTATTATAGTCAAAAATAGGTGAGTAACAAACAAACATATAAAATAATAAACTAACATATAAAATAACAGACCTGTTGAATGATAAATTGGGAAACTTTTCTCATCATGAACACAAGAACATTGGATTCCTTGGTACTGCTAGGCCTTAAATATCGAGTCTGGAACCAAAATGTGATTTATTTAGACTCAAACTAAGTATTGTTATATGAATATTTAATAATTAAAACTTGTATAGTTATGAAACTTAATTATTTAATTTTATTATAGTCAAAAATAGGTGAGTAACAAACAAACATATAAAATAATAAAATAACATATAAAATATAAAATTATAATATAGAAAATGTATCAACCTAATTAATAATACAGTAAAAATATCAACTTAATTAACAATAGAGTAAAAATATTGAATAAATTTTAATATTAAAGATATTGCAATATATTTAAAGATGTTAAGCAATGAAAAAGAAAAATACTTTAATTAATATTGTTCAATTTACAGTAGTCGTCATGGAGGTTCCGCCTGTGCATCCCGGACCTGCCTCGCTAGAGCTACTGTTGCTACATGCCGAGCGTAGGTCTTCGTACATATAGGATGGGTAGTTATTGGCCCAGACGTTCCGTGATAGACGAGTAGACGATATATGGGACTTTCTTAGGGCCCACCATCTCCATTTCCGTATAGTCAGACGCCTTCAGGATACGGGTTTCTATAGGATTATTGAGATCGACCAGTTGCAACTGGATTGGTCGTTGATCACGGCTTTGATAGAGCGGTGGCGACCGGATACGCATACATTTTATTTACTCATTGGCGAGGCTACTATCACACTTCAGGACATGGAAGTTCTGTATGAGCTACCGGTTGATGGTCATCCTGTAGCTTTATCGCATGCTATCAGTGATTATGCGGGAGTGCAGTACCTGGAGATATTGCAGTGGCTCACCAGTTTCCAGCCAGCGGATGATGCTGCATTGAGTGGGCTAGTCGTCTGCAGTTGACGCCCGTCCGGCTGCATCTGGAGGCGATGCATGCGGATATTATGGATGATACATCGGATCTTCTTAATAACCGGTACACGAGATTGTTGATGTTGCTTATGTTTGGAGGGGTATTGTTCCCAAACACTTTGGAAAACCTAGTCAGCTTGAGATCTCTTCATCATCTTGAGCGGCTAGAACCTGGTTACAGCTGGGGTGCAGCTGTTCTTGGTTTCTTGTATAGGCAGATGTGCCGGGCGAGCATGGGCACCCAGCGAGATGTTGCCGGATTTTTGCCGCTGCTGCAGGTGAAAACATAGTCAATTATTTTTATGATTATAACATATATAGTAAAAATATACCTTAAATTTTACGTCCAAATTGTATATTAGGTTTGGGCCTAGGAGCGGTTCCTGCAGTTGCAGCCACCTCTACCACCCATCGCTCCGGGTGCACCATCTCCACTGTTTCTCCCTTTAGCTAGGAGGTGGGTCGATAGACGAGGATACAGATGCGAGTACGAGGCTCGACATAATCTCCCCTATTGCAGGGATTTGTTGGATTTGCTGGAGGCCGCGAGGCTTTATATGTCTTGTCTATACTCACGATTCCTGTATTTACTTAATCGTTCATTTGGAGGCCATACATCAACGAACAATATCTGGTTTGCCTGATTATTGCTCGACTTGCCGACTTATGTGGAGCTCTTCCGTCCCGTTGATGTGTCTCGATATTGTCGATCATCATGCCACCGAGCGAGTCCTTTGCCAGTTTGGTCGACCGCAGCTTGTACCTCCACCGTCTGCTTGGATTATGACACATTACCAGCGGGATGATCGTTCCAGGGTTGACCAGACATATGTGACATGATCGAGATTTGGGACCAGCAGCATGACCTGATTCCGCCACCTCTCCCCCCACCACCTAAGTGTATGGATGGTGAGCATGAGTATATGGGCTGGTACTGCAGCGTTACCCGACTTTTCATCGGGAATCCGTTCATCGCGTTGGTGGTCTGTACGTTCCATACGTCGGGAGGCATGAGGCACTGGTATGTCATTTGGTATACTTACTTATAACGTTAACTTAGAGTTCCGTAATTAATATTTTACATGTTGTGCAGGCTATTGGGCTACATCTGTTCTACTAGTTGGGATTGCAGATGCAGCAGCATACTGGCGAGGGAGCGGCCGCTTTGCACGAGTATGGCCGGCAAGTTACAGATCTGGCTTCTGGACATTGCAGCGAGCCCGAGATGATGAGCGCTTAGGATACGAGGCTGATTATGTGGTGCCAGGGCAATACCATCGTGGGCCAGCAGTGGCGCCTGAACGTGGTCGACGTGGCAGGTGTGCCTATAGAGGTAGGGGTATCCCACGAGGTCGTGGGGGCCAACGAGGAGGTGGTCCCTAGCAAGGGGGTGTTGAGGCACCTGCTGAGGATGTTAGAGCTGATCAGCCGGGTGACCACCCTAAGCCAGACCATGCTCCTACTGATATGCTATCATGCATCATGCAGCTTACTCTAAGGACTTCGCAGGTGACCCCGTCAGCTCCATTGTTGATCGCGGGCGCGGCCATTACGTGACAGGAGTGGGATCAGTATTTTTCTGTCCCTCCAGAACCATCGACGATTGTTGATGATCGTCTGACATGAGATGTGGATAGTGGGCGCCGACTGAGTTATGGCTCATCATCGAGGGATGCTGAGGATCTTTCACAGGATTTGGTTAGTTTGTATTACTATTATTTATATTTGTGTTTATCTCATTGATTAGTCATAAATATCTAAAGCCTTTTTTAAGGCATCATCCTCGCCCGTCACGGAGGCCACTTTGTGCGATACTGACATGCCTGAGACGAATGATTATATTCAGGAGCTCGCCGAGACCATGGTAAGACATTTTAAATTTTTTTTAGCTAACATGTACATTAGTAATATATATTTCATATACTAAAATATCTTATTATTCTGTAGGTTACTGCAGGACCAACGACCCCTTCTACCGAGCCTGTCAGTCTTACTGACGATCATGTTGCAGCGCATCCTCCGATAAAGAGGCGACGTGATGAGGATGATCCTGATAGTGTAGCGGGGTGGGATGGGATGCGCCTCAGGACAGCGGCTTCTTTAAAGCATACAAGCTGTGGGACACATTGACCATTTTTTGATTTTATGTACATATGACATTCAGTAAATAGTAGTAGCATTATTTATGATTAACATTATATGCGCATTATGCTTTTATTTCTCGGTTATTTTAATACTATAACACAAAAACAAATATAGCAGCTTAACATAATTTAAATTCGATACAACTAATGAAAATACATGACACGGAAAACATAAAAATAAAATACTACACTCAACATATACATGTATTTGTTTAGTCACTATAGCCAATTATTCTCTGCTTCAACCACATAAATTTCTCTTCCAACCTATTTTATTCTCCTCTTTTAGTTTCTCCTTCACTGCCGCAAGTTGTCATTGTAGTTTAAAGATCTGGAGTTCGTATTCACCTGTCATATTCCAAATATAGTGCAAACAATATTTATAGTATTCCTGATTAATGGGTTCATCATACCATTCTTCAAATCTACATTAAATTCCGTACTACAAATGGGGATTATAACACAACACTATTAATTAACTTGTTATATAAAAAATATTAACAAATATGTTTTGCAAAACAATAACTTACAAGTTGTTGACATATCCAGGGTTTACGCCCCACATTACTATTTGACAAGCATGGCTTCAAAATCGCACGTTTACCACAATAACAACTTGGTACGTCATTGCGTCCAGACCTTTCTTAATGCAGGACAAATGCAAAATTAATGGAAAGTTTTTCTACTTAATTCGTTAAGCGCAAACAATAACTAAATGCGCTAGGCTTTTATAGGCAAGAAAAAATACATAACGTGGTATTTCACCACATTATGTTTTGCGTGATAATGATTCTTTAGGGTACAATACACCTTTTCCAGAATATAGCTTTTGTAGAACAACGGCTTTTTCAGGTCGACAAGACAATACACATAATGTTGTATTTCACCACGTTATTTTTCACGTGATAATGAATCTTTAGGATACAATACAGCTTTTCCAGAACGACAATATTTTTAGGTCGACAAGACAATACACATAACGTGGTATTTCACCGTGCTATATTTCGCGTGATAATGGATCTTTAGGGTACAATACAACTTTTCCAGAACGGCGGCTTTTTCAGGTCGACAAGACAATATACATAACGTGGTATTTCACCGCACTATGCTTCGCGTGATAATGATTCTTTCGGGTATAAGATAACTTTTTAAACTAAACCAAGTCATATGTATTTCAAAGACCTTTTGAATAAACATTACAACATCCATTTAAAAAATGCCACTAACATTTAACAAGTGGTTCAAAAAGAGGCAAAAGGGTAAAGGTAGTTCAACAAATTCTCATGGAACATGTCTTAACACTATCGATCCCTACCTTGAAAAAAATATGCTAGGTTTCTACACTGACTTGATTGATGACAAGTGATATGGTATTCTGCGTATCTTGAAAATCAGCCTATCAATATACACACTAATCTCAAAGTTGCAGGGCACATTATTGAGGGCGAAGCACATTTTACAAAGCCTGAAGGTATGCGAATTTAATGCGAAAAACTACAATGGGTTCCCCTTTACTCAAAATGGTGTGATTACAAAGTACTATGTCGCTGGCAAGGGCTTGTTGTGCCGCAAGCACTATCTGCAACCTTCCAAACAAACACACACAAAGATGAACCAGAAGTGATTCGACATTTGATGAAGGGGATTCTAGAGATGGAAAAGGCACTAGTTGTTCATCATGCAATGAATGATCTTAACTTCCTGGGAGGAACGGAGGATCAGTTCTAGGATTTATTAGAAAATGATAAAATGCACAGAGACAATGATTATCCTGTTTTCCCAACAATTGTCGAGTGGGAGGAACTACCTAAGTTTCTACCACAAATGTTGGACGTAGGAGTCCCATATTGTTGTATAAATCAAGCAAGTAGCCTTCTTGATGATAGCGATAAAATGCGGAAAATGTGTGTCAACTGGGGCCCAGATTACGATGCCCTCGGTCCCGAAGGGTACGTACACGATGTTGATGGAGAAGATGAAGACAATGACAATGAAATAGTGCCAGACAACGACGTTAATGGCGAATGACAATTGTTTATTTTTCTTGGGGTGTATGTTAAATTGTTGTAGTGAAGTATTAATGCTAAATATTAATAAGACTTAACACCAATGGAAACATAATTTTATTTCATATATTCTGGAAGATGAACATGTACATACACTTATTACAACAAATTATTGAAATACAACACTAAGGGTATCCTTGATAATTGGGCACATTAGATGAACTTCCATCGGGAGCTGAATTACTACTGCTAACCAAACCAGCTGAAGGACATTTACGACAATCGTGTCCTGTTTGTGAGCATATGCCACATTTACATGCATAAACGGTATCACCAACATCCATTTGATTCCGTATACGCGTTCCCTTTTGCACTTATCGCTGACGCAAATACTCCTTGTTACACACCCTTTTAAATGGTTCCGGCGGCCAATAATGTTCAGCACCTACTGGCTACAACTGTCCACTATAGGTGTTTAAGTATGCAACAACAGTATATTCTTTATCAAAGGAGCTGGTTGTCGCGAAGCCTGTATGTTGAAAACACTTCATGGCATGTGAGCACGGCATGTGATAGATGGACTATTTCCCACAAGAGCATAACCTTCTGTCTTCATTTAAGGTGCATGTATTAATCCCCCGGTTTGATGGATAGCGGTGCGAACTTCAAAAATAACTCGCTCGTTGCAATACTATAAATATGAATGCCAATATGCTCACCTCCTGTATTTCTCAAATATTTTCATTGGTATTGGCATAGATTCAACACCCCTTTCCATCAATGACGATGCACCTCTAGCCCTTTCAACAAACCTCTCCGCTATCTGCTTTAATGACATCCGCACCATGGCAGTGACAGGCAATCCACGTGCAGACTTCAATAACCCGTTGAAAGACTCTAACACATTTGTAGTCAGAATTCTCCATCTTCTGTCACCATTCGCATGCAATGTCCACTTGTCAAGCTCATCTCGCATCAACCAACGATAAGCTCCTTTGTCTTCCTACCTGATCGATTCCATGCGCCTCCTGAATTTACACTCTTGGTGATCCGTTGCAGCCATCCACATTAAATCATGCAAGTCCTTGTTGGGATATGCCTTCTAGAAATTGGCCTTCATGTGCCTCACACTGTAACAGTGGTAGGCATACAGTTCCTGCCATGCAGGAAAATTCTGTATAGAACTTAAAATACTGCCATGCCGATAAGATATTAGACAAATACCTTAATGTTGTCTGATAACATACTCCTTCAAGTGGTTCAAAAATAGTGTCCGCGTCTCTTGGCTTTCATTGGCATAAATAGCAAAAGCTAAGGGAAATATACTTCCATTAGCATCTACTGCAACGGCTATCAACAACTTAATATCATACTTTCCATAGACATGAGTGCCGTCTATGGATATTACCGGCCGGCAATGCACAAAACCATCAATTGCGGGTTTAAATGCCCAGAACACATATCTGAATATATGTTCTTGTATTCTCGAACTTTGCTCAAGCTTCTATTCAACAACAGTCCCGGGGTTAAAGTGTTGGAATATGGCCATGTACCTGGGTAGAAATGCAAAGGACTTATCCAGTTACCATAAATAATTTCAAACGCACGTTTGCGTCCCAGAAAGGCCTTTCTTTTGGTAATGGTACACCCATATTCCTGGTGGACAGATGTTATACACTCTTTGATCTTGTACCTTATGGACGCTTCAATATGTGGAATCACGACAAGAGAAATCAAGTCAACATCCAAGTTAAAGTGATTCCCACTGAATGTGTTCATTTCACAATTGTGGGTGCCAATGTATTTACCCACAACCCACATATTTGTTTTCTTCTTCCTCACACGCATAATCCAATTACAGCCCGCAAATCATCTACGGCAAATAACCTTGTATACATCCAGAGATGACTCTGCTACCATCATCTCACGACACTCTTTTATGTTGTACATTCGCACCTCCCTACTTAGGCGCGCTTTATCATGAGAAAGCATGCTTTTTGACAACATTGTTGCTCTAGATTCATCCCACATTGCTATCCGAATTTCGTCAATATCCCTTGTGAGGGCATCCGCATCCGGCATACTTGGCAAATGATCAAGGTAGGGAATCTCCCTTGAATGAAATGATACGTGGGACTCGTACACTCTTGGTCTAACGGGAGGTAGAGCATGCTCCCTCGTCAAATCAAGTTCAACATTCTCTTCCTCATCATCATCACCCTCATCAGGGAATGGGTGTGTCATCTCCAGACTCATCGGCATTGTTGTCATAATCACTATTCTCTTCCTGATTCTGTGCATCTTCCAAATCCCGATTAAATATGTCGTCTTCGGACAATTGAGTAAGGACAGGACCTTCAAGTTGCTAGTTTTCACTGCACAACCGATAAAATAATAAGTTACTCAAATTGATCCAAACTTTACATATAGCTTTATCAATTCACTTACAAATCATAATGTGTTGATATCCCATGATGGACATTATCCTGTTGATGATGACTGCCGGATGGACCACCATGATTCAACACACCAAAACTAGGCATATTCCAAGTGGCGTTGGTTCATAACTTGTAAAATTCATATCTGGCCGGTATTCCCTGTGGATATATGACTGTTAATACAAATTCAATGCATAAAAATATACATCTTAACACAAAGAAAAATTGAAGTTTACCAATCGGATTATGGATCATGTAAACTATGAGACAAATTATTTCGTCGCTCCTCATTCGCTCGTGGAGATAAGTTTAAATCATGCCAAACTCTTTCACTCAGAACTTGTTCGGCTAAAACTGCTCCAAAATAACCACCCGATGATTGAGGGATATCCCTACTTTGCGCAACCCCATTATTGCGAACGTCTTCAGCCTTGACTTACATTTTCAACAGTTTTATCACAAGAAATTTCCAATATTCATCCGAAGTCCTCAAAAAATCTCTTAGAGTTTCATCGTCTTTCATGTTAAACTCAGCATAACAAGAAACCCCTTGCGGAGTCACAGAATACAGATATCTTCCGGTTACTTTAATATTCACCGAACGTTTGCCCACACTCATTTTTTTTACATAACAACGATACCAATGTATCGTACTCCATTGTAAGTGGCAACTTAATATGATACTGTGGAGATAAACTATAGCTTACTGAGTTATTCGCCACCACAACCCCCTCTCCCCCCAATATAATGAAACCCTAATTCTTTGTTCTTCAGACATTATGACAAAATGCAAAATAACTTAACGAATTTTTTTTTAGAAGACTTGAAAATATTTATGAATGGATTTTTATAAAATCCTTAACCTCTTTAAATAAGGCAATAACCAATCCAGAGATATAATTATTTGAGGTATGGCGCCTTAGCTTAAGGCGCTATACCCAGTTGAATTATTGTTATGTCAGTTAAGCCCACAAAAATTATTGGTGGCCCCACATAATATATATAGTGCGGTACGTTAGGGCTTTATATATATAACGCCTTATATAAGAGCTCTATATTTAATTGGGCAAACGACTGTTAAGGTATAACACATTTAGCTAAGGCTTTATATATATATTGGTCACCGATTTTTTTTCCACACATTTTGATTCTTTGAATCCAAAAGAATCATTTTTTTGGTTCCGGACTCCATGTGCCTCTTATGAATAAAAGCAGAAGAAAAAGGCTACTTACTGACAACTACCTTACCGCAGATATTGTGATTTTCTTTTTCCTCTCTTCTTAAGCCCTTTTCCTTTGGTTTGGCGTACTGTGCTTCAATGAAGGCTCATGGTCCTATTTATAGTTGCTAGAAGGATTTTTCCTGATCCCCTAAGATGAGCAGCGATTGTAATCTTCTCAAAAGAACAAGATTTTATCACCTAAAGGATAGGGGAGGATAATAGAGTGGGGAGTTATCAAAGGAGATTAGATAAAGCTGAAGAGATAGGGATTGAGGGTAGCTGAAGCCTGAATTCAAAAGGGGGGGGGGGGGGGAGAAGAAATTAAAATGTAGCGGAGGAATAGGGGACATCGCAACTTACAAATTAAGGAAAGAATGCTGTCACTTTGAAAAGAATCAGGCGATAAAATGCCTTGTATAACCGAAGTAGGTAAAATATGTTGATCATTGCAAATTCTAAACATTAGCATTATTATATTATTCGAATGTTAAAGTTTGAATTAAAAGATGGACTTAGCAACAATATTAACAAATTAACAAATTTCCATTAGCTGAATGCACTTTTCGTACCTAAGGACATTATTGGTACTTCAATCCTAATCTTCGAAAGTCAAAACTACTATAAGACTTGAAGTAGGAGGTATTTGTAAGTATTTGAATTTTATTGAATTTAAATTCATAAAATAATTTGGACCATATAAATTCAAGATATCAATCCAAATAAATATTGTGGCTAGTAAATTTGACTAATTATTTAAATTCAATACATATGTGTTGTGCTAGTCTACTAAATGGGATTACAAATTAAATGATTAGCGCACTTCATTAGCCCAAAGTCTAAATGGCTATTAGCCCATCTTAAAACTCAGGCTCATGCCACGTGTCAAGTGATGTTGCAATCCAAGTCAAAAGAACGAGCTAATAAAATCAAAATCACATGTCAAATGATGTGATAATTCCAACCAAATAAATGAGCCAATGAAATCGTGTCACGTGTCAAGAAGGTGACAATCCAAGTCAAATCAACAACCAATAGAGTTGTGCCAAGTGTCTAGATGATATTGGTCAGCTCAAACGGACCGATCAAATCGCAGAACCACACCACTTCCTACAAATAGAGGTCTTCATAAAGCTAGAAGACATCAGAATTGATAACAAGAAGCAAGCAGAGAGCTCGTGGATCAAACATACAGATTTCTCTATAAGCTACAAGTTCAAGTTCAAGATCAAGAACGAAGCCAAATCAAATACCAAGACGTTCAAGATCAAATTACTTGTTCGTGATCAAATCCAAATTCAAGTTCAAGAAAGAGATTCAAGACCAAGCTCTACAAGCCCTTGAATCAAAATTAAAGTTAATCTCATCAAGATAGTTTATATTCCTGAAGAATACCACAGAGATTATAACACTTTTATTTATTGAAATCAAATATTATATTTGTTACGCAATTTTCCAGTGTTTGATTATTTATTTTTCGCGAGCAAAAATTTGTTGTTACGGACATTTTTAAACTGCAAATTCCAAACAAAGAGGGAAACAGAAAAGAAAAATTTGAAAAAACCGCGCTTCCGTTTCTCTGGGTAATGGAAGCTTTGTCTGTTTCTCAGTCATGCTAGCAAAGCCGAACTTCTTACATGTCCGCCTACGTTTGCCTTTCTCAGAATTTGCGCTTCCGAATCTTAAATACTCAACTTCTTCAAACACCCTTTTGAACGCCGGCGCTAAAACAAACAAATTCTTGATTTATTGTAACACCCAGATCGCACATAATGGCCGAAACGGAAACATTAAAGAAGCTGAATCCGTTTTCAACCGTATGCCCACCAAAAATATCGTTTCTTGGACCGCAATGCTTACGGCATATTCCCAAAACGGGCAACTCAAGAAAGCTCGTGCACTGTTCGATGAAATGCCTGAAAGAAGTGTCGCTTCGTGGAATGCGATGCTGACGGCTTATATGAGGAATAGAGTTGAAATTGATGGGATATTCAGTTTTTTTCAGCTGATGCCGGAGAGAAATTCGGTGTCTTTTGCGGCGATGATTACGGGGTTTGTTAATGCAGGGAGGTTTGATATGGCGGAGAATTTGTATAATCGGACTCCTATGGTTTTGCGGGAACCTGTTTGTTCGAATGTACTGATAAATGGGTATTTGAAAGTTGGAAAGTTAGACGATGCAGTTCGTGTTTTTGATGGTATGGTTCGAAAAGATATTGTTTCTTGTAGTGCAATGATTGATGGGTACTGCAAGAATGGGAGAGTTATTGAGGCTCGGGAGTTGTTTGATGCGATGAAAGAGAGGAATGAGGTCACTTGGGGTGCTATGATTGATGGGTATATGAAAGTTTGCTGTTTCGGAGATGGGTTTGAATTGTTTCTAAGAATGAGAAGGGAAGGTGATGCGAGACTGGAGCCTACTATAATAACAATCATTTTAGAAGCTTGTGGAAGATTTAGTAAGCATCAGCAAGGTTATCAAGTCCATGGACTGGTTACTCGCTTGGGTTTTGAATTTGATGTTTTCTTGGGTAATTCATTGATCACTATGTACTCTAGATTTGGTTGTGTAGATGCAGCTAAATGTGTGTTTGATTCGATGTTCAGGAAAGATGTCATTTCGTGGAATTCTCTTATTACTGCTTTTGTTCAAGCTGGAAATCTTGAAGAGGGATATGAGCTTTTTAAAAGGGCTCCGGAAAAGGATGTTGTTTCTTGGACAGCCATGATCACAGGGTTTTCTGAAAAAGGGTTGACTGAAAAATGTGTTGATCTATTTGCAATGATTCCCGAGAAAGATGATGTTGCATGGACAACTCTTATCTCTAGTTTTGTAAATAAAGGGGAATATGAGGAGGCTTTTCGCTGGTTTATTAAAATGCTTCAAAGTGCCGTTAGACCAAATCCTCTAACTTTAAGTAGTATACTTAGTGCTTCAGCTGGTCTGGCAATGTTAAATCAAGGTCTGCAAATTCATGCTTGTGTTATGAAAATGAATATGGAGTTAGATTTGTCTATCCAAAGTTCTCTTATCTCAATGTATTCCAAGTCTGGAAGTTTAGATGATGCCTACAGGATCTTTAAATTCATAAATTTCCCGAATATTGTTTGTTTCAATGCAATGATTACTGGATTTGCCCAAAATGGCTATGGCAAAGAAGCACTTAAGTTGTTTGACCAGTTGCGGAATGAAGGTGAGCAACCTAATGGTATCACTTTTCTAGGGGTACTTTCAGCCTGTATGCATGCTGGGCTCGTAGAAGAAGGATGGAACTACTTCAAATCCATGAGATCATTATACAACATTGAACCGGAGCCTGATCATTATACTAGCATGGTTGATATCCTCGGACGAGCTGGTTTACTTGATGAAGCAGTTGATCTAATAAATTCGATGCCATTCAAGACACATTCTGGTGTTTGGGGTGCTCTTCTAGCTGCCAGCAAGACTCACTTGCGTCTTGATCTTGCAAAGCTTGCAGCTCATAGAATTTTGGACTTGGAACCAAGTAGTGCAGCTCCTTACGTGGTCTTGTCAGACCTGTATTGCATTGTCAGAAAGAAGAAAGATGAGGAACAAGTTAGGCTGGCAAAGAAATTGAAAAGAATAAAGAAATATCCAGGTTGCAGTTGGGTTTTGTTGAAAAACAACGTTGGTTTATTTCTCTGCGGAGATCAGTCCCATTTGAACTTTAAAGAGATCAGCTGCACATTGTGGACAATTATGGATGAAATGAAACAATTAAGTTGTATAGACCATGACTTGTTACCACTTTAAAAAATGATAATTTGTGTCAGAAAAGGATGTCCTCAATTTTAACGCTTGTCCACCAAGACAACTAAAATGAAACTGTCATTTGCATGCCTTTTATCCATATACTTTTCTTGGATGGTTGAAGAGGATAAGGGATGTATTAGCAAAAGGCTGTAGATATTTTAAGATGTCAGTTTGGGTTCTATAGATAAGTGATACCCTATGGAAGAAATTTCATGAAGTTCCTAAAGGGAATTACCAGACATTGTCCATTCTGCAGCATTTGGCAAGTGGAATTATGAAAAGATTGCCATCCTGACATCGAATCAGCGAGATGATGATATGTCAATTTTCTCCATAGTTCAAAAGGTGGTTCATAGTTATCATCACTTGCATGGTCCTCCTGTTAATGTTTTACTGCGGAGATACAGAATGTACAGCTCGCCCTTCTATAGAGAGGTGGCCGTTTCTCCCAGGTTAGTTCATTCATTCCTAGTTACCACAATTTCTATATACTTTGAAAATAGAGAGGTAGAGTTAGGAGCTCAACATTGGAAGAGTGGCCTCACTTATCTTCGGGAAATCGAGTTAGCTATTGTGGCTGTTTATCACGCAAAGTGTATTTTGAGGCCATTTATTCACTCAATAGGTTAGTAATTGTGTTCCTAACTTGAAATGTGTCTTTACATTTTTGAAGCTGCAAGTCTGCGACCGTTTTTTGCTCATCTCTTAAGTAAATTTCTTGTATAGGAATTATTCACAGCATAACCTTCATAGACAGGAATTATCACAGCATATGCATAACCTTAGTATCCTTGAGATTGGTAGTAGCTTCAGTAAAAGACAGACAAGGAAGACAGCATATTTGCTGCTACACCTCCACTAGTCACTTCCTCTGTCACATTGCTGATGAAAGCCACTGTGGCACTGGCAGCTACAGCAGCAGATGCCCCTAAAATAACCATTCCACTATCTTCTGTTGCACTGCTTTTGCGTCTTTCACCATTTTCAACTACGGAAAAGGGTCATATTTACCCTTTATTTTCAAAAATTGTGCATATCTGCCCTTCAATTGAGTATTCAAATGTATATACCCTACCATTACATTTTTGAACAAAAATGCCCTCATCCGTTAAGAGACCCGGACTCAGCACTAAAATAGACACATGGAGGGCCAATAAACATTCTACAACGCACGGTTCATCTGCCCAAACCCATTGCCCAACCCATCATAAACTTTTCATTTAAACCATCTCCATTGTTCATTGAAGAGGAGGTGCCATGCACAAATAGTGGAAGAACCCTGTGGCTCTGCCTCTCTCGCAAAGTGTTTTTTTCTTCGTCGTGTGATATAATAGGCTTGTAAATAAACGAATATAAAGAAGAACAGAATAAGACGGAATGAGATTTAACACCCACATTCAACTTCTGTCACTCCCATAACCCACCCACAAAAATACACAGAAGTATAGGCACCCCAGGGTCTTCCAATATTGTATGGCACCTCCGGAGATGGTTTAAAAGAGAATTGTAGGATGGGTCCAGTAATGAGTTAGGGCAAATGAATCGGGAGTTTTAAAATGTATACCTCCACTTGTCTATTTCAGTGCTGGGATGAATGAGGGGCATTTTTGTTCAAAAGTGTAATAGTTGGCTTATGTATAATTGAATACTCAAACGGAGGGAGGGTAGATATGAACAATTTTTAACATAGAAAGGCAAATCTCACGATATGCTAGTAGAGGAATTACATTTATTGTCACATTGCAGTGCTTTTACTTTCCACCACAATGCAAGGAACTGAAAATCAAAACTGTGGTAGCACCAGAGCCTCGCAGATGGTGAGTGTAGTCGTATTCGTATATACTTTGTCTATTCTTGGTTCTCTCAGCAAAAACTCATTAGCTTTTCATGGTTATCAGCAAAATATACTTGGTCATCTTTTATATCATTGAATTATGTAAACAAGGGTGGTGCAACTTAAATGTCTATATAAGTTTATTGAAGAAGCTTAAAATGGATCTAATGATCCAACAAATTCGAAAAAAGTGATGTTGTGAAGAAGCTTACTACTGATTTCTTCTAAATTCCCTTGGAAACGAGATGGAAATTCTACAATAGAATTCTGGCTTCCTTAATGATCGTGTGGTTGTACATTTTCATTAATGAATTAGGAATATAAGAAGACCATAATGTCATTGTGCTCATGTACTAAAAGTTGTGCGCCACTCATGATGAAATTGGAGAGAAGAAAAATGTTTAGTTGATGAAATATAACTATTCCTACTTAGCTACTTCCTATACATTTCATCTGCAGATGATATAGAAATGTAACATTAATGAATTAATTTTAGCGAATATAACATCATGCGCAATTTGTTCTTACATAAATACCTGTCCAACTTGTCCCGTTTTACAACTATACACCTCAACTTTGCAGCGTCATATTATCCCCTAAAGTAGTTAGTGGTATTAATATCACTTTTGTACTTTATTTTCATTTATTTTTGTAAAAAAATCTTTTTCTACTAGCAAAACACTCAGAATTCAAGAAAAACTACAACTATACAACCACATTTTAAACTATCAAAAACTTCTTTTAATAATTTTTTCTTTACTTTTCTTCCATATATTGTCCAAACGGACAATCCAATTATCTTGACTTTGACGTTTCTATCAAAACAAGCTTTAAATATAATATGAGCGAAATTACAACTTGAAATTGAAACATTATATAAGTACTAAAGAATAGTAATTACAATTTGACCTATTCAAAAACCACCACCACAACCACCACCACTGCTGCCGCCATGACCACCCCCTCCACCAAAACCACCACCACTGTCACCTTGAAAGCCACCACTACTCGGATTACATGTTATGCTGGTCAGAGTAGCCATGGCAATAGTACCATCATTAGTTTGATGGGCAGAAACTCTATTCCCTTGGCTTACAATATTTGTTCCTGCAAGAAGCTCTTGCTGGAACTAAATGCAAAGCAAATAAAGAAGACAAGAAACGCCACACACACAGGTAGGACCGAGAAAAGTATCATAACAGACTCCTCCATGTTAATTTTTACCCCCACAAACTGTTGGAAGAGTTGCAAGAATAGAAGACTGCGACTTTGACCGTGCGTGTAATCACTATCCTTACGGAATTTATCAAAAAGGGCAGCCCGGTGCACAAGTCATTTCGCGTTCATGCACGCACTCTAAGGGCCGTGATGTAGACAGTCTACCCTAACGCATATATAGTGGCTGCTTCCACAGTTCAAACCCGCGATCTATAGGTTACATGGAGACAACTTTATCGTTACTCCAAGATTCTCTTTCCCTTAAGCAACGAAATTTAAGTTCAGAAAAATTTGTATTTCCACAAAAACAGGTTGACAATATTTCAGAGGGAAGAAAAGAAGGAAAATGTAATTGTAGTAGTACGTTTTTAAGAAATAACCAGCCTTTCCTTTCTCAACAACTATCGCTATAGCACTAACACAAACAATAAGATCTTTGCAGAAATTTCAAGAAGACTGTTGCCTGTTATATGTTGAGGTCTTTTGGCTTCTGAACTTTATACGTAATTTCTGCAGGAACTCACGTATTTGCACATGAAATTTGGGAATATTATACAACTTAACTTTTTTTTATATCCAACTTGAGTCGTCGTTGACTTTCCTGAAATTTACTTTGGGTGATACTGGGCCAAGGACAACCTTTTAATAATCTTTTGAAAGGACATAAAAAATAGCTTTAAAAGTAATTGAAATTTAGTAACTTTTTATGTAAAGATAAATGTAAACGCAAACACTGTTCAAAATTCGGAAAATATTCCAGCATAATATACTGGAGTTCGAATTTTTTACATGTGAACTTCCAGCAGTTCTAGTATATTATGATGGAACTCCGGTATATTATGATGAAGTTCCAGTATAAACACTGGAACTCCAGTGATCACTAATGTGAAAGAGTAACTAAATGGTAGCTATAACGGACCTGTATAAAGAGTCATCACTAGTGTGAAAATAGTAGTAGGAGATACATAGAAGTTTTTCATAACAGTGGATCGTCTACACAGTGATCAACATATAGCCCCTACTTGTTTACCCTCGTTTGGATGAGCTAACCAACACATATAATATGAGGTCCAAGAGTATATACTATTTGATGATGATATTGTGTTAATTGACAAAACTAGGTAGAGATCAACCGAAAACTTGGACGATGGAGAAGCACCAAAGAGAGTAAAGTTCTAGAATAAGTAAAAATAAGACTGATGAATATATGCATTGCAGTTTAGTTAGCATGAGAAGAGCAGAGTTCAGGAAAGAAGAGAGGGAATTACGATACCAAACTGCAAGCAATATAGATGTAGCTCGTTGTTTCAAGAGAATGTAATGATAGTGAAAATGTTATTTGAAAAGGAGAAGTACTATTAGGGTTTAATATGATAAAAGAATACCTACCAAAGTGAAAGGTAAGTTCTATAGAACATTTCTAAGACCGGCGATATATAGTATTTATATAGTAGTGGATGTTGGACCGTTAAAGTCCAACATGTCCATAAGATGAGTGTTACAAAGATGCAGATGCTAAGATAGATGTGCGGTCACACAAGAATAAATTATAAGATTAAAAATTATCACATTTCCTAGGTGCACATAACGCGCATTGAAAATAAAATGAGAGAAGGTCGCTTAATTAAGAAGGTTTGGTTATATCATGCATCTACCTACATATGCATTGATATGTAGGTGTGAAACTCGTGTGGGTGAAGATTTAAAAAGGGGACGAGGTAGACCTAAATCCACATGGAAGGAAGTTGTCTCAAAAGACCTATAAATCTTTGGAATCAATGCGAACTTAGCTGAAAATAGGACACAATGAAAGAAAAAAATCCATATAGGTGATATCTACTAGTTGAGAATATGGTTTAGACTCGTTAAACAACTACAAGATTATGCATATATAGCTAAGAAATACATCGTAGCTAAATCTGAAAATTTCAGTGGCTAAACTTTAGCCACAAAAAAATTTCCGTAGCAAAATGTAGCGTACCTAAAAGTTAGCTTCGATCTTTACATGATCCGTGGCTAAGGACTAGTATTTGTTGCTACAAATGTTTTGGTGTTGTAGCTATAACAATAAAAGTCTTTTGCCACGAAAAAATATATTCACAGCAAATTATTTTATTCTTTTGCCACGACAAAAAATATTTTTAGTTATATTTATATTGTAGCCACAAGGTATTATATTGTATTGCAAAAGACATAATTCGTTTGCCACGCAAATTCAGATTTTGTGGTTATTTTTATAGTTTAGTTTCGTGGCAATAATATATTTGTTTAGCTACAAATTCAAAAGTCCATAGCCATGAGCTGAAGTGTTAGCCACAAACATCTTATTTAAAAAAAAAAAGATTCCATGTTTTTTTCCATGAGATATATAGAATTATAGCAAAAGCTTTTCTTCATTTGCTGCAAAAAATAAAAATATATAGCCATATTCTTTTTTGTGGCAATTTTATATATGTTTAGCTACAAATTCAAAAATTCTATAGCTACAAATTGAAGAATTTGCCACAAACATTGATAGCCACAAAACTTTATATAATGTAGCTAAGAATCGCATTTCAGCATGTGTCACGACCCAAAATTTCACCCGTCGTGATGACGTCAATCTCAATACTAGGCAAACCGACAATCTCAATAAACCACATATTCTTTTAAATTTGAAAAGAGAATGATTAAATTCAGCGGAAGAAATCTCACAAGTACAAATATAAATACTCCCAAAACCTGATGTTACTGATACATGAGCTTCTAATATGATTACAAGTCTGAAAAATATGGTCTATGATAGTCTGATTTTTGATGACTGAATTATTTTAAATAAAAGAAAATTTCTATTATCTTTTAAATTAATAAGTATTACATACAAATCGGTAGTTTATCTAATACTTTAATTTAAGTGCAAATGTCATTTTCTTCACTCAAACTATTTCTAAAGTAAATTGATCGTGCAGATTCTTTTATATATTGATATTTTGGCACGTGAGTTGTCCGTGCAGTTGTGATAGAAACATGGGCACGAGGTGCCGTGGAAATATGAAAGTGGGTTGAGACCCATATTTTTATGAATATGAAATGAGGTGTCACAAGGTGACTTTCATTTGAAGGAATTATATTCCAAAATTGTATTTGAAAGAAGTATATTTGGAAGATATTTATTTGAAGGAAGTATATTTGAAATAAAATTATCGGAAAGTATTACATCCTGCAGATTATTATTTGAAAAATTTATAGGTGAAACAATTATATTTAAAGGACTTGATTAATTGGTTGTACTTGTATTCATTATTTGTTGAGCAATATTTATGGTGTTCTTGCCGCCCTACTATTTATATCACTGGTTGATTATTATTGCCATCCTTGTTATTTGTTTCCTATTATTTTTATATGCTATATTATACATGTTATTAGACTAGTGAGTGTCTTGACTATACCTCGTCACTATTCTACTGAGATTAGTCTTGATACTTACTGGGTACCGACTATGGTGTACTCATACTATACTTCTGCATATTTTTGTGTAGATCCAGGTTTGAGAGATATCGGACTCGGGCAGAGTTAGTGTGTTGATCGCAAGGATTTAAGGTAGAGTTGCTTGGTCGTCGCAGTCCCTTAGAGTCTTTTCATTTTATTGTACTGTCAACTCTTATTCGAACAATATTGTATATTCGATCTTTGAGATTCATTGCATGTATTCAGTTAGAGTTCGTGACTCATTATTACCAGTCTTGGTAAGGTGTTATAATTATTTCCGCTGTTGGTTTCGACACTTGTATTAAATTATATGTTTTAGAAAAAAATGACTTGAATTGTAATTGTAATTGACTTACCTAGTCTTAGAGATTGAGTGTCATTACGACGCCTGTAGTGAGATTTTGGATCGTGACACGTGCAATCCTGAATCCACCACCAATAAAATGAAAGCAAATAATGACGAAATGTCACAAATCCTCAAATTATTATACCAACAAATAAAAAAAAAATGAACTAGTGTAAGAAATAAGACAGAGATGCAGAATACACATTACACAGAGCGCGAAAAAAAAAAATCAAAAAAGAGAAAACTGAAACAAAAGTGAAAACAGAAATTCCGAAAATTACCAACTATTATATCATCAAATCAATGGGTACATCGAGACAGAAATGCATAAATTATAGAGTATTTGAAGTAACCTACAACTTTTACGGAGAATTAAAAAATAATAGAAACCCCCAGTAACTCCTAGGCCAATACACCAACAAATAATCCACTGCATATGTGACGAACTAAAATGCATAATATCTATTACACAAAAGATGAAGAGTTCCTTACCTTTGAGTAGTTAGGTTTTGGACGGCGAGGAGCTTAGATCGCCGTAAATCTCTCCAAATTAAAACTTTTATTTGTGGCCAAAAAACTTAGAGGGAAAACGTTTGGGGGGAAAACTTATTCTAAATCACGTTTACCGACCTAAAAATTAGTAAAGAAAAACTAGGTAATTAAAAATTGTCTTAATATTAATTGTATTCTTTTCAATTTAATACATCAAATTATATAATTATCCGATTAAAACTATAACTTATCAACATAATAAGATATAATTATGCAGTAATTAAAATTATAATTGAAAATCACAAATGATAATTATATGACAGTTTAAATTATAATATTAATTATATATTTAAGTTTTACTTTCTCTTTTATTCTTTGTTATGTGTGTGTGTTTATTTATATCTTTGAATTTTAATTCTTAATTAATGAAATATTTTCTAAATAGTAATTTAAAGAACATCTAAGGTATAAATATGTAATCTTTTAGGAATTTATTATGAAATATCCCTCTATTTTTAATTATTATTTTTATATTACTGCACTAACTTTTATTTGATTGATGCTAATAAATTCTTTTATCCTAATATTTTAATTGCACCCATTTCTTTTATAATTCAATTTTCATAAATTATGCACGATTGATTATTGTTTTTCATGTCACGACCAAAAACTATCTATAGGCCGTGATGGCGCCCAACGTCGTCGTTAGGCAAGCCAACGGTGAACTACCAACTTGATTACGCATTTTATTATTTTCAAAATCGTGCATTTTATTAGATGAATAAATCAACGCATTAAAATCATGGAAACTTACAATTTTTAACAGAATAGATAATAAAAGTGTGTAAATGCTAAGTAAAATCACCACAAAATCTAGAACATCCCAAAACCTGGTGTTATAAGTGCATGAGCATTTACTAAGGAGCACAATAACAATACAACATATATCTGGAATGTAAATAAGACATGATAGAGTAAATGATACGATGGAGACTCTGTGGGCTGCAATACGCAGCCTGGAATGCAGCTCACCATAAAGTCTCCCCAACAGCTGTGCCTATGCGCCAAGATAACCGCCAATTGAACCTGTCAGATCCTGCATATTTAGTGCAAAAGTGCACCATAAGTACGCAAATCAACGTGTACCCAATAAGTATCTAGCCTAACCCCGGAGAAGTAGCGACGAGGGGTCGACATCGACACTTACTAGAGTTCCAATAAAGCAATATAATAAATTATAAGCAGATATGAATCACACAACAATAATGGGGTAAATCTGTAAGTTACACTATCTTCCAAATATTTCTTTGAAAGTATGAATTTCTCAATCTTGTATTCTACCTTAACAGCTCAGAAAATGTCAAGTGCCAATATCAAATGAATAAGGATACCATATAAAATATCGGGCATCAGTGGAAAGATAATCTCGTGAATGTTCGGACTACCAGCGATATAACGCACGATTATGACGAGATCGTTCGGCCCTATCCAGAATAATGTGTACACTACCAGGGTCGAGCGGCACGAACCATAGATGCATCTATTATACTACCGAGGCATTCGGCCCGCTCCACAAGAAAGGAAGAAAGTTATCGAATTACGAGACACGTGCTTACAATACAACACATGAGCACAAAGTGAATATAATCTTTATCGTTTCTCAAATAACTAGTCAACAACTCCAAGTGATAAGGCTCGACCTAGTATACATATATTTATTTCTAAATCAATTTCAATTATAAGTTCAAATAATTAAGCTAGCAGAATGAGTTCAAATAATTCAATTATTACATGATAAGGTCCTAAGTCTACCCGGACATAAATATACTTTAGCTACGTAGAGACTCTCGTCACCTCGTGCGTACATAGCACCCACAACTAGTATCACATAGCAATTACATCACCTAGGGGGTAGCCTTCACAAGTCACAAGGTTAGACAAGAGACTTACCTCGCTCCGAAGTTCTAAATCCGGCTCCAACACCACTCTAACACCTCAAACCGATGCATATCGCTCCAAAACTAGTCAAACAATGTGCCAACCAATAAAAAATTATTCTAATAGTTATAATAAATCAATTCATAACAATTCCCAACTATGCTCGAAAAGTCAATAAAGTCAACCCTCGGGCCCACATGCCCGGATTTCAAAATTGTTTGAAGATAAACTTTATCCATAATACTACGAACTCCAATATATGATTTATTCCCAATTTTATATCCAATTTCGTGGTAAAAATCCAAAAATACCAAATTCTAGGATTTTCTCTTAAAATCCTATAATTTCCATAAATATTCATGTTTTAATCCATATATAAACTATGTATTTAACTCACAAGGTGTAGAAATCACTTACCTAAAGTTTGATGATGAAAATGGCACTCCAAAAACGCCACAAAGTCGGCTCACATGGAAGGAATGAGGTGAAAATGAGCCAAACCCCCGAAATATAGCTTTTGCCTAGGTATTAACCCTTCGCGATTACAGAAAATGCCTTGCAATCACAAAGCACAACTTTTATTAGCTCAAGATTTCCCTTCACGATCGCGAAAAACCAATTGCGATCGCGATGAGCAAGCTCTCCAATTACTCCAGATAGACTCTAGTATAATAGTCATAACGTTTTGTACAAACTTCCAAATGATAAGCGGTTTGACTTTCTAAAAACTAGACACCAAGGGCTACAACTTTTATTTTTGGATCATCCCCAAATTCCTTATAGATTGTAAGATAGAAGCTTCCAAAGTTAGCCATGTGCAGCACAGATTTCTTCTTCGCGAACGCGAATCTGCCTCCGCGAACGCGATTCACAGACCCCTTTCTCCCATTTTTCTCTTCGCGAACGCGACCCTTTCTTTGCGAACGCGAAGAAGGGCGCACCAGACCTCTGAAAACAGTATCTCAACATGGCGAAATGACCTATAGACCCTCCGAAACACACCCGAGGCCCCCGGGACCCCGTCCAATCACACCAACAAGTCCCAATACATAACACAAACCTGCTCGAGGTCTCAAATCACACCAAACAACATTAAAACTACGAATCGGTGACCGAAATCGTTCTTTAAGCTTTCAAACTTTCAAACTTTGATGAACGCGTCCGATTCATACTTAAATATTCCGGAATGACGCCAAATGTTACGCACAAGTCATAAATCATGATACGAACCTATTCCAAGGCTCGGAACCCCAAACGGACATCGATAATACCAAAGTCCACCTCAAACAAAACTTAGGAAATTCTAAAACATTCAAAATGCCAACTTTCCATAATAAGCGCTGAAATGCTCCTAGGCGACTCGATACTCAACCCGAACATACGCCGAAGTCCGAAATCATCATACGAACCTATTGGAACCTTCAAATCCCGATTCCGAGGTCATTTACTCAAAAGTCAAACCTTAGTCAACTCTTCCAACTTAAAGCTTCTGAATTTAGATTTTTCCATCTGAATCAACTCCGAACTTCCTGAAATTCAATTCCGACTACACATACAAGTCATAATACCTGAAGTGAAGCTAATCAAGGCCTCAAACCGCCGAACGACGCGCTAGAGCGCAAAATGATCGGTCGGGTCATTACATTCTCCTCCACTTAAACATACGTTCGTCCTCGAACGTGCCAAGAACTGTTTCGGAGTTGTCCAAAATCATTGTTTAACACCTCGTGCACCTACCCGTGCCACCACAACCCATATGAGCATATTAGCTCGAGCCAAACTGAAGATCCTCCATATAACCTTGGCTAACAAGCCTAAGAACCAAATTCCAACATCCGAAATTCTCCATGAGACCCGATTCTAACATACGAACACCGCATCAATCACTACACACTGTACCAAAACATGATCGTGCACTTTTGCTGAAATCACACCATCCACCGTATAATTTGCATGCCCATAATAACATCCTCCAACCACAACAGCTGCAATTTCACGAATCTGATGCCCGCAATACGCCTCAAAACACATGTAAGCCCTGTTCCAACTCTCACAATACTGCCACGACGAAAGAGATGTGTAGAAACTCATAACCACCTGCCAAAACAATAAATCATGGGGTCTGTTCTCTTGACAAGAACCATTACCTCATTTTGAACTGAATAGCGATATTTGCTCTTTAAAATACCCTACATAACTCTGATCGCACTAATCCCAGGTCCAATAATCTCGTCTCACTTAGTACAAGCTACTCGGGCAATAAGCCACCTCAAACACCATCTAGAATCTCATGTGACGCCACCAAAGTGCTAACAAGCTACAACTCGAATATGACCCATAGGAAAGAACGAACTCTGGCAAAGAACTATCAAGCCCGCATAACGAATAAAATGGCCAACAACTGCTATGAACCTTCCTCAGAGATAAGAAATAAGACACACAAAAATAAGTATAGGGAACCGTACTTAACATCTCACTGTTGCGGCGTGCAACCCGATCCAAATATGACCTATTACAGTATGCAACCCGATCCAAGCATGACATCTTGCGGCGCACAACCCGATCCACACAACATACCCGTGGCGGCATGCCACCCGATCCAAATAATATACCCGTAGCGGCGTGCCACCCGATCTACTCATAACAATCAATAAGGAAACATCTATCAAGCCGAAATTCTTATACTTACGAAATGCCCGAATACCGATCACAAGTATGCGAGGTGCATAATACAACCCTGGGGACACGGATAGCGCCATAAGCTACAAAAACCCAAGAACGACTAAGGTGCAATAAATGACCTGCATCTCGAGAGCCATCTTGCTCATATAACACCATAAGCTACACAAGATCTCAACACATGTGCGAATAATCAAGCCATCTCACAACCCACCTGGCACAATAGAGTATTACATGGAATAGCTGACAACGGGAATAACATCCAATGCCCGAAGACTTCTCGGTAAAAAATGCTATGTCGAATGAACACATCCTACCTGACGTAGAGAACACATTCACATTAGACCCACCAACGGACCTTAAGCCGATTCTGATCATACCATAATGGGGCAATAACCTTTCAAGGATCCACAAATATCCCTATTCATGACACACACGAGCAACCGTCCAATCCGGAACAAACTCCCACAGTCCACAACCAAAGGAATAGAGCACCTTTCCGGCATAAACTCTCACATTAGCGATAGTACCAGAATCTCCATACTTGGTTTCAACCCTTAACAATCAAGTGACTAACATGTCACACTTACACAATTCTACTGTGAGATATATCCCATGACCTTCCGCACCAAGTAGCAAAGTCTGCACCTCCATATCACCAACTATATTAATTTTGTAAAGCAAATCACGAATCCGCAAATCAAAACACAATGCCTCTTCCACAGGACACCATTCTCAGGCGACACTAAGTTAACGCCAGCTTACTCTAAACATATGAATTCTTCCCTGCCCATCTGATAAGTGAGGATTTTGACTACTTATTAGCACTTTTTAGCTTTCGTTTTAGTCCAAAGACGCTTAATTGTGTTCCTGAAAACTGATGAAATATGCTTAATTGCAGGAATATTGGAATATGAGCTCCCAAGAAGAAATCCAACTCAAGAATGAGTAATCTGAACTCAAGGACAAAAACAGGCACAAAAGCTCAGAAGTATGGACCCTAGAATATCATCTGCGACCGTAGGTCGTGAAGAAATTCCCATCAGAGAAATGTGAAAAGTGCGGCCCGCACATAAATTGTGCGGCCACAGAAGTTAGAGCAAAAGTTCAGAGAACTTGCATCTCAAAGTGCGGACCGTACAATTACTATGCAGCCACAGAAGAAGAGCCACGTGGCTGCACTCATAGATGTGCGAACCGCAGAAGAGCAAGGTGTGACCGCACTCAGAATTGTGCGGACCGCAAAAAGAAAGCAGTGCGGCCGCAGATCAGAATTATGCGGCCGCTAATTCACACTCCTGTCAAGCTGAAGAAAGGTGCGGATCACACATGGAATTGTGTGGCCACAGAACCTCCGAAAGGGCATTTTTATCCGAAAATTCTAGCTTTGTATAAATAGAAGAGTTTCACTTTTTTAGGTTAACTTTTGACATCAGCTGCTACAGTAGACAATTTCTTTTACTCTTTTTAGTAGTTTTTGCTATTTTGAGCTTTTTGAATATTGATTTCATCATTTTAATTATCAATATGGGTTTAATTATCATTTCTTCTCCTATTTGTTCTAGTTTAAGCATGAGTAGCTAAATGTTTACTAGGGTTGTGACTCAACCCTAGTGTGTAAACTTAATGGGTATTTGATTTATTACTTATTTATGGTTGGGTGCTTATTATCTAGCCGTGTTCTTGTTCTTATTTGAAGAATTAATGGTTGCAAACATTAATTCATACCTATTTGACTTGGTCTCTGCTTGAGAAAAAGAGACTTAGTCTAGAAAAACTTGGCTAGCACGAAATTGGGTCAATCGAGAGGTTGATAAGCCCAATTAAAGGGTTTAACCTAGAGATAGTAAAACCAGACGTGAGCTTCTTATCAACTATTTTGTTCAATACCCAATTGGACCTAAGAACAATTGGACCTAAGAAAGCCAAATTGGGCAAAATCACTCTCTGACCGAGAGGTATTGAGTGGGTACTTGAGTATTGATAGCTATAATACACCCTGACCAATAAAATAAGCTTTAAAGTTTACAACCCATTAGGCAAACACCTAGGTGAAAGTCATAGCCCTAGGCCTTTTATATTATTTGAAAAACAACAAAAACAATTTCCTAATTTCACTCTTTGAATCGCAATCGTAGTTTAATTTAGATTTTCAAACAAAACCAAATATTGCGGAAGTGTAAATTTAGATATACAAACTCGCACGCTAAGTTATATACTACTAACACCCATTCATATAGCTCCCTATGAAATTCGACCCCGACTTTTGTTAGGTATTACTATTGCATCGACCATTTTCATAACCTCAAAGAGAGGAGTGAAATTGGATGAGATCAAGTTTTGGCGCCGTTGTTGGGGAGCTAAAAAATAGTGTTAGCTATATAGTTAGGTGTGTTTTTGGGATATCTTCTTTTCCTTCCTTGTTACTAACATGTGAGTGTTATAGGTGCAATCATGGCAAACAACGATCTCGGAAACGTAGTCGTGGGGGATGTGGATGTTGATGATGATTAAATGGATGAGGTCCCTCTTGAACCTCAGGCCAATAGACGAGGCCGACCGCCTCAAGACAATGTACCCTCTCCACCCCCTCCTCCACCACGAGCGGCTCCGCACCGGGTGTTGCCGAATAAAGGGTATGCAAGTGCTATAGTCCTTCCCCGTATTAGGGCAGACAACTTCCAAATAACCAACGTGATGCTCACTTTGCTCAAGCAACGAGGATCCTTCATCGATGCACCGGGTCAAAATGCATATAAACATTTGAAGGGGTTCATAAATACGTGTTGGGGGAGCAAACAAACAAATGTCTCCGAGGATACTCTGAGGCTAAGGTTTTTTTCCTTCTCTCTACAGGGAAAAGCTTTAGATTGGTTTGAATGTTTGCCAAATCATTCCATTCATACTTGGGATGAACTAGCGGAGAAATTTATTTCAATGTACTTCTCTCCTGGGAACATGGATATTCTTCGGGATAATATTCTATCATTCAAGCAAGAGCCCAATGAACCACTATACGAGATATGGGAAAGGTATAGAACAATGGTGAAAGAGTGCCCCAATAATGATATGACGGAGAACATGATTCAACAAACTTTCTATCGGGGGATCAATACCACCAACCAATGTGTAGTGAACCAACTTGCCGGTGGGAAATTCATGACTACGCCCTATGCGGAGGCGTGTGATATTTTGGATAAGATAGCGGATACTTCATTGGCGTGGCAATCTAGAGCCAATGTTCCTCAAGGTGATCCAAATGTGATTCTTCTTCATAAAGAGTTACATGACCATGTGCATGCCATAGCCGAGTTGACAACCACTATGAATCAATTGGCAAAGGCTCAACTTCAACAAGTGCAAAACCTGAGGCAAGTCAATGCTATGGAGGGAGTTAATATGATGGTAAACAAGAGAAGAACAAGAAGTCCACAAGTGCAACAAAGAGTGGATAATTTTGTGCAAGATGATAGTGGATTCGATCAAAGTGATTCTTACAATGATCAAGAAGAAGAGGTCTAATAGGTGAACAACTTTCAAGGGCAAAGAAACAACTGCCAAGGCCCTAGTCAACAATAATGGATACCTTCAAACAACCAAGGTAATTGGAATAGTGGAAACAATCAGGGCAATTGGAATAACAACAATCAAGGTAATTGGAGTGGAAGCAATAACCAAGGGAATTGGAAAAATAATAACAACCAAGGCAATTGGGGAGTCAACAACCAAGGCGGGTGGAACAACAACCAAGGAAATCGGGGGTCGGGTTTTCAAAGCCCCCTGATGAATCAACAACCGAACAACCCACCTCCTTACCCTTCTCATGGTCCTAGTTCCTCCAACAATGAAATGGGTCATATTGAGAACATGTTCAAGTAAATGATGGAGAAGAATGCTGATTCTGATGCCCAACTTGCTTCACACAACACATCAATCCAAAACTTAGAAGTGCAAATGGGTCAAATCTCTCAAGCTTTAAATTCTCGTCCCAATGAGGCACTACCAAGTGATACGGTAGTGAACCCGAAGGGTGGGAACAATACGGGGCATGCCATGGCCATTACTATAAGAAGTGGAAGACGGGGGAATGCACCTACCTCAAGTCAAAGGCAACTTGTGGATGATGAGCAACTGTAGAGGAAGAGAAGATCCTAAACAATATTGTGCACACAAATGAGAAAGTGCGGATTGATATTGATGACATGGTGGAAGAGACTCAAGAGGATGTGAACCTGTCTAGGGATCATGTGATTGAAATACCAGAACAAGTAGTGCAAAAAGCTAAGGCACCATTGCCTAAGCCACCTCCTCCCTATCCTCAAAGGCTTGCCAAGAAAAATAGCGAGAATCAATTCAAAACATTTATTGATATGATGAAGAGTCTCTCGATAAATGTGCCATTAGTTGAAGTCTTGGAGTAAATGCCCGTATATGCAAAGTTTAGGAAGGACTTTGTGACAAAGAAGCGATCGATGAATTTTGAAACTATCAAAGTCAATCACCAAGTGAGTGCAATTGTGCATTCGATGGCTCCTAAGTTAGAAGATCCTGGTGCCTTCACAATCCCTTGTACTATTGCAAGTGCCGAGTTTGCAAAAGCTCTTTGTGATCTTGGGGCGAGTATTGATTTGTTTTCCTATTTGATTTTCAAGATATTGGGAATTGGGCAACCAAGACCCACATCTATGAGAATACAAATGGCCGATCGTACAATAAAGAGACCATTGGGGGTGATTGAGGATGTATTGGTTCGAGTTGACAAGTTCATTCTCCTGATGGATTTTGTTATTCTTGATTGTGAAGTGGACTATGAGGTCCCAATTATTCTTAATAGACATTTTCGTGCTACGAGAAAGGCTCTTGTTGATGTGGAAGCCGGTGACCTCACTTTCTGGATGGGTGATGAAAAGGTAGTGTTCCACGTGTGTAAATCTATAAGGCAACCGAATAGCAATGATGTGTGTTCGTTCGTGGACTTGGTGAATGATGTGATTAGTGATAATACAAGTGCCACGATTAATGTGGGTGACATGTTGGAGGCCGTCTTGCTAAATTTTGATGATGACGAGATGGATGGCTTCATGGAATGTGTTAATTCTTTGCAAGGAATGGGGTCGTACAACTATGCACCCCGGAAACTTTCCTTGGATCTTGAGAATAGGAAAACTCCTCCTACAAAGCCTTCAATTGAATAGCCTCCTATCTTGGAGTTGAAGCCATTGCCTCCACATCTCATGTATGAATTCCTTGGCCCTTGTTCTACTTTACCAGTTATTATTTTCTCTTGTTTGACTAACGTGCAGGTTGACTCTACATTAGAGGTGCTCCACAAGAGGAAGAAAGCTATTGGGTGGACTTTGGTGGATATTCGGGGAATAAGCACCGCATTTTGCATGCACAAAGATTAACTTGGAGGACGATGCAAAACCATCCATTGAACATCAAAGGAGACTCAATGAAGCCATGCAAGACGTGGTCAAAAAGGAGATTATCAAATGGTTGGATGTCGGGGTGGTCTACCCTATTTTCGACAGTTCGTGGACTTCTCCGGTGCAATGTGTCCCAAAGAAGAGGGGCATAACTGTGATCACCAATGAAAAGAACGAGTTGATTCCAACAAGAACGGTGACCGGGTGGAGAGTGTGTATGAACTATCGGAAGCTAAACAAAGTCACAAGGAAAGACCATTTTCAGCTTCCCTTTCTAGACCAAATGCTTGATAGGTTGGATGGTCGTACTTACTATTGCTTTCTAGATGAATATTCGGGCTACAACCAAATCCTTATTGCCCCGGAAGATCAAGAGAAAACAACTCTCACTTGTCCCTATGGCACTTTCGCTTGCAAGCAGATGCCATTTGGCTTGTGCAATGCACTGGCCACTTTTCAACAGTGTATGATGGCGATCTTTACGGATATGGTAGAGGACTACTTGGAAGTTTTCATGGATGACTTTTTGGTAGTCGGGGATTCCTTTGATGGTTTCTTGGCAAATTTAGATAAAGTATTGGCAAGGTGTGAAGAAACGAATTTGGTGTTGAATTGAGAGAAATGCCATTTCATGGTCGAGGAGGGTATTGTCCTTAGCCACAAAATTTCAAAGAAGGGCATTGAGGTCGACAAGGCAAAAATAGAGGTGATTTATAAACTTCCACCTCCAACATCCGTAAAAGGAGTGAGAAGTTTCTTGGGTCACGCGGGATTCTACCGACGCTTCATAAAAGATTTTTCCAAAGTGGTGAACCACTTGTGCAAGCTTTTGGAGAAAGATGCTAAATTTTACTTCAATGATGATTGCATGAGAGACTTTGAATTTCTCAAGTTCAAGTTGACAACAACTCTCATTATCACCATTCTTAATTGGAGTATTCCTTTTGAGCTCATGTGCGATGCTAGTGATGTAGCAGTTGGAGCATTTTTGGGGCAACATATTAACAATATTTTTCATTCGGTATACTATGATAGTAAGACCATGAATAATGCCTAAGTCAATTACACTGTTACCAAAAAAGAGCTCCTTGCTTTTGTATTTGCTATTGAAAAGTTCCGCCCATACTTGATGGGTGAAAAGTTATTGTTCATACGGATCATGCAGCACCTAGCTATCTTATGAGCAAGAAAGATTCAAAATCTTGGTTGATGAGATGGGTGCTATTGTTGCAATAGTTTGATATTGACATCCAAGATCGAAAAGGGAGTGGAAATCAAGTGGCAGACCACTTGTCTCGTTTGGAGGAGGAGGGGAGGCCGCATGATGGCCTTGAAATCAATGACTCCTTCCCCTATGAGCAACTCTTGGCTATTTCAATGAAGGAGGTGCCATTGTTTGCTGATCTAGCAAACTTCCTTGTTTGTGGAATCATCCCGGATGAGTTCTCTTCAAATCAAAGGAAAAAACTCAAATGGGATTGTCAAGACTATTATTGGGACGAGCCTTACCTCTTCCGGATTTGCACAGATGGGGTAATTAGAAGATGTGTATCGGATAAAGAGCAAAATATTATTCTTGAGGCTTGCCATTCTTCGCCTTATGGTGATTACCATGGCGGAGCGGGAATAGCGGATAAAGTGCTAAGTTGTGGTTTCTATTCGCCCACCCTTTACAAAGATGAAAGTGATATGGTGAAAAGATGCGATGAATGCCAACGGGCCGGTGGAATCTCGAAGAAGAATAAAATGCCTCTCACTACCATATTGGAGATTGATATCTTTGACGTGTGGGGTATTGACTTCATGGGTCCTTTTGTGAGTTCTTGTGGAAACACATACATCTTAGTCGCGGTTGATTATGTGTCTAAATGGGTTGTGGCCGTTTCTCTACCCAACAATGAAGCGAGAAGTGTGGTGGAATTTTTGAAGAAGAATATTTTCACAAGATTTGGTACACCGCGGGCTATCATAAGCGATGGGGGGTCACATTTTTGTAACAAGGCTTTTGACACCGTGCTTAGCAAGTATGGTATCACTCATAAAGTTACGACTCCCTATCATCCTGAAGCTAGCAGTCAAGTGGAAGTCTCCAACTGGGAGATAAAGAGTATCTTGTCCAAAACAGTGAATGCTAACCAGACGGATTGGTAAAAGAAGCTTGATGATGCACTATGGGCTTATCAGACTACTTTCAAAACTCATATCGGGATATCTCCATACCGGTTGGTGTTTGGCAAAGATTGTCTTCTTACGGTGGAACTTGAGCACAAGGCCGTGGGATTTAAAGAAGTTGAATCTTGATTGGGATGCAGCCACTAACATGCGGGTTGCACATTTGAATGAATTGGATGAGTTCAGGTACCATGCATATGCATGTTCGTCCTTTTACAAAGAGAGAATGAAGTACCTTAAATACATCCAAAACAAGGAGTTTAAGGTGGGCGATCTTGTTTTGTTGTTCAACTCACGATTGAAGATGTTTCCCGAAAAGCTGAAATTCAAATGGAGTGGTTCCTTTGAAATTGTGGGTGTGACACCTTTTGGTGCATTGGACTTGAAGAACAAAAATGATGAGGTATTCCGAGTCAATGGTCACCGGGTGAAGCATTATTTGGGACAAGCTGATGATGTCCACGTGGTGGCACTTATTCATTTGAAGTGATGGTAGTCTGCGTCGTGCCGCGACGTTAAATCAGGCACTTCTTGGGAGGCAACTCATGTTTTCTTTTTCTTTTCTTCTTTTGTAGATAGGTATTATTTTGTGCTAACTGGATTTGAAATGTGTTGGAGGAATGAGTGTGCTTTACAGGAATTATGCTCAGAAAAATTGGCTAAGTGTGGAGAAAGTGCAGACCGCGCAATTCTGAATGCTATAGCAGAAGGCAACTGCGGCCGCACAAATTGAGATGGAAAATTTCAAACTCTCTGAAGTTTGGTCTATCAGAGAATTGGACATTGTGCGGCCGCACATCGAATTATGCGGTCCGCAGCCATAATCTGCGGTCGTACCACAAGTTGTGCTGACCGCAAATCAACAAGGCTATTTAGCCTTCAGGTAACAGAGTGCGGACCGTAGAAGGAATTTTGCGGCCGCACTTCTCCTTTGATTCCCCAAGTCTGTGTCTGAGTATAAATAGTAACCTTGGGCTACTGTACAAGTTTTTCCCTCTCTGAGCACTATAAATTCTAAAACTTGGAAATCATCTGTTCAATCATCTACCACACTCCATACACATTTGTGATCACTTGGTTGCACTCCTTCATATCTGGTATGTATAATTTCTCATAGAATTTTTCACTTTTTAGTTAAATTTATAATTTATTAGATAAATTTAGACCATTTGTCAATATATTTCAATTTTATTGCCATGTGGGGGTTAATCTGTAATGGGTCAACTACTAATTGCTTTATGGGGACTAGGTAAATTGATTTGCATGCTTAATTGTTAATACCATGTTGAATGTGTGCAAAAAACTTGAAAACCCTAGAAGTCTTATCGTTTTGATTTCTGAAATCTACGGCCACACTTGAAATTGTACGGACCGCAGAAATTCCATCGTGGCCGCAAATCAGGACAATCTTTGTCATCAGAGAGTTGGCATTTTTGGGAATTCTAATGTGCGGCCGAAATGAGAAATGTGCGGACCGCACATTAATTCTGCGGTCGCACTCCAAATAGTGCGGACCACAGTTCCATCTCTGCGACCGCACTTCCAAATTATGCGGTCCGCACAACCCAGTCTGCGGCCGCACTTGCAATTTTGCGGCCCGCACTTGCAATTGTGCAGACCGCACTTCCCCACCCTGCACTCATGTTCTACAATGTGATATATTGTCTATGTTCAACTGAATTACAACTGACTTCTACTGTTGCTTGTTACAGAAAATGGTCAGATCTCGAGGTCGTGGTGACACTTCAAAGGGGAGGGGTGAGCCTTCCAGAGACAGAGGCAAAATAAATTTACCCCTCGCTCTCCAAAGGGTAATCAGCAAGAAAGCTACAATAGGCCGAGGACGATAACCTGAGCCCTCCGAATCTAGTTCATATTCCCCATCGGAGGGCGACTCAGTGCAAGATCAGCCTGTTGTTCAATCATAGCCACATCAACCATAGGGAAGGTACCAACTTAGAGATGAACCTTCCTCCTCACATAGCACTTTCGAGGTTTCGGAGAGTGCAAGTCAGGCGTCAGAGCCCTCTGCTACACCTGTCCCTGAGACACCACCAGTTGTTGTTATTGTTGAGATTCTAGATGATGATCGAGGGGGTGATACTACAGTTGTCGGCCTTGAGAGGTCGAAGAAGAAAGAGGTTTGGGAGGACCGTTTTGTGAGCCTAGCTGCCTTCACCAGCTTTCATGAGTGGTGGTCGGTGAGATCGCTCACTCTAGAGCGACAATTCCAACTCAAGGATCTTGACAAGTACAATCCAGAAGTGTTGAGGCAGTTCCGAGAGAGAAAAGGGTGGATGTAGTTCACCCAGTCAGTTGTGGACACCACAGAATATTTGGTCTGGGAGTTCTATGCCAATGTGGCACATATCAAGAAAGGGACCAAAGTTACAAAAGTGAGAAATCTGAAAGTGCGGTTCCACCAGCTCACACTGAACTCCTACCTGGGGTTTGAGGATGTGGAGCCAGTGCAATACCTGGAGAAGCTGGCAATGGGTAATGCAGCTCGCCCTTGGCTAGCTGAGCTTCTTGCAGCCCCGAGGCCACCACCACCATGGATCACTGCAGGGGTTCCTATTCAGCGGAACTCCCTAAATTTTGAGGCAAAGGGATGGAAGACCTTCGTATGCAACAAACTAGACCCGTGCCAGAACGAGACAAACTTACCTATTCCACGGGTAGTTCTAGTCGCCTCTATTATGGCCAGGTACCCGATCAATGTGGGTGCCGTGATGTCAGCCAACATGTCAGTGGTCACCAGGCAGGCCGATACTTGTTACCTGTATCCCAACACCATCACTGTGTACCTTACGGATGCCCAGGTAGAGCCCATAGACTATGACACGAAGGTTCGGGCAAAGAAGACCTTCTCTTGGTATTCTTTGATAGATGCACATAACCCCAAGAGAAAGGGTCAGCCGACTACCACCGTAGGCCAGTCTGATGAGCCATTGGTGGTGGGTACAGAGATAGCTGATATGCCATCCATTTCAGCAGAGCCTTCTACCAGTGTAGCTGTCATGCCTCCACCTTCAGCCTCAGTACCTCCCACCTCGGCTTTGAAGCCAGTACGGATGCCATCTGCTCCACTCTCTGCGCTGCAAGTCTCCCACACACTGGCGAGCCTCAACAACTGGATGCAGACAGCTACTACAAAGCTGACTGACATATCCAGTCAGGTTGCAGCACAGTCATCCTCTCCGGCACCATAGATTCCTCCCACAGTCGAAGAAATATTGAAGAAGATCCTGGACAACCAGAACACTATCATGGCTACTCTGGTACAGCATGGGTCCGTGATTGAATAATTGGCAAAAAAGTAAAGAAGATGTGGAAGTCACAGGCTTCGAATAAATTGGTGGATAAGCTCCAATGATAGGTCACCAAGCTTGCAGCAGCCGGAGACATTCCATTCGACATGTTGATAGACCCGCACCACCCAAGCCCAGTTCCCATAGAGCCCACCACAGTAGCTGGCATGTCTGAGGAGCCAGACCTTGTTGCTGACACTGCTGAGGCAGTCCATCAGATGTTCACCAACCCAGCTGCTCCTAGACATGAGGATGATGAGATCCAATTGGAGACTGAGGTTGGTTCCACTGCTGGGGACACGGAGATGGCCACAGAGCCATAGTGAGTTTTCTTCACTCCCACCCTTCTTATACTCTTATTTTGTTAAGCATTGGGGACAATGCTTATTTTTATTCAGGGGGTGGAGTTTCTTTGATATTTTGATGATTCTGATTTTGTATTTTGATAACTATGACACATTTGGCCTGTAATTAACTTATTACTATTTTCTTCTTCTTTATCATTATGTATATATTCTCTCTATTCCCTTATTATGTATATTCATTTAGCTTTCAATAGTTTTTATTTTATAGCTTCTTTATCTTTTTGTTTGTCTTCCTTTTGACTTAGTAGCTTCTTTTTGCTTTAATAGCTTTTTTATGATTTAGTGGATAATAAGCCTTTGGTTTTCTTAATGCCACAGTTCTTTCCAAAGGTGTTTTGTATGAACTGGGTGACTCTTCCCAGCAATGGATGTCGTGACAACCTTCTTAAGAGATTGAGTCCGTTTTTGGTGTTTAGGTAAGAATAGTAGTAATAATAAATAAAAATACCTAATTGAGTCATGCCCGAAGAGTCAAACATGCTTCACTTGGTACCAACACACTTAACTACATGCTTATGGTTAAAAATAAGGTTTTTGGAAAGAAATAGCTCTAGTTAGTGACCTTTTGACTCTTGTGTTGACTTAGGCAATCATCGATTCGTTTAGTCGAACCATAGTGATTTTCAATCTTGAATATGGTCGTTATGGGCCCTCGACTCTATCCTCTTTAACAATCCAGCTGCATGAGAGGTGAGATGTTATTTTTGCAAGTCCAAGTACCCGTGCGAATGGTCTAGAACTTACCCCGAATGTGTTTCTAGGCGAAATTTTAAGTTTTGCTTCGCTTGAGAAGTGATTATAGGCTCTCATTGACCTGCTTGAAATTTTCCATTTCCCACCAATGTTGTTATCCCTAGTCAACCCATTTGAGCCTAAAACCTTTCTCATTTGATAACTATGTTACAAGTCTTTACCTGTTTTGCCGTGACCCTCTCTTGGCACCCGAGCTTTCCTTAACACTCTTGTAAAATAATTGGCTAAAAACGTAAGTTTGGGGGAGAGAAGAGGAGTTTGAAAAAGGTATCAAGGCACAAAAGAGAAAAGAAATAAAGAGAAGGAAAGGCAAGAAAAAGAAATAGCAAGAAAAAGAAAAATGCAAAACGAAAGTGAATAAGTTGAAAAGTTGAAGGGATTCAAAGAAAAGTAATAATGCAAAGCATGGAAAAAGAAAAGAAGGAGAAAATGAATATCATGACCAAGAAAGAGTGGTGTTAAGTCTCTCTAGTTCCCCTAAGGAAAATAAAATGCCTCAAAGAGTTGGCAAAACATGAGCCGATAAAAGAAAATGGAGTGCTTAAGGAAAGATGAACCCATTCTATCATAGCATATCCAACCTTAGTCCAAAGGCCTTCATTGCATTCCGAAGAAAAAGTCCCTACGTGATTTCAAGCCGAGTAAGCTTACATTATTGGTGATTTACATGAGGGGCAAGCCTATGGTAATTAAAGTCGTACTTGCGACATTCATTTGAGAGAGATGAATGAATCTTTCGCAAATCTTTGGATTGAGTGCTATATTCTTAAGTGAGATAGGCAAACGGAGAGTAGAGGAGGAGGAGTTTGGGATCCACAATGACCTACATGAAAGAGCGAGCTTCCTTGATGAATAAAGTCAATTCTTGATGCTTAAGTGTCACACTAGAACTATTTGTGTTTAAAAGTTTAACTTGTTGCCTTGTTGATAATTCATAAGTGGTGTGGGTAATTGTTAGTCCCAAATGATGTGTGATTGATTCACCTTTGATTAGCTTAGACTGGCTCTTAACTTGTTGAGGTGGGAATTACTTTATTTTCTTGAGGACAAGCAAAATCTTAAGTTTGGGGGAGTTGATAAGTGGGGATTTTGACTACTTATTAGCGCTTTTTAACTTTCGTTTTAGTCTAAAAGCGCTTAATTGTGTTCCTGAAAATTGATGAAATATGCTTAATTGAAGGATTATTGGAAGATGAGCTCCCAAGATGAAATCCAACTAAAAAATGAGTAATCTGAACTCAAGGACAAAAACAGGGACAAAAGCTCAGAAGTGCGGACCGCAGAATATCATCTGCAGCCGCAGGTCGTGAAGAAATTCCCATAAGAGAAATGTGAAAAGTGCGGTCCGCACATAAATTGTGCGGCCGCAGAAGCTAGGTTAGAGAAAAAGTTTAGAGAACCTGCATCTCAAAGTGCAGACAACACAATTATTGTGTGGCCGCAGAAGAAGAGCCACGCAGCCGGACTCACATTTGTGCGGACCGCAGAAGAGCAAGGTGCGGCCACACTCAGAATTGTCCGGACCGCAGAAATAAAGCAGTGCGACCGCAGATTCCCACTCCTATCAAGATGAAGAAAAGTGCGGACCGCACATGGAATTGTGCGGCCGCATAACCTCCAAAAGGGCATTTTTGTCCAAAAATTCTAGCTTTGTATATATAGAAGAGTTTCACTTTTTAAGGTCAACTTTTGAGATCAGCTGCTGTAGTAGACGATTTCGTTTACTCTTTGTAGTAGTTTTTGCTATTTTGAGCTTTTTGAATATTAATTTCATCATTTTAATTATCAATATGGGTTTAATTATCATTCCTTCTCCTATTTCTTCTAGTTTAAGCATGGGTAGCTAAATTTTCACTAGGGTTGTGACTCAACCCTAGTGTGTAAACTTAATGGGTATTTGATTTATTGCTTGTTTATGGTTGGGTGCTTATTATCTAGCCGTATTCTTGTTTTTATTTGAAGAATTAATGGTTGTAAAAATTAATTCACGCTTATTTGACTTGGTTTCTGCTTGAGAAAGAGAAACTTAGTCTAGGAAAACTTGGCTAGCACGAAATTGGGTCAATCGAGAGATTGATAAGCCCAGTTAAAGGATTGAACCTAGAGATAGTAAACCCAATGTGAGCTTCTTATCAACTATTTTGTTCAATAACCACTTGGACTTGAGAAAGCCAAATTGGGAAAATCACTATCTGACCGAGAGGTATTGAGTGGGTACTTCAGTGTTGATAGCTATAATACACCCCGACCAATAAAACAAGCTTTAAAATTTACAACTCATTAAGCAAACACCTAGGTAAAAGTTATAGCCCTAGGCCTTTTATATCATCTGAAAAACAACAAAAACAATTTCCTAGTTTCATTCTTTGATTCGCAATCGTAGTTTAATTTAGATTTTCAAACAAAACCAAATATTGCGGAAGTGTAAATATAGATATACAAACTCGCGCGCTAAGTTATATACTACTAACACCCATTCATATAACTCCCTGCGAAATTCGACCCTGACTCTTGTTGGGTATTACTATTGCATCAACCGTTTTCATAACCTCAAAGAGAGGAGTGAAATTAGACGAGATCACCATCCGAGCTCATGACATTCTTATCAACACGGAGCTGCAACCTTGATCCTCAACCTCCAATTCCCATGCTGCTCACTGCACCTATCATGCCACTACGCGAGAGTACAAGAATTAGTCATAACCCCTGAACTACTAATAGAATAAACACTTCATTGGCTAGAAACCTTTCACTTAACTTCTTTCAGAAGAACCATTGCAACATGCAACTGAATTCCCACGACCGCAGAAAATACAAACCTCAAGTCATGGTCTAATCCATCATAACTCTTCCGGGATCCATTTACACAACAAGGCCATAGGAATCGAATACCTCCCATATCAAGCAAATTACGGTTGTCATCAAGCCCGTACGTACAACTACAAACCACATGTATAACTTAATATGCCGAAGGAACTAATCATTGCCATAATCATGCTAATTCAAACCATTACCAACCGACCCCACTTCTTCCAATTTACTGTGGACTTGCCTTAGAAATAATAATAGCTCCATTCAAAACATAACAAAACTAAACAACACTCATCTTGAGTGACCCAATCCACGAGACCACATCGTCTCAATACCCTTGAACCATCTCATACCCTCTTTATGCGCACAATAACATTTCCAACTGGTACACCCATTCTGAAAGATCCTCTACGAATCCGAAGTCTTTTTCTCCAATTTCTCTAATACTGCACCATAGACCCGATGATAACATAGAACACTCCAAGTCCCTTTCATAATCCACTGCAAAAACTCGATCCTTAACCACACAACAGACCTGAAATCCTTAGGCACTGCACTTTAATTCTTGAACCCACTAGAATCATTGTTAAGAGTCACCCACTCTAAAATGGTCCAGAATATAATCAAACTCCTACGCTCTACTAGCACATGAATACTCCCAAAGAAGCAACCGGATGAATTATTTTCCTTGTACATCACATCCACAAGAAGCATAAACTCTGAGTCTTCCCAAAACCTGCACATGAATCGATAAGGCTAAATATAGCACACATTAATCAAGTTCTTTGCTCGAATTAACTCTGATGTTTTCTTTTCTTAGTCATAAATAATCCACCAATGCACCGATAACCAGAAACTGCATAAGCAGACATCCACGGGATCCAATCGTAGGTGGTGGGCTCCCCCACTTAGCTTTAAACTAACATCACATAATGTAGAACCCACAAGGATTCCTCCTTTTCTACTACTATGATCTCGCATCATTAACTCGCCAAACCTTTCGAAATCTCTTGTTAGACTCTTTATAAATCATCTTGAATTATCAGTCACAAACGCGTACTCGACCTCCTACCGGGTAGTAAGTAGAATGACAAAAATGAGTCAAAAATAGTTTAACTCCCGACTTAAATGAACCCTTCTGCCCATCGATATTTCCGCACCTGTGGGAGGACCTCCGCTTCTGCGGTCAACTTTCGCTTCTGTGGAACACGCTCGACCACTGGCCCATCGCATCTGCGGCCAAGTCCCGCACCTGCGAGCCCGCTTCTACGGCTCGACTTGTGCATCTCCGACCATGGCCAGGCTGTCTCCCTCCGCATCTGCGGATCCCTCTACCGCAGAAGCGAGTTCGCTTCTGCGGAGATCACTGACCCCTCCTCCTTCTGCTTCTATGAGCAAGGAGACGCATCTGCGGTGCAGCTTCTGTGGCCAGTCCAGCGCAGGTGCGAACGCACCAGATGACTGGCACCAGCAGCTCCTCCCCAAAGAGCTAACCAGCCCCGTCGACCCTCCGAATCCTGTATGGGGACCCCGAGGCTTCGACCAAACATACCCACAAGTTCATAAATATAAAACAGACTCACTCGCACTATCGAAACGCAGTAAACAACATCAACACTATAGATCACAACCCAAAACCAAATAGATTCAAATTATGAATTTTTAATTCTTCCAACCTGCTCCGAACGCGCCGAAATATACCTAAACTACTCGAAATGACACCAAATTTTGCGTGCAAGTATTAAATTACTATACAAAACTATTCCTAGGCTCGGAATCCCAAACGGACCTCGATAACACCAAAACCTACTCCAAACCAAATTTAAAGAACTTTAAAACCTTCAATTAACCAACTTTCAACTTTAAGCGCTGAAACGCTCCCGGGTCTCCCTAAAACCCGATCCGAACATACGCCTAAGTATAAAATCATCATACGAATCTATTGGAACCATCAAATCCCAGTTCCGAGGTCGTTTACTAAAAATGTTGGCCAAAGTCAAACTTGGACTTTTACGGCCAAACCAAGGAACCAAGTGTTTTGATTTCAACCCAAACCCTTCTAAATCCCGAACTAACCATCCCCGCAAGTCATAAGACAGTAAAAGAACATACGGGGAGTCTTATTTAGGGGATCGGGGATCTAAAAAGCAAAATGACCGGTTGGGGCATTACATTCTCCACCTCTTAAACAAACGTTCGTCCTAGAACGGGTCTAGAATCATACCTGAGGTGCTGAATAGATGTGGATATCTGCTCTGCATATCTTCCTCATCCTCCTAAGTCGCCTTCTCAACTGGTTGGCCCCTCCACTGAACCTTTACCGCATAAATCTTGTTGGACCTCAACTGGTGAACCTACCTATCAACAATGGCAATTGGCTCCTTCTCGTAACCCGGGCTCTCACTAACTGAACCGTGCTCCTGCCCAATGTTCTTGATCATGGAATGATACTTCTTCTTTGACATGTTTGAACCTACAACCCCAGCAAGTTTTAATGCAAATAGGAACAGAGGGGTTCGAGATTGAGCTGGAATTATTCAAGAATACACCAATGTACTGAGCAAATGCATTTTAGGAAGTTATATCCTAAGAGGTATGGAGGTTACTACCTGTCACGACCTGATATTCCCACCTTCGGACTGTGATGGTGCCTAACATTTCACTTGCTAGGCAAGCCAACGTTAGAGTAATATTATCCATTTTTAAAACACTTTTTAAATTTATTAATAACAGAGAACAATTGTGGAAGTAACGTCTGAAATATAGTGAATAATCCATAAAAATAACGGTGTCTAAATACCATCCCATAATTGGTATCACAAGTGCACGAGCTTCTAGAATAATATAAATAAAGGTCTGAATAAAATAAAGCTGTCTAGAAATAAACACACAACTAAAGTAAAATAGATGAGGACTTCAGAACTGCGGATGCTATGCGGTTATACCTCAAGTCTCCTCTGAATAGCTGAAATCCGAGCAAGTTTATGGCACGCCGCTGGGACCAACTCCGGAATCTGCACAAGAAGTGCAGAGTGTAGTATCAGTACAACCGACCCCATGTACTGGTAAGTGCTGAGCCCAACCTCGACGAAGTAGTGACGAGGCTAAGGCGGTTCACTTACATTAACCTGTACGCACTATTAATAACAACAACCAATAATAGAAATAAATCTGGTAACTCATTTATAATAATTGAAGCCAACTTAGTAGTAATAATCCATTATTATTTCACCCAATTCTGTTGCACCTTGTAACCCGCTCTCACAATATATTCACATTCAATTCTGTTGCAGCGTATAACCCGCTCTCCCAATATATTCCTTTTAATCAAGTTTGTCATATATTTATTTCAATCAAGTATATATATAGACTTTTAAATAAGTCTGTTATATATTTATTTCAATCAAGTATATATATATAGACTTTTAAATAAGTTTGTTGCGGCGTGCAATCCGATCCCCCGATATTGACTTTTAAATAAGTCTATTGCGGCATGCAATCCGATCCCCCAATATATATATATATATATATATATATATATATATATATATATATATATATATATATATATATATATATATATATATACTTTCATTTCCATTGCAGCGTGCAACCCGTTCCCCCAATATAATTTTAAACAACTCATAGATATAATAAAACTTACTCCAATAAATACCACGTCCAATGAGAAATTATTAAGTATCAAGGCACACAATAATTATAATTTATTTATGAACCAAACAATGACAAATAACAATTTATTATGAAAATCATAGAGAAATTAGATAGTTTAATATTTAATATGCTAAATGTCAAATAACAATTAAAACACATAATTCAAATAGCATGTAACAATTAATGCAGGAATTCAAAAATTAATATTTGACAAAGAATAGGAGAGAAATAATTATTATAATAATTAATTTATGATTTTTCAAGTAAGCAGGCAAACAATTAATTTGACGACGTATAGACACTTGTCACCTCGCCTATACGTCATTCACATGCAATTCACATAACAAATAATTTAAGGGTTCTATTCCCTCAAGTCAAGGCTAACCACGACACTTACCTCGCTTTGCAAATTCCAATCAATTATTCAACCACAACTTTTCCTTTTAAATTTGACTCCGAAAGCTTCAAATCTATTCACAAACAATTCGATATATTCAATACTAATCATACGAATTAATTCCATATAAATTTACAAATTTTTTTGGATAAAAATCTGAAATTTATTTAAATATTTAACAGTGGGACCCACGTCTCAAATCCCGAAAAAACTCAAATCCTAACACCCATTCTGATACGAGTTCAACCATACAAAAATTGTCCAATTCCGATATCAAATGGACCTTCAAATCTAAATTTCTCATTTTTGAAAGATTTTAGAAAATTTTGATTTTTCTTCCATAAATTTATGGATTCGTGATATAAATGAGTATGGAATCATGAAATATAATCAATATAGGATAAGGAACACTTACCCCAATGTTTCCCATAAAAATCGCCCAAATTTTTGCCTTAACCAAGCTCAAAATGACCAAAATGAGTAAAAATGTCGGACTCTTCGATATATACACTGCCCACACATTTCCACACCTGCGGTGCCTGGGCTCGCACATGCGAGCTCGCATCTGCGAGAAAAATCTCGCATCTACGAAATGGGGCTGCCAGGCGAGGCCTTGCACTTGCGGAGGAAAAATGCGCATCTGCGCTGCCTTCGCTTCTGCGATCATTTGGTCCGCTTTTACGAACGCGCGGGTGCGTGCATGTTTCCGCACCTGCGGACTTTTTCCCAGCCATGCCCGGGCACATCTGCGATCGAAGGCTTGCTTCTGCGAGCTCGCACATGCGAGAAACATCCGCAAGTGCGATTACAGCAGAAGGAAAAATACAGATTTTGCTTAAGTCCAGTTCTTGATCCGATTTCACTCCATATCACTTTCGGGGTACTCGGGACCCGGTACGAATATATCAACAAGTCCAATAACATAATACAAACTTACTCGGGGTCTCGTATCACGTCAAACAACACTGAAATTATAATTTACACCCCGATTCAAACTTTGAGTTTTAAACTTTTCAATTTGCAAATCTCGTGCCAAAACATGTTAAATGAATCTGGAATGACTTCAAATTTTACACACAAGTCATAAATGACATAATGGAGCTGTTCAAATTTTTAGAATCAGATTCCGGCTCCGATATCAAAAAGTTAACCCCGTGGTCAAACTTGGAAATCTTTAGCCTTTAAATTGCTACTTCCGTTAAATGGTTATAACTTGAGCTAGGGACCTCCAAATTAAATTTTGGGCATACGCCCAAGTCCCAAGTCACGATACGGAGCTACCGGAACTGTCAAAACACTGATTCAGGTCTGTTTGCTAAAAATGTTGACTAAAGTCAACTCAATTGAGTTTTAAAGCTCTATTTCACATTTTAATCCATTTTCACATAAAAACTTTCCGGACAATTGTACGGACTGCGCACGCAAGTTGAGGAATGATACATGGTGCTTTTCGAGGTCTTCGAACACATAATTACTTATTAAATTTAAAGATGACATTTTGGGTCATCACATTCTCCACCTCTAAAACAAACGTTCATTCTCGAATGGAGTTAGAAAAAGTACCTGAGCTGGAGAAAAGGTGTGGATATTTACTCCGCATGTCTGACTCGGACTCCCAGGTAAATGCCTCTGCCGGATGACCTCTCCATTGCACCCGAACTGAAGGATAACTCTTAGACCTCAATTGTCGGACCTGCCGGGCTAGAATAGCCATCGGCTCCTCCTCGTAAGTCAAATCTTTGTCCAATTGGACTGAGCTGAAATCTAACATATGGGACGGATCACCATAATATTTTTGGAGCATAGACACATGGAACACCGGATGAACCGCTGATAAACTAGGTGGTAATGCAAGCCTGTAGGCTACTTCACCCATCCTTTCAAGAATTTCAAAGGGTCCGATATACCTAGGGCTCAACTTGCCCTTCTTTCCGAACCTCATTACACCTTTCACAGGTGAAACTCGGAGCAATATTCTTTCTCCAACCATGAATGAAATATCATGAACTTTATGGTTGGCATAACTCTTTTGCCTAGACTGAGCTATGCGAAGTCGATCTTGAATAATCTTGACCTTATCCAAGGCATCTTGTACCAAATCGGTACCCAATAACCGAGCCTCTCCAGGTTCAAACCAGCCAACTGGTGAACAATATTGCCTTCCGTATAATGCCTCATATGGAGCCATCTGAATGCTCGACTGGTAGCTATTATTATAAGCAAACTCCGCAAGTGGCAGGAAATGATCCCAAGAACCTCCAAAGTCTATAACACAAGCGCGAAGCATATCTTCCAATATCTGAATAGTGCGCTCTGACTATCCGTCTGTCTGTGAATGAAATGATGTACTCAACTCCACCCGCGTGCCTAACTCATGTTGTACATCCCTCCAAAAATGTGAGGTAAATTGCGTACCTCGATCTGAAATAATAGACACGGGCACACAGTGAAGGCGGACAATCTCACGAATGTAAATTTCAGCTAACCTTTCTGAAGAATAGGTAACTGCCACTGGAATGAAATGTGCTGATTTGGTTAACCTGTCCACAATGACCCAAACTACGTCAAATTTTCTCTGAGTCCGTGGGAGTCCAATAACAAAATCCATAGTGATACGCTCCCATTTCCATTCAGGAATTTCTAACTTCTGAAGCAAACCACCAGGTCTCTGATGCTCGTACTTAACTTGCTGACAATTCAAACATCGAGCTACATATGCAACTATATCCTTTTTCATTCTCCTACACCAATAATGTTGCCGCAAATCTTGATACATTTTAGCGGCACCTGGATGAATAGAATACCTGGAACTGTGTGCCTCTTCAAGAATTAATTCGCGAAGCCCATCCACATTAGGCACACAAATATGACCCTGCATTCGCAAAATCCCATCTTCCCCCACAGCAACCTGTTTGGCATCACCATGCCGCACCGTGTCCTTAAGGACAAGTAAATGAGGATCATCATATTGCCTCTCTCTGATGCACTCATATAAAGAAGACCGAGCGACTGTGCAAGCTAGAACCCGACTGGGTTTTGAAACATCCAACCTCGTGAGCCAAAGTCTGAACATCTACAGCTAATGGCCTCTCACCAACCGGAATATACGCAAGACTGCCCATACTCACAGCCTTTCTACTCAAAGCATCGGCCACCACATTGGCCTTTCCGGGGTGATACAAAATGGTAATATCATAGTCTTTCAACAACTCCAACCATCTTCTCTGTCTCAAATTAAGATCCTTTTATTTAAACAGATACTGAAGGTTGCGATGATCAGTAAATACCTCACACGAGACACCGTAGAGGTAATGCCTCCAAATCTTTAGCTCATGAACAATGGCTGCCAATTCTAAGTCATGAGCAGGATAATTCTTCTCGTGAACTTTCAACTACCGCGACACATATGCAATTACCTTGCCATCTTGCATTAATACTGCACTAAGCCCAATGTGAGATGTGTCACAATACACCGTATACGATCCTGATTCTGTGGGTAATACCAATACTAGCGCCGTAGTCAAAATGGTCTTGAGTTTCTGAAAGCTCAATTCACACTCGTCTGACCATTTGAATGGGACACCTTTCTGGGTCAATCTGGTCAATGGGCTTGCTATAGATGAAAACCCTTCCACGAACCGACAATAATAACCTGCTAAACCCAGGAAACTCTGGATCTATGTAACTGAAGTAGGTCTAGGCCAATTCTGAACAGCCTCAATCTTCTTAGGATCCACCTTTATGCCTTCTACCGATACAACATGCCCCAAAACAGCAACTGAGTCTAACCAAAACTCACATTTTGAAAAGTTGGCATATAACTGATTATTCTTCAAGGTGTGAAGCACGCTTCGAAGATGCTGCTCATGTTCCTCTCGACTGCTGGAGTAAATCCAAGATATCATCAATGAATACAACCACAAAAGAATCCAAATAAGGCTTAAACACCCGATTTATCAAATCTATAAATGTTGCTGGGGCATTGGTCAACCCAAATGACATCACTAGGAATTTGTAATGCCCATACCGAGTTCAAAAAGCTATTTTAGGGACATCAGATGCCCTAATCTTCAACTGATGGTAACCAGACCTCAAATCGATATTTGAAAATACCTTGGCACCCCTGAAGCTGATCAAATAAGTCATCAATTCTTGGCAGCGGATATTTATTTTTGATAGTGGCCTTGTTCAACTGCCGATAATCTATACACATCCGCATAGAGCCATCTTTCTTCTTTAAAAATAATACTAGTGTACCCCAGGGCGAGACACTAGGTCTAATGAATCCCTGATCAAGCAAGTCTTGTAACTGCTCTTTCAATTCTTTCAACTCTGGCGGGGCGATATGGTTTGGTGGAATAGAAATAGGCTGAGTGCCCGGAGCCAAATCAATACAGAAGTCAATATCTCTATCGGGTGGCATCCCAGGCAAATCTGCAGGAAATACTTCTGGAAATTCACGAACAACTGGTACTGAGTCCATAGAAGGAACATCCACACTGGGATCGCAAATATAAGCCAAATAGGCTAGACACCCTTTCTCTACTATATGCCGAGCTTTCATATAAGAAATAACCCTGCTGGCAGAATGGCCAGGAGTTCCTTTCCACTCTAACCGAGGTAACCCCGGCATATCTAGGGTCACTGTCTTGGCATGACAATCCAATATAGCATGATAAGGGGACATCCAATCCATACCCAAGATGACATCAAAATCTACCATATCAAGAAGTAAAAGATTCACACTAGTCTCAAGATTACCAATAGTAACCACACACAAATGATAGACATGATCTACTATAACAGAGTCTCCCATCGGTGTAGATACACAGACAAAAGCACTCAGAGAATCACAAGGCACAACCAAATATGAAGCAAAATATGAGAACACATAGGAATAAGTAGATCCTGGATCAAATAGAATTGAAGCATCTCTATGGCAAACTGGAATAATACCTGTGATCACAGCATCAGATGACTCGGCCTCAGGCCTAGCTGGAAAAGCATAAAATCGGGGTTAGGCCCCACCACTCTGAACTGCGTCCCTGGGACGACCTCTAACTGGCTGGACTCTACCTCTAATGGTCTGACCTCCACCTCTAATGGCCTGACCTCCACCTCTAGCTGCCTGACCCCTACCTCTAGCTGGATGAGCAGGCGGTGAAGCAACCGGTGCCGGTATGATGGCACGAGAATCTTGCCGAGATCTGTTACTCACCAATCTAGGGAAATACCTCCTGATGTGACCAATGTTCCCATACTCATAACACCCATCCTGATGTCGTGGCTGCTGAAGCTGAAGCTGACCCAGATGGGCCGGATAACCGCTGTAGTAACTCTAGAGTGGTGCTGCACTGATATGAGCTGAATGTGCACTAAATGTTGGCTGTCTATAGTAAGGCATAATAGAACCGTGACTTCCTGAAGCACCGGGAGATACATGAAGTGCTAAATGAAACGGTCTGGGAGGGTGACCCCTACAAAAATTACCTCTGCCTCCAGACGAGGCACCACTGAAACCACCAAACTGACGAGGCCTCTTATCAGACCTCTGCCCTCTCTCTTGTGCAAGAACCATCTCGATTCTCCTCACGACATTAGCAGCCGCCTGAAAAGAAATTTCACTTTCGGTCTCCTTGGCCATCTGAAGCCTGATAGGGTGAATGAGTCTCTCAATAAACCTCCTCACTCTCTCTCCCTCAGTAGGTAGTAAAAGGAGAGCATGACGGGCCAAATCCACAAAATGGGACTCATACTGAGTAACAGTCATACTGCCCTGCTGTAGACGCTCAAATTGCTTGCGGAATTCCTCTCTCAATGTGATAGAAAGGAACTTCTCCAGGAATAGCTGAGAGAACTGCTCCCAGGTAAGTGCAGGCGATCCGACTGGTCGGGTCAATGTATAATCTCTCCACCACCTCTTGGCGGAACCCGTCATCTGAAATACAGTAAAATCAACCCCATTGGTCTCAACTATACCCATGTTCCGCAGCACCTCATGGAAGCGTTCAAGATAATCCTGTGGGTCCTCAGAAGGTGTACCACTGAAGTGAACTGGAAAGAGCTTAGTAAACTTATCCAGTCTCAATAAGGCCTCAAAAGACATGGCAGGCCTATCATCGGTCTGTGCTGCAACAACTGGCTGAACTACCCCAACTGGCGGGGCTACTGGAGCCTGATTCTGGGGAGCCATCTGCTCCGTAGCGCGAGTAGTGAGAGTTTGTGCTCCTCCCCCAGCCTATGAGACGGCTGGTGCCACTAGAAATGCACCATTCTAGGCCACGCCCTCCATAAGACTTACCAAATGGACTAGAGCGTCCTAAAGTACTGGAGTGGCTATGAAACCTTCCGGGACCTGAACTGGTCCAACTGGTACATTCTGAACTGGAACCTCATCCTGAAGGTCCACTTGAGGTTCTTCAACAGGTGCAGCTGCTCGAGCTCTGGACTGAGCTCTACCTAGGCCCCTGCTTCGGCCTCTAGCATGACCTCAGCCTCGACCTCTACCCTTGGCTATAGTTACCACCGGGGGTTCTGGTCCCTGTCCATCGGTAGAGGTATTACGTGTTCTCACCATCTGTGAGAGAATAAGAGTAGAATGGTTCAATCATAGATGATAGAATAAAATCGCACGACAGAATAAGAAAGAAGTGATATTGTTCCTAAACTTCATAGCCTCTGAGAGATAAGTACAGACGTCTCCGTACCGATCCTTCAGACTCTACTAAGCTTGCTCGTGACTCGTGAGACCTATGTAACCTAGTTCTCTGATACCAATTGTCACGACCCGAAATTTCCACCTTCAGACCGTGATGGTGCCTAACATTTCACTTGCTAAGCAAGCCAACGTTAGAGTAATATTATCCATTTATAAAATAATTTTTAAATTTATTAATAACAGACAACAATTGCGGAAGTAACGTCTGAAATATAGTGAATAATCCATAAAAATAACGGTGTCTAAATACTATCCCAGAATTGGTGTCACAAGTGCACGAGCTTCTAGAATAATACAAATAAAGGTCTGAATAAATTAAGCTATCTGGAAATAAAGACACAACTAAAGTAAAATAGACGGGGACTTCAGAACTGCAGAGGCCATGCAGTTATACCTCAAGTCTCCTCCGAATAGCTGAAATCCGAGCAAGTCTATGGCACGCCGCTAGGACCAACTCCGAAATCTGCACAAGAAGTGCAGAGTGTAGTATCAGTACAACCGACCCCATGTACTGGTAAGTGCTGAGCCTAACCTCGACGAAGTAGTGACGAGGCTAAGACGGTTCATTTATATTAACTTGTACGCAATGTTAATAACAACAACAAATAATAGAAATAAATCAGGTAACTCATTTATAATAATTGAAGCCAACTCAGCAGTCATAATCCATTATTATTTTACCCAATTCTGTTGCAGCGTGTAACCCGCTCTCCCAATATATTCCTTTTAATCAAGTCTGTCATATATTTATTTCAATCAAGTGTATATATAGACTTTTAAATAAGTCTGTTATATATTTATTTCAATCAAGTATATATATAGACTTTTAAATAAGTCTGTTGCGTCGTGCAATCCGATCCCCCAATATTGACTTTTAAATAAGTCTATTGCGGCGTGCAATCTGATCCCCCAATATATATATATATACACTTTTATTTCTGTTGCGGCGTGCAACCCGTTCCCCCAATATAATTTTAAACAACTCATAAATATAATAAAACTTACTCCAATAAATACCACGTCCAATGAGAAATTATTAAGCATCAAGGCACACAATAATTATAATTTATTTATGAACCAAACAATGACAAATAATAATTTATTATGAAAACCATAGAGAAATTAGGTAATTTAATATTTAATATGTGAAATATCAAATAACAATTAAACCACATAATTCAAATAGCATGTAACAATTAATGCAGGAATTCAAGAATTAATATTTGATAAAGAATAGGATATAAACAATTATTATAATAATTAATTTATGATTTAAAACAATTTGTGATTTTTCAAGTAAGCATGCAAACAATTAATTTGACGACGTATAGACAGTCGTCACCTCGCCTATACGTCGTTCACATGCAATTCACATAACAAATAATTTAAGGGTTCTATTCCCTCAAGTTAAGGTTAACCACGACACTTATCTCGCTTTGCAAATTCCAATTAATTATTCAACCACAACTTTTCCTTTTAAATTTGACTCTGAAATCCTCAAATCTATTCACAAATAATTCGATATATTCAATACTAATCATAGGAATTAATTCTATATGAATTTATAAATTTTCCGGATAAAAATTCGAAATTTATTTAAATATTCAACAGTGGAACCCACGTCTCAAATCCCGGAAAAACATACGAAATCCGAACACTCGTTCCGATACGAGTTCAACCATACAAAAATTGTCCAATTCCGATATCAAATGGACCTTCAAATCTAAATTTCTCGTTTTTGGAAGATTTTAGAAAAATCTGATTTTTCTTCCATAAATTCACGGATTCATGATATAAACGAGTATGGAATCATGAAATATAATCAATATAGGATAAGGAACACTTACCCCAATATTTTCCGTGAAAATCGCCCAAAATTTTACCTTAACCGAGCTTAAAATGACCAAAATGAGTAAAAATATCGGACTCTTCGATATATACACTGCCCAGGCATTTTCGAACCTGCGCTGCCTTCACTTCTGCGATCATTTGGTCCGCTTCTGCAGACGTGCGGGTGCGTGCAGGTTTCCGCACCTGTGGACTTTTGCCCAGCCACGCTCGGGCGCATCTGCGATCGAAGGCTCGCTTCTGCGAGCTCGTACCTGCGAGAAAAATCACAGGTGCGATTACAGTAGAAGGAAAAATACAGATTTTACTTAAATCGAGTTCTTGATCAGATTTCAATCCGTATCACTCTCGGGGTACTCGGGACCCCGTACGAATATACCAACAAGTCCAATAATATAATACGAACTTACTCGGGGTCTCGTATCACGTCAAACAACGCTGAAATTACAATTCACACCCCGATTCAAGCTTTGAATTTTAAACTTTTCAATTTGCGAATCTCATGCCAAAACATATTAAATGAATCCGTAATGACTTCAAATTTGGCACACAAGTCATAAATGACATAACGGAGCTGTTCAAATTTTCAGAATCGAATTCTGGCTCCGATATCAAAATGTCAACCCCGTGGTGAAACTTGGAAATCTTTAGCCTTTAAATTGATACTTCCGTTAAATGGTCATAACTTGAGTTAGGAACCTCCAAATTAAATTTCGGGCATACGCCCAAGTCCCAAGTCACGATACGGAGCTACCGGTACTGTCAAAATACTGATCCGGGTCCGTTTGCTAAAAATATTGACTAAAGTCAACTCAATTGAGTTTTAAAGCTCTATTTCACATTTTAATCCATTTTTCACATAAAAACTTTCCGGATAATTGTACGGACTGCGCACGCAAGTCGAGGAATGATACATTTTGCTTTTCAAGGTCTTAGAATACAGAATTACTTATTAAATTTAAAGATGACATTTTGGGTCATCACACTACCAATAGCACTGGCATAGTTAATCATGGTGATGACATCATTGATTCAACTAAATGAGACCTAGAGTTAACTAGTACATATTGATAATGTTGGAATCATGTACATGATCCTAAGATGTAATAGAAGCGAGTTGCGTAGGTATGTGATATATGAGAGGCATGACCGGGAGGATAAAGACGTTAGTATCAGTTATTCTTGGAAGGAGATGAGTTATGAAAGGGATAATAGCAATTATTTTTTGGCATATGTACCTTGTTCGGCAATGGTAATGTATTTCATGTTCATCAACTTTCATTGTACCGTTTCTGCGACGTTTAATTCTCTCATTTTTCTAATTCTCTCATTTTTTCTGCAAACTCTCATAAGTCGTAACGCAGCTTATGATCATTTTTTCTTCTCATCCATCGCGCGACCAATTCCTCAAACACATTTTCTGTTTGTAGTAAGATTCCTGAAAATACTTTTGCATCTAAATTTTGAGATTGTCCTACAATGTCTATACATAGTTATGGAAAAACAATTTTTTATATATTTTTTATTTCATATAAAACCTTAAAACACTGTACATTTATTTTCATGTAATTTGCTAGATCAGTAATGTGTTGAAGCGGTAAGGAAGAAGATAGCCTTATGCATCAGGAAGGGACTTGACTTGTTAGCAGTAATTACTGCCTGATTTTACGGATTAATAAATGTTATTGTGAATTAATTAGATGAGTTTCGAAAAATATTTATTGTGTAATTTGCAATTTGTGCCCCTAACTTATGCGTGCTTTCATGATTTACACCTTAATCAGATCCGATATAATAAAAACTTCTATTTTCCCTCTATTATTTTTCCACTCTTTTATTTTTAGCTGATTGCATCTCGAGCTTAGCTTTTGACCCTACATTCGGCTCTCGAACTCTTCTTCTTGAGCTCGTGAATAATCTATCCCATTATTAATGCATTTAATTATTATTATTATTATTATTATTATTATTATTATTATTATTATTATTATTATTATTATTATTATTATTATATATTATTATTATTATTATTATCATCATCTTCATTATTATTATTATTTTCATAAATTTCATTTCTTGTTAACATCTTTAAAGTCATTAAAAATTTCATTCAAATGAATAGTAGATAAAAAATTTAAAATTATTAAAAAGTCGTGAAATGATTTTTATATACTTATCGTAGAATATCTTTTATTAGTGTCTGTAAAGTGCATAGGAATTAGGAAAAGAGGCAAGAAATAGTTGTTTGAACTTTATTCCTTGACGAAGATGGCAAGTAATGAAGAGAGAAGAGAGTATTATTTGAATTATTTAGAACCCCGTGAAATGTACGGATAATTTTTAAAAAATATTAATATTATAAAATTATGATGTGATATATTATATTGTTTAAATAAATTTTAGTTATTTTTTATTTTTTTAATGCAGTGTACAAAAATATAACAAAATTTATATAAAATTAAAGGATACATATCATATGTAAACAAATAAATTGCTTGTTCCTTATTTTATTCTTTATTAAGTTATCAAGTATATATTGAGTTTGTTGTTGTTCTTGTTATTGTTGTTGTTCTTGTTGTTGTTGTTGTATTAAGTTATCAAATACTTAATACTATTCATTTACTATTGTGATTTTTTATTAACTTATCAATTAGCTTAATATTTTATCACTACTTTTTGTTTAATATAACATAAATATATATTTTCTTACTCTGAAAATATTTATTTTTAAACTTATGTTATACTGTTCAAAAAAATTCTATTTTTTAAATTTATCAAAAACGTTTTGAGTGTTAATTTAAAGTATAAATATCCTAATATTATCTTTATCCCTTTTTTGTACATTCTTTTCTACTGTAATATTTAATTAGTTTTTTCTCTTTATATTTTACTTAAAATTTAAATAATATAATATTTATTTTACTAAATTATAATTTTGAATTCATCAAAAGTATATAAAGATAAGCCTTTTATTATTTTTGTAAATGATCTATCAATATTTTATAATTATAAAATTGGGGTCGTGACAATATCCTTATCTTATGTATAGATACGATAAATTATCTTTATATTTTTTAACATGAAATTATGAGTTCTATTTGTTAACTAAAATTTTCTATATGAGAAATTTAATTAATACATATATTTTTAAGCTACCGCTTGGAATTCTTTTTTTTTTTTTTAATATTCTTTCCTTATTATGATTTTAATTATGTGTATATGTACTACTTTTATTATCATAATTCTAATTATAAGTCTTATATTTTTACTTATATTATGTCAAGTACTTAGTACTATATGTTCATATCTTACCTTAAAGTTAAATTGTTTCAATACAAATCTCTACTATCAATACGTAAAGTTCTTATAGTAATAATTCAAATATAGCCCATTTCTTAATAGCATATCTCTAGAATTCCACCTTCTTTCTTTTCTTCTTTGAGAATGGCAGAATGCAAAAATTATACTACTAATTATATTTATACTTTTAATTCCCTGAAAGTTATACTTTGTTCCTCTTTATGTTCCTTGCATATTTTTTTATATTATAAATTACTTAGTATTATTAAATTTTCATATGAGTATTTAGTAAGTTACTAGTTTAATATAATATAATGAATATAGTTTTTGTATTACTTCTCATGTAATATAGCTTTATTATACGCTCATTGCATTTATTTTACCCTTGTAGTTTTTAATTTTTTAATTTTGCTGCGTATTTTATTTATTTATTTATTTTGATTTTTAAAATTAATTGTTTTTTTGTTATGACACTTGTCAGCCTATCCTTGTTATTCTTTTTAGATTAGGATTTTTCTGGATATGACACTTGTCATCCTTTCATTATTTTGCCTCTCCTATTATATGTAGATAGATTAGTTAGTATTATTAAATTGTCATATGAATTTTTAGTAACTTACCAATTTAATATATTATAATGAATATAGTTTTGTATTACTTCTCATGTAATATAGCTTTTTTATATGCTCATTGTATGTCACGATCTGAAATTTTCCACCGACGGGACCGTAATGACGCCTAATATTTCACTTGCTAGACAAGCCAACGTTAGAGAATCATTAACCAATTTTTTATTTTCATTCAGTAAAAAAAATAATTAACTAAGATGGAATATAATAAGTGCGGAATATCATAAAATTTTATTAACCACTACCACCCGGATCTGGTGTCACCATTCATGAGCATTCTAGAATTTACGACAAGTAATAGTCTGAAAGAAATACAACTGTCTGAATGAAAGAAAACAGTAGGACATAAAAGATAGATGGGGACTTCAAGGTCTGTGAACGCCGACAGATCTACCTTGAGTCTCCGGACAGCAGACCAGTAGCAAATCTCGATCGATCAACCTGAGCCGGTATCAAAATCTACACAGAAAGTGCAGAGTGCAGCATCAGTACAACCGACCCCATGTACTGGTAAGTGCGAGCCTAACCTCGGCGAAGTAGTGACGAGGCTAGGACAAGACACCCACATATAACCTGAACAATATAATCATGTTAGTGGCAACAAAAGTAAATAAAGAAATAATGCAGAAATAATAGGAAGGGGACATACAGTGGAGAATACAACATAAAGAGTGAGAATAATGAAAAGACAGAATTAAACAGAAAATCCTTAAACGAATTGAGCAATTAAAATAGCAAAGAAAAATTGCACGGCATCACCCTTCGTGCTTTTACTCTCAACTTCACCAAGTAACAAATAAGACTGCACGGTATCACCCTTCATGCTTTTACTCTCTTTCTCACAATATAAATAATTCATGCACGGCATCACCTTTCGTGCTTTACACTCTTCCTCACAATATAATTAAATTATGCACGGCATCACCCTTCGTGCTTTACACTCTTCCTCACAATTTACAGAATCAATAACAACGGATAAAGAAAAGTATCACAAGAAATCAATATTTCATAAATGATTACTTTTACAATTTAACATCTCAACCTCGAATCAATATTCATAATTTTATCGACCTTGTGGAACCGGATACAATCCTTCCAACATTTCAACAACAACAATAAGCATGGATAGCCAGATTTAAGACTACAAATTTTCAAGAAATAAAATTTCACTCGCATGCTATGACTCGACCACAATGTATAGATGCTCGTCACCTCAACTATACGTCATATTCAACAACAAAACACGTAGCAAATATTCACACAATACCTATTCCCTCAAGCCAAAGTTAGACATAACACTTATCTCTCTCTGAAGGCTACTTAATTCTTAATCACAGCTATTCCTTTGGAATTCACCTCTAAACCACTCGTATCTATTAAAAAATGACTCATTAATATCAAATATTGCTAAAGAAATCAATTATATTTCATAAATTAAATTTTCAAAATTTTTCTCCAAAAAGTCCAACAAATCGACCATGGGCCCGCTTGGTCAAAACTCGAGGTTCGGACCAAAATCATTTTACCCATTCACCCCCGAGCCCGAATATATAATTGGTTGTGGAATCCGACCTCAAATCGAGGTTTAAATTCCCAAATTTCCGAAATCCCTAGTTTCTACCCTAACCCCTAATTCTACCATGAAAACTCTAGATTTTTTGGTTAAAAATTCAAGAAATGTAATGGGTAATTGAAAGAAAATGGTTTAGAATCACTTACCAACACTTTGGGGAAGAAAATGACTCTTGAAAATCGCCTCTACCCGTTTGGTTCTTGAAAATATTGAAGAAATGGCTCAAACCCGTGTTTGGAGTCTGTTTTAAGCCACTAGACAGGCCTTCATCGCGTTCGCGAGAGGCCTGTCGCGATCGCGATGCACAACGGCCCAAGGCATTCGCGTTCGCGAGTCTTCCTACGCGTTCGCGTAAGGCAACTCCCCCTTAGCCTTCGCGTTCGCGACCCAGTGGACGCGTTCGCGTAGAAGAACATGACCAACCCTCCCCCAGGTCCCCAAGTGCTTCGCGCTCACGATGGTCAGGTCGCGTTCGCGAAGGGTAAACCCCCCATCACTTCGCGTTCGCGACCAGGCCTTCGCGTTCGCGAAGAAGAAGTCTCAGCCTCACCAGTTTACTCTTCGCGTCCGCGAGAGTACCTTCGCGAACGCGAAGAAGGACATGCCAGAACATAGACTCTGCAGAAAAACTAGATTTCCAAAGTCTAAAACATCTCGTGGCCTATCCGAAACTCACCCGAGCCCTCGGGGCTCCAAACCAAACATGCACACAAGTCTAAAAACATCATACGAATTTGCTCACGCAATCAAATCGCCAAAATAACACTTAGAACTCTAAATTTAGCACCAATTCAAATGAAATTCTCAAGAATACTTTAAAATCCATAACTTCTCAACTGGACGTCTGAATCACGTCACATCAACACCGTTCCTCACCAAATTTCACAGACATATCTTAAATATCGTAATGAACCTGTACCGGGCTCCGGGACCAAAATACGGACCCGATACTAACAATGCCAAATATCAATCAATTCTTAAAAAAAATAATTTACAAACTTTTAATTTTCATAAAAAATTCATAACTCAAGTTAGGGACCTCCAAATTCGATTTCGGGCATACGCCCAGGTCCCATAATTCGATACGGACCCACCGGTACCGTCAAAGAACGGATCCGGGCCCGTTTACCAAAAGTGTTGATTGAAGTCAACTAAAATTAACTTTTAAGGCAAAAAATCTTATTTTCATTAGTTTTCAACATAAAAGCTCTCCTGAAACCTGTCCAGACTGCGCACGCAAATCGAGGAGGATAAAAATGAGATTTTTAAGGCTTAAGAGCGCTGATTCGAGTTCTAAAATATAAGATGGGTCATCACATTGTATTTATTTTACCCTTGCAAATTTTTATTTATTAATTTTGCTGCGTATTTTATTTATTTATTTATTTTTCTTTTTAAAATTATAATTTTTTTTTGTGATGACACTTGTCAGTCTATCCTTATTTTTCTTTTTAGATTAGGATTTTTCTGGTGATGACACTTGTCATCCTATCATTGTTTTGCCTCTCCTATTATATATAGATAGATATGGAGGAGTTTAATATTTAAATTAAAGAGCAGAGATATATACATGATTAATTTCACCAAATTGAAATGAAATTCTAAAACAAAAAAATCGGTCAATGGAATGCATATTTTACACTCATATTGTCAAGAATTACACAAATTCCAGGAGCCGATTTGAAATAATACAATATACATTACTTCCCTCGTTTCAATTTATGTGACATATTTTTCTTATCAGTCCTTTTCAAAAAGAATGATATATTTTTATACTTGAAAATAATTTAACTTTAAACTTTTTAATTTATTTATTTTACCTTTAGTGATAAACTTTTATAGTAACATAAATATAATGGATTCGCAAAATTTTTATCTTTTAAATTTTTAAGGTCAAAATTTTCAAAAATAAAATTCTTCTTAAATTTCGTGTCAAATCAAATTACATCAAATAAATTAAAAATGAAAGATATATATTCTTAACCAGTCACGTGAAGCCAACCAAAAATTAAGAGTACAATAAAATGAGAGTACCACCTCCATTAGCATTTCTTAAATTGGAAGAAGTTGCTCGGAAACCTCAATAACATCTACAACGATACGCTAGTAAGTTGAAATCTTAAACAACAGCCATGTCATAGGGATCTGTCATGGTTGACTTTGACTTAATAATTTTACCTAAAGGAGAAATTAAGGAAAAAGAAAAGAACGTATTAGGTTCTGATCAGTAATCCCAAGTGATTTGATTTAACGATTAAGAATAATTGTCAAAGTTACCATATGCATAAAAGAGAACTAAGACACTGATATTATATAATTATTTTATTATGGTTAATGTAAGATCTATAATAACATATACAATTGTTTATACATTAAAAAAATAAGAGACAAATCTTTTGGTAATATGTTGCTAATTAATCTATTTATTGCTAAATAACTCGTCACTAAATAAGACTTCTGATAATTAGTCCTTAAATGTGATTAGCAATGGATTTTTGCTATTAGCAGTAAAATTTGTCCGCCATTAATTTTTGTCTTTAATGATAATCAACTTAATTTAGTAGCCTAAAAGTAATAAAATAAATTACTTGTTATAGGAGTAACATGTTAGTAATACATATGAATTATGATAGTGCATGTAAAAAAAAAATTTAAACTTAGTCAGCATATGTAAGTTAAATTCAAAAAGAATATGCACTATGAACTTCATCGTAAATTACTTAGATAGATAAAGAAAACCTGAATCGTAACTTAACTTTATCGCTAGGTTTTTAAATAGAAAGTCAATACAAGGAGTTGAATATAAAGAGGCAATTGTCCTCTTCGTTTATCAATTCAAAGGAGGATAGAATATGAAAGTATACGTTATAGTCTTCATAGTCTTCGCTTCTATGGCTTTCACGGCTTGTAATTTATACTGCTGCTTATGCGCCGGCCGAGGTAGGATTAAGAAGCCAAAAGGATCTGACGTAAAAATAGGTACAAAGAAGAAGAGCGCCACTAGCTATTACGGCGGCACAAAAGACGGGAATATGGTTGTTTTGGCCGGGGCTGGTGCTGCAGTAGCCGGCACTGCGGCTGCTGCAGCTGTGGCAAGTAGCAGGACTGAAGATAAACGGAAGGGTAATAGCAATATTAGTGGTGGTTGTGGAGCGGCAGTTGGAGGTGGTGGTACGGATAATTCTGGTGCGAACCACGGTTGTTGTTGTGGTGGCGGTGGTGTCAACGGCGGTGGTTGCGGCGGCGGTTGTGGTGGATGTGGAGGTTAGTGTTGATTTGGACACTAGCCACCCATCTAGTTAGCATGGCTTTTAATTTTCCTCTTCTTGTTGTTTTCTTTCCTTTTTCGTTTCTTCTTATCCTTTTTGTTGTTTTAAATTTTTTTATTTGTATGTTGTTTCGAATTGGGAATGGACTTCCAAAAGGTGTGTAAATGAAATTATGAATGATTGCATGTATGATAGAATGAGTCCATAGCGATGGGGAGAAAGTTCAAATTTAGTCCTCAACTTTGTGAAATTAATATATTCATGTCCTCGCTTAAAAATCACTACTAAAAATTCGGTCAAAATGGACGGCGACCGACCAAAGTCTAGAAATTCGGCCAAAATCGATCGTAACCGACTGAACGACTTCGGTCGGTCAAATAATAGACCTAAAAATCGATCGAAGTCAGTCAATTTTTTAAAATATTTTATTTTAAATTTTTTTTTTACAAAACCAATCAGCTTCGGTCGAATATTTTGCCATCCCGCGAAATTTATTTTTTAAGAAATCGATCAATTTTAATCAGTTTTTCATGTAAAATAAATTAATATTAATATTAAAAAAATGACGGAAGTCGGTCGGTAATTTCGGTCGGTCATTTAAAAAAATTAACCTATTTCGATTGGTAATTTTATATTTTTAATAAACCGACCAAAATCTGTCAGTTATTTTTACGCAAAAATATAATTAAAGAGTACAAATAAAATAAAATAAAGTCTTAAACCAAAATGTACTTATGGTTTAGTGGTAGAATAGTATCCTGCTATAGTACAGGCCCTGGTTTGATTCCAGACGGTGCTTTTTTTAATTACATAATTAAAAATACCGACTGAATTCGGTCGAAAAATACCGACCAACTTCGGTCGTTTTTCTCGGCAGATTTTTTCTTTTTTGATCGTTTGTGAAATTTAATTGACCGACCAAAATCGGTCGGTAATTGCGACCGACTACGATTGCTATTTATTACCGACCAGTCTTATTTCGACGAATTAAAGTCGGTCAAAAATCGATCGATTTTTTCAGTTTTCCGACCGATTTTAGTTGATATTCCTGGACGGTTTTCTAATATTTTCTAGTAGTGAATTTGCTTTAGAAAGGATCATGATGTTACCTAAAAGTATCATTTATGCTATTTATTACTAACAGAGCTCTACCTGCCAAATTTTATTTATGTTGATTAGTTTAAATTTCCACGTAAGTGTGACGCGTGAAAAACATATAGGAAAAAAGTCAATTTTGCCCGTGAACTTTGCTAATTAGTAATCCACGCCCCCTTAGTTTATTTTTTTTATCTTTAACTAAGAACGAAACTGTAACGACCCGACCGATTGTTTTGCTTTCTAGATCCCTGTTCCCCTAAATAAGACTCCCTGCATGTGCTTTTACTATTTTATGACTTGCGGAGATGGTTAGTTCGGGTTTGGAAGGGTTCGGGTTGAAATCTGAACACTTAGTTCCTTAATATTGGCTTAAAAGGGTTAAGTTTGACATGGGTCAATATTTTATAGTAAACGACCTCATAACCGGGATTTGACGGTCCCAATAAGTTTGTATGATGATTTTAAACTTGGGCGTATATTTGGATCGGGTTTCAGATGACCCGGGAGCATTTCAGCGCTTAATATTGGAAGTTAGCGCATTGAAGGCTTTCAAGTTCTTTAAATTTGGTTTGAGATAGGATTTGGTATTATCGAGGTCCGATTGGGATTCTGAGCCTTGGAATAGTTTCGTATGGTGATTTGTCACTTGCACACAAAATTTAGTGTCATTCCGAGTAGTTTAAGTATGATTCGGCGCGTTCGGAGCAAGTTGGAAGAACTTGAAGTTCATAAGTTGATTCGATTTGGTTTTGGAGTGTGATTATTAGTTTTGATGTGGTTTTACGCATTCCGAGGGTTAGAGCGAGTCCGTTTTATGTTTACGAACTTGTTGGAGAAGAGCTGGAGGTGGATGGCATCTGGTGCGTTCGCACCTGCAGTGGGAATGGCCACAGGAGCGGCATCGCAGGTGCGGCATCTCGTTCGCAGAAGCAGAATGGAGGAGAGTTAGCGAGGTCCACAGAAGCGAAGGATTTCTGCAGAAGCGAACTCGCTTCTACGATGAAGGGGTCCGCATATGCGGAGAGAGGCAGCCTGCCCATGGTCGCAGGTGCGCGAGGTGAGCCGCAGAAGCGGGCTCGCAGATGCGAGACTTGGCCGCAGGTGCGGCTGGTCGTGGCTCGTACGTGTTCCACATATGCGGACAATCAACCGCAGGAGCGGTCCCGCAGAAGCGGAGATTCTTCCGCAGGTGCAAAAATCGCTAGGAGGTAGTGAAGTGCATTTATATCGGGACTTAGGCTATTTTGGCTCATTTCTTTCATCTCATGGGCAATTTTGGAGCTCTTTGAAGAGGGGTTTTCACCTAGAACTTTGAGGTAAGTAATTTCTATATAGGATGAGTTTAATACATGCATTTTAGGTAGATTCTTAATACATAAAGTGTAGGAATTGTGGGCTTAGTTGAAAAACCTAGGTTTTGATAAAAATAAGATTTAACCACGAAAATGATTATGGAATTGGGTGAAAATTATATATTTGAGTTCATGAGGTTATGGGTGACATTTATCTTCAAAAATTTTCGGAATTCGGTGTAACGATTTGGCTAGTTATTTTGAGTATTATAACCCCGTTCTCCCATTTACTGCTCAAGTTATACTTTACAATTATTTTATGACTTACCGAGTTAGTTGATTCGGGTTCGGAAGGATTTCGGGAGGTTTCGGATGAGTTTCAGGGTGGTTTCAGATTATTTCGGAGAAGTTTGAGTTTGTTGGTTTCTTGTGAGGTACTGTTCATTCGCAATTGTGAACCATTTATCGCAATTGCGAAACACTGTTCATTCACAATTGCGAACCATTTATCGCAATTGCGAAAACACTGTTCACTCGCAATTGCGAACAATTTGTCGCAATTGCGAACACTGTTCATAGGAGGTACTGTTCATTCGCAAATGCGAAATTTTTGTCGCAATTACCGATTTGGAGCTCGGATAGAGGCGATTTTTGGGAGATTTTTAGAGAAAATAATGGGGTAAGTGTTCTTAACTCAATATTGGTTAAATTACCCGAATCCATGGTTGTTTTTAACATTTAATGGGTGAATTAAGTTGGAAAATTTTAAAAAAAAACCTCTTGATTTAATTTGAAGATTTGAGGGTCGAGTTGAGGTCGGATTTTGGTAAAATTGGTATGGTTAGACTCGTGGTTGAATGTGTTTTCGAATTTTATAACTTTTGTCGGGTTCCGAGATGTGGGTCCCACAGATAATTTTTGAGTTAAATTTCAGATTTTATTAAAAAATTAGTATTTTCTTATGGAATTAATTTCAATAAATTGTATTGACTGAAACGAATTAATTGTGACTAGATACGAGGCTTTCGGAGACCAATTCTTGAAGCAAGGGAATAACGGAGTGAGAATTACACTGTTCGAGGTAAGTAACAGTTCTAAATTTGGTCCTGAGGATATGAAACACCGGATTGTGTGTTATGTGATTAGTTATGAGGTGACGCACATGCTAGGTGACGGGCGTGTGGGAGTGCACCGTAGGAATTGTGACTTGGTCAAATTCCATGGAATTGTGTAGTTGAATAATCTGTTGATACCAGTACATTCTTTATGTGTTAGAGAAAATTGAGTTGAGACTCGTATTAAAAATCATGCTTAGACATATGCTGTTAGTATTGGTATCCACTGAGGTTATTTGTATGGTTGGATTATATGTTCAAATTGTAATTTCACACTCAGTCATGTTTATTCACTTCATATCATATCTTAGTCTCTGTTGCTATTTATTAATACATCATATTATCATTTTTGGGCTGATTATCATAATTTTTGAGAGCCCGAGAGACTGGAGAGGTTGATGATTGAGTGAGCCTGAGGGCCTAATTTTGAGGATATTTATGGGATCGGGCTGCATGCCGCAACATGCTTCATTGATTTATGCGATGATTGGCTTGATATAGCGCTTGGGCTGAAGGTGCCCCTCCGTAGTCTGTACACAACCCCGGTGAGTGAAGGTACCTACTGAGTGCGAGTGCCGAGTGTCGAGTGCCGAGTGCCGAGTGACTATGAGGAATGAGTGACTGTGAGGAAAGAGTGACTGTGAGGTTGGAGTGAACGGGAGGACTGAGTGACTGTTACTCTGAGAGGATGCATTAATTTCATTATTTGCTGCATTTCAGCTGTCATATATCACTATTTTGGAAATTTTGAAAAAATATTATTTTCTGTTTCAGTCAAAATTGATATGAAATTACTGTAAAATTTTAAATGTTGAACTTGAGAGCATGCCTACCCTTTTATGTTGGAAAGTACTGTATTTGGACTTAGCTGAGAAGCTCGTCACTACTTTCAGTTCCTTATTTATTATTGTTACTTACTGAGTTGGTTGTACTCATACTATACCCTGCACTTCGTGTGCATATCCAGGTGACCCCGGATACAGTGAGTGTTGATTCTTTCCCACAATTGATTTTTCAGAGATTTAGAGGTAGCTGCTATGTTTCGCCGACCTTGTCTCTCCTTCCCTATCCTTTTGTTTATTGTATTTGGTCTAAGATTATTATAAACTGGGTTTCCCAGACTTGTAATGTATAGATGCTCATGTACTCAGTGACAGCGGGTTTTGAGAGTGTGTTTATTTCCAATATTTGTGGGTTATTGGTATTGTCGGCTTGCCTAGTATTGAGATACGCGCCATCACGACATGTTAGGATTTTGGGTCGTGACATCCGGGCACATAGGTCCGAGGGTGAATTTTAGAAATCTTCCAATTTGGGTTAGTAATTACTCTAATAGCTAAATTATTAACTTTTGAGTGTATATTGATTAATTTATATAATATTTGGCTAGCTTCGGATTGTTCGGCACCAAGTTGAGGCCTTAGAGTGAATTTGTGGGCCGGAAAGTGAGTTTGGAGATGAGGTAAGTCTCTTGCTTAACCTTGTAAGAGGGAATTTACCCCATATGTGTTTTAAATTACTATTTGCTTCTAATTGTGGGAGCTACGCATGCACGAGGTGACGAGAGTCCGTGCGTAGCTACTAATTAAGCTTAAGTCTGGGTAGTTTTAGGACCCAAATGATAAAATATTTGTATTGTTTGCACTCTACTTATTAATTTAAGTGCTTAAATTATATTAAAACTTGATAAAGCATTTGTAAAGACCGAATTTCACTTACTTAGAGTTCTGAAGGGTTACTTGACTTTTAGTAGAAATTGTGCTTCCGTGTGTATTAGTCTTGTAATAGCTTTTAAATCGGATGTTCATAGAGTATTCTCTCTTCCGGTAGAGCGGGCCGAACGCCTCGACAGTATAATAGATGTATCTATGGTTCGTGCCGCTCGACCCTCGGCAGTATACACATTATTCTGGATCGGGCCGTACGACCTCGACATAAATGGTGCGTGTTTAATTCTTGGAGCCCGAATAAACTTGATATTATTTTTATGAATTGAGTGGTTATAACTTATTTATTGGCCCGAATTTTATCTGGAGTTAGTATGTGTTAGTTGAAGATTTTTGGGATTTACTATCAGTTAAAGAATTATTTATTCACTGCTTGCTAATGTATTATTACTATTATTCATATATCTCATGCCTATTTAAAATTCATGTATTTTATTGTTGGCCCATAGTAAGTGTCGATGTCGATCCCTCGTCACTACTTCTTCGAGGTTAGACTGGATACTTACCGGCTACATATTTTTTACGTACTCACGTTACACTTCTGCACTAACCGTGCAGGATCTGAGGCAGATGCATCTAGCAGTCAGCCAGGCGCGCACCCCCATTACCCCGAGGCTTAGTGGTGAGCTGCTTTCTGAGTCCGTTCTGCAGCATCCGAAGTCTCCCTTTTGTATTTACGTTCTGTCTACTCTATTTCAGACAGTAGCTTAGCGTTTTGTATATTCAACTAGTTGCTCATACACTTGTGATACCAGGTCTTGGAAACATGCTAGTAGATATTTTATGGCTTTTTAGCATTTATTTTACTACATTTGCTCTTTCATTAGTTTTCGCTTTAATCTATTAAATTTTTCCACTTCTTATTTACTTATTAAAATAAAAATTAACTACTTTAAAATTATTAAAAAGAATAGATACATGGCTAATTCACCGTTGGCTTGCCTGGCGGCGATGTTGGGCGCCATCACGACCTTTAGGAGAAATTGGGTCGTGACAGAAATCACTAATATTAGTTGGTAACCTAAATGAGCATACACCACCACATGCAACGTTAAACTTTAAGGGGTTGTTTGATAGGGTGCATAAGAATAATACTGAACATGGTGTATTAGTAATATTGGTATTAGTTATGCTGACATATTTCTTATCCATTATTTGATTTGATGTATTAAAGCATTATACAATTTCTAAAAGAATTGCTTGTTTACAAAAATACTCTTATAACTAGTCCATCACTTTATCTTTTTAAAAGAAACATATGTTGAGGAATATTTTATATGAAAAAGATTTTAAAAAATTATTTAATTTGTCTATTATATTATAATATAGAACTGCATATTTATTTATAAAAAAAGAAAATATGCTAAGTATTTATTTATTTTATAGGGATATAATTTTATTTTTTATTTTCTTAGATTATTTCAAACTTGCATTAATATAATAGTATGTTTTAATCAAGCATAAATTTTGAAGGATATTTTTGTCTTTAACTAAGATAATGCATGCATTAAAACTCATTGCATTGTTAATACCATGGTTTCCTATGCATTAGTTATGCATAGGATAATACCAAATATGGTGCATAACTAATGCATATAGGTTCAAAAAGTGTACCAAATAACGTATTATTAATATACAAGGCTAATGCATGCATTATTTTATCTAATGCATCCTACCAAACGACCCCTAATTCTACACGTTTTACAAACGGATGTTGCAAGTTCGACATGCTACCTTTTTCATTCTCCATGATCTCTCAAAACTTAGTCTTGAAAATGGTCATATATCATAAGCTCCAATAGGAAAAGAAATTCCAACTTGTAGTAGTAAAGAAAGGTTTACTCACAGATTTTAGATAGCACTGTTTCTCAGTTTATGTGTATCTTTAATTAAGACAAATTAGTAAGTATTAGAAATACAACATTATGTATTTATAGCTACGAAATCTTAGCTATGAATTTAAAAATCGTGGCTAATGCCTAGCAATAGTCACAGAAATTAAAATACTTTGGCTATTTCCAAAAATCGTAAAATTTCCTAGTTACGAATATTAAATTGGCATAGCTAATTCCACATATTAGCTATAATTGCTAACATTCATGGCAAAAACTACTTAAATAGCTACAAATTCATTGCTACAATAAAATTTTTGTGATAACCCAATAGGTCATCTAGAGTTTTATACCTTAATTCTGTGTTTCGAAACCTCAAATATCTCCTTTTAGCCTATCTCTATTTGCGTACGCAGTCCGTGTAATTTTCCGAAGGGTTTTTATGTGAAATTTGATAAAATGTGAAATTATTCCTTATAGATCCATTTGAGTTGACGTTGGTCAACGTTTTGAGCAAATAGACCAAGATCTATATTTTGACGGTCCCGATGGGTCCGTATCGTGATTTGGGACTTGGACATATGCCCGGAATCGAATTCAGAGGTCCCTACCTCGAGTTATCGTATTTTGTCAAAAAATTGAGGTTTAAAGAATTTAAAGATTTTACCAAAGTTTGACTTTATTGCTATCGGGTTTGAATTCTGATTCCGGAGCTTGGTATAGGTTCACACCTATATTTATGACTTGTCTGCAAAGTTTGGTACAAAATGGAGTTGGTTTGACGTGATTCGGATATCCGGTTGTTAAAATAAAAATTCTTAAGTTTCATTCAAAATTTCATTTGATTTGGTGTCTGATTCATAGTTCTAGGTATTATTTTGATGTTTAGAACAAGCGAGCAGTTCGTATGAAGTTCTTGGACTTGTGTGCATGTTTGGTTTGCAGCCCCGAGGATTCGGGTGAGTTTCGGATAGGCTACGGGATGATTTTGGACTTAGAATCATAGTTGGTGCAAGTGTGTGTTCTGGTGTTGTCTGCAGATCACACATTTGCAAGGTCTGGCTCGCAAATGCGAGCCTCGCATTTACGAAGAAGACTTCGTATTTGTGAGCAGGGGCTGGGGGTTGGTTTTCGCATTTGCGAGATTTGGGGTCGCCTTTGCGATCTACTCAGGTTCATATTTGCGAACATATTGTTCGCATTTGCGAAGGCAGCAGAGGGGGGACCTTCGCAATTGCGAAGGATTTCTCGCATTTGCGGGATTCGCAGTTGCGAACCCCAGGTCGCAATTGCGACATCTGCGCTTGGTCAAAAGCTGAGTTAGACGGGATTTCTGTTTATTCTTTCAAACTTTCAACCCGCAAAACCTTAGAGGCGATTTTTCCAAGAGCTCGTCTTCTCCAATTCGTTGGTAAGTGATTCTAACCTACTTCCTTTCAATTACGCATTACATTTCATAAGATTTCAACCTTAAATTTATGATTTTCATGGTAGAACTTGGAAACTTGGATAGAATTAGAGATTTTTATGAAATTAGAATTTAGACCTCAAATTGAGGTCGGATTTCGAAACAAATTACATAACCGGGCTCGGGGGTGAAAGGGTAATTGGGTTTTGGTCCAAATTTTGGGTTTGGACCATGCAGACCCGAGAGTTGACTTTTGTTGACTTCTTCCATAATGGCCTAAATTGAACCTCTTTCATTCGTGGGTAGTTCTTGAGGCTTATTTTGAATCTTTTGGTTAATGAATTGCTAGATTTGGTTGGTTCGGAGGCTTGTTCGAAAGACAAAGTCATGGTTGCTCTTTGAGTCGATTTTGGAGCGAGGTAAGTGTCGTGGTTAACCTTGACTTGAGGGATTAGGACTTGTTTGCCTATTTGCTACACGTTCAAATGTTTGGGTGACACGTACTTATGCGTTGTTGTTGGGTTAGAGCATGTGGGTGGGACATGTATATTGTAATTTATATCCTTCTTTGTTTATGATATCCATGGTTAGACTAGTTTATTACTTAATTGTTCGTTCTTTCTGCATTTACGAGCTATTTGTGATAATTGAGTATTTTTGGGAAGTTGAGGTTAGATATTGAGGAATTTTTGTTGACGTAAGGGTTTTTCTTGCTTATTATATCTCCCAAATGTTGTATATATTCATTGCTACATGGTAAGGGTGAGTGTTAAGGTACGAAGGGTGATGCCGTGCTGATTATTGTTTCATTTATTGATTAATTCATAGTGAGGAAGAGAGTTAAAGCACAAAGGGTGATGTCGTGCCGTATTTATCGCTTCACGATGAAATTGAGAGTTAAAGAATGAAGGGTGATGCGAACCGTTGTTGACGTAAGGGTTATTCTTGCTTATTCTATCTCCCGAATATTGTATATATTCATTGCTACATGGAAAGAGTGAGTGTTAAAGCATGAAGGGTGATGTCGTACCGATTATTATTTCATTTATTGATTAATTCATAGTGAGGAAGAGAGTTAAAGCACGAAGGGTGATATCATGCCGTATTTATCGCTTCACGATGAAATTGAGAGTAAAAGCATGAAGGGTGATGTCGTGCCGTATTTATCATTTTATGGAGAGATTGAGAGTAAAAGCACGAAGGGTGATGTCGTGCCATTGTTATTGTTTCGTGGTGAGGTTGAGAGTAAAAGCACGATGGGTGATGCCCTGCAGTCTTATTTCATTAGGTTTCTCTATTTTCATTGGTTGAAGGTTTATTGACTGTTTCATGTTTTCAATTCCTGTTGTAGTTACTCTATCTTGTACCACTTTTTCATGTCCCCTCCTAATCGTATATGTTTAATCTTTATTTGTTGTTATGTTGTACGTATATTTTTGTCTGTACAGGTTTAATTACATGGGTTTCCTGTCATAGCCTCGTCGAGGTTAGGTTCGACATTTACGGAGTACCTTGGGTCGGTTGTACTCATACTACACTATGCACTTCTTGTGCAGATTTTATTACTGGTCCCAGCTGTTCTTGAGGCTCATCAGCTTGGATTAGCTTATTTGGAGACTCGAGGTAGATCTACTGGCGTCCGCAGACCTTGAAGTCCCCTTCCTCTCTCCTTATTTACTATTCATCTCATTCGAGACAGTTGTATTTATTTCAGACTCTATTTGTAGAACCTCTAGAAGCTCTTGTATTTGTGACTCCAGATCCGGGTTGTACTAGATATTTGATTATTATGCTATTTCGTACTTTATTTTGATCCATTTCTATTTAATTGATTAAATTGTTCGAAGTGTTTAAAATTAGCAAAGAATTACTCTAACTTTAGCTTGCCTAACAAGTGAAATGTTAGGTGCCATCACGGTCCTGAAGGTGGGAATTCTGGGTCGTAACAAGTTGGTATCAGAGCACTAGGTTTCCTAGGCCTCACGAGTCATGAGCAAGCTTAGTAGAGTCTGGAGGATCGGTACAGAGACGTATGTATTTATCTTCCAGAGGTTCTGGAGTTTAGGAACAATTTCACTTCTACTCTTCTCTATCATGCGATTTTATTCTATCATTAATGATTGAACTCTTCTATTCTTGCATCTTTAGCTGGGCAGCAGCCAGAGCCCCTAGTGGAAGCTCCTACGAGGGGCAGAGGTCGTGCCAGAGGGCGAAGTAGAGGCAGAGCTCAGCATAAAGCTCAAGCAGCAACACCAGCAGTGGAGCCTCAAGTGGATTTTGATGAGGAGGTTCCGGCTCAGACTGTACCTATTGGACCGGCTTAGATCCTGGAGGGGTTCATCGCCACTCCAGTGTTATAGGATGCTCTAGTCCGTTTGGTGGGGCGTATGGAGAGTGTGGCCCAGGCTGGTACATTTTCGGAGGCACCAGTTGTCTCTCAGGCTGGGGAAGGAGCACAGACTCCCACTACTCACACTTCGGAGCAGATGGCTCCCCAGTATCAGACTCCAACAGCCCCGCTAGTTGGGGTAGTTCAGGTGGTTGTTGCGGCACAGGTTGATGATAGGCCCGCCATGTCTTCTGAGGGCTTATTGAGATTGGACAAGTTTACTAAGATCTTTCCAGTTCACTTCAGTGGTGCACCTTATGAGGACCCACATGATTATCTTTACCACTGTCATGGGGTGCTGCGGAACATGGGTATAGTTGAGACCAGCTAGTTATGTTTCTGATGACGAATTCCGTCAAGAGGTGGTGGAGAGATTATATGTTGGCCATACTAGCTGGGTCGCCTGCACTTACTTGGGAGTAGTTCTCGCAGCTATTTCTAGAGAAGTTTCTTCTTATCACACTGAGAGAGGATTACCGTAGGCAGTTTGAGCATCTCTAGTAGGGCAATATGACTGTTACTCAGTACGAGATCCGTTTTGTGGATCTAGCTCGTCATGCCCTTCTCTTACTTCCTACTGATAAAGAGAGGGTGAGGAGGTTTATTAATGGACTCACTCACCCTATCAGGCTACAGATGGCCAAGAAGACCGGGGTGAGATTTTCTTTCAGATGGCTGCTAATGTTGCTAGGCAGATCGAGATGGTTCTTGCACAGGAGAGAGGGCATGGGTCTGATAAGAGGCCTCATCATTTCGGTGGGTTCAGTGGTGCCTCGTCTGGAGGCAGGGGTACTTTTGGTAGAGTCCATCCTCCCAGGACATTTCACTTAGCGCTCCAGGCATCGCACAGTGCTTCAGGTGGTCGCGACCCTCATATGTCTCATCCCGACCAGCTAGCCTACAGTGCACCATCAGCTCCTATTAGTGCACCTCCGCTCCAGAGTTTTCAGAGTTGTTACTCAGGTCGACAAGGTCAGTTTCAGGGTCAGCAGTCACAACAGCCGAGGTCCTGTTATACTTATGGTGATCCGAGTCACATTGCTAGATTTTGCCCTCGAGCACCGGGCAAATCACAATAGCAGGGTTCTCGTTCCATGGTTCCGGCACCGGTTGTTCCGCTGCCCGCTCAGCCAGCTAGAGGCAGGGGTCAGGCAGCCAAAGGTGTAGGTCAGCCGCCAGGGGTGGGGGTCAGGCCGTTAGAGGTGCAGACCAGCCAGTTAGAGGCCATCCTAGAGACGTGGTTCAGAGTGGTGGGGCCCAACCCCGATTTTATGCTTTTCCAGTGAGGCCTGAGGCTGAGTCATCTGACGCTGTTATCACATGTATTGTCCTAGTTTTCCATAGAGATGCTTCAATTCTATTTGATACGGGCTCTACTTATTCCTACGTGTCATCCTATTTTGCTTCATATCTGGTTGTGCCTCGTGATTCTTTGAGTGCTCTTGTGTATGTGTCTACACTTGTGGGAGCTTCTATCGTAGTAGATCGTGTCTATCATTTGTCTGTGGTTACCATGGGAAGTCTCGAGACTAGAGTGGATCTTTTACTTCTTGATATGGTAGATTTTGATGTTATCTTGGGTATGGATTGGCTGTCACCTTATCATGCTATATTGGATTGTCACACTAAGACGATGACCTTAGACTTACCGGGGTTTCCTTGATTAGAGTAGAGGGGGACTCTTAGATATTCGACCAGCAGGGTTATCTCTTATATGAAGGCTCGACGCATGATCGAGAATGGGTGTCTAACTTATTTGGCCTATGTCAGTGATTCTAGTGCAGAGGTTTCTTCAATGGATTCAGTGCCTATTGTTCGTGACTTTCCAGAGGTATTTCCTGCAGATATGTCGGGGATGCCGCTCGAAAGGGATATTGATTTCTGTATTGATTTGGCTCCGGGCACTCGGCTCATTTCTATTCTGCTGTACCGTATGGCCCCGCCAGAGTTAAAAGAATTGAAGGAGCAGCTACAAGATTTTCTTGATAAGGGCTTCATTAGACCTAGTGTCTTGCCCTGGGGTGCGCCTGCATTGTTCGTGAAGAAGAAAGATGGATCGATGAGTATGTGCATAAACTATCGGCAATTGAACAAAGTCACCATCAAGAGCAAGTATCCATTGCCGAGGATTGATGACTAATTTGATTTGCTTCAGAGTGCCAAGGTGTTTTCAAAGATTTATTTGAGGTCTGGCTACCATCAGTCGAAGATTAGGGAATTCGATGTCCCTAAGATGGCTTTTCAGACTTGGTTTGGGCATTATGAGTTTCTAGTGATGTCATTTGGGCTAACTAATGCCCCGACAACATTTATGGATCTGATGAACCGGGTATTCAAGCCCTACTTGGATTCCCTCGTGATTGTATTTATTGATGATGTTTTGATCTACTCTCGCAGTCGAGAGGAGCACGAGCAGCATCTTCGAATTGTACTTCAGACTCTGAGAGACAGCCAGTTATATGCCGAGTTTTCAAAGTGCGAGTTTTGGTTGGACTCGATCGCTTTCTTGGGGCACGGCGTATCGGCAGAGAGCATTCAGGTGGATCCTAAGAAGATTAAGGCAGTTCAGAACTAGCCTAAACCCACTTCAGCTACGGAGATCCGGAGTTTCCTGGGTTTGGCGGGTTATTATCGCCTGTTCGTGAAGGGGTTTTGCTCTATAGCAGCCCCATTGACCAGATTGACCCAAAAGGGTGCCCCGTTTATATGGTCAGATGAGTCTGAGTTGAGCTTTCAGAAGCTCAAGACTGCTTTGACTACGTCGCCGGTGTTGGTGTTGCCCACGGGTTCAGGATCTTACACAGTGTATTGTGATGTATCTCATGTTAGGCTTGGTGCAGTATTGATGTAGGATGGTAGGGTGATCGCATATGCGTCGCGGCAGTTGAAGGTTCATGATAAGCATTACCATGTTCATGAATTAGAGTTGGTAGTCATTGTTCATGCGCTGAAGATTTGGAGGCACTATCTTTACGGCATGTCATGCGAGGTATCATGGATCATCAGAGTTTACAGTACTTTTTCAAGCAAAAGTATCTCAATTCGAGGCAAAGGAGGTGGTTAGAGTTTTTGAAAGATTATGATATCACTATTTTGTATCATCCTGGGAAGGCCAATGTGGTGACCGATGCCTTAAGTAGAAAGGCAGTGAGTATGGGTAGCCTTGCGAATATTCCAGTTGGTAAGAGGCCGCTTGCTGAAGATGTTCAGGCTTTGGCCAACCAGTTCGTGAGGTTGGACGTTTCAGAGCCTAGTCGTGTTCTAGCTTGTACAGTCGCTCGGTCTTACTTGTAAGAGTGTATCAGAGACCGGCAGTGTGATGACCCTCACTTGCTTGTCCTTAGGAACACGGTAAGGCATGATGGTGCCAAGCAGGTTACTGTGGGAGATGATGGGGTTTTGAGGATGCATAGTCGTATTTGTGTGCCAAATGTAGATGGACTTCATGAGTTGATTCTTGAGGAGGCCCACAGTTCCCGATATTCTATTCTTCCGGGTGCCGACAAGATGTATCAGGACTAATGACAGCATTATTGGTTGAGAAGGATGAAGAAGGATATAGTTGCATAGTAGCTCGGTGTCTAAATTGTCAACAAGTTAAGTACGAGCATCAGAGACCTAGTGGTTTGCTTCAGAAGTTAGAAATTCCCGAGTGGAAGTGGGAGTGTATCACTATGGATTTTGTTGTTGGACTCCCACGGACTCAGAGGAAGTTCGACGCGATATGGGTCATTGTGGACAGGTTGACCAATTCAGCGCATTTCATTCCTGTGGCAGTTACCTATTCTACATAGCGGTTGGCTGAGATTTACATCCGCAAGATCGTCCGCCTTCACGGTATGCCCGTGTCTATTATTTCTGATCGAGGTATGCATTTTACCTCGCACTTATGGAGGGCAGTAAAACATGAGTTGGGCACGCAGGTTGAGTTGAGCACAATTTCATCCTAGACAGACGGACAGTCCGAGCGCACTATTCAGATATTTGAGGACATGTTTCACGCTTGTGATATGGATTTCAGGGGTTCTTGGGATCAATTCTTTCCACTTGCGGAGTTTGCCTATAACAATAGCTACCAGTCGAGCATTCAGATGGCTCCCTATAAGGCATTATCTGGGAGGCGGTATCGTTTGCCAGTTGGATGGTTCGAGCCGGGGGAGGCTCGGTTGTTGGGTACAGATTTGGTACAGGAGGCCTTTGACAAGGTCAAGATTATTCAGAATTGACTTCGCACAGCTCAGTCCAGGCAGAAGAGTTATGTCGACTGTAGAGTTCGTGATGTTTCATTCATGGTCGGAGAGAGGGTGTTGCTCCGGGTTTCACCCATGAAGGGTGTGATGAGGTTCGTAAAGAAGGGCAAGTTGAACCCTAGGTACATCGGGCCTTTTGAGATTCTTCAGAGAGTGGGTGAGATGGCCTATAAGCTCGCATTGCCACCTAGTTTATCAGCATTCCATCTGGTGTTCCATGTGTCTATGCTCTGGAAGTATCACGGTGATCCGTCCCATGTATTAGATTTCAGTTTGGTCCAGTTGGACAAAGATTTGACTTATGAGGAGGAGCCAATGGTATTCTAGCCCAGTAGGTCCGACAGTTAAGGTCTAAGAGTTTTCCTTCAGTTCGAGTGCAGTGGAGAGGTCAGCCAGTCGAGGCAGCTACTTGGGAGTCCAAGTCGGACATGCAGAGTAGATATCCACACATTTTCACCAGTCCAGATACTTTTCTATGTCCGTTTGAGGACGAACGGTTATTTTAGAGGTGGAGAATGTGATGACCCGATAGGTCATCTAGAGTTTTAAACCTTAATTCTGTATTTTGAAACCTCAAATATCTCCTTTTATCCTTTCTCAATTTGTGTGCACAGTCCGTGTAATTTTCTGGAGGGGTTTTATGTGAAAAATTAATAAAATGTGAAATTGTGCCTTAAAGATCCATTTGAGTTGACTTTGGTCAACTCTTTGAGAAAACGGATCCGGATCCGTATTTTGACGGTCCCACTGGGTCCATATCGTGATTTGGGACTTGGGCGTATGCCCGGAATCGAATTCGGAGTTCCCTAGCTCGAGTTATCGCATTTTGTCAAAAATTTGAAGTTTAAAGGTTTAAAGAATTTAAAGATTTGACCAAAGTTTGACTTTGTTGCTACTGGGTCCGAATTCTTGTTCTGGAGCTTGGTATAGGTTCATACTATATTTATGACTTGTTTGCAAAGTTTGGTGCAAAACGGAGTTAGTTTGACGTGATTCGGACGTCCGGTGGTTAAAATAGAAATTCTTAAGTTTCATTGAAAATTTCATTTGGCTTGGTGTTCGATTCATAGTTTTAGGTATTATTTTGATGTTTTGATCGCTCAAGCGAGTTCGTATGAGGTTTTTAGACTTGTGTGTATGTTTGGTTTGGAGCCCCGAGTACTCAGTTGAGTTTCGGATAGGCTACACAGTGAATTTGGACTTAGAATCATAGCTGGTGCAAGTGTGTATTCTGGTATTGTCTACAGATCTCGCATTTACGAGGTCTGGCTCGCAAATGCGAGCCTCGCATTTTCGAGCAGAGGCTGGGGGTTGGTTTTCGCATTTGCGAGATCTGGGGTCGCATTTGCAATCTACTCAGGTTTTCATTTTCGAGCAGAGACTGGGGGTTGGTTTTCGCATTTGCGAGATCTGGGGTCGCATTTGCGATCTACTCAGGTTTGCATTTGCGAACATATTGTTCGCATTTGCGAAGGTAGCAGAGATGGGGGACTTTCGCAAATGCGAAGCTATTCTCGCATTTGCGGGGTTCGCAATTGCGAACCCCAGGTCGCAATTGCGACATCTACGCATGGACAAAAGCTGAGAAAAACAGGATTTTAGCTCATTCTCTCAAATTCTCAACCCTAAACACCCTAGAGGCGATTTTTCCAAGAGCTATTCTTCCGCAATTCATTGGTAAGTGATTCTAACCTACTTCCTTTCAATTACCCATTACATTTCATAAGATTTCAACCTTAAATCTAGGATTTTTACGGTAGAAATTGGGAATTTGGGTAGAATTAGGAATTGTTATGAAATTGAAATTTAGACCTCAAATTGAGGTCGGATTTCGAAACAAATTACATAACTGGGCTCAGGGGTGAATGGGTAATTGGGTTTTGGTCCGAATTTTGGGTTTGGACCATGCGGGCCTGGGAGTTGACTTTTGTTGACTTCTTCCATAATGATCTAAATTGAACCTCTTTCATTCGTGGGTAGTTCCTAAGGCTTATTTTGAATCATTTGGTTAATGAATTGCTAGATTTGTATGGTTCGGAGGCTTGTTTGAAAGGCAAAGCCGTGGTTTCACTTTGAATCGATTTTGGAGCAAGATAAGTGTTGTGGTTAACCTTTACTTGAGGGATTAGGACTTGTTTGCCTATTTTCTACACGTTCAAATGTTTGGGTACAATGTATATGTGAGGTGACGAGTACTTATGCGTTGTTGTTGGGTTAAAGCATGCTAGTGGGACTTGTATCTTGTAATTTATATCCTTCTTTGTTTATAATATCCATGCTTAGACAAGTTTATTACTTAATTGATCGTTCTTTCCGCATTTACAAGCTATTTGTGATAATTGAGTATTTTTGGGAAGTTGAGGTTAGGTATTGTGGAACCGTTGTTGATGTAAGGGTTATTCTTGCTTATTATATTTCCCAAATGTTGTATATATTCATTGCTACATGGTAAGGGTGAGTGTTAACGCACGAAGGGTGATGTTGTGCCGATTATTATTTTATTTACGGAAAAGGGCTAGAAATGCCCTTAACGTATTATAAATGGCTCAAAAATGCCCTCCTTCCACCTATGTGTTCAAATTTGCCCTTAATGTTAAAATGCACATCAATGTCATTAACGTATTAGAAATCGCTCAAAACTGCCCTCCTTCCACCTATGGGTTCAAATTTGCCCTTAATGTTATTTTTAGGCTTAAAAATATCTCTCTCTTAACGGAAAGATGACATGGCATTGATGGACATTTTAATTGAACATGTGGCATTTATTTAGCGGTCCACATAGATTTTTTCTAACCCAACCCAAAAGATTCGACTCATCTTCTAATAACCCGATGGGTCAGATCAATGTCATATTTTTACTTTCTCCTTTTGCAGTAATCCATGGAAAGTTTTCACATGCACAATAAAAATATCCTTTCTGACCGCAACAATGAGTAGATGAACATTCATCTTGTTTTCACCAACAAAAACTTCGGTATCCCAACCCCGCATCTCTTGTTTCAAATAAGGTTCTTACTTTGCTTTTCTTTCTTCCTTCATTTTCTATCAGCATAATAGAACACAAATTAAACACAAATTAGTCTATCAATTTTCCATACATTAAACACAAATTAACCAATACAACAACTTCCATAATTAAGCAACATTAATATTAGAACTAAAAAAGAAAATTATAAGAATTGAAATCAAAAAATTAACTTAAATCAGAGAATTAAAAGAACTAAGATAAAGAGTTAGTATCAAAACATTAGAACTAAAATATATAAAAACTGAACTCAGAAAGCATATGGACAAACAAGGAAGGGAGAAGAAGAAGAAGAAAAAACTCTACTTGGAACAAAAGAGACGAAAATAATGCCAATGGGTTTCCAGAAACTTGAGTTAATTTAAAGAAAACTGGGTTATTAGAAGATGGGTTGAATCTTTTGGGTTGAGTTAGAAAAAATCTATGTGGACCACTAAATAAATTCCACATGTTCAATTAAAATGCCCATAAATACCATGTCATATTTTCGTTAAGAGATGGATATTTTTAAGCCTAAAAATAACATTAAGAGCAAATTTGAACCCATAGGTGGAAGGAGGGCATTTTTGAGCCATTTCTAATACGTTAAGGGCATTTCTGGCCCTTAACATTATATTAAGGGCAAATTTGAACCCATAGGTGGAAGGAGGGAATTTTTTAGCCATTTCTAATACGTTAAGGGTATTTATGGCCCTTTTACGTTTCATTTATTGATTAATTCATAGTGAGGAAGAGAGTTAAAGCACGAAGGGTGATGTCATGCCGAATTTATAGCTTCACGATGAAATTGAGAGTTAAAGCACGAAGGGTGATGCGAACCATTGTTGACGTAAGGGTTATTCTTGCTTATTCTATCTCCCAAATGTTGTACATATTCATTGCTACATGGTAAGGGTGAGTGTTAAAGCACGAAGGGTGATGTCGTGCCGTATTTATCGCTTCACGATAAAATTGAGAGTAAAAGCATGAAGGGTGATGCCGTGTCGTATTTATCATTTTATGGGGAGATTAAGAGTAAAAGCACGAAGGTTGATGCCATACCATTGTTATTGTTTCATGGTGAGGTTGAGAGTAAAAGCACGATGGGTGATGCCCTGCACTCTTATTTCATTATGTTTCTCTGGTTTCATTGGTTGAAGGTTTATAGACTGTTTCATATTGTCATTTCCTGTTGTAGTTACCGTATCTTGTAATGTTATGTTGTACATATATATAGGTCTGTACATGTTTAATTATGTGGGTGTCCTACATGGGTTTCCTGTCATAGCCTCGTCGAGGTTAGGTTCGACATTTACGGAGTACCTTGGGTCGGTTGTACTCATACTACACTATGCACTTCTTGTGCAGATTTTATTACTGGTCCCAGCTGTTCTTGAGGCTCATCAGCTTGGATTAGCTTATTTGGAGACTCGAGGTAGATCTACTGGCGTCCGCAGACCTTGAAGTCCCCTTCCTCTCTCCTTATTTACTATTCATCTCATTCGAGACAGTTGTATTTATTTCAGACTCTATTTGTAGAACCTCTAGAAGCTCGTGTACATGTGACTCCAGATCCGGGTTATACTAGATATTGGATTACTATGCTATTTTTTACTTTATTTTGGCTCAATTTATGTTTAATTGGTTAAAATGTTCGAAATGTTTAAAATTGGCAAAGAATTACTCTAACGTTGGCTTGCCTAGCAAGTGAAATGTTAGGCGCCATCATGTTTCCGAAGGTGGGAATTCAGGGTCATGATAAGTTGGTATTAGGGCACTAGGTTTTCTAGGTCTCACAAGTCACGAGCAGACTTAGTAGAGTCTGGAGGATCGGTAAGAAGACGACTGTATTTATCTTCCAGAGGCTATGGAGTTTAGGAACAATTTTACTTCCATTCTTCTTTATCGTGTGATTTTATGCTATCATTAATGATTGAACTCTTCTATTCTTGCTCTCTCCCAGATGGCGAGGACACGTACTGCATCTTCAGCTGGGCAGCAACCGGATCCCCCAGTGGAAGCTCCTACGAGGGGCAGAGGCCGAGGCTGAGGTTGCGCCAGAGGCCGAGGCAGAGGCAGAACTCAGCCTAGAGCTCGAGCAGCAGCACCAGCAGTGGAGCCTCAGGTGGATTTTGATGAGGAGGTTCCAGCTCAAACTGTACCTGTTGGACCAGCTCAGGTCCCGGAGGGGTTCATCGCCACTCTAGTGCTACAGAACGCTCTAGTCCATTTGGTGGGCCTTATGGAGAGTGTGGCCCAGGCCATTACATTTCCGGTGGCACCAACCGTCTCTCAGGCTGGGGGAGGAGCAAAGACTCCCACTACTTACATTCCGGAGCATATGGCTCCCCAGTATCAGACTCCAGTAGCCCCGCCAGTTGGGATAGTTCAACCGGTTGTTGCGGCACAGGTCTGTGATAGGCCTGCCATGTCTTCTGAGGGCTTATTGAGATTGGACAAGTTTACTAAGCTCTTTCCAGTTCACTTCAGTGGTGCACCTTTTGTAGCGGGCCGAACGCCTCGACAGTATAATAGATGCATATATTGTTCGTGCCGCTCAACCCTCGGCAGTATACACATTATTTTGGATTGGGCTAAACGACCTCGGCATAATCGTGCATTATATCGCTGGTAGCCCGAACATTCATGAGATTATCTTTCCACTAATGTCCGACATTTTATATGGTATCCTTATTCATTTGATATTGGCACTTGACATTTTCTGAGCTATTAAGGTAGAATACAAGATTGAGAAATTCATACTTTAAAAGAAATATTTGGAAGATTATGTAACTTACAGATTTATCCCATTATTATTGTGTGCTTCATATCTGCTTATAATTTATTATATTGCTTTTTTGGACCTCTAGTAAGTGTCGATATCGACCCCTCGTCACCACTTCTCCGGGGATAGGCTAGATACTTATTGGGTACACGTTGATTTACATACTCATGCTGCATTTCTGCACTAAATGTGCAGGATCTGACAGGTTCAATTGGCGAATATCTTGGCGCGTAGGCGCAACTGTTGGGGAGACTTTATGGTGAGCTGTATTCCATGCTACATATCGCAGCCCACAGAGTCTTCATCATACCATTTACTGTATCCTGTCTTATTTACATTCCAGACATGTGTTGTATTGTTATTGTACTCCTTAGTAAATCCTCATGCACTTGTGACACCGGGTTTTGGGATGTTCTAGATATTGTGGTGATTTTACTTAGCATTTACACACTTTTATTATCTATTCTATAAAAAATTTTAAGTTTCCATGAATTTAATGCGTTGATTTATTCATCTAATAAAATGCACGATTTCAAAAATAAAAAAATGCATAATCAAGTTGATAGTTCATCGTTGGCTTGCCTAACGGTGACGTTGGGCGCCATTACGGCCTATAGTGAGCTTTTGGTCGTGACAACTTGGTATTAGAGTGTTAGGTTCACTTGGGTCTCACGAGTCATGAGCAAGTCTAGTAGAGTCTTGTGGGTCAGTACAGAGACGTCTATACCTATCTTCGAGAGGATACATGGCTGTTTGGAGCACTTCCCTTATTGACTCCTCATCGTGCGATTTGATTCCTTTAAGGATTATGCTTTTATTCCTTCCTACTCAATCTTATGCGACGTGAAACACTTGTTATCAATTGGGCATCGAGGAGTTGTAGTGGTACTGCAAACATGGTGCAGGATGTCTTTTCCTGCGAATTTGGGCAGGCTATCATTGTCGGCTTGTGAAATAATATTCTGTCATTCAACTCAATATCTGTATTTTCCTATGGTTTTGAGGCTATGCACAGATTGCTATGATGTTCATGCGTTGTTATCGCACAATGTTGGTGTTATAGTAGGGTGCTTGTTTATGTGTCAAGGCAGTGAATGACTTGAAAGTAGGATTTCTCATTGCATGATTTAAAGGTTCGGCATTTAATTATAGATGAGGAAAGGCAATCAGACTATAGATGTTCGGGCTTTGGTTGATGGAGTAACAAGACTTGATATTTTCGAGCGTGGTGGAATTCTCATTTGTGACATGGTGTCATCGTCCTTGTTGAAAGAATTAAGGTTCGTCGGTGTTATGGTCTTCTTGATTTGCCTTCGGGGCAGGGTATTATGAAATGGTGCCTGAGAATGTCAAAGATGGTGGTGTGTAGTGATTTCAGAATCGAATCGGTGTTTCTAATGCTGATGGCTCGAGAAAGATGATCTGTGAGGATGCCCAGAGTTGGTAGCAATTTATTAGTTCGGGTGATACAAATATGGATTTTGCTCTGAGGTAGTATTGGGGTAGTGAAAGACAAGTAAGGACATGGTGGGAGGTGTCTCGCGGTGATTGAATTGCTAACAGGTCAAGTACGCACAGTAGAGGTCGAGAAGTTTCTTAAGGAGATAGGTTAACTGAAGTGGGAGTGGCAGAGTAGCATATAGATTCTGTGATAGGATAGCCACGTGCCTTGAGAAAGTTTAGGGCGACTCGGGGAATAGTTATGGAAGGTGATTTGGTCTATGGATTTTGTTTGGGATTGTGGCTACTGTACCAAGGAAGATGGAATATGGCAAAAAGGAGTTTGCTTGAAATGAAGAGGGGTGTGAAGACTTGATTATCGTTTTTGGATGCAACGTGACTCCAAGTTTGGAATGTATTGTAAGATTTTCAGTTGATGTCGATGGGGAGTGAACAGACTTCTACAGCTGGTGGACGAGCATAGGTTCAGGAGGGTTTACTGCATTCGTGGTAGTTGTACCCAATGCAAAGTCGTTGGAAGATGTCGATATGGGTTATCTCCTGTGAACAGGTTGGCGGTTGCATGATGTTGAAAGAATTTACATTCCATTCAACGACTTAAGGTCCCAAATAACTTCGTAATATGTATTATGACCCGCGTGTATGGTCGAGTTTGATTTTCGGAAGATTCAGAATTAAATTGAAAGAATAATTCTTATTTTTGAAGCTTAATTTTTTTTTACTTTTAAAATCCCTCCCAAATTAGGAGGATCTATAGTGTTTCCACACTTCCCCTCCAGCGTGACTCGAACCCAAGACCTAATGGTCGTGGGTGAATGTGCTTTACCAACTGAGCAAGCCTCACTTGTTCTTTCTTTTCTTTTAGCGACACGACGCGATGAGTTTGAATTTGGATCAAACGACTCCGGAATGAAATTTTGCCGATGTCAATAGCTTCGTATGGTGACTTTGGACTTAGGCGTATGTTCTGATTTGGATTTGGAAGTCCGTAGGACAATTCGGCACATTTCGGCGAAAAGTTGGAAAATAAAGTTCTTGAAATATTTATAAGTTTGGCCGAAGGTTGATTTGTTAATAACTGAGCCGGATTTTGATTCCGGAAATTTAAATAGCTTCATTATGTCATTTAAGACTCGTGTGCAAAATTTGAAGTCATTCCGAATTAATTTGATACGTTTCGGCGCAAATTATAGAAATTGGAAGATTTGAAAACTTATAATTCAATGGGAGGCGCGATTCATAAATTCGGCGATATTTGATGTGGTTTGAGGCCTCGACTAAGTTCGTATTATATTTTGGGACGTGTTGGTATACTTGGTTAAGGTCCCGAAGGCCTCAGGTGAAATCCGGATGGTTAACAGATTGATTTTTGGACTTGAAGGTACTACTGGAAATCTGCTGCTGGTATTTTCGCTTATGCGGAAGCTTCATCGTAGAAGAGACCTCATAGAAGCAAGATGAAGCTCGTAGAATAAATTGGGAAGGAGGGCTGGAATGGACTGAGGTCGCAGGTGTGAAGATTTTCCCGCACCCGCGTGATCGCAGAAGCGGGCGAAGGGAATGCAAAAGCGGACAATAGCACAGAAGCGCAACTCCAGTCGCACCTGCGGTTGCGCAGAAGAGGAGCCTTGTCCGCAGGTGCGTGGTTTCGGCGGGCAGTGGTTTTTCACAGAAGCGAGTTTGGTCTCGCAAAAGCGAGGCTGCAGATGCGACCAATTGTTCTGCAGAAGTGGAACTGGACAGAATCATAAGGACCAAAAATAGTCATTTCTTCATTTTCGATTGGGATTTGTGGAGCTCGGTTCTTGGGCGATTTTGAGGGTTTCTTCATGACTTCGACTAGGATAAGTGTTCTATATCCGAAAGCAATTGTATTTCATAAATCCATGGTTATATTCATCGTTTAATTCGAGTTTTAGTGGAGGAAATTGGGATTTTTGTAAAACTTTTTAATGACGGATATTTAAGATTTGGAAGACGATTTGTTATTGGAATTCAATAAAATTAGTATGCTTGAACTCGTATCGGATTGGGTGTTCGGATTTCGTAAAAATTCTGTCTGGTTCACGAGGCGGGCCCCGCGTTGACTTTTGGTTGACTTTTTAATGTGAAATTATAAGTCGGCGTTTTATTATCCGAAATTATTTTCGATGAATTTTAATGAAGTTATACAATTAATTTGGATAGATTTGAGCTATGTGGAGGTCAATTCAAGAAAGACGACTATTTTGGAATATCGGCCTAACTTCAAAAAGGTAAGTATCTTGCCTAACCTTGGGGGAGGGGAGAGGGGATTTTCCCTTAGGCATTGAGTCGTATGTGCCATTTGTGTAATGTGAAAGCCGTGTACGCGAGGTGACGAGTACGTACTCGGGCTTATATGTGCAAATTGTATTGGTTTAAAGTCATAGGAATTGTTAAGTATTAAATTGAATTTTTTTGGCACTTATTAAATCCTTATTTGTCATGCCTCATTCCTTGTTTGTCGAATTTATTTTATATGATAATTTGGTGTGATTGCTACTTTGATTTTTAGGTGAATTTCGTGTACTAGTTGAGTTGATATTTTCTGGAAATAATTATATTTTGGACTTTCCATCTGCAAATAATTGATTAAATAAGTTTAAATGGAGACGTTTATATATTTATCAGAAATTAGGATTTAAGAATGGGTTGTTCTTGCTGAGTTATTCTTTCATCTTTGCTGTTGCATATTTACGTTGGGACTACGAGGCGATACCTCGGGAGATCCCCCTATTTGCATATTTACTTTAGGACTAGGAGGCGATACCTCGGGAGATCCCCCTGTTTGCATATTTACTTTGGGACTACGAGGCGATACCTTGAGAGATCCCCTAGTTTGCATATTTACTTTGGGATTACGAGGCGATACCTCGGGAGACCCCCTGCTTGTATATATACTTTTGGGACTACGAGTCGATACCTTCGGAGATCCCCCTGTCATGCATAATTACTTTTAGGACTACCAGACGGTACCTCGGGAGCGCCCCTGTTGTCTACCTCTATTTGTTGTGCTGTTACCTTTATGAAATTTCTCATTGTCCACTTTTCAGTCATTTCATTATATTTGTATGTCTTCTGCCTTGTAAATTGTCCGTGCGTTATGATAGAGATATGGGTAGGAGGTGACGTAGACATATGAAAGTGGGCTAAGACCCGTAAATTTTATGATTATGAAATGAGGTGTCACATGGTGACTTTTACTTGAAAAGAATTATATTCGAAAGGTTTTATTTGAAGAATTTTATTCGAAAGTTATTTATTTGAAAGAATTATATTCGAAAGGTTTTATTTGAAGAATTATATTTGATAGTTATTTATTTGAAAGAATTATGTTCGAAAGGTTTTATTTGAAGAATTTTATTCGGAAGTTATTTATTTGAAAGAATTATATTCGAAAGGTTTTATTTGAAGAACTTGAGTTATTGGTTGTGCTAGTGTTCATTATTCCTATTGTGCGAATTTGTTGATTTTGGAATTTGAGCCTTTGTATCTCTATTCTCTCACAGATGGTGAGGACACGTGCTACCGGGTCAGCTGAGCTGACATCCGTGCATTCTGCTAGGGCCGCGAGAGGCCGGGGCCGAAGTAGAGGCCGAGGTAGAGGCCGAGGAAGGGCACGTGCCGCAACTAGAGTACCTGTCAGAGTAGCAGTTGAGGAGCTGCCAGTAGCTCCAGTTGGGGGACAGGCACCAAAGACATCTGTTGTTACCCCCGGACTTTTGGAGACTTTAGCACAGTTCCTGAATATGTTTGGTACATTAACTCGGGCAGGATTGATCTCCGTTGCACCAAAAATTTCAAAGATTGGAGGAGGAGCTCAGACTCCTACCGCCCGTACTCCATAGCAATAGGTTCACATTAGTCAGGTTTCGGGTGTGGTGCCGGTACAACATGTTATTCCAGTTCAGCCTGAGGTCAGGCTAGAGGCATCAGAAGAAGAACAATAGAGACTTGAGAGATTTAAGAGATAGTCAACCTACCTTCGGTGGCACTACTACCGAGGATGCCCAGTGGTTTCTAGAAAAGTGTCACCGTATTCTCCGCACCATGGGTACTGTGGAAGTGAGCGGATTTGCCTTTACCACATTTCAGCTGTCAGGAGCAGCGTATCAATGGTGGAAAGTTTATGAAGATGGTAGACCAGCCGATGCAACACCACCAACTCGGGCTCACTTTTCAAAGATATTTTTGAAAGAGTTTGTTCCCCAGACTCTCCAGGATGCGTGGCCTACAAAGTTTGAACGGTTGCGTCAGGGCACCATGACGGTGTCAGAATATGCCATCAGGTTTAGTGAGTAAGCCCGTCATGCACCTATCTTGGTTCCTACAGTTAGAGAGCAAGTCCGCAGATTCATCGAAGGGCTCGATTATGATTTTAAAATATGTATGGATCGAGAGTTGCAGACTGACATTCCATTTTAGCAAGTAGTAGAGATTGCCAGAATGTTAGAACGTGTTCGAAGTGAGGAAAAGGAGTCTAAGGAGGCCAAAAGGTCTCGTAACTCTAGAGGATCCAGTGGATTCTACTCTACAGCTATGACTCATCATGGCGGAGGCTCGGGTAGTCTGTCAGCCCAATCCGCAATTCAGAGTACTCGTAGTGCTTCAGTTAATACTTTTAGTGCACCACCGACACGAGGTTCTTACAGTGGTTATTTCAGTTATCCGGCACAGACTCAGCACAAACATTTGCGACCTCAGAGGGGTTATTATGAGTGTGGTGATACTAGGCACATCCTGAGAGATTGTCCCAGACTTGGGAGAGGCGAATTTCATCAAAACATTCAGGCTACAAGCTTTATTCTAGTTAATACTCCACGTGCACAGCCAATTAGGGGTAGAGGACAGGCGGGTAGAGGGAGCCCTAGAGGGGGAGGCCCAGCCCATTGATATAATTGCTATAGTATGGCCGGGGCCGCTACACCAGATGGTGTCATTACAGGTACAATCCTAATTTGTTATAAGGGAATATTTGCCTTAGTTTGATTCAGTTCTAAGTATCGAGGCAAGTTCTCCTATTATGCTCCACTTATGGGTGAGTTTCGTAATTCTGTAACCTACTTATGCGTTTACCCCCGATGGGAGATTTTATTGGGATAGTCGTGTCTATCATTTTGTGTTGTACACTATTGTGGGCTATGAGACCAAAAAAAAAAACAGACTTTCTATTACTCACTATAGTGGGTTTTGATGAAATTTCGGGATAATTAATTTTAATTTTATGAATTATATGCCCTACCGGTATGGGGGTTTATTACCTGTTGTAAAATTGTTTATCAGAAATTTATTAAAAGAAAAAAAGGAAGGATTTTGATTGGCACGATGTGCATATTACTCGTGACTCCGAGCTGAGGACGGGATCCTCGTATTTTAATATGGTGTGAAATGTTTAAACCGGGCTACAAGCCGCAGTGGAAGTTATACAAGGGCGAGATCCTTGTGATGAAAATTTATATGTTTAAATTCTCCCTTGTGAAATTAAATGTGTACTATAGTACTAATAGGGAGTCATGCCTCTTAGGCTTATTTGATAATTCTTGTAGGTGTTTTTCTGTGCATATTTAGCCATTTTGTGCTGTAATTATTGAGTTTTAGCCCACAAGGCGAGTGCCCAGGTGGCGTTAAATGTGACTCATTAATTCGGGTAAATAATTATGAGGTCTTCATGCCTCGCGTGTTGCTGTCAGTGTGGTGAAAAATTTAAAACGAGGTTTTGGATAATGTGAGGTTAATTGACGATGCTGGAATTAATATGAACATCTATTATGACTAGAGATGTGGTTATGGGCATACGTATGATGTGTGCGTAGGCAAAAATTGCCACAACCGGTTGAGAATAATACCGTGTGTTGATGTAAAAAATCAGGCCTTTTGAAAATATTTGGAGTGTAAGAAATTTGGTTTTAAAGTTTATAAATGTGGATAAAAGAAATAATCTAAATAGAGATGGTGTTGTCGGACCATATTAACATCTCGGTGACGTGGACTCATCTCGAGTAGGTGTGTAATAGTACACTCAGTAATTCCTCAAAATAATTCTTGGCACGTTCGAGGACGAACGTATGTTTTAAGAGGGGGAGAATGTAATGACCCCACTTGTCGTTTTGATAATTTACGTTCCGTTCAGCAACTTAAGGTCCCGAACATCTTCGTAATATGTATTATGACCCGCGTGTGTGGCCGAGTTTGGTTTTCAGAAGATTCGAAATTAAATTGAAAGAACAATTCTTATTTTTGAAGCTTAAATGAAAAGAGTTGACTAAGTTCGTATTGTATTTTGGGACGTGTTGGTATACTTGGTTAAGGTCCCGAGGGACTCGGGTGAATTCCAGATGGTTAACGGATTGATTTTTGAACTTGAAGGAACTACTGGAAATCTACTGCTGGTGTTTTTGCTTCTGCGGAAGCTTCATTGAAGAAGCGACCTCGGAGAAACGAGATGAAACTCGTAGAAGCGAAATTGGAAAGGAAGGCTGGACTTGACAGAGGTCGCAGGTGTGAAGAATTTCCCGCACCCGCGTGATCGCAGAAGCGGGTGAAGGGAATGTAGAAGTGGACAATAGCGCAAAAGCGCAACTCCAGCCGCACCTGCTATTGCGCAGAAGCGGAGCCTTGTCCGCAAGTGCATGGTTTCGGCTCGCTGTGGTTTTTCGTAGAAGCGAGATTGGTCTCGCAAAAGCGAGGCCGCAGATGCGACCAATTGTTCTGCAGAAGCGGAACTGGACAGAATCATAAGGACCAAAAATGGTCATTTCTTCATTTTCAATAGGGATTTTTGGAGCTCGATTCTTGGGCGATTTTGAGGGTTTCTTCATGATTTCGAGTGGGTTAAGTGTTCTACATACGAAAGAAATTGTATTTCATAAATCCATGGTTATAGTCATCGTTTAATTCGAGTTTTAATGGAGGAAATTGGGATTTTTTGTAAAACTTTTCAAAATCGAAAATTTAAGATTTGGAAGATGATTTGTTATTGGAATTCGATAAAATTGGTATGGTTGAACTCGTATCGGAATGAATGGTCAGAATTAGTGAAAATTCTGTCAGGTTCCGAGAGGTGGGCCCCGCGTTAACTTTTGGTTGACTTTTTAATGTGAAATTTTAAGTCGGCATTTTATTATCCGAAATAATTTCCGATAAATTTTAATGAAGTTATACAATTAATTTGGATAGATTTGAGCTACCCGGAGGTCAATTCAAGAAAGACGACTATTTTAGAATATCGGCCTAACTTCAAAAAGGTAAGTATCTTGCCTAAACTTGTGTGGAGGAAATTTTCCCTTACGCATTGAGTCGTATGTGCCATTTGTGTAATGTGAAAGCCGTGTACGCGAGGTGATGAGTACGTACTCGGGCTTATATGAAAGTTGTGTACGCGAGGTGACGAGTACGTACTCGGGCTTATATGTACAAATTGTATTGGCTTAAAGTCATAGGAATTGTTAAGCATTAAATTGAATTTTTTTGTCACTTATTAAGTCCTTATTTGTCATGTCTCGTTCCTTGTTTGTCGAATTTGTTTTATATGATAATTTGGTGTGATTGCTACTTTGATTTTAGGTGAATTCTGTGTACTGGTTGAGTTGATATTTTCTGGAAATAATTATATTTTGGACTTTCCATCTGCAAATAATTGATTAAATAAGTTTAAATGGAGACGTTTATATATTTATCAGAAATTATGATTTAAGAATGGGTTGTTCTTGCTGAGTTATTCTTCCGTCTTTGCTGTTGCATATTTACTTTAGGACTACGAGGAGATACCTTGAGAGATCCCCCTATTTGCATATTTACTAGGTGATACCTCGGGAGATCCCCCAGTTTGCATATTTACTTTGGGACTACGAGGCGATACCTCGGGAGATCCCCATGTTTGCATATTTACTTTGGGACTACGAGGCTATACCTCGGTAGACCCACCTGCTTGCATATATACTTTTGGGACTACGAGTCGATACCTCCGGAGATTCCCCTGTCATGCATAATTACTTTTGGCACTACGAGGCGGTACCTCGGGAGCGCCCCTATTGTCTACCTCTATTTGTTGTGCTGTTACCTTTCTGAAATTTCTCATTGTCCACTTCTCAGTCATTTCATTATATTGGTATGTCTTTTGCCTAGTGAATTGTCCGTGCGTTATGATAGAGATATGGGCAGGAGGTGCCGTGGACATATGAAAGTGGGCTGAGACCCGTAAATTTTATGATTATGAAATGAGGTGTCAGATGGTAACTTTTACTTGAAAAGAATTATATTCGAAAGGTTTTATTTGAAGAGTTATATTCGAAAGTTATTTATTTGAAAGAATTATATTCGAAAGATTTTATTTAAAGAATTTTATTCGAAGATTATTTATTTGAAAGAATTATATTCGAAAGGTTTTATTTGTAGAATTTTATTCGAAAGTTATTTATTTGAAAGAATTATATTCGAAAGGTTTTATTTGAAGAATTTATATTCGAAAGGTTTTATTTGAAGAATTTTATTCGAAAGTTATTTATTTGAAAGAATTATATTCGAAAGGTTTTATTTGAAGAATTATATTTGATAGTTATTTATTTGAAAGAATTATGTTCGAAAGGTTTTATTTGAAGAATTTTATTCGAAAGTTATTTATTTGAAAGATTTATATTCGAAAGGTTTTATTTGAAGAATTATATTTGAAAGTTATTTAATTGCAAGAGTTATATTTGAAAGATTTTATTTGAAAAACCATATTCGAGAGTTATTTATTTGAAGGAATTATATTCGTAAGATATTTATTGAAAGGATTATATTCTAAACATTTCTATTCGAAAAACTTGTAGATAAAAGATGTATCTTTGAAGGACTTGAGTTATTGGTTGTGCTAGTGTTCATTATTTGTTTGAGTAATATTTGTGGTGTTCTTGTTGCCTTGCTGTTTATATCACTTGTTTGATTATTGTTGCTATCACCGTTGTTTGTCTTTCATCTATTTCTGTATGCTAAAATGCACAGGTTATTTGACTAGTGAGTGTCTTGACTGTACCTCGTCACTACTCCACCGAGGTTAGTCTTGATACTTACTGGGTATCGACTGTGGTGTACTCATACTACACTTCTGCACATTTTTGTGCAGAGCCAGGTATTGGAGATATCGGACCCGGGAAGAGTTAGTGTGTTGATCGCAAGGATTCAAGGTAGAGCTGCTTGGTCGTCGCAGTCCCTTGGAGTCTTTCTATTTTGTTGTACTATCAACTCTTATTCGAACAATATTGCATATTCGATCCTTGAGATCATTGCATATATTCAATTAGAGTTTGTGACTCAGTATTACCAGTTTTGGGAGGTTTTTATATTTGTTTTCGCTTTTGGTTTCGACACTTGTATAAAATTATAAGTTTCAAAAATAATTGTAATCGGCTTATCTAGTCTTAGAGACTAAGTGCCATCACGACGCCTGTGGTGGGATTTTGGGTCTTGACAGTAATATTTGATTCAAATACATCGTAGAATAAGGTGGAGAAGGTTAAGGATCGCCAAAAGTCCAATTCGGATGTTCGACATAGAGATTGGGAGTTTGAAGAAAGTGAATGGGTTCTTCTCAAGATTTTCTCCATGAAGACATTATGTGAATTGTTAATAAAGGTAAAGTAGGTGCAATACACATTAGGCCTTATAGAATTTTGAAGGAAATATGCCAAGTAGCCTATGAGTTTTATTTCCTCCATCGTTGTCCTCCATGCATCCCGTGTTTCATGTGTCCCAGTTGAAGTAAGTGATTTGGGAATTCACCACTCATTGTGCCGGTAGAGGCTATTGAGTTTAATGAAGAATTGACTTATGAGGAGATCCTGGTTGCCATTCTTGATAGACAAGTCCAAAAGTTGAGGAATAAAGAGATTGCCTCCGTGAAAGTGCTATGACGAAACCAACAAGTGGAAGGGGTCACCTGGGAGGCCGAAGAAGAAATGAAAGAGAAATATCATCACTTGTTGTATAACCATATTGTTGTGTTTTAAAACACATGTTAGGAGTTTACTTTCTATGAATTATGTTCAAGCTTGTGCAGTTTATGCTAAGATGCTCTTGTCACGACCCAATTTCCCCTATAGGTCGTGATGGCACCCAACGTCGCTGCTGGGCAAGCCAACGGTGAACTAGCCATGTATTTATTCTTTTCAAAATTTTAGAAATGGTTGATTTTTAATTATTAAATAAGTGATAGGTGAGAAATTCAATAAAAATAAAGTGTGAGCAATTATAAAGACAAATTTGGTGAAATAAATACCCAAAAAAAACCATCAAATGTCTACTAGCATAATTCCAAGACCTGATGTTACAAGTGTATGAGCTACTAGTAGAATACACAAAACACTAACTAATTTCTGAAGTAGAGTAGACAGAATGTAAATGCAAAAGAGAGACTTCAGGTGCTTCAGAACGGACTCGGAAGCAGCTCACCACTAAGTCTCGGAGTAACAGGGGTGCGCGCTGGGGTGACTACCAGATTCACCTGCCTCAGATCCTGCACGATTAGTGCAAAAGTGTAGTGTGAGTACATAAATAACATGTACCCAGTAAATATCCAGTCTAACCTCGAAGAAGTAGTGACGAGGGGTCGACTCCGACACTTACTATGGGCCAATAATAAAATACGAGAATTATAAACAGGTATGGAACATGGAAATAATAATAATAATAACAACAAAATAACAAGCAGTGAATAAATGGTTACTTAACTCATGATAAATTCCAAGAATTTCACTAGCCAACATCTACTAATCCCAATTCAATTTTTGTCATTAAGTAAATTATAACCTCACAAGCCATGAAATAATATCAAGTGTAATCAGGTTCTGAGTATTATCATGCACGATTTATACCGAGGTCGTATTGCCCGCTCCAAAAGTATACTGTGTGTACTGCCGAGGGTCGAACGACACGAATAATAGATGCATCAATTAACCTGCCGAGGCGAACGGGCCGTTCCCATGAGAGTAAAGAAGTTTACCTCGCTCGTGAAAGTACTTGCGACGCGAGTGGAACATGGATTTTTGAGAGTTATTATATATTCCTCAATTCCTCCCAAAATAAGAAATATAAATTGGAGAGTTTCAACCTTACAATCCCTAATCTCAGCCTTATTTAAGATAATTAATATGCATAATAAACATAAAGTACAATCAAGGCATGATATAAATCTAAGACTACCCGAACATCTCATGGAATATAGCTACGCACGGACTCTCGTCATCTAGTGCGTACGTAGCTCCCCACACAAGTAATTCGCAACAAGAATACACCTAAGGAGATGTGTTCCCTCTTACAAGGTTAGGCAAGAGACTTACCTCATTCTCAAGCTCACTTCTGATCCACAAATATGCTTTAAATCCACAACTCGGTGCCAAACAACTCGAAACTAGTCAAATGTTATATAAATTAATCAATACATGTTCAAAAGTTCATAATTTAACTATTAGAGTAATTGCCCAACCCAAATTGGAAGATTCCTAAAATTTACCCCCGGGCCCACATACCTGGATTCTGGAAATATTTGAAGATAAATGTTACCCATAACTTCCCTAATTCACATATATCATTTTCAACCAATTTCATAATCATTTTTGTGGTTAAATCTCATTTTGTTTTTCAAAACCTAGGGTTTTCAACTAAACCCATAATTTTCAAAATATTTCATGTCAAAACCTACCCATAATCTATGTATTTAACTTACATTGGATAGAAATCACTTACCTTCAATAGCTAGGTAAAAACCCCTATCTAAGAAGCTCCAAAAATCTCCCAAGAAGTGAAATAAATGAGCCAAAATGGCCTAAGTCCCGTATTAAATGGAGCCTTCTACCTCCAGCGATTTACGTTTCTGCAGAGAATCGGCTACTTTTGCGGCTCCGCATCTGCAAAAAAAGCATCGCAGATGCAGCTCTCCCCCAACTGGCCTACTTCCGCATCTGCGGATAGTGGCCCGCTTCTGCGAGCTCGCGCCTGCGGTGAATGTGACGCACCTACGGCCTTGCCCGCTTATGTGCTTGCCTTATTCGCACATGCGCTTTCGCAGGTGCGGTCCTTGCTCCGCTTCTGTGATCCCTGGGCAGCCCATGCCAGGTCGCTTCTATGGTCGTTGGCTTGCTTCTGCGAGGTCACACCTACTGCTAGCTCCTCACAGGTGCGATTGCACCAGAAGCTCTACTGTTTCAGCCATTTTCTCCAAGTCCAAACGACTTCCGTGCATCGTCCGAATGGCATCCGGGGCCCCCGAGGCCTGACCTAAACATACCAACAAGTTTGAAATCATGAAATGGACCTACTCGACCTCTCGAAGCACCGAAAACAACACCAAAACTAAGAATCACACTCCAAATCAAATCGAATCGACTTATGAACTTCAAGTTCTCCCAACTTACTCCGATCGCGCCGAATCATACTTAAACTACTCGGAATGACACCGAATTTTGCGTGCAAGTTTTAAATCACTATACAAAACTATTCTTGGGCTCGAAATCCCAAACAGACCTCGATAACACCAAAACCTATTTCAAACCAAAAGCCAAAATTAAAGAATTTAATGTTCCAATTTCAACCCGAACCCTTCCAAATCCGACCTTAGCCATCCCTGCAAGTCATAAAACACTAAAAGCACATACGGGAAGTCTTATTTAGGGGAACGGGGATCTAGAAAGCAAAAAGATCGATTGGGTCATTACATTCTCTATCTATTAAACAAACATTCGTCCTCGAATGGGTCTAGAATCGTACCTGGAGTGCAGAATAAGTGTGGATATCTGCTCCGCATTCCCTCCTCGGTCTCCCAAGTCGCTTCCTCGACTGGTTGACCCCTCCAGTGAACATTTACCGTAGAAATCTTCTTGGACCTCAATTGGCGAACCTGCCTGTCAACAATGGCAACTGGCTCCTCCTCATAACCCAGGCTCTCATCTAACTGAACCGTGTTGTCGTCTAACATATGCGACCCGTCGGTATGATACTTCCGGAGCATAGACATGTGGAAGATCGGATGAACTCCCGATAGACTGGGAGGCAAAGCAAGCTCATAAGAAAACTCCCCAACTCGTCTCAAGACCTCAAATGGACTCATAAACCTTGGGCTCAACTTGCTCTTCTTCCCGAACCTCATGATTCCCTTCATCGGCAAGACTTTCAAGAGAACCTTCTCACCCAACATAAATGATAAATCACGTGCCTTCTGATCTGCTAACTCTTCTGTCTGGACTGTGCTGTGAGAAATTGCTCCTAAATGAACTTTACCTTTTCCAAGGCATCCTTCACCAAATCAGTACCATACAACTTAGCCTAGCTAGGCTCAAACCATCTGATGGGTAAACGACATCGTCGACCATATAAAGCCTCAAATGGAGCCATCTCGACGTTGGACTGTTAACTGTTATTGTAAGCAAACTCAGTCAAAGGAAAGAATCGATCCCACTACCCTCCGAAGTCAATCACACATGCTCTGAGCATATCCTCCAAGATCTGAACAATCTGCTCCGACTGCCCGTCGGTTTGCGGGTGAAAGGTTGTGATGCGCTCTACCCGAGTCCCCAACTAACTATGTACTGACCTCCAGAAATGTGAAGTAAACTGACGGCCTTTATCTGATATGATGGAAACAGGCACACCATGCAACCGAACAATCTCCTAAATGTAAATCTGGGCCAATCTCTCTGAAGAATACGTGGTCACAACCAGAATGAAGTGTGTTGACTTGGTCGAACTGTCGACAATGACCCAAACTGTATCAAACTTCCTCAAGGTCTGCGGCAACCCAACTACGAAGTCCATAGTAATGCGCTCCTATTCCCACTCAGGTATAACCATCTGCTGGAGTAGGCCACCTGGCCTCTGATGCTCATACTTAACCTGCTAGCAATTTAGGCACCTCGCTACATACTCAACTATGTCCTTCTTCATCTGCCACCACCAATAATGCTACCTCAGGTCGCGATACATCTTCATAGAACCTGGATGAATAGAATACCGAGACCTGTGTGCCTCCTATAGAATATTTTTCCTCAATCCATCTATATTAGGAATGCATAGACAGCTCTAGAGTCGCAGAACACCATCCTCACTGATAGTAACCTCCTTGGCACCACCCTGTAGTACTGTCTCTCTGAGAACCAATAAGTGCGGATCGTCGCATTGGCAAGCCTTGATCTGCTCAAATAGTGAAGACTGGGCAACGACGCATGCAAGAACTCGGCTGGGCTCTAAGATATCCAACCTCACAAGTCTGTTAGCCAAGGACTGAATGTCCAAAGCTAGTGGCCTCTCCTCTGCTGAAATGAATTCCAAACTACCCATACTCTCCACCTTTCAGCTAAAGTCATCCGCAACCACATTCGCCTTGCCCGGATGATAAAGGATGGTAATATCATAATATTTTAGTAACTCAAGCCACATGCACTACCTCAAATTGAGATCCCTTTGCTTGAACAAATGCTGCAAGCTGCGATGATCGGTGTAGACCTCATAGGACACCCCATAAATATAATTCCTCCAGATCTTAAGAGCATGAACAATCACGGCCAACTCCAAATCATGTACGTGGTAATTCTTCTCGTGGGACTTCAGCTGACATGAAGCATTTGCAATAACTCGTCCCTTCTGCATCAATACACGTGTCTCTATACACAGTATACATCCCTGAACCAGAAGGCAACACTAACACATGTGCTGAAGTCAAGGAGGTCTTGAGCTTCTAAAAGCTCGCCTCACAATCATCGGATCATCAGAACGGAGCACCCTTCTAGGTCAATCTAGTCAAAGGTGCTGCAATAGATGAGAAGCCCTCCATAAACCGACGATAATAACTTGCTAGCCCCTAGAAGCTCCTGATCTCGATTGCTATGGTAGGACGAGAGGACGAGGACAACTCTGAACTTCCTCGATCTTCTTAGGATCTACCTTAATACCCTCGCCCGATACAACATGCCCCAAGAATGCTACATAATCTAACCAAAACTCATACTTGGAAAATTTAGCATATAGCTTATGTTCCCGCAAGTTCTGAAGCACCACTCTCAAATGCTGCTCGTGCTCCTCCATGCTATGTGAGTAGATCAAAATGTCATTAATGAAGACAATGAAAAACGAGTCAATATACGGCCTGAACACTCAGTTCATGAAATCTATAAACGTTGCCGGGGCGTTAGTCAACCCAAAGGACATCACTAGAAACTCATAGTGGTCATATCTAGTCTGGAAAGTTGTCTTCGAAACATCGAAATCATGAATCTTCAACTGATGGTACCCCGATCTCAGGTCAATCTTAGAGAATACCCTGGTACCCTACAACTGGTCAAATAAATCATCAATACGCGGCAACGTATGCTTGTTCTTAATGGCAACTTGGTTCAACTGGCGGTAATCAATGCACATCCGCATAGTCCCATCTTTCTTCTTCACGAATAACATCGGTGCACCCCAAGGCGATACACTTGGTCTGACGAACCCCTTTGCTAGCACTCCTCAAGCTGTTCCTTCAACTCCTTCAACTCTTTTGGAGCTATGTGATATGGAGGAACAGAGATAGGCTAAGTACCTGGAGCCAAATCAATGCAGAAATTGATATCACGATCTGGTGTCATGCCTAGAAGATCAGAAGGAAACACATCGGAGAACTCCCGGACCACGTGCACTAAATCAATCGCCGGAGTCTCTATGGTACTATCCCGAACATAGGCTAGATAAGCCAAATAACCTCTCTCGACCATGTGTCGAGCCTTTAGAAAAGGGATAACCCGACTAGATGCACTGACATACAAACCCTTCCACTCTATTCTAGGCAACTCTGGCATCGCCAAGGTAACAGTCTTAGCATGGCAATCAAGAATGGCATGATATGGAGATAACCAGTCCATGCCCAGGATGATATCAAAGTCAGTCATATCGAGCAATAGAAGATCTGCTCTAGTCTCATAACCGTAGAAGGTAACAATGCAGGACCGATAGATCTGATCTACAACAACAGAATTGCCCACTAGAGTGGACACAGAGACATGAGTACCCAAGGACTCACGAGGAACACCAAAGAAATGAGCAAACAGAGATGAAACATATGAATATATAGACCCTGGATCAAATAGTACCGAAGCATCCTTACTGCAGATAGAGATAATACTTGTGATCATGACATCTGAGGCCACTACATCTGTCTGGCCAGAAAAGCATAGAATCTAGATAGAGAGCCACCTGACTGGACTCCACATATCTGACCTCCACCTCTAGGACGGCCCCTACCCACCTTCCCTCCGCTTCTGGGCGGCTGGACGACTGGTGCACTAATCATAGGTTGATGACCCTAATGTACTGCTTTGCCCCGAAGTCTGGGATAAAACCTATTCATGTGGCCAGGATCCCCGCACTCGTAACAACCCCTCGGAATGGTGGACTGCTGACCTGAAGTCTGACCCTAATGGCCTCAATACCCACCCGAAGAACCCTGAATAGCTGGTGGGCGGTAGGGACTCTCTAGCATGGCGTTGAAATAGGGCCGCATTGGAGCACCCCGAGAAGTAGGCGGTGCGGTATATGTGGGCCTGTTAGGCTGACCTCTCCCAAACTGACCTCTGCCCCCAGACGGAGCACCACTGAACCCTCCAGAATAACGGAACTGTTTGTCCCGCGGCATCTGCTCTCGGCTCCGCTGTCGAACACCCTTGATCCTCCGAGCTATCTCCACATCTAGCTCGTAAAAAGTCCCCATCTCAACCTATCGGACCATAGTGGCCTATTTACCAGAGTGCAACCCTGCAACGAACCTCCGCACTCTCTCTACATTTGTGAGAAGTATCATAAGTGCATGGCGAGAAAATTCAGAGAATCTCGCCTCATAGTTGGTCACTGACATTTGACCCTGCTAGAGCTGCTCAAACTGAAAGCGCAACTCTTCCCTCTGAGAGGGAGGAATATAACTATCTAGAAAGATATGTATGAACTGGTCCCAAGTCAAGAGAGGAGAACATGTTGGTCTGCCGAGAAGATAGGACTGCCACCATCTACGGGCCTTACCCTCCAGCTGGAAAGTGGTAAAGTCCACCCCCGTGGGACTCCAATATCCTCATGTTGTGCAGTCTGTCCCTGCACCGATCAATAATGTCCTGGGGTCCTCATGTCGCTCACCTCCGAAGATAAGAGGGTGTATCTTGGTCCATCTGTCCAATAGCTTCTGCGGCTCGTCAGCCGCAGCTGGTCTAAGCTCAGGTATAGCTACTATAATTAGCTGGGCTCCGCCCATGGTTAGTGCGCCCGATGTCTGATATACGGCAGCTTCATGCCTAGGAGCCTTGAGCGGTAAGGGTCTGTGCTCCCCCTCCCACCTGAGATATGGCTGGGTCTGCTAGAAATAAACCAGCTTAAGTCACAGAATCCATGAACCACAGCATACGACCCATGACCTCCTGGAATCCCGGTACAGATATGAAATCCATTGGGACCGGCTCTACTACAGGAATCTTGTCCTGCTCTTCAATAATAGGGTCCTCCACTGGATCCACTAGTGGAGCAACTAGAATAACTCTATGACGTCCTCATCCTCTACCACGAATAGGAGCTCTTCCTCGGACTCTGCCTCGGCCTCTAGCAATAGGAGGAACAGCTCCTCCAAGATCGGGTACATATGCTGCATGTGTTCTCACCATCTGTGAGAGAATAAGATAAAGATACTCAGCACAACATCAATTGCACGATAGGAGATGTAGAAAGAGTAGTTTCCTAACACCCTATAGCCTCTCGAAGATAAGTACAGACGTCTCTGCACCGATCTGCAAGACTCTATTAGGCATGCTCCTAACTTGTGAGACCTACTTGAACCTAGTGCTCTGATACCATGTTGTCACGACCCAATTTTCCCTATAGGTCGTGATGGCGCCCAACATCGCCGCTAGGCAAGCCAACGGTGAACTAACCATATATTTATTCTCTTTAACATTTTAGAAATGGTTGATTTTTAATTTTTAAATAAAGGAGAGGTGAGAAATTTAATAAAAATAAAGTGTGAGAAATTATAAGGACAAGTGTGGTGAAATAAATGCCCCAAAAACAATCATCAAATGTCTACTAGCATAACTCCAAGACCTGGTGTCATAAGTGAATGAGCTTCAGGTGCTACAGAACGGACTCGGAGGCAGCTCACCACTAAGTCTCGAAGTATCGGGGGTGCGCGCCGGGATGACAACCAGATGTACCTGCCTTAGAACTTGCACAATATGTGCAGAAGTGTAGCGTGAGTACATAAACAACATGTACCCAGTAAGTATCTAGTCTAACCTCGAAGAAGTAGTGACGAGAGGTCAACTTCGACACTTACTACTGGCAATATACATAATGTATAATAATAATAATAATAATAATAAAAATAATAATAATAATAATAATAATAATAATAATAATAATAATAATAATAATAATAATAATAATAATAATAATAATAATAATAATAATAATAATAATAATAATAATAACACAATAACAAGCAGTGAATAAATGGTTCCTTAACTGATAATAAATTCTATGAATTTCTCTAGCCAACATCTACTAATCCCAATTCAATTTATGTCATTAAGTAAATTATAACCTCACAAGCCATGAAATAATATCAAGTGTAATCAGGTTCCGAGTATTATCACGCACGATTTATGCCGAGGTCGTACGTCCCGATCCAAAAATATACGGTGTGCTCTATCGAAGGTCGAACAACACGAACCATAGATGCGTCTATTAACCTGCCGAGGCGAACGACCCACTCCAATGAGAGTAGAGAAGTTTACCTCGCTCGCGGAAGTACTTGTGACGCGAGTGGACATGGATTTCTCAGAGTTATTATATGTTCCTCAATTCTTCCCAAAATAAGAAATCTAAATTGGAGAGTTTCAACTTTACAATCCCTAATCTCAGCCTTATTTAAGACAATTAATATGCATAATAAACATAACAGTACAATCAAGGCATGATGTAAATCTAAGACTACCCGGACATCTCATGGAATATAGCTACGCACGGACTCTCATCACCTAATGCATACGTAGCTCCCCACACAAGTAATTTACAACAAGAATACACCTAAGGGGATGAGTTCCCTTTTACAAGGTTACGCAAGAGACTTACCTCGTTCTCAAACTCACTTCCGATCCACAAATATGCTTTAAATCCACAACTCAGTGCCAAACAACCCGACACTAGTTAAATATTATATAAATTAATCAATACATGTTCAAAAGTTCATAATTTAACTATTAGAGTAATTACCCAACCCAAATTGAAAGATTCCTAAAATTTACTCCCGGGCCCACGTGCACAGATTCCGAAACTTTTCAAAGATTATTGTTACCCATAACCTCACTAACTCAAATATATTATTTTCACTCAATTTCATAATCATTTTCGTGGTTAAATCTAATATTTTAATCAAAACATAGGTTTTTCAACTAAACCCATATTTTTCATAATTTTTCATGTCAAAATTTACCCATAATCTATATATTTAACTTACATTGGATAGAAATCACTTACCTTCAATAGCTAGGTAAAAACCCCTCTCTAAGAAGCTCCAAAAATCGCCCAAGTACTGAAATTAATGAGCCAAAATGGCCTAAGTCCCGTATTAAATGGACCTTTCTGCATCCAGCAATTTCTGTTTCTGCGGAGAATCCACTTTTGCGGCTCCGCATCTGCAAAAAAGGCATCACAGATGCGGCTCTCCCCGAGCTGGCCTACTTTTACATCTGCGGACAATGGCCCACTTCTGCGAGCCGCACCTACGGCCTTGCCCGTTTCTACGCTTGCCTTCTCCGCACCTGCATTTTCGCAGGTGCGGTCCTTGCTCCGCTACTGTGATCCCTGGGCAGACCACGCCAGGGCGCTTCTGCGGTCGTTGGCTCGTACCTGTTGCTAGCTCCTCGTAGGTGCGATTGCACCAGAAGCTCTACTGTTTCAGCCATTTTCTCCAAGTCCAAACGACTTCAGTGCATTGTCTGAATGACATCTGGGGCCCCCGAGGCCTCGCCCAAATATACCATCAAGTTCAAAATCATAAAACGGACCTGATCGACCACTCAAAACACGGAAAACAATACCAAAACTAAGAATCACACTCCAAACCAAATCGAATCGACTTATGAACTTCAAGTTCTCCCAACTTACTCTGAACGCGCTGAATCATACTTAAACTACTCAGAATGATACCAAATTTTGCATGCAGGTCTCAAATCACTATACAGAACTATTCTTGGGCTCGAAATCCCAAACAAACCTCGATAACACCAAAACTTACTTCAAAACAAATTTTAAAAACTCTAAAACCTTCAATGCGCCAACTTTCAACTTTAGGTGCCGAAACGGTCCCGAGTCATCTAAAACCTGATCCGAATACATGCCCAAGTCCAAAATCATCATACGAACCTATTGGGACCGTCAAATACCGATTTCGAGATCATTTACTAAAAATATTGACCTATGTCAAACTTAACCCTTTTAAGCCAACATTAAGGAACTAAGTGTCCCGATTTCAACCCAAACACCTCCAAACCCGAACTTAGCCATCCCCGCAAGTCATAAAACAGTAAAAGCACATACGAAGAGTCTTATTTAGGGAATATGGATCTAGAAAGCAAAACGATCGGTCAGATCGTTACAACTCCTTTGGGTAATATGATGCTTATGAGGTTGTGGTTGGTGTCACGCCCCTTTTTACCCTCCAAAAGTTATATTGTATGTTATGAATTGTGTGTGGGTTAAAGAGTTTTTCTAATTAAATTGACAAACTTGAGTATGGATTATTTTATTTACAGAGTCGCCACTTGAAATTGAGTTTTGGATGTTCCAAGTCACATTTTATTTGAATCCCTAGTCAAAGAAAGTTTTGACTATATTATTATTGGTCTGCAAAAATAAAGTCCAGGTAAGGAATTCTGTTGACCGGAGAGAAGGTGTAAGGAATTCCCCAAGTACCGTGGTTCTAGCACGGTCGCTCTATTGACTTAAACTTGGCTTGAATTAATTTTGGATAAATTATGTTTTATTGATTTTCATGTTTTACCTATCCGCTTTTATTTTTTGATTATTAGGAAAAATTATAGAATATTTTGAATAATAAGATGTCATAACTACACTACACAAGTGAATGCGTGATCAAGACGATTTATTAATTTTATCATAACAGCGTCATGCAAGCAAATTCGCAGTCATGAAAAGGACTATTAGTACGTTATTACTTTTGAAAAAATTACTACATTCGAGGAAACTAATTAAATATCAATTATCGCGCTACGCAAGCGAATCCGCGAATTTAGCAAAGGACTAATTAAAATAGAAATTAATTAAAGCTATTAGATATGGTATATGATTATTGAATTCATTTATTGAATGTTAAACATCACGCTGCGCAAGCGAATCCGTAAGTAAAAAGGTTAAAACGCGCCTACTAATTGCCTAGCATTTAAATTAATTAAATTATTAAATTAGTTAAACAAATAAACTGACCTTTTGGATTTTTATTGATGAAAAGATATGGAGAATCAATGATGGGCAGCTCACTTGTATTGGACAAGCTGCCCATTTTGGTTATCATATGGCCATTGGGCCAAATTATTTGGCACTAGTTTGTTGGCCCCTTTTGAAATTAAATGGCCATTGGGCCAATTGCTGGTTATTGTCTTTGGGCCTAACATTTTGTTTTGCCCAGTATTGGATCCCCATTGTAAGTCACACAAAAGATGAGGCCAAAATCACAAACAAACAATCAAATATTGGTACTAAAATTAAATTAATTAATAATATTGGAATGACACAAACTAAAGACAAAAGTCAATTAAGAATCATATGGGCCCACAACCTTTGAAATTCTTCCCAACAAAGCACACTTGACATTTAGTTTCCATATTCAACTCTTAATTAACAAGCCCTATTTAATTCCTACATTTAAGTCCTAATTAACAAGGCAAATATAGATCTTATTTCAACTACTTGACATTTAAGTAAATTGAAATTACATCTTATCAATTTGTTAAATAACCTATAACCTAGCAAGAAACAATCAAATGAGAACACATAATCATTGAAGGCATCATTTCAACCTCACAAAAGCCTAAACCAAAAACTAACCTTCATGAGCACAAATGAAATAATCCAAAAGGAAACAACAGAACATGAAAAAATGATAACCGGCTTCGAACACTATCGAAGCGAGATGACAGTAAAGAAGAATAAACTTAAATGAAACAAAATCTGCTTAAAACCTTCACACACTTGGACAGAACATAAAAGCCAATTTAGTTTAAAGCATAGCTGAAAATAGTTTTATTTTTATTATTTGAACAGCTATATGCGACAAGCATAACCACTTTTATCTATGGATCGAAATTATTAAGTCGGTCGAGAATGGTCAGATTTGATAAGCATCAATATTCATGACCGAAAGAGATATAACATGTACGTCTCTAAGCTATGAAACAATCACAATTATTTAAAACTTTCATAACTTATATTTCAAACATACGAACATCCATATTTACATACATTAAGCTAAAGAACATATCACACGGTGGAAGTAAACATTCAAAACATCATGATTCTCATTCATTTTTATCGATGTGGTCATATGGAGGTTAACAGAATACCTTGTTGCAGAATTTTGAGAACGAAACAGCAAGAAAATCTTTTGATATCAAAACTACTTGGGACCAACAAGCAGAAACAGCAGTGGAAAGCAGCAGTAAATCAGTAGTAGCAGAACCCAAGAACACCCAAAAAAACCTAGCAAGAAGCATTGGAAGCTAGTAACTATGTAATTTCAGAAGTTAAAAAAAGCTCTTTTGTTTTCTCAAAGATTATGAACTTAGAAAATCACTCACAAAGCTTTCAGTTCTTCAACTTACTTTGATGTTCACCAGAGTTGTGACTTTCTTAGAGCGTAAAGGATGATACCAAAAATCTGTCCAAACGGACTAACCTTTTCTACCAAATACCTGCCCAAAAGAGTCACTTTTGTATGCTAAAAGTCTGCCCAAAAGGGAAAGGACAATCCAAACCAGCTAAAGTGGCAAAAGCATGGAGGAAAATGTACTTTCATCCACTCTAGTACTAAAAAGTAAGCTACTAGCATACCCTATTTCATGACTACACTAACTAAACTTCAGTTTAGTTTGGACCGGGTCTATGAGCACTGGGCCAGCTGATTCTGTTCAAGCTTGGCCCAATTTTAATTAAAAATATCACTAGCCTAATCCATCAACCTTTAATTACATTTTAATCTATTTAAATCCTAAAATTCACAAATATATAGAAAAACTATTTTTGGTATAATTTAAATATACAAACTAAAGTGCACAAATAAAAAGTATTTTTGATTTTTTATGAAATAAAATACGAACAATAATGCACGCAAATATGAAGAAAAAAAGCAAAATTTTGAGAAACTAAGAGCCCGTTTGGACATAAGAAATTTTTTACTTTTTTTCGAAATCAGCGTTTGGTCATAAATTTTTTAATTTTCACTTGAAAATGCATTTTGAAATTTTTTGAGAAAATTGAAAAACTCCAAAAAACTGTTTTTCAAAATTTGCACTCAGATCACTCACAAAACTTCAAAAACAACCCAAAATTATATTCATGTCCAAACACAACTCTAATTTTCAAATAACATTTTCATTTGAAAATTCTTTTCACTTTTTGGAATTTTACAATTCTTATGTCCAAACGCCCACTAAATAAGACAACAAAACACTAATGAATTTAGGAGATGTCAAAGTGGTGCAAAAATTAGGTATTCACAGATGCCCCTCTTTGCTCGAGAACATGAAGAATTTTCATGCAAAGAAAAGTGAATACCATGATTAACTTTTGCTCACATATCACTCCGATGGAAGCATTTTTTAAAAAGGTGATCGCACCTTACCTCCGAGGTTGCCTACATATCTTTGGCTATAAAGGAATCAGGTCAGTGTAGTTCTGAAAAATTTGGTAGCTGGGACTAGCAGACACTGGAGTTAAAACTGTTATTGTTGTTGTTGTTATTACTGTTACTTGCCGCTTATATCAAAAGGAAAAGAGAAGAGAACTACATATGTCTACAAACTAAGAGTTATAAAATTCCTATCTATGTGACTTCTGGAGTCAAATCTTGATTCTTGACTTGCTCGCTTGTGTTGATCTTAGATTGGATCTTGATGCTCTTTGAAGAAAAGAATATGATTCAATCTCATTTGCTTACTTTACTGATTCGAAATTGAGAAAAATAAAACTTAAGAAGCTGGGTTGCTGACAAATTATCAAAGCTAAGTCCAACTATCTTGTGATCGAAAAAATTCTTTCTTCTGATGAGAAGCTGAAACTGCAAGCTTTAATCATCACTTGTGCTATACGGCAGAGCCTGCAAAGCCATCAGAAATGAACACAACGAACAAAATTATTTTTCCCCAGTCTAGCACTAGGAAAGTTTTGTGACTGAATTAGAGAAAGCTATAAACTATCTAAATTATCGAAAGAAAGACAAATACAGTAGTATAAACTAGCTATGTGAAGATATGCAACCACGGGGTAGTACCCTGTGTTAACAAAGTAAATAAAATTAGAGGATGGATCCCTATATTACTGAAAAGAAACGTAATCAGGGGTTGGAACCTGTATTACTAAAAAGGAATGTAACCAAAGGTTGTCCCCCTATATCACTAGGAAGGAATATAACCAGGGGTTGGCACCCTGTATTACTGAAAGGAAATGTAACCAAGGGTTGGCACCCTATATCAGTAGGAATGAGTGTAACTAGTGGTTGGTACCCTGAATTACTGAGAATGAATGTAATCAGGGGTTGGTACCATATATTACTAAAAGGAAATATAACCAGGGATTAGTACCCTATATTACTGAACGGAATGTAACCAGGGGTTAGTACCCTATATTACTAAGGAGGAATGTAACCTAGGGTTGGTGCCTTGTATTATTGATAAAGTACTGAATCCCTGTAGGTGAAAAGGTTCTACCTGAGTTAAGCTACGTAAATCAACCTGAGCGATGAGTACTTTTACCTGAAAATATGAGCTGGATCCCCCTAGGTGAAAAGGTTTTACCCGAGTTAATCTACGAAAAGCGAGCCTGGGCAAAGAGTATTTCTACCCAGAAATATGAGCTAGATCCCCTTAGGCGAAAAGGTTCTACCTGAGTTAAGCTATGCAAAGCAAGCATAGGTGAAGAGTACTTCTACTCGAAAATATGAGCTGGATCCCCCCAGGCAAAAAGGTTCTACTCGAGTTAAGCTACGAAAAGCAAGTCTGGGAAAAGAGTACTTCTACCGGAAAATATGAGCTGGATCCCCCTAAGCGAAAAGGTTCTACCTGAGTTACGCTACGTAAAATAGCCTGAGCGAAGAGTACTTCTACCCGGAACTATGATCTAGATCCCCCTAGGCAAGAATATTCTACCTGCGTTAAGCTATGAAAAGCGAGCCTGGGCGAAAAATACTTCTACCCAGAAGTGTGAGCTAGATCCCCCTAGGCAAAAAGGTTCTACCTGAGTTAAGCTACGTAAAACAACCTAAGCGAAGAGTACTTTTACCCGAAATATGAGTTGGATCCCTCTAGGCGAAAAGGTTCTACCTGAGTTAAGCTACGCAAATGGAAGGTATGAACAGTAGTGATGCATGCTGAAAATAAAAGAAAATAGAGATTTTGAAGAACTTACCTTTTGTGGCATTCGTTCTTTAAGAATCGTCATTATGCACTGCTTTGTTCCTGCTTCAAACAATGAAACATTTGTGAGTTTTCAAAGTGGTGGTCGGTTTGTGGCCTTGATGCCCTGAGTAGTTTGAATTGAAGGCCACCCCGTTGTCGAAGAACTGATTTTGTCAGTGTGGTACCGAGGTGCTCATATACTCTATATCGCTTTCTGGAGACCTTGGCTTACCGACGCTGCCCCTGACTGTTTCATACTCGAATATCCATGGTACTGTTAACCTTTGTCCCTGAGGCAAGGCAATTTTTACTTTAAAATCAAACTCAATTGCCTTGCACCAGGTACCAGTTTATGTCCGTAGTGATTATCAACTTTTCCCATAAAGCAATTCTTGCTTAGGCGACCTTTTCAATTTCTTTGTGACACTTTGTTCGGCTTATCAAAAGAGATATCAAATGGATTTGTGCCTTCGTCAATGTTGTATATACCCCAAATTGTGCTCGGTATTACGAGTAAATTGTAGCCAATTTTGAAGCCATTTCTTTGCTTCGCTTTTGATGCAAGATTAGACCGAAAGTGACTCAAAGAAAATTATGGGTAAAAATATAAGAGCAATTGAAAGTGAGAAAGAATTGTGTCTAAAAAAAAATGTGTCCCTTTCGGGGAGAGGAATAGGGAGCCTTATTTGGAGGTATGTGCCAGCTTCAATAAATCATTACATGCATTTTGGACTGGACAACCAATCCGTCTGAACTGTCTAATTCTCAAAATCCATCGCAAATGTTTATCTTGAAACTGTCTTGGTTGTGCCCATGTCGGAGTATCGAAGACCCTAATTCAGCTAGTAGCGCCCTTTGCGGGTTTTCGCTAACTGACCTCTCATTTCTTTGCTCATCATCACCTTACGGTGCCCATATGAGTTTTCACCAATAAGACTCTCTCATTTCTTTTTTTCTTTTTCTTTTTTTTCTTTTTTTCCGCCCTTGACTAAGATACTGCATGCGGGAGGTTGTCCAATACCCTTGGCATGGTGACTTCAACATTCCCAGAGACCGATTAGAAGGTCTTAACGAGAAAAGGAAAAACGAACCTTGAAATAAATTACAACTTTTGGAACCATTTTTATAGAAAGATTGTAAAAAATAGAACAAAATTGTGCCCTAGTTTTGGAGTATTGGGGATATGGATTTTTTGTTGTGATGGAACAGAACCCAGGGGGAGGCTGCCTACGTATCCTTTTGAAATTAGGTCGAACGTAGTTTATTGACTCAGAAGATTTGTTTTTTTTTCTTTCTTTCTTTCTTTTTTCTTTTTTTTCTTTTTCTTTTGCTTTTTTACAAGTACATAGATTCCAAAAAGAGGAAAAACAAAGAAGACAATACAGCTCAAAAGGGTGACACTTATTTGGGATTGTGAGCAATGATAGCCTTCATCATCTCGATATGAGAAAATCATGTTTGAAAGTTCCGTAGTGGGTATATATCAAACATAATATCTTTTGACTGCATCTGCGTTAATATTCATGTCTGTTACCTATCCTTCATCATCTACCAAGTGCAAGGCCTCTTTTGGTAATACTCTCTTGATGATGTAGGGTCCTTGCAAGTTCCGGGCGACCTTTCCTTGAGCTTCTAACTGGCGTGGAAGGATGCGTTTCAAAACGCTCTAGCCCACCTCAAAGTTCCTTGGATACTGTCACGACCCAATTTCACCTATAGGTCGTGATGGCGCCCAACACTACAGCTAGGCAATCCAACTTAATAAGTCATACGTACATTGATTAAACTTTTATTCCAAGAAAATAATAAAATACCAACTTCTACAAATGTGTGTGTGCCAAGACCCGGTGTCACAAGTGCATGAGCATCTAGTAGATTATACAAAACTCCAAATACTGTCTGAAATGAAATAGACAGAATATAAATATAAGAAGAGACACTGGTAGCTGCAGAACGGCTCAGAAAGGCAGCTCACCACTATACCTCGGGATGACGTGGATATGTGATGATAGGTCTTCCACTAGTACCTATCTCAGATCCTGCACAAAAAGTGCAGCAAGTGTAGCATGAGTACATAAACAACGTGTACCCAGTAAGTATCAAGCCTAATCTCGAAGTGGTAGAGACGAGATTGCCGACTTTGACACTCACTATGAGTCAATAATAATAACTGAAATATAACTAGAATATTTAAATCAGCATGATTTACAGAATTTACCATAATTTATTTAATCAGCAGAGATAATCAAATTCCTTCAAATGTAACAATTAATTTCATAAACAAGCACGAATAATAATTTATTAAATTCCAATGATTTTCCAATTTATTAATTAGCTTCTCAAGCTGAAATAAATTATTAAAGTATCATGTAATTATTATTATTAAGCACGATTTCTGCCGAGGACGTACGCCCCGATCCAGAGTGTTGTGTACACTGCCGAGGGACGTGCGATGCGATCCATAGATGCATCTATCCTTCCGAGGCGTTCGGCCCGCTCCACAAGAAAGGAGGACATTTTCTTATGTGCCTCCGGAAGGACAGTATGTTTATTATAAGATAAATTTGGGAGGAGAACAGTTTCTTTTAACAATTAATTGATTTTAAATAGAAAATCAAGCCTATAAGATTTTCATCTCTTTAATATATATATATATATATATATATATATATATATATATATATATATATATATATATATATATATATATATATATATATATATATATATATATATATATATATATATATATATATATATATATATATATATATATATATATTAATATTAATTAATCAAAGAATACAATTTACACAAGTAATACATGCTTTGAGTCCTAAACTACCCGAACTTTAGCATTAATAGTAGCTACGCACGGACTCTCGTCACCTCGTGCGTACGTAGCCCCCACAATTAGCAATAATTATTTAATCTTAATCACCTATGAGGTAATTTCCCCCTCACAAGATTAGACAAGAGACTTACCTCGTCTTGCTCCAATTTAATCCAAGATTTTGCCTTTTCCACGATTATCCAACTCTGTCTGGCTCGAATCTAGCCAAAATAATTCAATACAATCACTAAAACTTATAGGAAATAAATTCTATAAGGAAATACTACATTTTAATAAAAATCTCGAAATTAATTAAAAATTCGCCCGCGGGACCCACATCTCGGAATCCGGCGAAAGTTATGAAATCCGACAACCCATTCAATTACGAGTCCAACCATACCAGTTTCACTCAAATCCGACTCTGATTCAATACCAAAATCTCAAAATTTCGTTTCTATGAGATTTCTAAACTTTTCCAAATTTAAATCTCAAAACACTAATTAAATTGTGAAAATAATGATATATTTATGTTCATAGACCAAATCCAAGTTAGAATCACTTACCCCAATATTTTTCTCTTGAAAATCTGCCAAAAGTCGTCTCTTCTCAAGCTCAAGTTCGTCAAAAAGGCAAATGGGACGAATGCCCTCTTTTTATAAAACTGCCCAACAGCCTTCGGAACTGGTCCTCGAACTGGGCCTCGATCGGGGCTTCGATAACAGGCTCAAGCCTGGACCTCGGTCATGGCCTCGATCAGTGCATCGAGGTTAGGCCTTCAATCATAGCCTCAATCATGGCATCGAGCTTGAGCCCTCGATCAGGGCATCGAGTATGGGTCTCGATCCTAGCCCTCGAGCCTTGCCTTCGATCGAGGCTTTAATACTGAGCCTTGTCCCTGGCTTCGACTCAGGACTCGATCGTGGGCTCGATATCTGGTCTTCGATCTGGGGCTCGATCTGGAGCTCGATCACAGCCCAAAATATGCAGCAAAAGAGAAAATTTCAGCAGCTTTTTAAGTTCAACCTTTGATCCGTTAACCATCCAAAACTCATCCGAGGCCCTTGGGACCTCAACCAAATATACCAACAAGTCCTAAAACATCATACGAACTTAGTCAAACTTCTAAATCACATCAAACAACGCTAAAACCATGAATCATACCCCCAATTCAAGCTTAATGAAACTAAGAGGTTTCAACTTCTACATTCGATGTCGGAACCTATCAAATCAACTCCGATTGACCTCAAATTTTACACACAAGTCATAAATGACATAAAGGAGCTATGAAAATTTTTGGAACTGGATTCCGACTCCGATATCAAAAATTCAACTCATCGGTCAAACTTCCAAACTTAAATTCTTGTTTTTAGCCATTTCAAGTCTAATTTAACTACGGACTTCCAAATAAAATTCCGATCACGCTCCTAAGTCCAAAATCACCATACGGAGCTGTTGGAATCATCAAAATTCTATTCAGGTGTCGTTTTCTCAAAATGTTGACCAAAGTCAAACTTAGCATTTTAAGGCCAACTTAAGGAACCAAGTGTTTCGGTTTCACCTCAAACACTTCCAAATCTCGAACCAACCATCCTCGCAAGTCATAAATCATTACAAGCATCTACGTAATATTTTATTTTAGGGAATGGGGTTTTAAAAGTTAAAATGACTGGTTAGGTCATTACAGATACACTTTCTTATTGTAAGCGCGCACCATTCTTTGCTGGTATAATTTGCCGAAACATACTATTGCTAGCCTTTTTCATGAATCAGCATCAGATGTTCCAAACGGGTATTTACCCATTATGTATCTTTAATCTCCGATTTCACAATGATCCGGAGAGAGGGAATTTCAACTTCAACTTGTATTACGGCTTCCGTTCCATATACCAACAGATAATGCACCAACAAATGTACAAGCAGTCTTGCGGTATCTTTGTGAATTCTTATCTTTGTTTCTCTAACTTCTTCATGACTTCCAATATTAATTGGATCAGTTTCATTGAGGTTGGACTTAGGTTTGTTTTCAAATTGTTCCAACTCTCTTTTTATTTCCTCAACAACCTCATATTCATCATGTTCAACCTCTTGATGTATCATTTTGAAATTAGACAGCTTTTTAAGATCTAGGCGTGAATTCTGCATGCTTGTCATGTTATTAAAGCTTTCATTAACAAACCTGAAATGAAAATAAAATGATAGGAATTAGGAAAAGAACAAGATTCAAAACTTAATACAAAACTGAACTGCATTTCATTAAATTTGATAGGACACAAGGGTTAACATCAAAACAAAACAATCATACTGAGATGTTTGGATTAAAACCCTGAAAGTAACCCAAAATACAAAAAAGAAGTTGCAATAGCAAACTACCAAGACTCCTTCTTTGTGGGGAGAGGAATTGCTTCCCAGTTGTTGAGCATGGTGTTAGGGCCAATTAGTTGATTATCGGCATGACTTGTGCCTTCACCAGCCTGGATCATATTACTTTAGAAAATAACTTGCTGAGGCCATGGCAAATTTCATCAATGTTTTCCTGTGTCGAGGGATTTTGACCCTCTTGGAGTCGTGGCTTGACAAAAGTGTAGAAATTGTGAGGGGTCGGTTACTACAAGACCCACCCATATTTTTATGGTTCTTGGCTTTGTCTTCATCTGCTTATCTTGCCTGAAACCTAAGCCAAAAGTACCCTTGTTACTGAACAAAGAAATGGGTTCGAAAATTCCTTGCAATGATGACCCTAAGCATTTTCCTGGCTCATAACCTTGCCTCAGTATAAGTGCAGCCACCATTACAGATGTAGTGGAAAGATGAGGATACAGAATGAGCTTTCCTTCCTCAACATGGTCCACATCAACCACTTCGAAAGCCTGATAGATAATAGACTCACACCCTTCCTTGGCATCAATACACTAGATTAATAGGTCTTTATGGATGAATCGTCTTCTTTATGAACAATAATATCTTGCATGTCATGTTCTAACTTGAGCATCTAATGTAAGGTGGATGGCACATCTCGAACCATATGGATCCATGGCCCTCCAAGAAGAAAGTTATAATAAGTTTCCATTTCAATTACTTGGAAGACAATTTCAAAATTGACCGACCCAATTATCATGGTGAGATGGATCTCCCCAATGGTATATCTTGTTGAGCCATCAAAAGCCCGGATGCGGACATTGCTTAGTCGGATTTTGTCTGTATTGATTTTCATGCTTTGCAAGGTAGAGAGATGGCATACATCTACACTCGAGCCTCCATCAACCATGACTCGCTTTACATAGTAACCCTCATATTTGATAGTCAGGTGCAAAGCCTTAGTGTGACCGGCTCCCTCCTCGGGGAATTCATCTTCAGTAAATGAGATTTTGTTCCCCTTAAAAACTCTCTTGGTTATCTTCTCTAACTGATTCACTGTGGTATTCTCTAAGACATGTTCCTCGTTCAGGATCTTGATTAGTACACAGACATGCTCTTCTGAATGTATGAGCAGAGATAGCAGAGAAATTTGATCAGGAGTCTTTCCCAACTGATCAATAATTAAGTAATCCTTAACTTTCATCTTTTTTAAAAACTCTTCCGCCTCTTCTTCAGTGACCGGTTTCTTTATTGGCATTTGACCTTCTCTGATTTGCTTGGCCTTCCTCAACACTACTGGAGAATAAAACCTCCCCGATCGAGTCCTCTAGCTTCGCCCACTTCATCTTTGATTTCCCTGCCTTTGTAGGTCACCACAGTTTTGTTAAAGTTCAAAGGAATGGTTTTTGTGTTTGTCACATGGGGTAGCACAGAGGGTTTGCTTATGATCGGCTCTATTATACCTTTTGTACCACCCTGATTCTGACTCATGACGGAGTGGCCTCCCAGGACATACAACCTTGGGCTTGGAACACTGGAGCGAACTTCCAACCTAGACATTTTTGGAACAAATAAAGTTGCCTTCTCTGAGCTCTAGGCACCTTTCACAATCAATGGCACATCTCGATTTCAACTTACTTCTAGTCTTGTTCCTTCTTGAATCATTCCCACTGTCGTTTCTTGTCACAGCCCAATTTCTCCTATAGGCCGTGATGGTGCCCAACGTTACCGCTAGGCAAGCCAACAGTGAACTAACCTTATGATTGTTTCTTTTAACATTTCAAAACTAGCTAATTTTTAATTAGCGCATAAATAGGAAGTAAGAATTTAATAAGATGATAGATTATTAATTTTAAGAACAAATGAGATAAGTAAATATTAAAAAACAAATATCACCATGTGTCTACTGGCATAACTTCCAAGACCTGGTGTCACAAGTGTATGAGATATTAGTAGAATATACAAAAATACTACACTACTGTCTGAAGTGAAATAGACAGAAAGTAAAAATAAAAGGAAGACTTCGGGTGCTGCAGAATGGGCTCGAAAGGAATCTCACCGCTAAGTCTCGAAGAAATCAAGGATGCGCACCGGATTGATAGCCAGATGTACCAACCTCAGATCCTGCATGATTAGTGCAGAAGTGTAGCATGAGTACATAAACAACATGTAACAAGTAAATATCTAGTCTAACCTCAAAGAAGTAGTGACGAGGGGTCGACTTCGACACTTACTATGGGCTAACAATAAATACCGAAATTATAATTAAGCATGGATTATAGAAATACAGCTGAAAACTCAATAACATGAAATAAATAAACAATTCTGTCACTAATAGTAAATTCCAAATTAATTTTCATCATTTAACAAATTAAGCTCTCAAGCCAATGAAACAATATCAATTACATTTGGGCTCCAAGAATCTTTAAGAACGAATTATGCCGAGGTCGTACGACATACAACCCGATCCAACATACAAATATATAAACTGTGTACTGCCGGGGCTCGAACGGCACGAACCATAGATTCATCTATTCTATTACCGAGGCGTTCGGCCCGCTCCAAAAGAAGAGAAAAGTACTTTATAAACAACTGATTCAAAGATTATTAAGAGGCTAATATTCAAAGAAAACACCAATTCTCATTAACGGTCAAGTAACCCGTCCAAAACTCAAGAAAATGAAATTCGACCTTTTACAATTACTTTATCAAGTTCCAATATGGTTTAGGCACTTAAATTTATAAGTAGGGTGCAAACATTGCAAGTATAACATGATTTGGGTCCTAAACTACCCGTACATAAGCATAATTAGTAGCTACGTACGGACTCTCGTCACCTCGTGTGTATGTAGCCCCCACAAATAGAAGTACATATTAATGCAATTCACCTATGGGGTTTATTCCATCTTACAAGGTTAGAAAAGAGACTTACCTCGTCTCAAAGTTTACTTTCCGGTCCACATTTGTGCTTTAAACCCTCAACTCGGTGCCAAACGTCTCGAAACTAGTCAAATGCTATATAAAATAGTCAATACATGTTCAAAAGTTCATATCCTAACTATTAAAGTGATTTACCAACCCTAATTGAAGAATTCCTAAATTCACCCTCAGGCCCACATGCCCGGATTCCAGAAATATTTGAAGAAAGTTGTTACCCATAACCTCATGAACTCAAATATATGGTTTTCACTAAATTCCATAACCATTTTCGTGGTTAAATCCATCAAAAACATAGGTTTTTCATCTAAACCCATGATTTCACTAATTTTACATGTTATATCTACCCATAATCTATATATTTAACTCACATTGTGTAGAAATTACTTACCTCAAAGTGTTAGGTGAAAAACCCTCTCTAAGAGCTCCAAATATCGCCCATGGAATGCAATAAATGAGCTCAAAATGCCTAAGTCCCGAATTAAAACAAGTGTTCTACCTTCTGCGATTTTCGCATCTGCGATCAGGGGGCTGCATCTGTGGTCCCGCTTCTGCGGCACCAAACCTGCTTCTGTGAAACTCCACAGGACTAGCGCTAGCCGCATCTGCGGATGTGCTTCCGCTTTTGCGATCTCGCTTCTGCGGATTCTCATCGCAAAGCGAGGTCGCTTCTGCGCAAACCCCTTTGCTTCTGCGGCCATGGCCAAATTATCCAAGCCACTTTAGCGGCCAAAATCCCGCATCTGCAGGCTCGCACCAAAGCTCGCAGGTGGGAACACACCAGAACTGGTGCACCAACAACACTCTTCAGTTTTAACTCAATTTGCATATCGTCCGAATGGACTCGCTCAAACATACCAACAAGTTTGAAATCATAAGACGGACTCGCTCGGAATGCGTAAAACAACATCAAAACTAAGAATCACACCCCAAACTGAATTGAATTAAAATATGAACTTCAAGTTCTTCCAACTAACTTCAAATGCGTATAAACATACTTAGACTACTCGGAACGACATCAAATTTTGCGTGCAAGACTTAAATCACCATATGAGACTATTCCCAGTCTTGGAATTCTAGTTGGACCTCGATAACACAAAAACCTACTCCAACCCAAACTTAAAGAGCTTTAAAACATTCAAAGAGCCAACTTATACTATTAGGCGCTGAAATGCTCCTGGGTCATCCAAAACCCGATCCAAACATACGCCCAAGACCGAAATCATCATACAAACCTATTGGAACCGTCAAATCCCGATTCCGAGGTTGTTTACTCAAAACATTGACCGAGGTCAAACTTAGCATTTTAAAGCCAATCCATAGAACCAAGTATTCCCATTTCAACCCGAACCCTTCCAAATCCCGAACTAACCATCCCCGCAAGTCATAAAATAGTAAAAGCACATACGAGGAGTCTTATTTAGGGGAACATGGCTCTAGAAAGCAAAATGACCGGTCAGGTCATTACATTTCTGCTCGACCAATCGGTTTGTATTCTTAATCTCGGCCAATCATTCCTACTAAATGAACATCATTGTGTGCTGGCAACGGTTTGTTATTCACATTAGGAGCGTCCTCTCCATTTGTCACCACAATCAATATTTCAGCGATGAGTCTTTCTATAGCTCTTTTCAGAGTCGAACAGTCATCAGTGATATGCCCCTGGGCACCTGAATAATATTCACATCTAGCATTTGCTTGTAATCCATGTTAATCAGGATTTATATGTCGGGGAGCGATGGGTCCAATCATGCCAATTTGTTTCAATTGCTGGAACAGACTACAATATGATTCAGCTAATGGCGTAAATTTTTCCATCGGCCTCTGCTCTCTGCCATAATCCTACTTGGGACGAGCATTGTAGGGTGCCTGAAAATTTTATTACTGAGGTCAGGGGATCCTTGGAGCTGGTGCCCGTACCTGTATACTTTGGTGGGCCCACCGAGTATTGCGGAATTGGTGGGGGATAATAGTATTGAGGGTAGCTGGATTGCCCCTGCTGAACTTGCACATAAGGGTGTGATGCCCCTCTTTGAACTTCCCTCGATCCCGAAGTCATTATGGACCCTTCATCTCTATTTTTTCTATTTTCCAAACTTCTCGACCCATTTTGGATTGCTTGGGTGGTGTCTTTGAGAGCAACTTGACTTATAATTCAGCCTTTCTTGAGGCCATTTTCAACCATCTCTCCTATTTTGATCGCTTCTACAAAACGTCTACCCATCGCGGACATCATGTTTTGAAAGTAATCAGGCTCTTGAGCCTCCAGAATTATAATGATCAACTCGTGGTTATCCATGGGTGGCTTAACTCTAGTCGTTTTCTCCCTCCACTTGATTGCATGCTCCCTAAAGCTTTCAGTTGACTTTTTCTTCATATTGGACAGGGAATTGCGATTCGTCGCAATATCAATGTTGTATTGAAATTGTTTGATGAAGGCATGTGCCATGTCGTCCCAAACATGCCAGTGGGAGATATCTTGGTCAATTAACCATTCAGAGGCTACTCCCACCAAGAGTTCCATAAAATAAGCCATCAGCGACTCTTCTTTTCCTCCTGCACCTCTCAACTGGTTGTAGTACCTTTTCAAGTGGGCGATAAGGTCATTGTGTCTATCATATTTCTCAAATTTTGGGGTCTTGAACCCTGGTGGCAAATGGATGTGAGGGAACATATATAGATCATTGAATGAATCACTTTTGTGACCACCTAGTCGTTGTATGTTCTTTATGTTCTATTCAAGACTTTTCATTTTCCTGGACATCTCATCTAGTTCACCGCCCGTCTTTGCATGCTTTTCGTTTTCCACTGGTGACTCGTACTGAGGAGTCTGATTGTATGAAGCCGAGACCCTGAAAGCCATATTTGGAGAGTAGTATTGGACATCATAAGCATGAAATGGTGTCTCATTGTCTGGCCTCATCACAAGAGGTGCTGGCGGGATTGTAGATACCTGCGCGCCAGACACGATGGGAGGGGTGTTCTTGATCAGTGCGGCTAGAGGTCACACATTAGAGGTACCGGGGGAGGCATGGAAGCTGTAGTTTGGCACATACCATGGTAGTATAATTTGATCGCACATTGCATGAAGCGGTGGTTGAGCAGTCAGGGGTACGGTGGAAGTTCCTTCTAAGGGACCCTAAGGCGGAGGCTGACCGGAGACCCAAGCCTGATACACATCAGACAGTTGTTGTTTCCATCTTCTTACTTCCTCCGACTCTTGATCAACTAGCTGACCCTGGGGTTTATCACTGACCAACTCGATTTTATCATTGTTAGCCATTTCTACCTTTCCCTTAGATCTGGTGAAGTAATGATGTATTGTCAGTCTCACCACAAACTAACCACCTTAAGCTTACTATATAAAAGGCAACAAACGTGTTAGGGTTAAGCATTTTACACGTAAATATTCTATGCTCCTAAAATTATCACCGTCTCTAACATGCTTTTGGAAGGCTTCATGTTTCGTTCTGGCTTATAAGGTTGTTACTTATTGACGCTCTTATTTTTCCTCTCTCTCTCTCTCTATCTCTCTCTCTCTCTCTCTCTCTCTCTCTCTCTCTCTCTCTCTCTCTTTCCGCTTTCTTTTCACTCACCTCATTTTGATCCCTCATTTTAGAGTCGTTGAAAAATACTTAGATCGAACCTTTTGGAGGTTGCCTACATATCATGTCGCCACATGAATCAGATCATTACGTAGTTCAGAGACATGACCATTTTTTAAATATTTACAAAAACAAAAATATTTTTGGTTAATTTTTGAATTTTACTAAAACAAAAACTTTTTCATTGATTTTCATTTTTTTTAATTTTTTTTATACAAGATTAAAAAGCGAAAAATACATAAAGACAAACATTTAAACAAGACCAGACTCGACTCAAACAGATTTTTTAAGGAAAAAAGGCATAACAACAAGACTCAAAGACAACAAAAGAACAATTAAAGTAGACTGCCAAGTAAAGAAGACTCTGATCTCTACAGTAGAATCCATCGACATCACTATAGTCAAGACAGTTATTTATGCGGTTGACCCCCAACATTGCGGTATATCCTCTATAAGTCTGCAGATATGTGACGGGCGATGTTCAATGATACTTCTGCGAACAGCTCAAGTGTCATTCCTTGGAAACTCCTTCATGCTCGGGAGATATAAGTGGCTACCTCGAGGATATTTTCCTTAATGTGTTCCTGAGAAGAATGCAACTCTTGATTTCGCTGACCACTAGTCTCAGCTAGATCCAGCGCATCATGCTCGCACTCCATGGCCATATCTCTCTGGCGCTGAACTTCTAGTGACTCCCCCTCTAACCGATTGATCATACTTTGGTAGTGATGCCTTTCTATTTCAAACTCTACGATTTGGCGCTCCTTGCTTGACTCAACTCCCCTATTTGAACCTTCAGACATTGGATTAATGGAGAAAATCCTCTGCGCTTATGATCATGGACCATCTTGAATTGGGCTTCTCTTTCATCTTGTTGTTGGGCGGTAGTGATCACTTTTTTCTGTCTAATTTGAGTTTTGAGTGCTCACCTCTCTTATGCCAGTAAGCCTTTTCCCGCTCGAAATCAGCATGTTGTATGTCTATGGCTGTCTCCGAAATGCCTTTATCTTCTTGTAAAATGTTAATACGGGATTGGTACTCATGTGCCACTTCCCTTCCGGTTTCTCTAACTCTGGCCTCAATCTCCTCCTCCCAATTAAATGTATTTTTTAAAGATATTTCTAGCCTTTGCTTTGAGATCGACTGATTGTGAAACCACACAAGATACGCAAGGCTCACCTCTTCACGTTACCGATCGACCAACATCTCGTCCAAGTCAGAAAATCAACTACCAAACCAAATATTTTGTGCATATGACTCCCTTGGAAGTTCCTCTCCCTTGAACTCCCACACAAACGAACGCATGTCCTCATCCTGGGGCCTCCTTTGCTCTCTCCCTAACTGGCGCATGACACGTAGGTGCGCGTAGGGTGGAAACCTCTGAAGTCCATGAGTATAAAGAATGGGCGATACGTCGACATATGCATGACCCAAGAAGAAGGGAACCAATAATAGTTCCAAGTGATTCTGTCAGCAGTCAATGAACCAAGTAATGTCCGACATGCCCTCACCCCCTCTAGAAGATTACAACTCGCGACCATGTCTGGGTGACACCCAATGTAATTCAGCTAACTATCACTGAAATTTACAACTATTAGATGATGATAAATCTATGAACCACATCTACAATAGAATGTTGCATCCCTCGAAGTAATTTTCACCCTCTTAGCAGCGGGTCAAAGCTCGAAAAATATCTCCCAGAATCATAGGAAGAATAGTATGATCTTCACTACTTTGCAAAAACGAGACAACCGCAAGTAATTGAATTTTGATGTGCTCACCGCGCTTTGGAAAGACCATGATTCCCAGAGATGATATCATAAACGCAAAGATTCTCAACTTCCTCCAAGTATCGTAACTCAATTGATTGACGAATTCTATGCCCGAGAAGTTCTCAAACCCTTTCTCATCCTCAAATATATCATTGAAATATTCCAACGGAATCCAACCTTCGTTCAAGCAATCCATTGGCATTCGACAGAGTCATAACTTCTTCAAAACATTGTTCACACCAACTTTTCTTGGAGCCGCGAGCTTTTTCCCACGAAGATCTCTCCCCAATTCGGTAAACCCACCTAATTCTTCCAATGTAGGCGTCATTTCACAATCTTTAAACCTGAAGACATTATTCACGGGGTCCCAAAAACCCACTAGGGCCTCGATTAAATCTCCGTTAGGCTAAATTCCCATGATGTTTGTGAGGAACTTGAGGTGCTTAAATACTTGATTTTGTTCTCATGTAGCAAAACTAACCCACCAATTACAGAGACTACTCGGGGTCTTATCTTTAATCAAGAACATAGGAGGTGTCTCGTCCCTTACCCTTTTCTGACTGCTTCTTTGTGGAGAATTTATGGTGAACCTATGAATAAGATTTAAAAAAAAGGTCAGGAATTACCTAAACTACAAGCAAATTCCAATTTTCTTTTAAATTCCATTTTAGGACTTAATCTATTTTTCATTATTATTTTTGAAATTACCGTACACAAAAGGTGAAATGATAAAAGTAGGAAAATGGCTATCATTACAAAAATAGCCCTTCTTTACTTCCACGGAAGGCTTAAAGGATGTCTCGGCAAAAAGGACCAAACATAAGGACAAAAATAATAAAAAGTAGACAAAATGACTATCATTACAAAAATGTCCCTTCGATACTTTCACGGAAGGCTTAAAGGATGTCTCGGCAAAAACGGCCAAACATAAGGACAAAATAATAAAAAGTAGACAAAATGGTTATTTTTACAAAAACGACCCTTCGGTACACCCGAGAGAGGTTTAAAGGTTGTCTCGACAAATATGACCGGACAAAACTAGATAAAATGGCCATTTTTATGAAAACAGCCCCTGCCCTTCAGTAATTATATGGAAGATTTTAGGCTGTCTCGGCAAAACGACCGGACAAAACTAGATAAGATGGTTATTTTTGCAAAAATAACCTTTCGGTACTTCCGTAGAAGGTTTAAAGTTGTCTCGCAAAAATGGCCAGACATAAGGGCAAAATGGTAAAAGGTAAACAAAGTTGGACAAAGTAGCTATTTTTTACAAAAATGGCCTTTTAGCACTTCCAAGGATAAGGCTGTCTTGGCAAAATCGGCCGGATAAGAGGGCAAAACAATAAAAGGTGACCAAAAATAGAAATTTGTTTTTTCGAAAATTTTATGCACATGCGTAATTTTTATGCTTCTTTTTGTTTTTTGAAAACTGTGGGTCGAACCCGATGGAGGTTGCCTACATATCTCACCGGATAGTGAGAATCAGACCTACGTAGTTCGATAAAATGACCATGTTTTCTCTTTTTGAATTTTATGAAATTAATCTTTACTACCATAAGCACTAGACCACATTGTTGTTTATTTCTTTTTATTTTTAAAACGGACATTTGTACAAAAATCAAGAGCATGTTCTTTATTTCTCTCTATTCATTCAATTGATCCACCCTAAAGTCGGTCAACATGCAAGTCTCCCAAATAATATAACTGGTAGCACATAATAAGAACATAATGGTCTCGACACTTACATGTCCTTAAATAGAATCCGACCCCTGTGTCAAGCACTGCTAAGTCAAATGCACGTTATGCAAATAAAGCTAACCTACAACGGATATCCGGCATAAGGTTTTGTTTTAAAGTTTAATTTCGGGTGGAGAAGGTATCTAGACTGGCTTACTCAAGCGGACAACTCGAGCCGATGAGGGTCAACATACTGGTAGTATTACTTTCCGACTTAGCTGGTGGCGCTCCCCGCCTAAAACATGTGTGACTAAAATCCTTTATCGGGTGGCAAGAACCTCGTCTATCTCAAAGAAAGCGGGCTATTTCAAGCAAATTTCCAATTTTAATTTCAAGAAGACTCGGAGGGAGTGCGTGAGAAGATAGTTTATAACATACAGTTCAACAAAGTCATCACCATGATTAACTATGCCAGCGCTATTGGTAGTAACCTTCGTACCTCTTAGGATATAACTTCCTGAAATGCATCTGCTCAGCACATTGGTGAATTCTTGAATAATTCCAGCTCAATCTGGAACCACGTTGTTCCTATTTGCATTAAAACTTGCTGGGGTTGTAGGTTCAAATATGTAAAAGAAGAAGAATCATTCCATGATCAATAACATTGGGCATGCGACTCTTTGGTAATATTCATTCAAATACATCGTAGAATAAGTTGGAGGAGGTTGAGGATCGCCAAAAGTCCAATTCGGATGTTCGACATAGAGACTTGGGAGTTTGAAGAAAGTTAATGGGTTCTTCTCAAGATTTTCTCCATGAAGACATTATGTGAATTGTTAATAAGGGTAAAGTAAGTGCAGTACACATTGGGCCTTATAGAATCTTGAAGGAAATATGCCAAGTAGCCTATGAGTTTTATTTCCTCCATCGTTGTCCTTCATGCATCCTGTGTTTTATGTCCCAGTTGAAGCAAGTGATTTGGGAATTCGTCACTCATTGTTCCGGTAGAAACTATTATATTTAATGAAGAATTTATTTAAGAGGAGATCCCGGTTGCCATTCTTGATAGACAAGTCTGAAAGTTAAGGAATAAAGAGATTGCCTCCGTGAAAGTGCTATAACGAAACCAACAAGTGGAAGGGGCAACCTGGGAAGCCGAGGAAGAGATGAAGGAGAAAGACCATCACTTGTTGTATAACCATATTGTTGTGTTTTAAAAAACATATTAGGAGTTTACTTTCTATGAATTATGTTCAAGCTTGTGCAGTTTTACTAAGATTCTCCTTTGGGTAATATGATGCTTATGAGGTTGTGGTTGGTGTCACACCCCCTTTTACTCCAAAAAGATATATTGTATATTATGGATTGTGTGTGGATTAGAGAGTATTTCCAATTAAAGTGACAAACTTGAGTAAGGATTATTTTATTTACAGAGTCACCGATTGGAATTGATTTTTGGGTATTTCAAGTTACCTTTTATTTGAATCCCTAGTCAAAGGAATGTTTGACTCTATTATTATGGTCTGCAAAAACAAAGTCTGGGTAAGGAATTCTGTTCACCGGGGAGAAGGTGTAAGGCATTCCCCGAGTCCCGTGGTTCTAGCACAATCACTTTATTGACTTAAATTTGGCTTGAATTAATTTTGGACAAATTGTGTTTTATTGATTTTCATGTTTTACCTATCCGCTTTTATTTTTTGATTATTAGAAAAAAAATAAAGAATATTTTAAATAATAAGATGTCGTAACCACACTACGCAAGTGAATGCGTAATCGAGACTAAAGTTATTATTTTATCATAATATCACTACGCAAGCGAATCCGCAGTCATGACAAGGACTATTAGTAGGTTATTACTTTAGGAAAAATTACTACATTCGAAGAAACTAATTAAATATCAACTATCGCGCTACACAAGCGAATCCGCGATTTTATCAAAGGAATAATTAAAATAGAAATTAATTAAAGCTATAGGTCGTGATGGAGCCCAACGTCGTCGTTAGGCAAGCCAACGGTGAACTACCAACTTAAATGTTCATTTTTATTATTTTTGAAATCGTGAATCTTATTAGATGGAGAGATCGATGCATCTAAGATCGTAGATACATATGATTTAAGTAAAATACAAAGTAAAAGTGTCTTAATGGTAAGCAAAATGATTAACAAATTCTAGATCACCCTAAAACTCGGTGTCACAAGTGCATAAGCATCTACTAGGAAGTGCAATAATAATACAATATCTGTCTGGAATACAAGATAGATAGGATAATGTAAATAGTTATGATGGACTCCGTATGTTGCGGATCGTAACATGGGATGCAGCTCACTGTGAAGTTAGCCTGTTAAACAAGCCGGGCCAACCCAATCACGGCCCGATTTGACCTGGTTCAACCCGGGTCAGCCCGGTACGATAGGAGTTGGGGACATGTTGGGGAGGATTGGGCGGAGAGCCGGGCAGGAACATACACATTTTGGTAAATGGTGCCCCGGAAACCGATTAGCCCGGTTACCCGTTACAGGATTTTTACTAGACTACAACCTAGTCCAGCCCGGTTACCGTTGTAATTTGCTTTTTTCTTTTATTTCTGGACCGTTGCCAATAGTCAAATTCAAGAATGACTGTTGGGCAACAACCATTTTTTGCAAAATTAGCCATTTCGATCTACCCCTTAAGAAAATAGCCCCCCTCCCCTAATATTTGATAAATTATAATTTTAACCTTTTAAAAACTATAAATAGCCCCCTTCTTCATTTTTTCTCATAATTTTCTCTCTTACTACTCTAATTCTCTCTCAATTCTCTCAAATCAATTTCTCGTTCTTTCGTCCATGGCTGGAGACGTGCTAAATGTGTTGATTTCAACAGTCGCATCAGAGAGCGCATTTAGCCAAGCAAGGCAACAACTAGGAGATACCCGTCATTCATTGGGCAGCAACGCTTTGAAAATTCTAGTGTACTTCAGAGATTAAATAAGATCATAACAACAAAATCAAGGGCATGAAGAAGTAGATGAAGCGGAGGACAAATAAATTGGAGATATAATGGTTTATGGTTCCGATTCAAGCAATGTCGGAAATCAAGAACCTCATGTTGACATGGATGAACTTACAAATATGATGCAAAGCATGTGATGTACTCTTTATTTTTTATAATTATTGTAAACTTTTAATTTCCAAGTTCAAAAATCAAAAAATTAAAATAGAACTTGCAAATTAATTTGAAGTATTATTTATTATTCAATGAAAATATAAAACGAAAGTCTTCGGAGTTTGATCCTTACATATTGCCTATTGGTCTTATTAAATAATTTTTTGTAGCCACTTACTTTCAAATGTCAAATTTAAAATTTTAAAATTCAAATTTAAAATTTAAAACTTTAAACTTTAAAGTTTAATTCTAAGCCTTAAAAGTTTGCAAACACTTAAGTATCAATAACATTGAATAAGAAAAATAAAATATACTTTAAGAAAAAAAAAATTAACCCAGCCCGGTCCGGACCCGTTAAGCCCACTACCATCCTGGAACCCCAGCCCACTAACTAGCCCGGAACAATAACCGGACGGGCTATTTTTTTTCGTGTCCAGCCCGGACTAGTCCATCCGGTTAACACCTTTACCGTGAAGTCCCCGCAATAGTTGCGCCTTTGTGCCCAAAACACCACCAGAAATATGTACATTCACAATAAGTCCAAAAGTGTGGCATGAGTACGTAAATCAACGCATACTCAGTAAGTATCTGGCCTAACCCCGGACAAGTAGTGATGAGGGATCGACATCAATACTTACTAGTGGTCCAATATATCAAGTACAGTAGAAAGTAAACAAGTATGAAGCATGGTAATTAAAAAGTTAAAACAAATATATGTACATGATACAATAGTCATCTGAACAGTAAACACAAGTCCTCAAATATCGATCACTTCCTCAAATGGAGTATATAATATGGTCCCTACCAGATAGGTCATCACAACTCAAGTCAGGAAAACTCACGGATACAAGGCTTCTTGTCAAATATTACACACGGTTCTGCTGAGGCGAACGGCCCAATCCCATAAGAGTGTGGTACATAATACTGTCGAGGCGAACGATCCGATCCCATAAGAGTGTGGTACATAATCTTGCCAAGGCGAACGACTTGATCCAATAAGAGTGTGGTACATAATCCTGCCGAGATGAACGACCCGATCCCATATGAGTGTGATACATAATCCTACCAAGGCGAACAACCCGATCCTACTAGAATAAGAAGCTTTAACGGGTCCTTGACCCCCACTAACGAATATATATATGTGAGTTATGAAATTTAAGGAAACTTTTTGATGAATACGCACAACAAGGGAGAAATTCGTAAAGGAAGAATAATTTTCCGCCGCTAATCAAGTAGCTCGTCGAATATCTAAAAAGCGAGTACGATACTTTACGCGAGTCTAGTCTCATGATAAATGTAAATAAAAGCATTTAAACATGCAAGAAAGACTCAAATAGTATAATTTAAACATGGCGTGAGTCTAAGTCTACCCGGACATAATTAGAAATCCTAGCATATGCACGGACACTCGTCACCTCATATGTGTGTATCTCTCACAACATGTAGAACATAAGAATATATCACCTACGGGGTAAATTCCCCCTCAGAAGGTTAGACAGGATACTTATCTCGCTCTGAAATTCCATAACCGGCTCCAACGCCTCTCTAGCACCTCACACCAATGCCCATCGATCAGAAACTAGTCAAACAATCATGAAAACCAATAAAAATATACTCCAACATCATAATTAATTAATTTATAACACTTTCCAACTCCGCTCGAAAAGTCAACTAAGTCAACCCTCGGGCCCACATGCCCGAATGAAAAAAGAGTGAGCCAAATCCCGTACTCAACAAAGCATTCTGCCCTGCGATCATCGCACATGCGGCCAAATAATCGGACTTGCGACTCCGCACTTGCGAAAAACATCCATTGCAGGTGCGGTTCCTTCTAAGGCCAGCCAAACCTCCTTCTGTGAAAAATTTCTCGCTTTTGCAAGCCTACACTAGCCCTTCCCAACTCCACTTCTGCGGAGGATTTAATCGCGCATGCGGAAGCGCGCCTGTGGTTGAGCCTCCGCATCTGCGGAAGGCCATGCCTCTTCGCCTTTGGCTTCTGCATTCCACTGCCCGCATCTGCGAGCTCACAGGTGTGGTGGATTCCTTGCACCTGAAAATCCAGCCAGCCTCAATCACATCCGCTTCTACGACCCCTGGGCCGCATCTGCGGTCTCGCACCTACGGCCAAAACCTCGTAGGTGCGATTATACCAGAAACCTTAAGCTTCAGCAATTATGATTTGATTCCAATCTAATTCACAACCGAGGCCCCAGGGACCCCCATCCAGCCATAACAATGCATCCTAAAACATGATATGAACTTAGTCAAAGCCTCCAATCACGTCAAACAATATCACAATTTATGACTCGACGGCCAAAACCTTTATTTCAACTTTCAAACTTTATCGAACGCATCCGAATTATACTTAAATATCCTAGAATGATGCCAAACTTTACGTGCAAGTCATAAATCACAATATGTAATTCCAAGGCTAGGAATCCCTAACGTACATCGATAACACCAAAGTCCACTTCAAGTCCAACTTAGGAATTTTTAAATTTTTCAAAATGCCAACTTTTCACAATAAGCGCCGAAATGCTCCCGGGCGACCCGATACTCAACCCGAACATACGCCCAAGTCCAAAATCATTATACGAACCTATTTGAACCTTCAAATTCCGATTCTAGATCATTTACTCAAAAGTCAAACCCTCGTCAACTCTTCCAACTTAAAGCTTCCAAATTGAGAATTTCCTTCTGAATCAACTCTGAACTTCCCAGAATTCAATTTCGACCATACGTACAAGTCATAATACATAAAGTAAGTCTACTCAAGGCCTCAAACCGCCTAACGATGCGCTAGAGCTCGAAATGACCGGTCGGGTCGTTTAAAAAAGGTTAAAACGCGCCTACTAATTGCCTAGCATTTAAATTAGTTAAATTAGTTAAACAAATAAACTGACTTTTTGGATTTTTATTGTTGAAAAGATATGGAGAATCAATGATGGGTCAGTTCACTTGTATTGGACAAGCTGGCCTATTTTGGTTATCACATGGCCATTGGGCCAAATTATTTGGTACTAAGCTATTGGCATCTTTTGAAATTAAATGGCCATTGGGCCAATTGCTGGTTATTCTCTTTGGGCCTAGTATTTTGTTTTTCCTAGTATTTGCTCCCCATTGTAAGTCACATGAAAGATAAGGCCGAAGGCACAAACAAACAATCAACTATTGGTACTAAAATTAAATTAATTAATAATATTGGAATGACACAAACTAAAGACAAAAGTCAATTAAGAATCATATGGGCCCACAACCTTTGAAATTCTTCCCAACAAAGCACACTTGACATTTAGTTTCCACATTCAACTCTTAATTAACAAGTCCTATTTAATTCCTACATTTAAGTCCTAACTAACAAGGCAAATATGGATCTTCTTTCAACTACTTGACATTTAAGTGAATTGAAATTACGTCCTATCAATTTGTTAATTAACCTATAACCTAGCAAGAAACAATAAAATGAGAACGCCTAATCATTGAAGGCATCATTTTAACCTCACACTATGCTTAAACCAAAAACTAACCTCCATGAGCACAAATAAAATAATCCAAATTAAAAAAATAGAACATGAAAAATTGAAACGCGGCTTCGAACACTATTGAAGCGAGATGGCAGTAAAGAAGAGTGAACTTAAATGAAACAAAATATGCTTAAAACTTTCACACATTTGGACAGAACACAAAAGCCAATTTAGTTTAAAGCGTTGCTGAAAATAGTTCCATTTTTATTATTTGAACAGCTATATACGACAAGCATAACCACTTTTGTCTATGGATCGAAATTATTAAGCCGGCCGAGGATGGTCAGATTTGATAAGCACCAATATCCATGACTGAAAAAGATATAGCATGTACGTCTCTAAGATTTGAAACAATAACAGTTATTTAAAACCTCCACAACTTAGATTTCAAACATACGAACATCCATATTTGCATACATTAAGCTAAGGAATATCTCACACGGTGGAAGTAAACATTCAAAACATCATGATTCTCATTCATTTTTATCACAGCAGTCATATGGAGGTTAACAGAATACCTTGTTGTAGAATTTCGAGAAAGAAACAACAAGAAAATCTTTTGATATCAAAGCTACTTGGGACCAACAAGCAGAACCAGCAGTGAAAAGCAGCAGCAAATCAGCAGTAGCAGAACCCAAGAATACCCCAGAAAATCTAGCAAGAAGCACCGGAGGCTAGAAACTATGTAATTTCAGAAGTTAAAAAACAAGATCTTTTGTTTTCTCAAAGATTATGCACTCAGAAGATCACTCACAAAGATTTCATTTCTTCAACTTACTTTGATGTTTAGCAGAGGCCTTTTTACTTTTTTTAGTTGTGTCTTTCTTAGAGTGTAAAGGATGATCTCCAAATGTGTGAGAAATGAACTCTTAGGTAGGAAAAAAAAAACATCTTTTGGACAGATTTTGGTTTACCAAACGTCTGCCCAAAAAGACTAACTTTTTCTACCAAATACCTACCCAAAAGACTCACTTGTGTGTGCTAAAAGTATGTCCAAAGGTTGTCCAAAAGGGAAAGGACAGTCCAAACCAGCTAAAATGGCAAAAACATGGAGGAAAATGTATTTTCAACCACTCTAGTACTAAAAAGTAAGCTACTAGCATATCCTATTTCATGACTACACTAACTAAACTTCAGTTATGAACTAAAACAGTACCGAACCCCTTGATTTTGAACCAAATCAATTTCAAACAACTAAGAATTGTCAAAACAATAAATAAGACTTTCAAATGGAACTAATACTCAAACTAACTAGATTGAAATAATTTGATTTGTGCAAACTAACATGGAACTAACATGAAATAATTTGATTAGCTCATTTTTCTCATTCTCAACCACAGTCATCCCTACCTTTTTAGGCACACATTGCACTGGGCTTACCCAGTTGCTGTCAGAGATAGAAAAGATGATACCTGCATCGAGTCACTTAATTACTTCCTTCTTCATGACTTCTTTCATGGTGGGATTTAATGTCCTTTGCTGCTCAACACTGGGGCGGTGTCCATCTTCCAAAAAGATTTTATGCATGCAAAACGATGGACGTATTCCCTTGATGTACACAATTGTCCACCCTATAGCCTTTTTATGCTCGCGAAATACTCTGAGCAATTTTTCTTCTTGTACATTAGTCAAGCTGGATGAGATAATTACTAGCAATATTTCAGAGTTCCCCAAATAAGCATAGCGGTGATGCGCTGGAAGGGGCTTAAGTTCTAGCTTTGGAGCTTCTTCAATAGATGGCTTAGGAGGGGTCAGAGTGAAAAGCCTGTCCAACTCCTCAAATCTCCCAAACCCATGGATATAATTGTACGACATGTCAAGTACTTGCTCAATTTCGCCCATCATCTCATCTTCACTATCTTCTTCATCCCCAATCAAAGCTCGTTCAAGAGGATATATGGGGCTCATATAAGGCACCAATGATGTGGCATCGCTTTCCACCACAGAAATCATGGATAGCTCTTCATAGTGGGCTGGCAATCTGAAAGCTTTATACATATTGAATACCTACACTCGATCACCTACTCTCATCGTCATCTTTCCTTCGCATACATCAATAATAGCTCGCACCGTGGCTAAAATAGATGCCCCAAAATAAATGGGACTTCCTGATCAAGTTCGTAGTCTAAGATAATGAAATCAACAGGGAATATGAAAGACCCCACTTGAACTAACACATCTTCAATCACTCCTTCAGGATGAGCAAGGGAGCGATCAACCAATTGTAAGATTACTGTTGTTGGGGGCGGCTCACCGAAGCCCAACTGTCTGAACACAGATAGCGGCATCAACCCAAGATCACACAAAACTCTCCTGACTGCATGCTTACCAATGGAGATTTGGATAGTGAAACTACCAGGATCCTTCAATTTCTGAGGTAGCTTGCTTTGGATTCTTAAGCTACATTCCTCGGTAAGTGCCACAGTCTCGAATTCGATCAACCTCCTTTTATTTGCCAGTATGTCCTTGATGTATTTTGCATATTTGGGCACTTCTTGCAGAATGTCTACCAGTGGAATATTGATTTGCACTTGCTTCAAAATATCAAGAAACTTTTTATAGGCAGCATTATCCTTCACTTTCCGCAATCTTTGAGGGAATGGGGGTGGTGGCCTCGCAGCTAATGGTGGGGGTTCCTTAGCCACTGCCTCTTCAGCTGGCTTCTCTAACTCCTTTAATTTTTCTGATTGTGACTCTATAGTGTCCGGCTTCTCATTAAAAATCACATATTTTCTCCTTTTCGACTGGACTTCTTCTAATTGTCTCCCATTCCTCAATGACACATCATTAATAGATGATTTAGGATTAGCCTCAGTGTCTCTTGGAAGAGCTCCAACTAGTCGAGTATTTTGGGCACTGGCAAGTTGTCCCAATTGTCGCTCCAAATTTCTCATTGCTGCTACTTGGGCCTGCTGGTCAGCCATCACTCTTTTCATCATCTCTGTTGTTTGGGCCTGCTGGTCAGCCATAACTTCCTTCATCATTTCCTCAAGGTGACTTGTCGAGTTTGTATATTGTTCAGCCTGAGGTGGTCTATATTGTTGTTGAGGTACTTGTGGCCGGTATTGATTCTGAGCACCTTGGTTTCCACCCAAGAGAAATTTGGGTGGTTCCTCCAACTGTGATTGTAAGTGTTCCCATACTGGTTTGCCTGGCCTCTATTTGTATTACCCATAAAATAGACAGACTCAGGATTAACTGGGCATAAGTCACCCGTATGACCCTCTCCACATACTTCATAAGATAATTACACATGTTGCACTGGCTGAGCTTGTTGCTTGATAATAACCAAGGTCATCTGATTGACTTGGTTGGTCAATGTGGAAATCTGTGTTGATAATGCAGAAATGACATCTAGCTCGAGAACCCCTACAGATTTTGCACAACGTGTCTGCCCATCTCTCCTTGCCAATCAGGATTGATTTTGGAGAATTTGTTCAATAACGCATATATCTCATCAAAGCTTTTCTCCAACACTTGACCTCTAGCTGCAGTATCTACCATAATTTTTTTCTTATGATGTAGCCCTTCTATGAAAGTGTGAGCTAACACTTCGTTTGTCTGATTATGATAACGACAGTCTCTGAGCAGCCCCTTGAACCTTTCAGTATAAAGACTCCCCAACTTTCTGTTTGAAGGCGATTATCTCACTTCTAATCTTTGCAGTTTTGCCTGAAGGGAAGAACCTTGCCAAATATTTCCTTGCTCGATCATTCCATGATGTAATAGAATTAGTCGATTCTGCCTTCAGCCATCGCTTTGCTTTACCCAACAAAGAGAACGGGAAAAGTATAAGCCTCACATAGTCTGGAGTGACCTTGTTAGTGATGTAAGTATCACTAATCTCCAATAAATTCAGGATATGCTGTTGTGGATCCTCGTGTGGAAGACCCATAAACTGCTCATTCGTATGAAGTAACTAGATCATGCTTTGTTTCAGCTCAAAATGCCCAGTGATTCTAGGCTTCACAATGCTGGAGGTGAAATTAGCAATGTTGGGCATTGCCACCTCATGAACAGCCATATGTTGCTCCTCTACCATGTTCACAGGAAATTGAACAAGTGCCTGAAGATTATTTGTGTCCCTTGCTTCCCTCAACCTCCTATGAAATGTTCTCTCAAGTTCGAGGTCAAAGCCTTGAAGTCTATCCTTGATTCTGACCCTTTGCATTCAATCAAGGTTCCTAAGAGTAGAGCAACAATTAAGTAACGTTAGATTTGATGAAATAAACAATTAAAGCAAAAACTAGAAAGTATTCAATATTCAAGTCCTCGGCAACGGCACCAAAAACTTGTTTCTCCCTAACACACACGCAAGTATACGTGGTCGTACAAGTAATAAAATAATAAGTTGAGTGTCGAACCCACAAAGACTTGTATTAACTACCCACTAAATTCACCAAGATTGTTATTTAGTTGAGTCAATTCGAGTTCAAATGTGTGATTATACTAAACAATAATTATAACTAGTAACTAAATTATCAAGCAGCAAAATAGTGGTTGTGTATTTAGTAGAGACAAATATTCCAGGGTTGTGATCGATTCACCAATCTTATTGTGTTTTAGTTAACTCTCCCTTTCATACAATTCACTCATGGTTGCTAATTAATCGAACAATTGCTCTCATAGCCTTCTCCCAAAGTACTACTCGCCTATTCAAAATAGATTAACGCTTATATTCCTATGAAATCAATCGATTAAGAACGCATTAAGATTATGATATTTAATTAAGCATGGTGACTAGGTATATTCCTATCCTAACCACAAATCCTCCCCCTCCCCATCAGAGTTAAGATCGTGCTCTCTTCAATTCTTCTCTAATCTAAACACGGCTTTCCCAAGCATAGCATATATAGTAAATAGAACGTAACTATTGGCCAGACAATTAAGCAATTAATCACAGAATTGAAGAAACAACCATATATTGATGAATTGTAATCAAGGTTAAGTCAACGTTAAAAAATAATATTCATGGCTAAATCACAACCCTAGAACTATGGATTTTAGCCACTCATGATAATATCAAACAATTTTCTAAGTGTTGGATAATTGAAAATACGAAGAAATTATGAAGAAAACTGAGATCTCCTAGCTCTCAGATGTTCCTCGTGGGTATTCCATTTACAAAGCGGCATCCCCCTCTCTAAAAATAAGCTTAGTCTTGATTTTATACGCATTGGGTAGGTCTAGGGCCGAAATAATCTTGCCCCGGGAAAACTTGGATAACTTTCCCATCACCAGCGTCCAGCCCAGCGCCCCACACTGGCCCTGGACCTGGCTTATTAAAGTTTCTATCACTGGCGCCACAGGTGGCGTGGAGCGCTTCCTATGGCGCTGAAAATCCATTTTTTCCGTTTTCCTCCGTTTGGGCTCTAATCTTGCATCTTTAGCCCCCAATTGCTTCCGGATGATTCCTATACATAAAAACACCCCAAATTAATATACATCAACACATTTTACATCCGAAATCCACGAAACATGAGTAAAACATGAGACGATATACATATAAATATATATACTTCAATCTAAACATCATGGAGTTCTTGTAAGAATGAAAGTTGGTGTTGTGTATACTATTCTCTTGATTGGTTTAACTCTTTATGTTTATCCTCAAATTACTCATGGGTAAGGTGGAATGGTAGGCACTAAGTAGGCTTGCTTGACTGGGGCAACTCAGTCGAGCACATGTCCTGCTTCATAAGGTCGGGGCGTGACAATGGCAGCCAATGATGTCAATATCATACACAACATTGAGAGGCACGGACATGATTCAATCAGTGATAACAAAGTGGATGAGACAAACCCGGTTCAAGGTGGCCAATATCTTCGGCACGTGCGGGAATTGACTCTCGATGATGCGAAGGAGGAACATGTCGTGGAAACTATTAAAATCATGAGAGAACAGTAGAAAGCAATCATGAAACACCTCTTAAGGAAGGATCGAGTGATGAATGAGTTAAAACAAGCATTGTCAGGTGCCTTCAATAACATGAACGGAAGGGGCCCAATTCCTCCAAGTATCCCTGCAAACCAAACAGCTCATAGGGTCGATAACAATACACCAAGAGGCAAAGTCGGTTTCGACAAAGCCAGAGGGACTAGTAGTGGATCTGGGAATAACAACATGAATATACATTCAAAACGAAGATCATGAGGTTTATGAGTTAAATGAATGAACGAATGGATCAAAATGCGAAGGAGTTTCACGCTCGGATGGATCAGATTCTAGGTGCACCGCTAGTAATAAAGGCCTATATTCAAGAAAATACACACAATTGCCATTTAAGTCAAGCGCAAACACCAGAGTTAATTCCAAAGAGGTTTAGGATGCAAAACATACCAAAATATGATGGTACTTAGGATCCACATGAGCACATCTCAACCTACACCACGACTGTGAAAGGGAATGATTTAGCTCAACATGAGATCAAGTCGATTTTTCTGAAGAAGTTTGATGAAACCCTCACAAAGTATAATGATCCGACCGGTCGTTTTACTTTCTAGATCACTGTTACCTTAGTTAAGACTCCCCATATGTGCATGTACTATTTTATGATTTACGAGGATGGTTGGTTTAGGTTTGGAAGGGTTCAGGTTGAAATCAGAACACTTAGTTCCTTGATAGTGGCCTTTGATGGCTAAGTTTGACTTGAGTAAATATTTTGAATAACTGACCTTGGAACTGGGATTTGATGGTTCCAATAGATTTTTTTGATGATTTTAGACTTGGGCGTGTGTTCGGATCAGGTTTCAGGTGATCCTAGAACATTTCAGCGCTTAATGTTGGAAGGTGGTTCATTGAAGGTTTTCTTGTTCTTTAAATATAGTTTGGAGTAGACTTTGGTGTTATCGAGGTCCATTTGGTATTCCAAGCTCGGTAATAGTTCTGTATGGTGATTTATGACTTGTACAAAATGAATTGGAGTGATACCGAGTAGTCTAAGTATGATTCAGCACGTTCGGAGCTGGTTGAAAAGTTTGAAGTTCATAAGTTGATTCAATTTGGTTTTGGGTTGCAATTCTTAGATTAGATGTTGTTTTATGTGTTCTGAGGGTTCGAGCGGGTCAGTATTATGGTTATAGACTTGTTGGTGCATTTGGACGGGGTCCCGGGAGGCTCAAGTGCATTTCAGAATGCTCGGAGCTAAGTCCAAAACTGCTGGTGTACTGGTTCTCGTTTCCTTCCTCACGAACGCGGAAGAACCCTCACGTTCGTGATGAAGGATTTGGGGGCTAGGTGATTTTTCTCTTCGCATTCGCGAAGCTTCAGGACTTGTGGCCTTCGTGTTCACGATGTCCTGGTCGCGTTCGCGTAGAAGGGATTATAGGGCCAGGGGTGTGTGGGTCACTGCTCTTCACGTTCGCGAAGGGTGGGTCGCGTTCGCGATGCTTGGGTTGGTCAAGACTTCGTGATCGCGAGGACCCTGTCGCATTCGAGAAGGAGAGTTTCAGAGGCTTGGGCAGTTTTGCCTTCGCGATCGCGAGGGCTTGTCCGTGATCGTGAAGAAGGCAGATCTAGGCAGTGACTTAATAAAAATCGGGATTTTGGCCATTTTGTTCATTTCTTGGCCGATTTTGGAGCTTTTTAGAGAGGGATATTCACCTAACATCTTGAGGTAAGTGTATTTTACACAATGTGAGTTTAATATCTAGATTATGGGTAGATCTTAACATTGAAATTGTAGAAAGTTAAGTATTTTGTTGAAAAACTTAGGTTTTGATAAATAAAAAAAGGGATTAGACCATGAAAATAGTTATGGAATTAAGTAGAAATTGTATATTTGTGTTCGTGAGGCAGTGAGTAACAACTATTTACAAATATTTTTGGAATCCGGGCATGTGAGCCTGGGGTGAATTTTAGGATTTTTCCAAATTGGATTGGTAATCACTCTAATAGTTAAATTATAAACTTTTGAGCAATTATTGATTAGTTTGTACAACCTTTGGCTAGTTTCGGATTGTTCGGCACCGACTTGAGGCTTTTAGAGTGATTTGTGGACCGGAAAGTGGACTTGGGAACGAGGTAAGTCTCTTGCCTAACCTTGTAAGAGGGAATTAACCCCATAGGTATTTAAATTATTATTTGCTACTAATTGTGGATGCTACATATGCACGAAATGATGAGAGTCCGTGCGTAGCTAAAATTCATATTATATACGGGTAGACATAGGCCTTTATTATGCTATTACTTGCACTCTTTGAACTCAATTCGCTAGTTTAATTGCTTGAATTAATAAGTAAAAGTTGGTTAAAGATTGTGTTAAATCAAGCTTCATTACTTAGAGATTTGGCGGAATGTTTAGTCATTGATGGAAATTTATATTCTTTTATGGGCTTACCTTGAAGCTATAAATACTTAATTCGTAATCCAAAACGTTTCCCTATTCATGTGGAACGGGCCGAACACCTCGACAATATTTATATATATTATGGGATGCATCCATGGATCGGGCCGTACGACCTCCGTAGTGTATGTATACGATTATTATGGATCGGGTCGTACGACCTCAGCATAACTCATGCGTGTTGTCACTCGGAGTCCAATTATACTTTATATGTATTTCATGACTTGAGAATTTATAAATACATATTGGCCCCTTACTTGTTGAGATTAGCATGTGATATTTGAGGACTTCTAATTTTTATTTCGTTAAGGGGTCATTTAATTATTGCCTCTTATTCCATTATTGATGTTGCATTTCATGGCTTTTACATATTCTTATACATTATGTATAGTTCCCACTAGTTAGCGTCGATGTCGAACCCTCGTCACTACTTCTTCTAGGCTAGACTGGATACTTGCTGAGTACACCTTATTTACGTACTCATGCTACACTTCTGCACATGGCCTGCAGATTCTGAGGCAGGTGCATCTGGAGTTCGTCCGAGCATGCATCCGTATTACCCGGTGGCATAGTGGTGAGCTGCTTCTCATGCTCCGTTCTGCAGCACCCAGATCCTTCTCTTGTTATGTTTTATCATTCCTATCTATTCTGTTTCAGACAACAGTTCTTAGAGAGTTTTGTATATTCTAATAGATATTTGTGCACTTGTGACACCGGGTTTTAGGGAGTTCTAGTATACACTTATGGGTTTTGATTATTTAATTTACTATCTTACTTTCACGTTAAGTTTATGCTTACATTACTACGCTCACTTACTATTTGTTTCCTTACTAAATAAAAAATCAAAGACTTTGAAAATATTAAAAATAAGCAATTAAATGGGTAGTTCACGCGTTGGTTTTCCTAGCGGTGACGTTGGAAATTGGGCGCCATCACGACCTATAGTGAAAATTGGGTCGTGACACAAAGGGGGTTGTCATGGTATTCTCTCTTACCCCAACATTCAATTAACTCTTTTGATATGCTCATTAAGGCCCTTATTAGGTTTCAGCTATCACCAGTAAAGGGTCGTACGAGTTGGAGAACCAAGACAGAGTCAAATTACCTAGCAATTGGAACGTGACTCACTTCATAAGGTATTATTGCATATGAAGCCTACCAATATTGAAAATATGTGATGCACTCTTTTTTCTTTCGACCAGTTTTTTCCCAATCGGATTTTTCTAGCAAGGTTTTTGACAAGGCAGCGACGGAAAGTATACTATGAAGAGAACGCCATCGGCAAAAAAAGACCTTAAAATATCAAGGAACTAAAACTTTCACATCAATGGTAAACAGCTATGTGGATTGTTAAAAATCTTTGACTCAGTGGCAAACCTTGTTTTCTATTATTTAAAAAGGATTATTTAATAATTCACAAGTTGTTTCCACCAGTGAAGTATGAATCTGGGCACAAGACTTCCAGTGCTCTAATTCCATTCTTCGCATTCAAACACTAGGGAGAGGGAAATAATATCTGATATGGCAGTAGAAATGCCACAAAATTGGGACTACGAGAACCAGAATCAATGTTTCATCAGGACCGGGGACTGCATGATCAGCCATGTAGAAATAAGTTATACAGGTTAGCCACATGTATTGGTAGTTTTATTTACTTTAGCAAATGAATGCTTATGTACTTATAAAGATAGAAGGAATAAAATAAAGTTTCTTTTATTTTTATCTTATTTTTTGTCCAAATAATGAGTTAATTTTATCGTTTTAAAGTTAACTAAAACTTTAAATGCTTGTGGCGTAATAAACAGGAGACGTCCTCTTCAAGAGCACCATAAACATAAGGCCCATCTTTTTATGAAACCCTCATAGTAAAGGGTAGATTCCGGAAGAGTTTATGCCCGCAATTAAAAGCTATCGAATGAAAATATACCTGAAGCTTTAATTGATTAAATATAAAAGGAATATTTTTGTATAACACTTAAGCAAAAAATTATTTATTTATCAAGTGCAAAACTTAATGAAAGGTTTGGCATATTTACAATGTAAGAAAATAAAAGAACTTATGCATCATTGCCAGCAGGACCCGAAGGGAGAGATGGATCTATGTTTCCCCAGGTAGAAGAAGGCGGATCTACTGTTAGTTATGAGGCATTTATCTTCTTCAATCTCCCCTTCGATTCTCGAATACTCAGAACCAATGCTCATGGAGTCCGATGCAGAGGTCCGGGTAGGAAGATTTTCACGATTAGACAATTCCAGTTCTCGGGCCTGGGCAATACAATCGTCTATGATGGAGATGCCCACTTTGGCCTCCTCCAAAGTCTTCCTCTGCATATGATATATAATATAGGCTTTCTCGAATACAAGTGAATCTTCTTGATATTGGGGTTGAGTTTGGAGTTTATCCATTTCGGCCTGAAGACCGTCTTTTTCAGATCTCATGGCACTGAGGCAAGAGTCAAGCTCAATAGTTGTAGATAAGTGGATCCGGTTTTTCTCCATGACCCTCTTATACCTCTCTTCCATTTTGGCTCTTTTCTCTTCAACAACACTAGCCTCTTTGATCTTTGAGTGTTAGTCTGCCTTCAAATTGTTGATTTGATCCTCGAAGGTAGACTCACGCTGGGCAGCGGCAAGTACAATGTCATGAAGCTCGGCCACTTAGCCTTAGCCTCTTGAAACTTTTCGTGTAATTGAGCAGCTTATTGGTTGTGGGCCATTTTATCATGTTCGCTTTGCTGCAACTGAGCCTTGAGCTAGACCATCTCAGCAGTTTTTGCCTCCAACACCGGGAGGCGCGCAGCAAGTTGGCTCCTTTCGACCAAAAGTTGATCCCCTTTGGAAGCAAGTCCTTACTTATCAAGGATCAACTTTTGTAGGCCTTCAGAAGCAACAAAGTTGGCCTGTAAAAAAGAATATTAAAGTTAGGATTTTCGCTGCAACATGTAAGTAAAAAAAGAAGATATGAGGAAGCAAGTACGGTACCTGCGTCGCGCTATGCATGGCATTGTTTATCAAGAACTCTCCAGAAAGGGAACGCATTTTCTTCCAATCTTTCTTCGAAGCCAATGGCTTTAGTTAATTCGGAAGCTCCACCGGCTTAGACAAAATATGGTATTCTTTCGAAATCAAAAGAGTGGCACTTCTTCTCCCTCGAGGATCTGGGGAAGGGGTTGAATAATCATGCCTCAAATTCCCATGGTCGGGAGACCGAGGAGGAGAGGTGTCACTTTCTGGTTCACATGGTATCGGTGGAGGAGATGTAGGTGTTGCTGGTAGCGAAGGAGCAACTGGTATCGATAGGCATGAACCCATCGGTGTGGAAGGTGAAGAGGTATTAGTGGAAGAAGAAGTGTTGATGGTTATTTCCTCAGTGGTCGGAGGCATAAGAGGCCCAGGGTCCGAACTCCTTCGACTAGAAACATCAATGGGGGCTGGGAAGAGAGAATGAGCAATCTCTACCACGTCCATCTCACCCAAAAGTGCATGGGTTTCCGCCAGTGTTGGATTTTGAAGCTCCTCCAGTTGAGCATCCAATTGAGATGATGAAGATCTTTTTCTCCTTAGAAGGGAAACCTCTCCATCACTGGCTTCTCCTTCATCATCGAGGACCACTGTGACTGTGGGAGGCTCGATCATTGTTTTCTTTATTCTCTTCTCCTGAGTCCCAGCTGAGGAAGAGCATCTTCGTTTTATTTTCTTGCTCTCGGACTGGGGACTCTGAGAGGAGGTGCCCTCACCGGTAGCTCGGGGCAGATCCACGAGCTCTGTTCCGGGAAAGGGCATTTTCCACACCCTCCTGGACTCCTCGAGGTCAACTAAGGAGTCAACCTCGGGACATACAATTGAGCCCCTAGGAAGCCCTACAAAAGCGAAAATAGAGTACACTTTATTCACGAAATTACTTGTGCCCGTACAAGAATAAAGAAAAAGGACTATGCTTACCATGGGTTTTGGCTTTTCACCCGTATTTGAGGGGCATTTCCTTCTACCTGCGGGATTCTGGAGTGGTGATTTCCAAAAAAATTTGAACCTACTGATCGAAGCCTTGAACCCATGGTGGTTCCCATCGAATAGTTGAAATAAAAGAAACAAGAAACTCAGCAACAATGGAAAATAATATTTTCAAGAAGGAAGGAAGTGAGTGATCGAGAACTTACGAAAGCGATTCCACGACTCGTTAAAAGTTAGAGTCGTGGCCGGGATAATATCCCTAGTAGAAAAGACGACGAATTATTCCATCCATCCGCAATCGTTGTCATTGTCTACACTGGTGAGGAGAGCATGGTGGCCATGCTTGCTAAAGTTTATTACTCCCCCACAAAAGATTTTGGGGGAGTAAAGGTTCATTATGTGTGCAAAGATTAGGGTTTTTTCGGTCTCAGTGCACAGTTGGTGAAGGCAGGCCACCATTCGCCATATAGATGGGCTTACTTGTGCTAAGTAGACCTGATATCAATGGAAAAACTCTAAAATTATAGGATCGAGCCCTTCACTCGACCCAATAGACTCAAGGTAGAGGAATATATATATATATATATATACCCTCTTTGGAGAAGGTAACCCGCTCTATCATATTCGGGGCGAGGATTTTAAGATTGGGGCAGTTGCAGTCCTCCTTCATAGTTGGGATACTAGAAGGGCAAATGGAGGAGGGATACATGCCAACTACCCAAGTTCGTGAAGATGCAGATGGATGTTTCTCTTGAAAGTCATTCGCGGTGCTGAAATGATGTGGTATGATGGTGCTAACAGAGGGAGGATGTGAATTGACATCAACCTCTTTATCTTTGTTTTTCTTTGGGCCTCCACCGAAGAGAAGACCAGTATTTTCGAAGAAAGTAGTGTTAGAAGTCGTGGTAATAAAAGGTTAGTAAAAATTTTTCTAAGAGAAGTGAAGGTTGTGAAAAGTTTTTTAAGCAAATGCAGTGAAGAAGAAAGACTTACAAAAATTATGAAAGTGGAGAAGTAAAACTTATGAGTAGAAGAGAAGTTATAGACGACAAAAAACGTGATCATGATTACCTCAAAAATCGGCGAAAATATTTGCTGAATCGTGGGGCAACACGTGTTCGGGTTATTAAATATGAGAAGACGTGTATCCTTTCAAATATTAGAGATTATTCAGGAACTTTTTCTCCAAGTAAAGAATCTTCACCTACTTTTCGGTAACACTAAGTTGCATCACTGGAAGGTAGGAGGACTATCTGATGACACGTGGAACCGAAGATAGACTGAGGGCGAGCCAGGAAATAACTAATGCAGAATGCGACATATGTGATTGGTACCGAAGGGAATACAGTCGGTGATTGAAGTTCAAATATTTTCTATTAGATAGCATTCAATGAGGGAATATTCACTAGTATTAAAATAGCAACCGTTGCAAAGAATATTTGCATTCATAGTCTGCCGTTACACGTCCATCAATGATTCTTTTATTATCATTTAAAAGGAGTTTGATTCTAGGATCTTGTTTTTCTAGGAAAAACGATAAATAACGGGCTCAGTAGCCATTGTAAGGGAGAGAAACATTCTATACGAAAAAGGCTATATTCTATTAATTTCCTCTAAAATTAACAACTTTCTTTCAGTTTGTTGTTATTTCTATTTGTTCCCTCGGAAATGCTGGGCTCAGAGGTAGGCTTGTCATCTCCGTCAATTAAATCTCAATTTTAATTTTATCTCTTTATTATTTTTGGATCAAATCGATTTGCTTATTTATAAACAATATAACAAATTTAACTGTACCGCTTTGCGGGTAAACAACCTCTCTCTTTAAATTCAACATAATTTCTAGATAAGTTTCGATATGTTCATCTATTCTAAAGCAGTGACAATCATTAGAAAGTTTCGAAACTTTAAATTCAAATTCGAGTTTTTTAAAAGTATTACTTGTTTGAATTAAGTTTTATTTGCAAACGATTAAGAAATATCCTTTGGAGTTTATATCTCAGTTTTGAAGGTGTTTGGTGATGATTAAAGTTGATTTTGACTGAATTTTCAGATTAAAACTCGAAGAGAAATAAAAATACATGACATACAAAACACATACAACTTACATATTATATGTAAGTTATATGCAAATGTATGAAAAGTGTATGATATTGATGGAGTGGCATGCAAACTGTACTTGATTATACGTTTGAAGATGTATCAAAATTTGTATCAAAGTTGTATGAAAAATATATATACTTATAAAAATTATATAAAAGTTGTACAATATAGTATAAAGACATGCAAACTGTATTTGGTAGTGAGCTGATATTGGAGGACGTACTAAATTTATATGAATATTATATGAAAGAAGTATGAAAGTTGTATCCTTTTTCTTCCAAGATTCAATTTTGACTATTGCTTTTAAATTTATTTTGTGTTGTTGTGTTTCGAAAATATATCTGATTTCCTTTTCAATGTTTGCATTAAATTAATTGTTGTTTTTGAATATTCATGCATTCAAGTTTAAAGCTTTGAAGATGAAGCTGATTTTATTTTTTTAAAACTTGCGGTATGGTGTTGCATTTCATACCAAAAGAGTACAGGAGAGGGAGATAAAACTAATTTCCATTGTCGTCATTGAAGATAAACATTTAGATTAAGCTGATTTCCAATTAGCAAATTGTTGTGAATTCGTTAAATTTTGAAGCTACATGTTGATCGTCAAAAAGATTTTATTTTGGCGTGAATTAGAGGATTCTTTTGTACTTTCCAAAGTACCGTTCTTTCACTAAAAGCCCTAACCCTAGTTTCTTTCCTTTCCTTCTTAGTTCTTCCATCTCTCTTTGTTATTTCTTGGATGACTCTCTCGATTTTTTATCAGATGATAGAAATTTTCCAATGTGAAAAATAATATTCTATAGGTTAGCCTCTAAAGCGATGTGATATTTACAATGATTTTGCTATATTAAAAGTTTGCAGAACCTTCATTGTTCATTCCTTTTCAACATCTCAAAATAATAATCTTTTCACAATAAGTTTTCATCGTTACTATTTCCCGTTGAACTACAAAATTTAGGACCACCTTGTAAATTAAAATGGTTGTGATTTTTATATGGAGTATTAAATTTTTGCACTAAAGTATACTACTTTTATCTTATAATATGGTACTCAAATTATTAATTGTTATATGTTAATTGTATAAATGATTTATTTTTACTAAAAATAAACTTTTTCTTATCAATTTATTGTTTATAATTATAAAATGAATTGAGATACAAATTAATTTATATTATTTAAACTTAAAAATGTTGACAATAAGCACATTTTCGCGTTAATGACTTTAAATGCATTTAAGTTATTTTAACCAAAAAATGTTGATATCTCAGTCATATTTGCCTTCTACTATCGAAAATAACCTATATTTACCCTTCTTTCAGTTTTTAAGCGTAACTATTGTCATATTTTTGGATCAAATTTGTTCCCACCCATTAAATACCTTGGCCCCATCTAAAAGGATATGCGCCTGACCCTGATTGGATAAAAAGACCCACTTTATGTCTAACTAACACTCACCCGATCTATACTTATAACCCACTCATTCCCAAAAACAAAAGGCAAAAAAAATTTCAAATCATTCCTGTAATGACTTAGCCGGTCATTTTTAACTTTTAGAACCCCGTTCCCTAAAATAAAACTTTTCGTAGGTGCTTGTAATGATTTATGACTTGCGGGGATGGTTGGTTCGGGATTTGGAAGTGTTTGAGGTGAAACCGGAACACTTGGTTCCTTAAGTTGGCCTTAAAGTGCTAAGTTTGACTTCGGTCAACTTTTTGTGAAAACGACCCCGGAATAGAATTTTGATGATTCCAACAGCTCCGTATGGTAATTTTGGACTTAGGAGCGTGTTCGAAATTTTATTTGGAAGTCTGTAGTTAAATTAGGCATGAAATGGCTAAAAACAAGAACTTAAGTTTGGAAGTTTGACCGATGAGTTGACTTTTTGATATCGGAGTCGGAATCCAGTTCCGAAAATTTTTATAGCTCCGATATGTAATCTATGACTTGTGTGTAAAATTTGAGGTCAATCGGAGTTGATTTGATAGGTTCCGGCATTGAATGTAGAAGTTGAAAACTCTTAGTTTTATTAAGCTTGAATTGGGGTATGATTCATAGTTTTAGCGTTGTTTGATGTGATTTAGAGGTTCGACTAAGTTCGTATGATATTTTAGGACTTGTTGGTATATTTGGTTGAGGTCCCGAGGGCCTCGGGTAAGTTTCGGATGGTTAACAGATCAAAAATTTGAGTTAAAAAGCTGCTGCAATTTTTCCTCTTCTGTTGGACATTCTGGGCTGTGATCGAGCCCAGATATCGAGCCAGATATCGAGCCCAGGGTTGACGAGGTACAGGCTCGAGCTAGTGTATCGAAGCCATGATCGAAGGTCCAACTCGAGGGCCATGATTGAAGGTCCAGCTCGAGAGCCATGATCGAAGGCAAGGCTCGAGGGCCAGGATCGAGACCCAGATCGAGGGTCACAATCGAAGGCTCAAGCTCGATGCCATGATTGAGGCTATGATCGAAGGCCCAACCTCGATACCCTGATCGAGGCCATAACCGAGGTCCAGGCTCGAGCCTGTGATCGAAGCCGCGATCGAAGGCAAGGCTCGAGGGCATGATCGAAGGTATGGCTCGAGGGCTAGGATCGAGACCCAAGCTCGATGCCCTGATCGAAGGTACAACCTCGATGCCCTGATCGAGGGCACATGTTCGATACCGTGATCGAGGCCCAGTTCGAGGACCAGTTTCGAAGGCTACTGGGCAGTTTTATAAAAAGAGGGCATTCGTCTCATTTGCCATTTTTGACGAACTTGAGCTTGAGCAGAGACGACTTTTGGCAGATTTTCAAGGGAAAAATATTGGGGTAAGTGATTCTAACTTGGATTTGGTCTACATATACAAGTGTATCATTGTTTTTCACAATTTAATTAGTGTTTTGAAATTTGAGATTTGGAAAAGTTTAGAAATCTCATAGAAATGAAATTTTGAGATTTCGGTATCGATTCGGAGTCGGAATTGAGTGAAACTGGTATGGTTGGACTCGCAATTGAATGGGTTATCGGATTTCATAACTTTTGTCGGATTCCGAGATGTGGGCCCCGCAGGCGAAGTTTTAATTAATTTCGGGATTTTTATTAAAAATATAGTATTTCCTTATAGAATTTATTTTTTATAATTTTTAGTGATTGTATCGAATTATTTTGGCTAGATTCGAGCCAGACAGAGTTGGATAATCATGGAAAAGGCAAAATTGTGGATTAAATTGGAGCAAGACGAGGTAAGTCTCTTGTCTAATCTTGTGAGGGGGAAATTACCTCATAGGTGATTAAAATTAAATAATTGTTGCTAATTGTGGGGGGCTACGTACGCACGTGGTGACGAGAGTCCGTGCGTAGCTACTATTAATACTAAAGTCCGGGTAGTTTAGGACTCAAAGTATGCCTTACTTGTGTAAATTGTATTCTTTAATTTATTTATATTAATTGATATCTATATGAATATATTGTGAATTGTTAGATAAAGATATTAAAGGATGAAAATCTCATAGGCTTGATTGTCTGTTTAAATCAATTAATTGTTAAAAAAAATTGTTCTCCTCCCAAATTCATCTTATAATGAATATACTCTCCTTCCGGAGGCACATAAGAAAATGTCCTCCTTTCTTGTGGAGCGGGCCGAACGCCTCGGCAGGATAGATGCATCTATGGATCGCGCCGCACGTCCCTCGGCAGTGTACACGACACTCTGGATCGGGCCATACGTCCTCGGCAGAAATCGTGCTTAATAATAATAATTACACGATACTTTAATAATTTATTTCAGCTTGTGAAGCTAAGTAATAAATTGGAAAATCCTTGGAATTTAATGAATTATTATTCTTGCTTGTTTAGGAATTAATTGTTACTCCTGTAAATGAGATTTAATTGATAAATTAGAATTTATTTGAATTGAAGGAATTTAATTAATATATTGAGAATTGTTACATTTGAAGGAATTTGATTATTTTCGCTGATTAAATAAATTATTTGTAAATTCTGTAAATCGTGCTGATTTGAATATTCTAATTTTATTTCAATTATTATTGACTCATAGTGAGTGTCAAAATCGGCCATCTCGTCTCTACCACTTCGAGATTAGGCTTGATACTTACTGGGTACACGTTATTTACGTACTCATACTACACTTGCTGCACTTTTTGTGCAGGATCTGAGACAGGTACTAGTGGAGGACCTATCATCACATACCCACGTCACCCCGAGGCATAGTGGTGAGCTACCTTTCTGAGCCGTTCTGCAGCTACCAGTGTCTCTTCTGATATTTATATTATGTCTATTTCATTTCAGACAGTATTTGGAGTTTTGTATAATCTACTAGATGGTCATGCACTTGTGACACCGGGTCTTGGCACACACATTGGTAGAAATTGGTATTTTATTTTTTATTTTTATTTTGAATAAAAGTTTAACCAATGTACGTTTGACTTATTAATTGGCTTGCCTAGCTGTAGTGTTGGGCGCCATCACGACCTATAGGTGAAATTGTGTCGTGACAATTCCGCCACATCTCCATCCTCACTTAATTTGAGATTAGAAAAGGACAAAGTAGTCTGATCAGAATTTTTTGCGTTAATAATAAATATATTAAAAGAATGGTTACGAGAAAATTAAAATAAAGAAGGTAAGCGTAATATTATAAATCACAAGCAACTTTAGTGCGACAGAACGAAACCTGAGGGGGGTCTATAAAATTTTGGAAGAATTATAGCCCTTGTCACTTGGTCTAACAACCCAACCAAAAATGACCGATATTTGAAGTCCTTACCTGGTTTGACCCGGGTTGTACATAATTTGAAAGAAAATTTTCAGTCTTTAGCCTATTATTAAAGGCACACTTTTAGAGTTTCTTTATTTTCTTTTTTCTTCATTCTCAGCACACTCTATACTCTCCACCGCCTCTCTCTGCATTCTCCTTTCTTTATCTTCTCTAACTCACATAGATCTGAATATTTATAGATTTCAAACTTGATTTAAAGTATTTTCTCTACTAAGTTGCTTAATTTTCCTAAAGATTTATGGATCTCAAATATTTGAATCTCGATTGATGTATGTCCAAATTTAAAATTAAAGGTTTGTTGCAGCCATATTCAAAACTCCATTGAAGGAGCTTTGAAGCTCTAAATTCAATTCAGATTTAAAAAATCTAACTCTAAAGTAATTGGGTTAAGTTAAAAATTATTGTAAAAGCTTGTAGTAATACAAATCTTGAGTGCTTGGTTGATTGTGTTTAATTAACGTTGGTTTTGAGAACCATACCAGCTGAAGAAGGAAGTTGAATTTGAAATCTAATTGTATACAACGTTATATATCATTATACAATATTATATAATATTATACAAAATTATAATAAGGGTATAATGTTGTAAAATATTTTATATTGATCTTTCTTTTGAAATAAGTTCCTCTTTCACTATAGTAATTTTAGTTTTGTTGCATGTTTTTTTTATTTTTGTTGTGCCACAATTCCCTTTTGCTTTTGTTTTGGGTACTTTTTGTTTAGATTTTCCTTTTTGCTTTTACTTCGTATTCTCAATTTTTTTTATTAACATTGATTTTGCTTTTCTGTACTAGCAAAATACTGGTATACAATAATTTATATAAAAGTTTATACAAAGTTATACATCATTATACCTATACTGTATAGATGCAGTTAAAACTGAAAATATTTTTTTTTGTATTTTTCTTGCCTTTTCTCAAACAATATAAAGTCAATTTTTTGGATGATTTCTCGGCTGAATCATAAACTTCCAGATTTTTTTGCCAAATCAGAAACTTTGGAGCAAATTTTTCTATTTAGAACGTGGAGAATAAGAGATTTTAGGTCTGTTTTTTGCGTTTTTATAGCTAGAGTAGGAATATATAAATTTGAGTAAGAAGGAGAATGAAAAACTATGGAAAATTTGCGCTAAAATAAAAAAGGGCATAAGATTATTTTCGGATCTGAGCCAACTAATATTGGACTACAGATTTGTAAACTTATATTTGGGTCATCCGTAAAGTTAGCTTGTGGAGTGTATTATTATGTAATTCTTCCTAAAATTTTCCATAATCGTTTTTTCATTTCTATAATAATTTTCTACTCATTCAAAACGTGGTAGTACAATTTGGCAACTAAAAAGGAGGGGAAAAAAAGGTCTCGTGTAAATCGTTATTCCTATTATGGCAACCGTCCGTTCAAACACACACACACACACACACACACACACACACACACACACACACACACACACACACACACACACACACACACACACACACACACACACACACACACACACACACACACACACACACACATATATATATATATATATATATATATATATATATATATATATATATATATATATATATATATATATATATATAAGTTGAATCATTGTTCAGAACTCCGTAGTATTTTAAGTTTGATTTCTTTCTTTTTATTGAGTATAGTTGAGAATTTTGGGAAAAGAATGTGTGAAAATACTCCTGAAGAAGTGTGATAACCCGATAGGTCATCTTTAAATTTAACATTCAATTCTATGCTCTGAGATCTCGAATAGTACCATTCAGCATTCCTCGACTTGCATGCGCAGTCCGTATATTTTTTCGAAAAACTTTTATGTGAAAAATTGATAAAAATGTGAAATAGTGCTTCAAAACACATTTAAGTTACTTCGGTCAATGTTTTGAGCAAACAGACCCGGATTAGTGTTCTGACAGTCTCAATGGGTCCGTATCATAATTTGGGACTTGGGTGTATGTCCGAAATCGAATTCGGAAGTCCCTAACTCGAATTATCGCCATTTGACAGAAACTAGAAATTTAAAGGCTTAAAGAATTTCTAAATTGGCCATAATTGGATTTTTGTTGATACCGGGTCCCGATTTGGATTTTGAGAGTTGGATCAGCTTCGTAACAATATTTATGACTTGTGTACAAAATTTAAAGTTATTCTGAGGTGCGTAGGCACGTTTTCCGTTAGTTTTTGAAAAAGATAAAAGGTTTGATTTTATAAAGCTTGAATTTTTAAAGTTTGATCAGAGTTTGGCTTTTATGCAAACGACTCCGGAATGGAGTTTTGATGGTTCCAATAGCTCTGTATGGTAATTTTGGACTTAAGAGTGTGTCCGAATATTTATTTGAAGGTCCGTAGTTAATTTTGGCTTGAAATGGCGAAAGTTGGAAATTGAAGGTTTGGAAGTTTGACCGGGAGTTTATTTTATTGATATCGGAGTCGAAATTCAGTTCTAGAAATTTTGATAAGTCTGTTATATCATTTATGATTTGTGTGCAAAATTTGAGGTCAATCGGACTTGATTTGATAGGTTTTGGCATCTAATGTAGAATTTGGAATTCGAAAGTTCATAAGTTTCTTAGGCTCGAATCGATGCTTGATTCGTGATTTTTAGGTTTGGTACCTCGGGAAAATTCTTGAATAAATCTTGTGTGAAAGTGGTGGTTACCGAAATAACCTTGACCAGAGCGAAATAGAAAAGTCTCGTCACCAGCGCCATGGTAGCGTGGTGCGCTAGCCCTGGCGCTGAGATTTTTTTGAGATTCTGGAAATAGCGCCACAGGCAGCGCCCCACGCCACCTGTGGTGCTACCAACATTAACTCTCTATAAACGGGGGATTTCGCCATTTTTGACTTAAACAGAGTTGGGGAGTTCGGTTTGGGCGATTTTCAAAGGCAAACTTCACAAATTGGTCTAGGGTAAGTAATCTTAACTTGATTTGGTCCATTATTCATGAATCTAACACTATTTTCAGCATCAATTTCGTGATTTGGGGATTAGAATAGAGATTTTTCCAAAATAAGATATAAAGATTTGAAAGGCAATCCGATGCCGGAATTCGATAATTTTTGTATGGTTGAACTCGTATCGGAATGGGTATTTGGATTCCGTAATTTTTCCATCGGGTTCCGAAAAGTTAGCCCCACGTTGACTTTCTGTTGACTTTTTCGAAAATGACTTAAATTAAGTCTCTTTCAAATTGTGAATAACTTTTATAGCTTCAATTGAATTGTTGGTCAATAAATTGCTAGGTTTGATTGATTTAGAGACTAATTCGAAAGGAAAGGTCGTGGTCGAGTGATCACTTGAATTGTGAAGCAAGGTAAGTATCATGGTTAACCTTGACTTGAGGGAATAGACCCTTGAACTATGTGTTATGTGAATTTCATGTGTAGCGACGTATAGACAAGGTGATGAGTGTCTATACGTCATCTAATTGCTTGTTTCTATGTTTTTACCTATTTTACTAATTGCCTTATTTTATGAATTAATTGTTATATTAAATGATTCTCTTATTTTCATTGCCTACTATTATGCCTTGATTTCATGCCTTAAATGCTATCTGATTAATTCACTTTTGTGTTATAATTGCTACTTGACATTTAACATTTTATATTTTAAATTGCATATCTCCTCCCTGATTTTACACTCATTTATTACTTGTCCCTATTTGTTTCCTACATAAATTATAATTGTTGTATACCTTGTTGCCTAATAGTTTCATATTAATTGTGGCATTTATTGAAGTTGTCTTACGTATAAGTATTGTTAATTTACATTGTGGGATCGAGTTGCACGACGCAACAGAATTTATTTAAAAGATTATATTGTGGGATCGGGTTGCACGCCGCAATGGAATTAATTGAAAGTTTACATTGTGGGATTAGGTTGCACGCTGTAACAGAATTTATTTAAAGTTTATATTGAAGGATCGGGTTGCACGCCGCAACGGAATTTAATTGAAGGATTATATTATGGGAACGTGTTGCATGCCGCAACAGAATGATAAAATAAATAATTGATTGTTGATATGACTTATTTGTCTTACCTCTATTCCTGTTATTATTATTGCGTACAGGTTAATGTAAGCGACCTGTCTTAGCCTCGTCACTACTTCGCCGAGGTTAGGCTCGGCACTTACAGAGTACATGTGGTCGGTTGTACTCATACTACACTCTGCACTTCTTGTGCAGATACCAGAGTTGGTCTCAGCGTACTGTAGACTTGCTCGGATTCATCTACCAGAGGAGACTTGAGGTATAGTTGCACAGCGTTCGCAGTTCTAAAGTCCCCTGCCACTTTATCTTAGCTGTGTACTTTCTTTCAGACAACTTTATTTTTATCCAGACCCTTATTTGTATTATTTTAGAAGCTCGTGCACTTGTGACACCTGTTCTGGGATGGTATTTCAACATCGTTATTATTTTGGTTTGTTCACTTTAATTCAGACTTTATTCCAGTTGTTTGGTTTCTTTATTATTAATTAAAATAAATTGTTAAAAATGGTTAAAATGATTCTAACGTTAGCTTGCCTAGCAAGTAAAATAATAGGTTCCATCACGATCCCGAAGGTGAAAATTTCAGGTCGTGACAAGTTGGTATTAGAGCAATAGAATACCTAGGTCTCACGAGTCACAAGCAAGCTTAGTAGAGTCTGAAGGATCGGTACGGAGACGTTTGTACTTATCTTTCAGAGGCTATGGAGTTTAGGAACAATTTCACGTCTATTCTTCTCCGTCGTGCGATTTTATTCTATCATTGATGATCGAACTCTTCTATTCTTGTTCTCTCACAAATGGCGAGAACACACACTGCGTCTACAGCCGGACAGGAGCTCGAGCCCCTAGTGACTGTTTGACTGGGGGCAGAGGTCGAGGTCGAGGTCGCGCCAGAGGCTGAGGCAGAGCTCAGCCTTGAGCTCGAGTAGCAGCACCTGTTGTGGAGCCTCAAGTGGATTTCAAAGAGGAGGTTCCAACTCAGACTCTACCTGTTAGACCAGTTCTGGTACCTGTAGGATTCATAGCTACTCTAGTGCTTTAGGACGCTCTAGTCCGTTTGGTGAGCCTTATGGAGGGTGTGGCCCAGAATGGTACGTTTCCAGTGGTACCAGTTGTCTCACAGGCTATGGGAGGAGCACAAACTCCTACTCTGGAGCAAATAGCTCCCCAGTATCAGGCTCCAGCAACCCTGCCAGTTGGGATAGTTTAGCCGATTGTTGCAGCACAGGTCGGTGATAGGCCCGCCATGTCTTCTGAGGCTTTATTAAGATTGGACAAGTTTACTAAGTTCTTTCCAGTTCACTTCAGTGGTATATCTTCTGAGGACCCAAAGAATTATCTTGACTGCTGCCATGAGGTGTTGCGGAACATGGGAATAATTGAAAGCAACAGGGTCGATTTTGTTGTGTTTCAAATGACTGGCTCTGCCAAGAGGTGGTGGAGAGATTATGTATTTACTAGATCAGCTGATTCACCTGCACTTACCTGGGAGCAGTTCTCACACCTATTTCTAGAGAAGTTTGTTCCTATTACAGTGAGAGAGGATTACCGTAGGCAGTTTGAACGTCTCCAGCAGGGTAGTATGACTGTTACCCAGTATGAGACCCGATTTGTGGACTTAGCACGTCATGCCATCGTCTTGCTTCCTACTAAAAAAGAGAGAGTGAGGAGATTCATTGATGGACTCACTTATACTATCAAGCTTTAGATGGCCAAGGAGACAGGGAGTGATATTTCCTTCCAGACAGTCGTGAATATTACTAGGCGGATTGAGTTAGTTCGTGCTCAGGAGAGAGGGCCAGTGTCAAATAAGGGGCCCCGTCATTCAGGTAATTTCATAGGCGCCTCATCTGGAGGCAGGGGTACTTATGGTAGGGGTCATCCTCCCAGGCCATTTTATTCAGCACTTCACGCGTCTCACGGTGCTTCGGGGAGTCATGGTCCTTATATGCCTTACTCCCGGTAGCTAGTATTTAGTGCACATTCAGCTCCTATCAGTGCACCACCACTCCAGAGTCACTACAGCGGTTATCCGACCCGTTCAGTTCATCTTCAGCAGCCACGGCAGCAGGATAGGTGCTATGAATGTGGGAACATTGGTCACATTAGGAGGCATTGCCCTAGGTTGTCAAGCAATAGATCTCAGCAAGATTCTCGTGCCATCATACCGGCACCGGTTGCTCCACCGCCCGCCCAGTCACCTAGGGGAAGGGGTCAGGTAGCTAGAGGTGGAGGTGAGACTGTTAAAGGTGGAGGTCAGACTGTTAGAGGTGGAGGCCAGCCATCTAGGGCCTGTCCCACAGATATAGTTTAGAGTGATGGGGCCCAGCCCCCAATTTTATGCTTTTCCAGCTAGGCCTGAGGCCGAGTCATCCGATGCCGTGATGACATGTATTGTTCCAGTTTTCCATAGAGATAACTCAGTTTTATTTGATCAAGGATTTACTTATTCCTATGCTTCCTCCTACTTTGCTTCATATTTGGTTGTGCCTCGTGATTCTCTGAGTGCTTCTGTGCACGTGTCCAAGCCGGTGGGAGATTCTATCGTTGTAGATCATGTCTATCGTTTATGTGTGGTTACTATTGGGAGTCTTGAGACTAGCATAGATCTTCTACTTCTTGATATGGTAGGTTTTGATGTCATCCTGGTATTGATTGCCTGTCACCCTATCATGCTATATTGGATTGTCACGCCAAAACAGTGACCTTAGCCATACCGGGGTTACCTCGAATAGAGTGGAAAAGGATGTCTGGCCATTCCACCAGTAAGGTTATATCTTACGTGAAAGCTCGACGTATGGTCGAGAAGGGGTGTCTAGCTTATTTAGCTTATATTCACGATCCCAGTGCGGATGTTCCTTCTATGGATTCAGTCCCAGTTGTCCGTGAGTTTCCAGATGTATTTCCTTCAGATTTGTCGGGGATGCCACCCGACAGATATATTGATTTCTGTATTGATTTGGCTCCGGGAACCCAGCCCATTTCTATTCCACCATACCGTATGGCCCCGCCGGAGTTAAAGGAATTGAAGGAGCAGGTACAAGACTTGCTTGATCAGGGATTCATTAGACCTAGCGTCTCGCCCTAGGGGTGCACCAGTGTTATTTGTAAAGAAGAAAGATGGTTCAATGCGGATGTGTATAGATTATCGGTAGTTGAACAAGGCTACTATCAAGAACAAGTATCTGTTGCCAAGAATTGATGACTTATTCAACCAGCTTCAGGGTACCAAGGTGTTTTCAAAGATCGATTTGAGGTCTGGTTACCATCAGTTGAAGACTAGTGCATCTGATGTCCCTAAGACAGCTTTTCAAACTCGATATGGGCATTATGAATTCCTAGTGATGTCATTTGGGTTGACAAATGCCCCATCACTATTTATGGATTTGATAAACCGAGTGTTCAAGCCCTATTTGGATTTTTGTGTGGTTGTATTCATTGATGATATCTTCGGATTGTGCTTCAGACTTTGAGGAATAATCAGTTATATGCCAAATTTTCAAATTGAGGCAGTTCAGAATTGGCCTAGACCTACTTCAGCTACAGAGATCCGGAGTTTCTTGGGTTTGGCAGGTTACTATCGCCGGTTCGTGGAGGGGTTTTCATCCATAGCAGCTCCATTGAGTAGATTGACCCAGAAGGGTTCCCCATTCAGATGGTCAGACGAGTGTGAGTTGAGCTTTCAGAAGCTTAAGACTTCTTTGACTATGACACCAGTGTTGGTATTGCCTACAGGTTCAGGATCTTACGGTGTATTGTGATGCATCTTGCATTGGGCTTGGTGCAGTATTAATGCAAGATGGCAGGGTGATCGCATATGCGTCGCGGTAGTTGAAGGTTCATTAGAAGAATTACCATGTTCATGACTTAGAATTGGTAGCCATGGTTAATGCGCTGAAGATTTGGAGGCATTAACTTTACGGTGTCTCGTGTGAAGTATTCACTGATTATCGTAGTCTACAGTATCTGTTCAAACAAAAAGATCACAATTTGAGGCAGAGAAGATGGTTGGAGCTATTGAAAGACTATGATATCACCATTTTATTTTACCCCGGAAAGGCCAATGTGGTGGCCGATGCTTTGAGTAGAAAGGCTGTGAGTATGGGTGAGTGTATATTCCGGTTGGTGAGAGGCTGCTAGCTACAGATGTTCATACTTTGGCCAATCAATTCGTGAGGTTAGATGTTTTATAGCTCAGTCGAGTTTAAGCTTGCACAGTCACTCGGCCTTCCTTGTATGAGCGCATCAAAGAGTGACAGTATGATGATCCACATTTGCTTGTCCTTAAGGACACGGTGCGGCATGGTGGTTCCAAGAAGGTTGTTGTGGGGGATGATGGAGTTCTGCGGATGCAGGGTCGTATTTGTGTGCCTAATGTGGATGGGCTTCGTGAATTAATTCTCGAAGAGGCCCACAGTTCCCGATATTCTATTCATCCAGGTGCCGCCAAAATATATCAAGATTTTCCACAACATTATTAGTGGAGGAGAATGAAGAAGGATATAGTTGCATATGTAGCTCGGTGTCTAAATTGTCAGCAAGTCAAGTACGAGCATCAGACCTGGTAGTTTGCTTCCGAAGTTAGAAATTCCTGAGTGGAAGTGGGAGCGTATCACTATGAATTTTGTTGTTGGGCTCCCACGAACTTAGAGAAAGTTCGACGCAGTATGGGTCATTGTGGACAGGTTGACCAAGTCAGCACATTTCATTCCAGTAGCAATTATATATTCTTCAGAGCGGTTAGCGGAGATTTATATCAGCGAGATTGTTCGCCTTCACGGTGTGCCCGTGTCTATCATTTCTGATCAAGGTACGCAGTTCACCTCGCACTTATGGAGGGTTGTACAGCGTGAGTTAGGCATGCGGGTTGAGTTGAGTACATCATTTCATCCTCAGACGGACGGACAATCCGAGCGCAATATTTAAATATTGGAGGATATGCTTCGCGCTCATGTTATGGATTTCGGAGGTCCTTGGGATCGATTCTTGCCGCTTGCGGAGTCTGCCTATAATAACAGCTACCAGTCGAGCATTCAGATGGCTCCATATGAAGCATTATACGGGAGGCGATATCGTTCGCCAGTTAGCTGGTTTGAAAAGGGAGAGGCTCGGTTGTTGGGTACCGATTTGGTACAGGATGCCTTGGATAAGGTCAAGATTATTCAGGATCGACTTCGCACAGCTAGTCTAGGCAAAAGAGTTATGTCGACCGTAAAGTTCGTGATGTTGCATGCATGGTTGGAGAAAGAGTATTGCTTCGGGTTTCACCTATGAAGGGTGTAATGGGGTTCGAAAAGAAGGGCAAGTTGAGCCCTAAGTATATCGGACCTTTTGAAATTCTTGAAAGGGTGGGTGAAGTAGCCTATAGGATTGCACTACCACCTACTCCATCAGCAGTTCATCCGGTGTTCCATGTGTCTATGGTCCAAAAATATCATGGTGATCCGTCCCATGTGTTAGATTTTAGCTTAGTCCAATTGGATAAAGATTTGGCTTATGAGGAGGAGCCGATAACTATTCTAGCCCGACAGGTCTGACAGTTGAGGTCTAAGAGTTATCCATCAGTTCGAGTATAGTGGAGAGATCAGTCGGTTAAAGCATCTACCTGGAATCCGAGTCAGACATGCAAAGTAGATATCCACACCTTTTCACCAGCCCAGGTACTTTTCTAATTCCGTTCGAGGTCGACCGTTTGTTTTAGAGGTGGAGAATGTGATGACCCGATAGGTCATCTTTAAATTTAACATTCAATTTTGTGCTCTAAAACCTCGAATAGCACCATTCAGCATTTCTCGACTTACGTGCACAGTCTGTATATTTTTTCGGAAAAATTTTATGTGAAAAATTGATTAAAATGTGAAATAGTGCTTCAAAACTCAATTAAGTTAACTCTGGTCAACGTTTTAAGCAAATGAAACTGGATCAGTGTTCTGACGGTCTCGGTGGGTCCGTATCGTGATTTGGGACTTGGACGTATGCCCGGAATCGAATTCGAAAGTCCCTAGCTCGAATTATCGCCATTTGACAGAAACTAGAAATTTAAAGGTTTAAAAAATTCCTAAATTGACCATAAATGGATTTTTATTAATACTGGGCCCCGATTTGGATTTCGAGAGTTGGATCAGCTTCGTAACAATATTTATGACTTGTGTATAAAATTTGAAGTTATTCTGAGGTGCGTAGGCACGTTTTCCGTTAGTTTTTGAAAAAGAAAAGGTTTGATTTTATAAAGCTTGAATTTTTAAAGTTTGACCGGAGTTTGACTTTTGTGCAAACGACTTCGGAATGGAGTTTTGATGGTTTCAATAGCTCCTTATGGTGATTTTAGAGTTAGGAGTGTGTCCGGATATTTATTTGGAAATCCATAGTTAATTTTGGCTTAAAATGGCAAAAATTGGAAATAAAAGGTTTGGAAGTTTGACCGGAGTTGACTTTATTGATATTGGGGTCGGAATCCAGTTCTGAAATTTTGATAGGTCAGTTATGTCATTTGTGACTTGTGTGCAAAATTTGAGGTCAATCGGATTTGATTCGGTAGGTTTCAGCATCGAATGTAGAATTTGGAATTCGGAAGTTCATAAGTTTCTTAGGCTTGAATCGATGCGTGATTCATGATTTTTAGGTTTGGTACCTCGGAAAAGTTCTTGAATAAATCTTGTGTGAAAGTGGTGGTTACCGAAATAACTTTGACCCGAGCGAAATATAAAAGTCCCGTCACTAGCGCCCAGCGTAGCGTGGGGCGCTAGCCTTGGCGCTGGAATTTTTTTGAGATTCTGGAAACAACGCCCCATGCCACCTGTGGTGCTACAAACATTAAATCTCTATAAGGGGGGGGGGGGGTTCGCCATTTTTGACTTAAGCAGAGTTGGGAAGCTCGGTTTGAGCGATTTTCAGAGGCAAACTTCACAAATTAGACTAAGGTAAGTAATCTTAACTTGATTTGGTCCGTTATTCATGAATCTAACACTATTTCCAGCATCTATTTCGTGATTTGGGGGATTAAAATAGAGATTTTTCCAAAATAATATATGAATATTTGAAAGGCAATCCGACGTCGGAATTTGATAATTTTTATATGGTTGAACTCATATTGGAATGGGTGTTTGGATTCCGTGATATTTCCGTCGGTTGCGAAAAGTGGGGCCCACTTTGACTTTTTTTAAAAAACTTAAATTAAGTCTCTTTCGAATTGTGAATAATTTCTAAGGCTCCAACTGAATTGTTGGCCAATAAATTGCTAGGTTTGATTGATTTGGAGACTAATTCGAAAGGAGAGGTCGTGGTCGAGTGATCAGTTGAATTGCGAAGCAAGATAAGTGTCGTGGTTAACCTTGACTTGAAGGAATAGAACCCTTGAACTATGTGTTATGTGAATTTCATGTGTAGCGACATATAGACAAGGTGACGAGTGTCTATACGTCGTCAAATTGCTTTTTTTCATATTTTTACGCATTACACTAATTGCCTTATTTCATGAATTAATTGTTATATTAAATGATTCTCTTATTTTCATTGCCTACTATAATGCCTTGATTTCATGCCTTAATTGCTACCTGCTTAATTGACTTTTGTGTCATAATTGTTATTTGACATTTAGCATTTTATATATTAAATTGCCTATCTCCTCCCTGATTTTACACTCATTTATTACCTGTCCCAATTTGTTCCCTACATAAATTATAATTGTTATATACCTTGTTGCCTAATAGTTTCATATTAATTGTGGCATTTATTGAAGTTGTCTTACGTATAAGTGTTGTTAATTTATATTGTGGGATCGGGTTGCGCGCCGCAACAGAATTTATTTAAAAGATTATATTGTGGGATCGGGTTGCACGCTGCAATTGAATTTATTAAAAGTTTACATTATGGGATCAGGTTGCACGCCGCAACAGAATTTATTTAAAGTTTATATTGAAGGATCGAGTTGCACGCCGCAACAGAATTTAATTGAAGGATTATATTATGGGAACGTGTTGCACACCACAACAGAATGATATATTATTATTATTATTATTATTATTATTATTATTATTATTATTATTATTATTATTATTATTATTATTATTATTATTATTGCGTACATGTTAATGTAAGTGACCTGCCTTAGCCTCGTCACTACTTCGCCTAGGTTAGGCTCGGCACTTACAAAGTACATGTGGTCGGTTGTACTCATGCTACACTCTGCACTTCTTGTGCAGATACCAGAGTTGGTCCTAGTGTGTACTGTAGACTTGCTCGGATTCAGCTACCAGAGGAGACTTGAGATATAGTTGCACAGCGTTCGCAGCTCTAAAGTCCCCTTTCCACTTTATCTTAGTTGTGTACTTTCTTTCAGACATTTTTGTTTTTATTCAGACCCTTATTTGTATTATTTTAGAAGATCGTGCACTTGTGATACCAGTTCTGGGATGGTATTTCGACATCGTTATTATTTTGGTTTGTTCACTTTAATTCAGACGTTATTTTAGTTGTTTGGTTTCTTTAAGATATAAAGATTTAAAAGGCAATCCGATGCCAGAATTTGATAATTTTTATATGATTGAACTCGTATCGGAATGAGTGTTTGAATTCCGTAATTTTTCCGTCGGGTTCCAAAAAGTGGGCCCCACGTTGACTCTCGGTTGACGTTTTTGAAAATGACTTAAATTAAGTCTCTTTCGAATTGTGAATAACTTTTATAGCTTCAATTGAATTGTTGGCCAATAAATTGCTAGGTTTGATTGATTTGGATACTATTTCGAAAGGAAAGGTCGTGGTCGAGTGATCAGTTGAATTGCGAAGCAAGGTAAGTGTCGTGGTTAACCTTGACTTGAAGGAATAGAACCCTTGAACTATGTGTTATGTGAATTTCATGTGTAGCGACATATAGACAAGGTGACGAGTGTCTATACGTCGCCAATTTGCTTGTTTCCATATTTTTACGTATTTCACTAATTGCCTTATTTCATGAATTAATTGTTATATTAAATGATTCTCTTATTTTTATTGCCTACTATTATGCCTTGATTTCATGCCTTAATTGCTACCTGCTTAATTGACTTTTGTGTCATAATTGCTACTTGACATTTATCATTTTATATATTAAATTATTTATCTCCTCCCTGATTTTACATCATTTATTACTTGTCCCAATTTATTTCCTACATAAATTATAATTGTTGTATACCTTGTTGCCTAATAGTTTCATATTAATTGTGGCATTTATTGAGGTTGTCTTACGTATAAGTGTTGTTAATTTACATTGTGGGATCGGGTTGCACACCGCAACGGAATTTATTTGAAAGATTATATTGTGGGATCGGGTTGCACGCCGCAACGGAATTAATTGAAAGTTTACATTGTGGGATCGGGTTGCACGCCGCAACAAAATTTGTTTAAAGTTTATATTGAAGGATCGGGTTGAACGCCGCAACGGAATTTAATTGAAGGATTATATTATTGGAATGGGTTGCACGCCGCAACAGAATGATAAAAGAAATAATTGATTGTTGATATGACTTACTTGTCTTACCTCTATTCCTATTATTATTATTATTATTATTATTATTATTATTATTATTATTATTATTATTATTATTATTATTATTATTATTATTATTATTATTATTATTATTATTATTGCATACAGGTTAATGTAAGCGACCTGCCTTAGCCTCGTCACTACTTCATCGAGGTTAGGCTCGGCACTTACTGAGTACATGGGGTCGGTTGTACTCATGTTATACTCTACACTTCTTGTGAAGATACCAGAGTTGGTCCCATCGGCGTAATATAGACTTACTCGGATTCAGCTACCAGAGGAGACTTGAGGTATAGTTGCACAGCATTCGCAGCTCTCAAGTCCCCTTCCACTTTATCTTAGATGTGTACTTTCTTTCAGAAAACTTTATTTTTTTCAGACCCTTAATTGTATTATTCTAGAAGGTCGTGCACTTGTGACACTAGTTCTGGGACGGTATTTCTACATCGTTATTTTTTTTGGTTTGTTCACTTTAATTCAGACTTTATTCTAGTTGTTTGGTTTCTTTATTATTAATTAAAATGAATTGTAAAAAATAGTTTAAATTATTCTAATATTGGCTTGCCTAGAAAGTAAAATGTTAGGCGTTATCATGGTCCCGAAGGTAGAAATTTCGGGTCGTGACACTTCGCGAATAAAGTAATCATTCAACCACGCCTTTGCCTTTTGAACAAACTTCCAAACTAACCAAATCTAGCAAATTATCGATCAACCGATTCAAAATAAGCTTTGAAAACTACCCATAATGAAAAATATTCAATATTGATCATTTTTTAAAAAGTCAACCCCGGGCTCGCTTCGTCAAAACCTAAGATTCGGACCAAAATTCGATTATCCATTCACCCCCCGAGCCCAGTTATGTGATATTTTTTGAAATTCGACCTCAATTTGAGGTCTAAATCTCAATTTTATAAAATTCTCAATTTCTACCCAAATCCTTAATTTCTACCATGAAAATCCTAAATTTGAAGTTGAAATCTCATGAAAAGTAATGGGGAATTAAAATAAAGTGGATTAGAGTTGCTTACCAATGATTTTGGGAAGAAAAGTCTATTGAAAAATCGCCTCTACAGTATTTAGGGTTGAGAAATGGTGTAAAATAAGCTAAGTCCCATTTTTTTCCTCTTTTACCCAGTTGCGGATGTCACAATTGCGATCTCTTGTTCGCAATTGCGAGCATCGCAAATGCGAGAAATAGGTCGCAAATGTTAGTTGTGTCCCCAACCTACTACAGTCGCAATTGCGACAAAATCATCGCAAATGCGATCTCCCACCAACCGCAAATGCGATCAAAGGTTCACATTTGCGAACCTGCCTAAGCCTAGTGCTCAGTTGCAAATGCGACCAAACCATTACAAAAGCGAACACTGGGTTGTCCGCATTTGCGAACATTTCTTTGCAAATGCAAAGACTACCCTACCCAGTCCCCTATCGCAATTGCGAGCTCAACTTTGCAAAAGCGGAGTTCGCATTTGCGAACAGGTCTTCGCAATTTGCAAGGCTTGCAACCTAGCACCAGAACTGAAACACACCAACAGTCCTTGCACCAACCAAACTCATCTGAAACGCATCTGAGACTCACCTGAGCCCCTCAGGCTCCAAAACCAAACATGCACTTAAGTATATTAACATCATACGAACTTGCTCGCGTGATCAAAACACAAAAATAATATTTATAACTACAAATCGAACATCAAAACAAATGAAATTTCAAAGGAAAACTCAAGAACACCTAGAATCACAACTAAGAGTTCTTACCCTATCAAACCAACTTCGATTTGCACCAAAATTTATAGACAAGTTTCAAATAGCAAAATGGATCTATTCCAAGTTCGAAAATCAAAATTCGTACCCGATAGCCATAAAGTCAACCTAGAAAATTTTTAAACTTTCAAATTGCTAACTTTCGACAAAACAAGTCAAATCAATTTAATAACCTCCAAATTCAATTCCGGGCATATGTCCAAGTTTAAAATTACAATACAGACCTATCGAAATTGTCAAAATACTGATCCGGTGTCTTTTATACAAAATATTAATCGTAGTCAGCTCAAGTTGCTTTTAAAGCCAAAGATCACATTTTCTTCAAAAATTTTACATAAAATTTTTTTGGAAAAAAGATACGGATTGTTCACGCAAATCGAAAAATATCAAAATAGAGCTAATAGAGGTTTAGGAATACGTAAATAAGGGCCAGTACTCAAAACTATCTGTCGGGCCGTCACAATTGAAATCTTTCATTCCTCAATGTTTTCTAGTCCCTTCCTTGAAGCTCAATCTTTTACTATAATTTATAGTGATATAACTATTGCATTCTTCTATTTTGCTTTTAATGATGAATATTTTTGAACTCTCTATTAATCTAGCAAGCATGATTGAAAACTTTTCTCTTTTTTGTTTCTTTCTTCATGCTGCTTGGTATTTGGGCAAATTCCTTATATATAATACAACAATAAGTAAAATATACAAAAAAATTGTATCATCGCATATCTCTAAAACCTCCCGTTGGTGATGCCAGAGGTGACACTCTTTGGCCAATTTTATTTTTTGTATATTCATTGGTCATAACACTATCAGTAGGCATTAATATTTTCTCAAGGTTACTTGTTCTTTCTTAAATATTTAAACCTCTTTTTTGAATTTTAATGTGTATTATCAACCACAAAACTTTCATAATATATGATGCACTTGCATGTAAGTAATACTATTAGTGGTTATAGAGAGGTGCCAACACATCAGTTTCCCGTAAACAGTTGAGAAACGTAACAAAATAAGATTGAACAAAAGTGACCCAAAAATATTAAAGAAAAAAGGTATAATACCATACCAGCATATGCCATGCCATCTTTCTGGAGTACATAGGTTTTCTTCTTCTCATGGTTTAGTAGGGCAATTATTTTTGGTATCCCGTGATATAATATAACCTATATAAGTCTAATAAAAAGAAAAGACCTAGATCAACATAAAAATGAGAAATGAATAAAAGAGTTTTCTATGAATTATGAAAAATTCAACAACCACTCATATTGAAGTGATGTAAGAAACAGGACAATAGTATCACGAAACTTCACTTTATGAACAATAATATTGAGATTGAGGTAATTTCTCTTAAACATATATTACTGAATGAGAAAAATAAATTAGAGCGTAATTAATGAGAAGTTAAAAGAGAAATAACTACTCAAAATGAATTGGAAGAGTTTCCGAAATAACTACTCAAAAGTAATTGGAAGAGTTTCTTCTTTCAAGACCACCTATTAAAAAACAAAAAGGGTATAGGAGTCAAAAAAAGGAGATAGTCAGCATTTTTTTTCTCCTTTATATATATATATATATATATATATATATATATATATATATATATATGCGCGCGCGCATCAAAATAGTTCCTCTCAATGAAATTAGATCTGAATCCAAGAATATGACTTCAACATGGAATGTCTTCCTCAAGGATTTTCAATCAGAGCTAACTTATGGAATTACTTATGAGTTTTTGGCTATAATATAATAGTTCATGAATTTTGTGACAACTTCAGATTATTTAATCCGTTAGATCGTCGCTTCATGCTAACAGAAGTAGCTACAACAGCGTTTGGATTTTCGAGTTATATATGAAGCGTGTTTAAAAGAATATTTAGTTCATTTAAAAAAAATAATAGTCAGATTGTACTGAAAGAGACATGTTTAATTGTTGTCACTTGACTCATGCTTTTCGGCCTTGCCGAATATTATATGTCTCTAACCTTTGTTACGTTTTTCACTTCTTTTAACCATTTTAAATGGACTATAATTAAAAAATTATATATATATATATATATATATATATATATATATATATATATATATATAGTTACTATTTTAATATACAAGAAAAATATAATCTATTCTATCTCAAAAAATTTACAACAATATCAGTTACTATAAAGTTACTAATGTTGTTTACAACTGCGCGAAGCGCAGGCTATATCACTAGCTTCTAACTAAAACTCACCCGATCTATACTTATAACCCACGCTTCCAAAAAATGATTTTTTTTTTAAATATATTCCACCACATCTTCTTCCTCAATTAATTTGAGATTAGAAAAGGATAAAATAGTTTAATAATAAATTTTTACGATAATAATATATACATTAAAAGAATAGTTCCAAAAAAATTATAAAAAAAAGTAAGCGTAATGTTATAAATTACGAGGGAGGCTAGTGCGACGGAACAAGACCTAAGAGGTGATATATAAAATTATGCGTAATCTTTTTTTCATTCCTATAATAATTTTCTACTTATGCAAAACGTGGTAGTACAAGTTGGCAATTAAAAAGATGGAAAAGAAAAGCTCTCGTGTAAATCGTTGTTCCTATTATGCCAACCCGTCCGTCCAAATACATCTAAATAAATTGATTTTTACACTTGCAAATGATTGGATTACCCCTGAAATCTTGGGATTTCACAAAATTTCCTCTTCCTATTTTCCCCCTTTTCAACTATAATCTGATATTCTGATTCATAAAACATGCCAATTTCAGAATATCCTCAAGATCTCACAACTCCTCTAATTCTAAATCCCCCCAACAAAGCCACTCAAACCCAATCAAACTCAACAACAACAACAATGGATTATTCACCGAAAACCCAACAACCCCAAAAATGATACTGGCGTTTCAGCAAGCAAGATTTTTTCCCAGAACCCTCTTTCCAAAATTTCTCAACTTACAAAACTGCCCTCTCTCAAACCCCAACTCGCCTCAAGAACCGCCTTTTTTGCCGTTCAACAGAGACCACAGAATTAGTTGAGTTAAAAAAACAGTCAGAAAATGAAATGAAACAATGCCTCACTTGGTGGGACCTACTGTGGCTTGGTTTTGGTTCAGTAGTTGGTTCAGGTATTTTCAGCATTACTGGTCAAGAAACTAGACTTAATGCTGGCCCTGCTATTATCCTTTCTTATGCTATTTCTGGCCTTTCTGCTTTGCTTTCGGTTTTCTGTTACACTGAATTTGCTGTTGATATTCCAATAGCTGGTGGTTCTTTTTCATTCTTGAGAGTTGAGTTGGGTGATTTTGTTGCATATATAGCTGCTGGGAATATTTTATTAGAGGCTATTGTGGGGGCTGCTGGATTAGGAAGATCTTGGACATCTTATTTTTCTAGTATTATTAAGAGTGATGCTGATTTTTTAAGAATCAAGATTGATTCTTTTGCTGACGGGTTTAATTTATTGGACCCTTTAGCTGTTGTGATTCTTGTGATTGCAAATGGGATTGCTATGACCGGGACAAAGAGGACATCGATATTGAATACGGTCAGTTCTATAGTTAGTGCTGGTGTAATCTTGTTTATTGTAATTGTTGGGTTTGTTCATGGGAAGAGTTCAAATTTAGTGCCTTTTTTCCCTTTTGGAGCTGGTGGGGTATTTAGAGCTGCAGCAGTTGTGTACTGGTCGTATACGGGTTTTGATATGGTTGCAAATATGGCTGAGGAGACTAAGAGGCCGTCGAGGGATATACCATTGGGGTTGGTTAGTTCAATGTCTGTGATCACTGTGGTTTATTGTTTGATGGCGTTGGCTTTGACTATGATGGTTAAATACACTGAAGTGGATGTTAATGCAGCTTATTCAGTTGCATTTGAGGGCATAGGTATGAATTGGGCAAAGTATTTGGTGGGGATTTGTGCACTTAAGGGAATGACTACGAGTATGCTTGTTGGGTCGATGGGACAATCTCGATACACAACTCAGATTGCGAGAGCACATATGATTCCCCCGTGGTTTGCTCTGGTTCACCCAAAAACTGGCACACCAATTTATGCTACTCTCTTGACAACGATAACTAGCTGCATTCTTGCTTTGTTTACGAGCTTGGATGTCTTGTCAAGCGTGTTCTCATTTAGTACGCTTTCTATTTTCATGCTTATGGCTGTTGCATTGCTCGTTAGGCGGTACTACGTTACGGATGTTACTCCGAAGTATGATTTGGCTAAATTTCTTCTGTGCTTGTCCATTGTAATTGGTTCATCGATTGGGGCAACAGTTCTCTGGAGTATGGATGAAAAAAGTTGGGTTGGGTATACTGTGACTGGCTCTTTTTGGTTGTTGGGCACTTTAGGAATGGCACTGCTTCCAAAACAAAGATTTCCTAAAGTTTGGGGCGTACCTCTCGTGCCATGGCTGCCATCATTGTCAATTGGGATGAATATATTTTTGATAGGTTCTCTGGGTAAGGCGGCATTTTATCGGTTCATCCTATGCAGTGCTGTAATGTTCATTTACTACGTACTTGTTGGTGTCCATGCAACATATGATATGGCTCATCCAGATCAACAAGAGTCTGTTATAGAAGAGGGAAAAGAAAGTTCCAATCCAGTGTTATAGTTGGTATGATGCTTTAGATTGCTCTATGAACTTTGCACGTATTTGATTTTAAATTTTAGGAATTGAATGTATAGCTAATGATTTGAATGATATCAATGTGATGTGGTTTGTGTTCCCTTAGTTTCCAACTTCCGTAGTCAATCAGAATAGTTACTTTTTGTGTCATTTTCGTTAAGCAACCTTTACGTTAATAGTTTGATTTCGTCTGATTAGATGGTAAGAAACTATGCTTAGATAGGATTTTATGAATAAGTCAGCAGCTCTTTGTATTTGGATTGTGTTGCTCTGTCTGAATTCAGGGCATCATAAGGTTAACTATATCCAACAATCTGAATTTTACTATCTGTCTTGGATTATACCCTCTAAAATTAATGACATTTATAAGCAGAAGACAGGAGGAGGTTTTGAATCTTGAGTTGAGGGAAGAAGTATAAGAAAGAGAAGGAAAGGACTCATGTCACCCCTCCAATTGCTAAAAATTAATGAAGTTGAACAAGAAACAGAGATTTGCTGATACGAGAAATAACTTGCAACCATACTGTATGGCTTCCTAGGTTCAGAAATATAGCCACACGTAAGAGAATAGAAATGTCAGGCAAGAGCTTTAGTGCTCGTTATATCTTACTCCTACTATTTTGTATTCTAATGGATGTTCCTGTCTTTTACTACTATTTAGTTGATGAAGCGGCATCCAGTAACTTTTACTTCTTCCATCCCATTTCATATGACTATGTTTGACTGAACAAGGGGTTGAAGACATTAATTTCACTTATGTATTATACCAGTGGTAATGGAAGAAAATTTTAAAATAATGTTTGAAAATTAACTTGGTTTAGAATACATCTAAGTTTAAAATTTGTTAAATGAATTTGGATTCTTGAAAGTTGTTAGTCTTTTTTATAAGGTGATCGTTGGAAGGGTATATTATCAGTGAAATAACGCTAAACATTTTGGGATATCCCAAATTAGAAAGAATTATTACTTGGTTTTGAGGCAGTAATAAGTCCTTTTTTGGGATCAATGGTAGTTTTTGCCTATTAGGTAAAACATTTAGGTATTAAAATAAGTCATAATAGTTTGATCTGTGTTCCCTTCTCAGTTACCCTGAACGAGATCAACCTCGTTTTTAGCATCTTAATGCAAATGTGATTAGTAGATTTGTAGTTTGTCCATTAGAAAGGAAATGAAGGAGGTATTCTTTAATTTCAATCTATTAAATCATGTTGTGTGGATAGTAGCTATTGTGTCTTGTATTTGATGACTCGATAAATTCTTAATTTATTCCAGATACAAGAACAGAAGTTCCAATCAAGAGGCATTCCTGTGCTCATGTGTTTCCTGAAGTTGCTAAGCTTGCACAGTTATGTACTAGGTGATTTGGAATAAGCGTCATGTCATTTCCTAGTAGTTTTTTTTTTTTTTTTTTTGAGAAGGTAAGTAGATTATGCATTGAAAATGCAACAACTTAGCACCAAGTTGGTGCTAAGACTGTACAGGAGACAGTAATCCTTCTGTACAAAAACCAAAAAGAAGGATATCTGTACACAAAAAAGGTCCTAATCTTGCAAAGAGTATGAAATCTAACATGCTATTTTCATCCTTTACATCCTGAAGATAACACCATAAAGCCAAAAGCCATAAGCAACTATGTTTAAGTTGCTGTACACTAACTTTCTGCCTTCAAAGCATCTCAAATTTCTTTCCTAACATATATTCCAGCATATACTCGCAGGGATTGTGTTCCAAATGTTCCTTAATGGTTTGCTAGTAGTTATATGTATTAAAACAAACCATGTAGAGCTCTTAAAGAGTTTGATTGTTATTTTTATTTCTATAGTTACTTCAAATGTCGTCAATTCCACTTTGCGGTATTTGTGAATGATATCAGTGAATGCAAGAATGCCAGTTTACTTTCTTTTGTCTTTGAACAAAAAACCGTGAAAATAAGCTCTGAAACTAATCCATTTGAATTTTGGAATGGCACAGAAACTCTCCGAGGGGCTAGAATGATTTCTGGTCGCACAAACGGGTAACTAAAATTCCATTCTCTTTCTTGATCTAGATTTTGGAGAACTCAGAGTTAAAGTGTGGACTTGAATCAGGTGTTGTATCTATTTCATTTGTGCATTTAGGTAGTGACCATGAAAGGTGAGGATTGATAGGTGACTTAATAGTGACCAGTAATTCACTATTAATTACCTTGTTCTTTGGCGTCCCATTTTACTGGATAAATCCATACTTTGTGTGATCACACAATAACTATATCCTCGAATTCTAAGAACCCAGATCAGTCAACGACCAAGAAGTTTATGCCATAATTTGTCCATCTTCTTCCTTCCGTCTCCTTGCGCTTCTACACTTACCCCTCCACCTTTCCCCTGCCTATTCCCAATCTCACCACAATCTGATTTTATTTGATCCCATTCCCAGCAAATACAGCCTTTATTGGCTTCAAATAAAACCGCCAAATATTGTTTCACCAAAGTAGTATTAGAAAAGAGCTGTTCTTCCTTTTCCAATTAAGGTTAGGTAATTTCATTGAATATTAGAAAAGAGACGCTTCTTCAAGGGGAAGCATATTTAATATCTTAAAACTTGAGTGATTTCATAACAATGCCTGTGGCCTTATTTTCCCGAAAAGGTGGGCTACATAGTAGTTAGATTTAAGAAAGTGAGTCTGTTGTGGGGATTGTGGTTTTCCTTGGAACTGAATCGGATGAGATCACTTTCTCAATGAATTTGTTTGTGGAGCTGTGAATGTGGAACTTTAGTATCAAGATACTGTTCCAGTTATCCTTAGTGCATTAATCCCCTTTCTCATCCAATCACATGGTTTATAGATGTGTTCAGACAGTGTCTGTAATGATCCAGGTGCTGCTGCAAATTCAATGTGGGACCACATAAGATTTGGCGAAATTGTATCTATAACTTATTTGGTAACTACTATTTGTGCTTCTGAAGTAAAGTATTGTCTCAGTTATTCGCTTATAGTGATATTTTTACCGGCTTTGTTGGACCGAAGTCTACTCTTGGCTAAGGCGCAACTGGGCGGTGCTTCCTTTGTCAACTAACTTCACTTTCAGAGAAGAATGACATATGTAATACATGATTTTATGAACATCAATTAGATGAAGCAGGATCTGTCCTTGAGTTAATGGGATTGGAAATGGCTTCTCTTTTGGATGCGCTTCTTTCTTTTTTTCCCTGCATTAAAATACAACAACTACAACAAACCGAGTGTATTCTCACAAGTGAGGTCTGGGGAGGGTAATGTGTACGTAGACTTACCCCCTACCTTTAAAAAGGTAGAGGTTGTTTACGGTACACCCTCAGCTCAAAAAAGATAAAAGGGAAGGGGCAATGACAAGCAAGCAAATCAGGAAACCAAACGAAAACACAAAACTAACACTAGGTAGTGCAATTAGAAAACCAAAAGAAGGCAACAACAAGTAGTTACAGAAGTCTAGAAAGACGAAAATACACGAATGACACTAAGTGGTACTAAAGCTACTGTAACAAACAAAGACAAAACTCGACTACCTATCTCTCTACCCTAATTCTCAACCTCCATACCTTCCTATCCATGCTCATGTCCTCAGTAAGCTGGAGCAACGCCATATCTTGCCTAATCATCTCTCCCCAATACATCTTCGGCCTGCCCTACCTCTCCGTTGGCCATCCAAGGCCAACCTCTCACATCTCCTCACTGGAGCATTTGTGCCTCTCCTCTTCACATGCCCGAACCATCTTAGTCTCGCCTCCCGGATCTTGTCCTCCACAGAGGTCACACTCACTTTGTCCCGGATAACTTCATTTCTAATTCTGTCTAACCTGGTATGCCCGCACATCCATCTCAACATCCTCATCTCAGTCACCTTCATCTTCTGGACATGGGAGTTCTTGACTGGCCAATATTCTGCCCCATACAACAAAGTCGGTCTGACCACTGCTCTATAGAACTTCCCTTTTTAAGTCTTGGTGGAACATTTTTATCACACAAGACGCCGGAAGCAAGCCTCCATTTCATCCATCCCGCCCCAATACGATGTGTGACATCCCCTGCATTAAAATAAGGTAGGAAAAAGAAACAATACAGGTGGATCCAATATACTGTATTGGGAACATGAGAGAATGAGGTATAAAATTCTTTTGTAAAATGTTGACAAAAGTTCTAACACTCTTTTCTACCCCAAATATTTAAACTGCTTTTCCGGTTATTTTGGGTTAATTGCTGAAGTATCCGTGGCAAGAAAATTGGGTTTTTAAGTTTGACTAGCAATGTTGATTTTACCTTTTCTTTTTTATTTTACTCAATTTGATTAATCATTTGTGCAGTGCTATATGCATTACAAAGTTATTCATTTGTGTAGTAGTTGACATAGGTTGCCGTTTGCTACTAACTTTAGTGCAAAATTTCGCTTCAACTCATGAAAAATTTTAGCTGATTAAAATTACAGGACAGTAGTGCAAATGGTACAGCTAGAGGAAAAAAGAAGGTGCTACAATAGCTTCTGCCTGTTGGTCTATTAAAGCTTTCTATTATAGTAGATTCTATTATGACCATTGCAGTGCAGTGAAGATTGGTAATATACTCATGTATGAGTGCTACGAAACAAGATCAACAATCCACAAAGCTTTGCTATGGCTGAAAAGAAATACTTCTGCTTGTTCATTTCAATGGAGTAAATTCAGGATTGGAACCTCAAGGCTTTGATTTAATGAGAAGAAATGGAAGTACTTTCTGGAGGATGGTTATCTTGTTCTGTAGTATGTGATGTATTTCCACCTCAGGTTAAAGGTGTGGAACTCCCATATATCATACCATATTCTGTTTCAACTATTTCCTTGACTGTTTTGTGAGGGGATAGACACCATTGGACAGTTTTCAATTCCATAGGATCACCTATTCTCATGCGTTAGCTCATTCAAACTGATTAGATGAAAGAAATAACGGTTATGTTCTTTTTGTTCTAGTATTAAAGCGGGTTGAGAATCATGAGGTCTCAGGTTCAGATCCCAGATGGTAGAAAAATATTAGGTTATTTCTCCCAGCTTTGATGGATAGAGTTACATGTACCTGTTGCTCGTGGAAGGTAGCAAGTATCCCATGGAACTAGTCGAGGTGCGTGCAAACTGACCCGGACAACACGGTTATCCAAAAAAAATGATGATACCTAGATGGTCAGTTTCTATGACTCTAGCTGCTAATTTATTCTGAAAAAGAACACCTTTATTTCATCTAAACTCCAATATGTTTTTTGTTCTTAGATGAAAAGGTTCTCTGCCATATAACTTCTGTATGCTCTATAGTGAAAACATAGATCATAGATCCAAGAAGATTCTTCTGACCACTAATATGATTGTAGATGTTAAATGTTCCATATTGGTGAAAGAGTTGGGTGTTGTTTCCTTTTATGGTCTTAGGAACTCAGATCTTGAGCTAGCTTTTATGGTTGAGTTAGGCCGAAGATTCATTTCTTATCAAGCCATAGAAATATCATATTATGGTTTCAAACCTCCTTGGCTAGAAAGAAACAAGAAAACTATCCTAGAAATTTAAATACAACATATTTGTGTTGGTTGGATGTCATGAAGAAGATTCAAAAATGGTAAGCAACCATTTTTCTAACAAAGACATTTGACAAAGAAGTTTTCTGAGTGTTAAAAATAGCTTATTTCTGGCTCTTCTTCCTCCACAAATCGCCAAACATCTTAATACCAGAACCTTTTCTCTTCACATGTCCAAAACCATCATCAGAGTCATCATTTACCTCTGGGTAACCCATGTAACTACCATATCCTCCAACTTCTGGTTCGAATACATTACCATAGCGCTTATAATCCATTGATCCACACCTCTCAGAAAGCCTTCTCCCATTCATCTCCACTTCTCCAGCCAGCACAGCTGCTGCAGCATCTGCAGCTTTCCTCCATTGTTCTGTTTGTACTCTCAGTTTCTTCATCTCACTCTCTAATTCCTCCTTCGCCTTTTCGCTTGCTTCAAGCTTCTCATTTATCTCAAAAGCATTACTCTTACTTGTTTCAAGTTCTTGAATTACTTGGTTGAACTTGAGATTCATTTCCTCTGCTTTGGCTTTATTGGATGAAATTTCCAGTGTCTTTTCATTCACTTCCTTCTTCAGGTTCTCATTTTCTTGACAAAAAACTTGAAGCTCTTTTTCTTTCTCCTCCAACTTGGCTTTCAACAAGCTTATTTCTTCATTCTTCAAATCCAGCTCCTCATATGACAAAGCTGTGATCTTTAGCTCATCTTCATTAGTGGGATTGCAAATATCAACATTTTGTGGTTCCACTTTCACATTCTCAAGTGAAACTTCAAAAACATCAGTTTCTCTTGGTTCTTGGATTTCCTCAGGTTGTGGGACAGTAGGTTTCTTGGTTTTTATCTCAAGCTGTTCTTGAGTTGCTTGCTTTGCTGCTTCCACTGAAGTTAACTGCTGCTTGAGATTTTTGAGCTCTTCTTGTGCTTTCCCAAGTTGGGAATCCAAATCTGCAATTCTGGTACCAAGTTTCCTTTGATTTAGTGGATCAGATTGAGCGCCTCGGGGCGACCGATGATTTCCCAATTTAGGAGTTCTCTGATCAGAATCAGAGCTTGATGTTCTGAGTTGTAAAGGACCTCTAGGAGATTGCCTTTGAGCCATATCTGATACCCTATTTAACATGAAAGTTGAAACAGAAAACTGCTCTAATAAAGAAAAAGAGTTGGACAAATACTACTGTAGTATTACTGAGTGAGTGAGATTCAAATGGTTTCAAGAACTCACCTTGATCTTGGCATTTTAGCTTCTTACTAAAAGAGTTTATGAACAAAGATTCCAACAACTTTAGTCTTGATCTCTGTAAAAAAATAAAAAAGGTGGAGTTGTCTGTTTATTAATGATGAAGAATTAACAACACACATAATTCCACCCATTGAGATACTGGTGAAGCATGCTTCTAGAACAGAGAGCAAAGGCAAAACTTCCAGTCCAGTTTTTCCCCAATGCATGGGTCGATATCATTAAAAGATGTGCATATTTTCACTATCTTTCAATATTATGAAGACAATATAAGTAGGTTGTAACATTTTCCTGCAATTATTACTTCCTATATTCTATTTTATGTAACCCAGTTTTCTTTTTAGTTTATTTCAAAAAGAGTAACACTTTTCTACATTGGCAAACTCTTTAACTTTAAAGTTTTTATCCTTAGTAAAATACTTTTATAGTAACAAATATCAAACGTAACATATTCAGGACCACAAGTACGAGCCAAAAATCATCATTTCTTCTTAGATTTCAAGTCCAGTCAAATACTCTATATATAAAGGAAAGGGGGAGATTACTAGTTATGGTTGTGTGGCCAAATATGCTCAAATCCTCACTAAAAAGATGCTTGACAAAACAACATGCTAGAATGTTCTAGTTCAGTCTAATGATTGATTTGTGAAAGCTAAGATGAAAATGTGAACATCAGGAGAGAAACTTTGCTCTATTACTTGTTCATAACCGTGTTTCTCTTAAGTTTTCTTTGTTTATTATCACAATTACGATTCGTGAGAAAGAAAGAAAAAATTCGACTTTTGGCTATTGACACTAAATTCATCAGGAAATGACAAATTAATCAAGAAAATGGAAACATGGCTAACTTACCTGGGATGCTTAACACTTAGATTCTCAGTGAATTTCCAAATTCTCCTCCTCAAATGCCACTTTTTCTGTTTATTCCTTTTGTTAATACTATAAAGAAACACCTACTTGAAAAGAAAAAGAATCAACAAAAAAAGTCTTATGGCCAGTTAGTAGGCAGTGGAAGTAGGACAGAATTTAAAGATTTGAATTAATAGTGGTGACCCTGTATTATTTAAGTGCATCATCTATGGTAAGACAAGAGGGGTTTTTGAACGTTGAAGGCAGGGTGACACTATAAAAATATGCACATTGCTGTTGGGGAAACTCAATTTGGAAAGCCAATGCCTTATTTATTTGCTTCTTTCAACTTTCCCTGTCTCAGAGCTTATGGATAGTAGTGCTGGCATTTAAATCTTTCAACTTTTTCCCTTCCCTGTAAAAGAAGCATCTATTGGACTTTGAACCGTTAAATAAAGGAATGATATGTCCATCTACTATCTTGTAAATTTCGCCATGGCTAAGGAGGCAGAAAAAGAGACTATTTACGTTTGGTAGTCGAAAGAGTGTATAAAATTTTTCAAAAATAAATCGAAAAAATACGGAACCGTCCCGAATAATTTTATATAAGAAAAATGTATTTTATATATTAAGTTAAAAATAACAAAACATTATTTTTTTCTTGGGCCTTGCGATTATGCAAAGAGATTTTTTCCTTCCTATACAATATTTGAAACTTATTTACCAAAATTGTCCTAATTTTGTATATTACCCGCCCTAAACAATGATTACTTACAAATTATATACAATTCATTATTAGTGCCTTAAATTAGGAGATTTAGTTACATCTTTTACCTATTCTCTCCTCTCTTCTTTATCTATTCTCTATCGCCTCTCTCCAAATATAATCCATTATTAGTACCTTATGGGATATTTTGTAGTTTCTTGATGTATTTTATTTGCCTCTTATTTGAGTTACCGTATTTTTATATGTTGTTTTGACTGCCTTACATACGAGTACTATTCTACATGTACTCATATCCCTTTTTCCGGGAGCGCTGCATCTTTTAATGAATGCAGGTATACTTCATCAGGATGATATGGATTTTTATAGGGATCTTCTTCACTACTCAGCTTATGGTGAGCCCGCTACAGGTCTAGTGGGTGTTTGGGTCTAGTTCATTTTATGTATTTAGGTATCTATTGTCATAGAAGCTCCATGTACACTGTGGGTCATGAAATTAAAATATTAGGGAATTCAGTTACACCATTTTTCTTCTTTTTTTTTTCTCCTTCTCCTCTTTCCCATAGTGCCTTAATTGTAGTATTTATGTAAAATGAAAAGGAAAAAAGTATTATTTAAGAATCACTTCCTCTATATATAGATGATAATGAAAGGAACGAATCACAATTAAGGTTTGGATTTTTTGAAACAGAGAAAAGTTGAAACAATTTATTTTAAATGCTCAAAAATATTCTTTTATCCTAAACTATTCCCACGAATTAATGCAAGGATGCGATCATAACTCATGGTCGTAATGGATTTCACCCACAGTAATCATTGCGATTATCGTCTATGTTTTTGTATGATTTATACGACTAATTATATAGTATACAATTTTTTTTTATAACTTATCTACAACTTTCATATATCATTTTTACCCAGTTAAATACAACTACAACATCATACAACTTAAATACAATTTTTATACAAATTTTATTCAATGTCTTTTGTATATGATTTGTATATATTTTGTATGTGGAGTGTTCTTCCTCTCAGAAATTTCAATCAAAAATTCCTTTCTTAATACAATTTTGATACATATCAACAACTTTATGTAAAAAGATAGTATTTATAACCTAAATACAAAGATTCTTACATTATACAACTATTTTTCAACTTTCATACAATATTCAAATAAAAAATATATAACTACAACAGAATACAATTAAATACAATTTACATACAACTTTAATACAATTTCGTAAGTATAGTGTATGTCATGTCTTCTTCTTCTTCTTCTTCTTCTTCTTCTTCTTCTTCTTCTTCTTCTTCTTCTTCTTTTTCGAGTTTCAATCTGAAATTCAGGCAAAATCAAGTCTAATCTTCACCAAACACCCTCAAAATTGAGCTATAAACTCCAAAAAATATTTTCAATTGTTTGCAACAACACCCAATCCAAACAAATAATAGTTTTTGAAAATCCAAATTCGAATTCAAAGCTTCGGAGCTTTTTAATGTATGTCAATGATGGAGAATCAAATATCTTCAAAATTTATTGATTGGCAATTTCAATTCGAACACCAATTGTGCAACATGAAAAAGAAAACTCTATATTGTAACAATTAAAATTCATTGATGAATTTTCTGAGGAAAAAAAGGATGAAAAGCAGAGAAAAACGAAGGAAGAAATTTGGGGTAGTAACATAGAAGAGAGAGAGAGAGAGAGAGAGAGAGAGAGAGAGAGAGAGAGAGAGAGAGACGGAGAAAGAGAGAGAGAACGCGTAGGGATGGAGATTCTTTATTCAATTTCTAATATAAAGGAATACTTATTTAAACTTATTTTGTATATAATTGATAAATTGTATATTCCTATATAATTAAGTTAAAACTTGATTAGAGAGGGTAATAAATATATAGTATAGGAAGGTAAAAATCCCAATTTATGGTAACTAATCTTGTCCAAACAAGCTTGTCATTTTATGCTCCCATTTGGACATATATTTTGGCTTCATTTTTTAAATTTTTTTTTGAAAATATTGTTTGTTTATGAAATATGATCATATTTTGAAAAAAAAATTTCAAGTTCCTAAAAACTGGTTTAGGACAGCTTTTGGGTGAATTTTTTTTTCCGTTCATAAAATTTCAACTTTTTTTCAAATAAAATGTACGTTCAAACACAATTTTAAAAACTCTTTTTCAAGTTTCAATCAAATCGACGACCAAACGCTAGATATAACTTAGGCATTAGTCCATTGGTATGCCTTTTCACCATGTCAAGACTAGTCAATCTTCAATGTACATGGCACGAAATATCCACAACAGACACCAAAATTTTAGGAACTCTGTACTACTTTCTCTTTATATGAGTACTTTGTAAATTTTTCTATTTGCTAAATACACAAGCAGCCTTTAAATTTGTCAAAAAAAAAATCATTTAAACACTTAAATTAAGACTACTGCGTACTGAATTAAGGAACATTTTTGGCAAGTTTGGGTAAGTAAGAAGCATAACTTAGTCTAGAATATTTGTATGAAATAGATCATCTTTAAAGAAGAATAAATCTTTGGCGAATGAGCTTTTTCTCCTTTGACTATTATTTTTGCAAGGTTCTCTATTTCTTCAAAAAGTTTGTAAATTTGTTAAATAGTTGATAGAGATCAAAACTGCTCACTGTTATCATACTTAAATAATTAAAGCTGCTCAAAAGTATATTTAATCATTTTCTCACATTTGAATTACTGCAAACAGTAGAGACCTTAGGATGAACGTGTGTAAAGAAAAAAAAGAAAAAAAGTAAAAAAAAAATAGTGTGCAAAGCCTCACGCAAATTTGGTTTATTGTGTCTCACACGGTTATATAAATACCCAGTCAGTTTCACTATATATTTTTTAGGCAGTGTACGTATATTAGTTATAATATATATTACACATTCAATGGCTAAATGGACAACTATTCAGATTAAGTGGCGTTTCGACATAAGAATTGTGAAATTCCGGAAAAATAAATTCAAGTGAAAATGATATTTTGAAAATTAGAGTTGTGTTTGGACCTGAATGCAATTGGAGTTATTTTTGAATTTTTGTGTTATGACCCAGTTTCACCTAAAGGTCGTGATGACGCCCAACACTACAGCTAGGCAAGTCAACAAGTAATTTAAACACATATTCAATTATTTTTAAAACTAACCGAGTAATTAAACTCTTCTTACTTGCAATGATCAAAACAAATGTGAAAGGATCTAGTAAATTAAAATAACCAAGAAAATAATTAAATCAAAAAAATTCTATTAATGTGTGTGCCAAGACCTGGTGTCACAAGTATATGAGCATCTAGTAGATTATACAAAAAAATAAATACTGTCTGAAATAGAATAGACAAAATAAAAATTCAGTAAGAGACACTGGTAGCTGCATAATGGCTCAGAAGGGCAGCTCATCACTAAGACTCTGGATATCGTGGGTGCGCGCTGATAGGTCCAACTATAGCACTTGTATCAGGTCCTGCACAAAAAACTGCAGCAAGTATAACATGAGTACGTAAACAACGTGTACCCAGTAAGTACCAAGCCTAATCTCGAAGAGGTAGAGACGAGATGGTCGACTTTGACACTCACTAAGGGTCAATAATAATAAATAAAATAAAAATAAAAATATTTTAAATCAACATAATTCACTTAGTTAACAATAATTTTATTTAACCAACATAAATAATTAAATTTCTTCAAATGCAATAATTTTTAATCTATTAATTAAATTCACAAGCTACAATTAAAATATCAAGGTATCGTGTAATTATTATTATTAGGCACAATTTCTGCCGAGGTCGTACGGCCCGATTCAGAGTGTCGTGTACACTGCCGAGGGACGTGCGGCATTCCGTCGTTACATCTATACTGTCGAGGCGTTCGGCCCGCTCCACAAGAAAGGAGGACATTTTCTTATGTACCTCCGGAATGAGAGTATATTTATTATAAGACTAATTCGAGAGGATGGACAGTTTCTTTTAATAATTAATTAATTTAAACAGAAATTAAGTATATAGGATTCCCATCTTTTAATATTTTTCCCTAACAATTCATAATATATATTACAAATAATTTAATTAAATAAAGAATACAATTTACACATGTAATTCATGATTTGAGTCCTAAACTACCCGGACTTTAACATAAATAGTAGCTACGTACGGACTCTCGTCACCTCGTGCGTACGTAGCCCCCACACTTAGCAATAATTATTAATTTAATCATATATGTGGTGATTTCCCCCTCACAAGATTAGACAAGAGACTTACATTGTCTCAAAGTCCACTTTCCGATCAAAATGTCGCGTAAAAACCTCAATTCGATACCGAAAAATCCGAAACTATCCAAAAGTTATATAAAATAATTAGTACATGTTCAAAAATTCGAAATTAGACTATAAAATAAATTAGCCTATCCAAAATGGTAAAAATCCCAAAATTTACCCCGGGCCCACGTGCCCGGATTCTGAAAAGTTTTGGAGAAAAACGCTACCCATAATCTCAAGAACTCAAATATATAATTTCTATCCAATTCCATAACCATTTTCGTGGTTAAAATCTCATTTTTATAAAAATCTAGGTTTTTCATCTAAACCCTTGATTTTCAAGATTTACCAATTATAATCTACCCATAATCTATATATTTAACTCAAGGTGTGTAGAATTAACTTACCTTCCAATTTTCTAGTTTAAATCCCCTCTCAAAAAGTTCTGAAATCGCCCAAACATGGAAGAAAAACGAACTAAAATGAACTGAGCCTCGTCCGTTTTTAAGGTTCTGTCCAGGCAGGTTTTTCGCACATGCGGAAGGTGTACATCACCTGCGGAAAAACCTCGCACGTGCGACTTTTCCCTCACCTGCCAAGCCTCGCATCTGCGCGTTCACAGGTGCGCCCAAAGTTCCGCACCTGCGATGGCAAGCCTCCCCTTCCCTTTCCGCTTCTGCGGATAAAGCTCGCATTTGCGAGGGTCGCGCCTGCGGCTGTCCAAGCGCAGGTGCGATCGTACCAGAAGCAGAAAGCTTCAGTTCTTCCTCCAAATTCTAAAATTTGGTTCGAGCCTCGTCTGATTAACACTCGGGGCCTCCGGGGCCCTGCCCGAACATACCGACAAGTTTAATATCATAAAACGGACTCGCTCGAACTCTCGAAACGTGTAAAACGACATCAAAACTAAGAATCATACCTCAAACCAAATTGATTCAATTTAGAAAATTCAAATTCTTCAAACTTACTCCGAATGCGCCGGAATATACTTATACTACTCGGAATGGCACCCAATTTTGTGTGCAAATCTTAAATCACCATACAGAGCTATTCCCAAACTCGAAATTTCAAACGGACCTCGATTGCTCCAAAACCTACTCCAAACCAAATTTCAAAAACTTTAAACCTTTAAATAGTTGATTTTTCACTATTAAGTGCTAAAACGCTCTCAGGTTATCCAAAACCCGATTCGAACATACGCCCAAGTCCGAAATCATCATACGAACCTATTAGAACCGTCAAATCCTGATTCCGGGGTCGTTTTCTTAAAATGTTGACCGAAGTCAAACTTGGCCTTTTAAAGCCAAACTAAGGAACCAAGTGTTCCAATTTCAACCCGAACACTTCCAAACCAACCATCCCCGCAAGTTATAAATTAATAAAAGCATATACAGTGAGTTTTATTTAGGGGATCGGGGTTCTAAAAGTCAAAATGACCGGTTGGATTTTGTGAGTGATTTGAAGTGAAAATTTTTGTAAAATAGTTTTTCGAGTTTTTCAAATCTCTGAAAATTTTCAAAATCAACTTCAAGTGAAATTTAAAATTATATGGCCAAACATTTATTCCAAAAAAAGTTAAAAAACTTTGAAAAAAAATGTTTTTCTGGGCCTATTCGGAGCAAAGCCACATTGTTTTTGCTCTTGTGGCCACTAGTTTCCCCATTCTCCCCATTGCCAACCATATTGATCCATCCCTATCAATCTGGGAAAATGGACAATGTTACTAATTGGAGTACTACACTACTGATATTTAATATATAGTAGTACTAGATTTGAAGTAGTACACTGATATTGTAACCAAAAAGAAATTTGGCCTTTTTAGTTTTCATGGAATAGGAACATGACAATGTTAGTAGTACAAAGTTACCGACAACAAATTTGATCTTATCATCTAATATAATGGGGAGATCATGGCATTAGTAGTACGTAATAACGTCAATGTCACCAACAAGAAATTCACAATGCCTTTAGGCTTGATTTTTTTTTCTATCTTATATTTCATATTCATTATTTAAGGCTCGCACCAATTTAAATTTGTACCGAAAAATCTCACTTAGAATTATCATTAAAGTTTTTCCTACCAACGGACACTTCATTCTCATAACTTAAACTCGAGATATGTAGTTAAGAATAAATAATTTTTAAATTTTTTTTTTGTAATATTTTGGAATTTGTGCTAACTTTTGTTAAACAATATAACAATAACAACTAGGTCTCAGTCACAAACGAATTAAAATGGTGATATGACTCCTCGCTTTATTCATTAGCTCAACTCATATTATCATATTACTAAATATGTTAACTTTTGTAAAACATTCAAGAAATATCTATAGTGGTTTTACAAAAGTTCAAGAAAATATTCTTTTGCTTTTTTAAATTTATATACCATTCGGTTCAAATTATTTTACAAAAAGTAACTATATATAGTGGTAACATAACAGTAACTTGTACAGTATAAGGTACATTGATAGGCGCAAAGAGTCTTAATCATGGATTTATATATAAAGGTAATTTCTCGTTTAAATCATTGTTTTGAAGAGAGAAAATTCTCTATTCCAAGACGGATGACTGTGCAAATTCTCATGAGGAGGTCATATAGCTAGTACCAGTAGTACAATATAATCAAACCATGTAAGTACGTACTTTCTGTTTTAGATTAAAGAGTGTACCTCTAACACTTTGTATTCAATAAAAGGAATCAGAGTTTGAGATAAATGAATACAAGTTAAAGTTTGAAAAGAGATTAAAAGAAGAATATGGTAGTCTGTTGGTGACTGAGGTCTCAAAATTGGTATTTACTACTGTCTTTTTAATTTAGCGTATTAATTACTCTTATAATATACACACACATTTTTGAGATTTTCGTTTTTCTTTTGGCTTAATTATATGATAATCTATTAATTGTTTTATATTTGGTGTCTAGTACACTTTACTACCACATAGAGCCTTATTCGATGTATATATTTGCTGTCTAGTACACTTCACTACCACATAGAGCCTTATTCAACTGAATGTAATCTTTTTTTCTTATATAACATAATTGTATATATGAAATATCCCAAAATGTTTTACAGATAGTGTTAAACTTTGAACCAATATTTCAAATGTGCAATCGATTCTGTAAGAATTTAATTTAAAATTAAGATTCGACTCTACACACTGTAAACTGAAAATGAATACAGTCAGACCTCTCTATAACAGCAACCCTATATAACAGTTATTCACTATAAAAATCAAATTATTCTCGGAACTAATTTTTATGTCATGTGATAAGTCTATGTCTTCTATAACAACGTAACACTTCTCTATAGCAGCCAAAAAATATCAAAACAAAAAACTGTTATAAATAAATTTTACTGTTTATAGACGCAATGTTGCAGTTTTGGAACCGCAGTTACCAACATACTATCAAATTTCTCAGCCTTAAGTTTCCTCCAAGATCTGAGGAATATGTCCGGTGTTGAAGAGCAGATTTGAACACGTTTCTCCTCTCTCTTTCTCTCTAGCATGAATGAATTAATTCTCTTCTCTTTCCATTAATCAAAGCTACTATTTTCTTCTTAATTTATGTGGCATACTTTTCATTTTATTCTGTTCTAGTAAAAATGTCATATCTCCTTGTTTAGAAATAATTTAACTTTTAACTTATGATATTATCCATGATTAAAAATCATATAAATATCTATAGCTTATTATTACAAGACTACAAATTTAAAAAGTCTTTATTCTTTCTTAAATTTTGTATCAAATCTAATATTTTCACGCAAATTAGTACAGAAGGAGTACTGCATTCTGTCTTTGGGTAATGGTTGTGTTTTTATTAAACTGCAGTTGGACTTCTGTACCTAATAATTGTAAAGTTGTATAAGGCATGGCAAGCGGTGCAGGACGGTGTGGGTGTGGGGTAAATTTTATCTTAACCCGCAAAATTTTAACCCGCCCCGCCCCGCGTAGCTCTTTTAACCCGCATCCACCCGTCCCGCATAGCTCTTTTAACCCACATCCACCTGCCCCGCACCACACCCGTCCCGCTAACGTGAGAAATTCCTCGGTCAAATTTTAGATTTTCTATATTCAACTACAACATTATGCATCTATAGCTACGAAATACATCGTAGGTAAATATGAAAATTTTCGTGGCTAAACACTTTAGCTACAAAAAAAATTCCATAGCATTCATAGCAAGAAATAGCGTAACTAAAAGTTAGCTACAAACTTTAGATGATCTGTGGCTAAGGACTAATACATATTACTACGAATTATTTTGTATTGTAGCTATATTGGTAAACTTTTTTGTCACGAAATATATACTTATCGCAAATAATTTTTTTCTTTTTCCACGCCAAATAAAGTATGTAGCAATCTTTATATTGTAGCCACAAGATGTTCTACCGTGGCAAAAAGTTTAATTTATTTGCCACGAAAACTTAACTTTTGTGGCTATTTTCATAGTTTAATCTCGTGGCAATAGCACTTATAATTTAGTTACGAGTTAAAAAAATTATAGCTGTGAATCCATTCTGTTGCCATGAAATGTATAGATTTATAGCTAATTTTTTTTTGCATTTGCTACAAAAAGTAAAAATATATATATATCCATATTCATTGTTAGGCACAAGAATTTTTAAGCTAAGAATCCAAATCTTTTAGATTCCAAAATATGTTCCAAGTTACACATAATTGTATATTCAAAATTTCAAAACATTTACAATACATAATTCTCTATGAATCGGATCGTTCTAACAATATTTTGCTTGAGACCAAAAGCCGCACAATCTTCTCCTTTCTCGCATGTCATTGCTTCAACTGCACCTTAATCTGATCAATATCGGTCTTAGCTTGATATTGCTACTCTAATGATTCCACAATTTGCCTGTCAGTTTTGATAAATTAAATTAATACTAGGAAACAAAAAATAACTGATCATATATATATACTTTATTAATAGGTTCAGAATGATCATTTTTTAAGAAAAACATTATAGATTACCTTCTCATATATATATATGTATATATAATTAGTACTAGCTTTACTAATATCTCCTTAATATGCTTATATGACCAATTTTATAAGATAATGAAACTCTCAATAATCTTAAAACGGATAGTAAAAAGATCCAAATACTTCATAATACAATTCAATCTTTTGTCCTAGAAGTTTCTTTTAACAAAAGCTTAGCTCATCAAGGAACAATCATGTAGTCCTACATTATCATTTCATGGAAGAATTATAAGAAGGAACCCACATGTATATATAAACATGAGCAACAATAGGTGTAGAAAATACCAATAGAACTCACGTCGATGAAAGCGGAATATTAATTAAAAATCCGTAATCACACTACTAGAAATACAATCTTTTCCCACAGAAGAATCGGTGGAAAATTTGTGTGAAATTTAAATATTCCCACAACATTCCCAGGGGAGACGCTCAGTGGAAAAATGACTGGTGGAAAAATAATTTCCCAGGACATTCGTGGGTAATTCCCAGGAAGTTACCCATGGAATATTTTACGAGAATTTGGTGGGGTCACATAGAGTATTTTCTCTGACCGTTATGGAAAAAGTAAGAAAATATAATAATTTAATTTTGTTAAGTTTCCCACCGAATCTGTGGGAAGTATTAAAAATAATTTAGATTTTTTTTTATTTTACCCATGGAAGCAATGGGAAATATGCATAATCTGAAAATAAATATATGAACATTCCCACAAAAATCAGTGAAAAATATTGAAATTCTTGAAAAAATATGGACTAAATTCCCACTGAGTCGGTGGGAAATCCGTGGGAAATCTGAAAAATATTTTCATGGCCAAATCTGTTTTTAGAATTACACCACCTGCCAACAGAAAGTACAACCAACAATACAAAGACTAAATATAATTAAGCATTCAAATACCAAATTCAACATTCAATCCAATTCATTTTATAAACATCTAATTCAATCCATTTCATAAACAATATCCAACTAAACAGAGAGTAGAACAAAAATTCAAAAAATTCAGCATTCAGTATTCAACATCCAAATACCATCCAAGACAAATTAATAAAAGAAACTACTCCTTAGTTATCATCAGATGTTGGAGAACGGGGCATAAGAAATGCACCAGATGCTAAAAGGGAGTTTATTTGAGACTTGAGACTTTTAACATTACTCGTGACAAGTCTTAATATATCGTCCTTTCGCCTCATTTCTTCCTCCCTTCGCCTATCTTCTTCCTCCCTTCGCCTATCTTCTTCCTCCCTTCCTCCCGTCAAGACTAATTCCATTTTTTATCCAAATATTATACACATCAAGTACCTCAATATTTGCCTCTTTTAGTAAAAGAAAATGACTCCTTCGATCAAAATCAGATTCTCTCACCTTCAACCGCTAAAGAACCAAATACTTATAAATAATAAAAATTCAAATGGAAATGTTAAGCTAAGACAATGTGATGACCCAAAATGTCATATTTAAATTTAATAAGTAATTTTATATTCTAAGATCTCAAAAAGTACCATTTATCATTTCTCGACTTGCGTGTACAGTCCGTACAATTTTTCGGAAAGTTTTTATGTGAAAAATGGATTAAAATGGGAAATAGAGCTTTAAAACTCAACTAAGTTGACTTTGGTCAACATTTTGAGCAAACGGATCCGGATCAGTATTTTGAAAATTTTGGTAGGTCCGTATCGTGATTTGGGACTTGGGCATATGCCCGGAATTTAATTTGGAGGCCCCTAGCTCAAGTTATGACCATTTAACAGAATTAGCAATTTAAAGGCTAAATATTTCAAGTTTGACCACGGGGATTTATTAATCTCGGGTCCGTATTTTGGTTTCGGAGCCCGGTATAGGTCCACTATAATATTTATGACTTGTCTGTCGAATTTGGTGAGAATCGGAGTTGATTTGACGTGATTCGGACGTCCGGTTGTAAAAATATAAGTTTTAAAGTTTTCTTAAAATTTTTCTTTGATTGGGTGTCCGATTCGTAGTTTTAGGTGTTATTTTGGCGATTTGATCGCGCGAGCAAGTTTGTATGATGTTTTAGAACTTGCGTGCATATTTGGTTTGGAGCCCCGAGGGCTCGGGTGAGTTTCAGATAGGCTATGGGATGATTTCGGACTTAAGAAATCCGATTTTCTGCAGACTTCAGGCTTCTGGTGTGTTCTTCTTCGAGTTCGCGAAGGAACTCTCGCGAACGCGAAGAGAAAATTGGGCTGGCACGTAGGCTTGAGGTTCAAAGCTTCGCCTTCGCGATAGAAGCCTCGCGTTCGCGAAGGCCAAGCCAGGCATGCATCGCGTTCGCGAGGTAGCCCTCGCGTTCGCGAAGAGTAAAATTTGACAGCACATAATTTTGCTTCGCGAACGCGAGGCACTAACCGCGTTCGCGAAGGGTAAAAATCCTAGAAACACAACTTAAATTCTGAAAATGGGGTTTCGACCCATTTTCAATTCTTTCCCATTTTTGAGTTCAGGTAAGGCGATTTTTGGGCGATTTTCACGGAAAAACATTGGGGTAAGTGTTCCTTATCCTATATTGATTATATTTCATGATTTCATACTCATTTTTATCATGAATCCGTGAAATTTTAAAAGAAAAATCAGATTTTTATAAAATCTTCCAAAAACGAAAAATTAAGATTTGAAGGTCCATTTGATATCGGAATTGGACAAATTTTATATGGTTGAACTCGTATCGGAACGGGTGTTCGGATTTCGCGAGTTTTTCTGGCATTTGAGATGTGGGTCCCACTGCCAAATATTTTAATAAATTTCGGATTTTTATTCGGAAAATTTATAAATTCATATGGAATTAATTCCGATGATTCGTATTGAATATATCGAATTGTTTATGAATAGATTTGAAGATTTCAGAGGTAAATTTAAAAGAAAAAATTGTGGTTGAATAATTGATTGGAATTCGCAAAGCGAGGTAAGTGTCGGGGTTAACCTTGACTTGAGGGAGTAAAACCCTTAAATTATTTATTATGTGAAATGCATGTGAACAACGTATAGGCGAGGTGACGAGTGTCTATACGTTGTCAAATTAATTGTTTGCCTGCTTACTTGAAAAATCATAAATTATTTTTAATCATAAATTAATTATTATAATAATTATTTATCTCTTATTCTTTGTCAAATATTAATTCTTGAATTCCTGCATTAATTATTACATGTTATTTGAATTATGTGATTTAATTGTTATTTGACATTTAGCATATTAAATATTAAACTACCTATTTTCTCCCTGATTTCTATAATTATTTGCTATTTGTCATTGTTTGTTTCATAATTAAATCATAATTATTGTATACTTGTTGTCTTATAATTTTATATTAATTATTGTATTTATTGGGGAAATTTCTTCTATAAGAATTGATTGAAATGGATATATTGGAGGATCGGGTTGCACACCGCAACAGACTTATTAAAAGTTAATATTGGAGGATCGGGTTTCACGCCACAACAGACTTATTAAAAAGTCAATATTGGGGGATCGGATTGCACGCCGCAATAGACTTATTAAAAAGTCAATATTGGAGGATCGGGTTGCACGCCGCAACAGACTTATTAAAAGTTAATATTGGAGGATCGGGTTGCACGCTGCAACAGACTTATTAAAAGTTAATATTGGAGGATCGGGTTGCACGCCGCAACAGACTTATTGAAAAGTCAATATTAGGGGATCGGATTGCATGCCGTAATAGACTTATTAAAAGTCAATATTGGGGGATCGGATTGCACGCCGCATCAGACTTATTTAAAAGTCTATATATATACTTGATTGAAATAAATATATGACAGACTTGATTAAAATGAATATATTGGAGGAGCGGGTTGCGCGCAGCAACGAAACCAAATGTGAATATATTGTGAGAGCGGGTTGCACGCTGTAACAGAATTGAATGTGAATATATTGTGAGAGAGGGTTGCATGCTGCAACAGAGTTGATGGAAATGATAATTGGTTATGACTGCTGAGTTGGCTTCAATTATTATAAATGAGTTACCGAATTTATTTCTATTATTTGTTGTTGTTATTAATATTGCATACAGGTTAATGTGAGTGAACCGCCTTAGCCTCGTCACTACTTCGTCGAGGTTAGGCTCAGCACTTACCAGTACATGGGGTCGGTTGTACTGATACTACACTCTGCACTTTTTGTGCAGATTTTGGAGTTGGTCCCAGCTGCGTACCATAGACTTGCTCGGATTTCAGCTACCAGAGGAGCCTTGAGGTATAACTGCATGGCGTCCACAGTTCTAAAGTCCTCATCTATTGTACTTTAGCTGTGTGTTTATTTCCAGACAGTTATATTTTATTCAGACTTTTATTTGTATTTATTCTAGAGGCTCGTGCACTTGTGACACCAATTCTGGGATGGTATTTAGACACCATCGTTTTTATGGATTATTTCACCATATTTTCAAACTTTGCTTCTGCATTTATTTCTTGATTATTAATAATTTAAAGATTGTTTAAAAATTGGTTAATATTATTCTAACGTTGGCTTGCCTAGCAAGTGAAATGTTGGGTGCCATTACGGTCCGAAAGTGGAAATTTCGGGTCGTGACAGTTGGTATCATAGCACTAGGTTATATAGGTCTTACGAGTCACGAGCAAGCTTAGTAGAGTATGAAGGATCGGTACGGAGACGTCTGTACTTATCTCTCAGAGGCTATAAAGTTCAGGAACAATATCACTTCTTTCTTATTCTGTCGTGCGATTTTATTCTATCATCGATGATTAAACCATTTTACTCTTATTCTCTCGCAGATGGTGAGAACACATAATACCTCTACCGATGGACAAGGACCAGAACCCCCGGTGGCAACTATGGCCAGGGGTAGAAGTCGGTCGTGCTAGAGGCCGAGGCAGAGGCCGGGGTAGAGCTCAGTCCAGAGCTCGAGCAGATGCACCTGTTGTAGAACCTCAGGTGGACCTTCAGGAGGAGGTTCCAGTTCAGGATGTACCTGTTGGACCAGTTCAGGTCCCGGAAGGATTTATATCCACTCCAGTACTTCAGGACGCTCTAGTCCGTTTGGTAAGTCTTATAGAGGGCATGGCCCAGAATGGTACATTTTCAGTAGCACCAGTCGTCTCACAGACTGGGGGAGGAGCACAAACTCCCACTACTCTCACTCCGGAGCAGATGGCTCCCCAGAATCAGGCTCCAGCAGCCCTGCCAGTTGGGATAGTTAAGCCGGTTGTTGCGGTAAAGACCGGTGATAGGCCCGCCATGTCTTTTGAGGCCTTATTGAGACTGGATAAGTTCACTAAGCTCTTTCCAGTTCACTTAAGTGGTACACCTTTTGAGGACCCACAAGATTATCTTAAACGCTGCCATGAGGTGCTGCGGAACATGGGTATAGTTGAGACCAGTAGAGTTAATTTTGCTGTATTCCAGATGACGGGTTCCGCCAAGAGGTGGTGGAGAGATTATACATTGACCCGACCAGTCGGATCACCTGCACTTACCTGGGAGCAGTTCTCTCAGCTATTTCTGGAGAAGTTCCTCCCTATCACAATGAGAGAGGAATTTCGCAAGCAATTTGAGCGTCTACAGCATGGCAGTATGACTGTTACTCAGTATGAGTCCCGTTTTGTGGATTTGGCCCATCATGCTCTCCTTTTACTACCTACGGAGGGAGAGAGAGTGAGGAGGTTTATTGAGGGACTCACTCACCCTATCAGTCTTCAGATGGACAAGGAAACCAGAAGTGAGATTTCTTTTCAGACGGCTGCTAATGTCGCCAGGAGGATCAAGATGGTTCTTGCATAGGAGAGAGAGCAGAGATCTGATAAGAGGCCTTGTCAGTTCGGTGGTTTCAGTGGTGCCTCTTCTGGAGGCAGGGGTAATTTCGGTAGGGGTCATCATCCTAGACCGTTTCATTCAGCACTTCATCCATCTCCCGGTGCTTCAGGGAGTCACAGTCCTATTATGCCTTACTCTGGGCAGCCAGTATTCAGTGCACATTCAGCTCCTATCAGTGCACCACCACTCCAGAGTTACTACAGTGGTTATCCGGCCCATTTGGGTCAGCTTCAGCTTCAGCAGCCACGGCATCAGGATGGGTGTTATGAGTGTGGGAACATTGGTCACATTAGGAGGTATTGTCCTAGATTGGCGAGTAACAGATCTCGACAGGATTCTCGTGCCATCATACCGGCACCGGTTGGTTCACCACCTGCTCAGCTAGCTAGAGGTGGAGGTCAGGCCATTAGAGGTGGAGGTCAGGCCATTAGAGGTGAAGGTCAGACTGTTAGAGGTAGAGGCCAGCCAGTTAGAAGTAGTCCTAGAGATGCAGTTCAGAGTGGTGTGGCCCAGCCCCAATTTTATGCTTTTCCAGCTAGGCCTGAGGCTGAGTCATCTGATGCTGTGATCACAGGTATTATTCCAGTTTTCCATAGAGATGCTTCAGTTCTATTTGATCCAGGATCTACTTATTCCTACGTGTCCTCCTATTTTGCTTCATATTTGGTTGTGCCTTGTGATTATCTGAGTGCTTCTGTGTGTGTATCTACACCGGTGGGAGACTCTGTTGTAGTATATCATGTCTATCATTTGTGTGTGGTCACTATTGGTAATCTTGAGACTAGTGTGGATCTTCTACTTCTTGATATGGTAGATTTTGATGTCATCTTGGGTATGGATTGGCTGTCTCCTTATCATGCTATATTGGAATGTCATGCCAAGACTGTGACCCTAGCTATGCCGGGGTTACCTCGGTTAGAGTGGAAAGGAACTCCTGGCCATTCTGCCAGCAGGGTTATTTCTTATATGAAAGCTCGACGTATGGTAGAGAAAGGGTGTCTAGCCTATTTGGCTTATATTCGCGATCCCAGTGCGGATGTCCCTTTTATGGACTCAGTACCAGTTGTTCGTGAATTTTCAGAAGTATTTCCTGCAGATCTGCCGGGGATGCCGCCCGACAGAGATATTGACTTCTGTATTGATTTGGCTCCGGGCACTCAGCCCATTTCTATTCCACCATACCATATGGCCCCGCCGGAGTTGAAAGAATTGAAAGAGCAGTTACAAGACTTGCTTGATCAGGGATTCATTAGACCCAGTATCTCGCCATGGGGTGCACTAGTATTATTTGTAAAGAAGAAAGATGGCTCGATGCGAATGTGTATAGACTATCGGCAGTTGAACAAGGCCACTATCAAAAACAAATATCTATTGCCAAGAATTGATGACTTATTTGATCAGCTTCAGGATGCCAAGGTATTTTCGAAGATTGATTTGAGATCTGGTTACCATCAGTTGAAGATTAGCGCATCTGATGTCCCTAAGATAACTTTTCGGACTCTGTATGGGCATTAGGAGTTCCTAGTGATGTCATTTGGGTTTGACAAATGCTCTAGCAGCATTTATGGATTTGATGAATCGGGTGTTCAAGCCTTATTTGGAATCTTTTGTGGTTGTATTCATTGATAATATCTTGATTTACTCCAGCAGTCGAGAGGAGCATGAGCAGTATCTTCAAAGTGTGCTTCACACCTTGAAGAATAATCACTTATATGCCAAATTTTCAAAATGTGAGTTTTGGTTAGACTTAGTTGCCTTTTGGGACATGTTGTATCAGCAGAAGGCATAAAGGTGGATCCTAAGAAGATTGAGGCTGTTCAGAATTGGCCTAGACCTACTTCGGTTACAGAAATCTGGAGTTTTTTGGGTTTGGCAGGGTTATTATCGTCGGTTCGTGGAAGGGTTTTCATCTATAGCAAGCACATTGACCAGACTAACCCAGAAGGGTGTCCCATTCAGATGGTTAGACGAATGTGAGTTGAGCTTTCAGAAGCTCAAGACCGCTTTGACTACGGCGTCAGTGTTGGTATTACCCACAGGTTCAGGATCGTATACGGTATATTGTGACGCATCTCACATTGGGCTTGGTGCAGTATTAATGCAAGATGGCAAGGTAATTGCATATGCGTCGCGGCAGTTGAAAGTTCACGAGAAGAATTATCCATTACCTCTACGGTGTCTCGTGTGAGGTATTTGCTGATCATCGTAGCCTCCAGTATCTGTTCAAACAAAAGGATCTTAATTTGAGGCAAAGAAGATGGATGGAGTTGTTGAAAGACTATGATATCACCATTTTGTATCACCACGGAAAGGCCAATGTGGTGGCCGATGCCTTGAGTAGAAAAGCTGTGAGTATGGGCAGTCTTGCATATATTCCGGTTGGTGAGAGGCCATTAGCTGTAGATGTTCAGACTTTGGCTAATCAGTTTGTGAGGTTAGATGTTTTAGAACCCAGTCAGATTCTAGCTTGCACAGTCGCTCAGTCTTCTTTATATGAGCGCATCAGAAACAGGCAGTATGATGATCCTCACTTACTTGTCCTTAAGGACACGGTGTGGCACGGTGATGCAAAACAGGTTGCTGTGGGGGAAGATGGGGTTTTGCGAATGCAGGGTCGTATTTGTGTGCCTAATGTGGATGGGCTTCATGAATTAATTCTTGAAGAAGCACACAGTTCCAGGTATTCTATTCATCCAGGTACCGCCAAAATATATCAAGATTTGCGGCAACATTATTGGTGGAGGAGAATGAAAAAGGATATAGTTACACATGTAGCTCGGTGTCTGAATTGTCAGCAAGTTAAGTACGAGCATCAGAGACCTGGTGGTTTGCTTCAGAAGTTAGAAATTTCTGAGTAAAAGTGGGAGCGTATCACTATGGATTTTGTTGTTGGGCTCCCACGGACTCAGAGAAACTTTGACGCAGTTTGGGTCATTGTGGACAGGTTGACCAAGTCAGCCCATTTCATTCCAGTGGCAATTACCTATTCTTCAGAGAGGTTAGTTGAAATTTACATTCGTGAGATTATCCGCCTTCACGGTGTGCCCGTATCTATTATTTCAGATCGAGGTACGCAGTTTACCTCACATTTTTGGAGGTCTATACAGCGTGAGTTAGGCACGCAGGTGGAGTTGAGTACAACATTTCATCCACAGAAAGACGGACAGTCAGAGCGCACTATTCATATATTGGAAGATATGCTCCGCGCTTGTGTTATAGACTTTGGAGGTTCTTGGGATCATTTCTTGCCACTTGCGGAGTTTGCTTATAATAATAGCTACCAGTCGAGCATTCAGATGGCTCCATATAAGGCATTATACGGAAGGCGATGCCGATCGCCAGTTGGTTGGTTTGAACCGGGAGAGGCTCGGCTGTTGGGTACCGATTTGGTACAGGATGCCTTGGATAAGGTCAAGATTATTCAGGATCGACTTCACACAACTCAGTCTAGGAAAAAGAGTTATGCCGACCGAAAAGTTCATGATATTGCATTCATGGTTGGAGAACGAATATTGCTCCGGGTTTCACCTATGAAAGGTTCGGAAAGAAGGGCAAGTTGAGCCCTAGGTATATCGGACCCTTTGAAATTCTTGAAAGGGTGGGTGAAGTAGCCTACAGGCTTGCATTACCACCTAGTTTATCAGTGGTTCATCCGGTGTTTCATGTGTCTATGCTCCGAAAATATCTTGGTGATCCGTCCCATGTGTTAGATTTCAGCTCAGTCCAATTGGACAAAGATTTGACTTACGAGGAGGAGTCGGTGGCTATTCTAGCCCGGCAGGTCCGATAGTTGAGGTCAAAGAATTATCCTTCAGTTCGGGTGCAATGGAGAGGTCAGCCGGTAGAGGCATCTACCTGGGAGTCCGAGTCGGACATGCAGAGTAAATATCATCTTTAAATTTAATAAGTAATTCTATGTTCTAAGACCTCAAAAAGTACCATTTATCATTCCTCGACTTGCGTGCGCAGTCCGTACAATTTTCCGGAAAGTTTTTATGTGAAAAATGGATTAAAATGGGAAATAGAGCTTTAAAACTCAACTAAGTTGACTTTGGTCAATATTTTGAGAAAACAGACCCGGATTAGTGTTTTGAAAATTCCGGTAGGTTCGTATCATGATTTGGGACTTGGGAGTATGTCTGGAATCGAATTCTGAGGTCCCTAGCACAAGTTATGGAATTTTGATGAAAAATTAAAAGCTTGAAAGCTTAATGATTTCTAAGAAATTACTGATGTTGGATTTATTGACCTCGGGTCCGTATTTTGATTCCGAAGCCCGGTATAGGTCCACTATAATATTTATGACTTGTTTGCCGAATTTGGTAAGAATCAGAGTTGATTTGACATGATACGGACGCCCGGTTATAAAAATATAAGTTTTAAAGTTTTCTTGAAAATTTTCTTTGATTGGGTGTCCGATTCGTAGTTCTAGGTGTTATTTTGGCGATTTGATTGCGCGAGCAAGTTCGTATGATGTTTTAGAACTTATGTGCATATTTGGTTTGGAGCCCCGAGGGCTCGGGTGAGTTTCAGATAGGTTACGGGATGATTTCGGACTTAGGAAATCTGATTTTCTGTAGACTTCAGGCTAGGGGTGGGCGTTCGGTTGGTTCGGTTCGGTTTGAAGAAATTCGGTTCGATTATTTAATTTTCGGTTTTGTAAAGGTAATTTCAGTTCGGTTCGGTTCGGTTTCTAATTTCGGTTCGATTTTTTTCAGATCGGTTTTCGGTTTCAACTTTATCATATTGGGCTCCTTCTATGTAATAATAGGATTGGCGAATTTGTTATTTTTTTTTCAAAACTTCGAACTTCTTGAAAATACTGTTTTTATAAAAAATAAAAAAAAAGACTAAACTTTGCACACTATTATGGATCATAAAATTCAAACATAGTGTAAATTACAACTCTGTGTGAAATCCTCCCGGTATACTATCATATATGCTGTGGAAGTTTTAATAGAGTGAAAGTCTTTAAGATTGGGAAGCTGATAGACTTACTTAATTGAGCTGGGTCTTTGATGGATTGGACCTAATAGTATTAATTTATTACCTATGGGTTTAGCCTATATATAACTTAAAAAATTTATATGCTAATAATTCGGTTTTTCGGTTAACCGAACTAAAAAAATTAATAACCGAAAACCGAACCGAAAAACTGAAATTTTAAATCGAAACCGACCAAAAAAATCGAATAACCGAAACCGAAAAAAAAAAAATTCGGTTCGGTCGGTATGTTCGGTTTTGACCGAAATATGCCCACCCCTACTTCAGACTTCTAGTGTGTTCTTCTTCGTGTTCGCGAAGAGTAAATTGGGCTGGCATATTTTGTGCTTCGCGTTCGCGACATAGTGACCGCGTTCGTGAAGGCTTGAGGTTCAAAGCTTCGCCTTCGCGATAGAACCAAGCCAGGCATGCATCGCGAAGGCCATTTGAGGTTATCTAGATAACATTTGAGGTTATCTAGATAACATTTGAGGTTATCTAGATAACAATCATTGCAAATAAAAATTAACGGTGTTTAACATTTCTTAGTAAATGTATATTTTACGTATATTAAATAGATAAATAGTAAATAAATTCTATGTATATTTAGTATTTGCTATATAGATAAATCCGTCATCTTTATTTCTTTTGGTAAACAAGAAAATAAATGGAACAGATATTTTGTCAGATCTTAGATTTCTGTTAAAAATTAAAATGTGTTTAGTGTTATGACTAAAAGTACACCACTTTATTAAAGTAAATGGACTATTAGTGCTCCATGTGGAAGAATATGTATGACTTTGAGTCTAAAGTCAAAGATAATGTATGTTTTTAGGCTTTTTCTCAGTGTTATGACTAAAAGTGCACCACTTTGTTAAAGTAAATGGACTATTAGTGCTGCATGTGAAAGAATATGTATGACTTTGAGTCTAAAACCAAAGATAATGTATGGTTTTGGGCTTTTCCTCCATTTTTGCGCCAAAACATTTCCACGGATACTCAATGTGAAATGTTATTATTTTATCCAGGAATTTTTTTTTAAATTTTTCCATTGAATTTCGGTGGGAATTGCCACTGACAATTTTTCGTGGGAAATTTTCGTGGGAAAATGCTGTATTTCTAGTAGTGTCACCTGAAACCACCTAGGAAAAGGATCAAAATTAATTTCATAAAAAATGATTAAAAGCATTTCCTGAATCAAATTTCAGAAGCTTCAACCATAAATGATAAATTGTTACTGATATACCAATCTAATAATGAACATAAAGATTAAAAAATTTCTCCTTCCAATTTTTTCTTTTCCCAATTAACTAAGAAGATGAATAAAGATGCTCTAGCATAAGTGACAAATAAAGTTCGCTGTACACATTGAAAATAATAAAAAAGAAATAAAGTAACCAATGATTAAGATGTTATTTTGAAGGATATAGTGCGCACAAAATATGAATTTGATGGGTCATGTTAAAGGCAAGGTTACTTCTTTGACAAAAGTGAGATTTAAAGAAGATAGAAACATACCTTCTCTAGTGGATGACGACGGAGTTGGGAAATGGGAGAGGGTGTGGCGGCTGGAAAGATAAAACAAAGGTGAGGGGCTACGTTTTTGGGGATCTCATTCTTCCTTTATATCCCCGTCTTTTACTCCTATTTTAAACTTTTTTATGTACAAATATTATAAATGTAGATAAATATTTAATTTACATTGTACACAGCAGAATAAGTTAAATATTTTCATGAATAAAGTTTTATTATTATTCAAATAGAATATAATTGGTAATCATTATAGTTATATACATAGTTGTTTAAATGTGATATATTAGATAAAAAAATTGAATTCAATAAAATATCTCGTGATTTACTAATCTCGTTGAAAGTAATGTGATAATTACTTTGACTAGCCAAAAAGATGGTAATACTTTATTTAATAAAGGACCAAACCATTATAATTATATTTATTATCTAGTTAAATATATATAATTAGTTATACAATGAGCTTATAGTTATTTAAATTCTATATAATTAATTATTTACACATTAGTTAGACATATTTAAATTGTTACTTTAATTATAATTGGAACTTATAGTTATAGGCAATACATATTTAATAACACTTTGTTTACCCGAAAAATCAGATAAAGTTAAATTTGTGTATGGTTCTAAGGATATGCGATATAATTCGACACAAATCGTATAGAGAAATAGAGATATGAATGTTCTCGGCTATGAGAACGGAAATAGCGAGCCGAGGAATGAATATATGAAGTGATCTTTTGTTACAGTGTATTATATCTATGCTCTTACAAGGATCTCCCCTGCTTTTATAATAGAGGGATCCTACTTCATTTATCATAAAATAAAGCATACAGTGGAGGACCCATGATAAATTGTCTCTTCCTTGATTCCCGCCAAGATTTCCTTTCTTAGTGCGATTATAACAGCTCTTGTCTGTGAGCTCGACACCGGCTCGGACTCGTTATTGAGTCGAGCTCTCGATTTTGGCTCGAGTTCGACCTCCGGGGTGGGTGTATCGCATTTCTGACCTCGAAACAATGCCTTGCGGAACGATTTGGTCACTGGCTCGAGAAAGGTATCGAGCCGAGTCCTCGATCAGCCTTCGGACTAGAGGCTCGATTGTACTGCCTTCGGAACTAAACCAAAATCCCACTCAGGTTGATTACCATTCGAACTCGATCGAACGTAGGAAGGCCGAAATCTATTTCGACCGTATACAGATAGTCCCCTCGTTTCTCAGGAAGGATGTGGTGAGAATCGATATGAGCTTTGACGGTTCGATCGGGTTATAAGCTGACGTTTTCACAGGGCTCGATCATGATGTATGTGATAGTTTTCCTATCGATTTAGTCTTTTCAAGGTATTTAATGCGTTTCAGTCGGTGGTCGGCCACCTCTGATATTGAACTGTCACGATGCAAGCATATAAATAGCCCCTCCATCTGATATTCACCACTTTTACATCTTTCATTCTTCCAAATTTCCTTACCCTTTCTCTTTTTTCCGCCGCTTGTAGAGCCATCTATAACAATTTTCCATCTTCCTTTGCCTTTCTTTCTCTAATATCAATGGCCAAAACTTCGAAAACTGTACGTCAGAAGGAGAAAGCTTCTTCTTCACGGCCGTCCGACGACAAGACGCCAGTGGAACCACCTACCTATGAGTATGTTCCCGGCCCGTGTACTTTGAAGATCGATTTTAAGGTTGTGAATCCTTCATTTGTTTCGGGTCGATGCAAGCATGTGTCGATGTACATGTGCTCGATAACGGAGGGTCAACTCGAGGCTATGAGAAGAGACTGCAACTGGGGCCCCGAGGTTGTGTTGCAAATTCCCTCCCCTGAAGAGAGCGTCATCACCCATGTGGAGGGGTTTTTAAGTGTTTATACTTAGCCCTTCATGTTGGGTCCCGTCGACCCGGTGATCATCGATTTTTGCAAGAGATATCAGGTCACCCTTGGTCAAATTCATTCCTCTCTATGGCGTATAGTAACCTTACTCCGTTTCTTCTCCAACAAGGCCAGGGGACTGGAATTTTCCCTGAGTCACCTCATACGACTGTATCGGCCTCAAATCTTTCGAGGACTAATCAGGCTTCATCGTCGGGCATCGAAGGCTCTGATGTCGAGCATCGACGAAGACAAGGATCGAGGTTGGATGGGCCATTATATCCGAGTGAGGACCCATGACCTAATTCCGCAAGAGAATATGCCATTCCCCGAGGAATGGAATTTCGACCGTAAGTGATTTTCGTACGACATTGCTTTTCGTATCTTTTTCCGATTTTATCTGATGTCTTTCTCCAATATACAGCTACCCCTTGGATGCCACAAGCGGTACCCGACCTCGAGGATTGGGTTCGGAAGTTAGCCTCGACTTTCACTTATGCTGAACGCACTTGGCATGATTTGGCAAAAGGTAGATGAGAGGCCAAGAATCATGGTAAGGGTTACTTCTCGTGTTCTTCGGAATATTTTTTATGCTCCCCTTGTCACCGATTTCCTTTCATGCAGGTGCAACCAAGGATGCCGCTTTAAGGCCTTCGAGTGGTAAAGAAGGAACCAAGTCCCCTGTTCCATAACCGGGGAAAGATAAGAAGCGAAAAGCTGTCTCTCAGCCAGAGGACCCCAAGCCCAAAACTCGAAGGGTGAGGAGGAAAGCAATCGTTCTTTCGATGGACTCGGTCGAACGACTTAGAAAAGAAGAAGAAGAAGAAGAAACAGATGATGCCTCGGTTTTGGTGGTCCGATCTACGAAAGCTATCTAGATCGCTAGAGTTTCTGAGCCAATGGCGGTTGTACCGGTCGGGGTTGATTCCGGTACCCCGAGTCTTGATCAGAGCATCCCGAGCAATTCTCTTGGGACCATGACAGTGGGTCATTTGCCTTCTCTTCCAACCTTTTCTGAGGAGGCGTTAAAGGAGGCTCGAGAGTTGAAAACCCCCGATATGGGTGGAGGCTCTAGTGTAGGGGACCCTTTTCGGGATTGCTTTACTGGAGTCGATGATGACTCCGACATTGGTGATGCTTCCCTTCTCCAAGAGGAGGCCCAACGTTTCATTTCTCGGATAATGATTTTACTGTACTTGGTTTCTTCGTTCTTTTCCAAACTTGACTTGTGTTCTTTCCCTACTGTGCAGGCCATTAGTAGGTTTCGAGTCGACCTCAGCCAGTGCGAGATCGAGCTTCAGAAGGTCTCGGGGGAGAAAGATGCCCTGCAGCTTCTTTGTAGCCAAAAGGACGAGGTTATAAAGGACTTTAAAGCAGATTTGGCCAAGGCTCGTGAAGAAGAGGCCGAGCTAGATAAGCAGGTGAGCCTCATTCTGTTAAAGTATGGGTTTGACTCAACTGTGGAAGTTAACCTTTCGTTATTTCAGTTGCAGCAAAAGGTTGAAAAGATCAGGTTACTTCGGGAAGAAGTCGATCAAATCAAGGCTGAATGTAATCAGTGGAAGGAGACTATCGACCGCCTGGCTGCAGAAAAAGAAACCATCTTGGCCAAATTATTATCGGCCGATGTTCAGCTTTGAAGCGTCAAGCAAAAAGGTTCGGCTCAGGCTAAGAGGATCGAGGAGCTTGAAACACAGCTTGCTGAGGCCAAGGCGGAGGCTGAGTCATCGAAAGCCATGGCAGACAAGTCCATTGTTGTGTATCGGGCTGATGCCGAGGCTGCTCAGATGGAGGCACAAAAGGCGGTGGATACTGCCGACACTCGAGCACATTGGATTGCCGAACTTGCTAAGTGTCGGTCTCGGAGAGAGACCCTCGAGGAGATACATGCTCGAGGTTTCGACCTTGCTGAAGAGATAAAAAAGGCTAAAGAGCTCGAAGCTGAAGCTAAAGCCTTGGCATCTGATGGCGATGATAATGATGATGATGGTAGCAAGAGCATATCCGAAAATGGGGGGGAGCCTGATAGGGGAGAAACCGCTCCTGAGGATGATCAGGAAGCTTAGTCCTTAGCTTTTTAGTTTGTAATCAATTATGTAGATAATTTTGTATATAGACAACCTTGCCGACCTGCTTCTGTTTTGTGAAGTCTTTATACATGCCTTGCGAATGCTTTCATAGAGATTTAAACAACTTAGCCAAATTCTGGATTTCGTAGCCTCTATAATCGAGCGAGTGCTTATTCAAATTTGAGGTGATGTAGCCCTTAGGCTTATTGGTCGAGTCAATGATCCAAACTTGAAGTAATGTAGCCCGTGGGCGTAATGGTCGAGTGAGTGCTTGCTCAAATTCAAAATTCAAGTAGCCCGTAGGCGTAATAGTCGAGTGAGTGCTTGCTCGAACTCAAAATGGAAGTAGCCCTTAGGCATAATGGTCGGGTGAGTGCTTGCTCGAACTCGAAATGGAAGTGGCCCGTAGGCATAATGGTCGAGTGAGTTCTTTCTCGAACTCGAAATGGAAATAGCCCGTAGGCGTAATGGTTGAGTGAGTTCTTGCTCGAACTTGAAATGGAAGTAGCCCGTAGGCGTAATGGTCGAGTGAGTACTTGCTCGAACACGAAATGGAAGTGGCCCATAGGCGTAATGGCCGAGTGAGTGCTTGCTCGAACTTGAAATGGGAGTGGCTCGTAGGCTCAGTAGTCGAGTGAATGATTCGAACTCGAGGTGATGTAGCCCGTGGACTTAATGGTCGAGTGAGTGCTTTCTTGAACTCAAAATGAAAGTAGCCCGTAGGCTTAGTGATCGAGCGAATGATTCGAACTCGAAGTAATATAGCCCGTAGGCATAATGGTCGAGCGAGTGTCTTGCTCGAACTTGAAATGGAAGTAGCCCGTAGGCGTAATGGTCGAGTGAGTACTTGCTCGAACACGAAATGGAAGTGGCCCATAGGCGTAATGGCCGAGTGAGTGCTTGCTCGAACTTGAAATGGGAGTGGCTCGTAGGCTCAGTAGTCGAGTGAATGATTCGAACTCGAGGTGATGTAGCCCGTGGGCTTAATGGTCGAGTGAGTGCTTGCTCGAACTCAAAATGAAAGTAGCCCGTAGGCTTAGTGATCGAGCGAATGATTCGAACTCGAAGTAATTAGCCCGTAGGCATAATGGTCGAGCGAGTGTTTGCTCAAACTCGAAAAGAAAGTAGCCCGTAGGCTTAGTGATCGAGCGAATGATTCGAACTCGAAGTAATATAGCCTGTAGGCATAATGGTCGAGCGAGTGTTGGCTCGAACTCGAAATAAAATTAGCCTGTAGGCTTAGTCGAGTGAATGATTCGAACTCGAAGTAATGTAGCCCGTAGGCGTGATGGTCGAGTGAGTGTTTGCTCGAACTCAAAAAAGTAGCCCATAGGTTTAGTCGAGTGAATGATTCGAACTCGAAGTAATGTAGCCCGTAGGCGTAATGGTCGAGTGAGTGTTTGCTCGAACTCGAAATAAAAGTAGCCTGTAGGCTGAGTCGAGTGAATGATTCGAACTCGAAGTAATGTAGCTCGTAGGCGTGATGGTCAGGTGAGTGTTTGCTTGAACTCGAAATAAAAGTAGCCCGTAGGATTAGTAGTCGAGTTTATCTTAATTCTGATTGCATAATAAATCTCAAAATAGAGGAATTTTCTTGGATATAAGATACCGGTAAAGAGGAGGACTTTCTTTGCAAGTCATTATACATGTGTTCATGTTTCGCGTCTGGGTTCGGGCCAACTATACGAGCATGGTTCGTTTTGACCATTTTGGCTCTTACAACTTTTCCTTCTGGAACCCCATTGTTGCGAAATAACTTTCTTGCATCAAAACTTGATATATTTGAGGGCTAATGCCCCCCTGGTATTCGAGGTCGATTGTACAGAGGCCTCAGATACTGTTGTAAGTGCAACACGATCATTGGTTGCCTCATTAAAAATCTTGCCAAAAAACCTATTTGGGATAAAACCTGTCTAAGGGAAAAAGAGTACAACGCGTGCTTTCAGGCGAAGGATCCATCTTAGCTCTTGTTCGGACTTCTGCAGGGGTCAGATTTGAAATGTAAATGAATATGGAAGGGTCGTACCTTAGCATTAGTATCGTTTTAGATGTGACACATTCCAATTGCTTGATAGCTGTTTGCCGTTTATAATGCCGAGCCTGTATGATCCCTTTCCGACGTTCTCGAGAACCTGGTATGGTCCTTCCCAATTTGGTCCTAGTTTTCCTTCGTTCGGATTTCGGGTATTGATGGTGACTTTCCTTAATACTAAGTCCCTGGGCTTGAAATGGCAGAGCTTGGTTCTTCGATTATAATATCTTTCGATTCGTTGCTTTTGGGCGGCCAATTGGACGAGAGCAGCTTCTCGTCTTTCGTCCGATAATTCGAGGCTGGTATTCATAGCCTTGTTATTTGATTCTTCCATCGTGAATCGAAATCTGGTACTGGGTTCGCTAACTTCTACTGGTATCAATGCTTCGAACCCATATACTAAGGAGAATGGGGTCGCCCCCGTACTGGATTTTGACATTGTCCGATATGCCCAAAGGACTTCGGGCAGGATTTCTCTCCACTTTCCTTTAGCGTCGTTCAACCTCTTCTTTAGGTTTTGAATGATAGTTTTGTTCGTTGATTCAGCCTGTCCGTTCCCACTGGGGTAGTATGGTGTTGATAATATCCTTCTTATTTTGTGATCTTCGAAGAATTTTGTTACTTTGCTGCCAACGAATTGTTTTCCATTGTCACATACTATTTCGGCGGGTATCCCGAATCTGCATATAATATGATCCCAGATAAAGTCTATAACTTCTTTCTCTCTTATTTTCTCGAACGCCTGCGCTTCAACCCATTTAGAAAAATAGTCAGTCATCAATAAAATGAATTTGGCTTTACCTGGGGTCGATGGTAGAGGGCCGACGATATTCATTCCCCATTTCATGAACGGCCATGGGGATATGACTGAGTGAAGTTGCTCTCCGGGTTGATGGATCATTGGCGCAAACCTTTGACATTTGTCACATTTTCGAACAAACTACTTTGCATCTTTGCCCATATCGATCCAATAATACCCTGCTCTGATTATTTTTCGAACTAATGTATCGGCACTAGAGTGATTCCCACAAGTGCCCTCGTGCACTTCCCGTAGGATGTAATCGATATCTCCCGGACCCAAGCATACTGCCAACGGTCCGTCGAATATCCTTCGATATAGCGTTCCATCCGAAGCCAACGTGAATCGAGCAGCTTTAGTCTGTAGGGCCCTAGAATCTTTAGGGTCCAATGGGAGCTTTCCGCTCTTTAAGTATTCAATATACTTATTTCTCCAATCCCAGGTTAAGCTTGTAGAATTTATCTCGGCATGACCTTCTTCGATTACTGATCTTGAGAGTTGAACAACAGTCCCCGAGCTCAAGTCACCTTCCTCGACCGACGATCCCAAATTTGCAAGTGTATTAGCCTCACTGTTTTTCTCTCGTGGAATATGCTGTAAAGTTCATTGTTTGAAATAGTGCAAAGTGACATGTAGTTTATCCAAATACCGTTGCATTCTATCCTCTCGAACTTCGAAGGTTTTGGTTACTTGACTTACCACCAGCAAGGAGTCACATTTGGCTTCAATGACTTCTGCTCCCAAGTTTTTAGCTAACTCGAGACCTGTAATCATGGCCTCATACTCGACCTCGTTGTTGGTCAACCTGGTAGTTTTAAAAGATTGCCTAATAGTGTTACCCGTGGTGGTTTCAAAATTGTGCCTTGCCCGGACCCCTTTACATTCGAAGCCCCGTCCGAAAAAAAGATCCATACCCCCGATGATGTACCCGATTTCAACAAGAGTTCTTTTTCGACTTCCGGTACGAGGGTTGGCGTGAAATCGGCCATGAAGTCTGCTAAAATTTGAGACTTGATGGCCGTACGGGGTTGATATTCGATATCGTACCCACTGAGTTCGACGACCCATTTGGCCAATCGGCCTGATAGTTCGGGCTTGTGCAAAATATTACGAAGCGGGTAAGTGGTTAATGCACATATAGGGTGACATTGAAAGTACGAACATTCTAGAGGAGCTTATCAGTGCAAGTGCTAATTTTTCTAGGTGCGGATATCTAGTTTCTGCTTCTCCTAAGGTCCGACTTATATAATAAACGGGAAATTGCGTACCTTGCTCTTCTCGAACTAGGACACCGCTTACGGCATTTTTCGATACCGCCAAGTACAAGCAAAGTTTTTCGTCTGTTTTTGGAGTGTGAAGTAGTGGTAGGCTCGATAGATATCGTTTTAGTTCCTCTAATGCTTGTTGGCATTCCGGGGTCCAAGCAAAATCGTTCTTCTTTTTGAGTAGAGAGAAAAATTTGTGACTTCGATCTGATGATCTCGAAATGAATCAGCCTAAGGCTGCAATCCGTCCTATTAGACTTTGTACAGATTTCACGCTGTCCACGATGGTGATGTCTTCGATGACCTTGATTTTATCGGGGTTAATCTCGATTCCCCGATTTGACACCATGAAGCCGAGGAACTTGCCCGAACCGACCCCGAAAGCACATTTTTTGAGGTTGAGCTTCATGTTGTATTTCCTCAAAATCTCGAACATTTCCTACAAATGGGTCAAATGGTCCTCTGCGCGCAGAGACTTAACTAGCATGTCATCAATATAAACTTCTATTGATTTACCTATTTTTTCTTCGAACATTTTATTTACTAGGCGTTGGTAGGTAGCCCCTGCATTTTTTAGCTCGAAGGGTATCACATTATAACAATATGTTCCATATTATGTGACAAATGAAGTCTTTTCCTGGTCCTACGTGTTCATTTGGATTTGATTATACCCGGAATAGGTATCGAGAAAAGTGAGGATCTCGTGGCCGGCCGTGGCATCGATCATGTGATCGATGTTGGGCAGCGGAAAGGAATCTTTGGGGCATGCTTTGTTCAAATCCTTATAGTCCACACACATTCTAAGTTTGTTCCCTTTTTTAGGCACTACAACTACATTGGCTAACCATTCGGGATATTTCACCTCCCGAATGGACCCTATCTTGAGAAGTTTAGTTACCTCGTCCTTTATGAATGCGTGCTTTTCCTCAGACTGGGGTCTTCTCTTTTGCTTCACCGGTCTGAACCTAGGGTCCAAGCTTAACCGATGCATCATTATGTCCGGTGGGATCCCTGTTATATCTAAATGGGACCAGGCAAAACAATCAATGTTATCGATAAGAAATTGAACAAGTTTCTTCCTGAGTTCGGGGCTCAACCCCGTTCTCAAGTATACCTTTCGCTCAGGCCAGTGCTCGATTAGTATGACTTGCTCTAGTTCCTCAATTGTTGATTTGGTGGCGTCAGAGTCATCGGGAATCATGAAAGATCGAGGGAACCTTTGATCATCATCTTCTTCGATCTTCTGGTTATCTGGCTGGGTCGAAGCCGACATCTGTGATTGCTATTTGGTGTCCCGTTCTCCTTCTGAGCCCGATCGCTTTATCGACGAAGGCGAGGATATTGATTTTGCTTCCTCGATGATGAACATTTCTTTTGCGGCTGGTTGTTCTCCTTACACTGTTTTGACACCTCTCGGTGTTGGGAATTTGAGGACCTGGTGTAGGGTCGAAGGTACAACTCTCATGTTGTGGATCCATGGCCTTCCGAAAAGGGCGTTGTATCTCATGTCGCCTTCGATCACATGAAACTTCATTTTCTGGATGGTTCCGGCTACGTTTATTGGTAGGATTAGCTCGCCTTTGGTAGTTTCACATGCCATATTGAATCCGTTTAGAACCAGAGTTGCGGGTACGATCTGGTCGTGCAGGACGAGCTGTTCTACGACCTTCAATCTGATGATGTTGGCCGAGCTACCTGGATCGATCAACACACGCTTAACTTTAGTTTTAATTATGAGTACAGATATTACCAGTGCATCGTTATGAGGTTGAATGAATCCTTCTGCATCTTCATCGTCGAAGGACAAAGTCCCTATGGGTGCGTAATCTCGATTTTGAGATCACTTTTCCCTCACAATCGATGTTTTAGTGCGTTTAATCACTGGTACCTGAGGGGTATCGGCACCGCCGATGATCATGTGAATGACGTGCTGTGGTTCTTCTTGCTCGTTTTGCTTGCCGAAATCCCTATTTTTAAAATGGTTCTTCGCCCTATCACTCAGAAATTCCCGAAGGTGCCCTTTGTTAAATAAGCGAGCTACTTCCTCTCTTAATTGCCTGCAATCTTCCGTTATGTGGCCATGGGTGCCATGATATTTGCACATTTGATTGGGATTCCTTTGGGAAGGATCGGTCTGCATAGGTCAAGGCCACTTAGTGTCCTTGATGCGTCCGATAGCTGATACGATGGCGGATGCATCAACACTGAAGTTATACTCTGATAACTGAGGTGCTTCTATAGGATCGGCATATTTATCAAAGCCACTCTTGCTCATAAGTCCCCGAGAATTTTGCCCTCGATCAATCCTTCAATTGTTCTGAACTATATTGTATGTTGAACCGTTGTTCATCCGATCCGCGACGTATGGTTGATATCGGTCTCTGTTCGACCTTTGTTCTCTGTCGATCTCCCTTTGGTTTTTAGTAGCTGTCCTGTTCTGATGCACGGGTCCATACGGAGCTCCCAACTGGTTATCTTCGACCCTAATTTTCGATTGATATCGGTTGTGTATATCTGTCCAAGTTATTGCTGGATACTAAATCAAATTTTTCTTCAGCCGACGTGATGCTGTCAAACTTTGCTCGTTCAACCCTTGGGTGAAAGCTTGTACGGCCCAATCGTCTTTGACCGGTGGCAATTCCATGCGTTCCATTTGAAATCAGGATACAAATTCCCTTAGCATTTCATTACCCCTTTGCTTTACTTTGAAGAGGTCTGATTTCCTTGTTGCAACCTTTATGGCACCAGCATGTGCCTTTATGAACGAATCTGCTAACATGGCAAAAGAATCGATGGAATTTGGCGGTAGATTGTGATACCAGATCATTGCTCCCTTCGAGAGGGTCTCCCCGAACTTTTTCAAGAACACGGATTCGATCTCATCATCCTCCAAATCGTTACCCTTGATGGCACATGTGTAAGAGGTGACGTGTTCGTTAGGATCGATCGTACCGTTATATTTGGGAATTTCGGGCATACGAATTTTTTGGGGGATTGGTTTTGGGGCCGCACTCGAGGAAAAAGGCTTTTGTATGATTTTTTCGAATCTAACCCTTTTATCATTGGAGGAGCTCCCGGGATCTGATCGACCCTGGCATTGTATTTTTCCACTTTTTTGTCGTTGGCTTTGACTCGTTTTGTGAGTTCCTCGAGCAATTTAGTAATTTAGGGAGTGGTCCCCGATTCTTACCCGTTGGATTTCACTATGGCGGGCTCCGTTCTGGGGTTGATTTCTCGAAGCGGATTGGGATTTGGCCTGCTTTGTATATGAGTTTGGCTATGCAACTGAGCTATCGCTACTTGTTGGGCTTGTAACATCTCGAAGATCATGCGCAAGCTGACTCCGATTTCCCCCACATTATGGGTGTCTCGAGCTACGGATCGGGTGCCACCTTGAATTCTTTTTTCCGGTTCGGAACATTGGTTCGCCTCAAGAGCCACTTGCGAATTGACATCTAACGATACTTCGGCTTGGATTTCTGGTTTTTTCGATTCGAGCCTCAGTGCCATCGCCAAGTGGCCTTCTCGCCCCGGGTACCAATTTGTTGGTCTCATCTTGAAGGCCGGCTTCGTGGTCGATAGGTAAAGCCATTGCTGATTCGAAGTTGTAAACTGGCGTGTACTGCAGATTTATATCAAACAACCACTGTTATCCTTAGCCTCATAGTGGGCGCCAAACTATTTATCCGAAAAATCAGATAAAGTTAAATTTGTGTATGGTTCTAAGGATATGCGATATAATTCGACACAAATAGTATAGAGAAATAGAGATATGAATGTTCTCGGCTATGAGAACGAAAATAGCGAGCCGAGCAATGAATATATGAAGTGATCTTTTGTTACAGCATATTATATCTCTGCTCTTACAATGATCCCCCTTGATTTTATAATAGAGGGATCCTACTTCATTTATAATAAAATAAAGCATACAGTAGAGGAACCATGATAAATTATCTCTTCCTCGATTCCCGCCAAGATTCCCTTTCTTTGTGCAATTATAATAGCTCTTGTCTGTGAGCTCGACACCGGCTCGGACTCGTTATTGGGTCGAGCTCTCGATTTTGGCTCGAGTTCGACCTCCGGGGTGGGTGTAGTGTTTTCTGACCTCAAAGCAATGCCTTGCGAATCGATTTGGTCACTGGCTCGAGAAAGGTATCAAGCCGAGTCCTCGATCAGCCTTCGGACTCGAGGCTCGATTGTACTGCCTTCGGAACTCATCCCAAAATCCCACTCAGGTTGATTACCATTCGAACTCGATTGAACGTAGGAAGGCCGAAATCTATTTCGACCATATACACACTTATAATATAATTATTTTTGTTATGGACTTCAATATCAGCCATATTAAATTCTTAATTCTTAGAGTAACGAGATATTAGAATTATTTTCTTAAATTACATAACTAGAAAAACATATTTTTAAAAAACTAATATGATTAGTTTCTATATTGTTAGCAAAGAGATTTTGGTTAAATTGCAAAGTAGCGATCGATTTTATTTTTGTCAAAATTCCATAACTATTTTTAATATTGTTTTGTTTTTGTTTTAGTGATCCTATGTCTATCATTATTCTGCGGTTACAGAATTTCATATGTCACTAAAATTATGTTTCTTTTTGTCACGACCCAAAATCCCACCACATGCGTTGTGATGGCACCTAATTATTAAAAAAAATAATTAAATAAGTAATCAAAACTAACAGCGGAACAAATATGAATATACAACCTCCCAAGACTGGTAGTACTGAGTCACAAACTCTAACTGAATACATGGGATGATCACGAGGACCGAATATACAATATTGTTTGATTAAAAATTAACAGTACAATGAAATGAAAAGACTCCAAGGGACTGTGACGACCAAGAAGCTCTACCTTGAATCCTTACGATCCCGCTTTAACTCTGCTCAAGTCCGATATCTCCAATACATGTCCCTGCACAAAAATATGCAGAAGTGTAGTATGAGTACACCACAGTTGGTACCCAGTAAGTATCAAGACTAACCTTAGTAGAGTAGTGATAAGGTACAGTCAAGACACTCACTAGTCAACTAACCTGTGCAATATAGCAGTATACCAAAAGTACTGAAAAATAACTAACAATGATAACAACAAAATCAACTAGTGATATAATATCAAGGCAACAAGAACATCATAATTATTGCTCAGACGAATAAGGAACACAAGTACAATCAATTAATGAAGTCCTTCAAATATAATTCCTTCACATATTATTATTTAAGACAAATATCTTTCGAATATACTTCTTTTAAATAAATATATTTTGAATATACTTCTTTCAAATAAATATATTTTTCAAGTAAAAGTCACCATGTGACACCTCATTTCACAATCATAAAAATTACGGGTCTCAGCCCACTTTCATATTTTTCACGGCACCTCGTGCCCATATTTCTATCACAATCACACGGACAACTCACGTGTCAATAATAAATATATATAAGATCCGCTGGATCAATTTATTCTCAATAAAGTAAGTTTATAATTTTTAAATCAAGTAAGAAATGAATTTATTTTAGAAATTATTTGGGTGAAGAAAATAACATTTGCACTTAAATTAAAGCATCAGTTAACTACTAATTTGGATGTAAAATTATTTAATTTAAAACATAATAATTTCTTTTATTTAAATGAACTCAATCATCAAAAATCAGTAAGAAAAACCAGAAATATACTTCTTCAGAGTCACGTGCTAAAAAGCCAAAGCCAACATAATATAACTAGGAGCATAAAACACATAATAATAAAGTCAACCAGTACATCACGGAAGAAGACAAGAATTTATATATTAAATAAAACAAAATCACCCAAGACAAGAACATAGATAAAGAAATATCAACAGGGCACTCCTGAGGTACCGCCTCGTAGTCCCAAATCATAAATAAATTCACAATATCTCATTTTCTTATGTCACCGCGGGAGCCTTCACATTTAATTTTAAAGAAATCATTTTTCCCGAAATAGCATCCCGCGTTTTAGCCACCCTTATCACACCGCATGACTTCTAGTAGTTCCCCTACTAGCCACGCGTTTCAAGCCACCCTTATCTCACCGCATGCGTTTCAACACCATAACCTTATATCACCGTATGACTTCTAGTAGTTCCCCTACTAGCCACGCGTTTCAAGCCACCCTTATCTGACCGCATGCGTATCAATATCACAATATTTCACAAATTGCACCTCAAGTGCCCAAATATCACAATATAATACAACTTGCACCTCAAGTGCTCAAATATTATAACATATCACAAATTGCACATCAAGTGCTCAAATCTTACAACATATCACAAATTGCACATCAAGTGCTCAAATCTTACAACATATCACAAATTGCACATCAAGTGCTCAAATCTTACAACATATCACAAATTGCACATCAAGTACCCAAATATTACAACTTGCTACGGAAATCAACAATACATTATTTTTCACAATAAGGAGCCCATGGCTCGACCATAATGTGCACAAAATCTTAATAAAAATATCCGGGAATGAACAACTCAACAAAATAATATTTCACATAAAATTAAGGTGGCAATCATACCAAATCATCGTATAAAATAATTTCAACAAATAAGGATCTAGGCATGACAAATAGAGGATTTAATAAGTGTCAATAATTTTCAATTTAATACCTAAGGGCATCTAAGGATTTTAATCAACAAAATTTGCACATATAAATCAAGTACATACTCGTCACCTCATGTACATGGTTTTCAATTACACAATTTGCACATAATACACAATGCCTAAGGGGTACTTCCCCCACTCGAGGTTAAGCAAGACACTTACCTTTTTGAAGTTATGCCGATATTCCAAAATCGTCTTCTTTCTTGAATTGACCTCCGGACCGCTCAAATCTATCCAAACTAATTGTATAACTTCATTAAAATTCATCGAAAATAATTCTGGATAATAATACGTCAACTTAAAAATTTATTCCAAAAGGTCAACAAAAGTCAACGCGGGGCTCGCCCCTCGGAACCCGACATAATTTTCATGAAATCTGAACATCCATTCCGATACGAGTTCAACCATACCAATTTTATCGACTTCCAATAACAACTAGAACACCAAATCTTAAATTTTTATTTTGGAAGAGTTTATAAAAATCTTGATTTCTTCCATTAAAATCCGAATTAAACGATGAATATAATCATAGGTTCATGAAATATAAACACTTTAGGATATAGAACACTTACCCCAATCCATATGGTAAAAATCACCTCAAATATCGCTTCAATCCGAGCTCCATAATTCCAAATATGTTAAAAATGGCTGAAACCTCGAAATATAGCTACTACCCAGGTATTTACTCTTCGCGATCGCAAAGCACAAAATTTTTCAGCCCCAAAATTGCTCTTCGCGATCGCGAAGAATAAACTCCTCAACTCTTTCAGACAACCTCTAGTATAATGGTCATAACTTTTTGTACAAAACTCCAAATGATGAATGGTTTAACTTTCTGAAAACTAGACTCCAAGGGCTATAACTTTTATTTGTTTTTTGTCTCCCAATTATTTATATATTTCTAGATATAAGCTTCCAAAGTTAGCCCTATGCAACAGAGATTTCCAAACTCTTCCTGGACAGCCTGTAGTGTATCCACCATACCTTTTTGTACACGCATCCAAATGACAATGGTTTACCTTTCTCTATAGATTGCGAGATATGAGCTTCCAAAATCGGGATAGTGCAGCAGGAGTTTCCTCTACGCGATCGCGAAAAGTCTTCCGCGATCGCGATTCACAGTGTCGAAACAGCAAAATTGCTCTTCGCGATTGCGACCGTTTATCCGCGATGCATACCTCTGTGCCTAAAAATCAGCAACTAAAAATGGCCTAGAAATGGTCCGAAACCACCCCGAAACTCACCCGAGCCACTCGGTACCCCGTTCGAGCATACCAACAAGTCTAAAAACCTATTACGAACTTAGTTGAAACCTCAAATCATATCAAACAACGCTAAAACCACGAATCATACCCAATTCAAGCTTAATGAAACTAAGAAATTTCAACTTCTACATTCGATGCTGAAACCTATCAAATCATGTCCGATTGACCTCAAATTTTTCACACAAGTCATAAATGACATAACGGACCTATGAAAATTTTCAGAACTGGATTCCGACCCCGATATCAAAAAGGCAACTCCCCGGTCAAACTTCCAACTTAAACTTTTATTTTCGCCATTTCAAGTCTAATTCCACTACGGTCTAAATAATTTTTTCGATCACGCTCCTAAGTCCAAAATTACCATATGGAGCTATTGAAATCATCAGAATTCGAATCCGAGGTCGTTTACATATAAGTCAAATCTCCGGTCAACTCTTTTCATTTAAGCTTCAAAAATGAGAATTGTTCTTTTAATTAAATTCCGAATCTTTCGAAAATCAAACTCGACCACACTCGCGGGTCATAATACATATTACGAAGTTGCTCGAGACCTTAAGTCACTGAACGGGGCGTTAATCCTTAAAACGACAAGTCGGGTTATTACACTTTTTCTATTTATAGTGTTAGTATGTTCTTATGTGTATTTGGGACCTTTGGTCATTTGTCAAAATTAAATGCACCAAAATTACCACAAAGTTCTTAATATATAAGTAATTATATTAAAAATGAGTGAAAGTGTAACGACCCGACTTGTCGTTTTAAGAATTTAAGTGCCGTTCTGCGGCATAAGGCACTGAGCAGCTTTGTATTATGGGTATTGACTTGTGTGCATGGTTGAATTTAGTTACCAGATGATCCAGAGTGATTTGAGACACTTAGTCCCTAAAACGGAAGCTTAAGTCTTAAGATTTTGATCGTAGTCAGAACTGTATGAAGACGACCCCGGAATGGAGTTCCGTCAATTTTGTTAGCTCCATTGGGTGATTTTAGACTTAGGAGCGTGTCTGGACTTTGAATTTGAGGTCTGTAGCTGATTTAGGCTTGAAATGGCAAAAGTTGAATTTTTGGAGATTTGGATCGGAAGTGGACTTTTTGATATCGGGGTCGGAATGCGATTCCGAGAGTTGGAACAACTCTGTTATCTTATTTGGGACTTGCCTGCAAAATTTGACGTCATTCCGGGTTGGTTTTGATAGGTTTTGGCGTGAGTTTTAGGAGTTGGAAGATTTGAAAGTTCATAAGTTCGATTCATGTTACGATTCGTAGTTTCGACATTGTTTGATGTGATTTGAGACCTCGAGCGAGTCCGTGTTAGGTTATGAAACTTGTTTGTGTGTTTAGACGGGGTCCCGGGAGCCTCGGGTGTGTTTCGAATGGGCTACGGGCTAATTTTTTCTATTTTTGGACTGCTGGTTTCTGCCATCTGGTTTCCTTAATCGCGTCCGCGTCAATTCTTCCGCGTTTGCATAGTGCAATTTGGGGAGAATGAATTATTGTTCTTCGCATTCGCATGATTCCATTCACGATCGCGAAGGTCTGCTTTTCCCTTCTTCGCGTTCGCATACCCTCCATCGCGTTCGCATAGTAGAAACCTGGCCTTGAGCACTGGTACTCGTTACTCTTCGCGTTCGCATGACCTTGTTCACGATCGCCGAAGTCTGCCTACTCCTTCTATGCGATCGCATCTTCTGCTTCGCGATCGCGAAGTGTGGCTTTGGGCAGCAAATAATTCCTTCACTACGCGATCGCATAAGCCCTTCCGTGATCGCGTAGCAGATTTTGGATAGTAACCATTTTCCTTTTACGCGATCGCATCATTTCTTCCGCGATCGCGATGTACAAATACCTGGGCAGGTAGAATATATTCTCAAATCGAGAGTTAGACCATTTTCATCATATTTTGAGTTGTAGAGCTCGGTTTGAGCGATTCTTTGTGGGTTTTTCAAGCAAATCGACTGGGTAAGTGTTCTTCACCTAGAATTTATTTATTTTCATGATTCTATCTTTATTTTTATCATTTAATTTGTGCTTTGAGTTGAAGAAAATGGTGGTTTTTGAAGAAAATTTTCAAAATGAAAAATCACGATTTGAAGGACGAAATGGTATCGAATTTAGTGATTTTAGTATAGTTAAACTCGTGAGTGAATGGGTGTGTATTTCGTAACTTTCGTCGGATTCCGAGACGTGGGCTCCGCATGCGATTTTTGGGTTAATTTTGAATTTTTATTGAAAAATATAGTATTTTCTTATGGAATTGATTATATAAATTTTGTTGACTGTATCAAATTAATTGTGACTAGATACAAGTATTTCGGAGGCCAATTCGCGTTGCAAAGGCACAACGTAGTAAATAATTTAACAGTTAGAGGTAAGTATCTTGCCTAACCTCGAGTGGAAGAATTTTTCCTTAGGCATTGAGTCTTATGTGCAATTTGTGAAATTGAAAAACCATGTACGCGAGGTGACAAGTACGTACTTGGTTTATATGTGCAAAATTTCATTGATTAAAAATTCTTAGACGCCCTTATGTATTAAAATAAAAATTATTGGCACTTATTAAATCCTCTATTTGTTATGCCTAGATCCTGTTTGTTGAAATTATTTTTACATGATGATTTGGTGTGATTGCCACCTTGATTTTTATGTGAAATATTATTTTGTTGAGTTGTTCACTTCCGGATATTTTATTAAGATTTTGTGCACATTATGGTCAAGCCATGGGCTCCTTATTATGAAAAATAAGGTATTGTTGATTTTTGTGGCAAGTTATGATATTTGAGCACTTGATGTGCAATCTGTGATAATTTATAATATTTGAGCACTTGATGTGCAATTTGTGATAAGTTGTAATATTTGAGCACTTGATGCACAATCTGTGATATGTTGTAATATTTGAGCACTTGAGGTGCACTTTATGAGATGTGATATTAGCACGTTATATTGTGGGAGTTATGTTCGGGTGTTTGCACGAGGTTTCTGCCGTGCTATTATTGCTATTGATGTATGCACATGCGGCGTGACAAGGCTGGCAGTTTACTTTATTATTGCGCATGTGACGAGACAAGGTGGGCTATGTTGAGGATTGAATTGTGATGACTTGTGATGGCCTGGGGGCATTGTTGTTGTTGCATATTTACTTTTGGGACTACGAGACGGTATCTCGGGAGTGCCTTTGTTGACATTCTCAATGGTTGCACTTGTCTTCGGTTATTTTGTATTTCCGTGATAGATAAATTGTTGTGTTCTTCTGTGATGTAATATTTGATTTTATTATGTGTTTGTATCCCTTGTTGTAATGTGTTGGCTTTGACTCTTGTACGAGACTCTAAGGATTTGTGGTTCTAGTCTTTATTAGTTTTCAAAGTTAAGTTATTTTGAATAAAAGAAATTATTGTATGCTTTAATTCTTATAAGTTTTACATCCAAATCAGGAACTATCGGGGGCTTCATTTTAATTGAAATATTATTTTCTTCACCCAAATGATTTCTAAAATAAATTTATTTCTTTGTTGATTTTCTTACTTGATTTAAAAATTTTAAACTTACTTTATCAGAAATAAATTGATCGTGTGGATCTTATATGCATTGATATTATTGGCACGTGAGTAGTCCGTGCAGTTGTGATAGAAATATGGGCACGAGGTGCCTTGGAATATGAAGGTGGGTTGAGACATATATTTTATGATTATGAAATGAGGTGTCACCGGGTGACTTTTAAATTGAAGAATTATATTTTAAAGATATTTATTTGAAAGAGTTTTATATTTAAAGGATACTTATTTGAAAAAATATATTTGGAGGGTATTTATTTAAAGAAATTATATGTGAAAGACTTGTTTAATTGGTTGTACTTGTATTTTTCTTGTTCCTCTAAGTAATAATTATGGTGTTCTTGCTGCCTTATTGTTTATATCACTAGTTAATTATTGTTGCTATCACTGCTATTTGTTTTCGATTATTTTAGTATGACGCAGGTTATTTGACTAGTGAGTGTCTTGACTGTACCTCGTCACTACTCCACTGAGGTTAGTCTTGATACTGACTGGGTACCGACTGTGGTGTACTCATACTACACTTTTGAATATTTTTGTGCAGAGCCAGGTAATGTGAAGTCGGTTGACCGCTTGCTAACGGTACGGATATGGCTGTAGAGACTCAAGGTAAACCTGTTGCTGCGTTCGCAGGTTTTGGAGTCACCTTCTGAAATTGTACTTGCACTGTTTTATCTCTATTTCAAAACAGTTATATTTATAGGCTTTCTAGTAATTCAGTAGAGCTTATGACTTGTACTACCGATTTTGGGATTGTAAGTATTGTATAGAGATTTCTACTTCGCATTTGTCCAGCGTTAATTAATATGGTTATTATTTCCGTAAATGTTAGGCTTACCTAATCCCTAAGACTAGGTGCCATCACGGTACCCAACAGAGGGAAAATTGGGTCATGACAGAAAGTATATAAAATTATTCTAAATATTTATTTTAAATAATTAAGGACCGCACATATATAAATATCTCTTCAGACTATCAAAGTCTTCACTATATGAGTATTTATTTTTTTAAGAAGTGCTTAGACATTCTAAAAGCCTATTTAAAAATAATAAAGGATCAAATACACATAAATGCCTCTACAACAATAAAAATTTAAAATTTACATATACAATTATATAGTTAATAAAAAAAAAAACAACAAAATATATAAAGTATGAGTTTGATAAGCTCAAGAAGTCACTTGATAAGCTTTGGGGCAATAAGTTACCATGGGAATGATTTATTATTGAATATTATTCTTTGTACCTTAATCTTTGTTATTTGAGAATTATTTTATTTAACTTATATACAATTACTATTTTTTAAAAATATTTTAGGTGTAATATAACTTTTATATTTAAAATTCATTTTTCATAAAATTTATCTTTTTTGGACAAACTCTTGTAATGATTTTTTTAATCAAAGAAGAAATATTTATTTAATTATGAGTTTTTGTTATGACTAATTTATTGTGGTTCAAAATAATACTAATGATATGGTAATTTCATGTGCATGACAAAAAGTTATAACTTAGCTACGTAAGTTTATTGTCCCTCAATTTGTGGCTATATCAAGTTGTCATAATAAATACTTGTAACTATTAATCCAATTATTGCCATGATTTTTTATAACTTGAATAAAACAATTTCTTTTTGATTGAACATTTGTTTTAAATTATTTATTATGGCTAAATATTACTACAATAACTTCAAATGCGTGATGAGAGCTTATATTTAGCTATGAATTTTATTCTGAAAATAAATTTGTATCTATTGAGCCAGCTATTACTATGATTTTTTATAATTGAAGCAAAAATATTCATTTAGTTACAATATTTTATTTCAAGTAATTTTTGTGGCTAAAAATTTAGTATTGCTAAAATATCTTCAAACACATGACAAAAACATTCTATTAGCTACAAAATTGAATTGTATGAATAAGTTTGTAGCTATTAAGCCACTTATTGCCATGGATTTTTATATCTTGAAGCAAAAAGATCTATTTAGCTATAACATTTTATTTCAAGTAATTCTTTGTGGCTATAAGGCTGCTATTGCTATAATAATTTCAAACGCGTGGCAAAAAATATACCATTAGCTACGAAGTTTTGTTGTAGAATAAATTTTTAGCTTTTGGGTTATTATTGCCACGGTAATTAGCAACTATAGCAAAAATAAAGAATTAGCTTTGCCAGTTTAGTTTTGTAGCTAATAATTTTATGAAATTATAAATAGCTATGAAATTTTAATTTTTATGGCTATTGTTAGGTATTAGCCATGACTTTCATATTTGTAGCTGAGAATTCGTAGCTATAGATGCATAATGTTGTAGTGTGCCAAATATCTAGTCTTTTCACCGATTATATTTTTAAAAAGTATAATTTTATAATGAAAAGGAATATACAATAGCAAGTGGCAACAGATGAAGCATGTAGTAAGGCAAAAAAGCCAATCTTTTCATATTTTTGAGTGCAAAAACAAATCGGCAAAGGTCAAATATACCTTCTATTTTCGAAAAGGGTCTAAGAATACCCCTCGTTATACTATTGGGTTATCTATACCCCTGCAGTCATACTTTAGGTTCAAATATACCCCTCATTTAAACGGAGGGACATGTGTCATCGTCATGTTGGTCAATTCTAAATATCTCCTAATTAATTAAAAAGACTCATTACCCATACCCGAAAAATAATTTTTTTTTTGTAAAAACTGGAAAAAACTAAAAATAATTTTTTACTAAAAACTAAAAAACGAAAATATTTTGTTTTTCAGTTTTTACAAAAAAAAACTGCTTTATAAATAACTGAAAAATATTTTCTAAAACAATATTTTTGTAAAAACTGAAAATAAAAACTGAAAATTAATTTTCTAAAGCAATTTTTTTTGTAAAACCTGAAAAAAATGAATTGTTTTTACTAAAAACTAAAAAAATGAATATATTTTTTTTTTCAGTTTTTACAAAAAAACTGCTTTTAAAAAAGGTGAAAAATATTTTCTAAAATAATATTTTCTGTGAAAAAAACTAAAAAATAATTTTCTAAAGCAATGCTTTTGTAAAAACTGAAAAAACAATATTTACTTTTTTCATTTTTTAGTTAAAAATATTTCAGTTTTTTTCAGTTTTTAATTGCTTTAGAAAATTGCTTTTCAGTTTTTTTTTTCCAGTTTTTACAAAAATATTGTTTTAGAAACTATTTTTCAGTTTTTTTAAAGCAGTTTTTTTATAAAAAATAGAAAAAAAATATTTTCGTTTTTTTCAGTTTTTAGTAAAAATTTATTTTTAGTTTTTTTTCAGTTTTTACAAAAAAAAAAATTATTTTTCGGGTATGGGTAATAGGTCTTTTTAATTAATTAGGAGATATTTAGAATTGACCAACAGGACGATGACACGTGTCCCTCCGTTTAAATGAGGGATATATTTGAACCCAAAATATGACTGCAGGGGTATAGATAACCCAATAGTATAACGATGGGTATTCTTAGACCATTTTCGAAAATAGAGTGATATATTTGACCCTTTGCCGAAAAAACATTTAAGCTAAAACTTTTCCACCGGGATGCGATACACACCCCAATCTTCAATTCCAAAACGGACACTTTATATACCAATTCTATAACTTCCAAAACCTGTGCAGAAGGTAGACAGTAACAACAAATTACAAAAGCTATTTACTAAATGGTCAATTTGTCAAAAAAATTAATGTATTTTGTTTATAATAGTAAAGATCCTATTAGTTCATCCATCGCAGATGAAGGAAATGTGAAAATAAATTTCATAACAACAACCACAAGAACTTGAAAAACTGTAATTTCGTAAAGAATTTAAACTCACATCCGCACCCCTACCCACACGCACACCCCCACCCCCACCCCCACCCGCAAACTTAATTTTTTTTTATTTTAACCCTCATCGTCCCACACCCGCATATGTATAAACCCGCCCGTCCCGCATATGTCTTAACTCACCCCGTCCTACACCCGCACCACCCCATTATACAGTATAATCTCAGAGATCAGACCAATCTCAACAGCTTCTGATTCTTGTTGTTTCTTTTAATTTTTTCTATCTTTGCAGTTTCAACTCACGGTCGGGGGATTTGCATCTATACCCAGTTTTTGGGTCATATTTTAACTTATATCCGCTTTATAAAAAAAATTACAAGCGTACCCACTTTTCGGGTAACTTCAAATAGACGGGCCTGAAGTAGCAAAAATTTATGTATGAAATTTGAACTTCAGAATGTTTTGCCTGAAGTGTAGCCTTATTAAAGAAAAATTTAAGATATTTTTGCCTGAAATTTGGCATGACTTGCAAAGGCAATCACACAAACTTCAGTTCATAGTGTAATGAAAAACTTCAGTTCAATAAAACTACAACATGTTTTGGCTGAAGTTTTTGTTTTGTAATTGCTGAACTTCAACATTCTAGGAGCTGAAATTTTATTTTGTAATTGCTGAACTTCAGCATTCTAGGAGCTGAAGTTTTGTTTTGTATTTGCTGAACTTCAGCATTCTAGGAGCTGAAGTTTTTGTTTTATATTTGCTAAATTTCAGTAGTCTTAGAGCTGAAGTTGTGTTCTGCCTTTCTTTGAAGTTAGATGGCTTTAAAATATAACGTAAGCCAAATTGTGCTGAAGTTTTATCTGATTTTTTTGATAATGTTCTGAAGTTATTTTTCCTATCTTTTATTTTTCAGTTCTGCAGCCTTTTTCTGTCGTTTTTTCTGCGGATGATATCATAAAGCAAGGGGTAAGCTAATTCCAAGAGATCGCGAAAGCAAATATTGTGTATAATAAATTTCACATGCATGCCATTCTTGTGGCAAGTAACTTGGAAGAGAGGACATGTAGTAGTCAGTTGTTGTTGTATGTTTAAGAAGGATGAATCAGGGAAAGACACAAATCACACCTACTTTAACCAGCTTGTGGAGTTTTATTTACTCGTCCTTCAACATAGAATATGGTAGTTGATAAGATTTAATAAAATTTTTACAGATCCAATCAATATTACTTATACAAAGTCTCATGTGTTTGAGAGAGAAAAGAAGAAGAGGAAAAGAAGAGGAGGAAGAAAGGAGCGCATAGGTCAGGAGGAAGAAGAGGAGGCGTCTAAAGTTGTCAAAATTAGGGTATAGGTTAAAGAATTTTAAAAATATAGGTATAGCTTAAGTGGGGGCGACCAAATAGGGTGCCCCGTACAATTTTTACCTTAAGCCCATGGGCGGCTCTAAGGCTTTGGGTAGTGAGGCCATTGCCTTAGGCCCCCAAATTTTGAAGGCCCCAAATTTATTTTAAATTATTATTATTATTATTACTATATATTATATAAATTATATAAATAATTAGTATAAAGAAAAGTGTTACAATATATTATTTTTTGTTATTTGATTGAGATTATTTTATATCAATAAATTCATAAATTATGATAATTTTCTTTACTAATTAATTAGTATATTTGCTTCAATATTCAATTTTAATTTTATCCTTTTTATATAGGAATTAAGTTATATATATCAACAACATAATAAATATCTTTTACAATGTTCTCTCAAATTGCATGAACACAAACGTATTCATGCACCGGTTTTCATTTAGTGTAATTCGACATATTATATTAGGTTATTTATAATCTATTTTAGATATCCACCAATAAGTGTAATTTAATAGAATGAACTACAATTATCGTTTAAATTGATCATAAGGAGTAAATATTTTTGACACCGTTAATGTCACGACCCAAAATTTCCACCTTCGGACCCTGAAGGCGCCTAACATTTCACTTGCTAGGCAAGCCAATGTTAGAATAATATTATCCATTTTTAAAAGAATTTTAAATTTATTAATAACAAGGAAGCAAATGCGGAAGCAATTTTGAAATAGTCCATAAAAAACAACGGTGTCTAAATACCATCCCAGAATTGGTGTCACAAGTGCACGAGCTTCTAGAATAAATACAAATAAAAGTCTGAATAAAATAAAGTTGTCTCGAAATAAACACACAGCTAAAGTACAATAGACGGGGACTTCAGAACTGCGGACGCCATGCAGTTATACCTCAAGTCTCCTCTGGTAGCTGAAATCCGAGCAAGTCTATGGTACGCCGCTGGGACCAACTCCAAAATCTGCACAAGAAGTGCAGAGTGTAGTATCAGTACAACCGACCCCATGTACTGGTAAGTGCTGAGCCTAACCTCGACAAAGTAGTGACGATGCTAAGGCGGTTCACTTACATTAACATGTACGCAATATTAATAACAACAACAAATAATAGAAATAAATCAGGTAACTCATTTATAATAATTGAAGCCAACTCAGCAGTCATAACCAATTATCATTTCCATCAATTCTGTTGCATCGTGCAACCCGCTCTCACAATATATTCACTTTCAGTTCTGTTACGGCGTGCAACCCGCTCCTCCAATATATTCATTTTAATAAAGTCTGTCATATATTTATTTCAATCAAGTATATATATAGACTTTTAAATAAGTCTGTTGCGGCGTGCAATCCGATCCCCCAATATTGACTTTTAATAAGTCTGTTGCGGCGTGCAACCCGATCCTCCAATATTAACTTTTTAATAAGTCTGTTGCGGCGTGCAACCCGATCCTCCAATATTAACTTTTAATAAGTCTGTTGCGGCGTGCAACCCGATCCTCCAATATTTCCGATATTTCCATTTCAATCAATTCTTATAGAAGAAATTCCCCAATAAATGCAAACATTAATATAAATTCATAAGACAACAAGCATACAACAATTATGATTTAATTATGAAACAAACAATGACAAATAGCAAATTATTATAGAAATCAGGGAGAAAATAGGCAGTTTAATATTTAATATGCTAAATGTCAAATAACAATTAAAACACATAATTCACATAGCATGTAACAATTAATGCAGGAATTCAAGAATTAATATTTGACAAAGAATAAGAGAGAAACAATTATTATAATAATTAATTTATGATTAAAAATAATTTATGAATTTTCAAGTAAGCAAGCAAACAACTAATTTGACGACGTATAGACACTCGTCACCTCGCCTATGCGTCGTTCACATGCAATTCACATAATAAATAATTTAAGGGTTCTATTCCCTCAAGTCAAGGTTAACCCCGACACTTACCTCGCTTTGCAAATTCCAATCAATTATTCAACCACAGCTTTTCCTTTTAAATTTGCCACCGAAAGCTTCAAATCTATTCACAAACAATTCGATATATTCAATACTAATCATAGGAATTAATTCCATATGAATTTATATATTTTCCGGATAAAAATCTAAAATTCATTAAAATATTCGACAGTGGGACCCACATCTTAAATCCCGAAAAAACTCACAAAATCCGAACACCCGTTCCGATACGAGTTCAACCATACAAAATTTGTCCAATTCCGATATCAAATGTACCTTCAAATCTTAATTTTTTGTTTTTGGAAGATTTTATAAAAATCTGATTTTTCTTCCATAAATTCACGGATTCATGATATAAATGAGTATGAAATCATGAAATATAATCAATCTAGGATAAGGAACACTTACCCCAATATTTTCCGTAAAAATCGCCCAAAAAATGCCTTACCCGAGCTCAAAAGTGGAAAAGAGTTGAAAATGGGTCGCAACCCCATTTCCAGAACTTAAGTTCTGTTTCTAGGATTTTTATCCTTCGCGAACGCGGTCAGTGCCTCGTGTTCGCGAAGCACAAATTTTTGCTGTCCAATTTTACTCTTCGCGAACGTGAGGGCTACCTTGCGAACGCGATGCTTGCCTGGCTTGGCCTTCGCGAACGCGAAGGCTAATTTTCCTGGCTAGACTCTTTCCCTTTGCGAACGCGGGGATTCGATCGCGAACGCGAAGCTTTGCACCTCGACCCTTCGCGAACGCGTTTCCTTAGTCGTGAACGCGAAGCACAAAAAAGTGCCAATCCAAATTTCCTCTTCGCGAACGCGAGACTCCCCTCGCGAACGCAAAGAAGGAAACCAGAAGCAGATTTCTGTAGTTTTCTTAAGTCCAACAATGATCCGTTAACCACCCGAAATCAACCCGAGCCCTCCGGGCTCCAAACCAAACATGCACCCAAATTCTAAAACATCATACGAACTTGCTCGTGCGATCAAATCGCCAAAATTATACCTAGAACTACGAATCGGACACCAACTCAAAGGAAGTTTTCAAGAAAACTTTAAAACTTATATGTTCACAATCGGACGTCCGAATCATGTCAAATCAACTCTAATTCTCACCAATTTCGGCAGACAAGTCATAAATATTATAGTGGACCTATACCGGGCTCCGAAACTAAAATACGGACCCAAGATCAATAAATCCAACATCAGTAATTTCTTAGAAATCATTAAGCTTTCAAGCTTTTAATTTTTCATCAAAATTCCATATCTCGGAGTAGGGACCTCGAAATTCGATTTCGGGCATACACCCAAGTCCCAAATCATGATACGGATCTACCGAAATTATCAAAATACTGATCCGGGTCCGTTTGCTCAAAATGTTGACCAAAGTCAACTTAGTTGAGTTTTAAAGCTCTATTTCCCATTTAATTCATTTTTCACATAAAAATTTTCCGAAAAATTGTACGGACTGTGCACGTAAGTCGAGAAATGATAAAATGGTGCTTTTCGAGGTCTTAGAACATAGAATTACTTGTTAAATTTAAAGATGACATTTTGGGTCATCACAGTTAATGCTCAAAACTTAAGCTATTACGTTATGTCTTTTATTTCTTTTTCTTGTTTGTGATGATAGCCAAATTAAAAGTTGTAGACCTCAACATCCGATAGTCCACCACTTTATTTTTTGTATTCCTTTTTTTTTTTGAAATTCTCTTATTTTTTTCTTAAATGATTAATTTATTGTTTAGAAAGTAAATTTTGTTGTTAGTATAAATATTTTATAAAATAAATTTAAAGGCCTCTCAATATGGTTTCGCTTTAGGCCACCAGATTCATTAAGCCTAGGTCAGGGTCTATCAATTTCCTTCAAAGTTTGACCAAAAATCTATACTCATTTTATTTTTCTTATAGTAGTTATTATGTGCTCCAGTTCGTAATTAACTAAAGAGCCACACTCTTTCACAAACAGCAATAAGAAAGTGCTGCAATGTTTTTAGTTGGGATGAAAGATACATAGCTCCTGCTACAAAAAAAAAAGAAAAGAAAAGAAAAGGATGATCTGGAAAGTCACATAGGCAATTTTGCTGATTTGGCATGCTTAGTAGACTTTTTTGTTAGATTTAATTTATTTTTTGGATTCAAGTCTCCATCATCCCGATCTCTCTTCGCTGCCTCGATGGAGGTGAATTGGATAGGGCGAAAGTGGCATTCAATGGATTCCACCATGAACCGGGAGCGGGCGAAGACATGCAACTTCCATTTTCGGGATATACAGTCACGCGCCGAGCAATTTATTTTTCGAGTAACACGCCATAAGTTCATTGACCATCGAGTTATATATAAATTAAATCCGATATATTTTCTCCCTAAACAAAAACTTTTCTCATATATATTAAGAAAGTGGAAAATGATCTCTACCGAGAATCTCTTTGACCCCATTTAAAGCTTCAACTGATTATATATATACATATTATCTTAAAATATAAGAGAGAGAGAGAGAGAGAGAGAGAGAGCATTCCTATTTTACACTAAAAATTGGATGTTTTCAGTCTTATTCGCCCGAATCCCATCATTTCTTTTTGGAATAAATTAAAAGAATGTAATTAGGGAAATATAACGTAACTAAACTGAAAGTACCAGAGATAGAAGTTGAGGAATAAAGGCGAGAGAAATAGAATGAAAAGAAAATTTAGACAAGCAGTCTATTCCACTGTTATATATATTGCACTCCATCAACAAGTAATTAAAAAAAGCTAGCAGCATTAATATGCCACAAAAGTTTATATATTATGTTAAGAACATATTTGATCGATCTTCTTCTGCGTAAAGTGTAAAAAGGTTGTCGAAAGAAGGCAACTCTAATTTCAGCAAGTTATCCAACTTGAATGACATCCCCCTTCCTAAATTAGGACTAGGATTATTAGACTTGAACTTAGACATTGTCACACCAGAATTTTGAACTGGAGCAGCTGCTGCTTCCTTTCCAGTTAGTTTCTGCACTACTGATTTGAAACTCCTAGCACCAGTCTCTATATATTCTGTGTTTATTATCACCACCTTCACCTGATCTCTCCCATTTCTTCCTCTTGACATGTCTTTGTTTTTCCTTAGTTCTTTCGACAAGAAATGGCTGTATTTCTGAATTAGTTAGTCCGGACAATAAATTTCAAATATCGAATAATAATATATCCTTTGACGAATATTATGGGGAGAAGATGATTTCTTGGATATATATGGCTATGAGGAAAGGGAAAAGTGCTGGTGTTATACATGTAATTAAGATTTATATGTACATATTTATAGTAGTAAGAGGAGGACTTGAGAAAAGATTGACAAGGTGGATATATTAAGGAAGAGTTGACCGTCGTAATCAATCAAGCAGTCTAGAATGACCAGAGATGGAGTCAAAGAAAGCAAATTGAGTTAATTATTCATTCCTTGGCTCTCCACAATACACGAAGTTGCATTCGTTTCATTGAACAACTTGTCCACATGCATGCTAGCAGCTAGCTATAAGCTAGCTCTAATAAGGAACTATGTTTTAGCCGGTGTTTGGACATAAATTTGGGTTTTTGAAGTCGTGTTAGAAAAATAATTTTTGAAAGTTGAAATTGTGTTTGAACATGTATATGATTTGAAAAATAGTTAAAGTATTGTGAGTGGAGGAAAAATTTTCACCCAAAAATTGCCCTAAACAAGATTGTAGGAACTTGAAAAAAAAACACTCAATTGTTTTCATAAACTGATCGTATTTCATGAATAAATGTATGGTCAAACGGGAGCTTAAGGTACATATATACCTCCAACGTTTCTAGTATGGGATCGGTAGGAATTTCTTTACTCTTAGTCAGACGACTCGAATTTGAATCCTAAGAATGAAAAAGAAAATCTGATAGGAAGTGATTCCTCTTTTAATAGGCCTTACACGATGTAAATCTGGTTTAATCGAAGCAAGTTGGAAAAATTCTTCTTTTTCTTCTTATTGTGGAAGCCCTAATAAACACCGAACGAAAAGCAAAAAAAATTAGTGTACATGTTGCACCTCCAAATTGTAATAGAGAAGTTATTAAACCATTTAGAAATTAGTAACTTTTAACCACCTCTATCACTAAACGATAAGTTTTCTCTTATATCAAAAAGCTAAATTCAATATTTATCATATACATAAGAAAATTGTTTTTGATCTATTTGCACAAGTGTAATTGTGTGATGAATCATAGTTTTACCCTTGATTAAACCAACTATTTTTGCGAATAAGCTTAATTGGATAATATTTTTATAGTACTAAATTTAGATTTGAATTCTGGAAAACTTTATTAATTGAAGCACATATACGCGGAGTTATTTATTCAAAACTATAGGAAATTTCAAGGAATCTTGATTGTAAAGAAAGTCTCACACATAATCAATTAGAAGGAAAATTTCCATGCCATCTGTTCACACTGGATATGGTTGTCATAATAAAATTGATAGAGGAATCCTTTTAGACCCAAAAACAAGTCTTCATAATTTGTTGCAGCGATAGAATCAGATTTTATTTAAAGATCGAAAAAAATCTTCCCATTAAAATTTATGGAATAATGAAAAAATAAACACTTAATTTTATTTACTCAAAAGTTCCCAGAGGAATCCCATTCGAACAGCGTAAAGAGTTCCATTTTACTTGCATTTATCCCACCCTCCACGGACCGCATTTGTGGAATCACACTGAGTATGTTATTGTTGTTCCTGTACTACCCTATACTAATTATTGTGGAAAAAAAAAGGAAAAAAAAATAGAACAATCCTTTTTATCAACATAACAAAAACGGCATATATAGTCAAAAATTACGTGAGTAATTCAATAGAAACAATATAAATTAATTATCAGGTTGTTGACATATACAAATGTTCAAACTTTTTTCTTGGAGCAATTTGAAGGTGGCTTGATTTAATTTGACCAGTAGACTTGACCATAACCCAATATAAAAGAAATATAGTAATACACCACGTCATACTTGTCAATATATCAATATAATCAAAATAACTTTGAATTAAGACCAAGAGAATATGTGGGTGTAAATAGGTACACATCACTCTCCTATTCAGATGTCCTAATTAGTAATTAAAAGAGTGGGGGCATCTCATGCCAGAAGCCTTTCTGATTGACAATGTTTTGGTTTTTTATTTGGCGTTCGGTATTCGCTTTCGGACTGACTAGTTTATTAGGTTTGTGTCGGATGTTTGTATTTTGAGAATAAAACGCTTCCTAAAAATAACTTTATTTGCAGAACTCAAATTCGAAATATTTAATTAAAAATAAAAGAATATTTATTACTCCACTACCAATCTTCTGGCCAATTTGGCAATTTTGTTCGTCGTCCTGTGATTAATTAACAACAAGGACATTATTCAATATTTCCTCCTTTTTAGAATTCAATTCTGTTGACTGCAATGTTTGTCTTAAGTTGCAAGTTAATTGATATTTCCACGTATTACTGAAAACGGTAACCTTATTAAAAATTGGCATAGTTTTGAACAAATAACTATCGAGAAATGCATTCAATCAACTAAAATAAATTAATCACGAATGTATTTTTTAGTATTAATAAACTATATTAGTAGTCATTCAAATATAATTGCCCATACATGATCTTTAGTCGTTAAAGTCAATATACTTATTTTCAAAATGTAACTTCTTCCCCACCTAAGAACTTCAATATAGCCAGTTTGGTGCAACTTTGGTTAGAATTATTTTTTTGTTAATACCAAAAACCAAATAAAAAATTGACAGCTTTCTAAATTTAGCATCAAATAGTACCAGACAAAAACAACACATTAACTTATATAATCAGTTTGATTCTATATCAGTCTGGCCTAGTTTTCAGATTTTTCTGTGAACACACGACGTAGAAAGTGTTTCCGGACAAGGTGGGTAGCATAAGATTTTCAAAGAGAGTAGCGATGTGCGAACACATATCATACATCTATTGATTTAGTATAATTATACGATGCAGATAAATTGTATCTCGATAAATATTCACGGATCGACTCCATAGCAGCTAAAAGAGAGTGGGATTGCAGACCAACCATCTCTCCCATAACGATTATGACTCAAAAACCAAATGACTATTCAGGACCCCACGCTTCTTCTTACCGAGGAAGGTGTCAACTGACCGGCAAGTAGGGGTGTACATGAGCCCACATGGTTCGTTTTCTATCAAAATTAAACCAATCCAACTATATCGGTTTGCATTGGCTCGGTTTTGTCGATTTTTTCGGAGTTTTCTGTTATATAAATATTATTTCAATCTTTATTAAAGTTAGAGATAAAGTTTTGATAAATGAATATATATTTAGTAAAAAAAATTTAAAAACTGACAAACATTTGATCTACTCCCTCCGTTTTAATTTATGTGAAGCTATTTGACAGACACGGACTTTAAGAGAAAAAAAAGATATAAATCATTACATAAAGGTAAATTATTTCCAAATATGGAAATTGGTCATTCTTTTTGGCACGGACTAAAAAAAAAATATGTTCACATAAATTGAAATTGATGGAGTATTAAAATATTCTTATGGGAGAATTTTTTTAATAACACATGATAGATTGATAGTTATTTTCTTAATCGTCTAACAATAATTTTTCGTTGATGTATGTTTTCAAGGTTAATCGAATTTAATAATTAAACATAAAAATCAATATGAAACTTAAATAATGATACGTACTATTTAATTTTAAAATTACCGTTAAAATACCATTTCAAATTCGAAAAAGATATAAGAGTTTAATAGATCTTCTTTTTTTGGAAACTTCCAGGAAAACCTACAGCCGCTACAGCCTCTGCCCTTCAGGTGAGTACTGGGCAAAGCCCCTATTGTGTAATAGCCTGCAAACCACACACGGGATGTAAACTGCACTAGGCAAGCCCTGTGCGACAGGCTCAACCTAGAAGGCATTGAGGAGGGGATCGACCCCAGGTCATTTGTATGGATGACCACCCTCCAAACCAATTGGGTATCCCAGAAGGGACATTTAATAGATCTTGATATATATGAATATGGAAGAAAAAAGAGATTGGCGCATTTTAATAACATTTGATAAGATAGTAATGATATAAACCATCATTTAAAGTAAATAACAATAGATGTACTTCATAGTTCCATTAAATATTACATCCTATGACAGGATCACAATTATTTCTAGGCATTTTCTATAAAAAAAATTGTATATATAGTCTTAAAAGTATATATAAAAATTATATATTTATATGCCGGTTTGGATTGAATTTTTTTACTCAATACCAAATCAAATTGTAACGACCCGGCCGGTCGTTTTGAGCCCTAGCGTGTCATTCAGCGGTTTGAGGCCCTGAGCGGCTTCACTTCAGGTATTATGACTTGTACGCGTGATCGGAATTTAATTTCAGGAAGTTCGGAGTTGATTTGGAAAGAAAATTCTAATTTCGGAAGCCTTAAGTTGGAGGAATTGACTAATTTGTGATTTTTGAGTAAACGATCTCGGAATCGGGATTTGAAGGTTCCAACAGGTTCATATGATGATTTTGGACTTGGACGTATGTCCGGATCGGGTTTTGGATGACCCGGGAGCGTTTCGCGCCTATTATGGAAGTTGAAATTTTGGAAGAATTTCATGAAAATTAGGTTGAGGTGTATTTCAATGTTATCGATGTCTGTTTGGGATTTCGAGCCTGAGAATAGCTCCGTATGGTGATTCTGGTATTGGGAGCACGTCCAAAAGTGGGTTTGGAGGTCCGTAGGTCATTTCGGGGTCATTTGGCGAAAATTAGAAATTTGAAGGTTTTTGAGAGTTTGACCGGGAGTGGACTTTTTGATATCGGGGTCGGATTTCGATTCTGGGGAGTTGAAATAAGTCCGTAATGTCAAATGTGACTTGTGTGCAAAATTTGAGGTCAATCAGACGAGATTTGATAGGTTTCGGCATCGATTGTAGAAGTAGAAGTTTCAAAGTTCACTAAGTTTGAATTGGAGGGTGATTCGTGTTTTTAGCGTTGTTTGATGTGATTTAAAGGCTCGACTAAGTTCGTGATGTATTTTGGAACGTGTTGGTATATTTGGTTGAGGTCCCGAAGGCCTCGGGTGGATTCTGGATGGTTAATGGATCGAGTTTGGACTTGGCTGAAATGCTCAGGCAGCTCATATCTGGTGCAATCGCATCTGCGTGAAAAGGGTCGCAGGTGCGAGCCACGAGTCGCAGGTGCGAAGGAGAGGAGGCTCGTCAGCAACTGTAGGTGCGGAACATTTGGGCGCACCTGCGAAGGCGCAGGTGCGAAGTGGGCAACGCAGGAGCGGGCGATGGGCGCAGGTGCGACGCATGGACCGCAGAAGCGGACGCGTAGATGTGGGACTGTTGGGCCGAGCTGGAGCCGCACCTACGATGGAATTAACGCAGGTGCGGAGGCGCAGAAACGGCTATTTGACCGCAGATGCGAGAGGTGATGGGCAGTGTCATTTTAAATACGGGATTTGGCCCAATTTCCTTTATTTTTCACTTGGTTGGGCGATTTCTGGAGAGCTTCAAGGGGAGATTTTCATCATCTATGTCAAGGTAAGTGATTCCCACCTATTGCAAGTTAAATACTTGGTTTATATATGAATTTAAACATGAAAATTTGTAGAAATTATGGATTTTGAAGAAAAATTTAGAAATTGGTATTTTGGATTTTGATCACAAATTTGGGTATGAAATTGAGAATAGTTCGTAGTGATATGGGTAGTGTTTGTCTTCGAAACTTTTCGGAATCCGGGCACGTGGGCTCGAGGGTTGCTTTATTGATTTTTCGAACGGAGTTGAAAATTGTTATAAATTGATTAATTATGAGTATTAGAGTAAATTTTGATTGGGTTGCATCTTAATTGATTAGTTTGGAGCGACGGGCATCGGTTTGAGGTGTTAGAGAGGTTTTGGAGCCGGTTATGGAATTTCGGAGCGAGGTAAGTCTCCTGTCTAACTATGTGAGGGGGAAATTACCCCTAGGTGATATGTTTGATGTGTGCTACTTGTTGTGGGGACTACGTACACGCGAGGTGACGAGAGCCCGTACGTAGCTACATTCATGTTATTGTCCGGGTAGACTTAGGTTCACATCATGCTATAGTTGTACTATTTGAGTAGTCTTTCGCTTATTAATTCCCCTGTTTTACATTCTAATTGAGGCTACACTTGCTATTGTAGAGACTTCATGGGTTCACGATTAGCCATCAGATAATATTCCTCCTCTTACGGCATGGCTCCGGTATATATATATATATATATATATATATATATATATATATATATATATATATGTATGTGTGTGTTTCATCGAAAGGTTTTCATTAAATAAATTACAACTCACACGTTTATCCGTGAGTGGGGTCAAGGACCCATCAATGCTTCTTATTCAAATGGGATCGGGTCGTTCGCCTCGGCAGGATTATATATTTCACTTCTTATGGGATCAGACCGTTCGCCTCGGCAGAATTTATGTACCACACTCTCATGGGAGCGGGCTGTTCGCCTCGGAAGGTTAATTGATTTATCATATGGTTCGGGTCGTTCGACCCTTGGCAGTGCAAAATTTTATTATTATATTGGATCGGGTCGTACGCCTCGGCATTTCCTATATCATATCTCCATGAAATCGTGCGTAAGAATTAGCAAGAAGCCAGTGTATCGGTGAATTCCCGAATTTGAATTATGGTAAGCTACTTGATGAGATCCACTATATATATATATATGCTCCGGTTAAGGAGGAAATTTCTAATGAAGAGCTTGAGTTCCTCGTAAAGAGGGGGGTTTGTATCACGTGTTTTATACTTGTTTATTTCATTTATTTACTCTGCCTCATACTTACTTACCTCTTTATTGTACCTGATGTTGTTGGACTACTAGTGAGAGTCGATGTCGACCCCTCGTCACTACTCCTCCGGGGTTAGGCTAGATACTTAGTGGGTACACGTTGCTTACCTACTCATACTATACTTGTTGCATATTTTTGTGCGGGTACATATATGTCTAGAGGCCATGTGAGAGCAGAGGCGTGTATACATGCGGGGACCTAGGTGAGCTTCATTCCATTCGCCGATCCGCAGCCAGCAGAGTCTCCTTCAGCGTATTTACATTTTTCCTGTTCAATTTGTATTCCGGACAGGTGTTGTATTATATTTTATATTCCTAGTTAATGATCATGTACTTGTGACACCGGTTTTGGGATGATTATGGGTTATTCTGTATTGAATTTGTTAAAAGTATTATTATTTACTCTGTAAATCCCCATTCTTTACTATTTAAATTGAAGGAAAATATGATTTCAAAAGTAACAAAATGAGAACCCAATTAAGTATTTATTGTTAGCTTGTCTAACAGTGGTGTCTGGCGCCATCACGACCTTTATGGATTTTGGGTCGTGACAACATGGTATCAGAGAAATAGGTTCACTTAGGTCTCACGAATCATGAGCGAGTCTAGTAGAGTCTTGCGGATCGGTACAGAGACGTCTGTACTTATCTTCGAGAGGCTACATGACTGTTAGGAGCACTTCTCTTCTTGATTCCTCATCGTGCGATTTGATTCCTTTGAGGCTTATGCCTTAATTTTCTTCCCATTCAATCTTATGCGACGTGAAGTGCTTGTTATTAATTTGGAATCGAGAAATTTTAATGGCACTACGGATGTATAGCAGGATGTTTCTCCCTGCGTATTCGATTGGGCTGATGTCGTCGCCTTTTGGAAGGATGTTGTGTCATCTCAGCTCAGTAGTTGTATTTCTGATGGTTTTGGGGCTATGCACCAATTGTTATAATGTTCACGAGTTGTTATCGCATAATATTAAAGTAATGGTAGGATACTTGTCTACATGTACGGGCAATGAATGAATTGAAAGGAGGTTTTTCTCAATACGTGATTCAGAGGTTCAGTGTTTTATTTCCAGCGGAGGGAAAGGCAATCGGACTAAGAATGTTCAAGTTTTATTGATAGAGTAAAGAAACTTAGTATTTTCGAGTGTGGTGGAATTTTCATCCGAGATGTGGTATCGTCGTCCTTGATTGAATGTGTTAAGTTCGCTGGTGTTATGGCCTTCTTCAAATCACCTTTGGGGCAGAGTATTGTGAATGGTGCCGGGGAAGCGGCTGTCAGATGTCGCAGTGTGCTGTGGTTCAGAATCGAATCGATAATCCTAATGTTGATGGCTCGAGAAGGATGATCTTCGTAGAGGTTTAGAATGGTAGCGATCTATTGGTTTAAGTGTTACAGAGATGGATTTGGAATTGGGGCAACAACTGGGCAGCGAAGGATGAGGAATGTAACGACCCGACTTGTCGTTTTAACAATTAACGCCCCATTCAGTGACTTAAGGTCTCGAGCAGCTTCGTAATATGTATTATGACCCACGGGTGTGGTCGAGTTTGATTTTCGGATGATTCGGAATTAAATTGAAAGAACAATTCTCATTTTTGAAGCTTAAATGAAAAGAGTTGACCAGAGTTGGACTTTTGAGTAAACGACCCTGGAATAGAGTTTTGATTATTCCAATAGATTTGTATGGTGATTTTGGACTTAGGAGTATGTCCGAAAAATTATTTGGAAGCACGTAGTTAAATTAGGCTTGAAATGGCGAAAATAGGAAGTTTAAGTTGGAAGTTTGATCGGGGAGTTGACTTTTTGATATCAGGGTCGAAATCCAGTTCTGAAAATTTTCATAGGTCTGTTATGTCATTTATGACTTGTGTGCAAAATTTGAGGTCAATCGGACTTGATTTGATAGGTTTCGGCGTCGAATGTAGAAGTTAAAATTTTTTAGTTTTATTAAGCTTGAATTGGGGTATGATTCATGGTTTTAGCGTTGTTTGATGTGATTTGAGGTTTCGACTAAGTCCGTAATATGTTTTGAGACTTGTTAGTATGATCGGACGGGTCCCGAGTGGCTTAGATGAGTTTCGGGGTAGTTTCGGACCATTTCTAGGCCATTTTTAGTTGCTGGGTTTTGGCCACAGAGGTATGCATCGTGATCGCGGACAAACGGTCGTGATCGCGAAGAGCAATTTTGATGTTTGGACACTTTGTATCGCGATCGCAGAAGCCTTTTAGCGATCGCATAGAGAAAAATCTTGTTGCACTGATCCGATTTTGGAAGCTTATATCTCGCAATCTATAAGGAATTTGGAGATGATCCAAAAATAAAAGTTGTATCCCTTTGTGTATAGTTTTCTGAAAATCAAACCATTTGGAATTTGGAGTTGTGTACAAAAAGTTATGGTTGATATACTACAGGATGTTTGGAAAGAGTTTGGAAATAGCTAAGAAGAAATTTGTGTTGCACACGGCTAACTTTGGCAGCTTATATCTAGCAATCTATAAGGAACTGAGAGATGAGAAAAACATGAAAGTTGTATACCTTGGTGTCTAGTTTTTAGAAAGTTAAACCATTTGCAATTTGGAATTTTGTACAAAACGTTATGACATTATACTAGAGGCTGTCTGGAAGAACTGAGCACTTGTTCTTCGCGATCGCGAAAGGCAAATTTTGGGCTGAGAAAAGTTGTGCTTCGCGATCGCGAAGAGTAAATACTTGGGCAGTAGCTATATTTTGAGGTTTTAGCCATTTTTAACATATTTGGAGCTATGGAGCTCGGATTGAAGCAATTTTTGAGGCGATTTTCACCATATGGATTGGGGTAAGTGTTCTATATCCGAAAGTGATTATACTTCATGATTTTATGATTATATTCATCATTTATTTCGGATTTAAATGGAAGAAATCAAGATTTTTGCAAAAAATTTCAAGAACGAAAATTTAAGATTTGGAGGTCGAATTGTTATCGAAATTTGGTAAAATTAGTATGGTTGAACTCTTATCGGAATGGGTATACAGATTTCGTGAAAATTATGTCGGGTTCCGAGAGGCGGGTCCTGCATTGACTTTTGGGTGACTTTTTAATGTGAAATTTTAAGTCGACATTTTGTTATCCGAAATTATTTTCGATGAATTTTAATGAAGTTATACAATTAATTTGGATAGATTTGAGATGTCTGGAGGTCAATTCAAGCAAGAAGGCTATTTTGGAATATCGGCATAATTTCAAAAAAGTAAGTATCTTGCATAACCTTGAGTGGGGGAATTACCCCTTGGGCATTGAGTCTTATGTGAAAATTGTGTGATTGGAAGCCGTGTACGCGAGGTGACGAGTACGTATTCGGGCTTATATGTGCAGATTTTATTGGTTTAAAGTTTTAGGCATCTTTATGTATTAAATTGGATAATTATTGGCATTTGGTAAATCCTTGAATTATCACGCCTCTTTCCTTATTTGTCGAGTTTGTATTTTATATAATAATTTGGTGTTATTGTCACTTGGATTTTATGTGAATTCCGTGTGTTTATTGATTTGATATTTTTCTTAGAATTAAATTCATGATGGAATCCTTTTCTGCAAATATTTATTAAATAAGTTTAAATTGAGGAGTTAATATAATTATCAAGAATTTGGATTAATGAAGGCGTTGCCCTATACTGAGTATTTTTCACCTCTGTTGATTGTTTTGAGGTTTTATATACGTTGTGTGGAGCGTTAGGTTATTTGTTGAGAAATTTATTGATTCTGCCTCATATTTGGAATTTGGTTGTGGTCAGTGATAAATTGTGATATAAATTATTGTATTGTGTTGTGGTTTAAACACTCTCATTGATGTTATTTATGCTTCCTACCTTGCTTGTTAATGATATACATGTGCTTGGTAAGAAAGAGTGTAAAGCACGGAGAGTGATGTCGTGCCATTGAGAGTGTAAAAGCACGAAGGGTGATGCCGTACCATTTCATTTATATTATCATGTGAGGGAGAGTGTAAAGCACGAAGGGTGATAACGTGCCATTTGAGAGTGTAAAGCACGAAGAGTGATGTCGTGCCATTGAGAGTGTAAAAGAACAAAGGGTGATGCCGTGCAATTATTTTTATATTATCATACACTCATGGCACGAAGGGTGTTTCCGTGCAGGAGAGGACGAGAGACATACATTATATTGTGATATCGTTTTGTTGTGTATACATTCATGCCTTTATCTTGAGATGTTATTGTGCACCTATATTTTCTATGTGACTTGTAGTCGTTGTTGCTTACTGTGTGCCTCCCACTTTATTTCTTTTATTGTTATTGACTTTTCTCTCACCTAGTTGGTATTGTTATATGTGTGCACAGTGAGAAAGAGATAAATGCACGAAGGGTGTTACCGTGCCAATTGGGTGAGAATGAGACAAGTGCATGAAGGTATTTTGGAAGAATTTCATGAAAATTGGATTGAGTTGTATTTCAATGTTATCGGTGTCCGTTTGGGATTCCGAGCCTGGGAATAGCTCCGTATGGTGATTCTGGTATTGGGAGCACGCCCAAAAGTAGATTTGGAGGTCCGTAGGTCATTTCGGGGTCATTTGGCGAAAGTTAGAAATTTGAAGGTTTTTGAGAGTTTGACCGGGAGTGAAATTTTTGATATCGTGGTCGGATTCCAATTCTGGGAGTTGGAGTAGGTCTGTAATGTCAAATGTGACTTTGGTACAAAATTTGAGGTCAATCGGACGTGTTTTGATAGGTTTCGACATCAATTGTAGAAGTTGAAGTTTCAAAGTTCACTACGTTTGAATTGGAGGGTGATTCGTGTTTTTAGAGTTGTTTGATGTCATTTAAAGGCTCGACTAAGTTCGTGATGTGTTTTGGGACGTCTTGGGATATTTGGTTGACGTCCCGAGGGTCTCGGGTGGATTCCGGATGGTTAACGGATCGAGTTTGGACTTGGATGAAATGATGATGTAACTGATATCTGGTGCAATCGCACCTGCATGAAAAGGGCAGCAGGTGCGAGCTCGCAAGTGCGAAGGAGAGGAGGTTGGTCAGCAACTGCAGGTGCGGAACATTTGGGCGCACCTGCGAAGGCGCAGGTGGGCAACACAGGAGCGGGCGATGGGCACAGGTCCGGCGCATGGACCGCAGAAGTGGACGTGCAGATGCGGGACTGTTAGGCCGAGCTGGAGCCGCACCTGCGATGGAATTTCCGCAGGTGCGGAGCCGCATAAGCGGCTATTTGACCGCAGATGCGAGAGGTGCTAGGCAGTGTCATTTTAAAGATGGGATTTGGCCCAATTTCCTTCATTTTTCACTTGGTTGGGCAATTTTTGGAGAGCTTCGAGGGGAGATTTTTATCATCTATGTCAAGGTGAGTGATTCCCACCTATTGCAAGTTAAATACTTGGTTTATATATAGATTTAAACATGAAAATTTGTAGAAAATTGGGATTTTGAAGAAAAACCTAGAAATTGGTATTCTTGGATTTTGATCACGAATTTGGGCATGAAATTGAGAATAAATTATATATTTGAGTTCGTAGTGCTATGGGTAGTGTTTGTCTTCGAAAATTTTCGGAATTCGGGCACGTGGGCCCGAGGGTTGCTTTATTGATTTTACGAGCGGAGTTGAAAATTATTATAAATTGATTAATTATGAGTATTAGAGTACATTTTAATTGGGTTGCATCTTAATTGACTAGTTTGGAGCGACGAGCATCGGTTTTAGGTGTTAGAGAGGCTTTGGAGCCATTTATGGAATTTCGGAGCGAGGTAAGTCTCCTGTCTAACTATGTGAGGGGGAAATTACCCCTAGGTGATATGTTTGATGTGTGCTACTTGTTGTGGGGACTACGTACACGCGAGGTGACGAGAGCCCGTACGTAGCTACATTCATGTTATTGTCCGGGTAGACTTAGGTTCACATCATGCTATAGTTGTACTGTTTGAGTAGTCTCTCGCTTATTAATTCTCCTGTTTTACATTCTATTTGAGGCTACACTTGCTATTGTAGAGACTTCATGGAGTCGCTTATGCGGAGGATAGAGATTCGACGGCTTCATGATTAGCCGCGAGATAATTGTACTCTTCTTACGAGTTTCTCCCACATTATGCGTTCTCACCAAAACGTTTCCCTTAAAAATTTATAACTCACACGTCTATTCGTGAGTGGGGTCAAGGACCCATCAATGCTTCTTATTCTAATGGGATCGGGCCGTTCGCCTCGGCAGGATTTATGTACCACACTCTCATGGAAGCGGGTCGTTCGCCTCGGCAGGTTAATTGATTTATCATATAGTTCGGGTCTTTCGACCCTCAGCAGTGCACAATTTTATTATTATGTTGGATCGGTTCGTACGCCTCGGCATTTCCTATATCATATCTCCATGAAATCGTGCGTAAGACTTGGCAAGAAGCCAGTGTATCGGTGAATTCCCGGATTTGAGATCCACTATATCTATATATATGCTCCGGTTAAGGAGGGAATTTCTAATGAAGAGCTAGAGTTCCTCATAAAGAGGGGGATTTGTATCACGTGTTTTATACTTGTTTATTTCATTTATTTACTCTGCCTCGTACTTACTTACCTATTTACTGTACCTGATATTGTTGGACGACTAGTGAGAGTCGATGTTGACCCCTCGTCACTACTCCTCCGGGATTAGGCTAGATACTTACTGGGTACACGTTGCTTACGTACTCATACTACACTTGCTGCACATTTTTGTGCAAGTACATATATGTCTAGAGGCCATGTGAGAGCAGAGGCGTGTATACATGCGGGGACCTAGATGAGCTGCATTGCATTCGTCGATCCGCAGCTAACAGAGTCTCCTTCAGCGTATTTACATTTTTCTTGTCCAATTTGTATTCCGGAAAACTGCTGTATTTTATTTTATATTCCTAATTAATGCTCATGTACTTGTGACACCAGGTTTTGGGATGATTATGGGTTGTTCTGTATTGAATTTGTTAAAAGTATTATATTTACTTTGTAAATCCTCATTCTTTACTATTTAAATTGAAGGAAAATATGATTTCAAAAGTAACAAAATGAGAACCTAATTAAGTATTTATTGTTGGCTTGCCTGACAGGGGTGTCCGTCTTCACGACCTTTATGGATTTTGGGTCGTGACACAAATCAAACCAAAACTAATCAAGTTTTTCAGTCGGTTTGGTTTGACTTTTCAATTTTGTGCAATTTTCTAGATCGGTTTGGTACAATTTCCCGATGAAATAGTCGAATTACTAGCCCAAACACTACAGTTATAAAAGAAGAAACAGATAGAAACATGAGCCAGAATCTGAGTGTCCTCTCCCTTCTTCTCTTTCCTTCTCTTCCGTCTGATTCTCTCGCTATAATAAGCAAGCTCAAACTAAATCAATATTAGAGATATTATCATCTTATTGAAGATCGCAATCACATTTGATTATGTGATTGCAAAATGCACTAAGAGAAAATTTACACACACCAGGTGACAACGAATACATGACATATGTCTTCCGCATATACTTTGGTCACTCGACCTCAGATCAATACTTAATTATGGTAACTTTATGTAATTTGGTGTAAAACACCTGGTGCGGGTAAATTTTTCCCCGTGCACCGACAGCAAACAGAAACATGCAATGCTGTGTCCAGAGACGAAAGATCAAATTATGAACCGGTATTCAACCAGCAAGAGATTCATAAGAAAATGACTGATCAAGCTAAAAGTACTAAAGGTAAGGGATATTCTCGTTAAGTAGTTCGTTAAACCCAAAGGTAATGCCATGTTCAGTACCAATAAAGTTACTGTGTTGGCAATAAAGAAAAAGAAAAGATGGAAATTACTGAACCAGAATTTTGTTTCGCCTTCCCATGGCGACCTCAAGTCTTCCAAGAGGGCTTTCCTGAACTCTTTCCATGTCATAAGAACAAGCATCGGTTACTGCATCGTGGAACGGGGAAGTCGTGGCCTCACTGGTGTTTTTGAAGGACTCACCCTACAAAATTAGACAAGACTGCAAAGTTAGAATTACACTTCCTTTCTCCTTTTCCAACTAGTTTGACACTAAAAAAAAGGTATATTTGACACTTTAATCATTAGAATTACAAGTTAATGATCTTCCATAGTTGTAAAAAGAAAACTCTAGCAAAGGTAATCTATTTTCAAATACTTAGCAGATTGTATCTTTTGGATAAGATCCCTTCATATTTGTTATAATCAGAGAGGAAAATAAGATCTAGATTCCTATTCTAGTCATACCTAGTTAGACTTAAGTAATAAATATGTATTTCAATGATAACTAAGGTTGGTGTCCACTAGAAATTTCCTTTTTCCTAGATAAGTAACAGAAACAATTAAGAGATTTAATAATTAATAACTTCCTATCTCTTCAAATTACTAACTAAAAGTTGAACATGTAATTTATATATGAAACCAAGCCCCTCAAATTTCTCAACTCTACTAATGCAAGTAGCCATTGGACATTACTAAGAGACATCTTCTAAACTAACCTTGAACAGGACTAATACAAATAAGATTCAATCGTCCTCCCAAAACTAGAAAACTTTCTGATTTATTCTCTACTATCGAGCATGAGCTACTCTGATCTTTAAGCCGCAAGCATTATATTCACGATCGACTTTTAGATGACAGAAAAGTAGAACGCATGGAATGGCACAATAATATTTTGGAGAGAGAGAGAAACGAAAAGGAAAAATTTCGGCAGTAGGGGAAGAAATTAGAAAGCATGACGTGGCGCCTCCTTGAATACAGCTAAACCAATATACCAATGTCAGAAAGATGGAAAATACAAAAAGAAAAATGAAACAATCTTTCTAGAAAAGTTTTAAGTGTGGACTAGCTGGGGCCATAGCCACTTGTAAATAAGCTTTTACCTGATGCGTTGGGATCCCAATATCTCACCGCAACAGTCTAATGCCAAAATTGCACTCTCGGCCTGCGCAGTTTTCAAGTATAAGATTACATTCAAATTCCATTCCATATTAACAATTTAACATATTGTTTTGAGAAAGTCAATAAGCAGTCATAAGTCCTCTTCCTTTATCAGCCTTAAACGAAATACCTATTTTAGCTTTAAAAGGCAAAGATTTGATATCTTGCTGCAGATTTCCTTAGCTACCCAAGTAATAATCTATTAAACCTTCCTTTCCTCAATAGCAATCAAATGGGCAAAAGACCGGCCAACAAATAATGTGGGAAATAAGAGAGTACAGTCCGAGGCAACTAAATAGAAGTTGTGTTATATAACATTCAACAATCCCTACCAAAGATAAGAAAGCATACCATTACAAACTCAACAAAAGCAATGCGGGTTGAGTGCACGTGATCCCCCAAAAGCCTCAGACGAGAAACCTGCAAAGTAAAAGTGTTCTTCAATATCACTTCTTAAGCTAACATTTCAAACTTAATGCAAACGTTTAAACATCATACTGACCTCACCACATCTTGTTTCAAAGAAGTTCTTGACGTCTGCCTGAGTAACCTATTCAGAATAGAGTAATTGGTTGTAAACTAATTATAAAATGCTAATGGATACTCTGGTAGAAAGAAAAAAAAAATTTAACCAACAGCCAAGTATGAGGCAGAGCATAATAACTACCAAAAATGTGCATCTGACAGAAAGATGCAGACAAGGAAAGAATGAGAAAACTTTACAAGGTCTCAAAGATAAAAATGTCTACCTTCTTATCGATATTTGTACAGTAGACTGTCCTGGCGCACATCTCACGCTCATCCTCCGACTACAGAAAACATCAATATTAAATTGAGAATTAAGCAATTAGTTCCATGAAAACAACATAAAAACTATTTCTCAGCATCATCCACATACTAGCACAGCAAAGTGCCAAAGTTCCTTTTTTTTTTCGGATAAAGAATAAAGTGCAAAATATTTATCCGTACCCTTGGAAGGAATGTTGGATTCACGGGTAGAATAGCAGTTTTCGAGGGTAGGACCTTCAGTGGAGAGAAACCTAATATTGTCCCACAAAGGCAAAGTGCTGCTCTCGCAGAGTCTGCTAGGATCGATTCCATATTAGCTTTGAATATTCAGCTGTCTTAAGAAGATTTCAAGCCAAATCATCCAACTTACATTCATCAGCGAACTCCACAAAAGCAAAACGAAGACGGGAATGTGGATCACCGCAAATTCGGCAGTCAACAACCTGGAAAGGAAGTAGCAAAAATGAGAATGACCATCATTACACTCCTTGATACATTAACACATTAAAGTTTTTCTCAGAAAAAAAGAACATGATTACAGTCTACCTTGAACAGAAAAGGAGGAATCATTCACATTAAGCATAACATGTAAAATAAATAAACAAATATGCCGGCGGAGATTGTGGCACAGTTGGTTGATTGACTGATTAGAATAAATCTGCTGTAGCTATGAGGTAAAACCGTAAAAGTCATTATTTTGGAAGTATATCAATTACGCCATCACAAATATGGCATAAAATTTAGAAACTAAGCTGACAAACAGGAAGATAAACATCCTGAAATTCATTGCAACCTTCACCATACTTCACACAAGCAGCTCGATCTATGCCCTCCCACACATTTAGAACTTCTTCATGACAAGATTTTTGGTCCCACAATAAATAGTTGAAACAAGTGCGCGAAAATATCAATTCTCACAAGAAGCAACTTTGGAAAGACAGATCATGATGCCCCATGAAGCCAGTTGAAATGCTCTTCTAGGGCAAAAACTGTAAGCGCACAATAAAGTATTATATTGGTGCCTAAACCGTAGACCACTATATACGCTGCCTCTTAGAGTCTAGTGCCTCAAGTTAGGATACCGCAAGAACCAATGACGTAAAATTTCCTTGGATAGGGGCTATTGAGGATTTACTTCAGGTCAAATGAACGACTGTATTAAATATTCATTAAGCCTTAACCATACTAACCATGAGGGCAAGACGCCTCGTCTATCAAAGTCGTCTTCACCAAAGTCAAGTGGACAAAGCTTCCAATTTGGGAAAGCCACGTAAGAACTATGACCCATGTGCTAAGTCACCAGAAAGCATGGTCATGCAATAAACCACAACAAAACCCAGCCCCTCCTCAATATGGTCACCAGCAACGTCACTGAGAGACACTGAATATAGCAACATTTACTGGAAGGTGTCTTCACTCAGATGTGGACACTGGATTACAAGGAGGAAATGAGAACTTATGCGCCATGTAGTGGTTAAATATTACAAATGGCATATTCTTATTAGGTCTTATGACTCTTATCTTCACATTTAAGTGCTTTTTCAATCAGTAAACCGCTAGCCAGGTTTAGGTTATTAATGTAGTTTCTAGTTCAGGGGTACATAGGGAGTCTGTATGATAGGTCTTTAGTAAGTCATATCATGATTTTTCTTTAATTATTTTAAAATATTGTTTTGAGTAAGAAAGTTGGCAGCTTATAAGTACTTTAAATTCTTTCAGTTTAATAATGACATTTATGCATTGAGTTAAATGGTTTCGGTTGAAGCTTTGGTAGCTTCATTTATAATCTAAGCACTTTACTTTAGAGTCTTTGTTTTCATTGTTTTAATCATCTGTTATCTTTTCCTCATTCCGCTTCTTCTTTCCAATACTTCTCCTATGTTGTCGACATGTGATATTAACAGGAACTACTCCAAACTCCGGCAAGCTAACGAAGAAATTAAAAATTACAAAGCTACCTTAGGCTAATGAGCCTTCCAACACGTTTTACACATTTTTGTTCTCCTAATTTCAGACAACCAAAACTAGATATTCTTTTGCCAAATATAATTTACAGATATTTGCCACATACCAGCATCAATATGTTATTTATATAACTTACGAATGAGACGATATTCCGATTATGTCTAAAGACCAGATAACTAATGCATATACCAAGTCATAAATTACGTTGGCGATTAGCCGATTATTAGTTATCTGATACTCAAGTTATATGACACTCTATAATGCATAATTAAGGTAATAATTTTAAATCAAGGTCGAAAAAAAGGGAGTAAAACAGGTATCGGATTCCCAAGCTAAGGCTTCCGTTCTGCTAAAGTATGATATAAGTAGCACACAAATGTATACCTATGTATCAAGTTACCACTCTAAGAACAGAAAAAAAAAAGCAATTCATTATTTCTAATTTAGATGCCTCAAAGAACTACAAGTATATGCACATAAGAGCAGTCAAATATCTAATATAATGGATCACATCAATGTTCAGAAGAGCAAAGTGACTTACTTGTCCATAAGCACTAAACAACGCAGCAAGCTGCTCTTCGGTGACCTAGATATTGAAAAGGCAAAACCAAAGATACTCTCTGAGTACTAATAAAAAATATCACATAAAATTAATGAGAATATATCCTTACGTTGTTATCTATCTCAGCGACATATACTGTTCGCCTGATGCTATCTTCTCTTTGAGCCTTGTAAGCTCTATTGTTCATTCTCCTTTTGCCTTGGTTATAGTTGTTGCCTCTCTGTGGAAACACAAGTTTAGGAGATATTACAAGGAAGACAAGAAAATTGAGATGGTTGTCTGTGATTCAAATATTCTGGTTAGCATACAAAATAAGACCAGATTGATCCAGGCAAAGCTGCAACTGAAATGTCAAGTATGTTGTTGATAAGTTTATGAGGCTAGGAAATCATCTGAACTGATACAACACAAACAACAGTTATGCCTCAGTCCCAAATAAGTTCAAGTCAGCTATATAGATCCTCACTGACCATGTTACTCCATTTAAACTCGTTTCATGCCAATAATATGCAAATGCAATTAAAAAGTAATAGAAATTCTCTATATTTTCAAAATCATCTAAATTGATGTTCTTATGAAAATGTAAACAACAACTAACTCTAACATGCATACAGATAAAACATTCCCAATTAGGAAATTACCATTAACCCAAGAGATGTAAAAGTCAACAACAACAATATCACTTATTTAATGAGTAACCTCTAGAGATGATGGCTGCGATGACTCAATACAAATCAAACTGACATTTAAAGTAACCAACTAAAACCCATTAACCCCATATTGACATGAAATATAAATATGCCACTGTAGGTTATTGAATGTTACGAGTGCAGAAGTCAAGTTCCAAATGCAAAACTTTTTCCAAAACAAAAAAGTCTAGGGGAAAACAATTCCTCCATAACTATTCCATAAAGCTAAAAATGAAAAAAATCACAACTGCATTTAAGCATAATGTACAAATTCCTGATAACAGATTCAGTAGTTTTAAAGTTAGCAAATGCAGTCAAAACACATAGAGATGCTTTGAATCGATAAGTAAGGGAAGTTGAAGCCCTGGAGGCCTTCATAACAAACACAATGCAATTCATTATTTACAAATATATTCATATTTAGACCAACTGACAAAAACTTGGATTCAAGTATAACAAAACAACAAAATAATCCCCTAAATCTCATCCGCATACAGCAAAAGGTTAAGTATCATCGAAAAAACCATTGTAATAGAAAGGTGCAAACAGCACGTTCACATTCAGATCAATACGACAAATTTCCATGTCATCCACTATAATGGACCGACGATACTCATCCGTTTTTAACCACCTAAGTACGTTACTGACAACCAAATTTCGGTGATCCCATTTAACTAACTGAATGTCAAGTTTCCATTGTTAATGAGTGGAATATCAGGAAACCCAAATCAATAAACCAGGTGTCAGAAATCCATTTTTGACTATAAACCCTTCAAACATTTCCTTGATAACTGTGAAGCCCAATTCCTATATTCAGTCCATTCAGCAATAAATGACCAATGTCTGATTGCATAATTTGAGAAACAGATTACTGAAGCTCCAAAGATCGTTCTTTTATATTTATTTTTTTTGGGTAATTTCCAAAGATCACTCCTAACAAGGAAATGTTAAAATTTTCAAAACCAAAGGCTGGAATTGCAGTTATATTTCCAAAACCACAGCAATTCATACCAAAATAATTAATGCTTAAACAGCCACCTCCCATGAGTACTAAAACAAACAAAAGGCTTTAAGTAAACAAACACACACAGAGTACTACAAAACTTAACAAGAATTCATTCACCATTAATTTGACAACATCAAAATTGCAACTTTGCCACGCGGAAATCTTGAACTAGTTGTTAAGTCATGAAACAACCGACAAAACAGACGAAATAATCAATTTTTCTTCAATCATATAATCAATGAAGAATTATAATCAGAATCAAGAACTGAAATGTATACCCTTCTGTTATTTTGCAAACCATCAGCACCTAGAGGAGTCTTGTTAGCTGGCACAAAATTACTCATGAGAAGCATCTGATCACAGCGATTATTATTATTATTATTATTATTATTATTATTATTATTATAAGAAGATGGGAAAAATTCCTTAGCCATTGGATTCAACTTGAGTTTTTTCAACATGTCAACAATATCTTGCATTTGGTATTCAGATTTTGCATTTGGGATTGGATCAGATTCCTTAACACAACCATTATTAGATTCAGAAATAATATTATTGTCAGTGTTTGGTGACAGAGATTGAACAGCAGGAGCTTCAATCACTGTTGTCTCACCACACACTTCTTTTGCACCAGCAGCCATTGAAATAGTAAATAAAACCTCAAACCCACAAAACAGAAAAAGCTCAAAATTTCAAGAAAATACTAGAATTCTAAAATTCCAATAGATTCAAGCAACCCCTTTTATGAAAAAACACAATCTTTGTACTGTATGTAAATATCTGAGATTTGGATGATCTTAGTAAATTAAATAAGCTCAAAAATAGCAAGAAAATACTAGAATTCTATAATTCTGATAAATTAAAGTAACCCCTTTTTGTGCAAAGACACAATTTTTATTTATACATGTAAATATGGAATTCTAAGAGTAGAAATGTGTGTAGAAAGGCCTATTGAAACAGACCCATTTGGAGAAAAAGAGTCTGAAATGGAACAAAAGAAGAAGGTGGTGAGAGAGAGGAAGAGTAGAGAAAAAGATAGTAAAAAACTTTATAGGGTTTTTGTTTGGTAACAAATTGAATAACAGAAGGCAGAGGATTTTGGTGGTATTCTTGTTTTTTGTTGTAGTTTTGTAGAGGCAAGTGAGGTTTTATGTGTGAATGTAGGCATATAGAGGGAGAAAGAAGGAAATGCAGTGTGGAGAGAGAATGGGAGGAGGTTGAAGATGGAGAAATTCTTTTTATAGGTTTTCTTATTTGTTTTTTTGGGTTTCTCCCCGCATATATTGTTTTTGAAAAAATAATATTCGAAAAATATTTATTATTTTTAAAAAAATAATAGCTAAAAAAATAATTTTGTATATATATATATATATATATATATTATATACACAAATTATACAAATTTTATATGCTCTACTAATATGAATTCACACACAAAAGTCTCCCTTGAGGAATAAAATGACCGAATCTGAGATGTCTGATTAAGGATAAATACTTACTATTCTAATATAATTTTTGTGATAACAATTTTGATAGAGCATAGGTTGCATGTGTTAAAATTATATAATAATATTTGATTAATGGTATAGTAAAGAAGAAAGATTCTTCTCTTTCTTTCTACCACATTATTTATTAGTAGTAAAATATTGTGATTCTAATACATTATGTTTAACTGATAAATTTTATGCATAATATACATGTCATGCGTTTAATAGTGTCATTTTGATGTATATATTGAATACAAATAAGAATTTTCTTAGCATTAAATTAAGATAAGGGAGGGGTAAGGAGGAAAATGATCTCCTTTAACTAATAATAATTTGAATATAAAAAAAGGGTGTTACAAAAATCTCATAAATTTGACTTAACCTATGAAAATTGATCATATAACACCAATTATTTTATTAAGATTAAAATAGAAAATTTAAAATTAAATTATTAATAAAAAAAAATATAACATTTTTTTTGAAACCTATTAAAGAAGAAAATACAATACACAAATTAAAGAGTACTAATAAGTTGTGTCTGATCTTTCTGCTATTTTAGTGGCGGCACTGCACACAATGGAGTGCGTGATGATTGGTGAATAGTGATTATCTAATAAATTGGAAAAGAAAGGTACTGCAAAAAAAAATTCTTTGAATTGAAATAATTAAAAGAACAAAATACAAGAAAATGTCTGAATTAGATTATTGTAACTCCAATATTCTTTTGTTAAAACTATTGAAGGTTTCATCAAAATGTTATGACTTTCGAAAATTTGGCACTAATTCTGCCACTAAGCCAAATGGACATTTTCTTTTACTCTAAAGTATGGACCTCAGGGGTAGTAAAAAGGAAAAAAAATATTCACCTCGATATTTATATTAAGATACATTAATTTATTATAGTCAATTAATAAATTAATGCGTGAATACTAATTAATTAATTACATTTAAGTAATATAAATGTATATAAATAAGATATAAAAATTATTTATTAATTTATTGTAAACTTTAAGATGCAACAACAAATTTAACTCCAGACATAAAATATGCAGAGGCGGGGTCAGGATTTGGAACTTATGGATTCAGTATTCTAATTCTTTTGAATTACTAGATTTTAAATTAATAATTTATGGTTAATTCAATAACTTTTTAAGACAAATACAGAGTTGGACAAAAGTTATTGGGTTCAACCGAACCCGTATACGAAGGGCTACCTCCGCCCCTGGTGGGGGGGGGGGAGAAGAGGTGCTATATTTTAGTGGGAATTGTTGGTGGGGGGATGAAAGTGACTGTACATATTGTCATGGTTCTTCTTGTGATAGCAATTGTGCTTTGAGTATTCATTCCTCAGATTTTTTTCTAGTCTATATTAAATGAGTAATACTAGTAGTCTTATGTAACGCAAATTCAAATTAGTTAAAGCCCTAATATAAATATTGGATGTCGAATAAAATACTAAAAAAATGAGCAATGTTTAATCTGACATTGACATCAAATTAATTTGATTGAAATACTTCAGAATATTCCATTAGGAATTTAGAATAAAAATCTGGTCATAAACTGAAAGGCATAAATGGTTGTTAGAGTATCCCTATGTGAAAATTTTGGCAGTCCCTATAGTCAATATCACAATTCAAATCATAATATTACAACTTTGAAATTAATCACAAGAAAAGATTCTTGACCAATTGAGTTATTTTTAAGTTAATAAATTAGAAGAAGTTCATGTTCAGGGTAAAATAATTCCTATGGAACCAACTCACATGGTTTTGTTGAGGTATCTTTGGATTTCATTTATTTATTAATTAATTAAGAATTGACAAGCGTACGATTTTTGGGGAAACGCAGTTACATTTCTTTCATATCACATCATGGAAAAAGAATTGGCACAAAAATAGTGAAAAATCCTCTAATGAGGCCAAAATTTCTAAACTTCATATCTCCTAGCATTTACGCACGTTTTAATTCAACAAGCATTCCTAATTAGACTAATAAAAAAAATTTAACTTATGAAACAATTTATATTTCTCGAATAATAAATACAACCACCAAAGGTTATGGTGAAACACTTTTATCCAAAAAATCTTGGGTACGGGCCTTAAGAACAGAGAACGGAATTTCCTGATATGAAGAGTTTTACCCATCAGTGGACTTATTCGACGCGAATTCGTATTAGACGAGTCAATAATATCTAAAATAATTAAATCAGAAGAAAATAAACGTAAAAACAAGCATGCAATCGATATTTAAAGTTAATACATGCATGCAAAACACCAATTTACCCTTGAGACAATACATTTATTCAATAATTTATATATAATCAATAAATCAAACTTGAAGCCAGGTAGATATCATTGGAGTAGTAATTAAAAGTCCTTTTTCATTTAATTTCCTCTTCTTCTTTTTTTCTTTTCTTTTTTGTCTTGTGATAAGAAAAATTACTCATTGACAATGGAAATCTTCATTTATATCCACTTGCTAAAAGATAAAAGAAGAAATGCGCTGTTCCTTTTTCACCTTTATCTCACCTTCTTTACTCTTTTCTTGATTCTCTCAACCAACAAACCCATGTAAATTGGGAAGAATAATATCCCTATTTCAAGTACATTTTCAGAAGAAAATGCAATAGCAGGGTAGGGGCGAATAAAGTACAATTATATTCATTGCTTTTTTATTAGGAAAAAGGTCAAATTCGCCTCCATACTATTTTAAATTGTTTAATTCTACCTCGTGTTCTATATTTGACTCATTCGGACCCCCAACCGTTAGTATATTAACAAAGCTTCTACGTGAAAGGGGTCTAAATTTATCTTTAAAATAGCGCACAGGTTAGCCAGTTTTTGGACTGGTCATTCAAAAATAGTTGGTGTTTGCCAAGTCATTAAAAAATAGCTATTATTTTGCTGCAACAGAGATAGGTCCAGCATAATATACTGGAGTTCGAGTATACTTTGCTGGAACTCTAATATATTTCCAGTATATTATACTGGAATTCCAGTAAATTATGTTGGAGTATTTTCCGGATTTTGAACAGTGTTTTTGTTCAGATTTGTCTTTACATGAAAAGTGGCTAAATTTCGATGACTTTTGAAACTGTGACTATTTTTGAATGACCACTTGTAAATCTGGATATTTTTGAATTTCTCCCAAATATATCCCACAAGTTTTGACTATGTTTTAAAATTACTTTCAAATTGGAACTTCGTTGGGAGTCGAGAGCAAAAATAAAATATTTTCTTAACAACGAGGTTAATATTAAATTCAAAGTTTAATAGAGTCAAAATTGCTCAAATTCAAATAGTAGAAGGATAAATTTGATCCATGTTTCATTTTTATTATAGTGAAAGCGAAGCGAGCATATTATAAATTGAACTTTACTTGTACATAGTTTAATTTGAAAAAGTAGAAAAAAGTTAAATTCATTAGAAAAGATGAATAAATATAGTAGCAAAGAGTCGTTCTTTTTAGTGTGGTCCAAATAGATGCCTTATGAGTTGTGACACAAAATAATTGCACATAAATTATGAGTTGTACTCTCTATAGCGACCATTTCACATGAATAATGCATTTGACGTTAACTCTTATATACATGTATATACCAAACAAAGGTATACTCGTCTTATAAATTTCATATTTAAATTCTTTGTTAATTTTTTTTTTCAAATGCACAAAAAGTACAGTGTGGTTACGACTCTTGAACGGCAAAATATAGATTAAGTTTTGACAATGAGGAATCTAATTCTCTGCCTTTTCATGGGCATCCTTTCAGATTTTTCTTACTTCTCTTCTTTTCTAACTATAAGCATTCAAGCAGACGTGAAGTCATAATTTAAACTTTATGGGTTTTAAATTCTACAATACTGGTATCAGGTTTTAGTAACTAGGTTCTGAATTTAACTTTTGTACATATTTAGAGGGTGTTTGGATTGACTTTTAATCTGGTCAAATCAACTTTTAAGCTCTTTTTAGTTTTTTTCAGTGTTTGGCAAAGCCAAATAGCAAAACCAAATGGCAAATCCAAAAAGTGCTTAAAATAAATTTAAAACTACTTAAACAAGCCAAAAGCAATAAGCTAAGCAACCCCTAACTTGTTGCTTTTTGGCTTAAAAGTTCTTTCTGCTGAACATTTTTTTTAAGCCAATCCAAATGAGCTCTTAATAAATTCCTTAATCTAGAAACATAGTTTGAACTAAAGCTATTGGGTTCGGTGCATCGGCTTTTATAACCTATACCAAAATGTTTAGTAGTAGCAAATGTTACAATTTTACAAAGTGGTTGTCGGAGATTCCTTCTTTTATACATCTTTTCCTTAAGTCATTTTTTCTTTTTAACTATAGGAGATCTTTTAGAATTTGAACTCTGATCCAAAGTGGTTCAGGAATCTCACTTAGTATTACGTATGAGTAAATATTACGATTGTGAGAAAAAAGAAAATAAGCCATTAGAATTATAATTCCTACCTACAACTTTCTCGCATTTTTTTTGTCTTGGCTCTACTTTTATGAGGTATACGTCTACGATTCATATTTTCCCCTTATTACCCCTTTTGATTTTGTGAGGTTCCTTAACTTCTAAAACTTTATGTGGTATGATACGTAATTCTCCAAATGGACCCAAGCTTTATTGGGAAGAGGCACCGGTAAAACTAGAAATTTCTTAAAGGCGCTTAAGGGTGTTCAAGATTATTGCTGCCAAACTAGAAATTTCTTGAACGTGCTTAAGGGTGTTCAAGATTATTTAAAAGGTAACATTGTTTACTTTTCCTAACTTATATACACCCTTCGCTGAGTGAAGCTCCGTCCCTTGGGCTGGGGCTGGGGGTGGTTGGGTGAAGAATGAGAAAGGTAGAGTCAAATTTGTACATCTTTATCACATTTACCTGTCAAACGCAAAGCTATTTCTCTAACAAACTCCTAAAGGTTAGGCATGCTGAATTGTTGGACAGTTGAGTTACGTGATTATGATTGATACCATTTTTCTTGGTATACTACTTTGATGTTGCTGTCCATGCCTCTCATACACCAAATACCTTCCAACCAATTTGATATGAGGCCTGGACAATAATTATAACTGCATCTTTCATCACCAATATTCAAGTTTATGCCTCGTTATACGCCCAAAAAATAAATTTAAAAAAAAAAGAGACTGATAATTGACATCGCGTTATGAATTACAACTTTCTCAATGTTTCGGAGTGGGACTTCCCAGCACAAACCTAGATTAGTCGGGCTGCAAAGCAGGTATGGTACACTGACCAGGAAACAAATAAAAAATCTACCAAAACGCCTTCCACCTTTTCTAAATTCTCCTCCCTAACGACTTATAAGTCAACCTTAACCCCTAAAAGAAAAGAAAATTCAAGGGGGAAAAAAAGTGAAGGTCTCAACTTGAGAGCCCCTCCCCATTTGAAAGACCAGTTAGCTTTTTATTCTGACCCCCTATTGTTTGTTGCTTCCGTGGCGCGTAGAGTCAAAATCCTTTTTGCCTGACCCCTGAGAAAAACGAAATGTAAAAAGTAAAAGAGGAAAAGAAAAAAGAATAAGAAGAAACACATAATCTATTCATCAATCATGTTTTTGCCCCAAAGTTTAAGCCAAGGCAATATGGTTTCCAGAAATTTTCAATGTTTCTAAAGTTTCTAAGCAATGACGGAATGTGTCAACGTCCAGATGTTATGCAAGTTCCGTGGAATATGAACACTTCAACATTTGAATTGACGTGGAAAAATCAATTCCTTTCTACAAATTTGTTGAAGTCCTTGAGCACCATTCTGCATCAGTTTTAATCAGATACATACACCTGCAAGTGTCGTATTGTGCCCTCATCAAGACTAAACTCTTCCTTTTGCCCAAAGCCGAGACATATATACAGTGAGTCGTGCATTTGAGTGAATTTTCTAATGGTTGCTGCACATTTTGTTGAGGTCTTGACATATACTTCTCTTGGTAGTCCATCTGATTTGCCTTCCCCTGATTCAGTTTCAAATCCACTAAGATTCAAGTACAACTCCATGCTCTAACAGCTCAGATAAAACACTTCTCATTTTATCCACTGAAACAGGTTTTAGAATAACTCCATCCATACCAACTCTCATGCAGTTTTCCTTAGTTACTCTGTCCGTGTTCCCTGTTAACGCCACAATAAGTGGCCTGCCATGATGTTTCCCAAACCTTTCATGAATCAGTACGGCAACTTCATAACAGTCTATACCTGGCATGCTAACATCCATGAACACTACCTTGTGTTCCTGAGTAACAACTCTCAAGCACTCATCACGTGAGCCAACTGTTGTTACATCACATCCAAGGTGTGCGAGCAGACCCTTAGTTACCATCCTGCTAACCCTGCATGAAAGAGTAAAAAGACAAACAATTCTGATAGTTAATGTCATAACCAATCATATAACCAGGTTGGAAAACAAAAAAGGGAAACTATGATCAACATCTTAAAAGGAGAATTGCAGGATCGCCACTTATACAAATTTCCATTCGGCAATAAAACAACTGGCCTTCAGTTTATCACTCATACAAATTTCCATCCGGTAATAGAACTGGCCTTCAATTTATCATTACCTAGGGTTAAAAAATTAACAGCAGTCATCACAAGAGAAAAGTGAAAGGCAGGCGGGAAAAAGGAGGATACAAAGAAAAAGAGAAGGAACTCTATAACTGGCTCGGGTCTCCCATTTACTATTATTATCGCAACAGAATATTTTGCAAGAGCAGTATGTTCGTCTTCTCAGGAATAGGTTCCAAAAGAACTAGAGAAAAGTGGTTTCCACCTTCCTACTTTCCTTTTGAAAGGGAAGACCTAGCACTATAACTCTGGTTTTGCTGACAATGCAAGACCAAATCTCGTGCCTTCAGTTACATACAGGACTAGGCACCTAATCAAGAGATCATTGACAAGCCAAACAAGGGCATGCTTTGCGGCCAGCCCAGAACTACAGAAGCAAGAGGAACCAAAACCCAATGATAATGATCTTTACACAAATAATACATGAACATCTTGCAAGGAAAGGTTAATAATATCCATAACAATCCCCATCTTCTCTTCTTTCTTTGCCCTTTGAGGGAGGTGGAAAAGAGGTTTGTAGTTTCATTTTTAGAGGGGTTTCATGTAGGACAATCGACAAGCTACTCTTCGAGATTACCACACTTTCATTTCTTACTTTAAAGAAGTCTGAGGAAAGAAATATTAAGGCAATCAGATTGACTATGACACCCCTTATTTCAATGCATATGTAACAAAGACTTGAATTAAGACATTTATGTAGCCACTTTCTCCTCCATCTTCTTTTTCTTTTTTGGATAACCGTGGTGTCCGGACCAACTTGCACACACCTTGACTAATTCCACCGGATACCTGCTACCTCCCACCAGCATAGGTACCAGATAACTCTGTCCAGCAAGACTTGGACAGATGAGAAGATACACCTATTTTCTTTTTGCCTTCGCTAGGATTTAAACCTGAGACATCATGGTTCTTAACACACATCCTTTTCCTCCATCTTCTTATGCCTTGAAAGGACAATATTTCCTTTTATTGGATTCAAAAGTACTACTTGCTAGTTGGTCACTCCTTTCTTCCAACTAGAAATAATGATGTGAGTCCCAAGGGGAAGGCAGATCATGTCTCCTTCCCTTCTCTCGATCCTACTACCATAAGCCCATCAGTTCACCACCTATCCTCATTTTCGTTACAAAAAGGCATATACTCCTAAGTACACGGGCCAACAAACCCACATCCATAAATAGTTGTTAGGATTCTAAGGCCTATACTCCTAAGTACATGGCGCCAGTACACCCACATCCACATATAGTTGTTAGGATTCTAACTTCCTTACTCTTACGAAGACTCAGCAGATGCCCCGGATCTTCAAAAGTGATATCTATGATTACCTCTTGTTAAGTATTTACATGTTCAGTCTCACGTAAGATGGATCAAGACATACAAGGTAGAGAAACTCATGACTGATATAGAGCATTAAACAGCATGACAAGACAAGAACTGGAGATAAAGAGGCCAGAAATTCATTACTCACCCATTATCATCCATAACCAAAACTTTTAGTCCTTGAAAAGTCATCTGCATGTGATTTGCTGGCAATTTGGCCACAAATGGGAGCTTAGATTCATTGGAGCGTCCAGGAATGCCAAGTTTAATAATAAATATAGCAGTGGATCCCTTGCCAAGACCTTCACTTTCAATCCAAATATGTCCTTCCATAAGATTTACAAACCTGTTTTCCAGCCCATTAGAAGATGTGTCAGACAATAATCACCAATGCAAGTAACTCCACATTTATTTCCAGTAAGTGCGTCAACAAATATGCAAGTAACTCCACATTTATTTCCACTAAGTGCATGAACAAATACTAAATGCAATAAGAGAACAGAAATTCAATTTGAAGTAGTTACCAAGTTCACATAGCAAAAAAGAAAAACTCGGAAAAGACTACACCAAGAACTGAGGTACCTCTTACAAATTGCAAGGCCAAGCCCAGTGCCACCAGAATTTGTAGAAGCTAGCGCTTGGCTTTGTGTAAACTTGCTAAACAGGTTGGGAATATCCTGGGGATTAATTCCTATCCCGGTATCTTTTACCTAAACTACAGAAGATAGTAGTGAGAATAACAAATATATCAAGAATTAATCATTTGACAGTACAAGTATAAACTGTCAAATTTGCAACTATCCTTAACCTATAAAAAAACAAGTATATCAAGCTTGTAAAAATTATACCTGTACACGTAAATAAAAGTGATTTTCACTAGCCACAGCAAAAAACTCGGGGGCTCTAGGATCTCTTAAAGAATCTGATTTTGCAACAAAAGCAGAAATTGACACGCTGCCTTCCTTTGAGAACTTTACAGCATTGCCGACGATGTTTAATAGAATTTGCATTAACCGTTGTTCATCCCCAATTACATATTCTGGTAAATCTGAAGACAAACTAAGTGTGACGAACAGCTTTTTCACAGATGCAATAGGCTTGATTAAGTTAAGGACCTACAGCAATAAGCAGACACATAAATCAGTCAGTGACGTCCAGCAAAACATAGTGAACTGCAAAATATCAGTAATGTATTAAACAGATCTACAAGTCTTTGCTTTTTATTTTTCACAGATAACCTAGAACTTGGCAAGAAAAAAAGAAACAAAAGGAGGGGGGGGGGGGGGGGTCACCTCTCCGAATAGAGCATGAAGATTAAAAGTGACAATATCAAGTTGAAGACTTCCATCCTCTAGCCTTGAAAGATCCAAGACATCATTGATCAGTGTCGCTAAAAGATTGCTGCTCTTGAGGATTGTTTCAACCATCAGACGTTGCTCCGGAGTTAGATCAGTTTCTTGCAGCAACGAAGAAAGTGCAATTATCGCATGCATGGGAGTTCTCATTTCATGATTCATAACAGCCAAGAAATCATTACGTGCACGAACAGCCATTTCTGCTTCTCTTCTTGCCAGATCAAGAGCCACATTCTGCTCCATAAGAAGATCCCTACCCCTCATCGATTCTTCTAAAATTGCAGCATGTGAGAGAGCAACAGCAACCTGAATTGACAACGCGTAGATTAAATCACACTGGGCACTCAAGATTGGCTCTTAGTTGATTAAATAGGCGTATACACACCTAAAACTAGTTGCAACCAGACACTAACAGCTAGAACAGAGTATTTTCCTATGTCTAGAAGTATAACAACAACAACAACCCAGTATAATCCCACTAGTGGGGTCTGGGGAGGGTAGTGTGTACGTAGACCTTACCCCTACCCTGGGGTAGAGAGGCTGTTTCCGATAGACCCTCGGCTACATCCCTCCAAGAACTCCCCACCTTGCTCTTGTTGTTGTTTTTAGAAAATGCCTAGAAATATTTGTGATCCTCTCATAGGATATAATATTTAATAGAACTATGAAGTGCATATATTGTTATTTACTTTAAATAATGGTTTGTGTCATTACTATCTTATCAAATGTTATTGAAACGCGTTACTCTTTTTTCTTCCATATTCATACATGTCAGGATCTATTAAACTCTTATAGGCGATTCCGATTTTTGTCTCTGATTCCGATTTTGAGATCGAGGCCAAGTTGATTGAGTTGTGTTTTCCATCAATATCCGTTGGAAATCCAGGAATCAGAGACAAAGATAATAATTCTTAAGTATGGAGAAAAAGTAAAAATTCCTGAATATCGTACAATGTAAACAGCAATAACAGTAAAACTTGGACACGTCGCCTGTAAATGAAAAAATATCATGATTATTTAATGAGTCAAGCTAAGACTAGGCTTGCCACTTGCTAGTGAGCTAAATTACATTCGAGAACAGTGCATTACCAGGGACAGAATGAAAAAGTTAAGTTTCTAAGTTTCTGATGAAGAAGTAAGATGCCAGATATGTAACTTTTTGAAACAGCTCTGTTGAAAAATCATTTTTGTAGCAACTCAGTAGTATTTACTTTTATACACTTAAATACATTACCCCAGAAGTGATTCACTTCACATGATAGAAGTACTTAAAAAACTACATATAATAAATTTTATGTACCAAGAAAGGACTACTCAATTAATTCAGAATGGCAGTTCCTAATATTTTTATATACCATAGATCCTACTTCCTATGCTTCTAATACAGTATGTCAGCTATGAAAGCAAAATCCAGTGGGAGTTAAGGTCCTAGCAGAAAATCTACTAAAATACACTCAATAAACACATCCACAGCCAGCTTAACTATTCACTCACCGGAAAGCAATCAACAGATGAAAGATATATATAGTCATAATTCACCTGCTGATTCATCTTTGAAAATATTTATAATAACAATTTTACTAATAAAAATTCAGCTCTGCAATTCCAATTTTTAATACCAATAATACAAATAACAACTCAGCTATGCAATTCCTGTTGCAGATTATCAGAGGATATCTCAGATTTTTGTAATTGGTCTTCTCCCTATCTGTTATTTGACAAAATGTTGACCTGAGATGAGTTTAAATGGAGAAACATGGTTAGCGAGGATTCATCTGGTCAACCCCAACCCTAACTTGTTTGGGATTAGTTGTTGTTGTCTTCTCCATATCTAATTTCACACCCAAAACTCAGTATGTCCACATGGTTGTGCGCAATCCATACTCGTACAAAGAGAAACTACAAAATATTACATGAAGGAACTTCCAATAGAAAAATCAAACCTGATCAGCTACCACTTCAACAAGCTCCAGCTCATGGACATGCCATTGTCTTGCACTGTCTGAAGGAAGCATCAAAACCATTAAAGCATAGCGCTTTGTTGAAAGTTCAGGCCAATCATTAATCTGAAAGTTTGAGAGATGCAGAAGCGGAACCCTGACAGCAACCACCTCACCAGGCATGTATTTCCCAGTAGGTCGAAGTTTTGCAACAGGGGAATTTGGTGATATTTTTACGGCACGGTTTGTACTGAAAACTTGGTTGATTACAGGAAGTTGTATAGGTACAGTCAGTCCAACTGGATTTTGATGACGTAGAGTGTAAGAAAGTTGAAGCTCTACTCCAGTACGTGTTGGCATCCACAATGCACACTCTTCTAAGGCCAATGTTCTTCCTAGCTCAACCAGTGTAGTCTTTAGAATAGTATGTCTATCAAGAGTGCTTCGGATTTCATGAGTTAGCATTCTAACATGTCTACCAGTCTCCTCTTGAGTGCGAATAATACCCATTTCACGATCAAGCTGTGCAGCTTTCTTTTTCAAGAATAGTTCCCTAGTTTTGACACTTAATAAATCAGGAATGATGTGGACAAGCATGAGCGCAGTTATACATGATACCAGCGCAGTCAAGACCTTTGCAGTAGTCATTACTATTGCCACATTCCTTGTATGCATATTAAATGTCCATAAGTTGATAAGATGTGTTGCTCCACAAAGAACTATGAAAGCACCAAACTGCACAAGAACCCATCTATATGGAAAAACAGCAGACTTCTTAACGAAGTATATCAACTCCACTGGAATGGAGAAATAAGCAAGTGCTATGAAAAAATCAGATATGTACTGATACTTCATTAGCAAGTCATCAGCAGGCAATTGTGGGTCGATGATGCAGTTACATGAATCCACGATGGAAGATAACTGCAGCAAAAATTAGGGCATAAGGTCATGAAAGAGAAGGAAATATGGCTCAGAAGAATAACAAGTTAAACAAGAATTAGACACTGAACATAACTGCAGCATAAGTTATGACATACTTTCGTGAAAAAGGAATTCTGCTTCAAATGAACAAGGTGAAGTAGAAACCAATAATAAAATATAACAGCTAAGTTAGTGTCAAATTATTGTGCTTAGAGTCAAATCATAGTGCCCTTAACACCAAAAGAAAACTAAATTGTGACTTTCATCTCTATGATACATACTTTTTGTAAGCCGCCTCTTTATTGATTTAATATGCCTAGATCTCTAAAAAGCTAAAAGCTAAAAGTGTTGGATGAATTCGGGGGTCTAAGTGTTTCTTTTTAATAATATCCTTTAGACAAGAATCATAGAATATATTGAAAAACATAACTCTCCTTCAGCAGTCTTGTTGGAAATGATAAGATTGTGTCCTAAACATGATCTAGTTCTTACAATGCAAATGCTACCCACAAATATTAGAAACTAGGGGTCTTCACCATCGTATCTTGGAAAAACGCTACACCAAGTACCCCGCATAATTTGTTTTGCATTTAAGGGATATACAGACAAGCTGAATAGGTGGGAAAATTAGTTGTAGAGGTTGAAAGAGAAATTATTTCCTATAGGTATCGTAAGTGGATCAAGGTTCATTGATGATATGGAACTTATTGATCTTCCTTTACATGGTGGACAGTTCACATGTTCAGACGGAATAATGAAGAATCAGCTTCAAGAATAGATAGATTTTTGGTTTCATGACAGTGGGATGATTCCTTCAAAGCCATCAAACAAACGGTGCTACCTAGGGTAGAGTCAGATCATTGTCCAATATTGTTGGAGTGTGGGGAATGGGAAAGAAGGAAGGAGTACTTTAAGTTTGAAAACATGTGGTCTGGACATGCTAATGTCCTGTCCACAGTGGAGAATTAGTGGAATTCTTATGAGTTCCAAGGCAAACCAGATGGGGTTCTAGCAAAAAAGCTCAGAAAGTTAAAAGAAGATTTAAAGAATTGGTACAAAGAATTTTTTGGTTACCTGGGAAGAAGAAAAGATCAGATTTTGCAACAATTGAAAAGAAGGGGGCAAAGTGATAATCAGAATAGTAACTTAGAGGAAGAAGAATCTAATAGAATAGCATTAACAAAGGAATACATGATATAGCCAAGGCAGGAGAGATACAACAACAACAACATACCCAGTAATATCCCACACCGTGGGGTCTGGACAGGAGAGATACATTGGAGACAAAATTCCAGATTTTTATCGATCAACCAGAGGTAAAACACTAGATTTTTTCACAAAATAGCAAATTCAAGCATGAGATATAATTGGATAGACAAGCTACAAATTGATGGGGAATTCACTGAAGATAAAGTACGATTAAAAATCACATCCTTGAGTTCTAAAAAGATCGTTTTCCAGAGAAGGAGAATTGGAGACCTTCATGGATATGCCCTGAGCTTGCTATGATCAGTGACCAGAAGAAAGAATGGTTGGAGAGACCTTGATGAAGCTGAGGCAACAAGAGTTATTAATATGGTGGAAGGGGATAAGCCACCTGGTCCGGATGGCTTTAATATGAGTTTCTTTAAGAAATGTTGGTATATTGTGAAAGAAGATGTTCTGAAGACATTTGAGGTGTTTTACAAGGAAGGAGAATTTGTTAAAAGCTAGAATTCTACCTTCATTGCTTTAATTCCAAAGAAGAAAGGGGCTGTCAACATCAAGGAATTCAGACCTATTAGTCTGCTTGGGAGCATAAACAAGTTGATAGCTAATGTTCTCACTGAGAGAATGAAGCTTGTAATATAAAAATTGGTATTTGTAAATCAGAATGCTTTTATGAAAGACAGGCAAATAGCAGATGCAACACTTTTGGCAAATGAATGCAATGACTCCTATTGGAAAAGGAAATTGTTTGGAGTGGTGTTTAAACTAGACTTGGAAAAGACTTATGATCATGTCAACTGGCCTTGTATGTTGAAGATGCCGGAGAAGATGAATTTTGGAGGAAGATGGATTCAATGGATATAATTCTGTTTTTCCACTGCTAAGTTCTCAATTCTTATCAATGGTAGTCCAGTAGGGCATTTTAATTCCCAAAAAGGCATGAGACAAGGGGACCCACTATCTCCTTAATTTGTTTCTTTTAGTGATGGAGGTTTTGAGTCAGATGATCAAAATTGCTGTGAGAAGAGACTGGATAAAAGGCTTTAAAATGGAGGGTCATTCAGGAAACTTTATAGAAGTCTCTTATAGCTTTATGTTGATGATACAAGATACATTGTTAATGTGTGGGGCTGAAAGAGAATAAGTGCTGCATTTGAGAGTGGTTTTGCTGGCTTTTGAAGCAGTAACATGACTGAAAATCGACTAGGCCAAGAGTTTAATGTTTTCTTTGAATGCTAACAGTAATGTAAATATGCAGGCTGATACTATGGGTTGCAAAGTTGAAAATTTTCCTACCACCTATCTAGGATTGCCTTTAGGTGCAAAATTCAAAAATAAATCTGTATGGAATGGAGTTGTTGAGAAGTGTGAAAAGAAGTTGGCTTGTTGGAAGCAACATTACTTATCATTTGGGGGCAGACTGACATTATTAAATAGTATCCTTGATGGCATACCAACCTATCTAATGTCCCCGATCCCTATGCCAGCTAGTGCGGAGAAGAAAATTGATAAAATCAAAAGGCAATTCTTATGGGAATGTAACGAAAAAGGAGGAAATATCATTTAGTAAGGTGGAGCATTGTGACAAAACATAAGAAGGAAGAGGGGCTGGGAGTTAGAAATTTAAGAGCTCATAATTAGAGTTTGGTTTGTAAATGGCTATGGAGGTTAAATGATGGGAAAGATGCTCCCTGAAAAGAATTGATTGAGGTGATATATGGGAAAGAAGATTTCTGGGCACCCAAGGCAGTAAAGACTCCATGGAGTAGCTGTTTGGAGACAAATCAGTAATCTCTGAGAGGAATTCAATAAGTAATGGGAAGGTGGGTAATGGGAAAAAGATCAGATTTTGGAAAGACAATTGGGATGGTTTTGGTTTGTTGAAAGACCAATTTCCCAACCTGTACAAATTGGCTTACAATCCTGATGTAATCTTGGTTGATATATTTACCGATACATGATGGAACTACTAGTTTAGAAGTAATCTCTTTGATAGGGAAATGCAGGGAGTTGATAAATTTATACAGACGATGCAATTAGTAGAATTACTGCCAGATAAAAAGGATTGCTTATTCTAGAAAGCTAGTAGAATTACTGTCAGTTCATTTTATAAAATCCTCAATGCTGCTCAATCAATGCAAGCACAGAAGTGGCCTTGGAAGATGATCTGGAAGACTATAGTCCCAACAAAAATGGCATGTCTTTGTTGGTTAGTGTCTCATGAAGCATGTCTGACTCAAGAAAATCTGATGGAAAGGGGTTGGATCATGTGCAGTAGATGCTACTTGTGTGAAAAGGATAGTGAAACTGTGAATCATATTTTTGTGCACTGTGAATTTGATCCGGAAGACTAGTCCCAACAAAAGTGGCATGTCTTTGCTGGTTAGTGTCTAATGAAGCATATTTGACTCAAGAAAATCTGATGAGAAGGGGTTGGATCATGTGCAGTAGATGCTACTTGTGTGAAAAGGCTTGTGAAACTGTGAATCGTATTTTTGTGCACTGTGAATTTACTAGGCAGGTATAGACCATGTTCGTGGCTGACTTTGGCATCCATTGGTGAAGCCCTATGAAGTTCAGGAGTGTGCTGTAGTGCTGGGAATCCGCATGTCTAGAAGCATCCCTAAAGAAGATCTAGAGAGGTATTCCTCCTAGCATTGCTTGGACTATATGGAATGAAAAAAATAGAGGATGTTTTGATGGCAAATAGGAGCAGCTGCAGTCTGTTAAATATAATTTCTTACATTCAGTATTACTGGAGAGATGGAAAATGTTGTGCTGAATTTTACATAACATGCTGGACATGCTTGATTGCTTAGGGTTTTAATGTTCTTCAACTAGCTTTCTCTATGTAATTTCACAGTATCAGCTTGATGATATTTTCTGTTTTGTAAGACCTTTCCTTATAATTTAAAAATAAAATAAAAAAAGCCTCTCAACTAAATTTAAAAAAAAAAAAAAAAAAAAAAGTGGACCGGGTGCTCGTGGATTAATTGGATTGCTCACATCAATTCTCCTTTTGGCAGTTACAGATCTATAGTGCCACTTGCACATAGTTGCTATCTCATAATGAATATCATTTGGTAAAGTTCATCTCTTCTTCCACTCCCAGTTTCTCTTCTTCCACCTTCTAGCGGGAGGGGAGTTGTTGTCGATATAGTAGACATCCTTATTTCTTTGATTCATTCTGACACGAAAACTATCAATGGGGAAACAACAGTCAATTGCTGGAGTCACCTCTTAATTCCTTTCTCTTGTAACACCCTTTTGATTCATTGTACTCCGAGCTTTACAAAAATTTTGCTAATTAAATAAACTTTTCAATCCGCTCTCTATGGATTGCATGTTTAGTTCATTGCAGTTAATATCCGATCCTCCTTCTTGACCCACTTATTCATCATAGCAGAGAGAACATGATCAAATTAAGGTGAGTCGTAGTATATAAAGAGAGTAGAACTTCGGCGACATAATACATATAGGAGAATGATGCCAAAGTCAACAAGATCTTGTTAGATCAGACTCAAGAGAGTTGAGTCAAACTCTGGAGAACTGGAACATTGACAACTGCAGCATCTTAAGAGCCTTTTCCAGAATAGATCATACCGGCGACGGGAACCTTCCAAGACCATAAGGAGTAAAATCCATGAAACCAAGGCCTCAAAATTCCTACTCATTCTTCCAAAGCTGGACCTTCTTCATTTTAAAGGATAAAAACCTCAAGCAGGGTTGTGCAAGTGTGACAGGTACTTTCAACTTTACCTTTGATTTCAATTCCTCCAAGATCCATATAGGCAAGATAAGTTGAATTGGCCAGAAAACTACTTGTGGAGGTCGATTAAAAAAGCAGTTATACCCAACGGGCAGTTAGAAGTGGTTCTCAACACTCATGGATAAATTGCATCGCTTAGATAGATTCTCTTTTTACAATTACTAGTCTATGGTGAAGCCACTTACTACTAACTATAAATATCATAGTTGGCAATCACAAGGGATCAATGCTTATCTCATTTGGTAAAGTTCCTCTCTTCTTTCACTTACTTCTCCTTCCTCACTTCCTCCTCCTCACAAAGGTATACTATCACATTCGGAAATTGTTGAAATGTGTGACCAACTCATCTAAAAGCTTAAATAGTTGGAGAGAACACACTTTTAATTACTTAACTATATCATGTCTTTAACAGAAACAGAGAAACCATCGAAACTCAGTCGCATAAATGACCACTTAGTTTCTTTTCTTTTGTATCATTTCTCTTTCAATTCGCCATAATCCGAGCTATGTACAAAAAAATCTACTTATTGAATAAACTTCCACTAATATATTAATAGTTGATCATTGCAATTTGAATTCATTTAAATATTATTTATCATTCTTAAAAAACGTCCCTAAATCTCAATATACTCCACACTCCAAGAACTAATAACCTTGCTCGACGAAAATATAACCTTTCAAATCACTAAAATGCTAACGTTAACTGACTCGCAATTTCAATTATGCTATTTGGCGTATCATAAATTAATTAATTTGAGCTAAATAACTCTTAAAAAGACTATTTTTCAACAATTAAAAGTCAAACTTAGTAAAAAGAGAGTAGTAATTAGGGTTTAAAGGGACTTACAAAGCGATTCATGCGGAGAAGAGATCCCATCGCCAAAATAATTGGGAGATGATGATCACATTCACAGTAAAGAGGGGAAAGTGATATACAATACAAAGGACTTGGCCTGAAAAGGAAATGACCAAGTTGAGTGAAATGACTTCACGGGTCAACAGCTGTTTATAAATAACACTCGGGTTAACTCGGCCGAGTTGAATGGCGAATACTAACTTTTGAATTTTTATGTCAAAGTTGACCATATTATATTTTTCACGTGTAAATGTTGGGGAAAAGGGAAAAAGAAAAAGAGCTTATCTATAAATGGGGTATCAAGCTATGGTCCATTAATCAGCACCAAGACTACTTTTCTTTTTTTTCTTTTTTTTTTTGGTAATATTTCGCAAAAATATTTCTGTAATAGGATTTATAGCATGTTTGGTAAAGCTGCAAAAATAAGCTTATTTTGAAAAGTATTTTTTCTCAAAGTACTTTTGGTGAGAATCAATTTGTATTTGGCTAATTAATTTAAAAAATATTTCTAAGCAGCAATTAGTGTTTGGCCAAACTTTTAAAAATCGATTCTAAATATATTTTTCTCAAAAGTATTTTTCAAAAAAGTGTTTTTGGAGAATACTACTTTTTTATGCTTCACCTCAAAAGCATTTTTTTTTCCTTTAAAAAGCTTGGCCAAACACCTTAATTTTAGAAAAAAAATACCTTCGACAAAAATGAAAACGCTTTTGCCTCAAAAGAAACTTGGTCAAACAAGCTATTAGATGTATTTATATTCTTTATATTATAAATCACACACGTATACCCCTATATTATGAAAATTATATAAAAAGAAATCCTTGCTCTTTGAGTTAAGATGCTGACTTTGCCGTGAAAAGAGTAATGAGATGAAAGCCTTAACCTTCCCTTGTTCTACCCTTCGAACTCAGAGATTGAAGAACATCATATAATAGTGTTAATTAAAAAGGGTGTAAGCATTTGATTTTATAGTACGATGAGTGTATATGCATTTGAATCATATTACATGTACGTTTAGGGGTCGGTTGGTAGGGTGTATAAGTATAATGCTGAATAGGGTGTATTAGCAATACTAGTATTAGTTATACTGACATATTTCTTATTTATTGTTTGGTCTGATATATTAAAGTATTGCATAATTTCTAAAAGAATTATTTTTTTACAAAAATACCCTCATAACCAGTCCATCACTTTATCTTTTTAAAAGAAACATATGTTGAGGAATGTTTTTATATGAAAAGGTTTAAAAAATTATTTGATTTGTCTACCTATATTGCAATATAAAACTAAATATTTATAAAAGAAGAAATATGCTAAGTATTTATTTATTTACTAGAGATATAATTTTATTTCTCACTTTCTTGGATTATATCAAACTTGCATTAATATAATAGTATATTTTAATCAAGTATAAATTTTGAAGGATAATTTTGTCTTTAACTAAGCTAATGCATGCATTAAAACTCATTGCATTATTAATAATATGATTTCTTATGCATTAGTTATGCATAGGATAATACCAAAATACTTGCATAACTAATGCATATGTTCAAAAAGTGTACCAAATAAGATATTATTAATACACAAAGTTAATGCATGCATTACTTTATCTAATGCATCCTACCAATCTCTTCTATCTCAATTAAGTTTATAGCAGGATCACATGATATTTTTACTATTTTGTTTAATGACCGCGCGAAGCGCGAAAAAATGCACTAGTTAAAGAATAAGCTCGGAGCCCCTATCACTTCCACACCGGTTAAGATGTTACCTGTATATAAAATCTTTCACTACAGTGAAGACTCCATCACCATAACTGTTTGTGCACGGAGTCGAAGTCAAGATTTGAAGTTTATGGGTTCGGGAATCTAATCTGTTTAAGTTATTAAATTCTAAATAAATAAATTATATATATTCGATGATTTTTTCAAGACAAATACATGATTTGGACAAAAATTACTGGATTCGACCGAACCCGTAGATCGTGCTCTAGCTAGGGCCCTGTTTATGCATATGATTTCTTAAAAGTAACATGGTTTAAATCTTTTTAATTATCTAAATCAAATGCGAGATGTCCTAATACAAAGTTGAATGTCAGTCTATGATTTTCATATTGCCAAAACAGAATTAAGCTTATCACCTCAATAGTAGTCGGTATATATTTTTGATGAAACTAGATCATATACTACCATATCTATATAGGACTTCTTTTTTGAAATATATTCTAATAAAATAACACGTTTATATATTTAAAAAATTATTAACTTAAATTTATCTTTACGCTTAATGACATCTTCTTATAGCCATAAAAATATTATGATAAATTTAAAACTACAAGATTTCAAAATATTTTATATATGTGTCAAAAGTCGTATTTTCCTTTTTAATTTCACATTTCGTCGAACATACAATATAAGACAAACAAGATTTGAACTAACATTATCTATGAATCCTCTAACTGAGGAACTGCACAATTAGACAAAGACATCCAGCTAATCCTAAAAATAAATAAATAAATAAATAAACAAATGAAATAATGCAATCAAGTTTGTCCATAGACCTTGTTTCGAAAATTTAAAATAAGAAGCAGACGCATTCAAAATATGTGTTTATTTATCAACGTGGCTTATCATTTTAACTTCAAGTTTGATATATTGAATCTGAAATTTTAAAAATATGTTTTAGGAGTTTTTCAATCACAAAATTCCAACTATGTTTTTATTTCCAAACACAACTTCAATTTTAAATATTTTATTTTTACTAAACTTCAAATAGTTGTCACGACCCGAAATTCCCACCACAAACCATGACGGTGCCTAACATTGAATGCCAGGCAAGCCAACATAACAGATATATAAAAAGAAAAGCAATAAATATCTAATAACTGGCCAATGACATAACATAAACTATCCAAAGATCTTTGGTGTCACAAGTCATGAGCATCTAGATCCAGCTAAATACAAGATTCGAAATTAAATACAACACTGTCCGAAATTAAATACAACACTCTCGGGACTCTGCTGGTACCAACGTCAAAATCTGCACAAGAAGTGCAAAAGTGTAGTATGAGTACAACCGACCAAATGTACTCAGTAAGTGTAGAGCCTAACCCCGATGAGGCAGTGACGAGGCTAATACAAGACACCTACTAAAAACCTGTACAGATATAAACATAAAGCAATGAAAATAACAAGTAAAACGTTTAAAAGTAATAATGAGGAGGGGACATATAAAAGGGAGCAACAACCGGAACAATAAGTACCGAATCACCAAATAGTCTCTTTCCGAAATAAGCAATAAAATCACCAAGTTAAATTCACAATCCAAGTACCAAGTAAAAGCAATGAAAATATCAAATTGCACGGCATCACCCTTCATGCTTTTACTCGCATCATCACCATATAATATAATAACTACAATGGCACGATATCACCCTTCGTATTTTTACTCTCTTATTTACATGATATGATAAATGCAATGGCACGACATCACACTTTGTACTCTCATTCTCACATGATGTAATAAATGATAATGAAGTAATCAAGTGCACGACACCACCCTTCGTGCTTTAATCCTCATATTCACTTAATCAATAATAACAATATGCAAATATGATACGGCAACCCCCTTCATGCTTTTCACTCTTGCTCGCCAAGCAACAATAACAACCCAAAGTGTCAATCAAGGTGGGAGGCAAATTTTAATTTCAACCATGGTGGTAGAATAACAAAATTCAACTTTCAATATCTCTATAACTTCAAGATAAGCAATAAATACGGAAGCCCAATTAAGAGTAACCATCTAACTAAGACATGGAAGGCATAGCGAATGGAACAACACAGTACAATAAGACAATTTCCAGCTGCATGCTTTAACTCATGACAACGCATATATACTCGTCACATTGCATATACGTCGTCCCCACAAATAATACACATAGCAATTAGTACAACAAGTCCTAATTCCCTTAAGTCAAAATTAAACACGATATTGAGCAACCAAATCAACAATCAATCGTGACTTTGCCTTTTGAATAAGCCTCCAAATCAATCGAATATAGCCAATTATTGATCAAATAATTCAAAATAAGCTTTAGAAATTACACACAAACAAAAAAGTTCGATTTTGATCATTTTTGAAAAAGTCAACAAAAGGCAACCCCGGACACGCTTGATCGAAATCCAAAATTCGGACCAAAACCCGATTACACATTCACCCCCGAGCTCGATTATATGATTTATTTCGAAATTCGTCCTCAATTTGAGGTCTAAATCTCAATTTTATAAAATTTATAAATTTTACCCAAAACCCCTAATTTCTACCATGATTTCATATATTTTGTCACGCCCCGGAATTTCCACCCTGGGACCGTGATGGCGCCTAACATCTCACTTGCCAGGAAAACCAACGTTAGATTAGTTTTAAGCCATTTTTAAACAAATCGAATTTAACTGATGTCAATTACTGAGATAAAATTAGAATAAAGTGCGGAAAGCCATAACAACTGAAATATCTAAATACAACCCTAAATCTAGTGTCACAAGTGCATGAGCTACTAGAATAATACAGATAAAGGTTTGAATGAAAGTAAAACCATCTGAAAGAAAATACACAACTAAGATATAGTAGAAGGGAACTCAGGGTTGCGAACGCCGAACAGCTGTACCTCAAGTCTATGTACTGATAATCAACCCAAGCAATCTACTGACCGCCGCTGGGACCGACTCCAAAATCTGCACAAGAAGTGCAGAGTGTAGTATGAGTACAACCGACCTCAAGTACTCTGTAAGTGCCGAGCCTAACCTCGACGAAATAGTGACGAGTCTAAGGCGAAATACTTACAATAACCTGTACGTAGTATAAAAATAATGACAGAAAAAGGAACATATGGAAAAGTAAAATACTTAACTCATGAAAGTAACTCAATCCTCAAAATCCAGTAAATACAGAAATACCAATCCTCAAAGTCTCGTGCGAAAGCACTAAAGCCAACACAATACAACAAGGAATACAAAACACATAAATTGTTGTGGTGCGCAACCCGATCCCGTCATATAATACGATTATCCCTTATTCCAACATGTAAATATCAATAATAATAAGTAAATATATGTTGCGGCGCGCAACCCAATCCCACTATATAATCAGAGTCAATATCATAATCCTCCCTTATTTCACCATATCAATCCACCCTTATTTCACCTGTTGCGGCGCGCATCCACCGTACCAATATAAATTATCCTTTATTCCACCTGTTGCGGCGTGCAGCCCGATCCATAAATAAATCAATAAGTGCAATCAATTTAATAACTCGAATCACACGAATCTCTACAATTAACAAATATGAAAGCTACAAATCAAGAGGGAATCTCGTACCAAATCATGAAAGGCTACAATTAATACCGAGCAACAAGATAAGTCAAATATATGACAGTTAAAGGGTACACGTAAGACAATTAAACCAAGTATCACTTAAGCATGGAAGCATGGAAGAAATTACCATTTATAATGCGAGAATAATAAATGACAAGTAGCAAGTTAAGGCATAGGAAGCAATTAAGGCATGTAACAATCAAGACATGGAATGGCATAATTAATGAAATACGGTTAGACATGGAAACAAGTAATTGACGCCGTATATACACTCGTCACCTTGCATATACGCCGCTACACATGAAATTCACATATCACAGAGCTCAAAGGTCCCTATACCCTCAAATCAAGGTTAGACCCAACACTTACCTCACTCCGCAATTAACTCAGAGGTCTATCGGGGCCTTTCCTCTGAATCCATGTCCAAACCAGTTGAATCTAACTAAAATCGACTCAATAACATCAAATAATGATAGAGAAATCAATTACGATATATAAAGTTAAGATCTTTACACTTTTTCCAAAAAGTCAACAAAAGTCAACTCTAGGCTCGCTTGGTCAAAACCTGAGATTCGGACTAAAACTCATTTACCCATTCACCCCCGAGCCCGATTATGTAATTAGTTTCGAAATTCGACCCAAATTTGAGGTCTAAATCCAAAAATTGCAACCCCCCCCCCCACAATTCTTTCCAAATCCCTAATTTTCTAACATGAAAGAACAAAGATTAAGGTTAGAAATTAATAGGTGATGATGGAAATGGAAGAAAATATGTTGAAGAACACTAACCTATGAAAAAGATGGTGAATTTTCTCTTTAAAACCACCTCTAGGCTGAGCTCAAATGGAAGATGGTGAAAAATGGGTGAAATCCCGATTTTTAGAAGTTTATATGACTGGGTTTCAGGTGTTCATCGCATTCGCGAGACACCTGACTCGTTCGCGAAGGGCACTGCCCAATTGGCTTATGTGATCACAAAATACTCCATGCGTTCGCGTAGGCTTAGCCCACCTTGCTTTCGCGTTCGCAAGCCTGAGCTCGCGTTCACGTTCGCGTAAAGTAATTTCCATTCCCAAGCCCCCGCCTCTCTAGCACTACGTGCTCGCATATGCTATTCGCGTTCACGAAGGTAAACCCCCCTTCCACTTCGCGTTTGCGTCCAACACTTAGTGTTCATGAAGAGTAAAATCCACCCCAGTCCCAACTACTCTTCGTGATCGTGGGAGTATCTTTGCGATCGCGAGAGTATCTTCACGATCACGAGAGTATCTTCACGATCGCGAAGAAGGATTCATCAGACACCAGTAGGAGTCAAGAAAACCAGAAATATCTAAGTCCAAAAACATCCGTAACCCATCCGAAACTCACCCGAGCCCTCAGGGCTCCAAACTAAACATGCACACAAGTCCAAAAATATTATACGAACTCGCTCGCGTGATCCACACACCAAAATGACTCCTACATCTACGAATCGAACACTAAAACGAATGAAATTTTCAAAGAAACTTAAGAACTTTTATTTAACAACCGGACGTCCGAATCAAGTCAAATAAATTCCGTTTTGCACCAATTTTTCAGAAAAGTCATATATAATGTAATGAACTTATACCAAGTCCCGGAACCAGAATCCGGACCCAGTAGCAACAAAATCAAATTACAATCAAACTTGGAATTTTTTTAAACCTTTAAACTTCTAGTTTTCAACAAATGACGATAATTCAAGCTAGGGACTTCCGAATTCAATTCCGGGCATACACCCAAGTCCCAAATCACGATACAGATCCACCGGTACCGTCAAAACACTGATCCGGGTCCGGTTGCTCAAAATATTGACCGAAGTCAACTCAAATACATTTTAAAGCATGATTTCACATGTTTAATAATTTTTCATATAAAAATCTTTCGGAAAAAGACACGGACTGTGCACGCAAATTGAGGTTGATTAAACGGAGCTATTCGAGATTTCAAAACACAAAATTGAGGATTAAAACTATAAATGGCCTATCAGATCATCACATATTTAATGTTAAAAATTCATGAAAGGTAATGAAGAATTGATAGGAAATGAATTAGAGTTGCTTACTAATGAATTTGGAAGAAAAAGTTCTTCCAAAATCGTCTCTAGAGTGTTTGGGATTGAAAAATGGTGCATAATGAGCTAAGTCCCGTTTTTCCCCTCTTTTACCCAGCTGCAGACGTTGTATTTGCGAACAATTGTTCGCAAATGCGACAGTGCATCAGACCCACTGTAGTCGTAAATGCGACATATTTATCGCAAATACGAACTCCCCACATTCGCAGATGCGGGTAATTACTTCGTATATGCGAAGCTGTCCTAAATTCTCAATGGTCGCAAATGCAGATAAAATGTTCGCAAAAGCGACTGTCCAAGCTTCGCAAAAGCGAACTTTCCCTCGGAAATGCGATGCCCAGCCCCGAGTCCCCATTTTGCAAATGCGATCCAATAACCGTAAAAGCGGGCATTTGCGAGGATCTGCAAGCTTGCACCAGCAAAAGCCTTGCACCAGCAGTCATAAAACTATCCAAAATCATCTGATACTCACCTAAAACTCACCCGAGCCCCTCGGGCTTCAAACCAAACATGCACTGTCACGACCCAAAATCTTAACCTGTCGTGATGGCGCCTAACGTGGTACTAGAAAAGATGATTTCTCGCAAATATTTCCAACACTTTTAACAAGAATGAATTTAAAGCAGTTTTAGTAGCAAAAGTTCTCATAACCGGGATAGAAACCAAAAACATAAAGCAGAATTCCCAACTATCGGGGTGTCACAGAGTACATGAGCATTTATACCTCACATGTCTGGAAAACACGGTCTATAATAGTCTGAGACCAAATACAGTAATCAAAAAGATAAGGAAGGAGAGACAAGGTCTGCGAAATACCGGAAGCTACCTCGAAATCTCCGGATAATCAACTTTGCAAAGAAATCAACACCAACTGTGTCCCGAGAACACCTGGATCTGCACACAAAGTGCAAGGTATAGTATGAGTACAACTGTCACGACCCAAACTTCCTCTGTATAACGTCGTGATGGCACCTAGTCTCTACGACTAGGTAAGCCTAACAAATTGCGAAAAATAACAAACGAAAGTAAAACTTGGCAACTAACAACACTGATAACTAAATAACTAGTAACAATGCCGCTCGGCATGTACGATAACCAATACTCTATAAATACACGGTCTTCCCAAAATCCGAAACATCATAAGTCACAAGCTACAGAAGGAAACTAGTATATCTATACACCAGAGTCTAACAAAAGAAGTACGGAAGGTAAATGACATAAGAAAGAATAATGGGGGACTCCTAGGTCTGCGGACTCGACAGATGTACCTTAAAGTCTCCGTACAACAGCAAACACTCTCAGCTAATAGCGGGGCTGATAAGAAGTACCTAGATCTACACACAAAAACATGTGCAGAAGAGTAGCATGAGTACACCACAACGGTACCCAGTAAGTACCAAACCTAACCTCGGTAGAGTAGTGACGAGGTCAGGTCATGCCCACTGGTAAACAGCAAGGGATCTCCCAAGATATCATCTCGTAGTCCCAAAATAATTATACAGGGAGAACTCCCGAGGTACCGCCTCGTTATTGGAATAACTCAATTAAGAATGAAAACAGACTAATACTCATTTAAATGGTATAACTCAAATTAAAGGAAAAACATGTTGTTACTCAGTAAAATAAATCGGGTTTTTCAACAAATAGCTCGTGTACGTACTCGTCACCTCACGTACACAGCGCTCACATATCATAACAGTACCAAATCCTAAGGCGATTTCCCCCACACAAGGTTAGGCAAGCCATTTACCTCGAACCAAGCTCAATCAATCAGTAAAATGCCCTTTCCTCGATTATCCGACTCTGAATGGCCCAAATCTAGCAAAAAATAATTACATATCATAAATACAATTATAATAGACTAATCTAATTAATGAAATCAAGACTTTAACAAAAATTCCGAAATCCATCCTAAAAGGTCGACCCGGGCCCACATCTCAGAATTGGTCAAAAATCACAAAATCTAAAAGCCCATTCACTCATGAGTCCAACCGTATCAAATTTATCAAAATCTGACCTCAAATGACCACTCAAAACCCAAAATCAAACTCTTCAAATCCCTAGCCTCAAACTCCCAAATTTCACACACTAACTAGGTGGAAAAATAAATGGGGAAGCAAGATTATTGATAAAAAATAAGCACAAGGGATTTACCTCACGAAATCCCTCAAAAATGCTCTCAAAAAATCGTCAACCCGAGCTCAAAAATGAAGAAAATGGCCAAACATCTCGATGCATCGCTTAAAAAGGTTCTGCCCAGGCATTTTCGCATCTGCGGACCACCGGTCGCACCTGCGATGCCGCACCTACGAAATTTCCCTCGCAGGTGCGGAAATGACTTAAGGAGGCTGGGTCCGCATCTGCGAGCAAGGGGCCGCACCTGCGCGCCCGCTCCAGCCGATATCTTCCGCTTCTACAATCCTCATGCTCTAGGCCCCGTCTGCTTCTGCGCTCCATCTTCTGCAGATGCGGCTCCGCTTCTGCGGGCCAATCTCGCACCTTCGCCCACAGACCAAGCTTGACAAAACCGTATCTACGCTCTTCCTTCCGCACGTATGAGTCCGCACCTGCGGTCTCCCCACCGCAGGTGCGAAACACACCAGAAACCAGAAAACTTCAGCAATTAGCCTAAGTCCAAATTCAATCCATTAAGCATCCGAAACACACCCGAGGCCCCCGGGACCTCAATCAAATATACCATCAAGTCCTAAAATACCATACGAACTTAATCTAGCCCTCAAAATACGTCAAATAACAACAAAAACATGAATCACCCTCCAATCCAAACTTAATGAACTTGAAACTTCAAATTTCTACAACCGATGCCGAAACCTATCAAACCACGTCCAATTGACCTCAAATTTTGCAGACAAGTCATATTCAACATTACGGACCTACTCCAACTTCCAAAATCAGAATTCGACCCCGATATCAAAAAGTCCACTTCTGGTAAAAAATCTCCAAAAATTCGACTTTAGTCATTTCTAGCCTAAATCAGTTACAGACCTCAAATTTACAGTCCGGACAAGCTCCTAAATCCAAAATCACCCAATGGAGCTAATGGAACCGACAGAACTCTATTCCGAAGTCATCTTCACGCAGTTCCAACTACGTTCAAAATCCTAAGACTTAAGCTTCCGTTTAGGGACTAAGTATCCCAAAATCACTCCGAAACCACAACAACAACCTCCCAGTAAGTCACATAAGCAGAAACAAATACAGGGAAAGCAGAAAATAGGGGATTGGGGCTATTACTTTCAAAATGACCGGCCGGGTCGTTACATCCTCCCCCTCTTAAAATAATCGTTCGTCCTCGAACGAGCATAAAGACATACCTGAAGTGGTGAAAAGATGAGGATAACAGATGTGCATATCCTGCTCGGTCTCCCAAGTCGCCTCCTCGACCGGCTGACCCCTCCACTGAACCTTCACGGAAACAATGTTCTTTGACCTCAGCTTTCGAACCTGCCTGTCCAAAATAGCCACTGGCTCCTCAACATAAGATAGATCCTTGTCCAACTGGACTGAGCTGAAATCCAACACATGAGCCGGATCGCCGTGATACTTTCGGAGCATAGAAACATGGAATATTGGATGGAACCCTGCAAGATTGGGAGGCAAGGCAAGCTCATAAGCAACCTCCTCAACACGTTGCAACACCTCAAAGGGACCAATGAACCTTGGGCTCAGCTTGCCCTTCTTTCCGAACCTCATAACGCCCTTCATAGGCAAAACTCAGAGTAAGACCCGCTCTCTAACCATGAATGCAATATCGCGAACCTTTCGGTCCGCATAACTCTTATGTCTGGACTGAGCTGTGCGAAGTCAATCCTGAATCACCTTCACCTTATCCAGGGCATCCTGAACCAAGTCTGTACCCAATAATATAGCCTTGCCCGGCTCGAACCAATCCACTGGATACCGACACCGCCTACCATACAGAGCCTCATACGGTGCCATCTGAATGCTCGACTGATAACTGTTGTTGTAGGCAGACTCCGCAAGTAGCAAGAACTGATCCCAAGCACCCCCAAAATCTATCACACAAGCGTAGAGCATATCCTCCAGTATCTGAATAGTGCACTCGGACTGTCCGTCCATCTGAGGGTGAAATGTTGTGCTCAACTCAACCTGAGTACCTAACTCCTGCTGTAAATCCCTCCAGAACCGTGACGTAAACTGCGTACCCTGGTCAGAGATGATAGATACCGATACGCCATGAAGCCTGAAAATCTCACGGATATAAATTCGAGCCAACTGCTCGGAAGAATAGGTAGTTATCATTAGAATGAAATGAGCTGACTTGGTCATCCTATCCACAATCACCCAAACTGCATCAAACTTTCGCTGAGTCCGTGGAAGCCCAACAATGAAATCCGTAGTGATCCGCTCCCACTTCCATTCCGGAATCTCTAACTTCTAAAGCAACCCACCTGGCCGCTGATGCTCATACTGCACCTACTAGCAATTTAGACACCGAGATACATATTCCACTATGTCCTTCTTCATTCTTCTCCACCAGTAATGTTGTCTCAAGCCCTGATACATCTTTGCGACACCCGGATGAATGGAGTATTGCGAATTGTGAGCCTCCTGGAGAATCAACTCACGCAATCCATCTACATTGGGCACACATAGCCTGCCCTGCATCCTCAATGCACCATAATCTCTAATAGTGACCTCCTTAGCATCACCGTGCTGAACCTTGTCCTTAAGGACAAGCAGATGAGGGCCATCATACTGACGCTCCCTGATATGATCATAAAGAGAAGATCGAGAGACCACACAAGCTAATACTCGACTAGGCTAAGAAATATCCAATCTAACAAACTGGCTGGCTAAGGCCTGAACATCCAACACCAATGGCCTCTCTGCTGCTGGTAGATATGCTAAGCTCACCAAACTCTCCGCCCGGCGACTCAAAGCATCGGCCACCACATTGGACTTCCCGGGATAGTACAAAATGGTAATATCATAATCCTTAACAAACTCCAACCACCTCCGCTGACGCAAGTTAAGATCCTTCTGTTTGAACAGATGCTGCAAACTCCGGTGATCAGTGTAGATCTCACAAGGGACACCGTACAAATAGTGCCGCCAAATCTTCAAGGCATGAACAATAGCTGCTAACTCAAGGTCGTGGACAGGATAGCTCTTTTCATGCACCTTTAGCTGTCTGGACGCGTAGGCAATCACCCTACCGTCCTGCATCAACACCGCGCCGAGACCAATCGGCGACGCATCATAATATACAATATAAGACCTCGAACCTGTAGGCAATACCAATACTGGGGCTGTAGTCAAAGCTGTCTTGAGCTTCTGAAAGCTCTCCTCACACTCCTCTGTCCACCTGAACGGAGCACCCTTATGGGTCAGCCTGGTCATAGGTGCTGCAATAGATGAGAAACCCTCTACAAATCGACTATAATACCCTACAAACCAAGAAAACTCCGGATCTCTATAGCTGAGGACGGTCTGGGCCAACTTTGCACTGCTTCAATCTTCTTTGGATCCACCTGGATCCCATCACTCGATACTACATGACCCAAGAATGCCACTGAGTCTAGCCATAACTCACACTTTGAAAAGTTTGCATACAACTTCTTTTCTCTCAAGGTCTGAAGCGCAGTCCTCTGGTGTTGCTCATGATCCTCCCGAGTCCGGGAGTACACTAGAATGTCATCAATAAACACAATTATGAATGAGTCAAGATAGCATCGGAACACAATGTGCATCAAGTGCATAAATGCTGCTGGGGCGTTGGTCAGCCTAAATGACATCACAAGAAACTCGTAGTGACCATACCGAGTCCAGAAAACAGTCTTAGGGATATCTGGCTCCCAAATCTTTAACTGATGATAGCCTGAACGTAAGTCAATCATAGAAAACACTCTGGCACCTTGTAACTGATCAAATAAGTCATCAATACGAGGCAATTGATACTTGTTCTTCACTGTGACTTTGTTCAACTGGCGATAATCAATACACATCCGCATAGAACCATCCTTCTTCTTCACAAATAAGACAGGAGCACCCCAAGGTGACACACTGGGCCAAATGAATCCCTTATCAAGTAACTCCTGTAACTGCTCCTTCAACTCCTTCAATTCAGGAGGAGCCATACGATATGGAGGAATAGAGATGAGTTGAGTGCCCGACAACAAATGAATGCCAAAATCAATATCTCTGTCGGGCGGCATGCCCGGAAGATCAGCTGGAAACACATCTGGAAAGTCCCCCACTACTGGAACTGACTCAACTGTAGGGGTATCAATACTGACAGCTCTCACATAAGCTAGATACGCATCACACCCTAACTCAACCATTCGTTGAGCTTTAAGAAATGAAATAACTCTGCTGGGAGTATACTCTAAGGTACCTCTCCACTCTAACCGTGGTAAACCTGGCATAGCCATCGTCACGGTCTTAGCGTGACAATCAAGAATAGCATAATGGGGCGACAACCAGTGCATGCCCAAGATAACATCAAAGTCTACCATGTTGAGTAATAATAAATCAGCTCTGGTCTCAAAACCACTAAGAGCAATCAAACACGACCGGAACAATACCTATAATGATAGATTCGGAAGCAATTGTCTCTGTATGAGCCGGAAGAGCATAATATCTAGTCTGGCCTCCCCCTCTAGGGTGACCTCGACCTCCCTGACCTCGACCTCGAGCTAGCTGAGCAGGCAGGGCGGTAGCTGGTGCTGGAATCATAGCCTGAGGACCCGGTGGAGCACGCGGTGGCTGAGAAGTCTGTGGAGGTGCACCCCTCCTAAGTCTGGGGCAATCCCTCACCATATGGCGAGTGTCGCCACACTCAAAATAACCCCTCGGAGGGCGTGGCTGCTGTGACTGACTCGGGCCAGGTCTGCTAGACTGGCCGCTAAAAGCATCCCGAACAGGAGGCACACTAGATACTGGCGGTGCATAATAAGGCTCATGGGGCCTAGCGGGGGCTGAAACACCACTAGCGGCTAGAAGAGCTGAATGAATGGGGCGACTCTCATAACCCCTACCATGTCTAACTGTAGCTGGGGCACGAGTGCCACTATAAGTACCAGACTCTCGGGACCTCTTGGCCTCCCTCTCCTCTCTATCCCGAGCAAGCATGCCCTTCAATTTCTTGGCAATACTCACAACCTGCTGATAAGAAATATCCATCTCCAACTCCCTGGCCATACTAATCTGGATACTGGGGTGGAGTCCCTCAATAAACCATCGAACCCTCTCTCGAACTGTGGCAACCAAGGCCCGTGCATGTCGGGCCAAATCACTGAAGCGGACTGCATACTTTGACACAGTCATAGCACTCTGGCGCAACTGCTCAAACTCCGTGCGCCATGAGTCCCTGAGGCTCTGAGGGACATACTCTCTCAAAAATATGTTCGAGAATTGAGTCCATGTAAGTGAAATTGCCTCATTCGGACTACTCAACTCATAAGCACGCCACCACTGATAGGCTGCTCCTATAAGCTGGAAGGTGGTAAAAGAAACCCCACTCGTCTTCGCTACTCCCATAGTACGGAGAATACGATGACACTCCTCCAGAAAACCCTGAGCATCATCCGTAGCCAATCCGTTGAAGGTAGGTGGGTGGTACTTCTTGTACCTCTCAAGTCTGAGTTACTCCGCCTCAGAAGCGACTGTCCTAGTCTCGTGCTGAACCGGAGCTACCGACTACATAAGGATGAACTCTGGGGCCTGGTCAACCTAGACCTTCTGCTCAGGAGTACGGGATGCGGGAGTCTGTGTATCCCCCAGCCTGAGATGTAGCAGGAGCAAGTGGAATCAATCCAGCCTTAGCTAAGGTGCTGAACATGCTCAGAAACTAGGCTAGAGTCTCCTGGAGTGCTGGTGCAGAAACATATATCTCAGGTGTCTGCCCTCCAGTTGGAGCTAATAGGGGCTCCTCTGTAGCAGCTCGTGCGGGTGCTCTGGATGCACAGCGTGGACGTCATCGGCCTCTACCCCGGCCCCGGCCTCTCGCGGCTCTAGCAGGGGGCGCGGGTGCCTGGTCATCAGATCCTCCAGTATGTGTCCTCACCATCTGTGAGAGAATAGAATACAAAAGTTTAGAATTTTGAAGTCAACAATTTCGCACGATAAGGAATTAAAGAAGTGAAATTTTTCCTAACAGTTCCATAGCCTCCCGAAGATAAATATAGACGTCTCTGTACCGATCCGCAAAACTCTACTAAACTTGCTTGTGACTCACGACACCTATAAACCTAGAGCTCTGATACCAACTTGTCACGACCCAAACTCCCTCCGTATAATGTCGTGATGGCACCTAGTCTCTACAACTAGGTAAGCCTAAAAAATTGCGGAAAATAACAAACGAAAGTAAAACTTGGCAACTAACAGTAGTGGATAACTGAATAACTAGTAACAATGCCGCTCGGTATATATGATAACCAATACTCTATAAATACACAGTCTTCCCAAAACCCGGAACATCCTAAGTCACAAAGCTACAAAAGAAAACTAGTATCTCTATACACCAGAGTCTAACAAAAGAAGTACGGAAGGTAAATGGCATATGAGAGAATAGAGAGGGACTCCGAGGTCTGCGGACACGACGGATGTACCTTGAAGTCTTCGTACAACAACAAGTACTCCCAGCTAATAGCGGGGCTGATAAGAAGTACCTGGATCTGCACACAAAAATATGTGTAGAAGAGTAGCATGAGTACACCACAACGGTACCCAGTAAGTGCCAAGCCTAACCTCGGTCGAGTAGTGACGTGGTCAGGTCAGGTCCACTGGTAGATAATAATTAAAGCAAGAAAATATACAGTATAATAAGAGACTAGAATTTAACAAAAGGAATATATCAAGGCAACAGTACAACACACAGGGGTAAACAATAGGGGATCTCCCGAGATACCATCTCGTAGTCCCAAAATAATTATATAGGGAAAACGTCCGAGGTACCGCCTCGTAGTTTCAAAAGTAAATATGTAGGGAGAACTCCCAAGGAACCGCCTCGTAGTCTCAAAAGTAAATGTGTAGGGAGAACTCCCGAGGAACCACCTCGTAGTCTCAAAAGTAAATGTGTAGGGAGAACTCCCGAGGAACCGCCTCGTAGTCTCAAAAGAAAATATACAAGGAGAACTCCCGAGGAACCGCCTCGTAGTCTCAAAAGTAAATGTGCAGGGAGAACTCCCGAGAAACTGCCTCGTAGTCTCAAAAGTAAATATACAGGGAGAACTCCCGAGGAACTACCTCATAGTCTCAAACGTAAACACACAGCTCAGACCAAAAAATACAACAGTTAACAGCAAGATTTCTACAGTTATTCTGATAAAGAACAAATAAAAGCAAGAAAATAACTAGGCATGCTTCATAGAGTTCAAGTAAGCAGTTAAAGCACGTAGACATGCGATATTAGACTAAACATGATAATTACACATATTGAAATAGCTCAATTAAGAATGAAAACACACTAATACTCATTTAAACGGTATAACTTAAATTAAAGGAAAAACATGTTGCTACTTAGTAAAATAAATCGAGTTTTTCAACAAATAGCTTGTGTACGTACTCGTCACCTCACGTACACTGCGCTTACATATCACAACAGTACAAAATTCTAAGAGAATTTCCCCCATACAAGGTTAGGCAAGCCACTTACCTCGAACCAAGTGCAATCAATCAGTAAGAATGCCCTTTCCTCGATTATTCGACTCCGAATGGTCCAAATATAGCAAACAATAATTACATATCATAAATACAACTATAATAGACTAATCTAATTAATGAAATCAAGACTTTAACAAAAATTTCGAAATCCGTCCTAAAAAGTCGACCCGGGCCCATGTCTCAGAATCGGGCAAAATCACAAAATCCAAAAGCCCATTCACTCACGAGTCCAACCATACCGAATTTATCAAAATCCGACCTCAAATGACCACTCAAAACCCAAAATCAAACTCTTCAAATCTCTAGCCTCAAACTTCCAAATTCCACCTTAAATACATACTAACTAGGTGGAAAAATAAACGGGGAAGCAAGATTATAGATCAAAAATAAGCACAAGGGACTTACCGCACGAAATCCCTTGAAAATGCTCTCAAGCAATCGTCAACCCGAGCTCAAAAATGAAGAAAATGGCCAAAAATCTCGAAGCCTCGCTTAAAAAGGTTCTGTCCAGGCATTTTCGCATCTGCAGACCATCGGTCGCACCTGCGAAATTTACCTCGTAGGTGCGAAAATGACTTAAGGAGGCTGGGTCCGCATATGCGAGCAAGGGGCCGCACTTGTGCGCCCTCTCCTGCGAATATCTTCTGCTTCTGCAATCCTCACGGTCCAGGCCCTGTCCGCTTCTACGCTCTATCTTTCGCAGATGCGGCTCCGCTTCTGCGGGCGAATCTCGCACCTGCGCCCACAGACCAAGCTTGACCAAATCGCACCTACGCTCCTCCTTTCGCATGTGCGAGTTCGCACCTGCGGTCTCCCCACCGCAGGTGCGAAACACCAGAAACTAGAAAACTTCAGCAATTAGCCTAAGTCCAAATTCAATCCGTTAAGCATCTAAAACACACCCGAGGCCCTCGGAACCTCAACCAAATATACCAACAAGTCTTAAAACACCAATACAAATTAGTCGAGCCCTAAAAATACGTCAAACAACAACAAAAATACGAATCACCCGCCAATCCAAACTTAATGAACTTGGAACTTCAAATTTCTACAACCGATGCCGAAACCTATCAAACCACGTCCCATTGACCTCAAATTTTGCACACATGTCATATTCAACATTACGGACCTATTTCAACTTCCAGAATAGGAATCCGACCCCGATATCAAAAAGTTCACTTTCGGTCAAAAATCTCCAAAAATTCGACTATCGTCATTTCAAGCCTAAATCAGTTACAGACCTCAAATTCACAGTCCGGACATGCTCCTAAGTCCAAAATCACCCAACGGAGCTAACAGAACCGACGGAACTCCATTCCGGAGTTGTCTTCATACAGTTTCGACTACGGTCAAAATCCTAAGACTTAAACTTCCGTTTAGGGACTAAGTGTCCCAAAATCACTCTGAAACCACAACAACAACATCCCGGTAAGTCACATAAGCAGAAACAGATACAGAAAAAGCAGAAAATAGGGGATCGGGGCTATTACTCTCAAAACGACCGGCCGGGTCATTACGACAACCAACTCAGCAAGTAACAATACTAAATAAAGAACTGAAAGCAGTGACGAGCTTCACAGCTGAGTCCCATTATAGTAATTTCCAACATAATAAGGTAGGCATGCTTTCAAGTTCAACATTTAAGGCCAAAACAGTAATTTCATGTCATGTTCAACTGAAACATGAGATAATATCTTTCAGAAATTTTTCAAAACAGGGATATATGACAAATGTAGTACAACAATAATGAAATCAATGTATCATCTCAAAGCAACAATCACTCAATCCTCCCACTCGCTCAACACTCAGCACTCGCACTCAGTAGGTACTTGCGCTCACTGGGAGTGTGTACAGACTCCGGAGGGGCTCCTTCAGCCCAAGCGCTATAATCTGTACGGACAACTCACGTGCTGCACGGACAACTCACGTGCTATAGTATCAATATCTGGATCTGTACGGACAACTAACGTGCTGCACGGACAACTCACGTGCTATAATATAATATCTGAATCCGCACGGATAACTCATGTGCTATACGGACAACTCACGTGCTATAGTATAATATCTCATAATCAGGCCATCGGCCTCACTCAGTCATAAATCTCTCCAGTCTCTCGGGCTCTCAATAATCATGAAAATCAGCCCAAACAATAATGATATGATGCATCAATAATGAACAATAGAGACTGAGATAAAATAATCAAGTAAACTGTAACTAAGTACAAAACTACAATTCAGCAGATAATTCAACATGCACACGACCTCTGTGGGTCCCTACAATGCCAACACATAATCTAAACATGATTTGTGGTTCAATTTCTCTATTACATGGAGAATGTACAGATAACAATAAATTATTCAATTATACAATTCCTACGGTACACGCCCACACGCCCGTCACCTAGCATGTGCGTCACCTCAAAACCGATCATATAACACATAATCCGGGGTTTCATACCCTTAGAACCAAATTTAGAACTGTTACTTACCTCAAATCGTGAAATTCTTTATTCTGCTATGCCCTTGCCCCGCGAATCGCCCTCCGAACGCCTCGAATCTAGTCATAATTAATTCTATTCAGTCAATACGAATTATAGGAATTAATTCCATACAAAAATATAAATTTTCCTACAAAATCCGAAAATTGCACTCAAAAGTCGCCTGTGAGGCCCACGTCTCGGAACTCTACAAAAGTTACAAAATATGGACGACCATTCAACCACGAGTCTAACCATACAAATTTTATCAAATTCCGACATCAACCCGACCTTCAAATTCTCAAATCTTATTTTGAAATCCCTAGGCCCAAACCCTCTAATTTCACCTCAAAAATATGTAATCTAGTCGAAATACTCAATGATAATCTAATATTATTGACTAACAATGATCACAAGTGACTTACCTCAAGTTTTCCCGTGAATTTTCTCAGAAAAATTGCCCAAAACCGTGCTTGAAATGTCCCAAATGACAAAAAATGTCAGAACCCCTCTATTTTGTAATCTATCCAGGGGTTCCGCTTCTGAGAAAAACTAACCGCATATGCGGTCCCGCTTTTGCGGTCATGCTGCCGCTTCTGTGCCCGCTTCGCTTTGCCCAGCTCCCCTTGCCTCCGCTTCTGCAACCTTAGAGTCGCTTCTACGGACTCGCTTCTGCGGACCTCACGCATCTGCGATGTCCATCCCGTTTCTGCGAGCTCGCACCTGTGAGCCAAATTCCGCAGGTGCGATTGCATCAGAAGGCAGAAATTTTCAGATTTCTTCAAAGTTCGAATTTGATCCATTAACCATCCGAAACTCACCCGAGACCCTCGGGACCTCAACCAAACATACCAACAAGTCTTAAAACATCATACGAATATAGTCGAAACTTCAAATAATATCAAACAACGCTAAAACCATGAATCATACTCCACTTCAAGTTTAATGAAACTAAGAAATTCCAACTTCTACATTCGATAACGAAACCTATCAAATCAAGTCCGATTGACCTCAAATTTTGCACACAAGTCATTAATGACATAACAGACCTATTCCAATTTTCAGAATCAGATTCCGACCCCGATATCAAAAAGTCAACTCCTCGGTCAAACTTCCAAACTTAAATTTCTATTTTCGCCATTTCAAGCCTAATTTAGCTATGTCTTTCTAAATAATTTTTTAGACACGCTCCTAAGTCCAAAATTACTATACAGAGCTATTGAAATCATTAAAATTCTATTCCGAGGTCGTTTACACATAAGTCAACATCCGGTCAACCTTTTCAACTTAAATTTTAAACCTTGGAACTAAGTGTTCTTATTTATTCCAAAACCTCACTAGACCCGAACCAATCACCCCAGCAAGCTACATAACAACTGTAAAGCATAAATGAGCAGTAAATGGGGAGATGAGGTTGTAATACTCGAAATGACCGACCGAGTCGTTACATGCACACAAGTGTAATAACATTTAACAAACTTGCTCTCTACCTAAAATCATCAAAACAACATGAAATAACAAGAATCGATCATTAAAACTTAAGAATTTCAACTTAAACTCAATTTTCATAATTTTTCACATAATGCATCGAAATGCGTTCGGGTCAACCTGGACCCTAACCAAACATACGTTTAAGTCCACAAACATTATAAGAACTTACCGAAATCGTCAAAATACCGATCCGAAGTCGTTTACCAAAAATATTGAACCTGGTTAACTCTAGCCTTATTTTATGTCAAAAGTCATATTTTCTTCAAACTTTTACGTAAAAATTTTCCGAAAAACGACACGGACTACACACGCAATTTAATAAACATTAAATGAAGCTATAGGAGGTTTCAGACCACTAAAATTAAGGTTAATACTCAAAACGACTTATCGAGTTGTCACAATATTACTTTTTTCTGGTATATATCAATTCATCTTCAAACCCCTAAAATAGGGAAAATATAAAAGGGAATCTCCTTCTCCCTATCTCTCTCAATTAAATGGTAAGTCCCTTCCCTCTCGATAAGGAGTGATGTTTATTGACTTTTGGCACCACAAAAGAACCAGAAAGTCTCATGTCTTCGCAGCAATTCAACTATATTTTGTAATTCCTATCCTCTTACAAAGTCTTCTATTATACCACAATATCTTTAACTTTCAACAGACATGGCAGAAGAAGTGATCCTTTTAGATTACTGGCCTAGTCCATTCGGAACAAGGGCAAGAATTGTACTTGCTGAAAAGGGAATCAGCTACATCCACAAGTTCGAGGACTTGCCCAATAAAAGTCCTTTGCTTCTGAAAATGAACCCGGTTCATCAGAAGGTGCCAGTTCTTGTTCATAAGGATAAACCTGTTTGTGAATCAGATACCATTATTCAGTATATTGATGAAGTCTGGAATCAGAGTATTCCCTTATTGCCCTCTGAACCCCACCAGAGATATATGGCTAGGTTTTTGGTTGACTTCATCAACAAGAAGGTCAGGACTTCTTACAATTTTAATTTTACCCTTGTAAATTTTTTAGAGTACTTTTATCTATATTTTGTACTCCTACTGTCTTTCATATTGTCGGGCGTTATTTACTGGTTATTATTATTATTATTATTTTTATCTATTTTCTGGTTCTTATGATACAGTTATTATTTATATGGTTTCTGTTGACAGTAATGATATACTGTCTCTTTTCGTTTTCTTGAGTCGAGGGTCTATCGGAAACAAGGGGTAAGGTGTGTGTACACACTACCCTCCCCAGATTGCACTTGTGTAATTTTACTGAGTTATTGTTGTTGTTCTACTCCTACTGCCACATTTTATGTGATATTTTTTGCTTTTCGAGATTTAAATTTTTTAATATTGATCATGCATTTGGAGATAGAATTTTTCAATTTTTTAAGATAAAATTTACATATTTGGAAACTATATAAAAGGTACTATAAGTCACTATAATTAATAATTCCAAATATATATAAAGCATATGAAAAAATTACATCAAAGAATAATTCGTTTTACTCTCGAAATCCAAATACCTTCACATAAATTGGGACAGAAGGAGTACTTCATAGTATTAGATCAAGATGAACTTAATTAGTGATGGTCAGTAAAGATTTATATAGCTGACTCAACTTGCTTAGAGTCGAGGCATAGTAGTTATCGCAATAATGTATCTTAACCAATTATAACAAATTACTTATTCTTAAAATTTACCAAATTATGCTCTGTCATAAATAGTTGCATGTTGTTATAAGACACGCTTTAACATAATAATGTAAAAAACAAAACTATACATAGTAAACGTACAAAAGTTAAAAGTCTATTTGAAGTAGCAAAAAGTATAAAGAAAAATGATGAGAAGGTCTTATAGTACAAAGCTTGTAAGCATTTTGATATTTTTTAATCTAATGGTAATTTAGGTATACGAGTCAAGTATAAAGGTATGGATGGGGGCAACAGAAGAGCAAGAAAATGGCAAGAAAGAACTTGTGGAGTGGTGTAAGTTGTTAGAAGCAGAGCTTGGAAACAAACTTTACTTTGGAGGAGATGTCTTTGGATTTGTAGACATAGCCCTTGTTCCCTTCTACAACTGGTTTATTGTTTTCAAGAAATTTGCTAACTTCAACTTAGAAACAGAATGTCCAAAGCTGGTGATGTGGGGCAACAGATGTTTGAACAGAGATTCTGTATCAAAGTCTCTTCCTACTTCAGAACAAGTCTATCAAGCCTATTTGGAATTCAAGAGAGGCTGGTGACATTATAACTTTTCTCTCGTCCAAAACGTTTATATTGGTTCATTCTAGTTTTTTAAGTTGTCTTGGAACATCAATTGCGAAAGAAAAAAAACCAAGAAAATAGATATTTTCATTCATCTCAACTTGTGCGTATCACAATTATTACATCGTGGACCTGCTATGTATCTTTCCCGTTTGGATTATCTTAAAAAACTGATTTTTCTGCAGAAATAACTTTTAAGTCAAAAAATAATAAATTGGGTTTGCTCAGCTTCTTTCCTCTGGCTTGTTTAAGCAGTTTTTGTTGGGTTTTTCTTTAAAGGGTGTGAATTGAAAATTGAAGAGACACCTTTTGAATTGCACTCTCCATCTGACCCTTCCTTTGTCTATAAATGTAGAGTCTTGGCCTCATTTTTTATACATGAAAAAACTGAAAACTTCTCCCTCTTTTCTACATTGTTGCATTATTTTTCCAAATAAATAAAGTGTCAAGTGTGATTTGCTTTGTTCGTTGAAGTTCTGTAATTTCGATTGCCAGTATTACAAATTAGTTTTCCGTTCTATCCTGTAAGGAAGTAATCCATAACCTTAGGCAACAATGACGAGATTAAATTCCTTAAGGACACATAAGCAACTTGTGACCTCGAAAATTATTATGTTTTATTTTATTGAATTAATGTTTCTTTGCTTCTGTAATTTTCTGAGTTTGAACACAGTTTACTAACAATCTTAATGAATTTAAGTTATTTTTGGATGGCTGTTAGAGAGGAGAACCAGAGCGAAAATCTTTTTCTGTGATTAATGAACAAGCAGTATTTTTGAAATGTGGCCGAGAGTTCCTGGCACATGTGGGGGTCGGGCCGCATGAATGATGGTGAATTATGACACAACCTATTTCTTAGAAAAGCGAGAATTGATGCGTTGTTGTTTCTTGTACATCTTTTTGTTGCATTTTGCTGGTATATGATGTGGCAAAGTTGTACCAAATGTTGTATGGCCATGAAATTTGACAGCAATGATCTTGGCCACTCGGTCAACTAATAGAGCAAATTTATCTTGTTTTAGAATTTTCTGCTATAAAATACATATATGTTAAGCATATGAATTGTTTGAAGATTACCATAATGATGTTACCTACTGCCATGTGTTGCTTTGGCATAATGAAATTACCAATTAGGAGGAAGGCATGTCAAATAGTTGCCTTGAAGTAAGAATCACTGGTTATAAACATTTCAGTAATTTGAAGACGTGACAAATATGAAGGCATTGGGTAGGCGACACGTTGTTATACTTGTTGTCAAGAATGACAAATTTGGATCAATTAAAAATGTGGTGGCTTCTTTTTAGTGTTTGACGCAGTCGTTGCTATCGATACGGCGAGGAGCCAAGGATCACCAAATGCCATTTATACAGGGAGAGATTTAGCCAATTGTTTAAATACGGGAAATTTATTCTCTCCAAATTTGACAAAACGGTGCGGCCGATCATCAAGTTTTCTCAAATTTTATTTTGATGAATCATTAGATTCTATATAAACTTGACAAAACTACAGATTATATCCATTTATAAGTAACTTATTACAAAAATTGATCAATTTATAAAATATTACTAATATTAGCCAATTAGTTATTTGTAGTAATTTTTTTTTTGCTTTCTTTTGATACCAAATCAGTCCAAATCACCTCGATTTTGAACTCGATTTAAACTACGAATATTGATACCAAATCAGTCCAAATCATCTCCAATCTTTCTCAAATTTTGTATATTGACTCATATATATGTTTCCAATTAATTTCAACCATACCCATGGAAAAATATCCTTTTTACTTAGATTTTTGAAATCTTGTATTTTTTTTTTTTTGTGTTTCATCACCTTGTTTCCTACCTCATACGTGAAATTTCCTTTCCGTCTTGCATCTAATGTTGTTGATCACGATTAAAATATGGAAGTAGATCTTTGTGTGTGATTCTTGGAGAGAAAGTGTAACGACCCGACCGGTCGTTTCGAGAGTTATAGCTCCGTTTTTCCCATTTCTGCTTTCTTTTGTGCTTTTCAGCTATATTATGATATATCGGGTTAGTTGGTTCGGGCCCGGAGTGGTTTCAGAGTGAATTGAGATACTTAGTCTGTTATTTAGAACCTTAAGTTGGAAAAGTCAACCAGATGTTGACTTATGTGTAAACGATCTCGGATTTGAATTTTGATGGTTCTGTTAGCTCAGTTAGGTGATTTTGGACTTGGGAGCGCATTCGGAATGTGATTTGGAGGTCCGTAGTGGAATTAGGCTTGAATTGACGAAAATTGAAAATTTAGCGATTTCGGTCGGCAGTGGAAAATTTGATATCGGGGTCGGAATAGATTTCCGGAAGTTGGAGTAGGTTCGTTGTGTCATTTGTGACATGTGTGTAAAATTTGAGGTCATTCGGACGTGGTTTGATAGGTTTCGGCATCGTTGGTGGAATTCAGAAATTTAGAAGTTCTTAGGCTTGATTCCAAGGGTAATTTGGTGTTTTGAGTGATTCGAAGGTTCGACTAAGTTCGTATGATGTTATGGGACGTGTTGGTATGTTTGGTTGAGGTCCCGAGGGTCTCGGGTGAGTTTCGGGTGGTTAACGGACCAATTATGACCTTTGAGAGATAACTGATCTGCTGTTTTTTTTTTGCTGTTGCTGGTTTCCTCTTACGCATTCGCGAGGTAGGTCTCGCGTTCGCGAAGAGTATCTGGAGATTGAGGAAGAATTGTTCTTCACGTTCGCGAAGTAAGGGACGCATTCGCGAAAGCTTAGGAGTAGAGTGCATCGCGGACGCGAGGTGAGTAATGCGTTCGCGAGAAGAGAAAGGGGCAGCTGGGGACCCCATTCATTTGGTCTACGTGTTCACGAGGGTGAGGTCGCGTCCGCGAAGAGAAAGTTTAGTAAAGGTTCGCGTTCGCGTAGAAGGGATTTCTGGGAAGCGGCAGTTGTGCTTCGCGAATGCGAGGGTACTTCCGCATTCGCGAAGAAGGAAATCTGGGCAGCAGTGTTAAATTTCAAAATCGGGGGTTTGAACCCATTTTTCATGCTAGAGACCACGGATTTAGACGAACTTTGAAGGGATTTTCAGGGAGTTGATTGGGTAAGTATTTCTCACTTGATTTTGGTTATATTCCACGATTATATCTTGATTTTTATCATCTAAATTGTGATTTGGGGTGAAAAACACTGGGGAAAAAGTGGAAGAGTTCTTGATATGGAATTTTAAGGTTTTCAAGGAATTTTTTTGTCGGATTTTGGTAAATTTGGTATGACTAGACTCGTGAGTGAATGATTTTTCGTGTTTTGTGACTTTTGTCGGATTCCGAGACGTGGGCCCGGGGGCCGGGTTTGAGCCAATTTCAGATTTTGAGCCTAATTTAGTAATTTTCTTGTGGAATGGATTCCTTTAGCATATATTAATGGTATTGTACTTCTTATGGCTAGATTCGGGACGCTCGGAGGCCAATTCGAGAGGCAAGGGCATTGCGGAGTAGAGATTCGCTCGGATTGAGGTAAGTAACGGTTGTAATTCTAGTCCTGAGGGTATGAAACCCCGAATTTTTGTGTCATGTGACTATTTGGAGTTGACGCACATGCTAGGAGACGGGTGTGTGGGCGCACACCATTGGGAATTTGTGACTTGGTCTGTCCCATAGCAACTGTAAAGTTGAACAACCTGTTGTAGCTATATGCTCTTTATGTGCTTTAGAAAGATTTACTGTAAATCATGCTAGATACTATGTCTAGGCCTTATGCCAGTATTGTTTGGACCCTTAGAGGTCGTTTCTTGCTGTCCTCTCACTGCTTTAGTTGATATCCCGTACTCAGTTATGTTCATGTATTCTTACATCATAGCCCAATCTCTGTCATTCTATTTGTTGCATCATGTTAATGTTGTTTGGGCTGATTTCTTTAATTTCTGAGAGCCAAAGAGACTGGAGAGGTTTATGACTGAGTGAGGCCAAAGGCCTGTTTGTGAGGTATTGTATCTTAGCATGTGAGTTGTCCGTGCGGATTATGATATGATATTATAGCACGTGAGTTGTTCATGTAGATTATAGCGCTTGGGATGTAGGATCCCCTCCGGAGTCTGAACACCCCCTGTGAGCGCAAGTACCTACTGAGTGTGAGTGCCGAGCGCTAAGCGATTGTGAGTCTTGAGCGAGTGTGAGGTTGGAGTTATTGGGAGGACTGAGTGATGTTAGCCCGAGGGGCAGTACATGATTTCATCATCCATGCTCATAGTTGCTTTGAGTCCTTGTTTGAGAACTTTTGAAGATATTTCTGATTGTCTTACTTGAACTTGATTTAAACAAACTGATTTGACTTAAACTTGGTTGCATAGCATCCCGCACTTTACTAAATTCTTGTGATATGAACGGTACTTGAATTTAGCTCGTCACTACTTCTCAGCCTTTATTTATTTATGTTACTTACTGAGTTGGTGTACTCACGTTACTCCCTGCACCTTATGTGCAGATCCAGGCTTTTTTGGTCACCGTAGCGGCTGCTGATATTCCGGTAGCTAATAATTAGAGTTAGCAAGGTAGCTGCCCGGCGATCGCAGCCCTGTTTTCTCCTTCTTTATCTCCCCCTTAGTTGTATTTTGGATATTTCCCAGACTAAGTTAGTCTTATTGTTGTCGAACTAGTTTTTAATAGTTGCTCATGACTCAGTGACACCCCGATGTTTGGGGCTTTTCATTCCGCATTTCTATTTTGAGTTCAACCCTTGTTTCTTTTATGAAATTCTGCTATACAAGACGCCTTTTGGCATATATTTGAATGAATTGTTGTAGTATTGTGGGAGTCAACTGGCCTAGTACCATCGATAGGCGCTATCACGACAAGTTTGAGTTTAGGGTCGTGAAAAGTTGGTATCAGAGCCTAGGTTACATAGGTCTCACGAGTCATGAGTGGGTTTAGTAGAGTCTTGTGGATCGGTACAGAGACGTCTGTACTTATCTTCGAGAGGTTGCGAAACCTTTTGGAAATCTAACATTCTTGAATTCTTGTCGTGCAAATCTTTTGATTCTGGTAACTAAACTTCTGTTGTTTCATTCTCTCACAGATGGTGAGGACTCGTACTACCGGTCAGGATGGACAACCACCAGTACCACCATCCAGGGCCGCGAGAGGCCGAACTCGCGGTAGAGGCCGCGGTAGGGGCAGAGGTGCAGCCCGCACAATAGCTGGGGCAGTACCTGCAGACCCACCAGTTGCCCCAGATCAGGATCAGATTCCAGTTGTTGATACACCAGCTCAGGCACCACCTGTTCCTATTGTGATTCCAGGCCTTCAGGAGGCCCTAGCTTAGATTCTGGTAGCGTGTACCGGCCTTGCTCAGGAGGTCTCTATCTCGACGGCCGCATCCACTTCTCAGGCCGGGGGAGGCACTTAGACTCTTGCCACTCGCACACCCGAGCAGGTTGTTCAGGGACTCCAGACAACTGGGACACCACGAGCCCAGCCAGTTGTAGATGCTCAGGACTATGTAGTTCCTGCTATGCCTGAGGATGATCAACGTAGGTTGGAGATGTTTGGGAAACTCCAGCCTCCACCTTTCAGTGGCACAAAGAGAGAGGATGCCCAGGACTTCTTGGACAGGTGTCAGAGGATACTCCGTACAACTGGTATTCTGGAGACTTGTGGGATCTCATTCACTACTTTTCAGTTTTCTGGGGCTGCACTCAGATGGTGGGAGACTTACGAGAGGCGTAGGCTTGTTGGCGCAGCACGCCTTACTTGGCAGCAGTTCTCCGTGGTCATTTTGGAGAAGTTCGTGCCTCAGTCCCGCAGAGAGGAGCTATGCAGATAGTTTGAGCAGTTTCGCCAGGGTGATATGTCTGTGACGCAATATGAGATGTGATTCTCAGAGTTGGCCCATCATGCTATCTGGTTGGTTCCCACAGACAGGGAGAGGATCTTGAGGTTTATAGATGGTCTCACTTTTCAGCTACGGTTCCTTATAACCAGAGAGAGGGTTTCTGGTGCTACTTTTGATTTGGTTGTCGACATTGATCGGCAGATTGAGATGGTTCGCGGTCAGGAGAGGATTGAGAGTGAGGCCTCGAGGACATGGAGGATTAAACGGTGCTCCTTCTGGGGGTCAATTCCAGCATGATAGAGGTTGTCATTTCAGACAGGCTCAGTCAGCTCGGCCAGTTCACCGTGGTGCATTATCGGGCCATGGTTCTCACAGTTCACATCAGGGCCACTCATCACTCAGTGCCTTTCCAGCCCAGAGTTCGTCCTATGCTCCATCAGTTCAGGGCTCCTCTATGCCAGGTTCTTCTACTAGTTATCCCGGTGCTCGGGGATCCCTTCAGTTCTCGCCACCAACACCGGGGAGTTGTTTTGAGTGTGGGGAGTTAGGGCATATGTGGAGGCAGTGTACTCGTCGTCATAGAGGTCTATCTCAGCAGAGGATTCAGCCTTCGACTTCAGCACCGGTTACTTCACCACCCGCCCAGTCAGCTCGGGGTGGAGGTCAGTCAACTAGGGGCGCCCTAGAGGGGGAGGCAGATCACGTGGTGGCTAGGCCCGTTTCTATGCCTCCATGCCAGACCCGATGCTATTGCGTTATATGCTATGATTACAGGTATTGTCTCAGTTTGTCACAGAGATGCCTCTATATTATTTTACCCTGGCTCCACTTATTCATATATTTCCTCGTATTTCGCTCATTTTCTGGATATGCCCCGTGAGTTTTTAGTTTCATCTGTTCATGTATCTACTCCTGTGGGCGATACTATTATTGTGGACCGCATATATCGGTTATGTGTGGTAACTATTGAGGTTTTGGAGACCCGAGTAGACCTTTTGCTGCATAGTATGGTTGACTTTGATTTGATATTGGGTATGGATTGGTTATGGATTGGTTATCTCCATGTCATGCTGTTCTAGATTTTCACGCTAAGACTGTGACGTTGGTGATGCCAGGATTTCTGAGGGTTGGGTGGAGCGGTTCTATAGATTATGTACCTAGTAGGGTAATTTCATATTTGTAGGCTCAACGTATGGTTGAGAAAGGCTGCCTATCTTATTTGGTCTTTGTGAGGGATGTTAGTGCAAAGACTCCTGCCATTGATTATGTTCCGGTGGTACGTGATTTTCCAGATGTGTTTCCTGCAGACCTGCCGGGCATGCCGCCTGACAGGGATATTGACTTTGGTATTGATTTGGTGCCGGGCACTCAGCCCATTTATATTTCACCGTATCGTATGGCACCAGCGGAGTTAAAGGAACAACTTGAGGAACTCCTTTATAAGGGGTTTATTCATCCTAGTGTGTCACCTTAGGGTGCACCAATTCTATTTATAAAGAAGAAGGATGGTTCCATGAGGATGTGCATTGATTACATGCAGTTGAACATGGTCACAGTCAAGAGCAAGTATCCTTTGCCTCGTATTGATGATTTATTTGACCATCTTTAGGGAGCGAGGGTGTTCTCCAAGATTGATTTGAGGTTCGGGTATCACCAGCTGAAGTTTCGGGGTTTGGATATTCTTAAGACAACTTTCAGGACCCGATATAGGCATTATGAGTTCTTAGTGATTCTTTTGGGCTGACCAATGCCCCGATAGCGTTCATGCATTTGATGAACAGTGTATTCCAGCCCTATTTGGACTCATTCGTTATTGTATTCATTGATGACATCCTGGTGTACTCTCGTAGCCAGGAGGAGCATGTTCAACATCTGAGGATTGTATTACAGATATTGAGAGAGGAAAAGCTTTATGCAAAGTTCTCCAAGTGTGAGTTTTAGCTAGGTTCAGTAGCATTCTTGGGGCACGTGGTGTCCGGTGAGGGTATTCAGGTGGATCCGAAGAAGATAGAGGCGGTGCAGAGTTGTCCTACACCGTCCTCAGCCACGGAGATTAGGAGCTTCCTTGGTTTGGCGGGCTATTACCGTCGCTTTGTGGAGGGATTTTCATCTATTGCATCGCCCTTGACCAAATTGACCCAAAAGGGTGCTCCATTCAGGTGGTCGGATGTGTGTGAGTAGAGCTTTCAGAAGCTCAAGACTGCTTTGACCACAACTCCAGTGTTGGTTCTGCCATTACCTTCAGGTTCTTACACTGTGTATTGTGATGCGTCGAGGGTAGGTATTGGAAGTGTTCTGATGGAGGAGGGTAGGGTGATTGCCTATGCCTCGCGCCAGTTGAAGACCTATGAGAAGAACTATTATGTCCATGATCTTGAGTTAGCAGCCATTATTCACGCCTTGAAGATTTGACGTCATTATTTGTATGGGGTTCATTGAGAGATCTATACTGATCACCGGAGTTTGCAGCATCTGTTTAAGCAGAAGGATCTTAATTTGCATCAGCGGAGATGGTTAGAGCTTCTCAAGGACTATGATATCACTATTTTGTACCATCCGGGGAAGGCCAATGTGGTGGCCGATGCCTTGAGTCGCAGGGTGCAGAGTTTGAGGAGTTTAGCGTATCTTCCAGCAGCAGAGAGACCCTTGGCATTGGATGTTCAGGCCCTAGCAGGCTAGCTTGCCAGATTGGATATTTCGTAGCTGAGTCGGGTATTGTCTTGTATGGTCTACATGTCTTCTCTTTATGACCATGTCAGGGAGCGTCAGTATGATGACCCCCACCTGCCCGTTCTTCAGGACAGGGTTCAGCGAGGTGATTCCAGAGATGTGACTATTGGTGATGATGAAGTGTTGAGGATGCAGGGTCGGATATGTGTGCCCAACATAGATGGGCTTCGGGAGTTGATTCTTGAGGAGGCCCACAGCTCGCGGTACTCCATCCATCTGGGTACCGCAAAGATGTACCAGGTGGCTTGCTTCAGAGGTTAGAGATCCCAGAGTGGAAGTGGGAGTAGATCACTATGGACTTTGTAGTTAGGCTCCCACGGACTTCGAGGAAGTTCGATGCTATTTGGGTTATTGTGGATCGGCTGACCAAGTCCGCGCACTTCATTCCAGTTGGCACTACTTACTCTTCAGAGCGGTTGGCTGAGATTTACATCCGAGAGATTGTTCGCCTGCATGGTGTCCCAGTTTCCATCATTTCCATTCAGATGGCTCCGTACGAGGCTTTATATCGGAGGAGGTGTAGATCTCCAGTAGGATGGTTTGAGCCGGGTGAGGCTAGGCTCTTGGGTACAGACTTGGTCCAAGATGCATTAGATAAGGTGAAATCGATTCAGGAGGGGCTTCACACATCGCAGTCTAGGTAGAAGAGCTACGCGGACAGGAAGGTCCGTGACGTGTCTTTTATGGTTGGGGAGAAGGTTTTGCTGAAGGTATCACCCATGAAGGGTGTTATGAGGTTTGGGAAGAGGGGCAAGTTGAGCCTCCGGTTTATTGGGCCTTTTGAGGTGCTTCAGAGGATAGGGGAGGTGGCTTATAAGCTTGCCTTGCCACCCAGCTTGTCGAGTGTGCATCCAGTATTTCATGTTTCCATGCTCCGGAAGTATGTTAGTGATCCGTCCCATGTTTTGGACTTCAGCACGGTTCAGTTGGAGGGTGATATGACTTATGATGTGGAGCCGTTGGCCATTTTGGATCGACATATTCATAAGTTGAGGTCAAAGGATATAGCTTCAGTGAAAGTGCAGTGGAGAGGTCAGCCTGTGGAGGAGGCCATCTGGGAGACCGAGCGGGAGATGCGGAGCACATATCCATACCTATTTGAGACTCCAGGTATGTTTCTAGACCCGTTCGAGGACGAACGATTGTTTAAGAGGGGGAGGATGTAACGACCCGACCGGCTGTTTCGAGAGTTATAGCCCCATTTTCCCCATTTCTGCTTCCTTTTGTGCTTTTCAGCTATATTATGATATATCGGGTTAGTTATTTCGGGCCCGGAGTGGTTTCAGAGTGAATTGAGACACTTAATCTCTTATTTAGAACCTTAAGTTGGAAACATTAATCGGATGTTGACTTATGTGTAAACGATCTCAGATTTAAATTTTGGTGGTTTTGTTAGCTCTGTTAGGTAATTTTGTACTTAGGAGCGCGTTCGGAATATGATTTGGAGGTCCGTAGTGGAATTAGGCTTGAATTGGTGAAAGTTGGAAATTTGGTGATTTCGATCGGCAGTGAAATATTTGCTATCTGGGTCGGAATAGATTTTCGGAAGTTGGAGTAGGTTTGTGGTGTTATTTGTGATCTGTGTGTAAAATTTGAGGTCATTCGGACGTGGTCTGATAGGTTTCAACATCATTGGTGGAATTCGGAAGTTTAGAAGTTCTTAGGCTTGAATCCGGGAGTAATTTGGTGTTTTGATGTTGTTTTAAGTGATTCGAAGGTTCGACTAGGTACGTATGATGTTATGGGATGTGTTGGTATGTTTGGTTGAGGAGTAGTGGGTCTCGGGTGAGTTTCGGGTGGTTAACAGACCAATTATGGCCTTTGAGAGATAACTGATCTGCTGGTTTATTTTTGCTGTTGCTGGTTTCCTCTTATGCGTTTGCGAGGTAGGTCTCACGTTCGCAAAGAGTATCTGGAGATTTATGAAGAATTGTTCTTCGCGTTCGCGAAGTAAGTGCCAAAGTCGACCCATCGTCGCTACTTCTTCAAGGTTAGACTGGATACTTACTGGGTACATGTTATTTATGTACTCACGCTACACTTCTGCACTTAAATGTGCAGGATCTGAGGCAGGTGCATCTAGATATCAGTCCGGTGCACGCACTTGATTACCACTTCGAGGCTTCACGGTGAGTTGCCTTCTGAGCCCGTTTTGTCAGGAGGTCATGGGACATATGCTACGGTTCATGGTTTCTATGACCCAGGCTGGTTTATTTCCAGCAGACCCAGCCACATCTCAAGCGGGAGGGGGAGCACATACCCCTACTTCTCAGGCTCCAGGACATGTGACTTTCGTATATCAGACCCCGGGTGCACTACCTGTGGGCGGTGCTCAGCCAGTTGCAGAAGCGACACCTAATCCTAGACCAACTGCGGTAGGTGAGTCGCAGAAGCTATTGGATATATGGACTAGGCTACACCCTCCTGTCTTCGAAAGTGAGTGACATGAGGATCCCGAGGACTTCATTGATTGGTGCAGGGACATACTGCACAACATGAGGATATTGGAATCCCACGGGGTGGATTTCACTACTTTCCAGCTCGAGGGCAGGGCCCGTAGGAGGTAGCGGTCTTATCTTCTTGGCAGGATGGCAGGTTCTCCTCCCATGACTTGGGACCAGCTTACGCGCCTATTCTTGAACAGGTATATTCCACCCTCTCATAGGGAAGAGTTGCGGTTTCAGTTTGAGCAGCTCCAGAAGGGCTAGATGCTAGTGACCGATTATGAGGCGAGATTCTCTCATTTGTCTCACCATGCACTTATGATATTTCCTACTGAGGAGGAGCGAGTGAGAAGGTTTGTAGCGGGGTTGCACTCAGGTATTCAAGCTACTATGGCCCGAGAGGTTGAGATGGGGACTTCTTACCAGCTAGTACTAGAGATAGCTCGGAGGATTGAGGGTTATCGTCAGAGAGGTAAAGAACATATGTAGAGAGACAAGAGGGTCCGTTATTCTGGGGAGTTTAGAGGTGCCCCGACAGGGGGCCGAGGCATGTTTGGGAGGGGTTAGTTCAGTAGGCCCACATATCCAGCACAACTACCTCCTCGGGGTGCTCCGGCAAGACCCTATTTCAGTGCCATACCAGAGAGTTCATACCATCCACCGGCTATTCAGGGTTCTTCCAGTGGGTACTCAGGCCATCAGGGTTCTTCCAGCGCCTACATTAGCACCATGCCGGAGAGTTCATATCGCTCACCTGCCATTCAGGATTCTTCCAGTGGGTAATCGGGCCATCAAGGTCATACTTCACGACAGTAGATCACCATTTTGGGAGGTTGCTTCGAGCGCGAGGATTTAGTCATATGCGGAGATTCTACCCCAGGCTTCAGGGCAAGGTAGTGCAGCTGGGCCAGCAGCCCATCATTACAGCAACAACTGTTCGACTGCCCAGAGGCGGAGGATAGGCGGGTAGGGCCCGTCCTAGAGGTGAAGGTCATGCAGGTGGAGGACAGCCAGCTGCAACCCAGACAGGTGGGGGCGCCGGCCAGTCGGTGCCCCAGCGAGGTTCTATGCTTTTCCGGACAGACTAGATGCAGTGGCCTAAAATGCCGTGATTACATGTATTATTTCTGTTTGCGGTAGGGATGCTTCGGTATTATTTGATCCAGGGTCTACCTTTTCATATGTTTCATCTCTGTTTGCTCATTTCATGGATATTCCTCGTGAATCGTTGGGCACTCCTATTTATTTATCCACTCATGTGGGCGATTCTGTTGTTGTGGATCAGATCTATCGGTCCTGTGTGGTCACATTCTGTGGATACGAGACTAGAGATGATCTTCTGTTGGTTGATATGACCGACTTTGAGGTCATCCTGGGCATGGACTGGCTATCCCCATATCACGCCATCCTTGATTGCCATGCCAAGATTGTTACCTTGGCGATGCCAGAGTTGCCTAGATTGGAGTGGAAGGGTTCATCTGTTAGTGCATCTAGTCGGGTTATCTCTTTTCTGAAGGCTCGACATATGGTCGAGAAGGGTTGTTTGGCTTATCTAGCTTATGTTCGGGATACTAGTGCAGAGACCCCATTAATTGATTTGGTGCCAGTAGTCCGGGAGTTTTCCGATGTGTTTCCTTCTGATCCTCCAGGCATGCCACCAGACCGTGATATCGATTTCTGTATTGATTTGGCTCCAGTTACCCAGCCTATATCTATCCCAACGTACTGCATGGCTCCGAAAGAGTTGAAGGATTTGAAGGAACAACTTGAGGAGTTCCTAGCAAAGGGGTTCGTCAGACCAAGTGTATCTCCTTGGGGTACGCCAGTCTTATTTGTGAAGAAGGAAGATGGGACTATGCGGATGTGCATTGATTACCTCCTATTAAATAAGGTCACCATCAAGAATAAGTACCCGTTGCCACGTATTGATGATTTGTTTGACCAGTTGCAGGGTGCTAGTGTGTTCTCTAAGATCGACTTGAGATCGGGGCACCATCAGTTAAAGATTCGGGACTCGGATGTTCCGAAGATTGCTTTCCGTACTAGATATGGCCATTATGAGTTTCTAGTGATGTCCTTCGGCTTGACTAACGCCCCAGCGGCGTTTATGGATTTGATGAACAGGGTGTTCAAGCCATATATTGATTCGGTTATCATTGTCTTCATTGATAACATTTTGATCTACTCCCGTAGCATGGAGGAGCACAGGCAACATTTGAGAGTGGTACTTCAGAAGTTGAGGGAACAGAAACTATATGCTAAGTTCTCCAAGTGTGAGTTTTGTCTAGATTCCATAGCATTCTTGGGGCATGTTGTATCAGGCGAGGGTATTAAGGTGGATCCCAAGAAGATTGAGGCATTTCAGAGTTGGCCTCGTCCTTCTACGGCGACTGAGATCAGGAGCTTCTTGGGGTTAGCAGGTTATTATCGCCGATTTATGGAGGGCTTCTCATCTATTGCAGCACCTTTGACTAGATTGACCTAGAAGGGTGTTCCGTTCCATTGGTCCGATGATTGTGAGGTGAGCTTCTAGAAGCTCAAGACAGCTTTGACTACAACACCAGTTCTAGTGTTACCTTCCGACTCAGGGATGTATACTGTGTATTGCGACGCTTCACACATTGGTTTGGGTTGTGTATTGATGCAGGAGGGGCGAGTTATTGCATATGTTTCACGTCAACGGAAGCCCATGAGAAGAATTATCCTGTGCACGATTTGGAGTTGGCTGCGATTGTTCATGCTCTTAAGATTTGGAGGCATTATCTTTATGGGGTGTCCTGTGAGGTTTACACTGATCACCGCAGCTTGCAGCATTTATTTAAACAAAGGGATCTCAATTTGAGGTAGCGCAGATGGCTTGAGTTACAGAAGGATTATGAAATCACCATTCTTTATCATCCGGGCAAGGCGAATGTAGTCGCAGATGCCTTGAGCAGAAAGGTAGGGAGTGTGGGTAGCTTGGCCTTCATTTCAGCAGAGGAGCGACCACTAGCGTTGGACATTCAGTCCTTAGCTAACAAACTTTTGAGGTTGGATATTTCAGAGCCCATCTGAGTTCTTGCATGCATCGTTGCCCAGTCTTCACTATTGGAGCAGATCAAGGCTCGACAGCTTGATGATCCACACTTGTTGTTCCTCAGAGAGACGGTACTACAGGGTGGTGCCAAAGAGGTTACTATCGGCGAAGATGGTGTTCTGCGACTCCAGGGTCGTCTATGTGTTCCTAATGTCGATGGCTTGAGGGAGAGGATTTTAGAGGAGGCACATGGTTCTCGATATTCCATTCACCCAAGTGCTACGAAAATGTATTGCGACCTGAGGCAACATAATTGGTGGTGGAAGATGAAGAAGGACATAGTAGAGTATGTTGCGAGGTGTCTAAATTTCCAGCAGGTTAAGTATGAGCACCAGAGGCCAGATGGCCTACTCCAGCAGATGACTATACCTGAGTGGAAGTGGGAGCCATTACTATAGATTTAGTAGTTGGGTTGCCGCGAACCTTGCAGAAGTTCGATGCAGTTTGGGTCATTGTTGACAGATTGACCAAGTCGGCACACTTCATTCCGATTGTGACTACATATACTTCAGAGAGGTTGGCCCATATTTATATTCAGGAGATAGTTCGGTTGCACGGTGTTCCAACTTCCATCACATCAGATAGAGGCCTTCAGTTTACTTCACATTTCTGGAGAGCACTACAGAGTAAATTGGGGACCCGTGTAGAGCTCGGCACAACCTTTCATCCGCAGACTGACGGGTAGTCAGAGCGACAGTTCAGATTTTGGAGGATATGCTCAGGGCATGTGTGATTGACTTTGGAGGTCAGTGGGATCGTTTCTTGTCTTTGGCCGAGTTTGCTTATAACAACAATTATCAGTCTAGCATCGACATGGCTCCATTTAAGGCTTTATATGGTCGGCGATGTCGTTATCCCATCGGGTGGTTTGAGCCCAGCGAGGCTAGGTTATATGGTACTGATTTGGTGAAAGATGACTTGGAAAAGGTAAAGTTGATTGATGAGCGACTTCTCACAGCATAGTCCAGACAAAAGAGTTACGTAGATCAGAGGGTGCGTGATTTATCATTTATGGTGGGCGAGAAGGTTCTCTTGAAAGTCTTGCCGATGAACGGGATTATGAGATTCGGGAAGAAGGGCAAGTTGAGACCAAGATTTATAGGCCCATTTGAGGTGTTAAGACGAGTTGAGGAGGTTGCTTATGAGCTTGCCTTACCTCCCAGTCTATCGGGAGTTCATCCGGTTTTTCACGTGTCTATGATCCGGAGGTATTATGCCGAATTGTCACATGTGTTGGACTTCAAAACGATTTAGTTAGATGAGAGCCTGGGTTAAGAGGAGGAGCCAGTTGCCATTATGGATAAGCACTCGCCAGTTGAGGTCCAAGAATATTTCTACTGTAAAAATCCAGTGGAGGGGCCAACCAGGGGGAAGCGACTTGAGAGGCCTAGGAAGACATGCAGAGCATATATCCACACTTATTCAGCACTCCAGGTATGATTCTAAACCCGTTCGAGGACGAACGTTTGTTTAAGAGGTGGAGAATGTAACGACCCGACCAGTCATTTTGCTTTCTAGGACCTCGTTCCCTTAAATAAGACTTCTCGTACGTTCTTTTACTGTTTTATGACTTTCAAGGATGGTTAGTTCGGGATTTGGAAGGGTTAGGATTAAAATCGGAACACTTGGCTCTTTAAGTTGGCCTTAAAAGGCTAAGTTTGACTTCGGTCAATATTTTGAGTAAACGACCTCGGAATCGGGATTTGACGATTCCAATAGGTTCGTATAATGATTTCAGACTTGGGCGTATGCTCTGGTCGGGTTTTAGATGACCCGGGAACGTTTCAGCACCTAATAGTGAAAGTTGGCATTTTGGGTGAATTTCATGAGTTTGGATTGAAGTGGATCTTTACATTATAAACGTCCATTTGGGATTCCGAGCCTGGGAATAGCTCTTTATGGTGATTCTGGACTTAGGGGCGCCTCCGGAAGTGGATTTGTAGGTCCGTAGGTCGTTTCGGGGTCATTTGGCAAAAAATAGAAATTTGAAGTTTTTGAAAAGTTTGACCGAGGGTGAACTTTTTGATATCGGGTTTGTATTCTGGTTACGGAAGATGGAGTTAGTTAGTAATGTCATTTAAGACTTTCACACAAAATTTGGCGTCATTCCGAGTTGATTTGAAACGAATCGGACGAGCAGAAGTATTTTTAGAAGTTTTTGAGTTCTTCAGTTAATCCATGTGTTTTGGCGTCTGATTCGTGGTTTTTGATATTATTTCAGTGCTTCGATCGATCGAGAAAGTTTGTATGATGTTGTTAGACTTGTGTGGGTATTTGGTGTGGAGCACCGAGTGCTCAAGTGAGTTTCGGACGCTCAGGAGGATGAGAAAAACTTCAGTTTTTTCTGGTGTTTCTTGGCAGCTGTTGCAGGTCTCGCAAATGCGAGAATTTGTTTGCATTTGCGAGGAAGGCTACGCAATTTCGAAGAATCCTTACCTGGGCAGTGTTTGCATTTGCGACACTTTGGTCGAATTTGCGATCTCAACAGTGTTCGTATTTGCGACTCCTTCGTCGCATTTGCGACCTTGGCAGTTGAAGCGTAAGTTCGCATTTGCGAACTAGGTGACGCAAATGCGACATCTGAGACCTGGGCACAACTCTATTAAATGTGGAACTTAGGCCATTTAGCTCATTTTCTTTCATATCTTGGGCAATTTTTGGAGCTCTTGGAAGGGGGTTTTCACCTAGCACTTTGAGTTAAGTAATTTCTGCCCAACATGAGTTAAATGCATAGATTAACATGTAAAAATTGGTGAAAGCAAGGTTTTATATGAAAAACCTAGGTTTTGGATAAAAATGGGATTTGACCACGAAATTGATTATGGAATTTAGTGAAAATCATATATTTGAGTTCATGAGGTTATGGGTATCAATTTTCTTCGAAAATTTCCGAAATCCGGGCATGTGTGCTCGTGGGTGAATTTTGGGAAAATTTTCAATTGGGGTTGGGTAATCGCTTTAATAGTTAGAATATGAACTTTTGAGCCTATATTGACTATTTTATATAACATTTGGCGAGTTTCGAGTCATTTTGGCACCAAATTGAGGGTTTGAGCACAAATCTTGGATCGAAAGTAGGCTTAAGACAAGATAAGTCTCTTTTCTAACCATGTAAGAGGGAATTAACCCCATAGCTGAATTGAATTAAATTGTGCTTCTATTTGTGGGGGCTACGTATGCACGAGGTGATGAGATTCCGTACGTAGCTACTAATTATGCTATTATCCGGGTAGTCTAGGACCCATACCATGCTATACTTACAATGTTTGTACCCTGCTTGTTAACTTAATTACTTAGGTCTTTTGAAACCTCATAAAAGAATTAAATTTCACTTACTTGAAGTTGTGAATGGAACACTTGACTGTTATTGAGAATTTGTATTTTCCGAAAAATATTTTCTATTTGTGGAGCGTGCCGAACGCCTCGGTAGCAGATAGATGCATCTATGGTTCGTGTCGTTCGACCTTTGACAATGCACAATTTAAATATTATGTTGGATCGGGCCATACGACCTCGGCATAATTTATGCATGATAAATCTTTGGAACCAATTATAATTGATATCGCTTTTTTGGCTTGAGATATAATTTGTTAAATGATGGAAAAATAAATTTGGGACTTAATATTGGTGAAAGGATTATTTACTGTTTCATGTTATTGGGTTTTCAGTATTCTTCTTGTAATCCATGCTTAATTAAAATTTTGACATATTATTGTTAGCCCATAGTAAGTGTCAAAGTCGACCCCTCATCACTACTTCTTTGAAGTTAGACTGGATACTTACTGGGTACATGTTATTTATGTACTCACGCTACACTTCTGTACTTAAATGTGCAGGATCTGAGGCAGGTGCATCTGGATATCAGTCTAACGCGCGCACTTGATTACTATTTCGAGGCTTCACGGTGAGCTGCCTTCTGAGCCCATTCTGCAGTAGCCAGAGTCTTTCTTTTGATTGTATTTTTCTGTCTATTTCATTTCAGACAGTAGACTGGTATTCTTTTGTATATTCTACGAGATGCTCATATACTTGTGATACCAGGTTTTGGCACACACTAGTAGACTTGCAGTTTTGGTTTTATTCTATGATTAAGATTGCATAGAATTGCTTTCGCGTTATTTATTTTAGATCTTCTATTTCTCAAATTCTTTTTAAATTAAATAAAGTTTATTTACTTGGAAAAGAATTTGTTAAAAAGAGGAAATCACGTGACTAGTTCATAATTGGCTTGCCTAGCGGTGGCGTTATGTGCCATCACGACCTATTATGAAATTGGGTCGTGATTATATAATATTATATTCTGTTATTTATTAATACATTCAAATATATACCTTATACAATATATCTATATCACTATGTAAATAGTATACAATATACCATATATCAGTTACATGCAATAGTGCAAAAAGATAGTATATTATTACTCAATGAACATAGACACATATGTTGTAATCTCTCACCTATTTTTAATAAAATCCAAAGGATGTCTTTTAAGAGATGATTCATTGTATTTGAGTTGTAGTAAATTTGATTAGGCTAGATTTTAGGAATTTACAGATATTTTAAGAAATAGTTGGTTGTAGTCAATTCAATTAAGCTTAAATTTAGGAAATGATGAAGATTTCATTAAATTTGTTAAAATTTTGGGATTCTTATTAAATGATTTTCGTAGAGAGAGAAGAGACTTTTTAAGCTGAATAATTATTAATTGTATAAAATGTTGTACAAAACGTAAATCAAATAATAGTTGTAGATAATGTAATATACTCTAACAGAAGTTGTATTTACGAATATTTGCTATATAAGGAAACTACCTTGCTAACCCCAATGATCAGCTACAGGAATATCAGCAGCCGCTATCGTGACCAAAAATGCCTGGATCTGCACACAAGGTGCAGGGAGTAACGTGAGTAACACCAACTTAGTAAGTAACAAAAATAAATAAAGGTTGAGAAGTAGTGACGAGCTAAATGCAAGTACCGTTCATATCACAAAAATTTAGTAAAGTGCGGCATGCTTTGTAACTAGAGTTTAAGTCAAATCAGCATGTTTAAATCAAGTTCAAGTAAATCAATTAGAAATATCTTTCAATAACTCTCAAACAAGGACTCAAAGCAACTATGAGTATGGATGATGAAATCATATACTCCCCCTCGGGCTAACATCAATCAGTCCTCCCAATCACTCCAACCTCACAATCACTCATGCATCACCATCACTCATGCCTCACGATCGCTCAACATTCGGCACTCACACTTGCACTCAGTAGGTACCTGCGCTCACTAGGGTGTTCAAACTCTGGAGGGGCTCCTACATCCCAAGCGCTATAATCTGCACGGATAACTTACGTGAAGCATGGACAATTCACGTGCTATAATATCATATCAGAATCTGCACGGACAACTCACGTGATAAGGTACAATATCTCACAAACAGGGCCCCGGCCTCACTCAGTCATAAACCTCTCCAGTCTCTCGGGCTCTCAAAAATCAAAGAAATCAGCCCAAACAACATTAACATGATGCAGCAAATAGAATAACAGAGACTGAGCTATGATGTAAGAATGCATGAACATGACTGAGTACGGGATATCAACTAAAGCAGTGAGAGGACAACAAGAAACGACCTTTAAGGGTCCAAACAATACTGGCATAAGGCCTAGACATGGTATCTAGCATAATTTACAGTAAATCTTTCTAAAGCACATAAAGAGCATATAGTACAACAGGTTGTTCAACTTTACAGTTGCTGCGGGATAGACCAAATCACAAATCTCCAATGGTTCGCGCCCACACGCCTTTCACCTAGCATGTGCGTAAACTCCAAATAGTCATATGACATAAAAATTTGGGGTTTCATACCCTCAGGACTAGATTTACAACCGTTACTTACCTCAATCCTAGCAAATCTCTACTCCGCAATGCCCTTGCCTCTCGAATCGGCCTCCGAGTGTCCTGAATCTAGCCACAAGCAGTACAATACCATTAATATATGCTAAAGGAATCCATTCCACAAGAAAACTATTAAATTAGACTCAAAACCCGAAATTGGCTCAAACCTGGCCCCCGGGCCCACGTCTCGGAATCCGATAAAAGTCACAAAACCTGAAAGCTCATTCACTCTCGAGTCTAGTTATACCAAATTTACCAAAATCCGACAACAAAATCCCCTTCAAAACCTCAAAATTCCATTTTAAGAACTCTTCCACTTTTCCCCCAATTTTCACCCCAAATCACAATTTAGATGATAAAAATCAAGATATAATCGTGGAATTTAACCAAAACCAAGTGAGAAACACTTACCCCAATCAGCTCCCTGAATATCCCTTCAAAAATTGCCTAAATTCGTGGTCTCTAGCTCAAAATATGAAAAATGGGTTCAAACCCCCGAAATTGAAATTTAACACTGCTGCCCAGATTTCCTTCTTCGCGAATGCGGAAGTACCCTCGCGTTCGCGAAGCACAATTGCCTCTACCCAGAAATCTCTTCTATTTGAACGCGATCTACCACTCGTGAACGCGAACCATTACTGAACCTTCTCTTCGCGAACGAGACCTCACCCTCGCGAATGCGTAGACCAAATGAATGGGGTCCCCACTACTTCGCGAACACGTTACTCATATCGCGTCTGCGATGCACTCTACTCCTAAACCTTCGCGAACACGTCTGTTGCTTTGCGAACGCAAAGAACAATTCTTCCTCAATCTCCAGATACTCTTCGCGAACGCAAGACCTACTTTGCGAACGCGTAAGAGGAAACCAACAACAACAAAAACCAGCAGATCAACTATCTCTCAAAGGCCATAATTGGTCAGTCAACCACCCGAAACTCACCCGAGACCCTCGGGACCTCAACCAATCATACCAAAATGTCCCATAACATCATACAAACTTAGTCGAACCTTCGAATCACTCAAACCAATATCAAAACATCAAATTACCCCCGGATTCATGCCTAAGAACTTCTAAACTTCCGAATTTCACCAACGATGCCAAAACCTACCAGATCACGTCCGAATGACCTCAAATTTTTACATACACGTCACAAATGATATCACGAACCTAATCCAATTTCCGAAAATCCATTCCGACCCTGATATCAAATTTTTCACTGCCGACCAAAATCGCCAAATTTCCAACTTTCGCCAATTCATGCCTAATTCCACTACGGACCTCCAAATCACATTCCGAACGCACTTCCAAAATCACCTAACGGAGCTAATGGAACCATCAAAATTCAAATACGAGATCATTTACACATAAGTCAATATTCGATTGACTTTTCCAACTTAAGGTTCTAAATAAGAAACTAAGTGTCCCAATTCACACAGAAACCACTCCGGGACCGAACCAACTAACCCGATATATCATAATATAGATGAAAAGCATAAAAAGAAGCAGAAATGGGGAAAATAGGACTATAACTCTCGAAACGACCGGCCATGTCGCTACAAATACAATCTATCCCAAAACCGGGGGCGTCATCGAGTACATGAGCATCTATACCAGGAAAAGTCTAATAGAATGTCTAAGGGATAAGAACTGAAATACGATAAAGATAATTAAGGAGGGCCAAGTCCTACGAACACCATGCAGCTACCTCTCTAGTCTCCGGGATCAGCTGCTCAAATATCAACACCCGCTATGATCAGGAACACCTGGATCTGCACACGAAGTGCAGGGTGTAGCGTGAGTACAACCAACTCAGTAAGTAACAATAATAAATAAGGAACTGAAAGATAGTGACGAGCTATGCAGTTATAGTTCATTATCATTAATCTCAATAAGAAAGTAGATCTGCTTTCAAATTCGGCAGTTTAAGTTAAATCAATTTATAAATGCCAATTTCGAGAAAAATCCTGATACAATATCCCTCAGAAGTTTCAAAACAACTACATATTACAACTATGTGCAACAACAATAGAAGCAAATACTGCCTCTCAGGGCAACAATCACTCAATCTTTCTCAATAGCTCATCACTCGGCTCTCAACCTCAACACTCACCCTCAATAGGTACATGCGCTCACTAGGGTGTACAGACTCCGGAGGGGCTAATTCAGCCCAAGCACTATATCGCTACGGCGTGCAGCACAATCATATAAGTAGCCATAAGGTTCGTTGCGGCGTGCAACCCGATCCATATATATATATATATATATATATATATATATATATATATATATATATATATACAGCCCTAAGGCTCATTGCGGCATGCAACCCGATCCTTATATACATCCCTAAGGCTCGTTGCGACGTGCAACCCGATCCATATGTACATATTTCTCACATCTCGGAACTCAGGACCTAACTCAATCACCAACCTCTCTAATCTCTCGGGCTCTCAGAAATCATAAAAATCAGCCCAAACAAAGATAATAAAATGTATCAGCAAGAAACAAGAAGAGACTGAGATATGGTACACAAGTTAACCGTGACTGAGTACAGAACAATAATTAGCAATTAATGCAATGAGTAACTCTGTGGGTCCCAACAATGTAGTCACATAGCCTAAGCATGACTCCTAACATAATTTGTAGTCAAATTTCTATAACACAGGGAGAGCATATAGATAACAACAAGTTATTCAACTTTACAGTTCCACGGAATGGACCAAGTCATAATTCCTTCGGTGCACGCCCACACGCCCGTCACCTAGCATGTGCGTCACCACCAAACAATCATATAACAATAAAATGCGGGGTTTCATACTCTTAGGACCAGATCTAAAACTGTTACTTACCTCAAACTGCGCAAAACTCTACTCCAAAATGCCTTTGCCTCTCGTAACGGCCTCCAAACGTCCCGAATCTAGCCACAACCAATACAATACAATCAATACGGCTAAAGGAATTAATTCCATAAGAAAAATATGAATTATAAGCCAAAATCCGAAGTTGGCTCAAAACCGGCCCTGGCCCATGTCTCGAAATCCGACAAAAGTCACAAAACCAGAAAGCCCATTCACTCCCGAGTCTAACCATACCAAATTTATCAAAATCCGACATCAAATGGTCATTCAAATCCCCAAAAATTCATTCTCCAAATCCCTAGCCTCAAACCCCCAAATTTCACCTCAACACCACAAAATCTAAGTGGGAACAACAATGGGGAAACAAGATTATTGATAAAAAACGAGTACAAGAAGTTTACCTCAAAAATCCCCTCGAAAATCCTCTCCAAAACCTCCCAAGTCCGAGTTCAAAATGTTGAAATGAGACTAAAATCGCGAACCCTTGTTTTTAAACATTCTGCCCAGGCTTTTCGCACCTGCGACCACTTATCCGCACCTGTGGGACCGCTTCTGCGAAAACCACTTAAGTCACTGGGATCGCACCTGTGCTCCAGGTCTCGCACCTGCAGAGGCACTTCTGCGGCCCTTTGTCCGCTTCTGCGGAAACAACCAAACCTTCAAACTTTGCACATGCGTCCTTCTCGCCGCATCTGCGTCCTCGCAGGTGCGGAAGGAATATCGCACCTACGACCACTGCCTTCTCTACCTAGCCCGCTTTTGCGTCTCTCTTCCCGCTTATGCGGGCTCGCACCTGCGGTGCTCACTCTGTAGGTGCGGTTACACCAGTAGCAGCAATACTTCAGCTGCTTCACCAACTCAAAACCAAGTCCGTTAACCACCCGAAATCAAGCCGAGGCCCTTGGGACCTCAACCAAACATATGAACAAGTCCTGAATCACGATACAAACTTAGTTGAATCCTCAATTCACCTCAAACAATATCAAAAACACGAATTGCATATGGATTCAAGCCTAATGAACTTTGAATTTTTCAAATTCTACAAACGACGTCGAAACCTATAAAATCTAGTTCGATTGACCTCAAATTTTGCACACAAGTCACAAATGACACCACGAACCTACTCTATCTTTTAGAATTGGAATCCGACCCCGATATCAAAAAGTTCACTCCCGGTCAAACTTTCTAAAATTCCAACTTTCATCGTTTAAAGACTTATTCTACTACGGACCTCCAAATCACAATCCGGATGCGCTCCTAAGTCCAAAATTACCTAACGGAGCTAACAGAACAATCAAAATTCAAATCCGAGGTTGTTTACACATAAGTCAACATCCAGTTAACTTTTTCAACTTAAGCTCTCCATTATGAGACTAAGTATCTCAATTCATTCCGAAACCTCTCCGGACCTGAACCAACTAACCCGATAAGTCATATAACAGCTGTAAAGCACAAATGGTGTAGAAAATAGGGGAACGAGACTACAACTCTTGAAATGACCGGCCGGGTCGTTACATATTTATATGTTGTAAAATCGATTAATTGGTATATTATTTGATAGTATGCATGAAATTATGTGAAAGAATTATGTAACATATTTTATATGAAGATGATATTTATATGGATATACATATGTTAGTTTGATAAGAATAACATATCAAACTGTTGAAAAGTTTAGGGGTTATAATGGTTTAGTTAGAAGACCATTTGAAAAGAAATTATAGTACATAAATTTTCTACCCTTATTTTAGAGATGAAAATCTTCGTGATTTTCTATTGCTGCTTCGAGATTAAAATCTGCGTAATATTTTACTTGTTCATTGAGGTTAAAGTTTTCGTGACTTTCTACTCATTTTAGAGATTAAAATCTTTGTGATTTTTTACTTTAATTTAATATTCGGTTTGAAGATTAAAACTTCACAGTTTATTAATTTTGGTTGTGTCAGATTGGTTTGAAGATTAAAAACTTTACCGTTTATTAATTCTGACTCTGTAGTGACACAAATAACAGTTCATGTGGTTGGATCTACAAAGTTACAAGGGTGGTGAATATAAATCTCATTTTGAATAAATATATTTGAAAACTAATATTATTCATCAAACAATTGCCCCTTACTCGTCATAATTCAATGGAATTACGAAAGAAAAAAAGAAGGTAAAAAAAGATGATGAATTGCCTTGGTGATATGTTCTGATTTACCTTAGAATCTGCTGGGGGAAGCTATGTTTTCGGCTAATTGAATATTCAATCAAGTTCCCCATAGTAAAAAAGCAATCCATTCCATATGAAAAATGGAAAGGAATGAAGGTCAGCTTTAAATATTTTAAAGTGTGAGGGTTCTTAGCTAAAGTGCAAGTTTCTAAACCCAAAAGGGTAAAGATCGGACCTAAAATTATTTGATTGCATATTTATAGGATATATAACAAATAGTAAGGCATATTATGTTTTGGTTTATAAATCAGAATATCCCGGCACTCATATTAATATAGTGACTGAATCAAATAATGTTGAATTCTTTGAGAATAATTATCCATATAAAAAGGAATGTGAGCCGTCTAGTGAAAAGCGACCTCGAGAAGAAGCAAAGAAAAATATATTTAATTAGGAATATTCAAGATGTAGTAAACGTCAAAGGACAACTACTTCCTTTGGACAAGTTTTGCTGATATTCTTATTGAGAAATGAGCGTCAAACGTTTAAAGAAGCAATGTCTTCCTCGGAAGCACAATATTAGAAAGAGACAATCAATAGTGAGATAGAATCCATATTAAGTAATTATACCTGGAAATTGGTTGATCTTCATCCAAGAGATAAACCTTTGGGTTCTAAGTGGATTTTCAGAAAGAAAATGAAAGCTTATGGTACTATCGACAAATATAGGGCAAGATTAGTTGTCAAAGGGTTTAGACAACGAGAAGGTCCTGATTACTTTGACACATACTCGCCGGTAATGAGAATTACATATATTCGGGGTGTTAATATCGTTAGCTGACGTGTATGGACTTGAAATCCATCAGATGGATGTGAAGACGACCTTTTTAAATGGAGATTTGGAGGAAGAATTTTATTTGGAACAATTTGAAAGGTTCATGGTTCCTGAAAAAGAAAGGTGTGCCGAATTGTCAAGTCACTTTACGGACTAAAACAAGCACCCAAATAATGGCATGCAAAATTTGACCAAACAATATTGTCAAATGGTTTCAAAATTAATGAGTATAAACAAATGTATTTACGTTAAGAATACTCCAAATAATATAGTTATTGTTTATTTATATATAGATGATATGTTGATAAAATATTTAAAATATGGGGACTTTTCTCTTATGCATGACAAAAGCAAATGTTAGACGTAATGTCTAAATTATTTAGAAGAGCTAAATGATATGATTATTGAACCCCATGAATCCTTATTGGATATTGATACGGTAGTCAATGAATTCATTACTTGTTCAATCTTGTGATGACTAATGAGGAAACTAAATTCGAAATTTATTTACGTGCCTTTCCAGAAATGATGTGTTCTTTCTTGAACATTTATAATGTTTAGCTCTTTTATGAAAGGGTGTCACCTAGAAGGCTGTGACTTTTCATAAAAGGTGTGTTTGTACGTTTTGTATAGACATGACTGTTTATGAACGTATGTATTAATACATTGGTCTATAATGTGGTGAACCAATTGATGAAAATGACAAAAATCTATAACAAGCTGAATTTGTTTCATGAATGAAGGTTGTATAATTTGCACATCATATAGACTTGTATTGTATTTTGATATAAGAATAAATATCATAAAAATGCTATAGAAAAAAAAGCAGAGTGGTTGCGGAACGTGTTATATATTAAAAGGTTGTGGCAAAAAATGATGCTAACCATTCCAGATGTTGTTATAATATAATATTACTAAATTAAGTGTATTCAATAATATGATATTCACTAGAAAGTCAAGACGTATTAGTTTACGACATAAAAAAGTTTGCATGATCATGAATCTTGGAATATTTGAAATATACTCAGTTATGCTTTGCATTACAATTAATATCCCGCGATAATGGAGGGGTATAGTGATGCAAATTAGATCATCAGTTCAATTGATTTTAAGTAGTCGGTGTCTTGGAATCTTTTAAATTAATGTATATTGCCCGCTCTCTAATGGAGGTTGAGTTTATAACCTTAGACAAGGCCAGTAAAGAAGATGAATGGCTCCAAAATTTCTAGAAGAAATTCAATCTTAGCCCAAAATATTAGCACATATATGCATACATTGCGATGGTCAAGCGATAATAGGAAGGCTGGGACCATTATGTATAACAAAATATCTTATCATATATGACGAATACATAAAATCGCTAGGCAAATACTCTCTAGGGAATTATCATAATTGACTAAGTGAAGTCAAGCGATAATGTGTCGCATCCACTTGCAAAAAGCCTAACTAGAGAAGTAGTTGAGAGATTATTGAGGGAATAAGACTATGGCCGAGTCATTGTGGCAGTAACTGCCATGACCCAATTTCTCCTATAGGCCGTGATGGCGTCTAACGTCGCCGTTAGGCAAGCCTACGGTGAATTTATTACATGATTACTTCTTTTAACAGTCTTGCAAGTAATTAAGTTCCATGAATTTAAAAAATTGTGAAATAGAGAGTCAAGTGAATAGAATGAAAGCATCTGAATGCACTCATAAATAAGTAAATACTCCTAAATCATAAAGTCTACTAAAGTGTGTGCCAAGATCTAGTGTCACAAGTGTATGAGCACTAATAGATTATACAAAACTCTAGCCACTGTCTGAAATAAAAATAGACAGAAATAAATGTAAAGGAGAGACTCTAGGTGCTGCAGAACGGCTTAGGAATGCAACTCACCACTAGGCCTCGGGATATTTGGGATGCGCGCTGGTAATACCGCCAGATGCACCTATCTCAGATCCTGCACGATTAGTGCAAAAGTGTAGTGTGAGTACATAAATAACATGTACTCAGTAAGTATCAAGTCTAACCTCGAAGAAGTAGTGACGAGGGGTCAACTTCGACAGTTACTATGGGCTAGCAATATGAATACAAGAATTCCAAATAAACATGAGTTATGTAATTAATAATAATAAAAATTAACAAGTTAGCAAATAATTCTTTCACAAATTAATAAGTTCCAAATAAATTTCCGTCATTGATAAATGTAACCTCACAAGCCACAAAATAATATCAAGTATGATTAGGCTCTGGTATTATTAAGCACGATTTATGTCGAGGTCGTACGACCCGATCCAGAATAACGTGTACACTGTCGAGGGACATACGACACGATCCATAGATGCATATATCTACCGACGAGGCATTCGGCCCGCTCCACAAGAAGAGAGGATACTTTATAAGCATTTAACTTAAACGTTATAACAGGGCTGGTAAAAATTATAATAAAATTTCCATTAATAGTCAAGTAGTCCGCTAAAAATTCAAGTAAGTGAAATTCGGTCTTTTACAATTCCTCTAATAAGTTCTAATATAATTTGGGCACTTCAATTAACAAGTAGGGTGCAAATATTTCAAGTAATCCATGATTTGGGTCCTAAGCTACCCGGACATTAGCATGAATAGTAACTACGCACGGACTCTCTTCACCTCGTGCATACGTAGCCCCTACAATTAGAAGCAAATATTAATTTAAATCACCTATAGGGTAAATTCTCTCTTACAAGGTTAGACAAGAGACTTACCTCATCGCAAGGCTCACTTTTCGGTCACAAATTCACTCTAAAGCCCCAACTCAGTGCCGAACAATCCAAAACTAGTCAAATAATATGTAAATTAATCAATACACATTCAAAAGTTCATATTCTAACTATTAGAGTGATTACCAAACTCCAATTGAAGGATTCTTAAAATGTATCCCCTGGTCTACGTGCCCGGATTCCGAAAAGTTTCGAAAAAGTTGTTACCCATAACCTCACGAACTCAAATATATAATTTTTACTCAATTCCGTAGCCATTTTTGTGGTTAAATCCCATTTTTATCAAAACCCAATATTATTCATCTAAACCCATAATTTTCACAATTTTTTCATGTTAAAATATACCGATGATCTTTGTATTATACTCACATTGCATAGAAATTACATATCTCAATTAGCTAGGTGGAAATCCCCATCTTTGAAGCTCCAAAATCGCCCAAGAGTGTAATAAATAAACTCAAAATAGCCTAAGTCCCGTTTTAAAAAGACCACTCTGCCTCCAGAGATTCCGCACCTGCGGTCACTAGGCTGCATCTGCGGCATCGCTTCTGCGGACCAAGGTCCACTTCTGCGGAAGTGCCTAAGGCTGGCTGGCTTCGCTTCTGCGGACAGGATCCCGCTTCTGCGGTCCCGATTCTACACTTGCTTCCCCGCTTCTGCAGACCACTGTCCAATTCCCAAAGCCACTTTTGCGGCCACAAGCTCGCATCTGCGGGCTCGCTTTTGCGGCGAGAGCGTTGCACCTGCAACCCTATTCCTCTTTTGCGATCGTCTTCTTTGCACCTGTGCCTACGCAGGTGCGGTCCCTTCGCCGCTTCTACGATCACTGGGCAGCCTGTTCTGTGCCGGTTCTGCGGTCAATGGTTTGCTTCTGCGAGCTCGCATCTACGGCTAGACTTTCGCATGTGCGATTACACCCGAAGCTGGGTGCTTCAGCCATTTTCTCTAAGTCCAAAACTTGGTCCGCACCACGTCCGATTAACACCCGAGCCCCCCAGGGCCCCGCCCAAACATACCAACAAGTTGGAAATCATAGGACAGACTCACTCGCACCCATGAAACACGGAAAACAATATCAAAACTAAGATCACACTCCAAACCTAATTGAATTAACTTATGAACTTCAAGTTCTTCTCACTTACTCCGAACGCGTGACACCTACTTAAACCACTCAAAATGATACCAAATTTTGCGTGTAAGTATTAAATCACCATATAGAACCATTCCCCATATGAGAATCCCAAACGTACCTCGATAACACCAAATCCTACTTCAAACCAAATTTAAAGAATTATAAAACCTCAAATGTGCCAACTTTTTCTATTAAGCGCCGAAACGCTCTCGGGTCATTTGAAACCCAATCCGAACATACGCCTAAGTACAAAATCATCATACAAACCTATTGGGATCATCAAATCCCAGTTCCGAGGTCGTTTACTCAAAACATTGACCAAGGTCAAACTTAGCCCCCTTTGCCAACCTTAAGGAACCTAGTGTTCCGATTTCAACCCGAACCCTTTCAAATCTCAAACTAACTATCCCTGCAAGTCATAAAATAGTAAAAACACATACGAGGAGTCTTATTTAGGAGAACGAGATCTAGAAAGAAAAACAACTGGTTGGGTGGTTACATTCTCCACCTATTAAACAAACGTTCGTCCTCGAACGGGTCTAGAATCATACCTGGAGTGATGAATAAGTGCGAATATATGCTCCGTATGTCCTCCTTGGTCTCCCAAGTTGCCTCCTCAACTGGTTGACCCCTTCACAGAACCTTTAATGCAGAAATCGTCTTGGACCTCAACTGGCAAACCTATCTGTCAACAATGGCAACTGGATCCTCCTCATAACCCAGGCTCTAATCTAACTGAATCATGCTAAAGTCTAACATATGTGACTTGTCGGCATGATACCTCCGGAGCACAGAAACGTGAAAAATCGGATGAACTCCTGATAGACTGGGAGGTAAAGCAAGCTCATAACAAACCTCTCTCACTCGTCTCAACACCTCAAATGGACCTATGAAGCTTGGGCTCAACTTGCCCTTCTTCCTGAACCTCATGATTCCCTTCATCAGCGAGACGTTCAAGAGAACCTTCTCGCCCACCATAAATGATAAATCACGCGCCTTCTGATCAGCGTAACTCTTCTGTCTGGACTGTGCTGTGCGGAGTCGCTCCTGAATTAACTTTATCTTTTCTAAGGCATCCTTCACCAAATCAGTACCATATAACTTAGCCTCGCCGGGCACAAACTACCCGATGGGAGAACGACATCGCCGACCATATAAATCCTCAAATAGAGCAATCTCAATGCTGGACTAATAATTGTTGTTGAAAGCAAACTCGGCCAAAGGCAAGAATTTATCACCCTGCCCTTCGAAGTCAATCCCACATGCTTTGAGCATATCTTCTAAGATCTAAACTGTTCGCTCCGACTGCCCGTTGATCTGTGGATGAAAGGCTGTGCTGAGCTCAACCCGGGTCCCCAACTCACTCTGTACTGCTCTCCAGAAATGCTAAGTAAACTGAGGGCCTCTATCTGATATAATGGAGACAAGCACACCATCCAACTGAAAAATTTTCTGAATATAAATCTGGGCCAACCTCTCTGAAGAGTACGTGGTTACAAACGAAATGAAGTGTGCCGACTTGGTCAACCTATCGATAATGACTTAAATTGCATCAAACTTTCGCAAGGTCCGCGGCAACCCACCTACGAAATCTATAGTAATGCACTCCCATTTCCACTCAGGTATAGTCATCTGCTGGAGTAGGCCGCCTGGCCTTTGATGCTCATACTTAACCTACTGGCAATTTAGACATATCGCGACATACTCGACTATGTACTTCTTCATCCGCCACCACCAATAATGCTGTCTCAGGTCGTGATACATCTTCGTAGCACCTGAATGAATATAATACCGAGAGTTTTGTGCCTCCTATAGAATCTTCTCCCTCAATTCATCAACATTAGGAACACATAGGCGACCCTGGAGTCGCAGAACATCATCCTTGTTATATCCCATAATTTAATATTAGAATTAGTCGTAGTAATCCATATGAGCTAGAAGGGATTAAGACCATTCATGAGATTATAGAGGATTTGTGACTATATTATTGTAAGAATCCGTAAGTTTAACAATATTAATACCGTTAGATATTATGTTAATGTGGTACTTTCTTTTAAGTGGAGTATTTTAGTAAAAGTTTTATAAGTATAATTTTGGATAGTTACCATTATTACTATTTTCGATTATGAAAAATTATACACATAATATAAGAAAGTTTATGAGATTTTCTTTATTTTAAAGATAGAAATTACTTTCTCACAAGAAAAGAAGGTTATCTTTTTACCATTTTAAGAATTAAGCGTACGGAAATTTTTATTCTTTATATGAGATTAGGAAAATTATAAGTTGAGAAAATATATGTATTTTTACATGGATGATTTAATAAAATAATAGTGTGCTGTATAAAGTGGGTTAAAAGTGAATAGTAATTTGAGATAAGTTTTAATTACATGGGTAATTGGTTAATTATCGGGCAACGGGTCATTACCTAATTAATTAGGATCTTGGATAAACCTAAGAGGCAAAAACGTGGCAGCCATGCAATAGCTATTAGATGACTCTTAAATTAAAGATTTCAAGATGGCACTTTGAGAAGGTTGGTACCTAAGTTAGCACTTTAGACAATTCTAATATGAATTCCAACATATTGCACGTCAAAATAAAAACAAATGATCTTTTGAGTTTTAACGCATGGGAAGAGAAAATATGTTTGGAAAGGGAGTTTACTTTGCTGCAAACTTTGTGGGTATACTAAGCCAAGAACTAAGAATTTCTCCTCCAGAATTTGAAAACGTAATTTTGCTTCAACAAAATTTCATACGAAATTATACTGCATATTAGCAACGGAATTTTGCGGTTCTAAAGGAGTACGGTATAATCTTTCTCAAAAGAATCGACTCAGGTAAGTTAAGGTTAATCCTTCTTTCTTTTGGCATGATCTAAGTAACGATACGTAAACGTAATGTTATTTCATAAATGGTTCTACTCTTAGTAACTAAGTAAATCTACGTTATTCATTCCTGTAAAGTTATATTCAAGTATGTTTAAGTATGTTGCTAAGTCTATATTGAGGCGTACGATAAAGATGTTAATGTTTATAATATAGTGATACATGCATCTTCATGCATTTACCACCGTGCTACGGCCGGTTGGGCAGTTACTATAGGTTGGGCAGTTATGTATCATTATTTACCGCCGGTTAGGCAGACATGCATATTCATTTACCATCGAACTACGGCTGGTCGGGCAGTTACACATTTACCACCGAGCTACGACCGGTTGGGCAGTTACATATTTATCACCGAGCTATGGCCGGTCGGACAGTCATGTATTTACCATCGAGTTATGACCGGTAGGAAAGTTACACATTTACCACCGAGCTATGGCTGGTTGGGCAGTCATGCATTACCACCGTGCGAAGGCTGATCGGGCAGTTATCACTGATCAGTTGGGCAGTCATGCATCATACGATATGGATAATTGAAATAATCTCAAAGAGAAGCATTATATTTGTAAGTATAATAAGTATGCATATGCGGTGGCACTTCAGAGATTCAAGTTGACTCTTATATGTCTTTAATTAATGTTGACTTACTGTTATATTTCAGTTCCGTCTTACATACTCAGTACATTATTCGTACTGACATCCTTTTATTGGGGACGCAGCATTCATGCCTGCAGATATAGATAATCAGTTTGACTAGCCCTCATAGTAGACGAGATTGGCATTCAGCAAATGATCGGTAAGACTTCACCTTATTCGGAGTGCAGCCGAGTCTGTGAGTCATCATGTCAAAGTTTTACCACACACTTATAGGTAGGTCGGTACCCTGTCCCATTTGATATCAAATAATCTTAGAGGCTCTGTAGACAGAGGTTCATTTTGTACAGTATGTTATAAGCCTTGACGGCCCATATGTATTCATGTTTTAAGAAAAATGATTCAGTGATACAGTGTTTTCCCACTTACGCTTGTACATTATGAGTTTTGGCCATGTTGGCCCATGATAGTTACAAAAGGAATGAGTTCGGTCAACTTGACCTATGTCTGTTCTAGTTTTGGTCGAATGATCATGAGTTACATAGTGGTTCGCTCGGGCCAGCATGACACCGGGTGCCAGCCATGCCTCACCAGGTTTTGGGACGTGAAAAAGTGGTATCAGAGCGGGTCGTGTCCTAGGAAGTGTACAAAGCCGTATCTAGTAGAGTCTCACTTATGGCTGTGTTGCGCGCCACATTTATAATTGAGAGGATATAGGGCATTTAGAAAATGTTATCCTTCTTTTGTTTCCAAATCGTGTCATAGAGCTGAGTCGTAAGAAGTCAGTATGAAGCTTTTTCCAGATTTTGTATGCACCAGAGGTGCATGTATCACAGTAGAGCTTTAAGGCGTAATATGGAAGGAAATTTATGAAAGAAACAGATGATACGTTGCGATATTGAAAGGTAAGTAATGTAAATGTGAAGAAGATACGAGATATTCAAGTACAAGAGATTGTGAATAGTCTAGACTTCAGATAGAGGTTGAGTTTTGTTTAGTTTACAGAGGAGACCCTAGAGAAAAGTTTTGTAAATCTCTAAGAGTTAACATTCGAGGGCGAATGTTTTAAAGGGGGTATTGATGTTACATCCCGTAATTTAATATTAGAATTAGTCGTAGTAATCCATATGAGATTATAGAGGATTTGTGACTATGTTATTGTAAGACTCTATAAGTTTAACAACATTGATACCGTTAGATATTATGTTAATATGGTACTTTTTTTTAAGTGGAGTATTTTAGTAAAAGTTTTATAAGTATAATTTTGGATAGTTACCATTATTACTATTTTCGAATATGGTAAATTATACACATAATATAAGAAAGTTTATGAGATTTTCTTTATTTTAAAGATAGAAATTACTTTCTCACAAGAAAAGAAGGTTATCTTTTTACCATTTTAAGAATTAAGCGTACGGAAATTTTTATTCTTTATATGAGATTAGGAAAATTATAAGTTGAGAAAATATATGTATTTTTACATGGATGATTTAATAAAATAATAGTGTGCTGTATAAAGTGGGTTAAAAGTGAATAGTAATTTGAGATAAGTTTTAATTACATGGGTAATTGGTTAATTATCGGGCAACGAATCGTTACCTAATTAATTAGGATCTTGGATAAACCTAAGAGGCAAAAACGTGGCAGCCATGCAATAGCTATTAGATGACTCTTAAATTAAACATTGCAAGATGGCACTTTGAGAAGGTTGGTACCTAAGTTAGCACTTTAGACAATTCTAATATGAATTCCTACATACTGCACGTCAAAATAAAATAAAATAAATGATCTTTTGAGTTTTAACGCATGAAAAGAGAAAATATGTTTGGAAAGGGAGTTTACTTTGCTGCAAACTTTGTGGGTATACTAAGCCAAGGACTAAGAATTGCTCCTCCAGAATCCCCAGCTACACGATATATGTTTGAAAACGTACTACATAGTAGCAACGAAATTTTGCGGTTCTAAAGGAGTACGGTATAATCTTTCTCAAGAGAATCGACTCAGTTAAGTTAAGGTTAATCCTTCTATCTTTTGGCATGATCCAAGTAATGATACGTAAACGCAATGTTATTTCATAAATGGTTCTACTCTTAGTAACTAAGAAGGTTTACGTTATTCATTCCTGTAAAGTTATATTCAAGTATGTTTACGTATGTTGCTAAGTCTATATTGAGGCGTACGATAAAGATGTTAATGCTTATAATATAGTGAGACATGCATCTTCATGCATTTACCATCGTGCTACAGCCGGTCAGGCAGTTACCATCGGTTGGGCAGTTATGTATCATTATTTATCGCCGGTTGGGTAGACATGCACATTCATTTACCACCGAGCTACGACCGGTCGTGCAGTCATGCATTTACCACCGAGCTACGGCCGGTTGGGCAGTTACATATTTATCACCGAGCTACGGCCGTTCGGGCAGTCATGTATTTACCACCGAGTTACGGCCGGTAGAGAAGTTACACATTTACTACCGAGCTATGACTGGTTGGGCAGTCATGCATTACCACCGTGCGAAGGCCGGTCGGGCAGTTACCACTGATCAGTTGGGCATTCATGCATCATACGATATGGATAATTGAAATAGTCTCAAAGAGAAGCATTATATATGTAAGTATAATAAGTATGCATATGCGGTGGCACTTCAGAGATTCAGGTTGACTCTTATATTTCTTTAATTAATGTTGACTTACTGTTATGTTTCAGTTCCGCCTTACATACTCAGTACATTATTCGTACTGACGTCCTTTTGTTGGGGACGCTGCATTCATGCCTGCAGATATAGATAATCAGTTTGACGAGCCCTCATAGTAGACGAGATTGGCATTCAGCAAAGGATCGGTAAGACTCCACCTCATTCGAAGTGCAGCCGAGTCTATGAGTCATCGTGTTAAAGTTTTACCACAGACTTATGTGTAGGCCGGTACCCTATCCTATTTGATGTCAAATAATCTTAGAGGCTTTGTAGACAGAGGCTCATTTTGTACAGTATATCAGAGGCCTTGGCAACCCATATGTATTCATGTTTTAAGAAAAATAATTCGGTGATACAATATTTTTCCACTTACGCTTGTACACTATGAGTTGTGTCCATGTTGGCCCATGATAGTTACAAAAGGAATGAGTTCAGACAACTCGACCTATGTATGTTCTAGTTTTGGTCGAATGATCATGAGTTACAGAGTGGTTCGCTCGGGCCAGCACGACGCCAGGTGCCTGCCACGCCTCACCAAGTTTTGGGGCGTGACAATCCTCACCGAGAGTAACCTCCTTTGTGCCACCTTATAGTACCGTATCTCTGAGAACCAACAAGTACGATCATCAAAATGGCAAGCCTTAATCTGCGTGAATAGTGAATACTGAGCAACGACACATGCAAGAACTCGGCTGGGCTCTGAAATATCCAACCTCACAAGTCTGTTAGCCAAGGACTGAATGTCCAAAGCTTGTGGCCTCTTCTCTGCTGAAATAAATGCCAAACTACCCATACTCTCTGTCTTTCAGCTCAAGGCATCCGCAACTACATTAGCCTTGCCTGGATGATAAAGGATGGTAATATCATAATCCTTCAGTAACTCAAGCCACTTGTGCTGCCACAAATTGAGATCCCTCTGCTTTAACAAGTTCTGCAAGCTGCGATGATCGGTGTAAACCTCACAGGACACCCCTTAAAGATAATGCCTCCAGATCTTAAGAGCATGAATAATTGCGGCTAACTCCAAATCATGTACATGGTCATTCTTCTCATGTGGCTTGAACTGACGTGAAGCATATGCAATAACCCGTCCCTCATGTATCAATACACAACCCAAACACATGCGTGAAGCGTCACCAGGGGCAGATTTAGTGGGGCGGAAGGGTGTTCATCTGAACACCCTAACCAACCGGTCATTTTGACTTTTCCTCATCTGAACTACTCAACTCATAAGCATGCCACCACTGATAAGATGCTCCTCTAAGCTAAAAGGTGGTAAAACAAACTTCACTCATCTCCGCTACCCCCATAGTACGGAGAATACGATTACACTCCTCCAAAAAACCCTGAGCATCGTCTGTAGCCAATCCACTAAAGGTAGGTGGGTGGTACTTCTTGTACCTCTCAAGTCTGAGTTGCTCCGCCTCAGAAGTGGCTATCCTAGTCTCATGCTGAATCGGAGCTACCGGCAGCATAGGATTGAACTATGGGCCAGATTAACCTTGACCCTCTGCTCAGGAGTGCGGGCTGCGGGAGTCTGTGCCCCTCCCCCGGCTTGAGATGTGGCGGGAGCTAATGGAATCAATCCAGCCTGAGCTAAGGTGCTGAACATGCACATGAACTAGGCTAGAGTCTCCTGGAGGGCTGGCGCAGCAATAGGAATCTCTGGTGCCTGCCCTCCAGCTGGAACTGCTGGGGGATCATCTGTCGCAGCTCACGCAGGTGCTCTGGCTACACCGCGTGCTCGTCCTCTACCCTAGCCCTAGCCTTCTGGCAGCTCTAGCAGGGGGCACGGGTGCCTAGTCGTCAGATCTCCCGGTTCGGGTCCTCACCATCTGTGAGAAAGAATAGAATATAGAATTTTACAATTTCATGCCGATAACTCGCACAACAAGGAATCAAAAGAAGTATGATTGTTACTAACAGTTCCATAACCTCCCGAAGATAAGTATAGACGTCTCCATACCGATCTGCGAGACTCTAATAAACCAGCTTGTGACTCATGACACCTATGAACCTAGAGCTCTGATACCAACTTGTCACGACCCAAATTTTCCCTTCGTGAATCGTCGTGACGACACCTAGTCTCTACGACTAGGTAAGCCTAACACTTGCAAAAATGAAATGAAAAACACAAAAATTAACAACCATAACAAATATTTTAAATAAGCAATTCAGATGCCGCTCGGCATATACAATGATCAACTCTCAAAATATACATAACACTCCTAAGACTCGGAACACCGGAAGTCACAAGCTTCTACGAAGTTCTAGCTGTTCTATACCTCAATGTCTATAGAAATAAGAGAAAAATTAACATAGGGGATAGAGGGGGACTCCGAGGATCTGCGGGCGCGGGCAGCTGTACCTTGAAGTTCTCGAAAAAAATAGTGGGGACTACAACTAAGGATGATAATGGCAAAAGTAACCTAGATCTGCACAGGAAAAACATATGTAGGAAATGGCGTGAGTACACCACAATGGTACCCAGTAAGTGCCAAGCCTAACCTCGGTCGAGTAGTGACAAGGTCAGGTCAGGGCCCTACTGGTATATAATAAATAAGCAGGAGAGTATAACAATATAATAAGAGACTAGAATTTAAACAAAAAGAACATAGAAAAGTAGCAACGCATAACACAAGGATAAACAACAGGGGTTCTCCCGAGATGCCGTCTCGTAGTCCCAAAATAAAAGTGCAAGAAGTTCTTCGAGGTACCGCCTCGTAGTCTTAAAAGTAAATATGTAGGGAGAACTCCCGAGGAACTGCCTTGTAGTCTTAAAAGTAAATGTGTAGGGAGATATGCCGATGAGCCGCCTCGTAGTCTCAAAAATAAATATATAGGGGGATCTCCCGAGATACCGTCCCGTAGTCCAAAAGTAAATACGCAGCTCAAACAAATGAATATAACAGATACAACAAGAAAACCTAAAATTTAGACTAAGTACAAGTCAAGAAAGAAGCAGGATTTACTAAACATGCTGCAAAGAGTTCAAATAGGCAATTAGGAAACGTAAACATGCTATTCTAGCCTAACAGGATAACTACACATGCTAGTATATTCAGATAAGATGAAAAATAGGCTATTACTCGGTAAAAAGAAGTCAGGTTTTTCCACAAATAGCATGTGTACGCACTCATCACCTCGCGTTACACGACGCTCACATATCATAACAACACCAATTCCTAAGGGGATTTAACCCACACAAGGTTAGGCAAGCCACTTACCTCGAACGAAGCTTAATCAATCTGTAACAATGCTCTTTCCACGAAAATCTGACTCTGAATGGCCCAAATCTAGCCAAAATCAATTACATATCATAAATATGACTACAAGGAACTAATGTAGCTACTGAAATCAAAGCTAAAGCAAGAAATTTGAGAATCGCCCCAAAAAGTCTACTCGGGCCCACGTCTAGGAATCGGGTAAAAGTTACAAAATATGAACATACATTCACTCACGAGTTCACTAATATAAAAATCATCCAAATTTGATGTCAAAATCCCAATCAAAAAACAAAATCTTAGTTGAAGAACTTCTTCCCATTTTTCCCCAATTTTCAACTCAAATCCTAAATTTAATGACCCAATTAATGATCGATTAGTGTGATATATCAAAAATCAAGTGTAGAATCAATACCCAATCGATGTCTATGAAAATCCCCCGAAACCTCGTCCAAATTCGAGCTCCCAAACTCAAGTTTTGATAAAAATGGCCAAACCCTCGTTTTTTGAAATGATATAAGTCTGCCCAGTGATTCCTTAATCACAGTCGTAGAACTAGCCTCGTGATCGCGAAGAACAACTTCGCTGCCCTAGGATTTAACCCTACGCGAAAATGTAAAACACCAAGTGAACACGATGTACTGGCTCTTAGACTTACATGATCGCAAGTTGTTGGGGCACGAGCTCCAAAATAAGAACCAGTCTCTCGATACCTCTTGGTCTCTCTCTCCTCTCGGTCTCGGGCAATCATGCCCTCCAATCTCCTAGAAATACTCACAACCTACTGGTAAGGAATATCCATCTCTAGCTCCCGAAACATACAAATCCTGATACTGGGGTGGAGTCCCTCAATAAACCGACGAACCCTTTCTCGAACTATGACAACCAAGGCCGGTGCATGTCAGGCCAATTCACTAAAGCGGACTGCTTATTCTAACACAATCATAGCACCCTGGCACAGCCGCTCAAACACCGTGTTCCATAAGTCCCTAAGGCTCCGAGAGACATACTCTCTCAAAAACATGTCCGAGAACTGAGTCCATGTAAGTGAATTCCCTAAAATAAAACTTTCCGTATGTGCTTTTATTGATTTATGACTTATGGGGATGGTTGGTTCGGTATTTGGAAGTATTTGGGTTGAAATCAGAACATTTGGTTCCTTAAGTTAGCCTTAAAAGACCAAGTTTGACTTCGGTCAATATTTTGAGAAAATGATCCCGGAATCGTGATTTGATGGTTCCAATAGGTTCGTATGATGATTTCGGACTTGGGCGTATGTTCGAATCGGGTTTTGGATAACCCAGGAGTATTTTGGCGCTTAATAGTGAAAAATCAACTATTTGAAGATTTAAAGTTCTTTAAATTTGGTTTGGAGTAGGTTTTTGAGTAATTGAAGTCCGTTTGGAATTCCGAGTTTGGAAATAGTTCCGTATAGTAATTTAAGACTTGCACGCAAAGTTTTATGTCATTCCGAGTAGTCTAAGTATGTTTCGGCGCGTTGGTAGTAAATTGAAGAACTTGAAGTTATTAAGTTTGAATCAATTTGGTTTGGGGTATGATTTTTAGATTTGATGTTGTTTTACATGTTCCGAGAGTTCGAGCGGGTCCGTTTTATGATTTCAAACCTGTTGGTATGTTCGGCGGGGCTTCGAACATTAACCGGACGAGGCTCGGACAAATGTTTGAAATTTTGAGCCAAAAGCTGAAGCTTCCAGTTTCTGCTACAACCGCATCTGCGCTTGGGAAGTCGCAGATGCGAGATCGCAGAAGCGAGCTCTAAGTCACAGATGCGAAAAAAGGAGAGGCCGGCACTGACCGTAGAAGCGACCAAGGAAGCGCACCTGCGAGCCTGTAGGTGCGAAGACCAGGACCGCAGAAGCGGAAAGGGCGTAGGTGCGAAGGGCTTAGCCACAGAAGCGGGACCGCATGTGCAGTCATAGCTCCGTAGGTGCGAAAACACTATTGGACAAAATGGTTAAAAAGTCGGGGCTCAGACATTTTGAGCCCATTTTTCCTCCATTTCCGGGCGATTTCCTAGCTTTTGAGAGGGGGATTTCAACTAGCAATTGGAAAGTAAGTTAATTCTACATCCCTTGAGTTAAATATATAGATTATGGGTAGATTATAGCTAGTAAATCTTAGAAATCTAGGGTTTAGGTGAAAAACCTAGATTTTTATAAAAATGAGATTTTAACCACGATAATAGTTATGGAATTGGATAGAAATTATATATTTGAGTTCTTGAGATTATGAGTAACGTTTTCATCTGAAAATTTTCGGAATCCGAGGCACGTGGGTTCAGGGTGAATTTTAGGAATTTTACCATTTTTGGATAGGATAATTTATTTAATAGATGAATTTCAAATTATTGAGCATATATTAATTATTTTATATAATATTTGGATAGTTTCTGATTTTTCGGCGCCGAATCGGGAATTTTACGCGACACGGTAATCAGAAAGTTGATATTGAGACAAGGTAAGTCTCTTGTCTAATCTTGTGAGGGAAAAATTACCCCATAGGGATTAAATTAAATAATTGTTGCTAATTGCGGGAGCTACGTACGTACGAGTTGACGAGAGTCCGTGCGTAGCTACTATCAATGCTAAAGTCCGGGTAGTTTATAACTCAAAGCATAAATTACTTGTGTAAATTGTATTCGTTATTAATTAAATTATTTGATGTATATATTGTGAATTGTTATAAAAGGTAGTAAAAGATGAATTTTTTTTCATATGCTTAAATTTTGTTTAAATTAATTAATTATTGAAATAAATTATTTATCCTCTCGAATCAATCTTGCAATAAATACTCTCATTCCGGAGGTACATAAGAAAATGTCCTCCTTTCTTGTGGATCGGGCCGAACGCCTCGGTAGGATAGATGCATCTATGGATCGTGCCGTTAGTCCTTCGGCAGTGTACACGATATTCTGGATCAGGCCGTATGATCTCGGCAGAAATCGTGCCTAATAATAATAATAATAATTACACGATGCTTTGATAGTTTACTGTAGCTTGGGAAGCTAATTGATAAATTAGAAATTTATTGAAATTGAAGGGATTTAATTAATGGTTTGGAAGTTATTGAAATTGGAAGAATTTCATTATTTCTGCTGGTTAAATAAATTATTGTTAAATTCTGTGAACTATGTTGATTTTGAAATTTTAGTTTTATTTCAAATATTATTATTGACCCATATTGAGTGTCAAATTCTGCCATCTCGTCTCTACCACTTCGAGATTAGGCTTGATACTTACTGGGTACACGTTGTTTACGTACTTATACTATACTTGCTGTACTTTTTGTGCAAGATCTGAGACAAGTACTTGTGGAGGACCTATGATCACACATCCTCGTTATCCAGAGGCGTAGTGATGAGCTGCTCTTTTGAGCCGTCCTGTAGCTACTAGTGTCTCTCCTTGTATTTTCGTTCTGTCTATTTTATTTCAGACAGTATTTGGAGTTTTGTATAATCTACTAGATGCTCATACACTTGTGACACTAGGTTTTGGCACGCATATTGGTAGAATTCGGTGTTTTATTATTTTTCTTGGATTTAAATCTAATCGATATATGTTTAATTTATTCGTTGGCTTGCCTAGCTGTAGTGTTGGGCGCCATTACGACCTATAGGTGAAATTGGGTCGTGACACACCCTTCGTCGAAAAATTACACTATTTATATAGGGGTAATTTCTTTATTTACGTATAGATATAATATGTTAAACCCCCTTGACACAAGTCAAAAGCTTTGCTTAGTGGTCAATGGTGTTCAGATTTTGTAGAATGTCTCAGGTTCAATTCCGTCAGCTACAATCTAATTCTTTTTACCTCAGACATTGTTTTTAATTTTAAAGAAACCAAACGACGTTGTTTCATTTCGTCTCATTTAATATGCCCCCCCCCCCCCAAACATGACTGACTTTGGGTTAAAATCCCTAAATCTCTCCTCGTTGCCTTACTAGCTCACTCCACTCCTTCTCTCTCTTCAATCTCTCTACCTTGCTGCTACTTCTTGCTATTCTTCTGTCATGGTATTGGCATCCCAGGTAAATTCCTTGTTCTTTCTAACTTTTTCAGAATTTTAGTAGTATTTTATTGGTTATTCTTAATTTAGGTTAATGACTCTTGTTTGTTATTTTTTGATTCTTGAATCTGTAGACTTTAATAATATAAATTATTTAGTTTTCTACTACATTTGCTTTGATAAACTTATGGAAAATAATTGCTGATTTGTTTTAGAATTGAGATACTTTTGACTCGATCTTTGGTGATAATTACTGATATTTTATTCCCTTCTGCTGCATATGTTACAATGATTAATAAAAATCTAACAAAGCTAACAATTTGACTCGATCTTTGGTGATATTTGCTGATAAACTTTAGAATTGAAGTCTTTGGTGAATTATATGAACATTAGATTGAGCACTTAAGTCTTTGGCTAACCCTTCTTTAAGCTTAGTTCGATACAACATTCATATATCAATTTTTCTAACTACATTCCTACTTTATAATTCAGTCTCAAAATTCAGTGAAGAGATATTTTACCAAAGCACCAAAACCAAATTTGGCATCTCATACCCAACCTATCCAGGAAGAGAATATCAACCATTTAGAAGTACCATCTTCTAATGAATTTGGTTTGGATTCTTTAAAGTTTTACCCGAGGGAAAGAACTCAAATCTTAGATTTCCATCCAAATCATCGTGATGTTATTATAAGAGAATACCTTTGACAAGGTCCTTGTTAACCTCGGCCTTATAACTTAGCATGAAAACAACTAAATCAATTGTAGCAATCATGTTCATGTAATCACAAGGTGATTAAGCATGTTTCATATAAAATACTTCCTCAAACTAAGGCCTATTCATAAGCCACACATAGCATATGTGTACACGCTTGTTACCTTATGTACACAGCGCTTTTCATATAGCACGAATTATAATTAAGGACAAACACTAATTGCTATTGCATCCGTTGAAAGAGCTTTTTCAGCGATGAAGTTTATCAAGAATGACTTATGAAGTCGAATGAGTGATGAGTTATTTAGCGATTGTTTGGTGACTTATGTAGAAAAAAATATGTTTGATAGTATTTCTAATGATGCTATTATTAAAACATTTCAAGATATGAAACCTCGTCGAGTGTAGTTGTAATAATGTACTTAGTTGTTTTTTGTTGATCTCATTAGTCATTAGGTCCTTGTAACTAAAACAAGACTTGTTTTTTGTATTTTCTCTTTTGAAAGTCTTGTTACTATGATCTGTTTATCTTAACACTATGTTTGTGTTGAGAACTTCTCTTTCTATTAATGAAATATGTTAGCATCTATTTTTTTTTGGTTGGCTAGCTTCATTATGTATTTGATTTTTAAAAATTTTGAACCCCCTTGGCAAATATCCTGCCTCCGCCACCGAGCGTCGCAATACACGGTATACATCCCTGAACCGGAAGGAAACACTAACCGTGGTGCTGAAGTCAATGCGGTCTTGAGTTTCTGAAAGCCCACCTCGCAATCATCGGACTATAGGAAAGGAGCACCCTTCTGGGTCAATCTAGTCAACAGTGCTGCAATAGATGAGATGCCCTCTACAAACCGATGATAATAACCTGCTAACCCCAGGAAGCTCCTGATCTCAGTCTCTATGGTAGGACGAGGCTAACTCATAACTGCTTCGATCTTCCTGGGGTCTACCTTAATACCCTTGCCTGATACAACATGCCCCAAGAATGCCATAGAATCTAACCACAACTCACACTTGGAGAATTTAGCATATAACTCATGTTCCCGCAAGGTCTGAAGCATCACTCTCAAATGTTGCTCGTGCTCCTCCATGCTACGTTAGTAGATCAAGATGTCATCAATGGAGCCAATGAAAAACAAATCAATATAAGGCATGAACACATGGTTCATAAAATCCATAAATACCGCAGGGGCGTTAGTTAAACCGAAAGACATCACTAGAAACTCATAATGGCCATATCTTGTCCGGAAAGCAGTCTACGGAACATCCGAATCCCGAATCTTCAACTGATGATAACCTGATCTCAAGTCGATCTTAGAGAACACCCTGTCACCCTGCAACTGATCGAACAAATCATCAACACGCGGCAACAGGTACTTGTTCTTGATAATAACCTTTTTCAACTAGCGGTAATCAATGCACATCCGCATAGTCCCATCTTTATTCTTCATGAATAACATTGGTGCACCCCAAGGCGATACACTCGTCCTTACGAACCCTTTTGCTAGCAATTCTTCAAGGTGCTCCTTCAACACTTTCGAAGCCAGGTGGTACAGTGGGATGGCTATGGGTTGGCTATGGGTTGGGTACCTAGAGCCAAATCAATATAGAAATTGACATCACGATCTGGTGGCATGCCTGGAAGATCAGAAGGAAACACATCGGAGAACTCCCAGACCATGGACACTGAATCAATCGCAGTATTCTCTGTAGTTGTATCCCGAACATAGGCCAGATAAGCAAAACAACCCTTCTCGACCATATGTCAAGCCTTCAGAAATGAAATAAACCGACTAGATGTACAGATATACGAACATTTCCACTCCAATCTAGGCAACTCTGGCATCGCTAAGGTAACTATCTTGGTGTAAAGATCCGATAGGTCATCTTATGTTTTAGAACATAATTTTGCTTTTTGAAGCCTTAAATATCTCATTTTAGCCTTTCTCGATTTGCGTGCACAGTCCGAGTATTTTTTCGGAAAGTATTTATGTTAAAAACTGAGAAAATATGAAATTATTTCCTTAAAATTTATTTGAGTTGACTTCAGTCAACGTTTTGAGCAAACAAACCAGGATTCATGTTTTGATGATCCCGATGGCCCGTATCGTGATTTGGGACTTGGGCGTATGCCCAGAATAGAATTCGGAAGTCCATAGCCTGAGTTATTGCACTTTGTTTGAATTTGAAAGTTACAGGCTTAATGACTTTGAAATGTTTGACCAATGTTTGACTTTTTGGATATCGGGTCCGTATTTTAGTTCTGAAATCCGATATAGGTCCAATACTATATTTATGACTTGATTGTCAAATTTGGTGAGAAACGTAGTTGGTTTGACGTGATTCGGACGTCCGGTTGTTAATATAGCAATTTTAAAGTTTCTTGAAAATTTCATTTGATTTTGTGTCCGATTCATAGTTCTTAGTGTTATTTTGTTGATTTGATCACGCGAGCAAGTTCTTATGATGTTTTTAGACTTATGTGCATGTTTGGTTTGGAGCCCCGAGGGCTTGGGTGAGTTTCAGATAGGCTACAGAGTGGTTTTGACTTAGAAAACTCGGTTGGTTCTCCAATTTCTGCTAACTGGTGTCTGATCTCGCAATTGCGAGATCAGTGTTCGCATTTGCGAATATTCCCCAATCCTGACAGGCTCGCATTTACAAAGAGGCCAGAGTTCACATTTGCGAACAATACTTCGCATTTGCGAAGTGGGACTGGGGCAGGCTTGGTCGCATTTGTGATCAATTTGGTCACAAATGCGGAAGATCAATGTTCGCAATTGCGAACAAGTCATCGCAATTGCAATGAAAGAAGAGATGGGAGGACTTCACTTTTGCGACTGTTTTTTCGCATTTGCGAACCCCAGGTCACAAATGCGACATCTGCAACTGATTAAAATTTGACTTAGACGGGATTTTGGTTCATTCTGTCAAATTTTCAAAATAAGAAACCCTAGAGGCGATTTTTCATAGAACCTTTCTCCCCTAAATAATTGGTAAGTGATTCTAAACTAGTTTCTTTCAATATTTCACTACATTTCCTAAGATTTCAACAAAAAATCTTGTGTTTTCATGCTGGAAATTGGGGGTTTTGGGTAGAGTTAGGAATTTTTGTCAAATGCAGATTTAGACCTCAAATTGAGGTCGGATTCCAAAACAGATTACATAACCGCGCTCGTGAGTGAATAAGTGTTCATATTTTGTGACTTTTATCCGATTCCGAGACGTGGGCTCAGGAAGGCTTTTTAGGGTGATTTTCTAATTTCTTGATTTAGCTTTGATTTCATTAATTATATTAGTTTCTTATAATTGTATTTATGGTATGTAATTGATTTTGGCTAGATTTGGGCCATTCAGAGTCAGATATTCGTGGAAAAGGCATTGTTACCGATTAATTGAGCTTGGTTCGAGGTAAATGGCTTACCTAACCTTGTGTGGGGTAATCTCCCTTAGAATTTTGTACTGTTGTGATATGTGAGCGCCGTGTATGTGAGGTGACAAGTACATACACATACTATTTGTTGTAAAACCCGATTTATTTTACTGAGTAGCAACCTGATTTTCCTTTAATTTGAGTTATACTATTTAAATGAGTATTAGTCTGTTTCATTCTTAATTGAGCTATTCTAATATGTGTAGTTATCTTGTTTAGTATAATATCGCATGTCAACGTGCTTTAACTGCTTATTTGAACTCTGTGAAGCATGCCTTGTTGATTTCCTATTTTTCCTTGTTCTGCATCAGTATAACTGTAGAAATCTTGCTGTTAACTATTGTATTTATCAGTTTAAGCTGTGTGTTTACTTTTGAGACTATGAGGCGGTTCCTCGGGATTTCTCCCTGCACATTTACTTTTTATACTACAAGGCGGTTCCTCGGGAGTTCTCCCTGCACATTTACTTTTGTGACTACGAGGCGGTTCCTCGGGAGTTCTCCCTGCACATTTTCTTTTGAGACTATGAGGTGGTACCTCAGGAGTTCTCCCTGCATATTTACTTTTGAGACTACGAGGCGGTACCTCGGGAGTTCTCCTTGTATATTTACTTTTGCGATACCTCGGGAGTTCTCCTTGTATATTTATTTTGGGACTACGAGACGGTATCTCGGAAGATCCCCTATTGTTTACCCCTGTATTGTAATGCTATTTTTGTTGTGTTTTCCTTTTGTTAAATTCCAGTCTCTTAATATAATGTTATATTTCCCTGCTTTATTTATTATATACTAGTGGGCCAGACCTGACCTCGTCACTACTGGACCGAGGTTAGGCTTGACACTTACTGGGTACCGTTGTGGTGTACTCATGCTACTCTTCCACACATATTTTTATGTGCAGATCTAGGTATTTCTTATCAGCCCCGCTATTAGCTGAGAGTGCTTGCTACTGTACGGAGACTTCAAGGTATATTTGCCACGTCCGCAGACCTCGGAGTCCCCTTCTTTTCTCCCCTATGTCAATTACCTTATGTACTTCTTTTATTAGACTCTGGTGTATAGAGATACTAGTTTCCTCCTGTTGCTTGTGACTTATGATGTTCCGGGTTTTGGGAAGACTGTGTATTTATAGAGTATTAGTTATTGTACATACTGAGCAATATTGTTACTAGTTATTCAGTTATCCACTGTTGTTAGTTGCCAAGTTTTACTTTCAATTGTTATTTTCCGTAATTTGTTAGTCTTACCTAGTCGTAGAGACTAGGTGTCGTCACGACGTTACAGAGGGAGTTTGGATTGTCATAAAGTGGTATCAGAGCCCTAGGTTTATAGGTATAGTGAGTCACAAGACGGTTTATTAGAGTCTCGCGGATCGATACAGAGACGTCTGTACTTATCTTCGGGAGGCTATGGAACTGTTAGGAAAAATTACACTTCTTTGATTCCTTTTTGTGTGAAATTGTTGACTTCAAAATTTTAAACTTATGTATTCTATTCTCTCACAGATGGTGAGGACACGTAGAGACGGATCTGATGACCAGACACCTGCTCCCCCTACTAGAACCGCAGGAGGCCGTGGTCGGGGTAGAGGCCGAGGACGTCTACGCAGTGCAGCCAGAGCACCCACGCGTGTTGCGACAAAGGAGCCCCCTAGTAGCTCCAGCTAGAGGGAAGGGACCTGAGGTTCCTGTTGCTGCACCAGCTCTCCAGGAGACTCTAGCCAGTTCATGAGCATGTTCAGCACCTTAGTTCAGGCTAGATTGATTCCACTTGTACATGCCACATCTCAAGCCAGTGGAGGAGCACAGACTCCCGTTGTCGGTACTCCAAAGCAGCGGGTTTATGTCGACCAGGTTTCAGAGATTTTACTGATGTAGCCAGTAGCTCCATCTTAGCCCGAGGTTAGGGCAACAGTTTCTCAGGCGAAGCAACTCAGACTTGAGAGGTACAAGAGGTACCACCCCTACCTTCAGTAGATTGGCGTCAGAGGATGTCCAGGATTTTCTGGAGGAGTGTCACTGTATTCTCTGTACTATGGGCGTAGCAGAGTCAAGTGGGGTTTCTTTTACTGCATTCCAGCTTAGAGGAACAACCTATCAGTGGTGGCGTGCTTATGCGTTGAGTAGTCCGACTGAGGCACCTTCACTTACATGGACTCAGTTCTCGGACATTTTCTTGAGGGAGTATGTTCCCCAGAGCCTCAGAGATGCATGTCGCATGGAGTTTAAGAAGTTGCGCTAGGGTGCTATGACTGTGTCAGAGTATGCAGTTCGTTTCAGTGATTTGGCCCGACATGCACCAACCTTGGTTTCCACAGTTCGAGAGAGGGTTCGTCGTTTTATTGAGGGACTCCACCCACTATCAGGATTAGCATGGCCCGGGAGTTGGAGATGGATATTTCTTACCATCAGGATGTGAGTATTGCTAGGATATTGGAGGGTATGCTTGCTCAGGAGAGAGAGGAGAGGGAGGCCAAGAGGTCTCGAAAGCCTGACACTTATAGTGGTACTCGTGCCCCAGTTGCAGTTCATCATGGTAGGGGTTATGTGAGTCGCCCCGTTCATCCAACTCGTGCAGTCGCCAGTGGTATTCCGATCACTTCTAGGCCCACAAGAGCCTTATTATGCATCGTCAGTGTCTAGCGTGCCTCCTGCATGGGGTGCTTTTAGCGGTCAGTCCAGTAGACCTGGCCCGAGCCAGTCACAACGTCCATACTATTTGAGTGTGGTGACACTCGCCATATGGTGAGAGATTACCCCAAACTTAGGAGAGGTGCACCTCCACAGACTTCTCAGGCACAGCGTGTTCCATCGGGTCCTCAGGCTATGATTACAGCACCAGCTACCGCCCCACCTGCTCCGCCAGCTCGAGGTGGAGGTCAGAGAGGTCGAGGTTGCCCTAGAGGAGGAGGCCAGGCCAGATATTATGCTTTTCTGACTTGTACAGAGGCAGTTGCTTTTGGCTCTGTTATTACAGGTATTGTTCTGGTCTGTCATAGAGACACGCCAGTCTTATTTAATCTAGGCTCTACTTATTCCTTTGTGTCCTCTTATTTTGCCTCGTATTTGGGCGTATCTCGTGATTCCTTGAGTTCCCCTATTTATGTGTCTACTCCTGTGGGAGATTCTCTTGTTGTGGACCGCGTGTATCGGTCGTGTTTGATTGCTCTTAGTGGTTTTGAGACCAGAGCCAATTTATTGTTGCTTAGTATGGTAGACTTTGATGTTATCTTGGGCATGGACTGGTTGTTGCCCCATTATGCTATTCTTGATTGTCACGCTAAGATCGTGGCATTGGTTATGCCAGGATTATCGCGATTAGAGTGGAGAAGTACCTTAGAGTATACTCCCAGCAGAGTTATTTCATTTCTAAAAGCTCAACGAATGGTTGAGAAGGGGTATGCCGCGTATCTAGCTTATGTGAGAGATGTCAGTATTGATAGCCCTACAATTGAATCAGTCCGAGTAGTGAGGGACTTTCCAGATGTGTTTCCAACTGATCTTCCCGGCATGCCGCCTGATAGAGATATTGACTTTGGCATTGATTTGTTGCTGGACACTCAGCTTATCTCTTTTCTTCCATATCGTATGGCTCCTCCTAAATTGAAGGAGCTGAAGGAGCAGTTATAGGAGTTGCTTGATAAGGGCTTCATTCGGCCCAGTGTATCCCCTTGGGGGTGCTCCTATCTTGTTTGTGAAGAAAAATGATGGTTCTATGCGTATGTGTATTGATTATCGCCAGCTAAACAAAGTTACAGTGAAGAAAAGGTATTCATTGCCTCGTATTGATGATTTATTTTATCAGCTACCGGGTTCCAGGGTATTTTCCAAGATTGATTTACGTTCCGGCTATCATCAGTTGAAGATTCGGTAGCCAGATAAGCCGAAGACTACTTTTAGAACTCGGTATGGTCACTACGAGTTCCTTGTGATATCATTTGGGCTGACCAATGCCAGTAGCTTTTATGCACTTGATGCACAGTGTGTTCCAGCCTTATCTTGACTCTTTCTTCATTGTGTTTATTGACAATATTATGGTGTACTCCCGGACTTGGGAGGATCATGAGCAGCGCTTAAGGACTGTGCTTCAGACCATGAGAGAAAAGAAATTATATGCAAAATTTTCAAAGTGCGAGTTTTGGCTAGACTCAGTGGCATTTTTGGGTCACATAGTGTCGAGTGAGGGGATCAAGGTAGATCCAAAGAAGGTGGAAATAGTGCAGAGTTGGCCCAGACCATCCTCAGCTAAGGAGATCCGGAGTTTTCTTGATTTGGCGGGGTATTACCGTCGATTTGTAGAGGGTTTCTCATTTATTGCAGCACCTATGACCAGGCTGACCCAAAAGGTTGATCCATTCAGATGGACATAAGAGTGTGAGGAGAGCTTCCAGAAACTCAAGACAGTTTTAACTACAGCCCCAATATTGGTATTGCCTACAGGTTCGGGGTCTTATATTGTATATTGTGATGCGTCGCGGATTGGTCTCGACGCGATGTTTATACAAGACGGTAAGGTGATTTCCTACGCGTCCAGACAACTGAAGGTGCATAAGAAAAACTATCCTATCCATGACCTTGAGTTAGCAGCTATTGTTCATGGCTTAAAGATTTGGCGGCACTATTTGTATGGTGTCCCTTGTGAGATCTACACCGATCACCGGAGTTTGCATCATCTATATAAATAGAAGGATCTTAACTTGCGTCAGCGGAGGTGGTTGGATCTTCTTAAGAATTATGATATCACCATTTTGTACCATCCCGAGAAGGCCAATGTGATGGCTGATGTTTTGAGTCGCCAGTTAGAGAGTTTGGGGAGTTTAGCTTAACTACCAGTAGCAGAGAGGCCATTGGCGTTGGATGTTCAGGCCTTACCCGGCCAGTTTGTGAGATTGGATATTTCTAAGTCGAGTAGAGTATTGGCTTGTGTGGTCTCTCGGTCTTCTCTTTATGATCATATCAGGGAGCGTCAGTTTGATGACCTCCATCTACTTGTCCTTAAGGACACGGTTCAGCACAGTGATGCTAAGGAGGTCACTATTGGGGATGATGGCGCATTGAGGATGCAGGGCATGCTATGTGTGCCCAATGTAGATGGGTTGTGTGAGTTGATTCTCCAGGAGGCTCATAGTTCGTGGTACTCCATTCATCCGGGTGCCGCAAAGATATATCAGGACTTGAGACGGCATTACTGGTGGAGAAGAATGAAGAAAGACTTAGTGGGATATGTAGCTCGGTGTCTGAATTGCCAACAGGTAAAGTATGAGCATCTATGGCCAGGAGGATTACTTCAGAAGTTAGAGATTCCGGAGTGTAAATGGGAGCGGATCACTCTGGATTTTGTTATTGGACTCCCACGGACTCAGCAGAGGTTTTATGCAGTTTGGGTAATTGTGGATAGGCTGACCAAGTCAGCTCATTTCCTTCCTGTGATGACTACTTATTCTTCTGAGTAGATGGGTCGAGTTAATATCCGCGAGATCGTTAGGCTTCCTGGCGTACCGATATCCATCATCTCTGACTGGGGTACGCAGTTTACAACACGGTTCTGGAGGGCCGTACAACATGAGTTGTATACTCGAGTGGAGCTGAGCACAACATTCACCCTCGGACAAACGGGCAGTCCAAGTGCACAATTCAGATACTAGAGGATATGCTCCGTGCGTGTGTGTTAGATTTTGGAGGTTATTGGGATCGGTTCTTGCCACTTGCGGAGTTTGCCTACAACAACAATTATCAGTTGAGCATCCAGATGGCACCGTATGAGGCTCTGTATGGTAGGCGGTGTTGGTCTCCAGTGGGTTGGTTCGAGTCGGACGAGGCTAGATTATCGGGTACAGGCTTGGTTTAGGATGCTCTGGAGAAAGTTAAGGTGATTCAGGATCGACTTCGCACAGCCCAGTCCAGATAGAAGAGTTATGCGGATTAGAAGGTTCACGATGTCGCATTCATGGTTGGAGAGCAGGTCTTGCTCGGGTGTCACCTATGAAGGGTGTTATGAGGTTCGGAAAGAAGGGCAAGCTGAGCCCAAGGTTTATCGGCCCATTTGAGGTGTTGCGACCTGTTAGGGAGGTTTTTTATGAGCTTGCCTTGCCTCCCAGCCTAGCAGGAGTTCATCCAGTATTCATCCTGGCGAAACCTTGTGCTAGCAACTCTTCAAGGTGCTCCTTCAACTCTTTCGAAGCCAGGTGGTATGGTGGGATGGATATAGGCTGGGTACCTAGAGCTAAATCAATACAGAAATCAACATCAAGATCTGGTGGCATACCTGGAAGATCATATGGAAACAAATCGGAGAACTCCTGGACCACGGGCACTGAATCAATCACCGGAGTCTCTATAGTAGTATCCCAAGCATAGGCAAGATAAGCAAAACAACCCTTCTTGACCATGTGTCCAGCCTTCAGAAATGAAATAACTCGACTAGATGCACTGATATACAAACCCTTCCACTCCAATCTAGGCAACTCTGACATTGCTAAGGTAACTGCCTTGGTGTGATGACTCTATAGGTCATCTTATGTTTTAGAACCTAATTCTACGCTTTGAAGCCTTAAATACCTAAATTTAGCCTTCCTCGATTTACGTGCACAGTCCGAGTATTTTTTTCAAAAATCTTTTATGTTAAAAACTGAGAAAATATGAAAATTTTGCCTTAAAATCAATTTGAGTTGACTTCGGTCAATGTTTTGTAAAAAACGGACACAAATTCATGTTTTGACAGTCCCGATGAGCCCATACCGTGATTTGGAACTTGGGCGTATGCGTGGAATCATATTCGAAAGTCCCTAGCCCGAGTTATCGCACTTTGTTGGAATTTGAAAGTTAAAGGCTTAACGACTTTGAAATGTTTGACCAATGTTTGACTTTTTTTATATCGGGTCCGTATTTTGGTTTCAGAACCCGGTATAGGTCCAATACTATATTTATGACTTGTCTGTCTAATTTGGTGAGAAACGGAGTTGGTTTGACGTGATTCGGATGTCCGGTTGTTAATATAGCAATTCTAAAGTTTGTTAAAAATTTCATCAGTTTGACGTGAAATTTGGTGAGAGACAGAGTTTGTTTGACGTGATTGGAGTTGGTTTGACATGATTCGGACATCGGTTAGTTTTGTGATTTGATCGCGCAAGCAAGTTCGTATGATATTTTTAGACTTGTGTGCATGTTTGGTTTGGAGCACCGAGGGCTCGAGTGTGTTTCGGATAGGCTACAGAGTAGTTTGGACTTAGAATACTCAGCTGGTTCTGCAATTTGTGGTAACTGGTGTCTGGTCTCGCCATTGCGAGATCAGTGTTCGCATTTGCGAACATTCCCCAATCCTGACAGGCTCGCATTTGCGAGCAAATTCTTCACATTTGCGAAGAGTACCTGGGTCAGCATGAGTTCACATTTGCGATTAAGAGGTCACAATTGTGGGGAGGCCAGAGTTCGCATTGTGAACAATACTTCGCATTTGCAAAGTGGGGCTGGGGCAAGCTTGGTCACATTTGCGATCAATCTGGTCACAAATGTGGAAGATCAATGTTTGCAATTGCGAACAAGTCATCGCAATTGAGATGAAAGCAGAGATGGGAGGACTTCACTTTTGTGACTGTTTCTTCGCATTTGCGGGGTCGCAAATGCGACATCTGCAACTGATCAAAATGGGACTTAGACGAGATTTTGGTTCATTCTCTCAAATTTTCAAAACAAGGAACCCTACACGCGATTTTTCAAAGAATCTCCCCCTAATCATTGGTAAGTGATTCTAAACTAGTGTCTTTCAATATTTCACTATATTTCCTAAGATTTCAACCAAAATTCTTGTGTTTTCATGGTGGAAATTGGGTCGAATTAGGGATTTTTGTAAAATGGGGATTTAGACCTCAAATTGAGGTCGGATTCCAAAATAAATTAAATAACCAGGCTCGTGAGTGAATGAGTGTTCATATTTTATGACTTTTACCCGATTCCGAGACGTGGGCCCAGGGATGCTTTTTGGGGCGATTTTTCTAATTTCTTGGTTTTCTTTAATTTCATTAATTAGACTAGTTTTTTATAGTTGTATTTATGGTATGTAATTGATTCTGGCAAGATTTGGGCCATTCGGAGTTGGTTATTCGTGGAAAAGGCATTATTACCAATTGATTGAGCTTGGTTCGAGGTAAGTGACTTGCCTAACCTTGTGTGGGTTAAATCCCACTTAGGATTTGGTTCTGTTGTGACATGTGAGCTTCGTGTACGTGAGGTGTCGAGTACGTACACAAGCTATTTGTTGTAAAACTCGATTTATTTTACTGAGTAGCAACCTATTTTTCCTTTAATTTGAATTAGGTTAAAATGAGTATTAGTCTGTTTTCATTCTTAATTGAGCTATTCTAATATGTGTAGTTATCCTGTTTAGTCTAATATCGCATGTCTACGTGCTTTAACTTCTTATTTGAACTCTATGAAGCATGCTTAGTTGATTTCCTGTTTTTCCTTGTTCTTTATCAGTATAATTGTAGAAATCTTGCTGGTAACTGTTGTATTTATCGGTTTGAACTGTGTGTTTACTTTTGAGACTACGAGACGGTTCCTCTGGATTTCTCCCTACACATTTACTTTTGAGACTACGAGGCGGTTCCTTAGGAGTTCTCCTTGCACATTTAATTTTGAGACTACGAGGCGGTACCTCGGGAGTTCTCCCTGCATATTTACTTTTGAGACTACGAGATAGTACCTCAGGAGTTCTCCCTATATATTTATTTTGGGACTACGAGACAGTATCTCGGGAGATCCCCTCCTATTTACCCCTATGTTGTACTGTTATTTTTGTTGTGTTTTCCTTTTCTTAAATTCCAGTCTCGTGATATAATGTTATATTCCCCTGCTTTATTTATTATTTACCAGTAGGGCCTTGACCTGACCTCGTCACTACTCGACCGAGGTTAGTCTTGGCACTTACTGGGTACCGTTGTGGTGTACTCGTGCTACTCTTCTGCACATGTTTTGTGTGCAGATCCAGGTACTTCTTATCAGCCTCGCTATTAGCTGAGAGTGCTTGCTATTGTACGGAGACTTCAAGGTACATCTGCCGCATCCGCAGAACTTGGAGTCCCCTTCTATTCTCACCTATGTCAATTACCTTATGTAATTCTTTTATTAGTCTTTGGTGTATAGAGATACTAGTTTCCTCCTGTAGCTTGTGACTTACGATGTTCTGGGTTTTGGGAATACTGTGTATTTATAGAGTATTGGTTATTGTACATGCCGAGTGACATTGTTACTAGTTATTCCATTATCCACTGTTGTTAGTTGCCAAGTTTTACTTTCATTTTGTTATTTTCCACAATTGTTTAGGCTTACCTAGTCGTAGAGACTAGGTGCTGTCACGACGTTACAGAGGGAGTTTTGGTCATGACACTTGGCATGGCAATCAAGGATGGCATGATATGGAGATAACCAGTTGTAATGACCCGACTTGTTATTTTGAACATTACGCTCCTTCCAACTATTTGAAGTCTAAAATAGCTTCATATGATGTATTATGACGTGTGTGAATTGTCGGTTTTGATTTTCAGGTATTTCGGGATTAGTTCGGAAGAATAAATTCCATGTTAGAAGCCTTAAGTTGAAAAGAGTTGACCGGAGTTTGACTTTTGAGAAAACGGCTCCGGAATGGAATTTTTATAATGTCAATAGCTTCGTATGGTGATTTCGGACTTAGGCGTATGTACGGATTTAGATTTAGATGCCCGTAGGAGAATTCGACGTATTTTGGCGTAAGTTGGAAAATGAAAGATTTTAAGAAAAAAGTCCACTAAGAGTTGACCTTGATGTATCGGGATTGGACTTCGATTTCGGAAATTTGAATAGCTTCATTATGTCATTTACGACTTGTGTGCAAAATCCGAGGGATCGATTTGTTATATTTCGGCACAAGACCTAACTTAGAACAAGAGTATCTACATATATATATGGTGTTATGTGATGAACAACCTATAAAATGAAAGATCTTCGAGTGTAGTTTCTAACGCTTCAAACCGTTCATCATTTGGACATTTCTACAAGAAGTTATGACTAAATTACCAAAGACTGGCAGAGGAGACTGCGGATGCGAAGCATCCGAGGCTGCATCCGAAAGAGGGGCTGGCAGTGAAGTGCTGCCATAGCATCCGGGGCAGCATCCGAAACCCAAAAATCTGGGCCTATAGATACAATTTCGGGGTTCATTTTTCCCACTTCATTTGGACGAATTTTGGAGCTCTTCTCCACTCTCTCAAGACCACCAACTCCTCTTTTCTTCAAGGTAAGCAATCCCCAATATCTTGATGTTAAATTCCATTATTTCTACACTAGTATTGATGAAATCTATACATAAAATACTTAGATCTTCAAGAAATTTCTTCAAGAACTTAAAGGAGGGTTTTGCAAGATTTCTTCCAAAAAGGTAATCCTACACCATTAGACTTACATTTATGGATATATTATGGGAATATGAGTATGAATTTAAGTATTAGAACTTATGGTATGGTGATTGGAAGCCATATGCTCCCAATTAAAATACATAACCATTGTAGAGATTGAAAGGTGATTATTTGATGGAATTTTGTTGGTTGGGTGTGGATGGATGGTCATGTATGTGATGTTGGAAGTTATGAATTGTTTAAGAATGATGGTGGGATAAATTGTTGGTAAATGGTAGTATTTGGAATAACTAATTCTATGGTTAAGATATGTAGAGATTCATGCCTACTAGGTGCTTGATAAAAAGCCTAAATGACCAAAAATCTGGAAACTTGTTTACTAATATTGGTGCAATTATTTTGCATTATTGTAGATTGAAATTTGTTTAGTGTGGTGGACCATCATAGTATTATTAAGGGGTGAATTTCAGATTTGAGCCGTCCGAAGGTGGCTTCACTCAAGAAGATCATTTAAAACATTGACTTAGTTTCGTCGAGGTAAGTGTCTTGCTTAACCTCGAGTGGGAAAATTACCTCTCAGGCATTGAGTATTATGTGCAAATTATGTAATTGAAATTCATGTACGCGAGGTGACGAGTATGTACTTGGTTTATGTGTGCAAATTTCATTGATTAAAATAATTATACGGCCTTATGTATCAAATTGAAAATTATTGGCAATTATTAAATCCTCTATTTGTCATGCCTAGATCCTTGTTTGTTGAAATTGTTTTTACATGATGATTTGGTATGATTGCCACCTTGATTTTTATGTGAAATATTATTTTGTCGAGTTGTTCGCTTCTGGATATGTTGTTAAGATTTTTGTGCACATTATGGTCGAGCCGTGGGCTCCTTATTGTAGAAAATAATGTATTGTTGATTTCTGTGGCAAGTTGTAATATTTGGGCACTCGATGTGAAATTTGTGATATGTTGTAAGATTTGAGCATCTCATGTACAATCTGTGATATGTTGTAAGATTTGAGCACTTGATGTGCAATTTGTGAAATGCTGTAATATTTGGGCACTAGAGGTGCAAGTTATATTATGCTGTGATATTTGGGCACTTGAGGTGCGATTTGTGAAATATTGTGATATTGATAGGCATGCGGTGAGATAAAGGTGGCTTGAAATGCGTGGCTAGTAGGGGAACTACTAGAAGTCATTGCGGTGATATAAGGTCAGGGTAATGAAACGCATGTGGTGAGATAAGGGTGGCTTGAAACGCGTGGCTAGTAGGGGAACTACTAGAAGTCATGCGGTGTGATAAGGGTGGCTAAAACGCGGGATGCTATTTTGGGAAAATAATTTCTTTAAAATTAAATGTGAAGGCTCCCGCGATGATATAAGTAAATGAGATATTGTGAATTTATTTATGATTTGGGACTAGGAGGCACTACCTCGGGAGTGCCCTGTTAATATTTCTTTATTCATGTTCTTGCCTTGGGTAATTTTGTTTCTTTTAATATGTAAATTCTTGTCTTCTTCCGTGATGTACTAGTTGACTTTATTATTATGTATTTTATGCTCCTAATTGTATTGTGTTGACTTTGGCTTTTAGCACGAGACTCTGAAGAAGTATATTTCTGGTTTTCTTACTGATTTTTGATGATTGAGTTGATTTAAATAAAAGAAATTATTATTATATTTTTAAATTAAATAGTTTTACAACCAAATCAGTAGTTTATCTGATGCTTTGATATAAGTGCAAAGTTATTTTCTTCACCCAAATGATTTATAAAAATAAATTCAATTCTTTGTTGATTTCTTAATTGATTTAAAAACTTTTAAACTCACTTTAGTGGAAACAAATTGATCATGTGGATCTTATATACATTGAGGATATTGGCATGTGAATTGTGGTTGTGATATGAAATGTGGGCACGAGGTGCTGTGATTAAATGATAATGATATTTGGCACGTGAGTTATCTGTGCAATTGAGATATGAAATGAGGGCACGATGTGCCGGAAAAATATAATGATTTAATCATGGGCATGAAGTGCCGTGGAGATATGAAAAATGGGCTGAGACCCGTATTTTTATGATTATGAAATGAGGTGTCACATGGTGATATTTTAAATTGAAGAATTATATTCAAAATATTTATTTGGAAGGATTTTTATTTAGAAAGTATTATATGAAAAAATTGTATTTGAAAGATAATTATTTGAGGAAAATTATATTTGAAAGAGAGTAAATTGGTAGAATTATATGTGAAGGATATTTAATTGAAGAACTTGATTTAACTGAGTGTAATTTTATTAATTAATTGTTGAGCGATATTAAATGGTGATCTTATTGTCTTACTGTGCATATCACTGGTTGAGTTGTTGTTATCATTGCTAGTTATTTTTCAGTACTATTGTATACTGCTATATTGCAAAGGGTATTAGACTAGTGAGTGTCTTGACTGTACCTCGTCTCTACTCCATTGAGGTTAGTCTTGATACTTACTGGGCACCGCTGTGGTGTGCTCACTCTATACTTCTGCATATTTTTGTGCAGAGCCAGGTATTGAAGATAACGGACTTGAGCAGAGTTAAAGCGGGATCGTAAGAATTCAAGGTAGAGCTGCTTGGTCGTCGCAGTTCTTTGGAGTCCTTTCATTTCATTGTACTGTTAACTTGTAATCAAACAATATGGTATATTCGGTCCTCGTGATCATTCTATGTATTCGGTTAGAGTTCGTGACTCAGTACTACTAGTCTTGGGAGGTTGTATATTGTAATTATTTTCGTTGTTAGTTAAAAACAAATGATGATTTCAAAAATGCAATGGAAATCGGCTTACCTAGTCTTAGAGACTAGGTGCCATCACGACGCCTGTAGTAGGATTTTGGGTCGTGACAAGTGGGCTTAAGTATACATCTTAAGATATACTATATATACATGTATATCTACTATACTATACTATATATATATCTAGTATATCTAGTATACTTAGTATATCTTAAGATGTATATATAGTATAGTATAGTATATATATAAGCTATATATATATATATATATACTATACTATACTATATATATATATATATATATATATATATATATATATATATATATATATATATATACTATACTATACTATACTATATTATACTATATGTATAGCTTAAGATATATAAAAAGACAAAAATATTGTAAAGAGATATTCAAATCAATGTGTTATATTTTTATTATAGCATTAAAAATTATGGCAATATCTTTCTTAGTCTTCCTCCCCCTATGGAATGAGCACAACAAGGTGCTAATACTACCATTGAGAAGAAAAAGAAACTAATCAAGATGTGCCAAAATACAAGTTACATATTAATTTACATGGTATCTCTTACAAATTTCATAAATCCTTCAAGGTCCGGAGGAATTTCCGTTGGTGGTGGCAGAAATGAAGCTTGGTCATCACTGCTTCCAGGCGAAGCATCATCCTCCGCAAGTTCAACTAGCATTTCTTCGTAAGCTTCGTCTACCTCTGGTTGTGATTCAGCAAGTCCAAAATTTCTTCTTTCCGAACGGATCCAATCTCTGAAAAGTACTGATTTTTCCAAGCTCTCCCTCATAGACGCTCTATAATCACCGAGTTGAAGTCTTGCTTAACTGAAAGCGCTCTCTGATGCCACTATTGAAGCTTGAATAGTTAAAATATCTCGGGCCATCCTTGAAAGAATCGAAAAGTGTTTTTCTTTGTCCTTCCACCATTCCAAAATATTAAAGGAGCCGTCGGGATTCACTTCCTCAATTCCCTATGACAAATAAACTTCAAGCTCATTTAGTTGTGAAAAATCACTAGTACTAGAACCTTGAGAACCCCTGAACCCTGCCCAAGCACTAAGTGCTCTTACTCCCGCAGTTCTTTTAGATGATTGAGAACTAGAAGAAGAAGGAGTTGGAACATTAGGTCTAGCATGATCTAATACAACTTGATAAGCATTATAAATAGTTTGAACATTTATTTTAATTGAGGCTATTGCGTTCGGAAGTTTAGACAACTCCTCATCTTCAAGTGCTAAACCATTATAAACAGTTTCATACCAAAATTGAGGACCTCCTAATTTCATAGTAGGATTTAGCAATGCAGCAATACCATAAATAGGGGGAATAAGGAAAAAATATTTTTTAAACTTTTTTCTCATGGAATCAATAGCAAGTTGATAAATTTCCCTACCCTCTGAAAAATGATCAAACAAATTTGCAAGTTCTGCAATATAAACTAAACAGTTAGAAATAGTAGGATAATATTGCCCAGAAAATTCATTTGTAGCAATATAAAATTTTTCTAAAAAATCTACAAGCATTTTAACATTAGCCCAATCCGCATTTGTGAGGTGCTCATCATCATCACTTACATGAGCATTAAACGTTGAGTTTATGGGGTATCTATATTCATATGCAACAACTAAACTTTCATACATGTAATTCCATCTAGTTGGACAAGGTTTAGGAACTTTTCTTTCTCTTAGGCCAAATTCATCGCATCTTTTAAAATATTCTCTAAGTCTACTTCTACGGTTTGAATAAAAAAGCCAATTAAGAGCCATTTTAACCTTTTCAATTTCAACATTTAAAATTCGCATACCATCACCCACAATTAAATGGTAAATATGACAAATACATCTAACATGTAAAATATTACTAAATATAGGACTTAGTGTAGTGGTAAGCAAGGCTACATCATTTGTGTTACTAGTAGCATTATCCATTGAAACTGACATTATTTTATCACTAATATAAAAATATCTACAAATATCCGCAATCGTGCTAGAAATAAACTGCCCTGTGTGACGTGAATTAATTATTCTATAAGCAATAATGCGCTTTTGCATTATCCAATGCTCATCAATCCAATGACTGGTAACAGTAAGGTAATCACAGTCATTACCACTTCTACCAATATCAGTTGTAATAGCAAGACGACAATTTATATGAGTAAATAAATAGCGCAAATATTGTTCATATTCATGTTTATATTTATAAATATCACTCTTTACGGTTGTGCGAGGAAAACCTTTATAAGTAGGATTATAAACTTTTCTAATATAATGCACAAAGTGGGGATTAGAAGGAAAACTATAGGGTAAGCACATAACAGTAACCATTTTTGCCAATTCTTCCCGATCTTTTTTTGGATCATAATATAAAATACCACCGGTAATAGTGTTAATTTCCGGTTGAAATTGATTTGACCTGGTACTAAGGTCAGCCTGACTAGGTGCACTTGTCCCCTCAGCCAAAGCTTTCATACGAAAATATCTAGCTTTATCTTAAGGGTGTAGCAATATGTGTCTAGTCAAACTTTCCGTCCCCCCCGACTTCCAACATATTAAAAAACTAACTCTTTGCCACAAGTTTTACACTTAGCCCTATTTTTTTCTCTTAGTTGAGTAAAAAATTGCCAAACAAGAGATGCTTCTACCCGTTTAGAAGGTTGTCTAGAAAAAGTAGGGGCACTAATAGGAGGGTCAGACGGGGGATCATCTGGATTATTATTAGTTGGGTTAACTTCAGGAGCAGGACTAGTGGGTGTATCGTCATCCGGTTGCGTTTCATCAAAATCTATTTCTTCATCATCATTTTCATCAATAGTTGGATTACCATAAAGAGCATTCATATATTCATGGTTTAATTGTTCACCGGGTGCAATATTATGGCAAAAATGACTCTCGGTAAATTGTAATAAACTATTATCGCTATCAAGAATAGGAGGTGTAGGACAGGTAACAGGTTTGGGTCGGGGAGCCGGGGGAAGTGGAGGAGGAACAGGTTGGCCACTAGATTCACCACTCTTCGATTTTCCCTTATTTTTACTAAACATATTTTTTAAGGAATAAGCCATCTTAATTAATCAAGCAAAGTAAATAAAACAAACAAAATTATAATATTAAAACTTAAGAGTTGGAACGAGTTTACCGAATTGACGAACAACTTGTTGGAAATTGATTATCGTTGAAGACTTCAATTCACCAACTTCACAATTATTTCACAAATTGTAACAATAAAGTAAGCAATGGTAGCAATTATAGAAGTAAATTAGAGGGAGATTGTGATAGATTGATGATTTTGTAAGAAAAAATGAAATAATGATGGGGTATTTATAGTTGAAAATAGGAAAAAAGTGTAATTATAAAAAGTTTGGGATTAAAACAAAGTTGAGGGGTTAAATGGCTATTTCATAAATAGCCAACGGCTATTTTTGACAGCCCAACGGCTATTTTTTACAGTCCAACGTTTTTTTTAAAAAAACAATTAGCCGTTGGGCCCGCTAGGCTCGCTAAGGGGACCGGGCCAGTCCCGGTCCGGTCCCGGGCCCTGACGGGCCCACGAGATCGGACCAGGCCCGCTAAAATCGGATCAAACGGTCCTGGCCCGTTTAGTCGTTTGGCCCGCGGTCCCGGGCCTGGACCGGCCCACTTGCTAGCCTTAGGTTCTACGGGTCATGAACGAGTTTAGTAGAGTCTTGTGGATCGGTACGGAGACGTCTGTACTTATCTTCGGGAGGCTACAGAACTGTTAGGAAATTTCCACTTCTTTCATTCCTATCGTGTGGAATTTGTTGAATTCGGAATTTGAGCCTTTGTATCTCTATTCTCTCACAGATGGTGAGGACACGTGCTACCGGGTTAGCTAAACAAGCATCCGCATATACTGCTAGGGCTGCAAGCGCTCGGGGCCGAGTTAGAGGCCGAGGTAGAGGTCAAGGAAGGGCACGTGATGCGACTAGAGTACCTATCAGAGCAACAGTTAAGGAGCCACCAGTAGCTCCAGTTTGGGGACAGGTACTAGAAGCACCTGCTATTACCCCCGGACTTCAGGAGACTTTAGCACAGTTCCTGAGTATGTTTGGTACATTAACTCAGGCGAGATTAATCTCTATTGCACCGAATATTTCGCGGATTGGGGGAGTTGTCCAGACTCCTACCATAACTCCAGAGCAACAAGTTCACGTTGGTCAGATTTCGGGTGTAATACCGGTACAACCTATTATTCTGGTTCGACCTGAGGTCATGCCAGAGACATCGAAAGAAGAACAAAAGAGACTTGAGAGGTTTAAGAGGTATAGCCCACCTACTTTCAGTGGCACAACTACATAGGATGCCCAAGGATTTCTAGAAAATTATCACCGTATTCTCCGCACCATGGGTATTGTGGAAGTGAGCGGAGTTGCCTTTACTATATTTCAATTGTCAGGCGCAGCGTATAGGTGGTGGCAAATCTATGAAGAAGGTAGACCAGCCGATGCAACACCAGCGACTTGGGCTCAATTTTCGGAAATGCTCTTTAAAGAGTTTGTTACCCAGACTCTCCGAGATGCGTGGCATACAGAGTTTGAAGGGTTGCGTCAGGGCACTATGACAGTGTCAGAATATGCTATCAGATTCCGTGAGTTAGCCTGTCATGCACCTATCTTAGTTCCTACAATCAGAGAACGGGTCCGCAGATTCATTGAGGGGCTTGATTATGATATTAAAATATGCATGGCTCGAGAGTTGCAAACTGATTCTCCATTTCAACAAATAGTGGATATTACAAGGAAGATTGAGGGTGTTTTAGGTGAGGAAAGAGAGTCTAAGGAGGCCAAAAGGTCTCGAAGATCTGGAGGGTTTTGATGGATTTTACTCTTCAGCTAGAGCTCATTATAGCGGAGGCTCGAGCAGTTGGTCAGCTCAGTCCGCACATCAGATTACTCGGAGTGCTCCAGTTTACAGTTCTCCACCGATAAGATTCTTACAGTGGTTATTCCAGTTATCCGGCACAGACTCAGTACGAGCAACCGTGACCTCAGAGGGGTTGTTATGAGTGGTGATACTAGGCATATCATGAGAGATTATCCCAAACTTGGGAGGGGTGGATTTCATCAGAACACTCCAGCTACATGCTTTATTCCAGTTGATACTCCACGTGCACAGTCAGCTAGATGTGGAGGACAGGCGGGTAGTGGGCGCCTAAGAGGTGGAGGCCCGACTCATTGATATAATCGATATGATTTGGCTGAGATCGATACACCAGATGGTGTCGTTATAGGTACGATCCTGATTCTGTTATAAAAGGATATTTTCCTTTAATATGATTCGATTCTAAATATTGAGGTGAGACCTCCTATTATGCTCCGCTTATGGGTGAACTTCGTAATTTTTGTGACCCACTTCTATGTTTATCCATGTTGGGAGATTTGAAGATGTGAGTCTGTGTCTGTCATTTATTTTTGTATACCATTGAGGGCTATAAGTCCAAAAGTAATTTTTATTATTCATTACAATGAGTTTAATGTGTTTCGGAATAATTGATTCCAATTTTTATGAATTATATGCCCTACCGGTATGAGGGTTCATTATGTATTGTGAAAACTGTTTATGAAATATATTAAAAAGAAGAAAGAAAGGAAATTAAAATTTCAGTTGGCACAATGTGCAAAATACTTGTGATTCGGAGTTGAGGACGAGATCCTCGCATTTTATATATGATGTCAGATATTTAAACCGGGCTACAAGCTGCGGAGGAAGTTATATAAGGACGAGGTCATTGTGGTGAAATATTTATGAGTTTAAAATTCTCCCTGTGTGAAACTTAATTTGTACCATAATATTAATAGGGAGTCATACCTGTTAGGCTCATCTGATAATTCTTGTATATTTTCTGTGCATATTCAGCCATTTTCATGCTGTAAATATTGAGTTTTAGCCTATGAGATGAGTGCCCAGGTGGCGTTAAATGTGACTCATTAATCCGAGTAACTAATCATGAGGTCTTCATGCCTCACATTCTGTTGTCAGTGTTATGAAAATTCGAAATGAGGTGGTGGTTAATATGAGATTAATTGATGATGCTGGAATTAATTATGAACGGCTTTTAAGACCAGAGATGTGGTGGTGAGGAAACATATGATGTGCTTCATGTCATGATATTATTATGATAATGCAGTGCTTGTGATGCTGAGATTGGTGTTATTGATATATACCTTGTGGTATTTTGTTGGGTTGTAGATGTGTTGTTAGGAGTTGTTTTGGTGTTACTCTGGCAGGTGGATATGCCCAATTACATGGGAGACTCTGCCGAAATTTCTGAAAAATTTGGGAGGATTGTGATTTGCAAAGGAAGAGATAAGTTGTGTTATGTGTTTGAGGGAGAATGATCCTAAGCGGGGGAAAATGTAACACCACAGAAAAAGTTTTGAAGTACTTCAACACTATCAAGAAAATTGAAGTGTGCGTAGGCACGAGTTGCTATAGCCAGTTGAGACTAATACCGTACGTTGTTGTGAAAAATCAGACCTTTTGAAATGTTGGAGTGTAAGAAATTGATCTTACAGTTTACAAATATGGATAAAAGGAATAATCTCAATTGAGATGGTGTTGTCGGGCTTATGTCGAATGTGGTAACGTGGGATCAACCGCGAGTATATGTGTAAAAGTAAAACCATCAATTTGGTAACCTCAGAATAAGTCTTAGCACGTTCGAGGATGAACGTTTGTTTAAGAGGTGGAGAATGTAATGACCCGACTTGTTATTTTGAACATTTACGCTCCTTCCAACTATTGGAAGTCTAGTATAGCTTCATATGATGTATTATGACGTGTGTGAATTATCGGTTTTGATTTTCAGGTATTTTGGGATTAGTTCGGAAGAATAAATTCCATGTTAGAAGCCTTAAGTTGAAAAGAGTTGACCGGAGTTTGACTTTTGAGAAAACGGCTCCGGAATGGAATTTTTATAATGTCAATAGCTTCGTATGGTGATTTCGGACTTAGGCGTATGTACGGATTTAGATTTAGATGCCCGTAGGAGAATTCGACGTATTTTGGCGTAAGTTGGAAAATGAAAGATTTTAAGAAAAAAGTCCACTAAGAGTTGACCTTGATGTATCGGGATTGGACTTCGATTTCGGAAATTTGAATAGCTTCATTATGTCATTTACGACTTGTGTGCAAAATCCGAGGGATCGATTTGTTATATTTCGGCACAAGACCTAACTTAGAACAAGAGTATCTACATATATATATGGTGTTATGTGATGAACAACCTATCAAATGAAATATCTTCGAGTCTAGTTTCTAACGCTTCAAACCGTTCGTAATTTGGACATTTCTACAAGAAGTTATGACTAAATTACCAAAGACTGGCAGAGGAGATTGCGGATGCGAAGCATCCGGGGCCGCATCCGAAAGAGGGGCTGACAGTGAAGTGCTGCCATAGCATCCGGGGCAGCATCCGAAACCCAGAAATCTGGGCCTATAGATACAAATTCGGGGTTCATTTTTCCCACTTTATTTGGACGAATTTTGGAGCTCTTCTCCACTCTCTCAAGACCACCAACTCCTCTTTTCTTCAAGGTAAGCAATCCCCCTTATCTTGATGTGAAATTCTATTATTTCTACACTCGTATTGATAAAATCTATACATAAAATACTTAGATCTTCAAGAAGTTTCTTCAAGAACTTAAAGGAGGGTTTTGCAAGATTTCTTCCAAAAAGGTAATCCTACACCCTTAGACTTACATGTATGGATATATTATGGGAATATGAGTATGAATTTAAGTATTAGAACTTATGGTATGGTGATTGGAAGCCATATGTTCCCAATTTAAATACATAACCATTGTAGAGATTGAAAGGTGATTATTTGATGGAATTTTGTTGATTGGGTGTGGATGGATGGTCATGTATGTGATGTTGGAAGTTATGAATTGTTTAAGAATGATGGTGGGATAAATTATTGGTAAATGGTAGTAGTTGGATGAACTAATTCTATGGTCAAGATATGTAGAGATTCATGCCTATTAGGTATTTGATAAAATGCCTAAATGACCAAAAATCTGGAAACTTGTTTACTAATATTGGTGCAATTGTTTTGCATTATTGTAGATTGAAATTTGTTTAGTACGGTGGACCATCATAGTATTATTAAGGGGTGAATTTCAGATTTGAGCGGTCCGAAGGTGGCTTCACTCACGAAGATCATTTAAAATATTGACTTAGTTTCATCAAGGTAAGTGTCTTGCTTAACCTCGAGTGGGGGAATTACCTCTCAGGCATTGAGTATTATGTGCAAATTATGTAATTGAAATCCATGTACGCGAGGTGACGAGTACGTACTTGGTTTATATGTGCAAATTTCATTGATTAAAATAATTATACGCCCTTATGTATCAAATTGGAAATTATTGGCAATTATTAAATCCTCTATTTGTCATGCCTAGATCCTTGTTTGTTAAAATTATTTTTACATGATGATTTGGTATGATTGTCACCTTGAGTTTTATGTGAAATATTATTTTGTCGAGTTGTTCGCTTCTGGATATTTTGTTAAGATTTTTGTGCACATTATGGTCGAGCCATGGGCTCCTTATTGTAGAAAATAATGTATTGTTGATTTCTGTGGCAAGTTGTAATATTTGGGCACTCGATGTGAAATTTGTGATATGTTGTAAGATTTGAGCACCTGATGTGCAATCTGTGATATGTTGTAAGATTTGAGCATTTTATATGCAATTTGTGAAATGCTGTAATATTTGGGCACTAGAGGTGCAAGTTATATTATGTTGTGATATTTGGGCACTTGAGGTGCGATTTATGAAATATTGTGATATTGATACGCATGCGGTGAGATAAGGGGTGGCTTGAAACGCGTGGCTAGTAGGGGAACTACTAGAAGTCATTGCGGTGATATAAGGTCAGGGTGATGAAACGCATGCGGTGAGATAAGGGTGGCTTGAAACGCGTGGCTAGTAGGGGAACTACTAGAAGTCATGCGGTGTGATAAGGGTGGCTAAAACGCGGGATACTATTTCGGGAAAATGATTTCTTTAAAATTAAATGTGAAGGCTCCCGTGGTGATATAAGTAAATGAGATATTGTGAATTTATTTATGATTTGGGACTAGGAGGCAGTACCTCGGGAGTGCCCTGTTGATATTGCTTTATTCATGTTCTTGCCTTGGGTGATTTTGTTTCTTTTATTATGTAAATTCTTGTCTTCTTCCGTGTTGTACTAGTTGACTTTATTATTTTGTGTTTTATGCTCCTAATTGTATTGTGTTGACTTTGGCTTTTAGCACGAGACTCTAAAGAAGTATATTTCTGGTTTTCTTACTGATTTTCGATGATTGAGTTGATTTATATAAAAGGAATTATTATTATGTTTTTAAATTAAATAGTTTTACAACCAAATCAGTAGTTTATCTGATGCTTTGATATAAGTGCAAAGTTATTTTCTTCACCCAAATAATTTATAAAAATAAATTCAATTCTTTGTTGATTTCTTAATTGATTTAAAAACTTTTAAACTCACTTTAGTAGAAATAAATTGATCATGTGGATCTTATATACATTGAGGATATTGGCATGTGAATTGTGGTTGTGATATGAAATGTGGGCACGAGGTGCTGTGATTAAATGATAATGATATTTGGCACGTGAGTTGTCCGTGCAGTTGAGATATGAAATGAGGGCACGATGTGCCGGGAAAATATAATAATTTAATTATGGGCATGAAGTGCCGTGGAAATATGAAAAATGGGCTGAGACCCGTATTTATAAAAAATATGAAAATGGGCTGAGACCCGTATTTTTATGATTATGAAATGAGGTGTCACATGGTGACTTTTTAAATTGAAGAATTATATTCAAAATATTTATTTGGAAGAATTTTATTTAGAAAGTATTATATGAAAAAATTGTATTTGAAAGATAATTATTTGAGGAAAATTATATTTGAAAGAGAGTTAATTGGTAGAATTATATGTGAAGGATATTTAATTGAAGAACTTGATTTAACTGAGTGTAATTTTATTAATTAATTGTTGAGCGATATTAAATGGTGATCTTATTGTCTTACTGTGCATATCACTGGTTGAGTTGTTGTTATCATTGCTAGTTATTTTTCAGTACTATTGTATACTGCTATATTGCACAGGGTATTAGACTAGTGATTGTCTTGACTGCACTTTGTCTCTACTCCATTGAGGTTAGTCTTGATACTTACTGGGCACCGCTGTGGTGTGCTCACTCTACACTTTTGCACATTTTTGTGCAGAGCCAGGTATTGAAGATAACGGACTTGAGCAGAGTTAAAGCGGGATCGTAAGGATTCAAGGTAGAGCTGCTTGGTCGTCGCAGTTCTTTGGAGTCCTTTCATTTCATTGTACTGTTAACTTGTAATCAAACAGTATGGTATATTCGGTCCTTGTGATCATTCTATGTATTCGGTTAGAGTTCGTGACTCAGTACTACCAGTCTTGGGAGGTTGTATATTGTAATTATTTTCGCTATTAGTTAAAAAAAATGATGATTTCAAAAATGCAATGGAAATCGGCTTACCTAGTCTTAGAGACATGGTGCCATCACGACGCCTGTGGTGGGATTTTGGGTCGTGACACCAGTCCATGCCCAGGATGACCTTAAAGTCGGTCATATCGAGCAACAGAAGATCCGCTCTAATCTCATTACCACAGAATGTAACAATGCAGGAACCATAGAACTGATCCACAACAACAGAATCGTCCACTGGAGTGTACACATAAACATGAGTACCCAAGGACTTACAAGAAACGAGCAAACGGAGAGGAAACATATGAATACTTAGACCCGGGGTCAAATAGTACAGAAGCATCCCTACAGCAGACAGAAATAATACTTGTGATCATGGAATCTGAGGCCACTGCATCTGGTCTGGCCAGAAAAGCATATAACCTAGCTGGAGCGCCGCATTCCTGGCCTCCGCCTCTAGGATGGCCCCTCCCCAACTGCCCTCCACCTCTAGGAGTCCGGATGGTTGGTGGGGAAGCTGGTGTTGTAATCATAGGATGCTGACCCTGCTACACCGCCTTGCCCCGAAGCCTGTGGCAGAACTTCTTCACATGACTGAGATCCCAGCACTCGAAACAACTTCTCGATATGGTAAGTTGCTGACCTGAAGTTTGACCCTGATGGCCTGAATACCCACTGGAGGAACCCTGAATAGTTGGTGGGCGGTAGGAACTCTCTTGCATGGACTGGTTATCTCACTAGAGCACCCCTAGGTGACGACGATGTTGGATATGTGGGCCTACTAGACTGACCCCTCACAAACTGGCCTCTGCCCCCAGCCGGGGCACCTCTGAACTCTCCCGAATACCGAAACCTCTTACCCATCGTAGCCTGCTCTCATCTACGCAGACGTACACCCTCGATCCTCCGATATATATCTACAACTAGCTCGTAAGAAGTTCCATCTCAACCTCTAGGGCCATGGTGGCCTGAATATCAGTGTGCAAACCTGAAACAAACCTCCGCACTCTCTCTACATCGGTGGGAATGATCATAAGTGCATGGAGAGATAACTCATAGAACCTCGCCTCAAAGTCAGTCACTGACATCTGACCCTGCTGGAGCTGCTCGAACTGAACCCATAACTCTTCCCTCTGAAAGGGTGGAATATACATGTCCAAGAAAATATGGGTGAACCGGTCCTAAGTCATGGAAGGAGAATATGTTGGTCTGCCGAGGAGATATGACTTCCACTACCTACGGTCCGTGCCCTCCAATTAGAAAGTAGTAAAATCCACCCCATGGGACTCCAATATCCTCATGTTATGGAGTTTGTCCCTACATCGATCAATAAAGTCTCGGGGGTCCTCATGTCGCTTACCCCCAAAGATAGGGGATGAAGCATAGTCCATCTGTCCAATAGCTTCTGCGGATTGTCGGCCGCAACTGGTCTGGGCTCAGGTATAGCTGCTGCAACTGGCTGAGCTCCGCCCTCGAGTAGAACGCTCAGGATCTGATATACGGTAGATGCACACCCTGGAGCCTGAGCGGTAGGGGTCTGTGCTCCCCCTCCCGCCTGAGATGTGGCTGGGTCTACTGGAAATAGGCCAGTGTGAGTCATAGAATCCATGAATCGTAGTATACGACGCATGACCTCCTAGAATCCCGGAGCGGACATGAAATCCACCGGGGCTGGCTCTGCTGCAGGCACCTCACCTAACTCCTCAATAATAGGATCCTCCACGGGATCCACTGGTGGTATACCTGGAGCAACTCTAGGACGTCTTCGTCCCCTACCACAGGCTGGAACCCTCCTTCGGTCTCTGCCACGGCCTATAACAATAGAAGGAGGAGCTCCTACATGGTCCGGAACATCTATTGCACGCATTCTCACTATTTGTGAGAGAATAAGAGAAAGATACTTAGTACCACATCAACTGCACGATAGGAGATAAAAAAAAGTAGTTTCCTAACACCCTATAGCCTCTCGTAGATAAGTATGGACGTCTCCGCACCGATCCACAAGACTCTATTAGGCCTGCTCATAACTTGTGAGACCTATGTGAACCTAGTGCTCTAATACCATGTTGTCACGACCTAAATTCCCTTATAGGTCATGATGGCATCTAACGTCGCTGTTAGGCAAGCCTACGATGAATTTACTACATGATTACTTCTTTTAACAGTCTTACAAGTAATTAAGTTCCATGAATTTAGAAATTTGCAAAATAGAGAGTCAAGTGAATAAAATGAAAGCATCTGAAAGCACGCATAAATATGTAAATACTCCAAAATCATAAAGTCTACTAAAGTGTGTGCCAAGATCTGGTGTCACAAGTGTATGAGCACTAATAGATTATACAAAACTCTAGACACTGTCTGAAATAAAAATAGACAAAAATAAATGTAAAAGAGAGACTGTAGGTGCTGCGGAATGGCTCAGGAATGCAGCTCACCACTGGGACTCGGGATATCTGGGATGTGCGTCGGTAATACTGCCAGATGCACCTGCCTCTGATCCTGCACGATTAGTGCAAAAGTGTAGCGTGATTACATAAAAACATGTACCTAGTAAGTATCAAGTCTAACCTCGAAGAAGAAGTGACGAGGGGTCGACTTTGACACTTACTATGGGCTAGCAATATGAATACAAGAATTCCAAATGAACATGAGATATGTAATTAATAATAATAAACCATTGATAAATTACCGTCATTGATAAGTGTAACTTCACAAGGCACAAAATAATATCAAGTATGATTAGGCTCTGGGTATTATTAAGCATGATTTATGCCAAGATCGTTCGGCCCAATCCAGAATAACGTGTACACTATCGAGGGACATGCGGCACGATCCATAGATGCATCTATCTACTGCTGAGGCATTCGGCTCGATCCACAAGAATATAGAATATTTTATAAGCATTTGACTTAAATGTTATGACAGGGCAAGTACACAATATAATAAAATTTCCATTAACGGTCAAGTAATCCGGTAAAAATTCAAATAAGTGAAATTCGGTCTTTTACAATTCCTATAACAAGTTCTAATATAATTTTGGCACATAAATTAACAAGTAAGGTGCAAACATTTCAAGTAATCCATGATTTGGGTCCTAAGCTACCCGGACATTAGCATTAATAGTAGCTACACACGGACACTCATTATCTCGTGCGTACGTAGCCCCTACAATTAGAGGCAAATATTAATTTAAATCACCTATGGGGTAAATTTCCTCTTACAAGGTTAGACAAGAGACTTACCTCGTCTTAAGGCTCACTTTCCGGTCACAAATTTTCTTTAAAGCCCTAACTCGGTGCCGAACAATCCAAAACTAGTCAAATATTATGTAAATTAATCAATACACGTTCAAAAGTTCATATTCTAACTATTACAGTGATTACCCAACCCCAATTGAAGGATTCCTAAAATTCATCCCTGGGCCCACGTGCTCGGATACCCATAACCTCATGAACTAAAATATATAATTTTCACTCAATACCATAACCATTTTCATGGTTAAATCTCATTTTTTATCAAAACCTAGGGTTATTCATCTAAACCCATAATTTTCACAAATATTTCATGTTAAAATCTACCCATGATCTATGTATTAAACTCATATTGCAGAGAAATTACTTACCTCAATTAGCTAGGTGGAAATCCCCCTCTTTGATGCTCCAAAATCGCCCAACTGTGTAATAAATGAACTTAAAATAACCTAAGTCCCGTTTTAAAATGACCACTCTACCTCCTACGATTCCGCACCTGCGGTCACTAGGCCGCATCTGCGGCACCGCTTCTGCGGAAGTGCCTAACACTGGATGGCTTCACTTCTGCAGACGGGTTTCCGCTTCTGCGGACCACCGGTCAATGCCCAAAGGTGCTTCTGCGGCCACAAGCTAGCATCACCATCGAGTGCGTCGCACCTGTGACCTATTCCGCTTATTCAATCGTCTTCTTCGTACCTGTGCCTTCGTAGGTGCGGTCCCTTCGCCGCTTCTGTGAGAACTAGGCAGCCTGTGCTGCGCCGCTTCTGCGGTCAATGGCTCGCTACTACGAGCTCGCACTTACGGCTGGACTTCTGCAGGTGCGATTACAGCAGAAGCTGAGTGCTTTAGCCATTTCCTCTAAGTCCAAAACTTGGTTCGCACCTCGTCCGATTAACACTCGAGGCCCCCGGGTCCCTGCCCAAACATACCAACAAGTTGGAAATCATAGGACGGACTCACTTGCACCCACGAAACACTAAAAACAACATCAAAACTAAGAATCACACTCCAAACCTAATTGAATTAACTTATGAACTTCAAGTTCTTCCAACTTACTCCGAAAGCGCCGAAACCTACTTAAACCACTCAGAATGATACACAATTTTGTGTGCAAGTCTTCAATCACCATACGGAACCATTCCCGACTCGAAATCCCAAATGGAACTCAATAACACCAAATCCTACTTCAAACCAAATTTAAAGAACTCAAACCTCCAATGTGTCAACTTTCACTATTAAGCGCTGAAACGCTCCCGGGTCATCCGAAACCTGATCCGAACATACGCCTAAGTCCAAAATCATCATATGAATCTATTGGAACCGTCAAATCCTAGTTCCTAGGTTGTTTAAATAAAACGTTGATCAAGGTCTAACTTAGCCCTTTTTGCCAACCTTAAGGAACCTAGTGTTCCTATTTCAACCCAAACCCTTCCAAATCCTGAACTAACAATACCCGCAAGTCATAAAATAGTAAAAGCACATACATGAAGTCTTATTTAGGTGAACGGGGATCTAACAAAAAAATGACCGATCGGGTCATTACAGTAACTCTACCTAGAATACTGGGGATCCCAAGATCTAGGTTCAAGGAGATCAAATAAAGTCGTTAATGATAGTTCAACATTGTCAAATGAAATTTTGGTCTATTCTCATGATGAAAATAATATTCAGTACCAAGGATAAAGCATTAAGGATTTTTAATAGTTTCTATGTTTGATATGGGGTATATCAAATAGTATATCTACGGGATAACGCATTTAGCAGTCGCCTATGTAAGAAATATATTCAACATATCAGATCAAATGGCACAGTAATACCTTCGTGCACTTGTATATATATATATATATATATATATATATATATATATATATATATATATATATATATATATATATATATATATATATATATATATATATATATATATATATATATATATATATATATATATATATATATATATATATATATATATATATATATATATATATATATATATATATATATATATATATATATATATATATCACAGAGCATACATATAAAAGTACCAATTAGGTGAGAGAAATGCCAATAACAATAAAAGAATAAAATGGGAGGCACACAGGAAACAACAACGACTACAAGTCACACAGAAAACATAGGTGCACAATAATAGTTCAGATAAAGGCATGAATGTATACACAACGAAAAGATATCACAATATAATATATGTCTCTCGTCCACGGCTACACAAAAACACCCTTCGTACCATGAACATATGATAATATAAAAATAATGGCACAACATCATCCTTCATGCTTTTACTCTCATCCTCACGTGATAATATAATTGAAATGGCACGGCATCACCTTTCTTGCTTTACACTCTCAAATGGCATGACATCACCCTTCGTGCTTTACACTCTCAAATTGGTACGACATCACCCTTCATGCTTTACACTCTCAAATTTGCACGGTATCACCCTTCATGCTTTACACTCTTCCTTACCAAGAAAATGCATATCATTAACAAGCAAGGTAGGAAGCATAAGTAACATCAAGGAGAGTCTTTAAACGATAACATAATACAACAATTCATATCATAATTTGCCCATTGACCACAACCAAATTCCAAAGATGTAGCAAAATCAATAAGTTTCTCAACAAATAGCCCATGACTCCACACAACGTATATAAACCTCAAAAACAAAAACAGAGATGAAAAGGTAACTCAACATAGGACAACACCTTCTTTCATCCAAATTTTTAATAAATATAAATTAATGCCTCATTTTAAACTTATTTAATAATTAGTTGTAGATAATGATTCCATCATGAATTTAATTCAAAGAAAAATATCAAATCAACAAATACATAGAATTCACATAAAAATACGAGTGAAAATAACACCAAATTATCATATAAAATATAATCTCGACAAATAAGGAATGAGGCGTGACAATTCAAGGATTTACTAAATGCCAACAATTATCCAATTTAATACATAAAATGCCTAAAACTTTAAACCAATAATATTTTGCACATATAAGTCCGAGTACATACTCGTCACCTCGCGTACACGGCTTTTCACATTTCACAAATGGCACATAAGACTCAATGCCTAAGGGGTAATTCTCCCCTTCAAGGTTAGGCAAGATACATACTTTTTTGAAGTTAGGACGATATTCCAAAATAGTTTTCTTGCTCGAATTGATCTCTAGACAGCTTAAATCTACCCAAATTAATTTTATAACTTTATTAAAATTAATCGGAAACAATTCCCGATAATAAAACGTCAACTTAAAATTTTACATTAAAAAGTCAACCCAAAAGTCAACACGGTGCCCGCCTCTCAGAACTCGACAGAATTTTCAAGAAATCCGAACACCCATTCTGATACGAGTCCAACCATACCAATTTTATCAAATTCCGATAACAACTCGACCTCCAAATCCCAAATTTTTGTTCTTGAAAAGTTTTGAAAAACCTTGATTTCTTCCACTTAAATCCGAAATAAATGATGAATATTACTATGGATTTATGAAATATAATCACTTTAGGAAATCGGACACTTACCCAAGTCAAAGTCGTGAAGAAATCCGCCAAAATCGCCCAAAATTTGAGCTCCAAAATCTCAATCTAAAATGGCCAAATGACCATTTTAGGTCCTTAAGTTTCTGCCCAGTTTCGCACCTGCGGGCAGATTTGTCGCATCTGCGGACTCGCTTTTGCGAGCAAAAATGCGCATCTGTAAAGTCCCACAGTACACTGCCCAGTAGAAGCTCGCATCTGCGGATGAAATTTTGCATCTGCGATGTCGCTTCTGCAACAAAACGATCGCTTCTACGAAGCCATGCCCAGTTGCCTCTGTTCTCTTCTACGTTCTAGTGGTTGCTTCTACGATCACGCAGGTGCGTAAAATGCATTGCACCTGCGACCTCTATCCAGTACCCCTTCCCAGTCGCTTCTGTGAGCTTGACCTCGCTTCTGCGATGTCACTTCTGTGACCAAGACATCGCAGAAGCTATCACAACCGCTGCTTCCCAGCTTCAGCTAACAGAAAATTTCCGGCAGCTCCCATTATCCGAAATCCAATCCGTTAACCTTCCAAAATCCACCCGAGGCCCTCGAGACTTTAACCAAGTATATCAATATTTCCCAAAATACAATACAAATTTAGTCGAGGCTTTAAACCACGTCAAACAACACCGAAATTATGAATCGCGCATCAAATTGAATTATGAGTTTTCAAATCTTCCAACTTCTATATTTTGAGCCAAAACATATCAAATCAATCCGGAATGACTTCAAATTTTGCACACAAGTCATAAATGACATAATGGAGCTGTTCCATTTTCCGGAATTGAAATCCGACCTCGTTATCAAAAATTCAACCTTCGATCGAACTCTTCAAAAATCTTCCATTTTCTAACTTTTGCCAAAATGTGTCGAATTGTCCTACGGACTTCCACATCCAAATACGGACATACGCCTAAGTTCGAAATCACAATACGAAGCTATTTGCATCATCAAATTCCATTCTGGGGTCGTTTGCTCAAAAGTCAACTCTTTCTATTTAAGTTTCAATAATGAGAATTGTTCTTTAAATTAAATTCTGAATCTTCCGAAAACCAAACTTGACCACACACGCGGGGCCATAATACATATTACGAAGATTATAGAGACCTTAAGTCGTTGAATGGGGCGTTAATTCTTAAAACGATAAGTTGGGCCGTTACACTCTCCCCTTCTTAAACATATGTTCGTCCTCGAACATGCTAAGAATTATTCTGATGACATTAAATTACTAGTTGCATTATTTCACACATACTCAAGGGTGATTCTACGTCACCGCAAATTTAACAGGGGTCCGACAACACCATCTCAGTGGAGATTATTTCTTTTATCCACACTTATAAGCTTTAAAGCCAATTCCTTATACTCCAATCAATTTTAAATGCCTGAATTCTTTTTTTTTTATTTTATATTAACACACTATGTTAGTCTCAACCGGCTGTAGAAATTTCGTGGCCACACACACATTATACGTATCCCATAACCACATCCCTGATCATAGTAGCCATTCATAATTAATTTCATCATCCTCAATTAATCTCATATTAACCAAAATCGTATTTCAAATTTTTACAACACTGACAGCAACATGCGAGGCATGAAGACCTCATAATTATTTATCCGACTTAACGAGTCGCATTTAACGCCACCTGGGCACTCACCTTGTAGGCTAAAACTCAATAATTACAGAACGAATATGGCTAAATATGCACAGACACTCATAAAAGAATTATCACATAAGCCTAATAGGCATGACTCCCTATTAATACTATAGTACAAATTTAAATTTCACAAAGGGAGAATTTAAACACATAAATTTTCACCACAAGGACCTCGTCTCTATATACCTTCCACCACGGCTTGTAGCCCGATTTAAATATTTCACATCATATAAAAAGAATTGTGAGGATCTCATCCTCAACTCTACATCAAAAGTATTTTGCACATTGTGCCAATCGAAAATTTTCCATTCCCTTTCTTTCTTCTTTTTAATAAATCCCGTGAAACAATTTCACAACACGTAATGAATCCCCATACCGGTAGGGCATATAATTCATAAAATTGTAATCAATTATCTTGAAATCACATCAAAACCCATTGTAGTGAGTAATAAGAAGTCATCTTTTAGACTCATAGTCCACAATAATGTACAAAACAAAAATGATAGATACGGCTATCACCATCAAGTCTCCCAATAGGGATAAATACGGAAGTGGAGTACAAATTCACAAATCCACCATATAAAGAGCATGAAAGGAGTTCTCACCTCGATAATCGAATCAAAATAAGAATAGTGTTCCTTTTATTATAAATAAATTCATACATGTAACGACACCATCTGGTGTATTGGCGTCAGCCAATTCATAGCAATTATATTAACGGGTCGGGCCTCCCCCTCTTGGGCGCCCTCTACCCGCCTGCCCACCACTGTGCACGCGGAGTATTAACTGGAATAAAGTCTGTAGACTGAGTGTTTTAATGAAATTTGCCTCTCCCAAGTCTGGGACAATCGCTCATGATGTGCCTGGCATCACCACACTCATAACAACCCCTCTAAGGTCATGACTTCTCGTACTGAGTCTGTGCCGGATAACTGAAATAACTACTATAAGAACCTCGTGACGGTGGTGCACTAAAAGTATTAACTGGAGCACAACGAGTATTCTGAATTGCGGACTGGGTTGACCGACTGCCCGAGCCTCCGCCATGATGAGTCATAGCTGCAGAGTAGAATCCACTGAATCCTCCAGAGTCCCGATACCTTTTAGCCTCCTTAGACTTCTTTTCCTCACTTCAAACACGTTCTAACATCCTGGAAATCTCTCCTACTTGCTGAAATGGAATGTCAGTCCGCAACTCTTGAGCCATACATATTTTAAAATCATAATCGAGCCCTTCGATGAATCTGCGAACTCGCTCTCTAACCATAGGATAGGTCCATGATGGGCTAACTCACTGAACCTGATAGCATATTCTGACACCGTCATGGTGCCCTGACACAACTGTTTAAACTCTGTGTGCCTTGCATCTCCGAGAGTCTGGGAAATAAATTCTTTCACAAACATTTCCGAAAATTGAGCCCAAGTTGGTGGTGTTGCATCGACTAGTCTGCCCTCTTCATAAACTTGCCACCATCGATATGCTACTCTTGACAACTGAAATGTAGTAAAGACAACTCCGATCACTTCTACAATACCCATGGTGCGAAGAATACGATGACATTTTTTTAGAAATCCCTGGGTATCCTGAGTAGCTATGCCACTGAAGGTAGGTGGACTATACCTCTTAAATCTCTCAAGTCTTTTTTGTTCTTCTTCTGAAGTCTCTAGCCTGAACTCATGCTAAACCGGAATAACAGGTTGTACCAGCACCAGACCCAGAACCTGACCAATGTGGACCTGCTGCTCTAGAGTACGGACGATAGGAGTCTGAGCTCCTCCCCCAATCTGTGAAATATTTGGTGCAGCGGAGATCAATCCTTCCTAAGTTAATGTACCAAATATGTTTAGGAACTATGCTAAAGTCTCTTGAAGTACGGGGGTAACAACAGGTGCTTCCGGTACCTGTCCCCTAACCGGAGCTGCTGGCAGCTCCTCGACTGCTGCTTTGGCAGGTGCTCTAGTTGCGGCACGTGCCATTCCTCGGCCCCGGCTTCTACCGGCCTTAGCAATATGCGTGGGTGTCTGCTCAGCTGAACCGATAGCATGTGTCCTCACCATATGTGAGAGAATAAATATACAAAGACTCATATTCCAAAATCAACAATTTTCGCACGACAGGAATGAAAGAAGTGAAATTTCTAAACAGTTCTGTAGCCTCTCGAAAATAAGTACAGAAGCATTCAGACGCATCCGTACCAATCCGCAAGACTCTACTAGACTCGTTCGTGAATTGTAGAACCTATGAACCTTGAGCTCTGATACCATCTTGTCACGACCCAAAATCCCACCACATGCGTTGTGATGACACTTAGTCTCTAAGACAAAGTAAGCCAATTACAATTACATTACGATCCATTTTTTTAAAAATAGATAATCGAAACCATAAGCGGAAAAAAAAATATATAACCACCTCCTGATACTGGTAATACTGAGTCACAAACTCTAACTGAATACATGAAATTATCTCAAGGATCGAATATAAAATATTGTTCGAATAGGAGTTGACAGTACAATAAAAATGGAAAGACTCCAAGGGGCTGCGACGGCCAAGTAGCTCTACCTTAATTTTTTGCGATCACACTCTAATCTCTGTCCAAATCCGATATCTCCAATACCTGACTATGCACAAAAATGTGTAGAAGTGTAGTATGAGTACACCACGTCGGTACCCAGTAAGTATCAAGACGAATCTCGTGGAGTAGTGGCGAGGTACAGTCAAGACACTCACTAGTCAAAAAACCTGTGCAATATAGCATACAAAAATAATAGAAAATAAATAACAGTGATGTCAACAATAATCAACTTGTGACATAAACAACAAGGCAACAAGAACACCATAAATATTGCTCAAATAAATAATAAACACAAGTATATCCAATTAATCAAGTCCTTCAAAATATACATCTTTTATAAGTTTTTCAAATAAAAATCCTTAGAATGTAATATGTACAATTAAGCGTATCCCGAATATACTTCCTTCAAATAAATATCTCACGAATATGATTCTTTCAAATAAATACCTTTCGAATATAATTCTTTCAAGTAGAAGTCACCATGTGACACCTCATTTAACTTTTCTAGTGTGAGAAATATATTCAACATATCACATCAAATGGCACAGTAATACCTTCATGCACATGTCTCATTCTCACCCGATATAGATATGTAGATTAAATTAATTGGCACGACAACACCCTTCATGCATTTATCTCTTTTTCACAGAGCATACATATAACAGTACTAATTAGGTGAGAGAAATGCCAATAACAATAAAAGAATAAAGTGGGAGGCACACAGGAAACAACAACGACTACAAGTCACACAGAAAACATAGGTGCACAATAACAGTTCAGATAAAGGCATGAATGTATACACAACGAAAAGATATCACAATATAATGTATGTCTCTCGTCCTCGCCTGCATGGAAACACCCTTCGTGTCATGAACATATTATAATATAAAAATAATGGCACGGCATCACCCTTCGTGCTTTTACACTCATCCTCACATGATAATATAATTGAAATGGCACATCATCACCCTTCGTGCTTTACACTCTCAAATGGCACGACATCACCCTTTGTACTTTACACTCTCAAATGGCATGACATCACCCTTCGTGCTTTACACTCTCAAATTGGCATGGCATCACCCTTCGTGCTTTACAATCTCAAATTGACATGGTATTACCCTTCGTGCTTTACACTCTTCCTTACCAAGCACATGTATATCATTAACAAGCAAGGTAGGAAACATAAGTAACACCAAGGAGAGTGTTTAAATGACAACACAATACAATAATTCATATGATAATTTGCCCACTGACCACAACCAAATTCCAAAGATGTAGCAAAATCAATAAATTTCTCAACAAATAGCCCAAGGCTCCACACAACGTATATAAACCTCAAAAACAACAACAGAGATGAAAAGGTAACTCAACATAGGACAACGCCTTCTTTCATCCAAATTTTTAATAAATATAAATTAATGCCTCATTTTAAACTTATTTAATAATTAGTTGTAGATAAGGATTCCATCATGAGTTTAATTCCAAGAAAAATATCAAATCAACAGTTAACAACAAGATTTCTACAGTTATACTGATAAAGAACACGGAAAAGCAGAAAATCAACTAGGGATGCTTCACATAGTTAAAATAAGCAGTTAATGCATGTAAACATACGATATTAGACAACATGATAACTACACATATTGGAATAGCTCAATTAAGAATGAAAATAGACTAATACTCATTTAAACGGTATAACTCAAATTAAAGGAAAAACAAGTTGCTACTCAGTAAAATAAATTGGGTTTTACAACAAATAGCCTATGTACGTACTCATCACTTCACGTACACGTCGGTCACATATCACAACAGTACCAAATCCTAAGGGGATTTCCCCCACACAAGGTTAGGCAAGCCGCTTACCTCGAACCAAGCTCAATCAATCGGTAACAATGCCTTTTCCACGAATATCCGACTCTGAATGGCCCAAATCTAGCCAAAAACAATTACATATCATAAATACAACTGTAATAGGCTTATCTAATTAATGAAATCAAGAATTTAACAAAAATTCCGAAATTCGTCCTAAATAGTCGACCTGGGCCCACGTCTCAAAATTGGGTAAAAGTCACAAAATACGAACACCCACTCGTCCACGAGTTCACCCATACCAAAATCCGACACCAAATCGCCACTCAATTCCTCAAATCAACTCACCAAATCTCTAACCTCCAACTCCCAATTTCCACCTTAAATACACCCTAACTAGGTGGGAAGATAAATGGGGAAGCAAGATTATTGATAAAAAATAAGCACAAGGGACTTACCTCAAGAAATCTACCGAAAATTCTCTCAAATATCGCCTTAAACCGAGTTTGCAAAGTCCAAAATGACAAAAATCACGAAGCCCTTCGGTTATAAGCACTGCCCAAGCATTTCCGCACCTGCGGAGCCAGGGCTCGTACCTGCATGTGTGCTTGTGCGGAAAAATGAGCGCTTCTGCGCAAACCACTTATTCCTCTCTACCTCTTCACCTGCGATGAAGGGGTCGCACCTGCAAGTGCGCGCCTGCGGATTCCTGTCCGCTTCTGCGATCTCACTTCGCACCTGCAGTCAGCCTTGCGCATCTGCGGGCATCGCAGATGCGGCCTTTTCCACACACCTGTGACCCCTGACCAATCCACCCAACTTCGCTTCTGCGTTGTATTGCTCGCACCTGTGGGCAGACCTTGCACAAGTGCGATTACACTAGAACCACCCCAGCACCAGAAAATCTTCCAAGTCCAAAAATGATCTGATAACCATCTGAAACTCAACCAAGGCCCCCAGAACCTCAACCAAGCATACTAACAAGTCCTAAAACACCATACGAACTTAGTTGAGCCTTTAAATCACATCAAACAACGCTAAAACATGAATTACACCTCGATTCAAACCTAATGAGCTTCAAAGTTTCAAACTTCCACAACTGATGCCGAAACCTATCAAACCACGTCCGATTGATCTCAAATTTTGTACACAAGTCATTTCCAACATTACGGACCTAATCCAACTTCCGTAATCGGAATCCGACCCTGATATCAAAAAGTCCACTACCGGTCAAACTTTTCAAAAATTCAACTTTCGCCATTTCAAGCCTAATTTAGCTATAGACCTCCAATTCACATTTTGGACAGCCTCCGGAGTCGTCTTCACACAGTTCCAACTACGGTCAAAATTCTAAGACTTAAGCTTCCGTTTTAGGGACTAAGTGTCCCAATTCACTCTGAAACCACAACAACAACCTCCCGGCAAGTCACATAATCAGAAAAAGGTACGGGGAAATCAGAAAACAGGGGATCGAGGCTAATACACTCAAAAAGACAGGTTGGGGTCGTTACATCCTCCCCCTCTTAAAACAATCGTTCGTCCTCGAACGAGCATAGAGACATACTTAAAGTGGTGAAAAGATGAGGATAGCGGTTGCGCATGTCATGCTCGATCTCCCAAGTCGCCTCCTCAACCGGCTGACCCCTCCAATGAACCTTCATGGAAGCAATCTTCTTCGACCTCGGCTTCTGAACCTGCCTGTCCAAAATAGCCACCAGCTCCTCAACATAAGATAAATCCTTGTCCAACTGGACTGAGCTGAAATCCAACACATGAGACGGATCACCATGATATTTTCGAAGCATAAAAACATAGAATACCGGATGACCTCCTACTAGACTAGGAGGCAAGGCAAGCTCATAAGCAACCTCCCCAACACGCCGCAACACCTTGAATGGGCCAATAAACCTTGGACTCAGCTTGCCCTTCTTTTTGAACCTCATAACACCCTTCATGGGTAACACCCGGAGCAAGATCCGTTCTCCAACCATGAATGCAACATCGCGAACCTTCCAATCCGCATAAATCTTCTGTCTGGACTGGGCTGTGCGAAGTCTATTCTGAATCACCTTAACCTTTTCCAAAGAATCCCGAACCAAGTATGTACCCAATAATCTAGCCTCGCCCGGCTCGAATCAACCCACTGGAGACCGACACCACCTACCATACAGAGCCTTATACGGTGCCATCTGGATGCCCGTCTGATAACTATTGTTGTAGGCAAAATTCGCAAGCGGCAAGAACGTTCCAAGAACATCCAAAATCTATCACACACGCACGGAGCATATCCTCTAATATCTGAATAGTGCGCTCGGACTGCCCGTCCGTCTCAGGGTGAAATGTTGCTCTCAGCTCAACTCGAGTACTCAACTCATGCTGTACGGCCCTCCAAAATCGTGATGTAAACTGCGTACCCCGGTTAGAGATGATGGATACCGGTACGCCATGAAGCCTGACGATCTCGCGGATATAAATTCGAGCCAGCTGCTCGGAAGAATAGGTAGTCATCACATGAATAAAATGACCTGACTTGGTCAGCCTATCCACAATCACCCAAATTGCATCAGACTTCCGTTGGGTCCATGGAAGTTCCACCACAAAATCTATAGTGATCTCTCTCATTTCCACTCTAGAATCTCTAACTTCTGAAGCAACCCACCTGGCCACTGATGCTCATAATTCACTTGCTGGTAATTTAGACACCGAGCTACATACTCCACTATGTCCTTCTTCATCCTCCTCCGCCAGTAATGCTGCCTCAAGTCTTGGTATATCTTCGCAGCACCCGGATGAATGGAGTAGCGCGAGCTGTGAGCCTCTTGGAGAATAAACTCACACAACACATCTATATTAGGCACACATAGCCTACCCTACATCCTCAATGCACCATCATCCCCAATAGTGACCTCCTTAGCATCACCGTGCTGAACCGTGTCCTTAAGGACAAGCAGATGGGGGTTATTATACCAAGAGGCCACACAAGCCAATACTCGACTCAGCTCAGAAATATCCAATCTCAGAAACTGGCTGGCTAAGGCCTGAACATCCAATGCCAATGGCCTCTCTACTGCTGGTAGATATGGTTAACTCCCCAAACTCTCTGCCTGGCGACTCAAAGTATCGGCCACCACATTGGCCTTCCCCGGATGATACAAAATGGTAATATCATAGTCCTTAAGTAGCTCCAACCACCTCCGCTAATTCAAGTTAATATCCTTCTATTTGAACAGATGCTTCAAACTCCGGTGATCGGTGTAGATCTCACTAGGGACACCATACAAAGAGTGCTGCCAAATCTTCAAGGCATGAACAATAGTTGCTAACTCAAGGTCGTGGACATGATAGTTCTTTTCATGCACCTTCAGTTGTCTAGACGCGTAGGAAATCACCCTACTGTCCCGCATCAACACCGCGCCGAGAACAATCCGCAATGCATCACAATATATAGTATAAGACCCCGAACCTGTAGGCAATACCAATACTGGGGCTGTAGTCAAAGTTGTCTTGAGCTTCTAAAAGCTCTCCTCACACTCCTCTGTCCACCTGAACGGAGCACCCTTCTAGGTCAGCCTGGTCATATATGCTGCAATAGATGAGAATCCCTCTACAAAACGACGGTAATACCCCGCAAAACCAAGAAAACTCCAAATCTCCGTAGCTGATGACGATCTAGGACAACTCTACACTGCTTCCACCTTCTTCAGATCCACCTTGATCCCATCACTCGATACTACATGACCCCAAGAATGCCACTGAATCTAGCCAAAACTCACACTTTGGAAATTTTGCATATAACTTCTTTTCTCTCAAGGTATGAAGCACAGTCCTCAGGTGCTGCACATGATCCTCCTGAGTCCAGGAGTACACCAGAATGTCGTCAATAAACACAATGACGAATGAGTCAAGATAGGGCCTGAACGCATTGTGCATCAAGTGCATAAAAGCTGCTGGGGCATTGGTCAGCCCAAATGACATCACAAGGAATTCGTAGTGACTATACCGAGTCCTGAAAGCAGTCTTTGGGATATCTGGTTCCCGAATCTTCAACTAATAATAGCCGAAACGTAAATCAATCTTGGAAAACACCCTGGCACCCTGTAACTGATCAAATAAATTATCAATACAAGGCAATGGATACCTGTTCTTCATTGTAACTTTGTTCAGCTGGCGATAATCAATGCACATACATATAGAACCATCTTTCTTCTTCACAAACAAGATAAGAGCACCCTAAGGTAACATACTGGGCCGAATGATGCCCTTATCAAGCAACTCCTATAACTGCTCCTTCAACTCATGAGGAGCCATATGATATGGAGGAATAGAGAAGGGCCGAGTGCCCGGCAACAAATCAATGCCAAAATCAATATCTCTGTCCGGCGGCATGCCCGTAAGATCAGTTGGAAACACATCTGGAAAATCCCTCACTACTGGGACTGACTCAACTGTAGGGGTATCAATACTGACATCTCTCGCATAAGCTAGATACGCGTCATACCCCTTCTCAACCATTCGTTCAGCTTTAAGAAATGAAATAACTCTACTGGTAGTGTACTCTAAGGTACCCCTCCACTCTATTCACGGTAAACCTAGCATAGCCAACATCATGGTCTTAGAGTGACAATCAAGAATAGCATAATGGGGCGACAACCAGTCCATGCCCAAGATAACATCAAATACTACCATACTGAGCAATAATAAATTGGCTATGGTCTCAAAACCACTAAGAGGAATCAAACACGACCGATACACGTGATCTACAACAAGAGAATCTCCCACAGGAGTAGACACAAAAATAGGGGAACTCAAGGAATCCCAAGATACACCCAAATATGGGGCAAAATAAGAGGACACATAGGAATATGTAGAGCCTGGGTCAAATAAAACTGACGTGTCTCTATGACAGATCATAAAAATACCTGTAATGATAGAGTCGGAAGAAATTGACTCTATACGAGCCAGAAGAGCATAATATCTGGCTTGGCCTCTCCCTCTAGGGCGACCTCTACCTCCCCGACCTCCACCTCTAGTTGGCTGAGCAGGTGGGGCGGTAGCTGGTGCTGGAATCATAGCCTGAGGACCCGGTGGAGCACGCGGTGGCTGAGAAGTGTGTGGAGGTGCACCCCTCCTAAGTCTGGGGCAATCCCTCACTATATGGAGGGTATCGCTACACTCAAAACAAGCCCTTGGAGGGCGTGGCTACTGTGACTATCTTGGGCCAGATCTGCTGGACTAACCGCTAAAAGCACCCCGTGTAGGAGGCTCACTAGACACTGGCGGTGCATAATAAGGCTCCTAGGGCCTAGAAGGGACCGGAATACCACTGGCAGCTAGAAGAGCTGAATGAACGGGGCGACTCCCATAACCCCTACCATGGAGAACTACAGTTGGGGCACGAGTACCACTGTAAGTGCCAGGCTCTCGCAACCTCTTGGTCTCCCTCTCCTCTCTATGCCAAGCGAGCATGCCCTCCAATCTCCTAGAAAAACTCACAACCTGCTGGTAAGAAATATCCATCTCCAGCTCCTGACCATACTAATCCTGATACTAGGGTGAAGTCCCTCAATAAACCGACGAACCCTCTCTAGAACTATGGCAACCAAGGCCGGTGCATATTGGGCCAAATCACTGAAACAAACTACATACTCTGACACAATCATAGCACCCTGGCGCATCTGCTCAAACTCCACGCACTATGCGTCTTTGAGACTTTGGGGAGCATACTCCCTCAAGAACATGTCCGAAAACTGAGTCCATGTAAGCGAAGCTGCCTCAGCCAGACTACCCAATTCATAAGCACGCCACCACTGATAGGTTGCTCCTCCAAGATGGAATGCAGTAAAAGAAACCCCACTCGAATCCGCTACACCCATAGTACGGAGAATACGGTGACACTCCTCCATAAAACCCTGGACATCCTCTGACACCAATCCACTGAAGGTAAGAGGGTGGTACTTCTTGTACCTCTCAAGTCTGAGCTGCTCCGCCTCAGAAACTGCTGCCCTAACCTCGAGATGAGCTGGAGCTACCGGCTGCACTGGTATGATCTCTGGATCTTGGTCTACCTAAATCGTTGCTCTGGGATACCAGCGACGGGAGTCTGTACTCCTCCCCTGGCCTGAGATGTAGCAGGAGCAAGTGGAATCAATCCAGCCTGAGCTAAGGTGCTGAACATGCTCAGAAATTGGGCTAGAGTTTCCTGGAGGGCTGGTGCAGCAACAGGTACCTCAGGTGCCTGCCCTCCAGCTGGAGCTATAGAGGGCTCCTCTAAAGCAGTTTGTGCGGGTTCTTTGGATGCACCACGTGGACGTCCTCAGCTTCTACCCCGGCCCCGGCCTCTCTTGGCTCTAGTAGGGGGCGCGGGTGCCTGGTTATCAGATCCTCTGGTATGGGTCCTCACCATCCGTGAGAAAGAATAGAATACAGAAGTTTAGAATTTTGAAGTCAACAATTTCGCACGACAAGGACTCAAAGAAGTGAAATTTTTCCTAACAGTTCCATAGCCTCCCAAAGATAAGTACATACGTCTCCATACCGATCCACGAGACTCTAATAAACCGACTTGTGACTCATGACGCCTATGAACCTAGAGCTCTGATACCAACTTGTCACCACCCAAACTCCCTCTGTATAACGTTGTGACGGCACCTAGTCTCTACGACTAGGTAAGCCTAACAAATTGTGGAAAATAACAAAACAAAAATAAAATTTGGTAACTAACAGCAGTGGATAACTGTGTAAATAGTAACAATGCCGCTCGGCATGTACACTAACCAATACTCTATAAATACACAGTCTTCCCAAAACCCGGAATATCGTAAGTCACAAACTACACAAGGAAACTAGAATCTCTATACAACAGAGTCTAATAAAACAAATACGGAAGGTAAATGACATATGAGAGAATAGAGGGGGACTCCGAGGTATGCAGACGCGAGAGATGTACCTTGAAGTCTCCGTACAACAACAAGCACTCTACGCTAGTAGCGGGGCTGATAAGAAGTACCTGGATCTGCAGACAAAACATGTGCAGAAGAGTAGCATGAGTACACCACAATGATACCCAGTAAGTGCTAAGCCTAACCTCGATCGAGTAGTGACGAGGTCAGATCAGGCCCACTGGTAAATAATAAATAAGACAGGAGAATATACAGTATAATGAGAGACTAGAATAAGGGTGGCATGTGGGTCAGGCCCGGTCCTAAGTGGGCTTCGCGGGCCCGGTCTTAAGTGGGCCGGTCCTATGCTGGCCGGTCCAAAACGGTTCCGGGCTTCGCGGAACTGGCTCGGGACCGGGACCACGAACTAACGATCCCGGGTTAAGTGGGCCGGTCCCGGCCCTAAGGTGGCCCAAGTAGGCCTAAGTGGGCCCAACAGATACTTTCTATTTTTAAATTTTTTTTATAGAAGTTAGAGAAAAAAAAGGGTAATAAAGATATATAAGTTATATTCGATTTATATACTATATATACATCTTAAGATATACAAGTTATATTCGATTTATATACTATATATACATCTTTATATATATATATATATATATACACTATACTATATATACATAGTATATAAGCCATATTTGATAGTATACATCTTAAAATATACTATATATACATCTTAAGATATATATATATATATATATATATATATATATATATATATATATATATATACTATACTATATATACATCTTAAGATATATAAACTATATTCGATTTACTATATATACATCTTAAGATTTATACATTAATACAGCTTAAGATATATAAGCTATATTATATATATATATATATATATATATATATATATATATATATATATAAAATATACTATATATAGTAATATATTTACTATACTATACTATACTATACTATATATTCGATATATATACATATCTTAAGATGTATATATAGTATATATATAAGCTATATTCGATATATATAGATATATACTATACTATATATATATCTTAAGATGTATATATAGTATATAAATCGAATATAACTTATATATCTTAAGATGTATATATAGTATAATATAGTATATATATAAGATATATCTATAGTATACATCTTAAGATATACTATATATACATCTTAAGATATATATATATATATATATATATATATATATATATAGCTTATATACTATATACTATATTATACTATATATATCGAATATACCTTGATATATAATACACTTAGTATATATACTATACTATACTATGCACTAAGTATTAGTGCATTAGCTAATATTATATCGAATATAGCTTATATATATATATTAATTGATATAAGTCAAGACGTTTTAATTTATTGTTAATATATATACATGCATATGAGTAGGTTATAAGTCGATGAATCAATTTACAAGTGTATCAATACCTAAAAGAACTCGTCCCTGTGTTCCGAGCGCTTCATGTTCTTATATATATATATACACACTATATACTATATTATACTATATATATCGAATATACCTTGATATATAATACACTTAGTATATATACTATACTATACTATGCACTAAGTATTAGTGCATTAGCTAATATTATATCGAATATAGCTTTTATATATATATATATATATATATATATATATATATATATATATATAAAAGGAAAGGTGTAAAAATAAGTGGGTTTAAAACAAAGTTGGGGGGGGGGGGAGGGGGGGTTAAATGCCTATTTATAAATAGCTAACGGCTATTTTGGCAGGTAAAACGACCATATTTTAAATGCCATAAAGGCTATAATGTTGCAGATTTGTTTTTTTTTTTTAAATTAGCCCTTGGGCCCGGATAGGACCGCTTGAAACGGCCCACTTCCCAGCCGGTCCCGGTCTTGCGGGCCTCGCCTATGGAACCAGCCCACTACCCAGCCCACCTTCCCACGATCTCGATCCTATCCGGTTAGAACCGTTTAGGCCCACTGTCCATTTGGGCTTGCGGTCCTGGGACGGGCTCGGTCCTAACCGGCCCACAAGCCACCCTTAGACTAGAATTTAATAAAAGGAATCATAACAAGGCAACAATACAACACACAGGAGTAAACAGCAGGGGATCTCCCGAGATACCGTCTCGTAGTCCCAAAGTAAATATGCAGGGAGAACTCCCGAGGTACCGCCTCGTAGTCTCAAAAGTAAATATACAAGGAGAACTCCTGAGGTACCACCTCGTAGTTTCAAAAGTATATATGCACGGAGAACTCTTGAGGAACCACCCCGTAGTCTCAAAAGTAAATGTGCATGGAGAACTCCCGAGGAACCACCTCGTAGTCTCAAAAGTAAATGTGCAGGGAGAACTCCCGAGGAACTGCCTCGTAGTCTCAAAAGTAAACACACATCTCAAACCGATAAATACAACAGTTAACAACAAGATTTCTATAGTTATACGGATAAAGAACAAGGAAAAGCAGGAAATCAACTAGGCATGTTTCACAGAGTTCAAATAACCAGTTAATGCACGTAGACATGCGATATTAGACTAAACATGATAACTACACATATTAGAATAGCTCAATTAAGAATGAAAACACACTAATACTCATTTAAACCGTATAACTCAAATTAAAGAAAAAACAGGTTGCTACTCAGTAAAATAAATTGGGTTTTACAATAAATTGCCCATGTATGTACTCATCACCTCACGTACACGGCGCTCACATATCACAATAGTACCAAATCCTAAGGGATTTCCCCCACACAAGGTTAGGCAAGCCACTTACCTCGAACCAAGCTCAATCAATCGGTAACAATGTCTTTTCCACGAATATCCGACTCCGAATGGCCAAATCTAGCCAAAACAATTACATATCATAAATACAACTATAATAGACTGATTTGATTAATAAAATCAAGAGTTTAACAAAAATTCTGAAATATGTCCTAAAACGTCAACCCGGGCCCACGTCTCGAAATTATGTAAAAGTCACAAAATACGAACACCCACTCTACCACGAGTTCACCAATACCAAAATTACCAAAATTCGACACCAAATCTCCACTCCATTCCTCAAATCAACTCACCAAATCTCTAACCTCCAACTCCCATTTTCCACCTTAAATACACCCTAACTAGGTGGGAAAATAAATGGGGAAGCAAGCTTATTGATAAAAAATAAGCACAAGGGACTTACCTCAAGAAATCTCCCAAAATTGCTCTCGAATATCGCCCTAAACAGTGTTTGCAAAGTCCAAAATGAGAAAAATTACGAAGCTCTTCGGTGTTAAACGCTGCTCAGGCATTTCCGCTCCTGCGGAGCCTAGGCTCGCACTTGCGCGTGCGCTTGTCGAAAAAATGAGCGCTTCTGCACAAACCACTTATTCCCCTCTGCCTCCGCACCTGCGATGAAGGGGCCACACCTACGAGTGTGCACCTTCGGAATCCTATCCCGCTTCTGCTGTCTCACTACGCATCTGCGATCAGCCTTGCGCATATACGGACATCCCTTATGCAGCCTTTTCCATGCACCTGCGACCCCTGACCAATCCAGCCAGATCTGCTTCTGCTCCATATTGCTCGCACTTGCGGGCAGCCTTGCGCAGGTGCGATTACACGAGAACCAGCCCAGCACCAGTAAATCTTGCAAGTGCAAAAATGATCTGATCACCATACGAAACTCACTCGAGGCCCCCAAGACCTTAACAAAATATACCAACAAGTCCTAAATCACCATACAAACTTAGTCGAGCCTTTAAATCACATCAAACAATGCTAAAAACACAAATTACACCTTGATTCAAGCCGAATGAACTTCAAAGTTTCAAACTTCCACAACTGATGCCGAAACCTATAAAATCACGTCCGATTGACCTCAAATTTTGCACACAAGTCATATTCGACATTACGGACCTACTCCAACTTCCAGAATCAGAATCCGACCCCGATATCAAAAAGTTCACTACCGGTCAAACTTCCCAAAAAATCAACTTTCGCCATTTCAAGCCTAATTTAGCTACAGACCTCCAATTCACATTTCGGATACGCTCCTAAGTAAAAAATCACCCAAAGGGGCTAATGAAATCAAAGAAACTCCATTCCAGAGTCGTCTTCACACAGTTCCAACTACAGTCAAAATCCTAAGACTTTTATTTTTTTTAGCAAATCCACTAGGCGAGGTGCCTAGGGCTAGTTTTTATATATATAATAAAAAAAAAACATAAAGTAGCATGTTGTCTTACAAATAGTAAAACCATAAGATATGTCTAGTACATAGATCCTATTACCAATTTTGGGCATGTGATACCCAAAACTGATATTACATTTTGATCTAGACAAAAGCGTAAATTTTTTAAAAACTAGCCTATTACACTAGTGGCCATATTCTGTCCGCATTGCCCAGAAATTGACCATCACTCCTCGTGTAGTGTAGAATCCCTTATGCACTGATAGTATCACAATTGCGAAACGATCTTCCATGTAAGTGATTTGCATCCAAGGTTGAGAATAAGGTAGCTTCTCCATGCTTGCCCATAATATTGAAAATCTGGGCAGTATTGTGTCTTCATTGTGCATATGTTGTAAGAAGCTCCATGACTCTCGACCTAATTGTTCCATATGCTCATGAGAGTGCACAGAAATACCCACCATTAATGTTGAACATGTGGACTGATGCGTACATATAATCTGCAGTACTATCTATCTATGAACGATCATGTTGTTCATCCCATTTGTCAACAAATTTTTATGGCTTTTGTCGTTTGATTCCATATTTTCCAACCATGTTTGTCATCATCTAAAGTCCCAAATAGCATGTGTATCTGAAAGTTGTTCCCTAGTATCTCCATCTTACCCGTAAAATGATCCAAAAAACCTGTACCTGACCTTATTGCCCTACAGTTTCTTGGCAGATTGACTGTGTGTGCTCCTTCAGCACCAAGGTGTTCTACCATGATTTTTGCCTGTTTTCCTGAATGTGCTATTTGATTCTTAGAATCTTTTGGATTTTTGATCCGCAAACAATCACTTCCACACGCATGCTTACTAGTTTCCACCATGCACCAGAATTGCACACAGTTAAACCAATACATTTTAGTGAGATTTGCGTGTGATTTCCACTGTTGATCTGAGTGAAAACCTAGATACCTCACTTCCTGAACCTTTGAGGAGTTGATATGCCATAACACCTCATTTTTTCCCAAATTTAATTGCCAAAGACACATACCTCTCGTGAATGATGCAAAGAAAAATCTGGACAGTGTCCTTCTTATGCGTGCAGAGCCTTTAACTGTACTTATTTTGGGAGGTGTTCTACTGAGTTTAATCTTCAATTGTGTCCTTCCTTTGAGTTGTGACTCCTTATAGATTTGAGCAGTGCTATGTGTGTGTGATCCTAGCATATGGCCTTCCAATTTTGGATTCAACATGGCACTGCTGGAACATATAAAGCTCGATTTTCTCCTTGCTTCCATACTTGTGCTTATCTTTGGTACTCCTTCAAGGGAATGAAAACTAAGTGTTAATACCACCCTATGAGCTTGCACCAAAAGATAAGGCATGGACAAAGTATCGTCTCCTACAAAAAGGAAAACATTGTTAGCATAAACCAAAATCACCACCCTCTCCTCTATAAAGATTTCAGAATGGTGATCCATCATGACATCCCTGCTCTTATCCTTCCCCATAGCACTCCTTCCCTCCTAAATTCTTGAAACCTTGACATACAAATATGGACATTGTAATTTGTCATCATTCACAATCCTCCTCCCATATGTGTCTAGATGGTGAAATCCATGGCATTCAATAGATCGAACATCCAAAGCGTAATTTGCCAAATGATCTGCCAATTTTTTCCCTTCCCTATAAATGTGAGACACTCTACCAGTACATACCTCCGATATTTCCTTTATTTTCTCGACCTGCTCATCAATAATCCAATGAAGTTTCCAAATTCCTTCGATTACCTTTTTGAGCAACATAGAATCTGTTTGGAGCCAAATATTAGATAAATCATTATGCATACAGTACTCCAAGGCCTCAAGAATTGCCATTGCCTCCGCTACTGTGTTTTTCACTTCTTGAATTTCCTTGCCTCTCGCATAGATAACATCTCCATGTTCATCCCTTAGCACATAACCAATCGCACTCCTGTCTGGGTTGCCCCTTGATGCCCCATCAGTATTGATTTTTATCCATCCTTCCATTGGAAACTCTCACAATAACTTATTCACCTTCAGTTTAGGTGTGTAATTCTCCATCATTTGCAGAATGTCTGGCCATCTATATGGCACATTTCGAATACCTGGCTTCCTCACCTTGACAAGTGACTCGATTGTGGTTGATACTTGGTACATAACTCTGTTAATAGACACCACATCTCCATATTTGTAGTTATTTCTTCTCTTCCATAACTCCCAAACTATAATGCAAGGTAGATCTTGAAATATTGGTTGAAGCCTTGGAATCACCTTTACTGTCCAGCATTTCACAATTGTTTGGTGCAGATTTAATCCCTCAAAAGATATCCCTGCAAAAGCTAAGAAGTATGACCACACCTTCCTAGCTGCATATGATTTGAAAAATACATGTGCCACTGTTTCTTCCTCTGAATTCACACAACACCGACATCATGAAGGCATACAATACCCCATCCTTAGAATAGGATCATCTAATGGTAGTTTTCCTCTCCACAATTTCCACATAAAGAATGAGATTTTAAATGAAAGCCCTTTCACCCACATATTCTTATATGTGATGGCAGTATCTCTTCTACTCCTCAAAAATTCCCATGCAGATTTTACTGTAAATTCACCTCGAGTTTCAAGAGACCATATTGGTTTGTCTAGTACATCAATTGAATCTGAAAGTTTCACATTTTCCAGAATATGTGAGGCAAGATCATGTGACAATATTTGTCTTACTTTGTCTTCATCCCATGTCCCCTGCTACCCCACATCATAAATATTATGAATTGATTCGTCACAAAAGAAATCTGGAGGTGTAACGAAATAGAGAGCTCCCAATTCTATCAAATTATCAAACCAAAAAAGCGATGATCCCATTCTTGGTTGATATAATATGTGATGCTCAACAAGATCCCTTAATTCTAACATCTTCCTCCAAACATGTGATCCATGTCTCCAAGGAACCACCAATGCGTTCATCTTCTTATAATACTTTTGACACATGAAAGAGCTCCATAAAGATGGTTTAGTCCTGATATTTCACCATAACTTACAAAAAAGAGCTTTTGACACATCATGTAGAGATCGAAAGCCTACACCCCCTTCCTCATATGGCAGGCATAGTTTATCCCAAGATGTCCAGTGTCTCGCTCTTCTATCTACTGAAGAACTCTAAAACAAACCTTGCAAATAATTTGTGCATCTTATTGATCATGAAAGCAGGAGGATTGACAGCTGAGAGAAAATGTATTGGCATACTTTACAAAACATGGGATATTAAAACTGACCTTCCTTCAATCGACAACAACTTACCTTTCCAAGATTGCAATTTATCGAGTACCTTATTAATGAGTCCTTGATAAAAAAAACCATATTCCTTCTTGTGTAAAAAATAGGACATCCAAGATCAATGAATGGGAAATCATGACGACCAATTCCAGTGATCCTTTGTACCTTTGCCACCACTTCTTCAAGTGAAGCAAGGTGGCATCGGATGAAGAAAAATTGATGGTATCATCTGCGTATGATAGGTGATTAATCTTAGGACTCCACTTTGGTAACCCATAGCCACAAAATTATAAATTCAAGTGAAGTGCATTCAATCCCCTTGATAATGCCTCAACTGCCAATATGAATAGAGTAGGCGACAATGGATCACCTTACTTAACTCCTCTAGTAGATTTAAAGAAACCATACGGTTGGCCATTGAGAAGAACTGAGTACCTATTGTTAGATACTAAGCCAAAAACCATGCCTATGAATCTCTAACAAAAGCCCATTTTCCTCAGTACCTTGGTAAAAAATAGCCAAGATAATTGATCATAAGCCTTCACTATGTCTAATTTAATTACCACATTAGGCCCTGCCTTGGTTCTCAGTCGCATATCAGTGATTATCTCTTGAGTTAATAAAACATTCTCCACAATGCTTCTACCCTTCACAAAGCATGCATGTTCATCAGAGATAAGAGTAGGAAGTATGTTCACTAACCTCTCATATATGACCCTTGAGAAAATTTTGTTGACGAAATTTCTTAGTCTAATAGGTCTCATATCTGAAAATATAATAACCTCTTTCATTTTTGGCAATAAAACCAAATTTGTGTGAGTCGCAAACTTAGGTAGATCTTGTCCATTAAAGAAAGCTTTCACCATTTCCACCACATCCTCTCCAATTATATCCCAGCAGTATTGAAAACACTTTTCATTGAAACCATTTGGCCCTCCAGCGCTCTCACTATTTAATCCAAACACTGCCAATTTAACTTCTTTACAAGTAGGTTGTCTCATTAAATCACAATTCTGCTCACTATTCAGCATATAAGGAATATGATCTAATATCCCAAAAGAACTAGGGATAGTAGCTTCAGTAAATTGATCTTGAAAAAATCTCATTGCTTCCGTAGCCATTTCGTCATTCTCCTCTAGCCAATTCCCATCACTAGCTTGGATTCTTCTCAATTGTAACCTTTTTCTTCTTCCATTTACTTGGACATGAAAGAACTTGGTATTTCTATCTCCATCTTGAAACCAAGACATACCTTATTTTTGCTTCCAAAATTGAACAATTCTGCCTGAACTCTTTGAAGTCTCTCCATTCTGAATTGTAGGACTCATCTCAAATTGTGTCTCGTGCACCTTCACCACCTCCTCTAGGCTAGATAACTGCTGGAAAATATCACCATACGTGGCTTTGCTCCAAATTGACAAGTCCTTCTCCAGCTTCTTCAACTTGTATTTAAACAAGATGAAAGGATTGGCATGAAAATCAGTTATCCAGTTTTCTTTCACCACGTCCAGGAAAGTGTCATGTTTGGTCCAAAGATTTAAAAATCTGAAAGCTTTCTTGACTGGAACAGTATTAGGATTGAAATTTAGCAGCATTGGACTAAGATCTAAACCAATTTTTGACAGATGAATGATCTCCATCCCCGGCCAAATTTGTTGTAACTCCATATTTGCTAAGCATCTGTCCAAACGTTTAAAAATACAATCCTCTTCAGCACACACATTCCACCATGTAAAAATTCTCCCCTTGAAGCCCAAATCAAATAGATTGCATGTGTTCACGCAATGCCTAAATTCATCAACCTCATTTATATGAACGGGCAGTCCACCAAATTTTTCCTCCTCATCCCAAATGACATTAAAATCTCCACCAACGAGCCAAGGGATTGTCATGTCTACTACCAATGCGTACATGGAGTCCCAAAGCTCTATTTGTTCTACTGCATCATATTTAGCATAAACGAGGGTAAGAATAAATTCTTTATTATCCTCAGTATCTACTAACTTCACAGTCAATGGTTGCACCATGTCCATCAAGATTGTAACATCATATTTCACATAAAACAATACCCAGATTTTGTTTGAGGTATTGACAATAGCTTGAGCAAAGCCAATTCTCCTCCTATATCTATCTAGTTTTCTACTCTGTTGCATCGGTTCCATCAAGCCAATAAACTGGAAATTATGTTGTCTATGCATTGTTATAAGCCTTTCAAAAGCTCTCTTTGTGTTCACCGATCTAATATTCCAAATCATAGCATTCATCACTAATTATTGGATTTAGATAATGTCCTTCTTGTTTGAACCCCAGGTGCTTGCACACTAGGAGCTTCCTTAGACTACTTTTTTCTACATTTACCAGCTGATTTCCCTCTTTTAATTTGCGTAGGAGAGATGTCACCTTGTCTTGCTACCTTCAAGAAATTTTGTATTGTTGATTATGCATCTAAATCTTAGCATTTTCCTATTTGATCCTCCTCTCCATTCTCTTGTCGTTCCTGTGGAACCATTTGGTTCTTGGTAGGCTTAGGAATCAAATTTTTGCTAAAATTCCCTTTAGAAGCTTGACTAATTATATCAACTGGGGTGTTAACCCTTGTGTTGGTTCTTGAGTTTCTTGTGAGCCCTACCTCTCCTCTTTTATTTGTACTACTCATAGATTGATGTACCCTATCATTACTGATATTTGTTGGGTTGGTAATGTCATTGACATGAAGCTGTTGTTTTTCTCCTATACCTCCTGGATCTGGCATTGTATGAATAGGATCTGCAGGGTTTGCTATAGCCTTTGTATAGCTTACTATAGCTTGTAACCCCTGATTCTATTTAGGACTCAGAACCTGTTCTTCACCTATCGATGTAGCATTCTCTATTCGATCAGCATTAGACTTTACCTTACCATTGACACTATATTCATCTTCTCCTTGATCATCTTCTTCTATTTGTCCCTCATCCTCATTGTCATCTTCAAATTAATCTTCCTCTTGATCTTCCTCTACCTAATCACACCACAACTTACCACCAAATAAAGTTAGATGCTCATTCAAGTTTTTCTGCTCAGCTATGGCCATTGTGTCCAACGATTGTGATGGAATTTCTTGACATAATTGATTAGTTGTAACATTGTTTCCTCCAAAGGCTCTTGTTACCTATTGTGCAGTAGATTCAATACTTGTAGGCTCCTCATTCATTCTTCCAATAGTACTTGTATTCCCTCAATCCTTAGCTTTGACACCTGAACTGCCTTTCTTACCTTCCTTTGACACCCCAGTCCTAGGAGAACTAGGATTAAATGTTGGAGCTGCTGGATTTAATGTTTTCCCAGTAAGAACTGGACTAGGTCTAGGAGTTCGATTATTACCATCTTCTACTACTACCAGTTGATTATTAGCCTCATGATCTCCCTCATTCTTCTGCACTACACTAGCATTATTATTAGCTTGAATCTGCAATACTACAAATTTATTTATCACTTGCACCTGCTTCCCTTCACCTTGATTAACTGGGACTATTTCTTTTCCAGTAGTTCTTTGAGATTCCTTCTGGTTAACAACATTCTTAGCTTCCAGCATTCCTACTGCCATGTTCACTGCGACCAAATGACCAAGATCCTTTGAAGTAGCAGCAGTCACACTGTCTGCAGCAGGTCGTTGCACTAAATCATTTTACCCTGCTTTTTTCGCATCCAAGATATGTCTAGCATCACCTTTGAACTGTTCTGTATTGCTCATCTCATGAAACCTATTCATTTCAGTATCAATTGCCTCATCAGTTGTAGTAACCTTTCTCTGCAGCACACGACATACTCGTTCTTCATGCCCTTGATATTTACAGAAAGAGAAATATTTTGGTAGATTATCAAACACAACCTGCCGATAAAATTCAACAGCTTTCTCGGTTTATTTATCCACAATTTTTAACTTCACTTTACTAGGATGTTTCTCTAGTAAATCAAGTAACACCTTAACTCTTGCGGCACTCGGTGTTGTATGATCTTTTGTAGCTTTGTCCACAGCGAATGGCTTACCAACTGCTGATGCTATTGATAACAGAGATTGTTTCGCAAAGAAATTAGGTGGCAAATCTGGAAATGATATCCAAACAACTGCCTTAGAAGTTTCTTCCTTAGGATTGAATCTAATAGTCCATGGAAATATCTGAAAGAAGAATTCCTCACCTTTGGCTTTAACATGTCCTGTCAATCTTGATAAGAATCGTCATATAAATCAAAACGCACCAACAGATGACGATATTCGAGTTGGCCAATATTGCAGCAACCATGGACGTTAAACTGTCTCGAAAAGTTCTGCCTAAGCTCACGCAATTCTGGTTTTCCATACGAGAATTTGACGACGACGGATTGATGCACTCCTTCTTCGATGGAGAAGTCGTTAACTTCTTCCAAACTGAACTCAATCTTTGGTTCTCCATCAATAATTTTAATGGTAATCAAATCAGTTTTTTTGAGTTTAGCAGCAGATTTTGTAGGTTGAATCTGAGCAGCGTATGCTTGTTTGATATTTGTGTTTTGGATTTGTTCATTCGTTAGTTTGGTAAACTCTCCCACATCCAAATGTTGGGGAGAGGACGCAGCAACCATAGTTGCTTATGAGTCCATCGAAGCTCAAATCGCCTTTTTGTAATGAAAAGTGACGCGTTATGCTATTGTTCACGACATTGTAGCATGCGGATCTTAAGATTCCATTTTAGGGATTAAGTGTCCCAATTCACTCCGAAACCACAACAACAACCTCCCGTCAAGTCACATAAGCAGAAAAAGGTACGGGAAAAGCAGTAAATAGGGGATCGGGGCTAATACACTCAAAATGACCGACCGGGTAGTTACAATAGCCCAAGGCTCCACACAAGGCATATAAAACCTCAAAAACAACAACAGAGATGGAAAGGTAAATCAGCATAGGACAACGCCTTCTTTAATCCAAATTTTTAATAAAAATAAATTAATGCATCATTTTAAACTTATTTAATAATTATTGCAGATAAGGATTTCATCATAAATTTAATTCCAAGAAAATATCAAATCAACAAATACATGGAATTCACATAAGAATTCGAGTCACAATAACACCAAATTATCATATAAAATATAATCTCGACAAATAAGGAATGAGGCATGACAATTCAAGGATTTACTAAATGCCAATAATTATCCAATTTAATACATAAAAATGCCTAAAACTTTAAACCAATAAAACTTTGCACATATAAGCCCTAGTATGTACTCGTCATCTCGCGTACACAGCTTTTCACATTTCACAAATGGCATATAAAACTCGATGTCTAAGGGGTAATTTCCCCACTCAAGGTTAGGCAAGATACTTACGTTTTTGAAGTTAAGGCCGATATTCCAAAATAGCCTTCTTGCTCAAATTGACCTCCGTGAAGCTCAAATCTATATAAATTAATTGTATAACTTTATTAAAATTCATCGAAAATAATTTCGGATAATAAAACGTCAACTTAAAATTTTACATTAAAAAGTCAAAACAAAAGTCAACGCTGGGCCCACCTCTTAGAACCCGACAGAATCTTCACAAAATATGAACACTCATTCCAATACGACTCTAACCATACCAATTTTATCAAATTCCGATAACAACTCGACCTCCAAATCCCAATTTTTCGTTCTTGAAACGTTTTGCAAAAACCTTAATTTCTTCCATTTAAATTCGAAATAAATGATGAATATAACCATGGATTTATGAAATATAATCACTTTAGGATATAGGACACTTATCCAAGTCAAAATCGTGAAGAACTCCTCCAAAATCGCCCAAAAACCGAGATCCAAAATCTCAATCGAAAATGGCGAAATGACCATTTTTGGTCCTTAAATTTCTGCCTAGTTTCGCACCTGCGGGTAGATTTGTCACATCTGCGGACTCGCTTTTTCAAGCTAAAATGCGCATTTGCGAAGCCCCACGGTACACAGCCCAGCAGAAGCTCGCATCTACAATGTCGCTTCTCCGAAGCCATGCCCAGCTGCCTCTGTTCGCTTCTGCGTTCCAGTGGTCGCTTCTGCGATCACGCAGGTGCGTAAAATGCATCGCACCTGTGACCTCTATCCATTACCCCTTCCTAGTCGCTTCTGCGAGCTTGACCTTGCTTCTACGATGCTGCTTTTGTGACCAAGACATCGCAATTAGTAAAACCGCATACGTGGAGTTTTATTTAAGGAAACAGGGTTCTAAAAGTCGAAACAACCTATTGGGTCGTTACACATTCATTATATGGATGGTGTGACAAAAGATCGTGTAGTACAAAAGCAGTTAAGAGCTCTGAAAGAACTAATTTGTTACTATCCGGATGAATAAAATTGTTCGTGACATTAATATTATAGTAGTCTCAAAAGAAACATTTTGATTTACAAATATATTAGCCAAGGTGGTTGACATATTGGGACTATAAATGAAAAGAAGATTGAATATATTTATATTACTAAAATCATACTGGGTAAATATGAAAGGTTACCTAACTTTCTTCTATTTGTACTACACAAGTATAAGCATGATGATGCAATCACAAGCCATAAGTAAACTAGAGGTTTACTGAAATAAATATTAGTTGGCATGACCGGTTGACCATCTCGGTTCAATTATGATACGAAAACATTAATTGAGAATTACATTGACATATATTGAAGAAATATAAGATTCTTCAAGAATTCTCTTCTGCTGCTTATTCTCATGATATACCAGTTAAGGCTGGGATTAAATCCCTTTATTTATGAAACGAATAAAAGGTGATAAATATATGGGCCCAGTCACCTTCCATGTGGACCATTTACTATTAAATAATTTTAATAGATGCATCTATTCTATGGTCACATGTGTATTTGTTATCAACTTGCAGTTTGGCTTTTGCAAAATTGATTGCTCAAATTATTAGAGCACAGTTCCAGAATATAAATTATGATGATTTATCTTGATAATACTGGTTTAAATCCAAGTTGATTTAGCAGAAATTGTATGCCTCCAATTATATCTAAACCATTGGTTCTGAGAACAAAACTGCCAAAATAAAATTTGCTATGTGATGTATTATTTAATATACAATAGCACTTGTAAGCATCTAGCCAAGTTATGATAAGTTCTCCCCGTCACAATCGGTTTAGGGTCAGGAACCAAATAATTTCCATCTAGAAATATGAATATGCTATATGATTTATGTCATGACCCAAAATCCCACCACATGCGTCGTGATGGCACCTAGTCTCTAAGGAAGGTAACCCGATTTCTATTACATTTTGAAGCCATTTTTTTGAATTAAATAAGTAACCAAAACTAACAGCTGAATAAATATGAATATACAACCTCCCAAGACTGGTAGTACTGAGTCACGAACTCTAACTGAATACATGGAATGATCACGAGGACCGAATATACAACATTGTTTGATTAAAAATTAACAGTACAGTAAAATGAAAAGACTCCAAGTGACTGCGACGACCAAGCAGCTCTACCTTAAATCCTTACGGTCCCATTTTAACTCTGCTCAAGTCCGATATCTCCAATACCTAGCTCTGCATAAAAATATGCAGAAGTGTAGTATGAGTACACCACGGTCGTTACCCAGTAAGTATCAAGACTAACCTCAGTGGAGTAGAGACGAGGTACAGTCAAGACACTCACTAGTCTAATAGCATGTGCAATATAATATACAAGATAGTAGAAAACAGATGACAATAAGGACATCATAAAATAACCAGTGATATGCACAGCAAGACAACAAAATACCATTTAATATCGCTCAACAAATAATAAATATAAATACACCCAATTAAATCAAATTCTTCAAATAAATGTCCTTCACATATAATTTCACCAAATAACTCTCTTTCAATTATAATATTCCTCAAATAAATATCTTTCAAATATAATTCTTTCATATAATACTTTTTAAATAAAAATCCTTCCAAATAGATATTTTGAATATAATTCTTCAATTAAAAAGTCACCATGTGACACCTCATTTCATAATCATAAAAATAGGGGTCTCAACCCATTTTCATATTTTTCATAAACTCGGGTCTTGGCCTATTTTTCATATTTTCGCGGCACTTCGTGCCCATAATTAAATCATCATATTTTTCCGGCACCTCATGCCCTTATTTCATATCACAACTGCACGGACAATTCACATGCCAATATCCTCAATGTATATAAGATCCACATGATCAATTTATTTCCATTAAAGTGAGTTTAGAATTTTTAAATCAAGTAAGAAATCAACAAGAAATTGAATTTATATTTAGAAATCATTTGGGTGAAGAAAATAACATTGCACTTAAATTAAATCATCAGATAAACTATTGGTTTGGTTGTAAAACTATTTAATTTAAAACATAATAATAATTCCTTTTATTTAAATCAACTCAATCATCGAAAATCAGTAAGAAAAACCAGAAATATACTTCTTCAGAGTCTCGTGCTAAAAAGCCAAAGCCAACATAATATAAATAGGCGCACAAAATACATAATAATAAAGTCAACTAGTACATTACGAAAAAAGACAACAATTTACATATTAATGAAACAAAATCACCCAAGGCAAGAGCATAAATAAAGAAATATCAACAGGGCACTCCCGAGGTACCGCCCCGTAATCCCAAATCATAAATAAATTCATAATATCCCATTTTCTTATATCACCGCGGGAGCTTTCACATTTAATTTTAAAGAAATCATTTTTTCCGAAATATCATCCCGTGTTTTTAGCCATCCTTATCACACTGCATGACTTCTACTAGTTCCCATACTAGCCACGCGTTTCAAGCCACCCTTATCTCACCGCATTCATTTCAACACCCTGACTTTATATCACCGCATGACTTCTACTACTTCCCCTACTAGCCACGCGTTTCAAGTCACCCTTATCTCACCGCATGCGTATCAATATCACAATATTTTACAAATCGCACCTCAAGTGCCCAAATATCACAGCATAATACAACTTGCACCTCAAGCGCCCAAATATTACAACATTTCACAAATTGCACATCAAGTGCTCAAATCTTACAGCATATCACATATTGCACATCACGTACTCAAATCGTACAACATATCAGAAATTGCACATCAAGTGCCCAAATATTACAACTTGCCACAAAAATCAACAATACATTATTTTTCATAATAAGGAGCTCATGGCTCAACCATAATGTGCACAACACCCAAAAACAATCAATAGAGATAGAAATTACTCAACATAAAGCAAAGTCTTCATTAAATTCAAAATTTTCAATAATTATATAAATACCTCTTCTTAAGCTCATTTAATTAATTATTTGCAGAAAAAAATCCATAATAAAATTAAATTCCAATAATTATCAAACCAACAATTTTACGGAATTACATAAATAATCAAGTAACAATCACATCAAATTGTCATATAACAACAGATTCAACAACAACAAGGATTTAGGCACAACAAATAGATGATTAAATGTATACCAACAATTATCAAATTTACCGCACAATTAAATGTCACGACCCGAAATTTCTACCTTCGGACCGTGATGACGCCTAACATTTCACTTGCTAGGCAAGCCAACGTGCACGATCTAGGCAAGCCAACGTGCAACGATGTCTAAATACCATCCCAGAATTGGTGTCACAAGTGCACGAGCTTATAGAATAAATACAAATAAAGGTTTAAATAAAATTAAGCTGTCTGGAAATAAGCACACAACTGAAGTAAAATAGAAGAGGACTTCAGAACTGCGGACGCCATTCTGTTATACCTCAAGTCTCCTCTGGTAGCTTAAATCCGAGCAAGTCTATGGTGCGCCGCTGAGACCAACTCCAAAATCTGCACAAGAAGTGCAGAGTGTAGTATCAGTACAACCGACCCCATGTACTGGTAAGTGCTGAGCCTAACCTCGACGAAGTAGTGACGAGGCTAAGGCGGGTCACTTACATTAACTGTACGCAATATTAGTAACATCAACAATAATAGAAATAAATCAGGTAACTCATTTATAATAATTGAAGCCAACTCAGCAGTCATAACCAATTATCATTTTCATCAATTCTGTTGCAGTGTGCAACCCGCTCTCACAATATATTCACATTCAATTATTTTGCAACGTGCAACCCGCTCTCACAATATATTCACATTCAGTTATGTTGCGGCGTGCAACCCGCTCCTCCAATATATTCATTTTAATCAAGTCTGTTGCGGCGTGCAACCCGATCCTCCAATATATATAAATATGTATGTCGACTTTTAAATAAGTCTGTTGTATATATATATATATATATATATGTATGTATGTATGTATGTCGACTTTTAAATAAGTCTATTGTGGCGTGCAACCCGATCCTCCAATATATTCATTATAATCAATCCTGTTGCGGCGTGCAACCCGCTCCTCCAACATATTCATTTATCAATTCTTATAGAAGAAATTTTCCCAATAAATGTAACAATTACTATAAAATTATAAGACAACAAGCATACAATAATTATGATTTAATCATGAAACAAACAATGACAAATAGCAAATTATTATCGAAATCAAGGAGAAAATAGGCAGTTTAATATTTAATATGCTAAATGTCAAATAACAATTAAAACACATAATTCAAATAGCATGTAACAATTAATGCAGTAATTCAAGAATTAATATTTGACAAAGAATAGGAGAGAAACAATTATAATAATAATTAATTTATGATTTAAAATAATTTATGATTTTTCAAGTAAGCAGGCAAATAATTAATTTGACGACGTATAGACATTCATCACCTCGCCTATACGTCGTTCACATGCAATTCACATAACAAATAATTTAAGGGTTCTATTACCTCAAGTCAAGGTTAACCACGAAACTTACCTCGTTTTGCAAATTCCAATCAATTACTCGATCACAACTTTTCCTTTGAAATTTATCTCCAAAAGCTTCAAATCTATTCACAAACAATTCAATATACTCAATACAAATCATAGGAATTAATTTCATATGAATTTAAAATTTTTCCAGATAAAAATTCGAAATTCATTAAAATATTTGGTAGTGGGACCCACGTCTCAAATCCCGGAAACACTTACGAAATCCGAACACCCATTACGAGACTAGTTCAACCATATAAAAATTATCCAATTCCGATGTCAAATGGACCTTCAAATCTTAAATTTTCGTTTTTGGAAGATTTTATAAAAATCTGATTTTTCTTCCATAAATTCACGGATTCATGATATAAATGAGTATGAAATCGTGAAATATAATCAATATAGGATAAGGAACACTTACCCTAAAGTTTTTCCGTGAAAATCGCCCAAAAATTGCCTTACTCGAGCTCAAAAATGGGAAAGAGTTCAAAATGGGTCGAAACCCCATTTCCAAAACATAAGTTCTGTTTCTAGGATTTTTACCCTTCGCGAACGCGGTCAGTGCCTCGCGTTCGCGAAGCACAAATTTGTGCTGTCCAATTTTACTCTTCGCGAACACGAGGGATACCTCGCGAACGCAATGCTTGCCTGGCTTGGCCTTCGCAAACGCGAGATGCCCTCCGCGAACGCGAAGGCTTATTTTTCCTGGCCAGCCTCTATCCCTTTGTGAACGCGAGGATTCTATCGCAAACGCGAAGCTTTGAACCTCAAGCCTTCGCAAACGTGGTTACTATGTCGCGAACGCGAAGAACAAAATGTGTCGGCCCCAATTTGCTCTTCGCGTTCGCGAGAGTACCTTCACGAACGCGAAGAAGAACACACCAGAAGCCTGAAGTTTGCAGAAAACCAGATTTCCTAAGTCTGAAATCGTCCCGTAGCCCATCCGAAACTCACCCGAGCCCTCGGGGCTCCAAACCAAACTTGCACACAAGTCCTAAAACATCATACGTACTTGCTCGCCGGATCAAATCGTCAAACTAATACCTAGAACTACGAATCAAACATCAAATCAAAGGAAGTTTTCAAGAAAACTTTAAAACTTATATTTTTACAACCGGACGTCCAAATCACGTCAAATTAACTCCGATTCTCACAAAATTCGGCAGACAAGTCATAAATATTATAGTGGACCTATAACGGGCTCCGAACCAAAATATGGACCCGGGGTCAATAAATCCAACATCAGTAATTTCTTAAAAATCATTAAGCTTTCAAGCTTTTAATTTTTTATCAAAATTCCATATCTCGACCTAGGGACCTCGGAATTCGATTCCGGGCATACGCCCAAGTCCCAAATCACGATACGGACCTACCGGAATTGTCAAAATACTAATCCGGATCCGTTTTCTCAAAAATTTGACTAAAGTCAACTCAATTGAGTTTTTTTAAAAGCCCTATTTCACATTTTAATCCATTTTCACATAAAAGCTTTTCGAAAAATTGTACGGACTACACACGCAAGTCGATGAATGATAAATGGTGCTTTTCGAGGTCTTATAATACAGAATTACTTATTAAATTTAAAGATGATATCTTGAGTCATCACATTCTCCACCTCTAAAACAAACGTTCGTCCTCGAACGAAGTTAGAAAAAGTACCTGAGCTAGGTGTGGATAATTATTCCTATGTCCGACTCGGACTCCCAGGTAGATGCCTCTACCGGCTGACCTCTCCATTGTACCCGAATTGAAGGATAACTCTTAGACCTCAACTGTCGGACCTGCCGGGCTAGAATAGCCACCGGCTCCTCCTCGTTAGTCAAATCTTTGTCCAATTGGACTGAGCTGAAATCTAACACATGGGACGAATCACCATGATATTTCTGGAGCATAGACACATGGAACACCAGATGAACCGCTGATAAACTAGGTGGTTATGCAAGCCTGTAGGCTACTTCACCCACCCTTTCAATAATTTCAAAGGGTCTGATATACCTAGGGCTCAACTTTTCCTTCTTTCCGAACCTCATTACACCTTTCATAGGTGACACCCGAAGCAATATTCTTTCTCCAACCATGAATGCAATATCACGAACTTTACGGTCGGCATAACTCTTTTGCCTAGATTGAGCTGTGCGAAGTCGATCCTGAATAATCTTGACCTTATCCAAGGCATCTTGTACTAAATCGGTACCCAACAACCGAGCCTCACCCGATTCAAACCAACCAACTGGTAATCGGCATTGCCTTCTATATAATGCCTCATATGGAGCCATTTGAATGCTCGACTGGTAGTTATTATTATAAGAAAACTCCGCATGTGGCAAGAAATGATCCCAAGAACCTCCAAAGTCTATAACACAAGCGCGGAGCATATCTTCCAAGATTTGAATAGTGCGCTCTGACTGTCCGTCTGTCTGTGGATGAAATGTTGTACTTAACTCCACCCGCGTGCCTAACTCACCCTGTACAGCCCTCCAGAAATGTGAGGTAAACTGTGTACCTCGATATGAAATAATAGACACGGGCACCCCGTGAAGGCGGACAATCTCCCGAATGTAAATTTCAGCTAACCTTTCTGAAGAATAGGTAACTGCCACTGGAATGAAATATGCTGATTTGGTCAACCTGTCCACAATGACCTAAACTGGGTCAAATTTTATTTGAGTCCGTGGGAGTCCAACAACAAAATCCATTGTGATACGCTCCCATTTCCATTCAGGAATTTCTAACTTCTGAAGCAAACCATCAGGTCTCTGATGCTCGTACTTAACTTGCTGACAATTCAGATACCGAGCTACATATGCAACTATATCCTTTTTCATTCTCCTCCACCAATAATGTTGTCACAAATCTTGATACATTTTGGCGGTACCTGGATGAATAGAATACCTGGAACTGTGTGCTTCTTCAAGAATTAATTCACGAAGCCCTTCCACATTAGGAACACAAATACAACCCTGCATTTGCAGAACCCCATCTTCCCCCACAACAACATGTTTGGCATTACCATGCTGTCCTTAAGAACAAGTAAATGAGGATCATCACACTGCCTCTCTCTGATGCGCTCATATAAAGAAGACCGAGCGACTGTGCAAGCTAGAACCCGATTGGGTTCTGAAATATCTAACCTCACGAACTGATTAGCCAAAGTCTGAACATCTGCAGCTAATGGCCTCTCACCAACCGGAATATACGCAAGACTTCCCATACTCACAGCCTTTCTACTCAAAGCATCGGCCACCACATTGGCCTTTCCCGGGGTGATACAAAATGGTGATATCATAGTCTGTCAACAACTCCAACCATCTTCTATGCTAAATTAAGATCTTTTTGTTTGAATAGATACTGAAGGCTACGATGATCAATAAATACCTCACACGAGACACCGTAGAGGTAATGCCTCCAAATCTTCAGTGCATGAACAATGGCTGCCAATTCTAAGTCATGAACATGATAATTCTTCTCGTGAACTTTCAACTGATGCGACGCATATGCAATTACCTTGCCATATTGCATTAATACTGCACCAAGCCCAATGTGAGATGCGTCACAATATACCGTATACGATCCTGAACCTATGGGTAATACCAACATTTCCGTCGTAGTCAAAGCGGTCTTGAGCTTCTGAAATCTCAACTTACACTCGTCTGACCATCTGAATGGGACACCTTTCTGGGTCAATCTGGTCAATGGGCTTGCTATAGATGAAAACCCTACCATGAACCGACGATAATAACCTGCTAAACGCAGGAAACTCCGGATCTCTGTAACTGAAGTAGGTCTAGGCCAATTCTGAACAGCCTCAATCTTCTTAGGATCCACCTTTATGCCTTCTGCCGATACAACATGCCCCAAAAAGGCAACTGAATCTTACCAAAACTCACATTTTGAAAACTTGGCATATAACTAATTATTCTTCAAGGTGTAAAGCACACTTCAAAGATGTTGCTCATGTTCCTCTCGACTGCTGGAGTAAATCAAGATATCACCAATGAATACAACCATAAAAGAATCCAAATAAGGCTTGAACACCCGATTCATCAAATCCATAAATGCTTCTGGGGCATTTGTCAACCCAAATGACATCACTAGGAATTTGTAATGCCCATACCGAGTTCGAAAAGTTGTTTTAGGGACATCAAATGCCCTAATCTTCAACTAATGGTAACCAGACCTCAAATAGATCTTCGAAAATACCTTGGCACCCTGAAGCTGATCAAATAAGTCATCAATTCTTGGCAGTGGATATTTGTTTTTGATAGTGGCTTTGTTCAACTGCCGATAATTTATACATATCAGCATAAAGCCATCTTTCTTCTTTACAAATAATACTGGTGCACCCTAGGGCGAGACACTGGGTCTAATGAATCCCTGATCAAGCAAGTCTTGTAACTGCTCTTTCAATTCTTTCAACTCTGGCGGGGCCATACGGTATGGTGGAATAGAAATGGGCTGAGTGCCCGGAGCCAAATCAATACAGAAGTCAATATCTTTGTCGGGTGGCATCCCCGACAAATCTACAGGAAATACTTCTGGAAATTCACGAACAACTGGTACTGAGTCCATAGAAGGAGCATCCGCACTGGGATCATGAATATAAGCCAAATAGGCTAGACACCCTTTCTCTACCATACGCCGAGCTTTCATATAAGAAATAACCCTGCTGGCAGAATGACCAGGAGTTCCTTTCCACTCTAACCGAGGTAACCCCAACATAGCTAGGGTCACTGTCTTGGAATGACAATCCAATATAGCATGATAAGGTGACAATCAATCCATACCCAATATGACATCAAAATCGACCATATCAAGAAGTAGAAGATCCACACTAGTCTCAAGATTACCAATAGTAACCACACATGAATGATAGACATGATCTACTACAACAGAGTCTCCCACCGGTGTAGATACAAAAACAGAAGCACTCAGAGAATCACAAGGCACAACCAAATATGAAGCAAAATAGGAGGACACATAGGAATAAGTAGATCCTGGATCAAATAGAACTGAAGCATTTCTTTGGCAAACTGGAATAATACATGTGATCACAGCATCAGATGACTCGGCCTCAGACCTGGCTGGAAAAGCATAAAATCGGGGCTGGGCCCTACCACTCTGAACTGTGTCTCTAGGACTACCTCTAACTGGCTGGCCTCCACCTCTAACGGTCTGACCTCTACCTCTAATGGCCTAACCTCCATCTCTAATGGTCTGACCTCCCCCTCTAGCTGCCTGACCCCTACCTCTAGGTAGCTGAGCAGGTGGTGAAGCAATTGGTGCCGGTATGATGGCATGAGAATCCTGCCGAGATCTGTTACTCGCCAATCTAGGGCAATACTTCCTGATGTGACCAATGTTTCCACACTCATAACACCCATCCCGATGTCATGGCTGCTGAAGCTGAAGCTTACCCAGATGGGCCGGATAACCACTGTAGTAACTCTGGAGTGGTGGTGCACTGATAGGAGCTGAATGTTCACTAAATGTTGGCTGCATAGAGTAATGCATAATAGGACCATGAATCCCTAAAGCACCAGGAGATACATGAAGTGCTAAATGAAACGGTCTGGGAGGATAACCCCTACCAAAATTACCTCTGCCTCTAGACGAGGCACCACTGAAACCACCAAACTGACGAGGCCTCTTATCGTACCTCTGCTATCTCTCCTGTGCAAGAATCATTTCGATCCTCCTTGCGACATTAGCAGCCGCCTGAAAATAAATCTCACTTTCGGTCACCTTGGCCATCTGAAGTCTGATAGGTTGAGTGAGTACCTCAATAAACCTCCTCACTTTCTCTCCCTCCGTAGGCAGTAAAAAGAGATCATGACGGGCCAAAAACACAAAACGGTACTCATATTGAGTAACAGTCATATTGCCCTACTGTAGACGCTCAAATTGCTTGCGGAATTCCTCTCTCAGTGTGATAGGGAGGAACTTTTCTAAAAATAGCTGAGAGAACTGCTCCCATGTAAGTGCAGGCGATCCGACAGGCCTGGTCAATGTATAATCTCTCCACCACCTCTTGGCGGAACCCTTTCATCTGAAATACAGCAAAATCAACCCCATTTGTCTCAACTATACCCATGTTCCGCAGCACCTCATGGCAGCGTTCAAGATAATCATGTGGGTCCTTAGAAGGTGTACCACTGAAGTGAATTGGAAAGAGCTTAGTAAACTTATCCAGTCTCAATAATGCCTCAGAAGACCTGGCGGGCCTATCACCGGTCTGTGCCCCAACAGCTGGCTGAACTACCCCAACTAGCGAGGCTGCTGGAGCCTGATTCTGGGGAGCCATCTGCTCCGGAGCGGGAGTAGTGGGATTTTGTGCTCCACCCCCAGCCCGTGAGACGGCTGGTGCCACTAGAAATGTACTATTCTGGGCCACGCCCTCCATAAGACTTACCAAACGAACTAGAGCGTCCTGAAGCACTGGAGTAGCTATGAATCCTTTCGGGACCTGAACTAGTCCAGCTGGTACATTCTGAACTGGAACCTCCTCCTGAAAGTCCACCTGAGGTTCTTCAACAGGTACAGCTGCTCGAGCTCCGGACTGAGCTCTACCTTGGCCTCTACCTCGGCCTCTAGCACGACCTCGACCTCTACCCCTGGCCATAGTTGCCACCGGGGGTTCTGGTCCCTGTCCATTGGTAGAGGTATTACGTGTTCTCACCATCTGCGATAGAATAAGAGTAGAATTGTTCAATCATCGATGATAGAATAAAATCACACGACAGAATAAGAAAGAAGTAATATTGCCCGTGACTCGTGAGACCTATGTAACCTAGTGCTCTGATACCAACTGTCACGACCCGAAATTCCCACCTTCGGACCGTGATGGCGCCTAATATTTTACTTGCTAGGAAAGCCAACGTTAGAATAATATTAACCAATTTTTAAACAATCTTTATATTATTAATAATCAAGGAAACAAAAGCGGAAGCAAAGTTTGAAATATAGTGAAATAATTCATAAATGCAACGGTGTCTAAATACCATCCTAGAATTGGTGTCACAAGTGCACGAGATTATAGAATAAACACAAATAAAGGTCTGAATAAAATAAAGCTGTCTAGAAATAAGCACACAGCTGAAGTAAAATAGAAGGGGACTTCAGAACTGCGGACGCCATGATGTTATACCTCAAGTCTCCTCTGGTAGTTGAAATCCGAGCAAGTCTATGGTGCGCCGCTGAGACCAACTCCAAAATCTTCACATGCAATTCACATAACAAATAATTTAAGGGTTCTATTCCCTCAAGCCAAGGTTAACCACGATATTTAACTCGCTTTGCAAATTCCAATCAATTACTCGACCAAAGCTTTTCCTTTTAAATTTGTCTCCAAAAGCTTCAAATCTATTCACAAATAATTCGATATACTCAATACGAATCATAGGAATTAATTCCATTTGAATTTACAAATTTTCTGGATAAAAATCCAAAATTCATTAAAATATTCGACAGTGGGACTCACGTCTCAAATCCCGAAAAAACTTACGAAATCCGAACACCCATTCCGAGACGAGTCCAACCATACAAAAAACTATCCAATTCTGATGTCAAATGGACCTTCAAATCTTAAATTTTGATTTTTGGAAGATTTTATAAAACATCTTATTTTTCTTCCCTAAATTCAAGGATTCATGATATAAATGAGTATGAAATCGTGAAATATAATCAATATAGGATAAGGAACACTTACCCCAATATTTTCCCGTAAAAATCTCCCAAAATCGCCTTACCCGAGCTAAAAAATGGGAAAGAGTTGAAAATGGGTCGAAACCCCATTTCCAGAACATAAGTTCTGTTTCTAGGATATTTACCCTTCGCGAACGTAGTCAGTGCCTCGCATTCGCGAAGCACAAATTTGTGCTGTCCAATTTTACTCTTCGCGAACGCGAGGGCTACCTCGCGAACGCGATGCTTGCCTGGCTTGGCCTTCGCGAACGCGAAGGCTTATTTTTCCTGGCCAGCCTCTATCCCTTTGTGAACGCGAGGATTCTATCGCAAACGCGAAGCTTTGAACCTCAAGCCTTCGCAAACGCGGTTACTATGTCGCGAACGCGAAGAACAAAACGTGTCGGCCCCAATTTTCTCTTCGCGTTCGCGAGAGTACCTTCACGAACGTGAAGAAGAACACACCAGAAGCCTGAAGTTTGCAGAAAACCAGATTTCCTAAGTCTGAAATCGTCCCGTAGCCCATCCGAAACTCACCCGAGCCCTCAGGGCTCCAAACCAAACTTGCACACAAGTCCTAAAACATCATACATACTTGCTCGCCGGATCAAATCGTCAAACTAACACCTAGAACTACGAATCAAACATCAAATCAAAGGAAGTTTTCAAGAAAACTTTAAAACTTATATTTTTACAACCGGACGTCCAAATCACGTCAAATTAACTCCGATTCTCACAAAATTCGGCAGACAAGTCATAAATATTATAGTGGACCTATAACGGGCTCCGAACCAAAATATGGACCCGGGGTCAATAAATCCAACATCAGTAATTTCTTAAAAATCATTAAGCTTTCAAGCTTTTAATTTTTTATCAAAATTCCATATCTCGACCTAGGGACTCGGAATTCGATTCCGGGCATACGCCCAAGTCCCAAATCACGATACGGACCTACCGGAATTGTCAAATACTAATCCGGGTCCGTTTTCTCAAAAAGTTGACTAAAGTCAACTCAATTGAGTTTTTTTTAAAGCCCTATTTCACATTTTAATCCATTTCACATAAAAGCTTTTCGAAAAATTGTACGGACTACACACGCAAGTCGATGAATGATAAATGGTGCTTTTCGAGGTCTTAAAACACAGAATTACTTATTAAATTTAAAGATGATATCTTGAGTCATCACATATGCTCAAGACTTTAACTCAATAAAATTTACACATATAAGCCCGAGTACGTACTCGTTACCTCGCATACACGACTTTTCACATTTCACAAATGGAACATAAGACTCGATACCTAAGGGGTAATTCCCCCACTCAAGGTTAAGCAAGACACTTACCGTTTTGAAGTTATGCTAATATTCCAAAATTGCCTTCTTCCTTGAATTGACATGTGGACCGCTCAAATCTAAACAAATTAATTGCATAACTTTATTAAAATTTATCGGAAATAATTCCGGATAATAATACGTCGACTTAAAATTTTATTCGAAAAAGTCAACGCGGGGCCCGCCTCTCGGAACCCGACATAATTTTGACGAAATCTGATCACCCATTCCGATACGAGTTCAGCCATACTAAAATTATCAAATTTAGATGTCAAATGGACCTTCAAATCTTAAATTAGTGGTTTATGAAGTTTCTACAATTTTTCCCAAATTTCCATCTCAAAGTACTAATTAAATGATGAAATATGTGATATATTCATATATATTAACCAAATCCGAGTTAGAATCACTTACCCCGATGAATTTGTTGAAAAACCCACGAACATTCACCACAAACCGAGCTCCCTAGGTCCAAAATGTGAAATAATGCCCTAAACCCCATTTATATAGTGCACCCTCTGAACTCCACTTCGCGGTCCGCAAAATTCTAAGCACGGCCGCACCCCAGATCCCGCGGTCGCGAAACTTTGGTGCGGTCCGCAAAATTCTTGGGGCTGCACTGCCAGACTTTAGTATTTTTGGCCATAATTTCTCTACAGATGTCTACATGATGTCTTCTTTATATTTCTGAAAATTAGACATGAAGGGCTACAATTTTCGTTTTTGAATCATCTCAAAATTCCTTGAGGATCAAAAGATATAGGCTTCCGAAGTCGGACCAGCGGATCTCCAGAACTTCCTGGAGTGCGGCCGCAGACAGAATTGTACGGTCCGCGAAATTCCAAGAACGACCGCGAAATTCTGCTGCAGTCCGCGCCCCTCCTTCGCCTCAGCGCTCAAAAATGTGCGGTTCGCACCCCCAAAAATGCCAGAACAATATTAGAGTGCCGAAATGCCCGGACTCGCTCAAAACTCACCCCGAAACTCATACAGAACCTCCCGGACACAAACCATATATGAATTTCAATCATAAAACACTCTACGGACCTGCTCGCGCACTAAAAACACTGAAAAGAGGTCGTCTTAACCCGATATTGACCATGGACAAACTCCCAAATTTCTTAACTTTACAAATCTCTCAACTTCTATGTTTTCCGCCAAAACGTATCAAATCAATCCTGAATTACTTTAAATTTTGCACACAAGTCATAAATGATATAATATAGGTATTACAAATTTTCAGAATCGAATTCCGGCCCAAAAGAGTCAACTCCCCGGTCAACTCTATTCTTTTAAGCTTCTTAAATAAGAATTGTTCTTTTAATTAAATTCCAAATCTTCCAAAAATCAAACTCGACCACACCCACAGGTCATAATACTTATTACGAAGTTGCTCGATACCTGAAGCCACTGAACAGGGCGTTAATTCTTAAAATGACAAGTCGGGTCGTTACAATTTAAACCTCTTACACAAACGTTCTTCCTCGAACGTTCTAATAATTATTCTGAGATTACCAAATTGATGCTTTTACTTTTACATCTATAGAAAGACACGGTGTTAGTCTCAATCGGCTGTAGAAAATCGTGCCTACGCACACATCAACTTTCTTGATAGTCTTGAAGTACTTCAAAAATTTTCTGGGGTGTTACATTCTCTCCCGCTTATGATCATTCGCCCCCAACCACATAACATAACTTTTCTCTTCTTTTGCACGTCTTAATCTCCCAAATTTGTCTAATTCCCAAATCTTTCAGAAATTTCGGCAGAGTCTCCTCTATAATTGGGCCTATCCACCTGCCAGAGTAACACCAAAACAGCTTCTAACAATACATCCACAATGTATATATCAATAACACCAATCTTAGCACTACAAGCCCTGCATTATCACAATGATATCAGAACATGAAGCACATCATATGTATGCTCATCACCATATCTCTAGTCTTAAAAGTTGTTAATAATTAATTCCAGCATCATCAATTAATCTCATATTAACCACCACCTCATTTCGAATTTGCACAACACTGACAACAGAATGTGAGGTGTGAAGGCCTCATGATTACTTACTCGGATTAATGAGTCATATTTAACGCCACTTGGGCACTCATCTCATAGGTTAAACTCAATATTTACAGCACGAAAATGGCTGAATATGCACAGAAAATATACAAGAATTATCAAATAAGCCTAACAGGCATGACTCCCTATTAATATTAATGTACATATTAAATTTCATAAAGGGACAATTTAAACTCATAAATATATTACCACAAGGACCTTGTCCTTTCATAACCTCCATCGCGACTTGCAGCCCGGTTTAAATATTTCACATCATATAAAAATATGAGATCTCATCCTCAACTCCGAATCACAAGTATGTTGCACATTGTGCCAACTGAAATTTTCAATTTCCTTTCTTTCTTCTTTTCAATAAATTTCATAAACATTTTTCATAACACATAACGAACCCTCATACCGGTAGGACATATAATTCATAAAAATTGGAATCAACTATTCCGAAACACATTAAACCCACCGTAGTGAATAATAAATATTACTTTTGGACTTATAGTCCTCAATGGTGTACAAAATAAAATGACAAACACGGACTCACATCTTTAAATCTCCCAACAGGGATAAACATATAAGTGGGTCACAAACTTACGAAGCTCGCCCATAAGCGGAGCATAATATGAGGACTCACCTCAATATTCAGATCTGAATCCAACTAAGGGGAAATATTCTTTTTATAACAAATCGGGATCGTACCTGTAACGACACCATCTGATGTATCGGCCTCAGCCAAATCATAGCGATTATATCAACGAGTCGGGCCTCCATCTCTTAGGCACCCACTACCCGCATGTCATCCACCTCTAGCTGACTGTGCACGTGGAGTATTAACTGGAGTAAAGCTTGTAGCTTGAGTGTTCTGATGAAATCCACCCCTCCCAAGTCTGGGACAATCTCTCATGATATGTCTAGTATCACCGCACTCATAACAACCCCTCTGAGGTCGCGGCTGCTCGTACTGAGTCTGTGCCGGATAACTGGAATAATCACTGTAAGAATCTCGTGTCGGTGGTGCACTATAAATAGGAGCACCTCGAGTAATCTGATGTGCGGACTGAGCTGACCGACTACTCGAGCCTCTGCTATAATGGGTCCTAGCTGAAGAGTAAAATCTACTAAACCCTCTAGATCTTCGAGACCTTTTGGCCTCCTTAGACTCCCTTTCCTCGCCTAAAACACCCTCAATCTTCCTTGCAATCTCCACTACTTATTGAAATGGAGTATCAGTTTGCAATTCTCGAGCCATGCATATTTTAATATCATAATCGAGCCCCTCGGTGAATCTGCGGACCCGCTCTTCGATTGTAGGAACCAAGATCGGTGCATGATGGACTAACTCACTGAACCTGATAGCATATTCTGATACTATCATAGTGCACTGATGCAACCGTTCGAACTCTATGTGCCACGCATCTCGGAGAGTCTGGGGAACAAACTCTTTCAAGAACATTTCTGAAAATTGAGCCCATGTTGGTGGTGTTGCATCGGCTGGTCTACCTTCTTCGTAGATTTGCCACCACCGATACGCTGCGCCTGACAGTTGAAATGTAGTAAAGACAACTCAATAAAATTTACACATATAATCCTGAGTACGTACTTGTCACCTTGCGTACACGGCTTTTCACATTTCACAAATGGAACATAAGACTCGATACCTAAGGGGTAATTCCTCCACTCAAGGTTAAGCAAGACATTTATATTTTTGAAGTTATGCCGATATTCCAAAATCGCCTTCTTGCTTGAATTGACCTCCAGACCGCTCAAATCTATCCAAATTAATTAAATAACTTCATTAAAATTCATCAAAAATAATTCCGGATAATAATACGTCGACTTAAAATTTTATTCCAAAAAGTCAACGCGGGGCTAGCCTCTCGGAACCCGACATAATTTTCACGAAATCTGATCGCCCATTCCGATACGAGTTCAACCATACTAAAATTATCAAATTTTCGATGTCAAATGGACCTTCAAATCTTAAATTTGTGGTTTATGAAGTTTCTACAATTTTTCCAAAATTTCCATCTCAAAGTACTAATTAAATAATAAAATCAGTGATATATTCATGTATATTAACCAAATCCGAGTTAGAATCATTTACCCCGAAGAATTTCTTGAAAAACCCACGAAATATTGCCACAAACCGAGCTCCCTAGGTCCAAAATGTGAAATAATGCCTTAAACCCCATTTATATAGTGCACCCTCTAAACTCCACTTCGCGGTCTGCGAAATTCCAAGCGCGGCCGCGCCCCAGGTCCCGTGGTTGCGAAAATTTTGTGCAGTCCGCGAAATTCTTGGGGCTGCACTGCCAGGATTTAATTCTTTGGCCATAACTTTCTCTACAGATGTCCAAATGATGACTTCTTTACCTTTCTGGAAACTAGACACGAAGGAATACAATTTACGTTTTTGAATCATCACAAAATCCCTTGTGGATCAAAAGATATAGGCTTCCGAAGTCGGACCAGCGTATCTCCAGAACTTCCTGGAGCGCGGCCGCGGACAGAATTGTGCGGTCCGCGAAATTCCAAGTGCGGCCGCAAAATTCTGCTGCGGTCCGCGCCCCTCCTTCACCTCAGCGCCCATAAATGTGCGGTCCGTACCCCCAAAAGTGCCAGAACAATATTAGAGTGCCGAAATGCCCAAGCTCGCTCAAAACTCACCCTGAAACTCATTCGGAACCTCCCGGACACAAACCATATATGAATTTCAATCATAAAACACGTTATGGACCTGCTCGCACACTCAAAATACTGAAAAGAGGTCATCTTGACCCGATATTGACCATGGCCAAACTCCCAAATTTTTTAACTTTACAAATCTCTCAACTTCTATATTTTGCGCCGAAACGTATCAAATCAATTCGGAATGACTTCAAATTTTGCACACAAGTCATAAATGACATAATGTAGGTATTTCAAATTTTTAGAATCGGATTTCGGTCCAAAAAAGTCAACTGCCCGATCAACTCTTTTCTTTTAAGCTTCTTAAATAAGAATTGTTCTTTTAATTAAATTCCAAATCTTCCGAAAATTAAACTCAACCACACCCACGGGTCATAATACTTTTTACGAAGTTGCTTGAGTCCTTAAATCACTGAACGGGGCATTAATTCTTAAAATGATATGTCGGGTCATTACAATTTAATTGTTCCACCACAATGCATAAAGATGGATCCCCAAATAAGGCTAGGGATATGTGTTGGTGATCCCAATAATAAGGGGAGAAAATTTGCAGCTAATAAAAGTAATGCATGTAATGAATTATTATGAATACATCTAGATCCTCATACGAGAAAATGTGAACGTGAAGTTCAAGTGATAATTCATTTGCAAAATATTGATAGGCGTATTTGCTGACCCAAAGCTAAATGTTATATTCACCTGCTAATGCTCCAAATAAAATAAAGTTCATAATGAATAGAGTTTATGGCATGCATGAAGTATAATAGACTAATCGGTTACAAAGATAAAACTCATTGAAGAAGGAGAGAGACAAATGTTCAAGATGGTCATAATAAGGAGGCAAATGCTCTAGAAGAGAACCACGACATAACACTTCATAAGACCTTATGGGGGAGGCTTAGGTACCTGAAAAAAATAAGATAAAGAGATCTCAATAAGTTATGTCTTTATTGGGTAATAGTAAAACCAATATAAAATGATCATCGACGATATTGTTAATATAGTGTAGCGCTCAATATTATTAATATTGACGAGGATCTTGAGCTCAAATTTGTCATGAAATTTGGACAGATAAATGATTGGCCAAATGAAAAATATGCAATGAAAATTGATTTAACTTGAAAAATATAAAGTTGGACGGATAGTCCCAACACCTGAAAGTATAAAGCCAGTGGAGGTATAAATATGTTCTTGTGCGGAAAAAAAAAGGTCAAGTCGATGGGCATAAAGACGACTTGTATCATAAGAAAATTTGTAATTATCGTGGCATTGATTATATAGAGGCATGTTCTCGTGTGATGGATGTCGCCATTTCAGGTTTTAATCTGGCAATACAAGAAAAACATGATATGCGTATAATGGAAATCATTGAAGAATTTAAATTGTTCTGAAGCATATTAAGGTTTTCAAGAAATTTATTAAATAAAACTTCAAAAATTCTTATACGGATTGAAATAATCAGGGCACATGTGGTATAATCGCCTGAGTGAGTACCAGCTGAAAGAAGGGTACAAGAATGATTCAATTTGTTTTTTGTCTTTATAAAAAGATCTGGATCTAAATTTGTTATAATCACCATGTATGTTTATGATTTAAACATCATTGGAACTCCTAGGGAGCTTCCTAAAGCAGTAAACTATTTAAAGAAAGAATTTGAAATGAAAGATCTTGGCAAGACAAAATTTTGTCTTGGTCTACAAATTGAGTATATGAAAGATGGAATTTTTGTCCATCAATTAGCATACACTAAAAAGATTTTAAAGCGATTCTATATGGATAAAGCACATTCATTCCAACCTCCTAAAAATAATGAAGAGCTTCTTAGTCCCGAAGTACCATATCTTAGTGCAATTGGTGCACTAATGTATCTTTCTAACATTACAAGGTCTAACGTAACTCTTCAGTTAATGTCTTAATAAGATATAGCTCTGCTCCTACAAGGAGACATTGGAATGGAATCAAACATATATTGCGGTATCTAAAAGGGACTGCCGATATGGAATTATTTTATGGCGATGATTGTAGTCCTGATCTTGTTGGTTATGCCGATGCTGAGTATTTATCTGACCCACACAAGGCTCGATCTCAAACAGGCATTGTGTTTACATATGGAGGCACTGTCATATCTTGGCGATCGACTAACCAATCAATCGTGGCTATTGCATCTAATCATGCTGAGATAATTGCTATTCATGAAGCAAGTCGAGAATGTATATGGTTGAGGTCTATAATACACCTTATTCGAGACAAATATAGTTTGAAGTGTGACAAACTATCCTCAATTTTGTATGAAAACAATGCAACATGCATAACCCAATTGAAGGGAGGATTCATAAAAGGGGATAAGACAAAATAAATTTCACCAATATTATTTTTCACACACGATCTTCAAAAGAATGGTGATAACAATGTGCAACAGATCCTTTAAGTGATAATATGGATGATTTGTTCACCAAATCTCTACAGACGTCAACCTTCAAGAAACTAGTGTACAAGATTGGGATGCGAAGGCTCAAAGATGTGAATTGATGCTCTCATCAGGGGGAATTAATACACGTTGTACTCTTTTTCCCTTATAAGGTTTTGTCCCACTGGATTTTTTTTTACAAGATTTTTAACGAGCCAACCAAAAGGCGTATTACTAAATAAGTGTACTCTTTTTCCTTTACTAGGATTTGCTTCTACATAATTGTTATAATATAACTAGCGACCTGCTTTAAATTTTATGTCCGTATTTGCTCACAAGATATCAATACATCATACTTTTTAAATATCAATCATTCCACCTAATCGTATACAAAATTCATCATTCGTATTATATTCCTTCGGCTTCGGATTGTGGTCATTAAACTTGACATACATTTGTTTAACATATATAATAAGTGACTTGCTTTAAATTTTATGTCCGTATTTGCCCACAACAAGATATCATATGTTTGTATTCTATATTACTCATTTCCAAGCAGATAGAAAAAACTGATCTCAATATCTCATGAAAGGATCACTAATATATTTGTTCGGAAAAGGTAAAAAGGTCAAGAAACATTATTGGCTTTACAAGATTTGATGGAATATATCCAAGTAGCTACAATTTCAGAACATAACGACGCACTTGAAACCCTTGAGCATGTGAAAATTATTGGTAGTTGGTCGATCACGGATAGGACGCAAAAATTTGTCCATATCATAATTAATCACCTATATTAAGATTGTCGTTTTGCAATCTCGTATCTCAAATATAACACTTGAAATTTGAACCTTCAATACAAACTTGAGAAAATAACAAAGATGATCTCTTATGTTTGGAGTAGGTTCAAAATAGTCCTTAAAATATACTCTCGAGCATTTTTTATTATTTAACTTAGCATTTTTTCTTATTGTCAAATAGTTAACAAATTTTGTCTTTGACACGAACTATGAAACAAAAATAATTTACCCGGAACTCACATTTGGAGGTACAGTTTTAAAAATGTCTTCTATATTTGGTCTATTTCTAGGGTTTTGTGCAATTTTATGAAATGCAATTTTTTTTTTGGATTTTTGATCTATATTTTTTTTGTGTCTAGTGTAGTTTTGTATTGTAGTTATTGAAATTTGATGAGACTTTCCTAGTGTTACTAGCTAAATCCTTTTTTTCACAATTTCGACTTATCTGCCCGATAGAGTTTGTTAAATATTATGAAAAATAAAAGTATTACTTTTTGTAAACTTAAAGTACCAAGTCTGTTCAAGAATAGTTTTTAAAGAATTACTTTAAACATAACCTAAACATAAAGGGACCATTTTTATAAATCATTAGTATTACAAGTGCTGCGTCATACTTCATCGAAAGAAATAATACAAATAAAATGATTTGATATAAATTAGTAGTAAAGTACCACCACCACCAATGGATTGATAATTTAAACAAATTACACTTCGGTACGAGCACTTAATATTATAGACGTAACTTGATGGCGATTGGCGATTGATACTGTTGTTGCCCATTTTCAACGGTAGAATATTGAAGCTTTTGGCGCTACTGGCAAAACAAAACGAAAAGTCGGTTCATAAGATTGCTGCTAGCTAGGGTTGTCGGCAAATTATAATGCTATAATATTTCATAAAATTGGAGAAATATAACACTTTTTGGGTGGTCCTTTTAACGCTGCTCTTATAAGTAAAATTTCAATATCAAAAGTTAGAAGAGCTTTTATGATCAATAGGAACACATGTTAAACTTGAAGTTTATTTTAATTTCTTTTTACGATCAATATTCGATATATCTTTATTTACGTTTTCAATTTATACCAAGTTATACCACGTATTCTTAGATCTATGTATAAATTCAACTCTATTCATTTTTTGGGTAAACAGTTTTGCGTGAATCAGCCAAGAAAGAATTCATAGATTGCCTAAAATTGTTGGAAGGGGAGTTGAGAGAGAAGCCATACTTTTGGTGGGGAAAGCTTTGGATATTTGGACGCGGCATTAATTCCTTTTTATAGTTGGTTCCCTACTTATGAGAAATGTGGAAATTTTAGCATAGAGGCAAAGTGTCCAAAGTTGGTGGCATGGGCCAAGAGATGTGTGCAAAACGAGAGTGTTACCAAATCTCTTGCTGAATCAAACAAGGTTTACGACTTTGCTCAGCAGATCAAGCAACGTTTGGGCATTGCTTAGAAATTATTAGCAGAAAATAAAGACGAAAAAAATATTTTGTTATTATTCCTTCTTTCTATGATATTTAGGCAGAATTGAGTAATCTTTTTGTTACAGAATTATTTGTCTTAGATAAAGTCAATTGATTTTTTTTTAAGTAATTTTAATATAATAAAATTAAAGTTGAGTGATCATATATGATTTAATCTAGTTCTAGCCTTCTAGAGGATCCCGAACAAGAAGAGTAAAAAAATGCAAGATCTTGACATTGTTGAACATGCGAGAGGAATAGATTTACACTGTTTTTACTTGTTGACAGAAATCAAGAAATACTAGAAGATCCATTCCCATCATAAAGGAATAATTTTCATTACATAGGTGAAAAGCCAGAAGAGAAAAAAAGAAAAAAGAAAACATTAAAAAGGTTTAAACCCAAGCCAACAAAGAGACATGTTTTAGAGGAAGAACATTTATTACGAACATTATGAATTCATTAAGTTTAAATTCTGGATTTACTTTTGATCTGTATCTCGTTCATTCCATTCCACAGCAAACTCACAAACTTTCTCAGAATCAGGAAGAGTTTTAGAGACACTGTCCCTTTCCAAACACCTCTTAACCCATGAAATCAGTTTGGGACATTCTGCCTCTACACTGAACTTGCCAAAAGTTTCATAGGCAAAAAACCAACTGTAGAAACCAATTAAAGAAACATCCAAAAACCCAAAGTTTTCTCCTCCAAAATAAGGCTTGTCACCAAGTATTCCCTCTATCAACTTAAGTCCACCTAAAAAGTCTTTGACTGCTTGTTCTTGCTCTTCTCCTTTTGTTGTCCATATTTTCTCTGCATATCCATGTACCTGCATTATTTACACAATGTTCCTACATTAAAACTTAGGAAAATGAAGAATTCTCTATCTATCCAATTTGTTTAACACTCTTTTTCTTTTTTTTGTTTATTCAAAAAGATTAAAACATTTCTATGTTGAGAAACTAGTTAATATTTGCATTTCTATTTTGCTAATGACATGAGTTGTTGTAGTCCCACGGAATACAATAACAAATTATTTGACATAAGGGTATTTTTCTTGATATTTTATAAATGTAGTAGTTTATATGTCAAAGATTGTCTTTTAGTCGTCAAGGACCAAAAGTTCAAAATCCAACAAAAAAAAGTATTACTGGAAGTGATTTCTTCTCGAATGTATAAATTTTAATAGACAGAGTTACTCGATACTTGTATTCAGTGACTGAGGCAGGATTTCCGTTAAGGGACACCAGCAATATAACAAAGTGTTGAACCCCTTAACCACTAAGTTATGATTTTGGGATGTGTCAAGGGGATTCCAAAAAAAATATATACAGGTTAAATCGGATTTTGCCGTATATGTATAGTGCAATTATCCACCGAAGAGAGTTCGGGTGAGCCCCTTCCGCCTCCATAAATCCGACTATGCTTGTAGTACTGATCGAAAATATTTAGGCATGCATCCGATAAAATATGGGGTGTGCGAACAAGTTGATCCAAACACCACCATTTTTCAAAAAGAATTGTCTTTTAGCTCTTATTTAAACCTTGTGTGCATTAATCAACAATGCTAAATAATTTGATGAAGTAGTCTTTTGGCAATGGAAAAAATTGGAGTATAAAGAAAGAATAAGTTTCTTTATTTTGGACTTACAGTATTGTCCATATAGTCAGACCAGAACCAAGCTTGAGCTTTCTCATAAGGATCAGAAGGAATCAATGGACCATTTCCTTTCCAAACTTCATCAATATACTGAACTATAACGAGTGACTCACAAACTGATTTCCCATTGTGAATTAAGACTGGGATTTTCTTGTGAATAGGGTTCATTTCCAAAAGCAGTGGGCTTTTATTCTTCAAATCCTCTTCTTCTTTGTGCTCATACTTAACACCTTTTTCTGCAAGTGCAATTCTTGCCCGCATCCCATACATACTGCACCAAAAATCCAACAGAATCACTTCTTCTGCCATTTTTTCAGCAAAATTTATGAAATTCAAGAACAAATAATCAACAAAAATTATCTCTTGTTGCTTGCTATTGAATATTGATACGAGGGAATATAAATAATGGGTAATGGTATGGCCAGAGGGGTCACAAAGACAGCTACGTACTTTAAAATATTTACCTTTAAATGTCAATCATATTATCTTACTACCTAATCGTATAAAATATAGATTGTTAATATTGTTATAATAAAAATAAAGGGATGTCTATTCTCCTTCCATAATATTTAATGATATATTTCTATGTTTAATGACATATTCAATGACATATTTTTTTTCACTTATCATGCTTATATCCTTGTAATATATAAGAAAATACATACAATTGAAGAAGAAAATCTATCCCTTCTCTCTATCTCTATTTCTTGTTCATGTTTTACTAAATTGCTTTTATTTTATAACACGTTATCAACACGAATTGCTCATTTCATGATCTTCTACGTCAAGACTATGTAAATTATAAGCAAACAATGAGATCAAGTACAATGAAAAAAATGTCTTGGATGATAATACAAAGATAAGTTTTACATTCATCTAAACACATTCATATTTTCATATCTTTGCATTAACTTTATGTGCAGTGTTTAGTAAAAATATTTTTTTCAATTATATCCAGTGAAATAAAGAATAGGACAAATATATATATATATATATATATATATATATATATATATATATATATATATATATATATATATATATATGTGTGTGTGTGTGTGTGTGTGTGTGTGTGTGTGTGTGTGTGTGTGTGTGTGTGTGTGTGTGTGTGTGTGTGTGTGTGTGTGTGATTATTAAGGTAATTTAGTAATAATATTTTTACCTTCATATGATGTATTTCATTGAAAGCAAAATTATCAAATATGTAGGCGATTTTACAGTACCTTGCAAATTTGGCATTCGAATATACAATCAATATAAACTCATTATAGTTATAATTTATAATAGTCACGGTTATGCATTAAGCCTTAAATATTTTTGCTGGAAATATAAGGCGCATTCCTCCGTATTGGAGTTTTTTTGATAAAGTTCTTATAGTCTTTGAAATATAAGTGGTTATAGGTTATCTGCACCTTTCCCCTAATTAATTTATTAAAATGTAAAAGTGATTGTATCATTTATAAAAAAAAAATGGCACAAAATTGGCATATATCCTAACTAGCAATTTTGTTGCAGAGGAACTGTTTCAAAATTGAAATAGTTATATATGTCTTCTTGAAAGTTAATTTACATATGCCTATAATTATGAAGTAATAATATTTTAAAGGCTCGAGTGTGAGTCCTAGTGAATTTTGGCTTATTATGCCAAAGATTGAGGGAAAGACGGTGGATTCAAGTCCCAACACACTATGTTGATGAAAAGATGTTGGATTCAAGTTCCAGCGCATTATGACCCAGCATGCCTTTATATGGGTAAGACATTGGGTTTGAGTACTAATGCACCATATTGATCATCATAATAATAATAATAATAATAATAACTAAAGAAAAATAATGTATTTTCATGAAAAAACATGAAGCTTGTCCTACTTGATTTGCTCCATTCTTGAAGTGAATGTGATAGCAGTGCATGATAAGTCTAAATAAAGACAAGTGGTTGACCAACGAATGTGGGCATGTGAAAGGCCAAAATAATAATAGTTATCACTATGGTAATTATAAAATGGGAGAACAAGACAATGTTTACCATCAAATTGATATGAAAAAAATAAAAAATAAAGAACATTGTATGATTATACTCCATTCTTTGAATAGAATGTGACTTGTGATAAACATTGAGAATGCATACTCATTCCTGAAAGTGAATGTGAAAATATATATGTGATAAAGATTATGCATAATAATATACTTGTGCATGGTTGGATAAATACGATAACTCACCTCTAAGGGAGATTTGAGACAAAGAAAGATAATGAATATTAATGTGTAGTTACATGAATATATCATTGGTCGCATACATGTGATATGCCAAAAATATATTTTGTCAAGCCTTATGAAAGTTATTAAAAGCAAAATTAAAGCAAGAAATTATTTTGCTTGTGATGATTTTGAACATGACAATTATTATGATATGATTCTCTTTGTGAAGGAGACATTCTGTCAAGACCCAAAATTCATTAAGGTCGTGATGGCGCCGGACATCACTATTAGGCAAGCTAACAATAAATACTCAATTGGGTTTTCATTTTTTTATATTTTGAAATCATATTTTCCTTCAGCTTAACAAGTAAAGAATGAGAATTATAAAGTAAATAATAATAATACTTTTAACAGATTCAATAAAGAATAACCCATAACTACTCCCAAAATTCGGTGTCACAAGTGCATGAGCATTTACTAGGGAGTTAAAATAAAATACAATATCTGTTTGGAATACAAATAGACAGAAAAAATATAAATAACTCTGAAAGAGACTCTGTGGCTACGGATCGTAATATAGTATGCAGCTCACCTAAGTTCCCGCATTTTAACCACACCTCTACGCCTACAAGGCTGCTAGACATATATGTACCTGCATAATAAAAATGTGTAGCAAGTGTAGCATGAGTACGTAAACAACGTGCACCCAATAAGTATCAAGCCTAATCTCGAAGAGGTAGAGACGAGATGTACGACTTTGACACTCACTAATGGTCAATAATAATAAATAAAATAAAAATAGCAATATCTAGATTGACATGATTTATCGAATTTACAATGATTTTCTTTAACTAGCAGAAATAATTAAACTTCTTCAATTCCCATAAATTTCTAATTTATCAATTAGCCACATTTACAGGAATAACAATAATTTCCTTAACAAGGAGAGATAATTAATTCTTTAAATTTCAATAATTTCCAATTTATCAATTAGCTTCACAAGTTGCAATAAATTATCAAAATATCGTGTAATTATTATTATTAGGCACGATTTCTGCCGAGGTCGTACGACCCAATCCAGAGTGTCGTGTACACTGCCGAGGGATGTGTGACATGATCCATAGATGCATCTATCCTGCCGAGGGGTTCGGCCCGCTCCACAAGAAAAGAGAACATTTTCTTATGTACCTCCGGAAGGAGAGTATATTTATTATAAGATCAATTCGAAAGGATGAACAATATCTTTTAACAATTAATAAATTTTAAATAAAAAATTAAGCATATGAGATTTTCATCTTTTTATATCTTTCCCTAACAATTCACAATATATATCAAATAATTAAATTAAATAAAAGATACAATTTACACAAGTAATTCATGCTTTGAGTCCTAAACTACCCAGACTTTAGCATTAGTAGTAGCTAGTACTGACTCTCATCACCTCATGCGTACGTAACCCCCACATTTAGCAACGAATATTAATTTAATCACCTGTGGGGTAAATTCCCCCTCACAAGATTAGACAAGAGACTTACCTTGTCTCAAAGTCCACTTTTCGATCACCACGTCGCGTTAAATTCTCAATTCATTGCCGAAAAATCCGAACTATCCAATAGTTATATAAAATAATTAATACACGTTCAATATTTCAAAATTTATCTATTAAATAAATTACCCTATCCAAAATGGTAAAAGTCCTAAAATTCACCTCGGGCTCATGCGCCCGGATTTCGGAAATATTTGGAGGGAATCGTTACCCATAATCTCAAGAACTCAAATATATAATTTTCATCCAATTCCATAACCATTTTCGTGGTGAAGAATCAAAAATACCAATTTTCTAGGTTTTCCTTCAAAACTCCAAATTTTACAAATTTTCATGTTTAAATCCATATATAAACCATGCATTTAACTTGCAATTGGAGTGAATTAACTTACCTCCAAGTTGCTAGGTGAATTGTCCTCTCAAGAAGCTTCCAAGATCATCCAAGAATGAAGAAATGAAAAAAATACTCAAATCCCCGCTTTAAACACTCACTGCCCAGCGATCATCGTAACCGCGGCAAAATCCTTCGCGCCCGTGGCTTCGCACCGGTGGAAAAATTCTTCGCGCATGCGATGGATTTTTCGCACCTGCGATCACACCAGATATCAACTGCCTCAACTCTTTTTCAAATTTCAAATTCGATCCGTTAAACACCCGGAATCCACCTGGAGGCCCTCGGGGCCTTAACCAATTATACCAACACGTTCCAAAATATATTACGAACTTAGTCGAGCCTTCAAATCATATCAAACAACGTCTAATTCATGAATCGCACCACATTCCAAGCCTAATGAACTTTAAAACTTCAACTTCTACAGTCGATGTTGAAACCTATCAAATCACGTCTGATTGTCCTCAAATTTTACACACAAGTCATAATTAACATAACGGAGATATAAAAATTTTCAAAACTGAGTTCCGGTATCAAAAAGTCAACTCCCCAGTCAAACTTCCAAAATTATCCAAAATTTTAACTTTCGCCAAATGACTCCAAAATGATCTACGGACCTCCGAATCCACTTTCAGACGCGCTCCTAATACCAGAATCATCATACGGAGCTATTCCCAGACTCGGAATATCAAACATACATCGATATCATTGAAATGTACTTCGACCCAAATTTATGAAATTCTTCCAAAATATCAACTTCCACAATAGGTGTCGAAATGCTCCCAGGTCATCCAAAACTCGATTCGGACATACGCCTAAGTCCAAAATCATCATACGAACCTATTGGAACCTTCAAATCCAGATTCCGAGTTCGTTTTCTCAAAATATTGACCGAAGTCAAATATTCCCTTTTAAATCCAAACTAAGAAACCAATTTTTCTGATTTCAACCCGATCACTTTCAAATTCCGAACCAACCATCCCCCAAGTCATAAATTAGTAAAGGCACATACGGAGAGTCTTATTTAGGGAAACGAGGTTCTAAAAGTCGAAACGACCGGTTGGGTCGTTACATTCTCTCCCATTTCAATATACGTTCGTCTTCGAACATGCTAAGGACTATTCCGGAGTTGTCCAAAATCACTATTTAACACTTCGAGCACCTACTCATGCAACCACACCCAATTGAGCACATTAGCTTGAGTAAATTTGACGATTCTCCCCTTATTTAGGCAATTAAGCCTTAGAGCCCAATTCTAACATCCAGAATTCTCCACCATACCTATTTCCAACCTACGAATACCGTATCAATCACTACACGATGCCCCAATACTAGATTGCATACCTTTGTTGAATTTAGACGATGCACTGCACCATTCACATGACCATAATAACACCCTCCGATAACAATAGCCGAAATTCCACGAATATGATGTTCACAACATACCTCATGATACATATAAGTCATGTTCCAACTCTTGACATGCTTCCTCGATGGAAGAAATGTGTCAAATTTCATAACCAACTGTCGCGTCAACAAATTATTGAGTTTCTCTTTCAGACCAGAACCATTGCCTCATTATGGACCAAATAATGATATTTGCTCTTTATTATACTTCATATAATCCGATCGCATTGATCCCAGATCCAATAATATCGTCTCACCTAGTATAAGCTATTCAGGCAATAAGCCACCTCAAACACGATCAAAAAGCCTCATATGACGCCACAATGAGCTAATAAGCTACATACTCGATTGCGATACATAAGAAAAAATAACGAACTCTGGAAAGGATTACTCAACCCACGTGACTGATTAAACAACTGAAAATTTGTCATGAACCTTCCTCAGAAAATGGGACACAACATACACAAAATAGAATATAGGGGACTGTACTCAACATCACACTGTTGCGGCATGCAACCCGATCCAAACAACATACCAGTGGCAGCGTGCCATCCGATATGCACAAAAAGAATCTATAAGGAAATACTTACCGAGCTAGAATGCTCATTACTGCAAAATATTCGAATATCAGACACAAGCACGCTAAGTGCATGATACCAACCCTGGGAGGACCAACATCGCCATACGCTACAAAACCCAAGCACAACTAAGGTACGATATATGAATTTAAATTTCGAGAGCCATCCTGCTCACATAGCACCATCGCTACGCGAACCTCAACACATAAGAAATTTATCAAGCCATTTCACAACTCACACGGCACAATATAGTATTACATGAAATAGCCGACGACGAAACGACATCCAACGTCTGAATACTCCTCCATAAGGAGTGCTATGCTGAATGAACACATCCAGCCTGATATAGAGCTCATATTTATATTTAAATCCATCCACAGACCTCAAGCCGATTCTGATCGCACCATACTAGGCTAATAATCCTTCAAGGATCCATAATGATCATTTTTTTCCATAACACACAAGAACAACCATCATAACCGGAACAAACTTCCGCAGTCCATAACCAAATGAACCGAGCGCCCTCCAGGCATTAATTCTCCAATTAGCGATATATCGCCACAATCTTCATACTTGATTTCAATCTTCACTCAATTAAGTGACTACATACCACTCTTACACAATCTTTCCGTGGGACAATTTCAGATTTGATGGAATATATCCAAGTAGCTACAATTTCAGAACATAACGACGCACTTGAAACCCTTGAGCATGTGAAAATTATTGGTAGTTGGTCGATCACGGATAGGACGCAAAAATTTGTCCATATCATAATTAATCACCTATATTAAGATTGTCGTTTTGCAATCTCGTATCTCAAATATAACACTTGAAATTTGAACCTTCAATACAAACTTGAGAAAATAACAAAGATGATCTCTTATGTTTGGAGTAGGTTCAAAATAGTCCTTAAAATATACTCTCGAGCATTTTTTATTATTTAACTTAGCATTTTTTCTTATTGTCAAATAGTTAACAAATTTTGTCTTTGACACGAACTATGAAACAAAAATAATTTACCCGGAACTCACATTTGGAGGTACAGTTTTAAAAATGTCTTCTATTATTTGGTCTATTTCTAGGGTTTTGTGCAATTTTATGAAATGCAATTTTTTTTTTGGATTTTTGATCTATATTTTTTTTGTGTCTAGTGTAGTTTTGTATTGTAGTTATTGAAATTTGATGAGACTTTCCTAGTGTTACTAGCTAAATCCTTTTTTTCACAATTTCGACTTATCTGCCCGATAGAGTTTGTTAAATATTATGAAAAATAAAAGTATTACTTTTTGTAAACTTAAAGTACCAAGACTGTTCAAGAATAGTTTTTAAAGAATTACTTTAAACATAACCTAAACATAAAGGGACCATTTTTATAAATCATTAGTATTACAAGTGCTGCGTCATACTTCATCGAAAGAAATAATACAAATAAAATGATTTGATATAAATTAGTAGTAAAGTACCACCACCACCAATGGATTGATAATTTAAACAAATTACACTTCGGTACGAGCACTTAATATTATAGACGTAACTTGATGGCGATTGGCGATTGATACTGTTGTTGCCCATTTTCAACGGTAGAATATTGAAGCTTTTGGCGCTACTGGCAAAACAAAACGAAAAGTCGGTTCATAAGATTGCTGCTAGCTAGGGTTGTCGGCAAGTTATTATGCTGTAATATTTCATGAAATTGGAGAAATATAACACTTTTGTGGTGGTCCTTTTAACCCTAGCCGGCATATATAAAATTTTAAGGTCAAAAGTTAGAAGTGTTCTCGTGGGCAAGCAAGAGAAATACTTGTTAAACTTGAAATTGCGCCAATATCAAGCAAGGACAAAAATTTCGAGATCATCTATTTCAAAAGCTATTTGTGTATTTCGCTTGGGGGAGTGCACAAATAACTAATTTTGGATCCACCGATTAAGTTGTACCTTAAGTCCAAATTCTTTTTGTAATTTTACTACTTCGGACACTAGTTCAGAAGTACGTAACTGAAGTAGCATAATCCACTTATTAAGTTACAAATTTTGTCTTAGTTGGGAACTTCAGACGAAAACGTCTTAAGTGCATACAAATAATTGATTGTACTATAAACATATACGTCTTAAATACTTGTAAAAAATGTACAAAAATTCCACTTAAGACGTACGCATCTGAACTTAAGTGCAGCCAATTATCAATATATGCACTACTTAAGTGCAGCCAATTATTGATATATATGCACTTACGTTTTCTTCTAAAGTTAAGATATTAAGCTGAATTTTTTTCCCATAAACATGAATTTGTTATTCGAATCAACAATCTAACACACGATTTGACGCCTATATTTACTTTATATGAGCTCAAATTTGAAACATAAGTTTCAAAGTATCATAAAAAATAAGCACAATCATCAATTTGTCAAAATAACAACGAATCTAATAAACCTATTTTGTAACAATGGTGATTTGTCAGTGCTTTGAAGTTATTCTTGTTAAATAACAACAAATCTAACATTAGTTTCACTCACCATTTAAAACTTCACGTTAAAGAAGCTTTCTTGCAGTAAAGCTTCTTTTAAGGAGAAGAAAGGAGAAAAAGAAGAAGAAAAGGAAAAGAAGAGAGAGGTAGCGGAGGAGGAGACTATATTTTGTTTGAAGTTTATTAAAATTAGGTACAAGTTAAATAATTTAAAAAAAATAGATATAGTGGTGTAAAAATGGTTAAAAGAAAATAATTAACCATTTAAAATGGGTTGGATAATGAATTTTTTTAAAACAGATCAAATTTGAATAAGAACCACATTATCCATTTAGAAAATTGATAACTAATAAGTTTAACTTTTACATTTATAAACCTTCAAATTGGGGGTTCTTCAAGTTTTGGAAAGTAGTAATTCTCTCAAAAGTGATCATATTCAAGAAGTCATGGATAATATGATTACTCATATTATTCATCGATTAGCCTATTTTTTATTCGTATTAAATATGAATCGGGTCAGATAATTTATCCGTTTTTTCGTTGCCCATTTTCGACTGTCACATATCCGTTTTGTTTGCACACAAGTTAAATAGAAGTGTACAAATAAAAAAAGTGGCGTGAAATTTTTACTTGCTTGGGTCATAGATGACGAGTCAATTTGGACTTCACAATGAGTGATAACCAACCCGTCCAACTCAAAGTGATTTTTTAAAAGACTTTTCTTTTATTATTATGACTATATCAAATATTAAACAAACCACAAGTTTATCACTGATTTTGGTAGATTTGCGTAAGAAATTGAAAGCACCAATGTAAATAATTTTCAGAAATTTGAAAAATACACAATGGTTCTTGATGAGTCCTTGATTCTTGCTCAAATTGATTGCTGGGATTTAATCTAAGATATTTTTAGGATCTTGAGTTTCAAATCTAGGATCCTTTGGTGAATATATTAGCAGCGTTAATCCAAATTGTCACGACTCGAAATTCTCACCCTTGAGGTCATGATGGAGCCTAAGATTTCACTTGCTAGGCAAGTCAACGTTAGAATATAATTTGTCATTTTAACAAAATTTTAAATTAATTAGCAACAAAGAAACAAATGCGAAAATAAAGTTTAAAATAAAGTGAATAATTCATAATAATCGCGATGTCTAAATACCATTTAAGAACTGGAGTTACAAGTGCACGCGTTTCTAGAATGATACAAACAAAGATCTGAAATAAATTCAACTTGTTTGAAATATAATACACAGCTGAGATAAGATAGAAGGGGACTTCAGAACTCCGAACGATGTGCAGTTATACCTCAATTCTCCACTGGTAGCTGTATTCGGGCAAATCTACAGTACACTGCTGGGATCAACTCCAAAATCTGCACAAGAAGTGCAGAGTGTAGTATCAGTACAACCGACCCCATGTACTGGTAAGTGCCAAGCCTAACCTTGACGAAATAGTGACGAGGCTAAGGCAAGTCACTTATATTAACCCGTACGCAATAATAATAACAACAACAATAATAGAAATAAATCAGGTAACTCATTTTTACAGTTGAAGTCAACTCGGCAGTCATAACTAATTATTATTTCAATCAATTTCCGTTGCGGCGTACAACCTGCTCCAACAATATAAACTTTAAATAAATCTGTTGCGGCGTGCAACCCGATCCCCCAATATAAACTTTCAACTCTGTTGCAGCATGCAACCCGATCCCCCAATATAAACTTTTAAATAAGTCTGTTGCGGTGTGCAACCCGATCCCCCAATATATTTTAACCATTCTTAAATATAATAAACATACACCAATAAATACCACGTTCAATGAAAAACTATTAAACATCAAGGCATACAATAATTATAATTTATTTATGAAACAAACAATGACAAGTAGAAATTAATTGTGAAAATCAGGGAGAAAATAGGCAATTTAATTTTTAATATGTTAAATGTCAAGTAGCAATTAAGACACATAAATCAAATAAGCATTTAAAAATTATTGCAGGAATTCAAGAATTAATATTTGACAAGGAATAAGAGAGAAACAGTTATTATAACAATTAATTCATGTCTTAAAATAATTTAAGATATTTAAATAATTAAGCAAACAATTAATTTGACAAAGTATAGGCACTCGTCACCTTGCCTATACATCATTACACAGGAAATTCACGTAGCAAATAATTCAAGGATTCTATTCCCTCAAGTCCTCAAGTCAAGGTTAACCACGATACTTACCTCGCTTTGCAACCAAATTCAAATTTTCAATACACCTTTGCCTCGCGAATTAGTGTCTGAAATCCTCAAATCTAGTCATAAACAATTCAATATATTTAATACAAATCCTAGGAATTAATTCCATATGAATTTACTAATTTTTCGGATTAAAATCCGAAATTTATCAAAAATATCATCAGTGCGATCCACATCTCGAATCACGAAAAAACTTACGAAATCCGAACACTCGTTCTGATACGAGTTCAACCATACAAAAATTATCGAATTCCGACATCAGATTGGCTTTCAAATCTTCATTTTACATTTTTGGAAGATTTTATAAAAATCTGATTTTTCTTCCATAAATTCACGGATTCATGATGTAAAAGAGTATGGAATCATGAAATATAATCAATATAGGATAAGGAACACTTATCCCAATATTTTTCCGTAAAAATCGCCCAAAATTCGTCTTACCCGAGCTCAAAATCGAAAATGGTAGAAAATGGGGCGAAATCCCATTTCTAGAACTTAAGTTCTATTTGCCCAGGTTTTACCTTATGCGATCGTGTACAATGCTTCGCGATCGCGAAGTACATTTTTTTAGTCTGCCTAGCTTTGTTCTACGTGAACGCGGAAGGGCTTATGCAATCGCGGAGAATATTTTTTCAGCCTTACGCGATCGCGTACTGCCTTATGCGATCGCATAGCACAAATGTCGTGCCGAGCTTCTGCCTTCATTTCTCCTACGCGAACACGGCTTGACCCTCGCGTTCATGGTGATTCACTTGCAGCCACTGTGCGATCGCGGACATTACTATGCGATCGCATAGTTTAAATTTTCATCAGTGCCATTAAGTCTTCGCGATCGCGGATGTAGCCACGCGATCACATAGAAGGAAACCAGATGACAGCTGAAGCAAAGTAAAAACCAGATTTTCTAAGTTCCAAACCACTCGTAGCCTATTCGAAATTCACCCGAGCCCTCGGGGCTCCAACCCAAACATGCACACAAGTCCAATAACCTCATACGAACTCGCTCGCATGATCAAAACACCAATTTAACACCTAGAACTATGAATAGGACGCCAAATCAAATGAAATTTTAAAGAAAACTTTAGAATTTATTTTTTCACAACCGAACGTCCGAATCACGTCAAATCAACTCCGTTTCTCACCAAATTCAACAGACAAGTCATAAATGACATAACGGATTTATGAAAATTTTCAAAACTCGAATCTGACCCCGATATCAATAAAAGTCAATTTGTGGTTAAACTTTGAAATCTTTAAACCTTTAGGCTTCTAATTTTCGCCAACTGGCGATAATTCAAGCTAGGGACCTTCAAATTAAATTTCGGGCATACGCCCAAGTTCCAAATCACAAAACAGACCTACCGAAACTGTCAAAACACCGATCTGAGTCTATTTTCTCAAAATGTTGACCAAAGTCAACTCAGTTGAGTTTTAAGGCTCTATTTCACGTTTTAATCAATTTTTCACATTGTGTTTTTCGAGGTCTTAGAACACATAATTAATTATTAAATTTAAAGAAGACCTTTTGGGTCATCACACAAATATTGTTGGAAATTGATTGGCGTCACCTTTTGGGTTAGCTATTAGAGTTTAGTCAGCTTTTAAATTGTATTGAGAAAGTAGCTATTAATCTGTTTAAATGAGAGTAATTTAATATTTTTGCCCACAGATAAAATATAAAACAACTCCAGCAATCAGTATTTGTAATGACCCGACCGATCGTTTTGAGTATTATAACCACGTTCTCCCATTTACTACTCAGGTTATGCTTTACAGTTATTTTATGACTTACCGAGTTAGTTGATTTGGGTCTGGAAGAATTTCGGAGTGAAATGAGAAACTTAGTCTCATAATTGAAAACTTAAGTTGAAAAAGTTTATCGAATGTTGACTTATGTGTAAACGAACTCGGATTTGAATTCTGATGATTCCAATAGCTCTGTATGGTGATTTTGGATTTAGGAGCGTGTCCGAAAAATTATTTGGAGGTCTGTAGTGAAATTAGGCTTGAAATGGCAAAAGTCAAAATTTTGGAAAGTTTCACCGGGGTTGACTTTTTGATATCGGGGTAGTAATCTGATTCAGAAAATTTGAATAGGTATGTTATGCCATTTATGAATTGTGTGCAAAATTTGAGGTCAATCGGACGTGATTTGATAGGTTCCGGCGTCGTTTGTAGAAATTGAAAGTTTCAAAGTTCATTAGGCTTGAATCTATGTGTGATTCATATTTTTAGCATTGTTTGATGTTATTTGAAGACTCGACTAAGTTCGTATGATATTTTAGGACTTGTTGGTATATTTGGTTGAGGTCCCGGGGGCCTCGGGTAAGTTTCGGGTGCTTAACGGATCAAATTCGGACTTAGAAGAAATCTGAAGTTTCTGCCTTCTGGTGCAATCGCACCTGCGGGATTTGGCTAGCAGGTGCGAGCTCGTAGAAGCACTATGGGCATCGCAGGTGCGTAAGGTCCGCAGAAGCGGAAGGAAACTTGCATAAGCGAGTCCGCAGAAGAGACACTAAAGTCGCAGAAGCGGAGGCAAGGGGAGCTGGGCAAAATCGCAGAATCGGACAACTTCTTCGTAGAAGCGAGTCCGCAGAAGCGTGATTAGCCGCATAAGCGGATTCTTGGCCGCAGAAGCGGCTTAATGAGCCGCAGGTGTGAAAGCACTAGGCAGTGTACAAAAAACAGAAGGGTCCGAGAAATATTATCATTTTAGACATTTCCAAAGCGGGTGAGGCGATGTTTGAGCGAGAATTCATGGGAAATCTTGAGGTAAGTCACTTGTGATCATTTATAATCCATAATATTGAATTATCATCGAATAATCCGACTAGATTACATGTTTTTTAGGAGTAAATCAGGGATTTGAACCTAGGGATTTGAAAATAAGATTTGAGGTTTGGAGGTCGAATTGAGGTCGGATTTTGCTAATATTGGTATGGTTAGACTCGTGGTTGAATGGGCTTTCAGATTTTGTAACTTTTATCGGGTTCCGAGACGTGGTCCCCACGAGCAATTTTTGAGTTAAGGGATTTGAAAATAAGATTTGAGGTTTGGAGGTCGAATTGAGGTCGGATTTTGGTAATATTGGTATGGTTAGACTCGTGGTTGAATGGGATTTCAGATTTTGTAACTTTTATTGGGTTCCGAGACATGGTCCCCACGAGCGATTTTTGAGTTAATTTTAGATTTTGTTGGAAAAGTATTTTCTTATGGAATTAATTCCAATAATTTTTATTGACTAAATCGGATTATTTGTGGCTAGATTCGAGGAATTTGGAGGCCAATTCACTAGGCAAAGGCATATCAGAATAAAGAATTACGCGGTTTGAGGTAAGTAACAGTTTTAAATTTGGTCCTGAGGGTATGAAACCCCAGATTATGTGTTATATGATTGGTTTTGAGGTGACGCACATGCTAGGTGATGTGCGTGCACCGTAGGAATTGTGACTTGGTCAATTCCATTGTGATATTGAATAAATTGTTGCTACCTATACATTTTTCAACGTATTAGGGAAATTGAATTATAAATCATGTTTAAACCATGTGTTTGACACTGGTGGGACACACAGAGGTCGTGTACATGTTGAATTATCTGTTAAATTACTATTTTGTACTTAGTCACGGTTTTACTTGCATATTACATCTCAGTCTTTCTTGTTCATTATTGATGCATCATATCATTGTTGTTGGGCTGCTTATCATGATTTTTAAGAGCCCGAGAGACTGGAGTGGTTCCTGACTGAGTGAGGCTGAGGGCCTAATTGTGAGGATATTTATGGAATTAGGTTGTACGCCGCAGTATGTTTTATTGATTTATGCCATGATTGGTTTGTTATAGCACTTGGGCTGAAGGATCCCCTACGGAGTCTGTGCACACCCCCAATGAGCACAGGTACCTACTGAGTGCGAGTGTCGAGTGCAGAGCGATTGAGAGGAATGAGTGACTGAGAGGAAAGAGTGGCTGAGGTTGGAGTGAATGGGAGGGCTGAATGACTGTTACTCTGAGAGGATGCATTGATTCCATTATTGTTGCATTTCAGCTGTCATATTTCACTGTTTTGGAAAACTCTGAAAGACATTATTTATGTTTCAGTCAAATTTGATATGAAATTGCTGTGGAGTTTTAAATATAGAACTTGAAAGCATGCCTACCTTTTCATGTTGGAAAGTATTGTACTTGGACTTAGATATGAAGCTCGTCACTGCTTTCAGTTATTTATTTATTATTGTTACTTGCTGAGTTGGTTGTACTAATACTACACCCTATACTTCGTGTGCAGATCCAGGTGATCTCGGATATATTGGGTGTTGACTCTTTCACACAGTTGATTTTTCGAAGATTTAGAGGTAGGTGCCATGTTTCGAAGACCTTGTCTCTCCTTCCCTATCCTTTTTATTGTATTTGGTCTCATATTATTATAGACCATGTTTTCCAGACTTGTAATGTATAGATGATCATGTACTTAGTGACTCCAGGTTTTGAAAGTGTTTGTATTGGGATTTGCGATATTTTTGGTATTATATTAAAACATTATGTTTTCAAACTTAAAGGAAATTGTAGGTGATTGATGTTGTCGGCTTGCCTAGTATTGAGATAGGCACCATCAAGACAAGTTAGGATCTGTTTGGGTCGTGACAAGTTCTTATTAGAGCCTAGATTACATAGGTCTCACAAGTCATGAGAAGGTTTAGTAGCTTCTTGCGGATCGGTACAGAGACGTATGTTCTTATCTTCGAGAGGTTGTCGAACCCTTAGGAAAGTTTCACCTTCTTGTATTTTGTCGTGCGAATTTGTTGATTTCGGAAACTAAATTTATGTTATTCTATTATCTCACATATAGTAAGGACGCGTACTACCGGATCGGACGGTCAGCCACCAGTTAGGGCTGCGAGAGGTTGGGGTCGTGGTAGAGGCCGGACCGAGGTAGAGGTCGAGGTGTAGCTCGAACAGTAATTGGAGCAACACATGTAGCACCACCAGTTGCTCCAGCTCAGGAAAAGATTCTAGATATAGCTGAGCCGACAGGACTATCTCAGGCACCAGTTGTGCCCATTGTTATTCCAAGCCTTCAGGAGGCTTTGGCCCAGATATTGACAGTTTCCATTGGCCTTGCTTAGGTAGTTTCGGCTCAGGCCGCACCTGCCACTTCTCAGGCCGGGGGAGGTACTCATACCCCTGTTGCCCGTACTCCAGATCAGGTAGTGCAGGGACTTCAGATATCGGGGGCACTACCAGCCTAACCAGTTGCAGCTTCTCAAGCCCCGGTAGTCCCCGTTATGGCAAATGATGAGCAGAGGAGACTTGAGAGATTTGGGAGGCTTCAACCTCCATCATTTAGCAGTGCTGAGTCAGAGGATGCTCAGGGTTTTCTGGATAAGTGCCAGCGGATGCTTCGAACGACGGGTATTCTGGAGACCAGTGGGGTCTCATTCACCACTTTTCAGTTTTCTGGGGCTGCCTTCAGTTGGTGGGAGGTTTATGAGAGGCGCTGTCCGGTCGGTGCAGTACCACTTACATAGCAGGAGTTCTCCATTTCCTTTTTGGAGAAGTTTGTGCGGCAGTCTCTTAGAGAGGAGATGCGCAAATAATTTGAGTAGTTACGTCAGGATGGCATGTCTGTGATGCAGTACGAGATGATATTTTCTGAGTTGGCTCGTCACGCAGTTTGGTTGATTCCCACTGATAGAGAGAGGATTAGGATGTTCATTGATGGCTTCACATATCCGCTACGGTTACTTATGACTCGGGAGAAGGTATCTGGTGCTACTTTTGATGAGGTAGTTGATATTGCTTGGCAGATAGATATGGTCCATAGCCAGGAACGTGGATAGAGGGAGGCCAAGAGGCCTCGTGGACCGGGAGGTTTCAACGGTGTTCCTTTAGGAGGTCAGTTTTACTGCGGTAGGGGTCGTTCTTACAGACACGCTCAGGCGGGTCATCCAGTTCACCGTGATGCATCATCCAGCCATGGTTCATACAGTTCTCATCAGGGTTAGCCATCTCTCGGTTCCCTTCCAGCCCAGAGTTCATCACGTTCCCCTTCAGTTCAGGGTTTATTTGCACCGAGTGCTTCTAGCAGTTATTCTGGTTCTCGGGGCCCGATTCAGTCTGTACCACCACCAGTACCGGGGAGCTGCTTTGAGTACGGGGTGTTTGGGCATATGTGGAGGCAGTGTCCTCGTCACCCAGGAGGCCCAGTAGAGCAGAAGAGTCAGACTACGACTTCAGTACCAGTACTTCACCACTCGCCCAGCCATCTCGGGATGGGGGTCAGTCAGCTAGGGGTCACCCAAGAAGGGGAGGCCGATCAGATGGAGGTCATGCCCGATTCTATGTTTTTCCTGCCAGACCAGATGTTGTTGCTTCAGATGTTGTGATCATAGGTATTGTTTCAGTGTGCCACAATGAGGCTTCTATATTATTTGACCCTGGTTCCACTTATTCGTATGTATCATCGTACTTTGCTCATTATCTGGATATGCTCCATAAGTCTTTAATTTCACCTGTTCGTGTATCTACGCCGGTGGTCAATACTGTTATTATGGGTCGTGTGTATCAGTCGTGTGTGGTAACTATTGGGGAACTAGATACCATAGTTGATCTTTTATTGCTCAGTATGGTTGATTTCGACGTAATCCTTGGTATGGGTTGTTTGTCTCCATGTCATGCTATTCTGGATTGTCACGCAAAAACCATGACATTGACAATGCCGGGGTTGCCAAAGGTTGAATGAAGACCCACCGTATGGTTGGGAAGGGATGTTTGTCATATTTGGCCTTTGTGAGGGATTTTGATGTAGGTACTCCTCCTATTGATTCAGTACCGGTAGTGCGAGACTTTTCGGATGTATTTCCTGCAGACCTGCTAGGTATGCCACCCAACAGGGATATTGATTTTGGTATTGACTTGGTGTCGGGCACTCAACCTATTTCTATTCCTCTATATCGTATGGCACCAACTGAGTTGAAAGAATTGAAAAAGCAACTTTAGGAACTCCTTGAAAAGGGTTTTATTAATCCTAGTGAGTCACCTTGGGGTGCACCAAATCTGTTTTTGAAAAATAAAGATGGTACTATGCGGATGTGCATCGATTATAGGCAGTTGAACAAAATTACAACTAAGAATAAATATCCCTTGCCGCTTATTGATGACTTATTTGACCAGCTTCAGGGAGCGAGGGTGTTCTCTAAAATTGATTTGTGATTTGGGTATTACTAGTTTAAAATTCGGGATTTGGATATTCTAAAGACGGCATTCAGGACTCGTTATGGCCACTATGAATTTCTCGTGATGTCTTTTGGGCTGACCAACACCCCAGCAACATTTATGCACTTGATGAATAGTGTATTCCAACCATATCTTGTTTTATTTGTCGTAGTATTTATTGATAATATCCCGGTGTACTCACGTAGCTAGGAAGAGCATGCACAACACTTGGGTATTGTATTATAGAGGCTGAGAGAGGATAGGCTTTATGCCAAATTCTCTAAGTGTGAGTTCTGGATTAGTTCGGTGGCATTCTTGGGACATATAGTATCCAGTGAAGGAATTAAGGTGGATCCGAAGAAAATAGAGACAGTTCAGAGTTGGACCAGGTCATCTCATCTACTGAGATTCGAAGTTTTCTCGGCTTGGCCTATTATTATCGTTGCTTTGTGGAGAGTTTCTTGTCTATTGCAACACCTTTGACTAAATTGACCCAGAAAGGTGCTCCGATCAGGTGGTCAGATGAGTGTGAAGAGAGCTTTCAGGAGCTCAATACATCTTTGACTACAACCCCAGTATTGGTGTTTCCTACAGGTTCAGAGTCTTATACTGTGCATTGTGATGCATCACGTATTGGTCTCGGGGCAGTGCTGATGCAAGACTGTAGGGTGATTGCCTATGCGTCCAGACAGTTAAAGGTACATGAGAAGAATTATCCGGTCCACGACCTTGAGTTAGCAGCTATTGTTCATGCCTTGAAGATTTGTCGGCTTTATTTGCACGGTGTCCATTGCGAGGTTTATACTGATCACCAAAGTCTACAACATTTGTTTAAACAGAAGGATTTTAATTTGTGGTAGCGGAGGTGGCTGGTGTTGCTTAAGGATTATGATATCATAATTCTCTATCATCCCGGAAAGGCCAATGTGGTGGCCGATGCCTTGAGTCGTAAGGCGGAGAGTTTAGGAAGCTTATCATATTTACCAGCAATAGAGAGGCCTTTAGCCTTAGATGTTCAGGCCTTGGATGTGGTTTCTCAGTCTTCTCTTTATGATCATATCAGAGAATGTCAGTATGATAACCCTCATCTGCTTGTCCTTAAGGACACGGTTCAGCACGGTGATGCCAAGGAAGTCACTATTGGGGATGACGGTGTATTACGGATGCAGGGCAGGATATGTGTGCCTAATGTAGATGGTTTGTGTGAGTTGATTCATCAGGAAGCTCACAGTTCACGGTACTCCATTCATCCAGGTGCCGCGAAAATGTATCAGGATTTGAGGCAATACTATTGGTGGAGGCGAATGAAGAAATATGTAATTGGATTTGTAGCTCGGTGTTTAAATTGTCAACATGTAAAGTATGAGCATCCGAAACCAGGAGGATTACTTCAGAGACTTGAAATTCTGAAGTGGAAATGGGAGCGTATTACCGTGGCTTTCGTAGTTGGGCTTCCACAAACATTGAGGAAGTTTGATATTGTTTGGGTGATTGTAGATCGGTTGACCAAGTCCGCGCATTTTATTCCAGTTAGTACTAATTATTCTTCAAAGCGGTTGGGTGAGATTTATATCTGCAAGATTATTTGCCTACACGGTATGCCAGTGTCTATCATTTCAGATCGGGGCACGCAGTTTACATCACAGTTTTGGAGAGTCGTGCAATGAGAATTAGGCACATGGGTTCAGTTAAGTACATCCTTCCACCCTCAGATGGACGGATAGTCCGAGCGCACTATTCAGATATTAGAGGATATGTTACGCGCTTGTATCATTGATTTTGGGGGTTCTAGGGATCCATTTTTACCACTCGTAGAGTTTGCTTACAATAACAGCTACCAATCGAGCATTCAGATGGCTCTGTATGTGGATTTATATGGGAGACGGTGTCGGTCTCCGGTGGGTTGGTTTGTGTTGGGTGAGGCTAGGCTATTCGGTACTGACTTGGTTCAGGATGATTTAAAGAAGGTCAAAGTGATTCAGGAACGGCTTCGCACGACGCACTCTAGACAGAAGAGTTATGCCAATAGAAAGGTCCGTGATGTTGTTTATATGGTTGGGGGAAAGGTTATTCTCAAGATTTCACCCATGAAGGATGTGTTGAGGTTCGAAAAGAAGGGCAAGTTGAGCCCTCGGTATATTGGGCCTTTTGAGATACTTAAGAAACTTGGAGAGGTGGTTTATGAACTTGCTTTGCCACCTAGTCTATCAAGTGTCCATCCAGTGTTCCATGTATCCATGCTCCGAAAGTATGTTGGGGAATCGTCTCATATTTTGGATTTTAGTACAGTGCAGTTGGACGGTAATGTGACTTATGATGTGGAGCCTGTGGCCATTTTAGATCGGCAGGTTCGAAAGCTGAGGCCAAAGAACATTGCATCAGTGAAGGTACAATGGAGAGTCCAGCCAGTCAGAGAAGCTACTTGGGAGATTGAGAAGGAGATGCGGAGCAAATATCCACACCTATTTAAGAATCCAGGTATGATTCTAAACTCGTTCGAGGATGAACGTTTGTTTAAGAAGGAGAGAATGTAACGACCCGGCCGGTCATTTTGAGTATTATAATCTCGTTCCCCCATTTAATACTCAATTTATGCTTTACAGTTGTTTTATGACTTACCAAGTTAGTTGGTTCGGGTCCGGAAGGATTTCGGAGTAAAATGAGATACTTAGTCTCATAATTGAAAATTTAAGTGAGAAAAGTTGACTACATGTTGATTTATGTGTAAACGATCTTGGATTTGAATTCTAATGATTCCAATAGCTCTATATGGTAATTTGGACTTAGGAGCGTGTCCGGAAAATTATTTGGAGGTCCGTAGTTGAATTAGGTTTGAAATGGCGAAAGTCAAATTTTTGAGAAGTTTGGTCGGGGTTTAACTTTTTGATATCACGGTCAGAATCCAATTTTGGATATTTGAATAGGTCTGTTATTTCATTTATGACTTGTGTGCACAATTTGAGGTCAATCGTACGTGATTTGATAGGTACCGGCATCGTTTGTAGAAATTGGAAGTTTCAAAGTTCATTAGGCTTGAATCTATATGTGATTCATGTTTTTAGCGTTGTTTGATATGATTTGAAAAGTTGACTAAGTTCGTATGGTATTTTAGGACTTGTTGGTATATTTTGTTGAGGTCCAGGGGGACTCGAGTGAGTTTCGGGTGGTTAACGGATCAAATTCGGACTTAGAAGAATTCTGAAGTTTCTGCCTTCTGGTGCAATCGTAGCTGCGGAATTTGGCTCGCATGTGCAAGCTTGCAGAAGTGCTATGGGCATTGTAGGTGTGTAAGGTCCGCGGAAGCGGACGGAAAATCACAGAAGCGAGTCCGCAGAAGCGGACGGAAACTCGCAGAAGCGAGTCCGAAGAAGCGACTCTAAAGTTGTTGAAGCATAGGCAAGGGGAGCTGGGCAAAATCGCAGAAGCGGACAACTTCTTAGAAGAAGCGAGTCCGCAGAAGCGTGAATAGCCGCAGAAACGGCTGCTTGGCCACAGAAGAAGGAATCGCAGAAGCGGCTTAATGAGATGCAAATGCGAAAGCACTAGGCAGTATACAAAAAACATAAGGGTCCGAGAAATTTTGTCATTTTAGACATTTCCAAAGCGAGTGAGGCGATTTTTGAGCGAGAAATCTTGAGATAAGTCACTTATGATCATATCTACTCCATATATTGAATTATCATCGAATAATACGACTAGATTACATGGTTTTGTGGTGTAAATCAGAGATTTGAACCCAGGGATTTGAAAATAAGATTTGAGGTTTGGAGGTCGAGTTGAGGTCGGATTTTGGTAAAATTATTATGGTTAGACTCGTGGTTGAATGGGCTTTTCGAATTTTGTAACTTTTGTCAGGTTCCGAGAAGTGGGTCCCACAGGCGATTTTTAGTTAAATTTTAGATTTTGTTGGAAAATTAATATTTTCTTATGGAATTAATTCCAATATTTTTTATTGACTGAATCAGATTAATTGTAGCTAGATTCGAGGCATTTGGAAGCCAATTCACAAGGCAAGGGCATAACAGAATAAAGAATTACACGGTTTGAGGTAAGTAATAGTTCTAAATTTGGTCCTGAGGGTATGAAACCCCGGATTAAGTGTTATGTGATTGGTTTTGAGGTGACGCACATACTAGCTGACGGGCGTGTGGGCGTGCACCGTAGGAATTGTGACTTGGTCAATTCCATTGTGTTGTTGAATAAATTGTTGCTACCCGTACATTTTTCCATGTATTAGGGAAATTGAACTATAAATCATGTTTAAACCATGTGTTTGATGCTATTGGGACCCACAAAGGTCATGTAAATGTTGAATTATCTGTTAAATTACCATTTTGTACTCAGTCACGATTTTACTTGCATATTACATCTCAGTCTCTCTTGTTCATTATTGATACATCATATCATTATTGTTGGGACGCTTATCATGATTTCTGAGAACCCGAGAGACTGGAAAGGTTGATGACTGAGTGAGGCCGAGGGCCTAATTGTGAGGATATTTATGGGATCAGACTACACGTCGCAGCATGTTTTATTGATTTATGCCATGATTGGTTTGTTATAGCTCTTGGGCTGAAGGAGCCCCTCCGAAATCTGTACACACCCCCAATGAGCGCAGGTACCTACTGAGTGCAAGTGCTGAGTGTCGAGTGCTGAGCGATTGGGAGGAATGAGTGACTGTGAGGATGGAGTGAATGGGAGGACTGAGTGACTGTTACTCTGAGAGGATGCATTGATTCCATTATTGTTGCATTTTCGCTGTCATATTTCACGATTTTGGAAAACTCTAAAAGATATTTTTTCAGTTTCAGTCAAATTTGATATGAAATTGTTGTGCAGTTTTAAATGTGGAACTTGAAAGCATGCCTACCTTTTTATGTTGGAAAGTATTGTACTTGGACTAAGCTGTGAAGTTCGTCACTACTTTCAGTTCTTTATTTATTATTGTTACTTGTTGTGTTGGTTGTACTCATACTATACCCTGCAATTCGTGTGCAGACCCAGATGATCCCGGATACAGTGGGTGTTGATTCTTTCACACAATTGATTTTTCGGAGATTCAGAGGTAGCTGCCATGTTTCGCAGACTCTCTCACCTTTCCTATCTTTTTTGTTTATTGTATTTAGTCTCAGATTATTTTAGACCATGTTTTCCAGACTTGTAATGTATATATGCTCATGTACTCGGTGACTCTATTTAATATTTTCGCTATGTGTATTTATTATTTTTTACTTTGGGTTGATTGGTTTGTCTTTGGGAAGGTTCGAGAGTGATTTGGAACACTTAATGTTTATTTATGGAAGCTTAAGTTGTAAAGTTGACTAATATTTGACTTTTGTGTAAACGATCCCGAAATGGTGTTTGGATGGTTCCAATAGGTTCCTATTGTGGTTTTGGACGTAGGCGTATGTCCGAATTTAGATTTGGAGGTTCCTGGGTTGATTTGACTCATTTTGGCGAAAGTTTAAAATTTGAAGGCTTGGAAGGTTCATAGGTTTGAATGGGAATTGACATTAGTGTTATCGAGTTTGGATTGATGTTCCTGGAGTTGGGATAAGTTTGTTATGTCATTTTAAACTTGTGTGCAAAATTTGAGTTTATTCCGAGTTGGTTAGGCGTGGTCAGGCATGAGTTTTGGAAGCTGGAAGTTTGATTAGTTCATTAGGCTTGAATTGAGGTGTGATTTGTAGTTTTTATGTTATTTTGTGTGATTTCATACCTCGATTAGGTCTGTGCTATATGTTGGAACTTGTTGGCTTGATTGGACGGGGTCCTAGGGGGTTCGGGTGTATTTCGAGATAGTTTCAAACCAATTTTCCTTGTTTTGGATTCCTGGTTTCTGGTACAAAGGGTCTTGACTGTCACGCCCTAACCTAGGGAGGCATGGCTGGCACCCAGTGTCGTACTGGTCCCAGCGAACTACTCAATAACTCATAATCATTCGGAGAAAACTAGAACATATATAGGCCGACTTGGTTGAACTCATTCTTTTGGTCACTATCATGGGACAACATGTCCACAACTCGTAATGTATAATTGTAAGTGGGAAAATGATGTATCAGCGAGCCATCGTACTCAAAACATGAATACACATGGACTGTCAAGGCCTCTGACATACTGAATATAATGAACCTGCGTCTACAAAGCCTCTAAGAGTATTTGACATCGAAACATTATCGGGACAGGGCCCCAGCCTACCCATAAGCCTGTAGAAAAACTCTGACACGATGACTTAGAGACTCGGCTGCACTCTGAATGAAGTGGCATCTTAACAATCCTTCGTTAAATTCTAACCTCGTCTACTATGAGGGCTCGTCAAACTGATTACCTACACCTACATGCATGAATGTAGTGTTCATAACAAAAATGACATAAGTACGAATAATGTACCAAGTATACAAGGCAGAACTGAAACATAACAATAAGTCAATATCAATGAGAGAGATATAAGAATCAACCTGAACCTCCAAAGTGCCACTGAGGGCCATGATATTCATACTAATTATACTTATATATTTAATATGCCTCTCTATGAAACTACTATCTATGTCATAACTTGACTGCCCAACTTAGTGGTAACTGCCCGACCGGCCATAGCGCGATAGTAAATGCACGACTACCTGATCGGTCGTAGCTTGGTGGTAAATGAATATGCATATAATATTAAATTATGAACATTGACATCCTTATTGTATGCCTCAATTGAGACTTAGGAACATACTTAGACATGCTTTAAATTACATTTTACATGAATGAATAATGTAGACATCCTTAACTGCTATGAGTAGAACCATTTATAGATTAACATTACGTTTACATTTCGTTACTTGGATCATGCCAAAAGAAGGAAGGATTAGACTTAACATACATTATCCACGAAGCTGCAACTGTTGCACATGTCTTCGCAATCATACAAAGGATTGGTACCAATATCGACTCCATATTATATAGGGAAGTTTATTTAGTCCTTTTATCGAACAACTTATGTGCATAACTTCATAGGGTCGTTTATAGATCAAATTCAATATGTTTTAGCACAATAATCTTCATCTTAAATCCTCCTCATCCCCACCATGCTATCCATGCCTTTACACTTTCATTTGGTATCTTAAATTATGTAAAAACAACCCACACAACATAGCTCAACTTCAGGTTTTGTAGTTTCTAGTTTATTCAAAACTCCTCCAATAATATTCAACCCAACATTTGTACAAACTTAAGATTAGGTTAGGTAAGATGAAACTTATCTCAAATATACCAATAAACCTCTGAATTACCTTGAGGAAACCCTCAAAGCATCAATACCAAGGAAGGACTTGGTTGCACTAGTTCTACAAGATTCTCGACACTTATTTTCTGTTGTTTCCCTTTAGTTTTGATCTAGAACCATGTGAGAGATATAATCTTACCTTAAACAAAAAGAATCAGTAAAAACCGAATGCACTACACTTGGAAGAATCCTCTGAAACAGCCACAAGATGAAGAACTACGATTTAGCAAGCACTACGGAATTTCTAGCATTGGATTCATGTTTTTATCTTTGCTTTTCACTCAAGAATTATGAAGACTACTTGGAGAGCATCTGGAAGGGTTTAGGAACTGTTTTGGTTGAGAAAAATGAGTTAAACCTAGTTAAAATTAACGTAAATAGGAGCTAGACTTTTCCACCGACTTTGTGGGTCCCAAGGGAGCTGCTTGTGCAATCTCGCGAAAAAGTCAATATATCTCTACTCTGATGTCGTATCGACAAACGGTTTAATGAGTGAATATATCTCATCATTCCTATTATATTGAGGTAAATCTCTACTACATTTGACCTAATATTCTGCGCATTTATGAACATAGCTTGTGATGACCTTTTATCGACTTTTGTTTCACAACTCGCTTGACTTCAAAACTCAACACACGAATATCATACGACTAAAATAACCCATAACACCACTTTATTATCATTTTAATCACCCTAGTATCACCCGAAAAGTATGGGTTATAACATTCCCAACTTGCCGACTTTTGACGAAACTTATTTTCTTTGATTCGTCTAGCTTCTAAACCTTCCAACCCTCTTGGTACTTGCAGTTAATGATCTTAAATATTTATAACCTCCAAGATAACATAATTAAATTATTTTATGTACTTTCAAATATGATCTCTTTTATGAGCTTACATCAATTGACTTATGACGTACTTTACATACGAAAACATAGGGTATAGCATTCGCGTTCGAGGGGGGAGGCTCGCAATTGCAGAGTGGAAATGTTGGCAGGCGCGGTTTTACACTTAGCATTCATGAGAGATTCGTCACATTCGTGGACGGCTGGGATGAGATTCTTCGCATTCGCGCTCAGGTGCGCATTCGCGGAGGCGTGTGGTAGGGCAGGAGATTTTCCTACGCGTAAGCTTGGCTGGTAACTGGTCGCGTTTGCGTGAAGGCCTTCGCGTTTGCAAAGGGCTGTTCTATGCTTATGAGTTCTTGGCCTTTGTGATTGCGGTGTGGATCCCGTGATCGCGATGCATAGACATGGGCAGACCTTCAAGTTTCTATTTTTGGGACTTTTACCCATTTTATCATATTTTGAGACTGGAAACTCGGATTTGTGTAATTTTGTAGTTGATGTTTACCACTTTGATTCGAGTAAGTGTTCTTGACTTGGATTTGATTTTATTTCATGATTCCATCTTTGATTTTGGTCTTTGGTTGGTGAATTTAATAGAGAATTTAAAGTTTTGGTAAAACTTTTCTAAAGTGAAAAATGGAGATTTGAGCCCCAATTTGAAGTCGGTTTTGTTTCGACTCGTAGTGGGATGAGTATTAGAGATTTAGGACTTTTGTCGGGTTCCGAGAGGTGGGCCTGGGTTGAAATTTTGGGTTAACTTTGTGCAATTGATTAAAGATTCAATCTTTATTGTTTAGGTTTGATTCATATGGTTGTATTTGACATTAATGAGTTGTATTTGGCTAGATTCGGCACATGAGGAGGTTGATTTGAGAGGAAAGTATACTTTGGGAGGTTAGAGGATACTGGGTAGAGGTAAGTCTCTTGGCTAACCTTGTTAGAGGTAGGGGTGTCAATGGTTTAGTTCGGTCGGTTATTTTATAAAATCTATACCATACCAATTTTTCGGTTATTCTAATTTGTATAACCAAAATTAAAATTTTCAAAACCGTCTCAATCATCTCGGTTTCTCATCGATATCGGTACGGTTCGGTTAATTGTTTCGATATTTTTTAGAAAATGTCCTGCAAGAGTCGCGGGGCTAAGTTAGAATGTGATAAATGTGTACTTGCATAGGACTTTGGCAAAACTCTCTAGATATTTTTACTATTTTAAAAGTTATTGCTAAAGGAACATGAAAGATATTCAAAATAACGATTCGTCCCACTATTTTATGGTAGCGTAAAACAAATTAAGCAAATACAACAGAAATATAAATAATACAAGTGGAAAGATATTAATCAAGTTTGGACTCAAGAATGGAGCTTATTAGAATATTAGTATCCAACAAGAGAAATCCAAATCATATGAGAGGAAAGATATCCAATACCTTATGCTTGCTATTGAAGATCGTTGGAATACCTAGTGGCTTGCTACTCAAGATGTTGGAACTAATTTAGTTCGATATGAGTGGTAGAATATGTTCGAAATTTGAGACTTTGGATATTAATTATTTGGTCACATGTAGACATTTCCATAATCGCAACACCCAAGAAAAACACTTCATGCTTTGTTAGTTTTAAACCTAGCATATAAAATACATTTTTCATATATAAATTTATTCAGTACGGGCAGGTAATTTTTCAGTTTATTTTTATAAAATTAAAAACCTATCCTATTATTCGATACAATTATAAGTTTATATAAAAACATATTGTTCTATTAAAAAAAATCTAATAATTAGTTCGGTACGATTCGATTCGGTCAATTTAGTCAGTTTTTAAATATCCATTGATACCCCTAGTTAGAGGAAAACCCCCAGGATTTGACTCATTTGCTATGTGTTTTAAGGTATTATGGGAAGTTTATATACGTGGTGACGAGTGTATATGTATATACCGAGTTTATATCATGATCGGGGTAGAATTTGAATATTTTATGCTTTGTTGGACTATGTGCTCAATTGATTCATGATTTATTTGACTTATGTGACTATGTTTGCTCACTTATTCATGTTAGAAATCATGCCTAGGCTTATGATAAATTATGAAAGCATGGAAACTCATTCTTAATATGTTAAATTGCTTAATTGCTCGTAGTCACATAGAAAATTCATGAGTTGTAATGACCCGGCCAGTCGTTTTGAATATTACAACCTAGTTCCCCTATTTAATGCTTATCTTGTGTCAAATTATAATTATGAGAATTGTCGGGGAGGTTTCAGAATGAATTGGAACACTTAGTTTCAAGAATTAAAGCTTAAGTGGAAATAGTTGACCGGATACTAATTTATGTGAAAACGACCCCAAAATAGCATTTTGATGATTCCAATAGCTCCGTATGGTGATTTTGGACTTAGTAGCATGTCCGGAAAATTATTTGGAAGACCGTAGTTAAATTAGGCTTGAAATGGCAAAAATAGGAAGTTTAAGTTTGGAAGTTTGACACAGGAGTTGACCTTTTGATATTGGGGTCGAAATCTGATTTTGTAAATTGAAATACGTCTGTTATGTTATTTAGGACTTGTGTGAAAAATTTAAAGTCAATTTGGGTCTATATCATGGCAAGGTATCGATTGAGGGTGAGTGGAGAAGCAAAAAAAATGGAAAAGAAAATAATCGGGAGCGTGCTAGGGTCCGTACAATGCGCGGATTGTGGCATACCTGCCCTCTCAGCAACTTAGGAAACCAGTGAAGTATGGAAATTTGGCGTTGGCACTAGCACGCTACCCCCACCCGAAGCCTTCTTAAGTACTCACTTCGGGGGTTCATTTTCCCCATTTCTCTTGGCCGAATTTTGGGGTTTTCCTCCACTCTCTCAAGACCTCCAACTCCTCCCATCTTCAAGGTGAGTAATTCCTACTAATTTGGTATTTCATTCCATCAATTCCACCCAAAAACTAACTCAATCCACCATGAAATCCTTAGATCTTCAAGAACTCAAAAGAGGGTTTTGGCAAAATTTCTTCCAAAAGACTATAGTTGCTTAGTGTAGTGGATTGTTGTAGTGTCATTAAGGAGTGAATTTCAGTTTCGAATTGTTGGCTTTTAATCGAGGAGATAGGAAGGCGTTCATAGGTGCATATGCGCGGAATGAAATTTTCGGAGCATTGTTTAGCTTGCTCGGCATTGGATTCGGCTTGTTAGAGGTAAGTAACACTTCTAAACTTGGAGCTGAGGGTATGAACCTTGATTATAAGTGTTATGTGTTTGGTGTTGAGGTGACACATATGCTAGGTGACGGGGGTGTGGGCGTGCACCGCGTGAATTGTGACTCGGTCATTTCTATGGTATTGTGTAGTTACCTAATCTTATTTGTATCTATGACTCTATGTGCTAGAGTAATTGAGTTGTGATCAATGTTAGAAACCATCTCTAGGCTATATGTTTATTCTGTTGGGACCCACTGTGGTCATTAGTGTTGTTGAGTTATTTGCTTACATTGCAATTTCATACTCAGTCATGTTCATTCATTTCATATCCTATCTCAGTCTTTATTGCTATAAATATATTAACACATCATATCATTATTTGGGGCTAGTTTCATGACATTGTTGGCCAGAGAAACTAGAGAGATTGATGACTGAGTGAGGCTGAGGGCCTGATTGTGAGGTTATTGATACTATAGAACGTGAGTTGTCCGTGCGGATTCAAATATTGATACTATAGCACGTGAGTTATCCATGCAGCACGTGAGTTATCCGTGCAATACGTAAGTTGTCCGTGCAACACGTGAGTTATCCGTGCGGATCCAGATATTTATATTATAGCACGTGAGTTGTTCGTGCGGATTATTGCGCTTGGGCTGAAGAAGCCCCTCCGAAGTGTGCACACACCCCCAGTGAGCGCATATACCTATTGAGTGCGAGTGTGAGTGTCAAGTGATTGGTAGGACTGAGTGGATTGATACTCTGAGAGTAAGCTTATGGTTGTTCACTATTTTGCATTTCAATAACATGCACACTTGACATACAGTCAGAGAGATGCATTTTCATCATGCTATATGATATTGCATACATACACATTGACCTGTAGGCATAGAGATGTATTGTTCCTCATGCCATTTGATGATGAAACATTTACCTGTTGAAAAGTTTTGTAAGGAAAAATTACGATTTTACAAACTTACTCATAATTTGGTGTTTTCGGTAAAAGAATTGAGTTTTCACTGTTATACTTGAAAAGCAGGCCTATTTTCTGGAACTGTGAACGATTTGAACATTTTATTTCTGAGTTATTTTCTATACCATTTTAATTATATTGTTATGATCTGTTGTTGTCTATCGGTGTTGGACTTTGACCTGTGTTCCAGCTCGTCACTACTTTCAACCTAAGGTTAGGTTTGTTACTTATTGAGTACATGGGGTCGGTTGTACTCATACTACACTTTTGCACCTTGCGTGCAGATATTAGATGTTGATGTTGCTGTGATCGACGGGAGCGGGATTTGAAGACGTACATATGTTTCGTTTGTAAGCTTCCACTTGTTCATGGTAGCTTTAGAATTTTTTATTTGTTTATGTACATTTCGAGCAGATGATATATTTGTTTTATACCAACTTTGTAAATTCTAATCGTATAAGCGCATAATTTGTACTACCAGTCCTTGGGGAGTGTATTAAAGTCGGTTAAATATTATTTGAATCGGATATTATCAGATATTTATAAATTGGCTTACCTAACAGGGTGGGTTAGGTGCCATCATAGGTTCTACAAGTCATGAGCAAGTGTCTAGTAGAGTTTTGCGGATTGGTATGATGACGTCCATACTTATCTTCCAGAGGCTACAGGGCATTTAGGATAATTTCACATCTTTCTTTCCTTATCGTGCGGAATTGATTCAGCTTAAAACATAACTCTTGGAGTTCCTTACACGCATTTGTGTGCGCATGTGAGCGTTTGGTATCAATTGTGCATCACTGACTTATGATTCCATGAACGAGGTTCAAGATGAATATCCTGTGTTTTGGTGATGGGCCAGTCTAGAGGACTTGAGGCCAGGGTTAGACCGCATCTTTAACTCGGTAGATTTAGTTGTGTGAACTTATATATTTGGACTTACACGTCCGGTAGTGTCCCTATGAGAGAAATTTATGGCTTGATGAGCGGTTGAATGACTATCTGATGGTTTGAATGTGACGAGGTGTGTTCCTTATAATGTTGAGTGGAGTGTTTCTTATGTGTTGAGACTTGAATTTGAATCTGGTTGAGAAAGTTCACTTGACTGTCAAGAGAATAAATGCGAGCTTAGCGGATGATTGAGGTATTTTATGGTTGGTGTTGCATGAGCTTGATAAGAATTTTCGTTGAAATGAATGATGTATTATGGCAGTAATAAAGTATGGGTATTGTGAGTTATCGAGTGTTTTAATTTATGGCTTTGAGCCAAGTAGGGGAGCCTACTATTGACAATTCAATTTCATGGTTATATGTTAAATTTTAGTTTTGGTCTGAGGCATACTTGTGGATTAGTTATGACTTATAGAGGTTGAGATCGAGGATGACTCGAGTAAATGAATTCCTGGATACGGGTTATATTGTATTTTATGAGAATGTGAAATTCATGGGATAAGTGAGTTGTTATTTTCGACGTATGTAGTACGCATTGAGTATGAATTTAATTGGTGGTGTTAAGGTAGAGTTACCTCTTTAAGTGTTGTTAAGCTAAGAGAACACATATCTTTCGGCCCATTTGGGCGGTGCAATTGAGAGTTGAGCAGAGTGGATGACTCTCGAGAAAGTTCTAATGGATTCAAGATTAATATGTAGAAACTGAGAACTGTTTTTTGGCGGATTTGTATATGGCTAGAATCTGAGATTTAAGTTGGATGGTATCAAGGCTTGTGGCAATTTTGTTTTTTATATCATTATAGATTTTATATTTTGGTATCAGGAAGGTGAATGAAACGGATTTAGACTCAAATAAGGTATTTTCGGAGTGGGTGTTTCGGTTGTGGTATTTATGAAGGTAATTATGGTGTGGTGAGACTTTAAAAAAGTTTTGGTGGTAATATTCTAGGGTTTGGTGACCTGCGTGTCTTGGTAGAGTTATGGAGATTCAGCTCTAATAGCTTGGTTATGTGCAAATGAATTTCAAAGTGTTCTTTATGTTTTCTACCATGGTTTGAGCCGGATATTTTCTACCGGTGTGGGGAACGTATTGTGTATTGTGATTTCATCCTGGAAGGAAACAAAAGAAAGGTTTCTAACTAACCGCATATGCAATTTGCTGGTGACTCAGAGTTCATAATAAGATTCTTGTGCTTGTCATATGATGGAATGATAGATGTGGTGTGGTGTGTGGGATTAGGATTTACATATACAAGGTGGCAGTTCTGTCTTGAAGGGAAGGTCACGAATTTGGACAGAATGGCCAGTTTTAGATATTTAGAGGAATATTATAACTGCTCAGTAATCCCTGAGAAGGGTGCGCATTTCAGAAGGCGCATTGTGTTTTGACTTACGGATGTTCATTGGTATTATGGTACTCACCTCGTTGATATTCAAATTATTTCTATGTGGCACGGAAGAAATTTGGAAGTATTCCTAGTGGGAGGATCGTGCATGAAAGATGTGTTAGTCATTAGAGTGCTGGAGTTGGGACAAGTTATGGTGATTCATGTGTTCTATGAATTTTGAGACTAGGAGTTCTCAGAAGCATATTGTTTCAGGTTTGCGATCTGTTTGATGTAAGTATATATTTAAACTCGGTTAAGACACTAGTTGCCTAAATTGTTGTGATAGCCATATGCTTTTGGGTGCGCACATATGTGGGGATGGTCCCATGTGCGGGCACCAGGGTTGCGTATTTATGTTTGGGTTGTGCTCGGGCTCCTACAAGCCCATAAATGACTGTTAAGCTTCGAGCTTTGATAACTAATATGTGGTAGAAATTTATGCGATCTAATTAAACCATGATGTGTTTACTCAGAGGTTTAAATTCCTTAAAAATTTTGATAAATATTTTTCATTGATGAAATTTTCGGATTAGTTACGATAGCACACTTTGCACATGCCTACATTGTAGCATGTCATTTATATCAGTCCACGAGTATAAGAATCTTATATCATTATCATATACATGTGTACTTGTTTAAGTGCTCATGTATGATATCCTTGGACTAGAGGCTTGTGACCATGCCAGGCAATTTGTATTAGTCGCACGTGAGTTGTCCATGCAGTGTGTGGGAATTTCATTTCTTTGATAATTCATCTGATTTCATTGTTTTCCTTCCTCTACGATTAAAAAAAATATTACTTGAGCAGCGTATTTAGGTTGTGGTGGTGCTAGCTAAACTTGCGAAACAGTTCTCTTCTTTGAGATATTTTCCATTTTGGGTGCACGGATTGCACAGTTTTTGGCTTGAGATATATTGGTGTGGCGTGTATGTGGAATAGTTATGTTTGACAATATAAGGTAATTGGACCTAGAATGTATACTATCAGGTTTGATTACGGTATATTCAGGAGAATAATATTGAAAGTCAGCTTAAAAAGCGATTATGGTTCTAGTTGGGGCGAGAGAGCTCCATGACTTGTTGATCTGAAAAAGGGGTCATGAGATTCCGCGTGTTTCTTTCATTATCATCAATGTACGAAGGTTTTGGAATAAAGTTTTGTTTGATATGGGGTTTAATACAAGTACCCGATTGGTTTCGAGTAGTTACCATGATCGGAAATGGTGTTGCGAATATGCTAGTTGTGTAGTATGTTATGTGATTATATTTGGAGTTATAGTTATGGCTTGATATAGCTTGTTCAAACTTATATCGTGTGTAGATAGGAGACTCGGGTCTTGAAAAGAATTCTAGATATTGGAAATTTGGGTTCTAAGTTTTACAGACTAAAGTTAAAGAAATTATATTCAATTATGTTGTATTGTAAGACCTATATGGAATAGGGTGGCGGGAATCACCTCCGGGAATGTGCGTGGTAGGGTGGAACAGTGATTTAAAGCTTAGGAACAACTCTTGGCATGTTCGAGGACGAACGTATGTTTAAGTGGGGGAGAATGTAACGACCCAGCCGATCGTTTTGAATATTACAGCCTCGTTCCCCCATTTACTACTTATCCTGTGTCAAATTATAATTATGTGACTTGTCGGGGAGGTTTCAAAATGAATTGGAACACTTAGTTTCAAGAATTAAAGCTTAAGTGGAAATAGTTGTTCGGGTATTGATTGATGTGAAAATGACCCTGAAATAGAGTTTTGATGATTCCAATAGCTCCGTATGGTGATTTTGGACTTAGGAGTATGTCCGTAAAATACTTTAGAAGCTCGTAGTTAAATTAGGCTTGAAATGGCAAAAATAGAAAGTTTAAGTTTTGAAGTTTGACCGGGGAGTTGACTTTTTGATATCGGGGTCGGAATCTGATTCTGGAAATTGAAATACGTTTGTTATGTCATTTATGACTTAAGTGCAAAATTTGAAGTCAATTCGGGTCTATATCATGGCAAGGTATCGATTGAGGGTGAGTGGAGAAGAAAAAGAAAATGGAAAAGAAAACAACTGGTAGCATGCTAGGGTCCGTGCAACGCGCGGATTGTGGCACGCCAGCCCTCTCGGAAACTTTGAAAACCAGTGAAGTATGGGCATTTGGCGCTAGTACTGGCATGCTACCCCTACTCCAGCTCTTTTTAAGTCAATTCGGGGGTTCATTTTCCCCATTCCTCTTGGCCGAATTTGGGGTTTTCCTCCACTCTCTCAATACCTCCAACTCCTCCCATCTTCAAGGTGAGTAATCCCTACTAATTTAGTGTTTCATTCGAATTCCACCATAAAACTAACTCAATCCACCATGAAATCCTTAGATCTTCAAGAAATTTCTTCAAGAACTCAAAAGAGGGTTTTGGCAAGATTTCTTCCAAAAGGTAATCCTACACCCTTAGACTTACATGCATGGATTTGTTATGAGAATATTAGTATGAATTAAGTATTGGAACTTATGGGATGGAATTGAGGATATATGAAGGTATTCAGAGGTGGATACGCGCAGAATGAAATTTCTGGAGCATTGTTTAACTTGCTCGTCATTGGATTCGGCTTGTTCGAGGTAAGTAACACTTTTAAACTTGGAGCTGAGGGTTTGAACCCTGATTATACGTGTTATGTGTTTGGTGTCGAGATGATGCACATGCTAGGTGACAGGCGTGTGGGTGTGCACCGTGTGAATTATGACTCGGTCATTTCTGTGATATTGTGTAGTTACCTACTCTTATTTGTATCTATGAAATCTCTACGTGATAGAGTAATTGAGTTATGATCCATATTAGAAACCATGTCTAGGCTATATGCTTATTTTGTTGGGACCCACTTAGGTCATTAGTGTTGTTGAGTTATTTGCTTACATTGCAATTTCATACTCAGTCATATTCATTCATTTCATATCCTATCTCAGTCTCTGTTGCTATATATATATTGACATATTATATCATTATTTTGGGCTAGTTTCATGGCATTGTGGGCCCGAGAGACTAGATAGATTGATGACTGAGTGAGGTCGAGGGCCTGATTGTGAGGTTATTGATACTATAGCATGTGAGTTGTCCGTGTAGATCCATATATTGATACTATAACACGTGATTTGTCCGTGCAGCATGTGAGTTGTCCGTGCGGATATAGATATTTATATTACAGCATGTGAGTTATCCGTGCGAATTATAGCGCTTGGGCTGAAGGAGCCCCTCCGGAGTCCGCATACTCCCCAGTGAGCGTATGTACCTATTGCGTGCGAGTGCGAGTGCGAGTGCCGACTTATTGGGAGGCTTGAGTGGATTGATACTCTGAGAGTATGCTTATGGTTGTTCACTATGTTGCATTTCATTGACATGCACACTTGACATACAGTCACAAAGATGCATTTTTCTCATGCTATACGATATTGCGTACATGCACATTGACATGCAGGCATAGAGATGTATTGTTCTTCATGCCATTTGATGATGAAACATTTACCTGTTGAAAAGTTTTGGAAGGAAAAACCATGATTTTATAAACTTACTCATATTTTGGTATTTTCGGTAAAAGAATTGAGTTTTCACTGTTATACTTGAAAAGCAGGCCTATTTTCTGGAACTGTGAACGAGTTGAATATTTTATTTCTGAGTTACTTTTTGTACCATTTTTATTATATTGTTATGAGCCGTTATTGGCTATCAATATTGGACTTTGACTTGTGTTCCAGCTCGTCACTACTTTCAACCTAAGGTTAAGTTTGTTACTTATTGAGTACATGGGGTCGGTTGTACTCATACTACACTTCTGCACCTTGCGTGCAGATATTGGTCGCTGATGTTGCTGCGTTCGTTAGGTGAGCGGGATTTGAAGACGTACCTGCGTTCCGTTTGTTAGCTGCCTATTGTTCATGGTAGCTTTAGAATTTTTTATCTGTTTATGTACATTTCGAGCAGATGATGTATTTGTTTCATCCCAGCTTTGTAAATTCTAATCTTAAAAGCTCATGATTTGTACTACCAGTCCTTGGGGAGTATATTAGAGTCAGTTAAATATTATTTGAATCGGATATGATCGGATATTTATAAATTAGCTTACCTAACGGGTTGGGTTAGGTGTCATCACGGCTAGTTGGATTTTGGGTCGTGACATGAGCACACATCCGTATGATATTAATTAAGTCCCAGTGCACCTTTTAACTATAATTATTGATCATATACATGCATTTAAATAATAGATACATGATTCAGACTTAGAATTTTGGCGTGAAGGGTAAGCGTGCGGCTGCGATACAACTATGACACATTAGACTTGATGATTGGACATTGATTTATGAGGGATGCTATTATACTAAACTTGATCTTGAATTTGCATCCGTCCTTCCGGAGTCAGGTGATAACCCATGTTACTTTAGACCCTGTGAGCGTAGTATACATGAATTTTGTATCGGGACTATACATAGATTTTATATCGGGTTATGTGATACATGGATTGTGTATCAGGGTACATGAATCTTGTACCGATTGAGCATTCATTCTTATTATTGATTCATTCTACAGTATTTATTTCATAGTAAACTGTTACTTGATACTCTTGTATGCTAATTAAGTGTCCTGGCTTTGTTATTTGAGCATGTTGTCTTTTATTAAAATATCTTAGCAATGTTAGGGTTATTAATATACTAGAGAAGCATGCTTATCCATTGATAATTGTAACTCTTGTTATTTATGAAGTTCCTTATTGCTCAGTTGTTAAATTATGTTATTATACTTGTGTGGTAAGTATTCAGAAGCATCTAGCATCGCCACTACTTCTTCGAGGTTAGACTTGATACTTATTGGATACCGATTGTGGTGTACTCCTACTACGCTTCTGCATATCTTTTTGTGCAGATCATCATGTTGGTCCCTAGCAGAGCTTCTGGATTAGGCTAAGAGTTATCACGGAGACTTAGGGTGAGATGCACTACATAGATCAATTTCGCAGTCCCCTAGTCCCTGTTCCTTTTATTATATTTCTGTCTATTGTATTTTAGACAGCTTGACATTTATACAGACTTGATCTCATTTCCGTAGTTTACTCGTGTACTTGTGCCACCTAGTCTTGGGGCTTATTGTGTTGGCCGTGTTTAGGCCTTGCTCGTGATTTTATCAGATATTATCACTGATTTCGAGACTATTTTCATCTTTTGATGTTATATATCCATGTTAAATAATAAAAGTGAACTTTATTTGTTATCTTCGAGTTGGCTGGTTTAGCAAGTTCGGTTAGGCGTCATCAGTTCCTTGAGGTGTGATTTTGGGACGTGACACCCGGTCAAACCTATGAACTTTCTAAACCTTCAAATTTTAAACTTTCGCCAATTAGAGCCAAATCAACCTAGGAACATCCAAATTCAAATGCGGAGGTTGTTTAAACAAAAGTCAAATATTGGTCAACTCTTGTAATTAAGCTTTCAAGTTCCAACATGGAACTAAGTGTTTTAATTCATCCCAAAACCTTCCCGAAACCAAATCATTCATCCCCGCAAGTCACATAACAAGAAATACACATACGGGGAGCATCAAATAGGGGAATAGGACTCAAATACACAAAACGATTGGCCGGATCGTTACCTAATGCAATAAGAATACCAACTTTCAATTACTATTAAATGACAAGAAGAGATTCAACAATATCAGATAGTTCTAACATGATCCCTGCTGTACCGGCAACTGGAGTCAAAATGAGCTCATTTTTCACTTTTTAGATAGTGCTAATTGCGAAACATGCTGAATCGGAAGAAATATGTGACTCTTTAGTGAACAAGCAATAGTTTGGTAACAAACGTTCCATTATAATTAGTTTGGCCGCTATTTTGATTATAACCAACAATAACAACAAACCCAATATAATCATATAAGTGGAGTTTGGAGAGTCTAGTGTGTACGTAGACCTTACCTATAGAAACTACTAGGAGAACGAAAATAATGCTATTCAAAGGCATGCATGACTTTGGCCTACTTCTTTCTTTGGTACTCACGTTCTATGTTTGTTCAAGTTGGTGAAGTTCAAAGAATAACTAGCTAATAATTAAAGTACTAATCACACGGTGAGAGTTATTCTTAGAAGTAAGTGGAGAAATGCAGCATTAGTGTTCAGAAAGGGTGTAATAGTTACAAGCTTCCATTATGAGAGAGTTTTCAGCTAATATGCGAATATGTTGTCAATGCGAGTTGCATGCATTATTCAAATGATCAATGCATAAGAGAAGAAATCTTTCAAGCATTTACACCAATCTTTTAAGCATTTACACCAATCAAACAATTCCAAATACTTTCAGCAGATGATAAGCATCATCCAAACAAATCAACAGACCATTTCTTTCTTATATATTTTTTTTGTTTTGTTTTCGCTACGTGTTGCTGCGTGTGCAAGGAAGAAGCATAGCCCTTGTTATGAACAGAAACCAAGAAGAAAGGAAGTAAAGAAACAGAATCATAGAACTGCTCTTGCAGCTGTTCCAATATTCCATCTTTGCTTCTGCTGATTTTCTTTTGGAACTCTTATCGCATTACCAAGCAACGTCCTGTGAGCCATCCTTCCTCTGCTACCAATGGAGACCCTAACTTTCTCCGCGCCCACATTCACACCAACTCTTCTTATGTACTGCTGCAGTGGAGACTTGAACTGCATTTTCTTCTGAAGGCTTCGTCTCAAGACACTGTTTAGTTTCTTACTCACACTCTTAAGCTCTTTAGGACTACACTGTGATGTTGGTTCAGGTAAGCACTTTGAATCGACCCCCTCAGCATCTTCCGTCTCCTCTGCTTGTATTGATCTCAATGGTAAAAGTGAAGGAGGAAACTTGGTTACAGGTGCTACGTAGCGCAGTGGAACTAGAGAGTTACGGCGTGGAGCAGGTGCAGGCAAAATCCTGTTTGCAATCGGGCACATAGAAGCTCGCCCACTCCTCTTCGGAACAACTACTTGTTCATCAATATCTGGATTGTTTTCTTTTTCTGTCAGGTTATTCTGCTTAAAAGGACAATCCACAGTAGCAGGAGCCATAGAGAGTTTGTGGAAATTGTTCTCAGTAAGCGGTCGTGTAGTATTAATTGGTGGATCCTTATTTTCATCATAAGTCTTTTGAACAGAAATTTTGTTCGCAAATGGTGGCCTCATTGGTGCAGCTTCTTGTTTCTCATTCTGTTGTTCAATAAGCTGTTGCTGAAATTGTTCAGCAATTTTAGAGTTCACGTGTTGTCGAGCAAGTTTTCTCTCCACAAGAAGTTGTGATTCTAGTTCCTTAATCTGCACATCATATTGATAAGACTAATTAGCTAAATACTCATATGACCACACAAACTTCACATAATTTGCTTCACATATCTGTTAAGAGTTCCAACTCGTACCTTGTCCTGAAGATTTTTGTTTTTCATATCCTTTTCTTTCAACTTAATATCCAAACCATGAATTGTATCCTCCATCTTTTTCATATGAAAGTCCTTGTTCTTCATGTCTTGTTTTCCCTTTTCGACCTGTCAAGGTAAATAAAATTTCCAAAAGGCAGGAAAATGATTAGTTCGGTGGAAATTTTAACAAAGGGATGTAAATTTCAAGAGAGAAATTTACACTACCATCTGTTTGTATTTCAGGAGCTCCATACTATCCACTTGCTTCTTTGCTGGACCTAGCTCTATACCTCGAACTCGACTTGCAAAATTTAATGAGCAATGAGTCTCACTCAAGTCACTCTCATTTGGACTGATCTGAACAAACATCAACGTCTTTGAATCTCCTCCTGTAAATTAGAAGGCCTTATCAAATCTTTGTTGTTTATAGTTTCTTCTGAGGTTCATGATTCAAGCAAGTCAAAGGGAAATACCTAGTGAGTCTTGGAGTAAATGAGTAAGTTTCGAGTTCCTATTAGACAAAGAAAAGAAAAGAAAATCAGAGAGCAAAATATTTCTCCAAATAAATTGAGAATTTGCACATGAGTATTGCAAGTACCGGAATGGAATATGCGGACTCTTTGTTGCAAGTGAAGATATCACATCTCCAAGGGCAGAAAGAGATCTGTTTATATTTTGGGTTTCTTTTAGCCTTTCACCCTGTACTTCTGTCTTTGCTATCCTCTCACTTCCTGCTAAATCAATTAACCACAGTTTGCTTCTTGTGCATTCCCCGTTTAGCAAATTCTCCCCCTTTACCATTACACAAAGTATGCTACACACACATAAAAAAAAAAAAAAAATTTACCTGATTAGTAATTGTTGACATAATGTGTAAACAAATGAAAACCTTCCATAACTTATGATGCACAAACCAATGTGATCGGCTGCTGTGCTCATTTGCATTGGTGGATCCAACTGCCCTCGCATTGCTACCAGTTTGTAAGGCTTCCCAAACCTCAGTCATATTATTCACGTGGGCCTCAACTAGTCCTGGGACATGATGCATTCCTTCTCCAACTTGCTTTATTTCAAGCCTAAAACGAAATCACGGGATCAACATGAAATTGTATAACTCCATCTAGCTTCTAAACAAAGTGAGCAAATATTTTATAGCTACCTTTTCACGCCTTGTTGAGATCCTGAAACTAGCAAATCTCGGATCTGCTCATTGTATACTTCCAAGACGCTTACTGATATTTCGTAATGAACTGTGTTCTTTCGCTCGCCAATAATGCGAAATAGCTCCTCAAGAGTCCGGTAATTGACCCCTCGAGCTTCTTCTGTGCCCTCCATTGTAAATGTCTTGCCACTACCAGTCTGGCCATAGGCAAATATGCAGGCATTGTACCCATCTAGAACTGAGGTTGCCAGGGGAGCAGTATCCTCAAAAACTTCAGCTATTGTAAAAAGCAAGAGGAAATCATGTGAATAGGGAGAAAATGACACACCAACGAAGTTATTGGTTCCTATACAGGTTATTTAGGCGATTACGGCTGCTGCATCTTATATTATGAAGCCTTTTTTGTACAGTGCTATTTAGACACAATAAGAAGGGGAACCTTGGAGCAACGGTCAAGTTGTCTTCGTGTGACGATCACGGGTTCGAGCAGTGGAAGCAGCCACAAGTATTTGCATTAGGGTAGATTGTCCACATCACACCTCTTGGGTGCGACCCTTCCCAGACCTTGCATGAATGTGGAATGCTTTGTGCATCGGCCTGCCCTTTTTTATTTAGACACAATAACTTTTGATATATTTATAGAAGCTGTTACATGGTGACGGAAAAGAGTTGCTCCATATTTCTGTTTCTTTTTTTGATCTTTAGGAGTTTCCCATAATTTCTTACTTATGAGATTTATATATTTATATGTAAGAGATTTTCTTATACAGTAAAGAATTTAAAATAACTGATTCTTGCTTGGGTATCAATATATGAATTTTTAGTATTATTCTTGTTTTGTCTTACTCCCAGACTTCTATTACTACTTGATGCTGCTCCGGCTTTGGTTTTTGTTACTATCTCGCTGTCGTTCTTACTGCTTCTTTCCATGTCTTTTTCACTACTATATTTCTTTTTCTTGCTGCTGTGATTATGCTTGCCTTAAGGCTAGGGGCTATTGGAAAATACCCTCTCTATCTGCACAAGGTAGGGGGTAGGGCCTGCGTACACACTAACCTCCCCAGACCCCACTTGTGCAAATACACTGGGGACGTTATTGTTGTTGTTGTTGACTGACGTTAATCAAATCATTATGTTTTAGTTCAAGGAATGCCTCCAAAATAGATGCTTTGCTAACTCCATGAACCTTTTTTTTTCTTGAGAGCAGATTACATTCCTTGGATTTAAAAGACCATTATAGTCAAAAATCACTTGTTGACAGCAATTATAAATTTAGTTAAAGTAAAAGCCTAGCATTATTCTGAACTTAGTCCCGCAGCATTCTTAAGCTTAGCACAAAGCTCCTTAGTTAAAGGGATTGCTAGCACTAGTCTTCACTTAAAAAAAAGATTTAGTTACCTTGGTCGGCTTGGGGGCTAAAAATGGCATCAAACTTGTAGGTCTTTTTAGACATGCCGTTAGACTTCACAGTGAGTTCCCCATCCTTTGCAGCTTCAAAGTCAATCGCCATTGAAGCTCCTGCAGCTGTCTCTTCGGCATTCAAAGGCCTACACCGGCAAAAGACCCTAATGTTCCCTGAAGCAATCCAATAGAGTCAAAAAACAAGCATATGATAATAAACTAATTGCTCTTATAAGTGTTGTAATTTACTTATCCCCTACCTTTTAAATCCAAAACCTTGTTATAAAGCTCCTTCCGTTCCTTAGCACCCTTGACGAACTTGATCTTGAGATCTTCATGCAATTCAACTTGTTCCTTTACTATGATCATAATGAGAGGAATTACAAAGTTAAAAAAGGAGTTTTATTTCTAACATAACCGAACACCAGTATCTACAAAAAGATTTACATTTGGACTGAATGGTAGAGCTCATGTCTGCAAAATCTGCTAGTAATTGCTGCTTATATAATAAAGCTTCTTCAGATACTTTAATTTGATCCATTTTCAGAATCTGCAAAATAAATTTGGAAGAAAATCAACATCTTTACTTATTGGATACAAGAAGCATATGACACAAGCATCAAAATTACCTTCAATTTCCTCGTCAGATCTCTCAAGGATGAAAACCACCTGCTCTTTTCTTTCACTTGGCCCTCAATTGCAAAAGCTACAGGAGGCAAGCAATATCAGTATAGTATTTGTTTTGCAAAAGTTTAAAGCAGTTCTGTTAATGCAAAGTAATTTCTGTACCAAGTGATCCAACGTGCATTGACTTGCGCATGAGCTCATTCTGAAGCTCCTTTAAGGACTTCCATGCTTCAGCACATTCTTTGCATTTTAGTTCATTCTCCCTTTTAAGTTCCTCCACTGGCCACTTTGCTTCTTTCAGTTCCTTTTCGTGACACACTTTTGCTAATTGAAGCCTTTGATCTACCTGAATAATAGCAAAAACAAGCATATTAGTCCAAGCTTCTAATGCTTTTTAGCCACAGCTTTTCTCTTTTATAATGAATAGCGATTAAAGACTTGAACCTCTACTGAGTTGTTTTGCGGAGAATATTTATCGTCTGAAAATTGAATGCCACTCTCAGAACTGATGCTAACTATAGGCACTGAAAGAGAAGGAAGCTCAAAATGCAGGCACAAATCTTCATCCTTTGTAATAACTGGGGGCTGTTCAGATCCCTTAATTCCATTTTCTAGAGAAATAGAGCAACCCTTCAGAAATTCGGGTGAATCTCCATAGCTTCGTCGTGGAATATCCGGTGATCCAGTACAGATCACTAAATCAGGAGATGTTAATGAAAATCCCAACATATCTCTACCTAGTAAAATTTCAAGAAACAAATCACCTTGATCAATATTCAAAATCTTGAAAATCCTAAGATAAAGAAATAAAAAAAAATCAAGTGTTTGTAAAATATCCTACCATTAATTACACTTTCTGCAACTGGATCCTTGAGATTTTCAGCATTATTCCCTTCTAATAAACAAACAATGCACATAAAAATACTATAAATAAATATTATAAAAACTCAATCTTTTTCAATAATTGTTTTAAAAAAGGGGTGCAAAATTATCTTCAATCTTGATTGGGGTACATAAATTAGAATCTTCCATCAATGTATGCACTGAAACATGCAATGAGGCAAAGGGATCAATTCAAAATCTTGAAGAACCCTAAGATAAAGAAAGAAAAATCAAATCTTTTTATGAATTTCCCACCATTAATTACACTTTCTGCAACTGGGTCCTTGAAATTTTCAGCATTAATCCCTTCTAAAAAACAATCAATGCACATAACATAAGATAAATTAGAAAAAAAAATATCAATCTTTTCAAGATATGTCAAAAGAAGGGAATTTTGGTGCAATGGTAAAAGTTGTCTGTATGTGGCCAGGGATCACGGATTCAAGTAGCGGAAACATCCTCTCGTAGAAATGTAAGGTAAGGTCGCCTACCCCGAATCCACAGCATAGTGGGAGCTTAGCCAATCGGATAGCTTTCTTTTTCAAGAATTGTTAAAAGGGAGTGCATAATTACCTTCAATCTTGATGGGGGTACATCTAGTAGAATCTTTCAGTCCCATCAGTGTATTTCTTGAAACATCCAATGACGAAAAGGGGTCTGCCAAATAAGGAGTAATTAAGAGAACAAAGAGTATGAGAATAAGCTACAAACCCATGTAAAATTTGACACCAGTGTCTGTACAAACAAGTCTCTTACAGTATTTGTGAGAGTTAATTAGTGATAGTTGTTGCTCTTCTTGTTGTTGGGAAGAAACGTCTGTAATAAGAAGTGGATCTTGCCACTCATCAAGTTCCATTTGATAAAGGGTAAGAGTTTTTGAAATGAAAAGAGAAGTGGTAATCAAATACACTGAAAAAGAGAGGGGGAAAAGGGATTCAATGCTTTTAAATTTTCAGAGAGAGAGAGAGAGAGAGAGATATGAAAGTTCCTTTTGAAAGAACGTTGATTTCTCCATATGATGAAAGAGACGACCGTTAGTCTTTTTTTGAAATTTGAAATTTCTAAACCGGGTTAAATAAAATGTTAAAATGCCAAAAAAGGCTAGCTAGGATTCTAATCAAAGTATCTCTTTAAGAAAAATAAAATAAGATTTAGAAAAAATGTCTCTTTTGTTTCTTTTTAACGCATAATCAAGAATTTTTCAAAACCATTTTAATATTAGTTTGACATAGGATGTCTCCGTTTAATTGGCTATGACTTTCATTTTTAACACTGTAATTTGAATTGTGACATTTATCTTGCCTATCGAGTTGTTCTCATATCGTTATTTTTCTACAAATATAAGAAAAAATTGTAAAAATTATTTTACTTTTAGACCTAAGTCCAACAATTGTGATCATCTGTAACAAAGCATTTTGATACTTAGTTTAACTAACTCTTACAGAATTAATTAGAAATAATATAATACAACAAGCTGTGCGTTGGTGCCAATAGCAACAATATTCTTCATAAAACTACCTCTGTATAACAGTATACTCAAGTAATAATTTCTTTTTCATGATTAGTTTTTTCCTTTCACTATAATGATGCTAATTTTGATTAATTTTACTAAATTTTTCGCTCCCATTTCTAGTCATTTAATTTTTATATTTAACGCATTAGCTACAACGTTGGTGTGATAAAGCCAATTATAAAAATAAAAATCTAAGATATACCGTAATAATAAGATATTCTAACTAACGAAGAATCTTAACTTACTACTACTTGGGCTGAGATAGAAGATCCAATTGTTAAGCTTTTAGACTCCTCTCAAGAGATCTGAAGGTAAAATATTCATGTGGCGCTCAGTTTTGCGCCACCGATTGAATTTGTATCCACTTTTTAAAAACAGTTTAACTGATACCCAATTTTTTAGTAACTTCAGATACATACATTTTTCTCTTCTTCGTCACGGTTACTTTCTTCTTCTTTGTGCTTAGGGTTTCTTCTTCTTCTTCGTTACAAAATGAGTTTGGTAAATTTGTTGTTGTTTTAGCAATTTGATGATTGAAATTTGTTCTTTATGATATTTGAAAGTTATGTTTCAAATTTGAGCTCATTTGGAGTAGATTTGGGTGTTGAATCGTGTATTGGATTGTTGAAATTTGAAAAACAAGTTTATGTTTCAGAACTTTAGATTCGAAATTTGAAATTGTATTGAAGAGCTTGAACTACTTAAGATTTGAATTTCTAAAGTTGCAATTGAAAGATATGAGAACTTCAAATTCGAAATCTAAAGTTGTATTAAAAATATTGAACTACTTCATATCCGAGCGGGTATACTTTGTAAAGTTTTGTACAATGCGGGTATAACTTCAATGGTGACCCCAAAAGTGGGTATATATGCAAATACCCCGAAGGCTATGATACTCTTTTGTTAAAAGTTTGGCCTCAAATTTTGGTGATTCATGTGTCACGACCCAAAATTCCACCACAGACGTCGTGATGGCACCTAGTCACTAAGACTAGGTAAGCCGATTTCAATTACATTTTTGGAGCTATTTTTTTAAAAAAAACTAACAACAGAAATAATTAAAATATACAACCTCCCAAGACTGGTAGTACTGAGTCAAGAACTCTAACTGAATACATGGAATGATCACGAGGACCGAATATACAATATTGTTTGATTACAAATTAACAGTACAATGAAATAAAAAGACTCCAAGGGACTGCGACGACTAAGCAACTCTACCTTGAATCCTTACGATCCCGCTTTAACTCTCCTCAAGTCCGATGTCTCCAATACCTAGCTCTGCATAAAAATGTGCAGAAGTGTAGTATGAGTACACCACGGTCGGTACCCAGTAAGTATCAAGACTAACCTCAGTGGAGTAGAGACGAGGTACAGTCAAGACACTCACTAGTCTAATAACATGTGCAATATAATATACAAAATAATAGGAAATAAATAACAATAAGGGCAACATAAAACAACTAGTGATGTGCACAGTAAGACAATAAAATCACCATTAATATCGCTCAACAATTGATAAATACATTTACACCCAGTTAAATCAAGTTCTTCAATTAAATATCTTTCACGCATAATTCTTACGAATAAAACTCTTTTTCAAATATAATTTCCTCAAATAAACATCTTTCGAATATAAGATTCTTTCAATAAATATCTTCAAAAATAATTTTCTTAAATAAATATCTTTCAAATACAATTCTTTCATATAATTCTTTTTGAATAAAAATTCTTCCAAATAAATATTTTTAATATAATTATTTCAATTAAAAGTCACCATGTGACACCTCATTTCAAAATCATAAAAATATATTTTTCGTAAACACGGGTCTCAGCCCATTTTTCATGTTTTCACGGTACCTCGTGCCCATAATTAAATCATTATATTTTTCAGGCACCTCGTGCCCTCATTTCATATCACAACTGCACTGACAACTCACGTGCCAAATATCATTATCATTTCATCACAACACCTCGTGCCCACATTTCACATCTCAACTGCACGGACAATTCATATGCCAAATATTCTCATTATTTACTCACGGCACCTTGTGCCCACATTTCATTTTATAATCTGCCTGGCCATAGCCACAGGCTCTCAATTTCAACATAAATCAGATTGTTATTAATTTATCAACAACAAGACAAATTGCACTAGGTATAAAAATAAACACGAAAAAATCACAACATCACATGAAAAACATCAACACCACAACCCCACATCATCACATATCGTCCCTGACAATAGCCACCTTTATCGCTCCTATTGCCACTCTTATCGCTCTTATAGCCACTCTTATCGCTCCGCCCAGACAATACCAATAGCCACCATTATCGCTCCTATTGCCACTCTTATCGCTCCTATAGCCACCCTTATCGCTCCGCCCAGACAATATTCCAACAAACACAACAGTGAAATGCCACCCTTATAACCACATAATATCAACAGTGAAATGCCACCCTTATCTCCCCAAAATAACAACTCGCACAACACAACAATTTACAAGGGAAATTATCACAGCAACATAACAAAATCAATTCATATCACAATTTGCCCAATGGCCACAACCAAATTTCAAAGCTACAACCAAGTCAATTAATTTCACAACAAATAGCCAAAAGCTCCACACAATGTGTACAACACCCAAAAACAATCAATAGAGATAGAAATTACTCAACATAAAGCAAAGTCTTCATTAAATTTAAATTTTCAATAATTATATAAATACTTCTTCTTAAGCTCATTTAATTAATTATCTGCAGAGGAAAAATCCATAATGAAATTAAATTCCAATAATTATCAAGCCAATAAATTCACGGAATTACATAAATAATCAAGTAACAATCACATCAAATTGTCATATAACAACAGATTCAACAACAACAAGGATTTAGGCACGACAATTAGATGATTAAATATATACCAACAATTATCTAATTTACCACACAATATGCTCAAGACTTTAACTCAATACAAATTTACACATATAAGCCGAGTACGTACTCGTCACCTCGCGTACACGGCTTTTCATATTTTATAAATGGCACATAAGACTCGATGCCTAAGGGGTAATTCCCCCACTCGAGGTTAAGCAAGACACTTACCTCTTTGAAGTTATGCTGATATTCAAAAATCGCCTTCTTGCTTGAATTGACCTCCGGACCGCTCAAATCTATCCAAATTAATTGTATAACTTCATTAAAATTCATCGGAAACAATTCTGAATATTAATACGTCGACTTAAAATTTTATTCTAAAAAGTCAACAAAAGTCAACGCGGGACCCGCCTTTCGGAACCCGACATAATTTTCATAAAATTCGAACACCCATTCCGATACGAGTTCAACCATACCAATTTTATCGAATTTCAATAATAAATCGACCTCTAAATCTTAAATTTAAACCAAGAGGATTTTCTAAATATTTTAACCCAATTCACTAATTTAGTTATAAAAACAACAATAGATTCATGTAACTTAACCAAAATCAAGTTAGAAATTCTTACCCCCAATGTTTTCCTTGAAAAACTCCCGAAAAATCGCCTCACCCGAGCTTCCTTGTTCCAAAAATGGAAGAATGACACAAATTTGGACTTTATTCTGCTGCCCAGGGGTTTGTTCTTCGCGTTCGCGAGACTCCACTCGCGTTTGCGATGAACAAATTCTTCAAAAGTCATTTTCAAACTCTTCTGAGACAGCCTTTAGTAAAATGGTCATAACATTTTGTACAAAACTCCAAATGATAAATGGTTTGACTTTATGAAAACTATACCCAAAGGGCTATAACTTTAATTTGTTGTTCATCTCCCAACTCCTTATAGATTACGAGATATAAGCTTCAAAGGTCAGCCCTGTGCAACAGAGATTTCCAAAATCTTTCCGAATAGCCTATAGTATATCCACTATAACGTTTTGTACACAACTCCAAATGACAAATGTTTTACTTTTCTGAAAATTAGACATAAAGAGCTACAACTTTTATTTTTGGATCATCTCCAAATTCCTTATACATTGCGAGATATGAGCCTCTAAAGTCAGACGACGAACAGCAAAATTTCCTTCTTCGCGAACGCGAAGAACAACACCAGAACCAGTAACCAGCAGCATTAAAACACCCAAACTTGGTCCGGAACTACCCCGAAACACACCCGAGCCCCTCGGGACCCCGTCCAATCACACCATCCAGTCCCATAACATAACACGGACCTGCTCGAAGCCTCAAATCACATCGAACAATATCAAAATGACGAATCACACCTCAAATCAAAATCTATGAACTTTGAACTTTCAAATTCTATATCTTGTGCCGAAACACATCAAATCAAACCGGAATGACTTTAAATTTTGCACACAAGTCATAATTGACATAACGAAACTATTCAAATTTCCAGAATCGGATTCCGACCCCGATATCAAAAAGTCAACCCCCCGGTCAAACTTTTCAAAAATTCGACTTTCGCCATTTCAAGCTTAAATTGGCTACAGACATCAGATTCACAGTTCGGACACGCTCCTAAGTCCAACGAAACCGACGAAACTCCATTCTAGAGTCGTCTTCAGATAGTTCCAACTACGGTCAAAATCCTAAGACTTAAGCTTCCGTTTTAGGGACTAAGTGTCCCAAATCACTCTGAATCATCCGGTAACTGAATTCAACCACGCACGCAAGTTAATACACATAATACGAAGCTGTGCACGGCCTTATGCCGCCGAACGGGACTTCAATTCTTAAAACGACAAGTCGGGTCGTTACATTCTCCACCTCTTAAACAAACGTTCGCCCTCGAACGTTCTAAGAATTATTCTGAGGTTACCAAATTGATGATTTTACTTTTACACATATACTCACGGTTGATTCCACGCTACGTCATTTGAGATAAGCCTGACAACATCATCTCATTTGAGATTATTTCTTTCATTCATATTTGTAAACTTTAAGATCAATTTCTTACACTCCAACATTTCAAAAGGTCTGATTTTTCACAACAACGCACGGTATTAGTCTCAACTGGCTATAGCAACTCGTGCCTACGCACACATCAATTTTCTTGATAGTGTTGAAGTACTTCAAAAAATTTCTGGGGTGTTACATTCTCCCCCGCTTAGGATCATTCGCCCTCAAACACATAACATAACTTATCTCTTCCTTTGCAAATCTCAATCCTCAAAATTTTACTAACTCCCAAATTTTTTTCAGAAATTTCGGCAGAGTCTCCCCTATAATTGGGCCTATCCACCTGCCAGAGTAGCACCAAAACAACTCCTAACAACACATCCACAACCCAACACAATACCACAAGGTATATATCAATAACACCATTCTCAGCATTACAAGCACTGCATTATCCTAATGATATCAGGACATGAAGCACATCATATGTATGCTCATCACCACATCTCTGGTCTTAAAAGTTGTTCATAATTAATTCCAGCATCATCAATTAATCTCATATTAACCACCACCTCATTTCAAATTTTCACAATACTTACAATAGAATGTGAGGCATGAAGACCTCATGATTGCTTACTCGGATTAATGAGTCACATTTAACGCCACCTGGGCACTCATCTCATAGGTTAAAACTCAATGTTTATAGCACCAGAATGGCTGAATATGCACAGAAAAATATACAAGAATTATCAAATAAGCCTAACAGGCATGACTCCCTATTAATACTATTGTACAATTAAATTTCACAAAGGAAAAATTTTAAACTCATAAATATTTCACCATAAGGACCTCGTCCTTACATATCTTCCATCGCGGCTTGCAACCCGGTTTAAATATTTCACATCATATATAAAATGCGAGGATCTCGTCCTCAACTCCGAATCACAAGTATTTTGCACATTGTGCCAACTGAAATTTTTAATTTCCTTTTTTTTTTCATGTTAATATATTTCATAAATAATTTTCACAACATATAATGAACCCTCCTACCGGTAGGGCATATAATTCATAAAAATTAGAATCAATTATTCCGAAACACATTAAACCCACTGTAATGAATAATAAAAATTACTTTTGGACTTATAGCCCTCAATGGTATACCAAAAATAAAATGATAGACACGGGCTCACACCTTCAAATCTCCCAACAGGGATAACATATAAGTGGGTCACAAATTTACGAAGCTCACCCATAAGTAGAGCATAATAAGAGGACCCATCTCAATATTCAGAACAGAATCAAATTAAGAAAAATATACTTTTATAATAAAAATCAAGATCGTACCTGTAACGACACCATCTGGTGTATTGGCCTCAGCTAAATCATAGTGATTAAATCAACGGGTCAGGCCTCCACCTCTTAGGCGCCCTCTACCCGTCTTTCTTCCACCTCTAGCCGACTGTGCACGTGGAGTATCAACTGGAATAAAGCTTGTAGCTGGAGTGTTCTGATGAAATCCACCTCTCCCAAGTCTGGGACAATCTCTCATGATATGCCTAGTATCACCACACTCATAACAACACTTCTAAGGTCGCGGCTGCTCGTACTGAGTCTGCGCCGGATAACTAGAATAACCACTGTAAGAATCTCGTGTCGATGGTGCGCTATAAACTAGAACACTCAGAGTAATCTGATGTGCGGATTGAGCTGACCGACTGCTCGAGCCTACGCTATAATGGGTTCTAGATGAAGAGTAAAACCCACTGAACCCTCCAGATCTTCAAGAACTTTTGGCCTTATTAGACTCCCTTTCCTCGCCTAAAACGCCCTCAATCTTCCTTGCAATCTCCACTACTTGTTGAAATGGAGCATCAGTTTGCAATTCTCGAGCCATGCATATTTTAATATCATAATCGAGCCCCTCAATGAATCTGCGGACCCGCTCTCTGATTGTAGGAACCAAGATAGGTGCATGACGGGCTAACTCACTGAACCTGATAACATATTCTGACATTGTCATAATGTCCTGACGCAACCATTCAAACTCTATGCGCCACACATCTTTGAGAGTCTGGGGAACAGACTCTTTTAAGAACATTTCTGAAAATTGAGCCCAAGTTGGTGGTGTGGCATCGGCTGGTCTACCTTCTTCATAGATTTTCCACCACCGATACGCTGTGCCTGATAGTTACAATGTAGTAAAGGTGACTCCGCTCACTTCTACAATGGTGCGGAGAATATGGTGACAATTTTCTAGAAATCCTTGGGCATCATCTCTAGTTGTGCCATTGAAAGTTGGTGGATTATATTTCTTAAACCTTTCAAGTCTCTTTTGTTCTTCTTCTGATGTCTCGGGCCTGACCTTAGGCCGAACCGGAATAACAGGTTGTACCGGTACTACACCCGGAATCTGACAAACATGAACCTGCTGCTCTAGAGTTGTGATAGGAGTTTGAGCTACTCCCCTGATCTGCGGAATGTTTGGTGCAACAAAGATCAATCCCGCCTGAGTTAATGTACCAAACATACTCAGGAACTGTGTTAAAGTCTCCTGAAGTCCGGGGGTAACAACAGGTGCTTCTGGTACCTGTCCCCCAACTGGAGCTACTAGTGGCTCCTCAACTGTTGTTCTGACAGGTGCTCTAGTCGCAGCATGTGCCCTTCCTCGACCTCCACCTCGGCCTCTTGCAGCCCTAGTAGTATGTGCGGATGCCTGCTCAGCTAACCCAGTAGCACGTGTCCTCACCATCTGTGAGAAAATGGAGATACAAAGGTTCAAATTCCAAATTCAACAAATTCCGCACGACGGGAATGAAAGAAATGGAAATTTCCTAACAGTTCTATACTCTCTCGAAGATAAGTACAGACGTCTCCGTACCGATCCGCAAGACTCTATTAAACTCGTTCGTGACTCGTAGAACCTATGAACCTAGAGCTTTGATACCAACTTGTCACGACCCAAAATCTCACCACAGGCGTCGTGATGGCACCTAGTCTCTAAGACTAGGTAAGCTGATTTCAATTACATTTTTGGAGCCACTTTTATTTTTTTTAAACTAACAACGGAAATAATTATAATATACAACCTCCCAAGACTGGTAGTACTGAGTCACGAACTCTAACTGAATACATGGAATGATCACGAGGACCGAATATATAATACTATTTGATTACAAATTAACAGTACAATGAAATAAAAAGACTCCAAGGACTACGACGACTAAGCAGCTCTACCTTGAATCCTTACGATCCTGCTTTAACTCTGCTCAATTCCGATGTCTCCAATACCTGGCTCTGTACAAAAATGTGCAGAAGTGTAGTATGAGTACACCACGGTCGGTACCCAGTAAGTATCAAAACTAACCTCAGTGGAGTAGAGATGAGGTACAGTCAAAACACTCACTAGTCTAATTACCTGTGCAATATAATATACAAAATAGCAGGAAACAAATAACAATAAGGGCAACATAAAACAACCAGTGATATGCACAGTAAGACAATAAAATCACCATTAATATCACTAAACAATTGATAAATATATTTACACCAAGTTAAATCAAGTTTCTCAATTAAATATCTTTCACACATAATTCTTACGAATAAAACTCTTTTTCAAATATAATTTCCTCAAATAAACATCTTTCGAATATAAAATTCTTTCAATAAATATCTTCAAAAATAATTTCCTTAAATAAATATCTTTCAAATACAATTCTTTCATATAATTCTTTTTGAATAAAAATCCTTCCAAATAAATATTTTGAATAAAATTATTTCAATTAAAAGTCACCATGTGACACTTCATTTCAAAATCATAAAAATACGGGTCTCGGCCCATTTTTATATTTTTCGTAAACATGGGTCTCAGCCCATTTTTCATGCTTCCACGGCACCTCGTGCCCATAATTAAATCATCATATTTCCCAGGCACCTCGTGCCCTCATTTCATATCACAACTGCACGGACAACTCACGTGCCAAATATCATTATCATTTCATCACAACACCTCGTGCCAGCATTTCATATCTCAACTGCACGGACAATTCACGTGCCAAATATCCTCATTATTATATGGCCACCCTTATCTCCCCAAAATAACAACTCACACAACACAATAATTTACACGAAAAATTATCATAGCAACATAACAAAATCAATTCATATCACAATTTGCCCAATGGCCACAACCAAATTCCAAAGCTACAACCAAGTTAATTAATTTCACAACAAATAGCCAAAAGTTTCACACAATGTGTACAACACCCAAAAATAATCAATAGAGATAGAAATTACTCAACATAAAGCAAAGTCTTCATTAAATTCAAATTTTCAATAATTATATAAACACCTCTTCTTAAGCTCATTTAATTAATTATCTGCAGAGGGAAAATCCATAATGAAATTAAATTCCAATAATTATCAAACCAACAAATTCACAGAATTACATAAATAATCAAGTAACAATCACATCAAATTGTCATATAACAACAGATTCAACAACAACAAGGATTTAGGCACGACAATTAGATGATTAAATATATACCAACAATTATCCAATTTACCACACAATATGCTCAAGACTTTAACTCAATAAAACTTTACACATATAAGCCGAGTACGTACTCGTCACCTCGCGTACACGGCTTTTCACATTTCACAAATGGCACATAAGACTCGATGCCTAAGGGGTAATTCCCCCACTGGAGGTTAAGCAAGACACTTACCTCTTTGAAGTTACGCTAATATTCCAAAATCGCCTTCTTGCTTGAATTGACCTCCAGACCACTCAAATCTATCCAAATTAATTGTATAATTTTATTAAAATTCATCGGAAACAATTCCGAATATTAATATGTCGACTTAAAATTCTATTCCAAAAAGTCAACAAAAGTCAACGCGGGACCCGCCTCTCAGAACCCGACATAATTTTCATAAATTCTGAACACTCATTCCGATACGAGTTCAACCATACCAATTTAATCGAATTCCAATAATAAATCGACCTTTAGATCTTAAATTTAAACCAAGAGGGTTTTCTAAACTTTTCAACCCAATTCACTAATTTAGTGATAAAAACAACAATAGATTCATGTAACTTAACCAAAATCAAGTTAGGAATTCTTACCCCAATGTTTTCTTTGAAAAACTCTCAAAATATCGCCTCACCCGAGCTTCCTTGGTCCAAAAATGGAAGAATGACACGAATTTGGACTTTATTCTGCTGCCCAGGGGTTTGTTCTTCGCGTTCGCGATGAACAAATTCTTCAAAAGTCATTTTCAAACTCTTCTCAGACAGCCTTTAGTATAATGGTCATAACATTTTGTACAAAACTCCAAATGATGAATGGTTTGACTTTTCGAAAATCAGACTCCAAGCGCTATAACTTTAATTTGTTGTTCATCTCTCAATTCTTTATAGATTATGAGATATAAGCTTCCAAGATCAGCCCTGTGCAACAGAGATTTCCAAACTCTTCCCAAATAGCCTATAGTGTATCCACCATAACGTTTTGTATACAACTACAAATGATAAATGGTTTATTTTTCTGAAAACTAGACACAAAGAGCTACAACTTTCATTTTTGGATCATCTCCAAATTCCTTATACATTGCGAGATATGAGCCTCTAAAGTCAGACGACGAATAGCAAAATTTCCTTCTTCGCGAATGCGAAGAGCAAAGTTCCAACAGCAAAATCCTTCTTCGTGAACGTGAGAGGCTCCTCGCGAACGTGAAGAACAACACCAGAACCAGCAACCAGCAGCATTAAAACACCCAAACTTGGTCCGGAACCACCCCGAAACACACTCGAGCCCCTCGGGACCCCGTCCAATCACACCATCCAGTCCCATAACATAACACGGACCTGCTCGAGGCCTCAAATCACATCGAACAACATCAAAATGACGAATCACACCTCAAATCAAAATCTATGAACTTTGAACTTTCAAATTCTATGTCTTGTGCCGAAACACATCAAATCAAACTGGAATGACTTCAAATTTCGCACACAAGTTATAATTGACATAACGAAGCTATTCAAATTTCCCGAATCGGATTCCGACCCCGATATCAAAAAGTCAACCCCCCGATCAAACTTTTCAAAAATTTGACTTTCACCATTTCAAGCTTAAATTGGCTACAGACCTCAGATTCACAGTCCGGACACGCTCCTAAGTCCAAAATTACCCAACGGAGCTAACGGAACCAACTAAACTCCATTCCAGAGTCGTCTTCAGATAGTTCCAACTACGGTCAAAATCCTAAGACTTAAGCTTCCGTTTTAGGGACTAAGTATCCCAAATCACTCTGAATCATCCGGTAACTGAATTCAACCATGCACGCAAGTCAATACACATAATACGAAGCTGCGCAGGACCTTATGCCGCCGAACGGGACTTAAATTCTTTAAATGACAAGCTAGGTCGTTACATCATGCATTATATTACCATGAAGATATCGAAATCTATAAAACATGCTACAATTGTAGATTTCTTCCATTATACTCGAATTTTTTTACTTCTCAATTAGTTTTAGTTCTTTGTAGATACAATACAACCATTTATGAATTTAATAACAATGTGTTAGCTTTTTTAAAGTTTAAATTAATGAAACATCAATATATTTTGGGATTTTAACTTTGAATATTTTATTTTCTTTCATAACATTAAAGTTTAAGAAAAATGGTTGTTTGTATAACTTTTGTCTATAACAACCAACTAAGATTTAAATATTATATGTTATTATAGGTGTACAATAGTGATTCGCTATAACAATCAAAAATGTCAGGACAAACGACACCATTATAAAGAGGCCTGACTTTCATGTTTGGTCAATTATGTTTAGTCCAATTGACCAAACATCTACTAATAAAATATATCCATTAAATAATCCTGTGATTATCTAATTATCGTATTATAATCCTTTTGACAATCCTTTTTGTTATATTATAGAAGACATATTCGCCATATTCTTTCTTCAAAAGCCAAAAAGTACTTTCACTCCCTATAAAAGTTTTTGTGTTACAACCCAGAATCCCAACCTCGGGGTCGTGATGGTACCTAACATTTCACTTGTTATGCAAGCCAACGTTAGCTAATTACTTAACCAATTTTAACAATTTAAATCAAGACATTAATAATAAGAAACTGCAATAGTCTGAAAGAGATATAATAAATACCATGTAGCGTAGTCTAAACATATCCTAGAAATCTAGAGTCACGAATACATGAGTATTCTAGAGTTCTATAGATAAAGTCTGAACAAAATTATCACGTTCCAAAATCGAGGAGAGCGACTGACGCTCAACCGAGAGAACCCGGCCGAGTAAGCCTGTTAGATTACCTTCTACCCACACTCATCCATGAATAAAGAGGAGATGTACTCCATTAATCAACACTGAAAAGATTTCATTAATAACTCTCATTTCATTCCCATTAGCAGCTTCATTCATAATTTCCAAAATATTACGCATTTATAGAATTAATGAAAAATATAATTTCCAAATAACAACATTTCTAGTTCAATTCCCAACATCAACCATAACCCACAACCTGTCTACAGAGCCTCTAAGTACAATAGAAGAGTAATATGGAAATGCTGGCAACAAGGCCCCGGCTATACCTCAAAACACAGTACATGAGAAACAAAAGATACATGACCCCGAAATAAAGTGGGGCTCACCAAATCAGCTAAAAAGAGTGTACTGCTATCACTTATCAATATCACCTGCTGTAGAACCACCTGCATCCATTAAAGATGCAGCGCCCCCGACAAAAGGGGCGTTAGTACTGTCGAATAGCACTAGTATGTATAGCTAAAAGTCCTCTTTCAAAATAGAATGCCCATATAAAAAAAAAAAAAGGCAACACATAGAAATATCAAGTCACAATCAACAATATCCAAATATCCAGTTAAAACATAATAATTTTCAAAATACGAACTTTATATACAATTTTGGTTGTTAGATCATTAGCACCGATATTGCACCGTCTTTGTTAGAACGGAGTTCGATCACGCCTGATCGGCTAGGTCATCTCCCCACGGACAATGTGGTTTGACAGGTGATGCGAAAGAAAGTTGTTACCAAGAGTAGTAATGTGCGCAACATGGAGTCCGTTCTCCACCCGATCAGCTAGGCCATCTTTCCACATATGCCGTGTAGGTTGACTTTTCTATTCCACAATTATTACCAGTTCATCCCAATTAAGGGGAATAATATCACAATTTCATCCCAAATAAGGGGAATAACTACAATCCACTCCTACACCGGCACATGTAGTTTCAGGTGTGGGCCTTATGACCTACCCTTCCTCGATTTTACTAATGATGCTCCCAAAAATATTTTATTTTTGATTTGCACACACAAGTAAGATAATTACAATTGTACTCACCTCAACATCTTTCACATTGTATAAATTCTCATTAGTATTTCCAATCATTCATAACGACAATATTTCCTTGGCTCATTTGGCCATTCACAAGATTCTTTATTTCTGGCACGATGGCCGTATTTCATATTCCACACTTTCTGCTCTTTCAATTTCAAAGATCACCATCAATATCAACATATAGAAAATTTCAGAAATCATATACTTCAAATTCATTTGAAATGGGAACTTCAAACACAAATGGTTTCTTCCCAAAGAATGAGGCATACCAACCAACAGTAGAAACACACATGAAAAATCATAAATAATACACCATTTACTCTTGCAATACTCTTCCCCAAAAAGGACAATATACAATTTCAACACATGAGTATATAGAACTCGAATCATACTGGATATACTCACAAAGCATAGCATTAGTTAAAGCAGCCACTAATTGGCATGAATTGAGTACAAAAGCTCTTAGGCAAATTCTATTTTCCAAATCACTTTTAACACCATTGAGTCGAGGCTCATTTCATATTCTTTATCGCATTCTCTCAAATTATTTGCACTACTAGACACAATCATAACTTAAATTCTTGGCATGTTGGCCACACTCTATATCCCCAATTCAATTATTTCATTTCCAACTACCTTTATAGGTTGTCAATAATAAGATATTTCCAATCAAGACTTTAGGTACACATATGAGCAATTGAGAGTCTTAAGAATATTGAGATTTTCTCACACAATTTGGCATACTAGCTTTCATTTGAAATATGATTTAAAGCCACAATATTTTAATACGCAACTCATACTTACGGGAACATTATGGAATTCAATTCCAAGAGAAAGTTTAGCCAACATACCTTGATGGAGCTCTTTAGCGATATTAAAACCACCAACTACTCTTACAACTTCAATCTACATCAACATAATTCAATTGGACCAATATTAGTAAATATTTCCAGGTTTTTGGTCATTTTGGCATTTTATCAAACACCTAGTAGGCATGAATCTCTACATCTCTTAACCATAGAATTAGTTCATCCAACTACTATCATTTACCAATAATTTATCCCACTATCATTCTTAAACAATTCTTAACTTCCACCATCACATACATGACCATCCATCCACACCCAACCAATAAAATTCTATCAAATAATCACATTTCCATCTCTATAATGGTTATGTATTTAAATTGGGAACTTATGGCTTCCAATCACCATACCCTAAGTTATAACACATATTCCATATATAAATAATCCCCATATATTAGTTAGAGATGGTAGACATACCTATTGTAGTGAGACTCATGAAAATCCCAACTTGTAGTGTTCTTGACCAATTTGGCAATTTAAATGGAAATCTATGGATCTTCAAGATTAATCCTTGTTAATACAAGTGTTTAGGAGTAGTAATCAACTCAAAATTACTCCAAAAATATTACCTTGGTTCATGGGAGGGAGGTGTTGGGCGGATTCCCCTTGATATACAAGCCCTACCTCAAAGAAATGACTTATCTCTCTCTCTCTCTCTCTACCCGGCCTTAGGGGTATTTAATGGGTTTCTACGTGCACGGCCGCGGATTTAGCCGTGCATTGGCCGCGCACCTGAGGCAGAAACTCTCAAATATGTGCGGTCGCGCATTGGCTGCGCATATGGCCGCGCATATGACATATGTCCTGTAAAATGGCCATAACTTTCTGTATACATATCCAAATGACAAACGGTTTGACGCTTGGAAACTAGATTCAAAGGGCTTTAATTTGATAGGCAGATCACCACCTAAGTCATAATATTGAGGGAGTTATATTCATTTGAAGTTGGGTCTTGTGCCAATTGAAACATCCTTTCCACTTAATGTGTCCAACTTATTCCACACAAGTTCTTGCCATTCCCAAAACTCCTTAGTATGTTCCAACACACCTTAAACATACATTATCAATTCAAAATTATGTAGCTCTATCCTATAGGTCTCCTTTAATACTCAAATACATTATTCCCAAATACCGTTGGCGCTCTTTAAAAACTTAAATCATTAGGAAATTTTTACGGGGCCTTACAGAAATACAACTATTTGAAATAAAGAAAACAGTAAAGATATGATAGAAGGGGACTTCAGGGACTGCGAACGCCCGCAGCTCTACCTCAAGTCTCCAAAAGCAGTTGAATCCGAGCAGTCTCCGTTATGCGCCGATGGGACCAACACCAGTATCTGCACAAGAAGTGTAGAAGTGTAGCATAAGTACAACCGACCCACGTACTATGTAAATGCTGAGTCTAACCTCGACGAAGTAGTGACGAGACTATGGCAAGTCACTCGCAATAAACTTGTACGAAATAATAATTATAGAAAAATAAAAATAGAAATAAAGCAGCAAACGCAAATAACCGTACCCATAGGTCAACTACCAGAGGGCCCCAGAATAACATAATCTCAAATCTCATATCACAATACCGAGAACAAACTCCACAACCACAAACAACTACAACATATCAAATTCGTTTGCAGCGTGCAACCCGATACCAATAAATAACACGATACAATGATCTGATTTCAATTATCACATCATATCATCATCTATTCATATCATAATTCGTCCTTTATCTCTTCATATCATATCATTTCATGTTCCGTTGTGGCATGTAACCCGATCCCCTAATATCAATTCCTTTTAATATCGTTGCGACGCGCAACCCGATCATACAATATCAATTTATCATCATAAATAACTCAACACCAATATTTCTGTAATATCAATACAAAGAGAAATGAAACATGCTGAACAATAAGTAACTACCAAAATAAACAGAGAATAACCAATACTTTAAAATCCCAAACCTTGGCAAAACAGTAATAACAAAATAGCTAGATGACTCGCATAATCAGAATAACATAATAAAGCATTTCAAGTAATATAAGAACGGCAAAAGTAAGTAAAACATGAGACAACGAAAATATACAATTTATACAATTAGAAGCATGTAGCAGATAATCAGATATTGGGTGAGAAATATACAAATCGAAACAATTAACAATTTAAGCAACAATAACCTGTAAGACATGGATAACAAGAATATGTAGCAATTAAAGCATGTAACAAGAGTTAATATAGAATAAAAGAAGACATGGAAGTAAATAGCCCAGTCCCTCATGCTTTAACTCCACGATGGTGCATATACACTCTCACCTCGCATATACGTCGTTTTCCCACATAATTTATATAACAAGTAGACCAACAAGTCCCAATTCCCTCAAGTTAAGGTTAGGCACAACACTTACCTCTTTCCACAAACAAATCAACACTCAACCACGTTCGTTCCTTTAGAATTAACCTCCAACCCAGTCAAATCTAGCCAAATATGATTCAAATAATTCAAAATAAGCTTAGAAACTACCGCACGAGTGAAAAGGATTCAATAGTTAATGAATTTGAAAAAAAAAACAAGAGTCAAACTCGGGCCTGCTTGGTAAAAACCCGAGATTCGAACCAAAATTCGATTACCCTTTCATTCCCGAGCTCGGTTATGCGATTTGTTTCAAAATCCTGCCTCAATTTGAGATCTAAATCTCAATTTTGCGAAATTCCTAAATTCTACTCAAATCTCTAATTTCTACTATGAAATTCCTAGATTAAAGGTTAGAAATCAACGGGTGATTATGGAAATACATCAAAACTAGTTAAAAATCACTAACTAATGAAGTGGGGATGGAAAATCTCTTCAAAATCGCCTCTAGGCCGAGCTCTACTGTCACGACCCGAAATTCCCACCTTCGGAACCGTGATGGCGCCTAACATTTCACTTACTAGGTAAGCCAACGTTAGAATAATTTAAACCATTTTTAGCAATTCATTTTAATTAAATAATAAAGAAACCAACAACCAGAATAATACCTGAATTAAAATGTGCAAACCAAAAATAATATGATGTCTAAATACCATCCCAGAACTGAAGTCACAAGTGCACGAACTTCTAGAATAATACAAACAAGGACCTGAATAAAATAAAGTTGTCTGAAAGAAAGCACACAGCTAAGAATAGTAGAAGGGGACTTCAGAGTTGCGAACGCCATGCAGTTATACCTCAAGTCTCCTGCGAATAGCTGAATCCAAGCAAATCTATTGTACGCCGCTGGGACCAACTGTGGTATCTGCACAAGAAGTGCGGAGTGTAGTATGAGTACAACCGACCCCATATACCCAGTAAGAGTCGAGCCTAACCTCGACGAAGTAGTGACGAGGCTAAGGCAGGTCGCTTACATTAACCTGTACACAATAATAATAATAATAATAATAATAATAATAATAATAATAATAATAATAATAATAATAATAATAATAATAATAATAATAATAATAATAATAATAATAATAATAATAATAATAATAATAATAATAATAATAATAATAATAATAATAATAATAATAATAATAATAATAATAATAATAATTCAGCAGTCATAATCTCTCAATTTATTTCCGTTGCGGCATGCAACCCGCTCCAACAATATAAACTTAGAATAAAATCCGTTGCGGCATGTAACCCGATCCAACAATAAAATTTTTCAATTTAATTCTATTGCGGCGTGCAGCCCGCTCCACAATATAAACTTTCAATTAAATTTTATTGCGGCGTGCAACCCGCTCCAACAATATAAACTTAGAATAAAATCTGTTGCGGCGTGCAACCCGATTCAACAATAAAATCTTTTAATTTAATTTCGTTGCGGCGTGCAACCCGCTCTAACAATATAAACTTGCAATGAAATTTCATTGCGACGTGTAACCCACTCCAACAATATAAACTTAGAATAAAATCTGTTGCGGCATGCAACCCGCTCCAACAATATAATTAAATAACTCTTAATTGTAACAATACTCCAATAAATATCATATTTAATAAGAAATTATTAGGCAACAAAGCATACAATTATTATGATTTATTTAGGAAACAAGAAATGACAAGTAGTAATTAATTGTAGAAATCAAGGAAAAAATAGGCAATTTAATATTTAATATGATAAATGTCAAGTAAAAATTAGGACACATAATCCAAATAAGCATGTAGCAATTATAGCATGGATTCAAGGCATAATATTGAACAAGAAATTCGAGAGAAATAATTAATATAATAATTAATTCATGATTTAAAATAATTTATGATTTTCAAATAATTAGGCAAACAATTAATTTGACGACGTTTAGACACTCGTCACCTCGCCTATACGTTGTTCACATGAATTTTTCACATAACAAATAATTCAAGGGTTCTATTCCCACAAGTCAAGGTTAACCACGACACTTACCTCGATTTGCCACCAAATTCAAGATTCCAATAAACCTTAGCCTCGCGAATTCGTGTCCGAAAGCTTCAAATCACGATGTTTTCCTGTGAAAATCTCTTGAAAATCGCCTCACCCGAGCTCTTAAAATCCAAAAATGGATAAAAATGGTCAACCCCCGAATTTATATGTTATGTCCAGGGATTTTCGCTTCTGCAACCTCGGCCTCAACTGCTCGCTTCTTAGACCTCGGCCTCAAATCATGCCTGGTCGCTTCTGCGACCTCGGCCTCAACTGCGCACTTTTGCGACCTCGGCCTCAATTGCTCGCTTCTTAGACCTCGGCCTCAAATCAGGCCTGGTCGCTTATGCGACCTCAGCCCATGCTTAGTCGCGACCTCGACCAATCTGCTCGCTTCTACGACCTCGGCCCATGCTTGGTCGCGACCTCGACCTCGGCCCATGCCTGGTCGTGACCTCGACCTCGGCCCAAACCTGCGAGCTAAATTCTGCAGGTGTGATTGCACCAGAAGACTAAAATTTCTAGCAGTTGTTTAAGTCCAAATTTCGATCCGTTAACCTTCTAAAATTCACCCGAGGCCCCCGGGGCCTCAACCAAATACATCAACCAGTCCTAAAATATCATACGAACTTAGTCGAAACCTCAAATCACATCAACAACGCTAAAACCACGAATCACACCCCAATTCAAGCCTAATGAAACTAAGAACTTTTAACTTCTACATTCAACGCTGAAACCTATCAAATCAAATACGATTGACCTCAAATTTTGCACACAAGTCATAAATAACATAACAGACCTATTCCAATTTTCAGAATCGGATTTCGACCCCGAAATCAATAAAGTCAACTCCGCGGTCAAACTTTAGAAATTTTTAGCCTTTAAATTTCTAGTTTTCGTTAAATGGCGATAATTTGAGCCAGGGACCTCCGAATTCAATTCCGGGCATACGCCCAAGTTCCAAATCACGATACGGACTTACCGGAGCTGTCAAAATACTGATCCGAGTCTGTTTGCTCAAATTGTTGACCAAAGTCAACTCATATGAGTTTTGAAGCACTATTTCACATTTTAATCAATGTTTCACATTAAAACTTTTCAGAAAATTATACGGACTGCACATGCAAGTCGAGGATTGATAAATAGTACTTTTCGAGATCTTAGAACATATAAATAAATATTTAAATTAAATATGATATTTTGGATCATCACATCTACCTTTCAAAAATGATGAAAAATGGTCAAATCCCGACTTTCAGCACTTTAAATATTTGGGCGTTAGATGTTTTTCGCGTTCACGAAGCACCTGAGGCGTTCGCGAAGAGCGCTGGCCAAAAGGCCATCGCATTCGCGAGGTCTCCTTCGCGCTTGCGAAGGATAAATTCCCAACTAGCCTTCGTGTTTGCGAACCCTGGTCCTCGTTCGCGAAGAGAAACCATCACCTACCTCTCCAGCCATCCCAACACTACGCGTTCGCGAGGGTTCCATCGTATTTGCGAGGGGAAGTCCCCCCAAGCCATCGCGTTTATGACCCTCCTCTCGCGTTCGCAGAGAGTAACCACCCTCAGCCCCAAACTTTCCTTTCGCGATCGCGAAGCACAATGCACCAGACACCAGAAACATCAGTTTTACATGTTCAAAATGGTTCGACGCCTATCTTAAACTCATCCGAGCCCCTCGGGCTCCAAACTAGACATGCACACATGTGTAATAACATCATAAGAACTCGCGAGATCAAAATACCAAAATAACATCTAGTACCACGAATCGAACATCAAAACGCATGAAATTCAAAAGAAAACTCAAGAACCTCTAGAATCGCAACCAAGTGTCTGAATCCTATCAAACCAACTCCAAATTGCACCAAACTTTCAAGCATTCAAATTGCTAACTTTCGGGAAAACAAGTCAAATCAATCTAGGGACCTCCGAATTCAATTCCGGACATACGCCCAAGTCCAAAATCACAATATGAACCTACCAGAATCGACAACTCAAGTTATTTTTAAAGCCAAAAAATATATTTTCTTCAAATGTTTACGTAAAAACTTTTCGGAAAACAACACAGACTAAGCACGCAAATAAAAAAATATCAAATGAAGCTAATAGAGGTTTCGAAACACGTATATAAGGGTTAAGACTCAAAACGACCTATCGGGTCATCACATTTTGTATATAGATGTATCTTAATATATACTTAATATTATTCTTGTACATTTATTTTTGCATATTGTCTTTTCTGTTTGTAGTTTTGTCTTATTAATTTTTTAAAAAAAAGAATAAGGAAGAAGCAGTAAGAGAAAAAGGATATATAAAGTAATTGAAAAACCTCCTATTTCAGCCGACTCTATACATGGAACAAAGCAAAAAAGAAAGAGAAATGAAAAGTAGGGCAGCCCGGTGCATAAAGCATCTTGTACTCATGCACAGTTCGAAAGAGGGATGTACCAAGGGGTGTGATGTAGACAGTCTAACCTAATGCAAGCATTAGTAACTGGTGTCACGACTCAAACCCGTGACCTATAGGTCACGCGAAGACAACTTTACCGCGTAGAAAGATAAAAGATAACCACATTCACACAACAGTCCACGTTGCACAAATATATCAATTAATTGGTCGTAGCTTCGTTTTTCCTTCTTGCTCAACTCCGTGATATTATAGTGCAAGGTTGGATTTGCTCTGTCAGTGAGAATGTGAGATGGTGAATTTATGCAGTGTCTACTTATATAGTGGTGTTTAAAATTTTATCGTGATAAATCCTTTCAAATTTTGTAATTCAGTGATGCATGTATAAAGTTGTAACGGAAAGAATTTAGAGAAATGAGACTTTAACTCTAAGGGCTTGTTTGGTACGAGGGATAAGGAATAATCTCAGAACTAAATTTAAGAAAAGTTTATCCCATGTTTGGTTGGTAGAAAACTGCGATATAATTAATCCCGGAATTAATTATCCCGAGATTGCATTGCTTTTTTATCCCCATAGAAAGGTGGAATAACTAATCATGGGATAACTTATTTCCAACCAAGCGACCCCTAAAATGTTAGAACTAAATTTATAACAGAAGCTTTATGTAAGTGAAATACAATCACTTCTTATATAAAGCTCCATGAAGAAAATGTTAGGTGCAAAAGCATTTTGCTAGATATATACCACAACTTCGTGTTACTATACAAATTGTATATTTCATTATGAAGGGAGGGGTAATAAAAAGAGAAAATTATGCCTTCCCTTTTAATTCTATTAATGCCTCTATGAAGAAAAAGTAAAAGAATTTTTTAAATTTATTTTTTCATTTTTACTCCTCTCATTTACTGGAATTTCAAACACAATGTGAATGTAATATTTCGAACAGGAATGAATCTGGCCAAGGCAAGGTGGCAACTAGAGTATCTGAGAATTTATTTCTGCGACTAGGAGTGTATAAAATCTTTTATCCAAGCAATAATGCCACATGTGCTCTTTTCATTCGGCACTATAAACCGTACTTTATCTGAGAATTCAAGATTTCTCATGTCCACCACAATTTCTCTGTTTTCCACTAGCCCCACATAATACTTGGTGGCCTATGCCTTGTCCCTTATTTGCCACCTTGTGTTTACTAACAAAAGCTGAGTGCTTATTCTTCTTCTTCAGAAGTCAATTTTAATTAGAAAAAAATGGCAACACAGGCATTGATCTCTTCATCGTCCATTGCCTCCTCAGCAGAGGCTGCCAGACAAATTGTAGGAGGAAGACCATTCCAATCTCCAATCAAGAAGGCTTCCTTTGTTGTAAGGGCTACTGCCACTCCACCTGTTAAGGTAACCCACTCTCCCTATAACAGTAACAGATACATTGATACGTACAACACTTTTTTTTAATAACGATGGTGTCCGAGTCGGCTTTCTTGCACTTCCACTATTCCATCGGGTACTTGCTGCCTTCCACCAGCTAGCACCGGGTTAATGTACCCACCAAGGCTTGGGTAGATGGGAAGTCACCTAGTGTTTTTCGCCTTTACTGAGATATTAAGTCTGGTCCCCCTGGATTTTCATCTCACTTCATTTACTGCTAGGCTAGGCCACACCCTTGAGTTACATTTAGTTCAAGTATTGACACACTTTCTGTTGAACAGCAAGGAGCAAATAGGCCTCTCTGGTTTGCCTCCAAGCAGAGCCTTTCATACTTGGATGGCAGGTAAGACTGATGGGACTCTCTCACTTAACCCTTCTACCTCCATAGCCTTGCTGACTTGTGCATGTTATCTAAATCTGAAATAGCTATCTTAAGTCTGATTATTCAAAAAACTTCATTTGTATGTAATCCACAGCCTTCCTGGTGATTATGGATTTGATCCCTTGGGACTGTCAGACCCTGAAGGTACCGGAGGTTTCATCGAGCCAAAATGGCTAGCATATGGAGAAATCATCAATGGAAGATTTGCTATGTTAGGAGCAGCAGGAGCCATTGCGCCCGAGATTCTTGGAAAGGCTGGTCTCATCCCAGCAGAAACAGCTCTTCCATGGTTCCAGACCGGAGTGATTCCTCCAGCTGGAACATACAGCTACTGGGCTGACAATTACACCCTATTTGTACTGGAGATGGCACTCATGGGATTTGCTGAGCACAGAAGATTCCAGGACTGGGCCAAGCCAGGTTCTATGGGTAAACAATACTTTTTGGGGCTAGAGAAAGGCTTGGGAGGCTCTGGAGACCCGGCATACCCTGGCGGGCCTTTCTTTAACCCTCTCGGGTTTGGAAAAGATGAGAAGTCTTTAAAGGACTTGAAGCTCAAGGAGGTTAAGAATGGAAGATTGGCTATGTTGGCCATCTTGGGTTACTTCATTCAAGGTTTGGTTACTGGAGTTGGACCTTACCAAAACCTCCTTGACCATTTGGCTGATCCTGTAAACAACAACATCTTGACCAGCCTCAAGTTCCACTAAGCCGGGAGCAAACCACTCTGTTTTACCTTTCCCTATTCTGATATGTAACATTATGTGCAGATATTATTTTGCATGTCATTGTAAGGTTAAAAGGACATTTGACTTAAAAGCCCGGTTATTTTTCAAAGTTTTAGGTACTAGCTTCCTGCTGCATAATCATTCCATAACTGCAGCATCCTTCAGGATCATGTATAAACTTCATGAGCAAAGAGCAATACTAGATTAAATGTAGAATTAGAAAACGCTAAACATAAAATTAGCAGCAAAGAACCATGAAATGAAAGCACAAAGCTTAGACTTAACTTTCATGAGGAATATAGTCAGAATAGTAAACATCATACTCATGCAAACCTCTTATTTATCAGATTCATTATCATGGGTTTCCTTTAGTCGGGTCCGAATCTGACAGGTATTTCCATTAAAATAAGCATCTGCTAAAAGATACAGACAAGGACGTCCTTTGGCATATAAATCAACAACGATAGAAGAATAATTTGTGTGAATCCAAACAAACATAATATAACACAATGAAGATCTTATTCTTGTATGATACTATTTATGAAAATTCAAATGTAATTCAAAACCTCTTCAGCTTTAGCTTGCCTAAGGACTCCATTCAGCACTGATAACATGAAGAATATAATCAGAAGATAAGAAACTAGAAAGTAGAGGTTCACAGTACAGTGACTTAGGCAGTTCTCTCACGATTTTGAAAAAAGTTGTTCCTGTTAAGCAGCATTAGCCAAAGGTTCACTTTCATTTGATGCTTCAAGCCTGTACGGTTATCAACAATAATACAGGAGTCAGACTATGCAAACACAAGTTATAACACAAAGCAGGTAATGATGGCATCCCATTTGCATCCATGTTAATTACTTCAAAGAACAGAATACAATCTTTTCTTCTATCATCTTTTCTGACATGTTAAGAAAAGAATATGTGTTGTAAAATAAAGGTTCCACCAATTCAGTTGAGAGTTCTTTTGTTAGTAGAATGCTTGTCTAGAAGTCTGTGCCAATAATATAACAAGAAAAAACAGATTGAACCCTGAACCCTAAACCCTAAATCCTAACGGGCTTTTAAGATGCTTAGTTTTTGCTATCACAGTGCCCTGGTTAGTTTTTAGTACCAATTACTGTTCGAGACGTGCTTGACCATCAGAGGAAGGAACTCCAAGCAAAAGAAATGGTGGCAGACTATTCCAGCATGATAGATGCTTTGAAGACAAAGGAGAGCCCATTGAGAAGATCAAAATGAACTGTTTACTTCTGTTTTATTTTTGGTGTAACCAGAGTTATATTAATGATGCTGAAGCAGTGGTAGAACTGATAGGATCCGTTTAAGAATAGAAAGGGATTCACTTTCAGTAGTTTGTAAATACTTTTGACAGCACCCTCTTGGTGCTATATCTATAATACACTTACCTTTTCTCAAGAAAATAAAAATTTACTGTTTGACATGTGTGCACACTATTTTAAACCATTTGACAGCTTACTGATAATCTGAAAATAAGTCCTCCAATCTCTTTTCTAAGTACCTCATGCATTGCCGAAAGTAGTATTGTCAATCTGCTTTGGCATACACTGAGGTCGTGAAAACGGTAACTTTGCACTGAAAATTATGACAAAAGCTCCCAACTGCCAGGCAGTAGTATGCTCATACATATATTAGTTTCAAGGAGACCATTTTGTCATGCAAAAAGATTGTATTGTCAAGATCTCTTTCTAGGGACATTGATTCAACCCATTAACTGTGTGAATGTGCAATTGGAAACAAAAGCACTATTCTACTCGAAAGTAAAAGATACTTGTTTTCTACCTAAGCTGAAGTAAAATATGCAGTTAGTGGGTTTGGAAAGGGGAGAGCACTCATTGACAGAAGAGAGAACCCACAACTTTGTATAGCTTAAATAATATTCCTGCTAGCTGCTAGCAGGTTACACAATCATGTCATTAACTTCATGAAAGAAATTCAATGCCTTCACAATAAGCTGAAAAATTCATGGAAACCTTTACAACTTTTTCTAAGATACTAACCGGGAATCCTAGAGAATTACAATAAGTCTTAATCATGTGCAAATTTACCTCTGAAGTCCTTCGCCAACTTCCATCCTTAGAAAGCTTCCTATTTTAACTGGTGAACCGACTTCCTTGGATAGATTGCTTATCAATGTCTGCAAGTTTTTCATAGATGAGTCAACTAGTTAGTCATCCATGTGAACATCGTAAGAGATGACAGTACATGTAAGAAACAATGCAAATGAGAAACTCAACAATCAATTGAAAGGTGAGACCAAGTTATCTTCCTTTCTTCAAGATGATATGTTGAGTTACAACTTGAGCCTTGCAGAAATCTCCTAACATATGTGGACACAGAAATACATCTAAATAGGGCACAATGCACACAAAAGATTTAAACTAACTATTTGACAGAAAATGAACAAAAGGATGTCTGTAACATCCAGACGAGCCAATAACTCCATAAGTGTAACACTAATTGGGCCAACAAAAGTGTAAGTGCTGACAACTATTACAATTTTCAAAAATTGGGCTCCCAAGCCAAATTATTTAAACTGGTTCAAGTTTTTATTTCCACAGATGTGAGAGCTTTGTTGCAATTGTCGAAGGAACACTTAGCAGTTAAGCCCTAAATCAACAAGCAGGTTGAGCGCTTCAATGAAAACCAGCTAATCAAATGCCTTCTATTTTTTTTTTAAAAAGGTCAAATTATGAGACCCTTGGGTTCTCTGTATATTCATCAAAATGATGTATTAATAGTCGAGAAAATTCATTGATAAATTATCTGGAATAAATACAGAATTGCAGGGGAGCAGAAACAAAGCAAAGTGGTAAGCAACCAACTAAGCATTGCAAAAAGGTGACAAAGAGGACCAGCAAGAACTATCCAAAACCAAGCTTCAAGCTCCTAATCTTGCCATAGTCACATAGAAGAAGAGCAGGTTGATCTAAGAGTAAGAGGAATAAGAGATTGAACCCTATAAATCTGGTGACATTTACTAAAAGCCATGGAGTAGTAGTAGAAAGTTATGCATAAATATCCTAGTATATGAACTGGAAATTTCTGAACTTAGTATAAGACAAATCTGAGTTAGAAACTTAAAACTGTATAGTTACATCCGAATCAGACATGTAACATGGTTCTTAGATTTGATTGGCATGCTCTTGTATTTCACTTGACTCACTGCAACACAAGTAACAATTTCGTCAGTCCTTCTTCTGATGCCTCCAATTCATTCTTCTTCAGTTTGTCAATTTGTTCTTGTGTTCTTTTTTAGTATAGGTGTGGTCAAGCAGTTCTGTTACAGAAAGAGTGTCTGAACCTGGATAAATTCCATAAAAGGATAGATGACCCAACAAATGGATGAGCTCAAAGAGGAAAAGGAGGAAAGAACCATACTCTCAGAGAAGAGGCGATCCGAATTTTATCTTTTTTAATATCCAAATCATATCTTAACTTCGAGCATTTTTTTTGTCCCTCTGCTCAACAATTATTCCTTGTGTTTTTATTAAATTTTTCTTCACTTTTATGTGTACATACATACATTAATGACCAATCTTCATTCTGCACTTCTATTCACTAAAATGTATTTCATTTGCACTTTGCGCTTAAAGCATCTGCGGGCCTTCGCATTTTCCAGTGGCTTTCACCTTTGACAACATTGCCAAAAGATCATGAAGCTATCTGAGTAAAAAGCTGGTCCTAGAAGGTCCAACTATGCTCTTATGTACGACACTTACAGCTTCTTACCATTTTGATAGCAGATATTGCCGCTCAACCCACATGAGGAAAATAAATGGTGCATATTTTATAACCAGTTATGACAGTCCAAACCCGTATAAAGGCATATCAGACCCATTTTATACCATTTCTAGCACCCAAGCCATATTACGGGCAATTAAAGTGATTGCCTCAGAATCCAGATGTGTTACATCTACCTCTAGTTGGTATTATCATCTTGATCCTAAATGCTCACTGACAAACATCAGCTGAGATCTTATTTTAAAACAAATATTCGGTATTCAAAAGCGAAAATCAGATTATGGTGAGTGCGAGACACTTTGTGAATAGGCAAAGAAACAGAAATCTAGCAAAATGACAACCCAACTAAATGATTACTTTTTTACCTTTACATTTATTGTGTCATTCACAACAAATTTCTGCTCCATCAAAGCTACTTCCTCAAAATACTTGCGCATACGGCCTTCAACCATTTTTTCTATGGCAATCTGAGGCCTCCCCGAACTCTCTGCCTGTAAAGGAACATAATAGGTACTTATAATTTGAATCTAAACCTTACAAGATGATGAAACATAATGAACGCAAGCTTCATTTTTTATCAACATGATATGGGTTGCCATTGACAATGAGAATGGTGGCAGCCCTTTGTTAGCTCCTCTTGCATTCTTTTGGTTATTGAGTCATCAATGGGTACCAAATAACTCACTGGCAAATTATTGAAGGAATGCAACATCAGGGTAACTCTTTTTCATTGTACTTGATATTTTTCTCAGCAAAAGTCTTATATGTAGTACCTTTTCGTATTTGTTTCACTTAGATGATTGGTCCATCAAGAGTAATTCAAACTGGGTATTCCAGTAAAGAAAAGAGAATTTCCAAATACAAATCTCTAAAGAATCTTTTCTTACCTTGTTACTACCAAAACCCTAACATCTCAGCAGAAACATATCATTCAAACATCAATGCGGATTTGTTAGACCCTGCAGGTACTATATTCTCTCTATTGTAGCATTCCCAAAGAATCAAACTGGTTTATGCTGGTTTGCTTCTCTTTCTTGTTTATCATCTCGATTAATTCAAGTATTTGTCTTTTGTTTTCTCATTTTGCTGGTTTCGATCAGCACATTCTTTTTGCATAGGATTATTTAGCAGTTTCTTACATTGGTCACTTTCATTCCAAAAGAGAAAATTGGTTTCCACACAAATTATAAGAATGCCGTAAAATGGAAACACTCAGGAGAAGCATAGAGACCAGTGGATCGACTGAACACCAAATCAAGGTGTCAGGTTCCACGAAGTGTTAGAATATATCTCCTGAGCCCTAACAATTGTTCTAATTGCAAATTCAAATTACCAAATTCTGAGAGCCTTTACAATTAGACAGCATGTCGTCGTTTTTAAAAGCACAGGAAAAACCGATCTGAGCATCACAAAAGCATACTCAAACTGAATATAAGAGAACATATCATATCCTCAATTAACACAAATAATGATCTACATGGGTTACATCTTATGTGTAGTATTACAAGGTGCTAAGAAGTGTTTTACAACATCAAATGCAACAAAAAACAGATGCTCCGACCACATTCCTCCCCCCCCCCCAAGAGGAGGAAAACCTCAAAAAAGGAAGAAAGGAACCAGTTTTTCTCCAGCTTCATGATGAATAACAGGCAACTCTTTTTCTAAGCGCAAGCATCATAGATCAGAGTTCACTTGCAAGTTAGCTTTTGATTTCATAATTCCTATAACTCCACGTGAACACAGCAAAAATAAATCATCACTGCGCATTGACAAGTACCTGAGATTTGAGAATCTCGCGTTCATTGCTTAGTGCATCAGAAGAAACATCTTCTTTCGTTAAGAACAGTGGCTTTGCAGCAACTACATGCATTGCTATTTCTGATCCAACATGCTGAAGGGCATCTTGTGGTACATTCTGATCTTCTACTTCAAGTGATAAAATCCCAGCAATACGTCCAACACCTGCATATATTTTCACAAGAATTAGATTTACTACAACAACAACAACCAGTAGAATCCCACTAGTGGGGTCTAGGGAGGGTACAATGTACGCAGACCTTACCCCTACCCCAAAGGGATAGAGAGACTGTTTTCGGGAGACTCTCGGCTCAGAGACAACAATTAGATTTACTATTATTTCAAATATCAAAAGCTCCAAATTCCTTCAAATATTGTTAAAAATTATTTTTTTGAAAATTCCATCACAAATTCAAATACAACAACAACAACAACCAAAGAAGAAAAAACAGTTTAATTCCACAAGTGGGAAAATTCACAAATTCAAATATGCAAAAATTTAGGTGCAAAATAACATCTACTCCCTGAATGCAGCAAGGCATCTCATATGAATTCTACCTGGTTGAGGGCTTGTATGTAGATACGTTGATATCACACCAATCGACGGAGTGGACATTGCAAACCCCCTTCTTAGTTTGACATTCTCCCCCATCATTGCAGCTACTTCAGTTATTGCATTTTGCACACTTTTTTCTCCACTCAGTTTAGGATGGTCAAGGTTCATCTTCAAGTCCTGTAGGAAACAAAGAATTTAAAGGGTTCTGATCGTAAAGAAGCAGAGCTGCAGAAAGATAACAGGATTTGAATCTGCGATGTGAAAACTGGACATCTGTAATTGATCAGGATGCTTCTACATGAAGGCATGAGTCAACAGAAAGCAAAATTCTGTATAACAGAAATCAAAAGTACTTATATACTTGTACGAATATCCATCAAAATGTTAAACAGAATACTCTAATGTCCTAAAACTAGTTCAAATGTACACCATATAAATGAACAGAAAAAGAACATGGGTTAGCCTCAGGATGGACAAAACCTACCACTTACCTCCAGATGTTCAAGTCCAAGAGGAATAGCAGCAGAAGTCTGTTGTGAGCCCTCAAGCAGCAATGCCAGCTTTGCCAAAGATAAGGCCTATTCATGATGCATATATAAGAACAACTCCATGAGACTGTGTTGCATGGTGAGGGAAGAGGAAGGTTACTATCAAATTATGTTAAAGAGAAACCTTATTTAGAGAACCATTAAGAAAATAAGATCTCCAGAATCATAAATTAGGAGGATTATCTTGCAAAATCCAAGCAAAATCTGTACCCCCCTTTCGTTCAAAATGAATATTATGCCTTCCATTCAAGTTTGTGTCACAATTAATGTCTACATTCCTAAATGGAATATCTTACAACTTACTGCATGAGACAAGTTTAAAGTAGGGTTAGACAGCTCCAGTACTGACCAAGTATTGAAAAATTTCATTCCTTGCAACAAAGTCGGTTTCACAGTTAAGTTCAATAACAGCTGCCTTCTTTTCATTCTGCGCCAAGGCAAGCAACCCTTCAGCAGCAGTCCGAGATGACTTCTTTGATGCAAGAACAATCCCCCTTTTCCTAAGGTCCTTCTGAGCAGCCTCTGAATTGAAGAGATATTATCATATCATTCTCGGTGGCAAAGAATAATAGGAAATTAAGTAAGGAAAAAAGCCTAATGATTTGCACACTTGCCAATATCCCAATTGCTAGTAATAAGAGCAGTTTTGACTTCTTTTATGGGAGCACTTGTTCTTTCTCTCAGCCGCTTTATTAAGTTCATCTGCTCCATCGAGGAAATTTCGGCTGAATATCTCCTAATAGACATTGCATATGTTCTAGGTCCATCCGCATGTTTGTAAAGATATCCTCTGGACTCAGCACTGGAATTTCCTCTATGTGTCAAAGTAGAGTAGCCACGTCCGCAACATATAGAACTATTTAAACTCTTGTATATGATCTCAATAGGGCGTTTTACACCACGATAAAACACCATCTTTCAGATGTTGGAATGTGATCTGAAAATTAAGGAACATGGATATCCTTAACGTATGCATAATGATCTTAAAGCGTTTCAAGAAATACTTACTTAAATCCAACAAAACTAGATACACGACACAAAGAGTTCAGTTGTTAGAAGATTCACAGCTGAGGATTCTACCATACATGCAAATTAAACGCAGAAACAGAGGACAAAGAGGGGGGGAGACCTAAAAGCAAACATAGGTGGAAAGAGAGAAGACTCAAGATCCATAGCAAAGACTGAAGCATAACGTTAAATAACTGGAACTACAAAAATTAGATCTTTATTGCTGCTGGAGAAATAAATTCTACTAACATAACCTGAAATTAGGTTATATTTCTGTTTCCGCTGAACTGCTATAGTAATTTAATCTAGGATATCCTTTTACTAAGATGATACAGTTACTTAATCTATGATATTTATTACACAAAAGTGAAGCACACTTAACGAATTCTGATATTTCCAACCACAGTAATAGAGCAACGAAGTCCATCTAATAGTCGCTGAAAGGCACATTCACCCATCCATACAGCTACTCCCAGACTTTGGGAGCTGTACTATTAATTTGCAACCAATGCCTACAGTGAAAGCAAAAATACTTGAGTTGATCATGAGTAACGACAATGTTTGTTCACCAAGAGAGAAGAAGTTAACAAACAACTTTTGATAAGTTAGAATCTAACAAAATTAACCAGATGCTGCAAGACAATGCCGGAAGAGAATAATTATAATCATGACAGTTTGCAGGCCATTGAATAGAAGTGTTCTCCTTTGTGATCCATTCATTCTGCGACACCTAATTACAAGTCATGGCAGTGAACTGAAATTTTGACATTGACCTCATAATGCCAAGTGGGAGAGTTCTAGCAAATGGAAATGGACAAAATTTCAGGATATTATCAAAGACAAATATAGAAACGGGGATGAGGCAATCCTTTAAAGAGCGTATAGATCATCTCTGTCAAAAGCAGCAGGAAAACTGAAAGGGACATAGGAGCATCGGCGCACTGAAGTTTCTTTGGCGCATTTCTTCGAACACCTCATGTACTAAGGTAACAAAATTGGCTACAGTACACTCCTTTTTCTTTTTCGGCAAATTCGCTAACCTTAAAACAAAAGTGAATAAAGGAACTAAATTAATCGAGTGGCGGTCAACTCATTCTCTAATTGCATTAATAGCTCCCATTCTTGCAAAACATTGATAAAGGGATTGTTTGTGAGTGCGTAAAAGATTTGGTGCTAAAGAAGGTTACCTGTTATGCTAATGAGGAGGAAAAATCCGGTCCGAAATCAGTAACAAAGGACTGTCTTGCCGATACTGAGATTGTCGTGGTAGCTAATTCCTAATTGGCTGCTACTAGTGCTCCTTTTTGTGGGTTTTGAGGGTTTGCCTTTTTCTATTTTCTTTTTTTCTGGTTAGCTTATGGTTTCCGTTATTAGCGACTTCTTTTAATTTAACTTTCTTCGAAAATTGGCCACAAATACCCCTGGACTATTGAAAGTAGAACAAATATTACTCTTCATTTGAATTTTGGTCCAAAACTGCCCCTAAACTACTAGAAATAGGATACAAGTACCCCTATCCCGTTAATAGATGGCTATTTGTTACTCCTAATAAAGTGGGATAAAAATTCATGAAAAAATTGGAGTCAAATCACAATAGAGATTAAAAAATAGTAATTTTTTTTTTATCTATCTGTCTAATTTTTTCAGGATAGAGTTATTCAATATCTGTATTGATGTAAGATAACATGTACTCATGAAATAGTTAATTTGCGTGCAAATCGGCTCGAACATATGTATCAAATATGCGAATTAATGCGTTTGTCACTTCTGCGATTTTCATTTGTGCTAATCGAAAATAATCTCTTGTGATGATCCAAAAAGTTATCTTATGTTTTAGAACTCGATTATGCACTCTTAAGCCTTAAAAATCTCATTTTTACCCTCCTCGATTTTACGTGCACAGTCTGAGCGCGTTTCCGGAGAACTTTTATGTTGAAAGCTGATAAAAAATATGAATTTTTGCTTTAAAAACTTTAGTTGAGTTGATTTCGGTCAATATTTTTGGTAAACGGGCTCGGATTCATATTTTGATGGTCCCGGTGGGTCCGTATCGAATTATGGGACCTAAGCGTATGCCCGAAATCAAATTCAGAGGTCCCTAACTCGAGTTATGAATTTTTGATGAAAATTAAAAGTCTAAAAATTTAATTATTTTAAGAATTGATTGATGTTTGGCATTGTTAGTATCGGGTCCGTATTTTGATTTCGGAGCCCAGTACATGTTCATTATAATATTTAGGACTTATCAGTAAAATTTGGTGAGAAAACGGAGTTGGTTTCTAGGTGTTATTTTGGCTATTTGATCGCGCGAGCAAGTTCGTATGATGTTTTTAGACTTGTGTGCATGTTTGGTTTGGAGCCCCGAGGGCTCGGGTGAATTTCGGATAGGCCACAAGATGTTTTGGACTTTGGAAAATCCGGTTTTCTCCAGATTCTAATCCTTCTGGTTTCCTTCTTCGCGTTCGCGAAGGCACTCTCGCGAACGCGAAGTAGAAACTGGAATGGCTAATTATTACTCTTCGCGAACGCGAAGGCCTGGTCGCGAATGCGAAGTGATGGGGGATTTACCCTTCGCGAACGCGACCGGCTCATCGCGAATGCGAACGATAAGGGACCTGGGGGAGGGTTAGTCGTTCCTTCATCGCGAACGTGAGCAATGTCTCGTGAACGCGAAGGCCAGGGGGAGTAACCATCGCGAAGGCTTGGCAGCATTTACTCTTCGCGAATGCGACAGTGTTCTCGCGAACGCGATGAACACTGTCTCCCAGCACTTAAAACAGAATCAAACATGGGATTAAGCCATTTTTCAACTTTTCATAAAATAAACAGGCTAGAGGCGATTTTCAAGCTACATTTTCTTCCCCAAAGTGTTGGTAAATGATTCTAAATCATTTTCTTTCAATTACCCATTATATTTCATGAATTATCAACCTAAAATCTAGAGTTTTCATGGTAGAATTAGGGGTTTGGGTAGAAACTAGGAATTTCAAAAATTTGGGGATTTAGACCTCAATTTGAGGTCAGATTCCAAAACCAATTATATATCCGGGCTCGGGGGTGAATGGGTGAATAGATTTTGGTCCGACCTCGAGTTTTGACCAAGCGGGCTGGGGTCGATTTTTTTTCTTTTGGGAGAAAAATTTGGAAAATCTAAATTTATGCAATATAATTGATTCCTTTAGAAATATTTGATATTATTTAGTCATTTTTGAATAGATACGAGTGGTTTGGAGGTGAATTCTAGAGGAAAAGTTGTGATTGAGTATTAAGTGGCCTTCAGAGCTAGGTAAGTGTTGTGTCTAACCTTAACTTGAGGGAATTAGGAACCTCAGATTATTTGCTATGTGAAATTCATGTGAGCGGCGTATATGTGAGGTGACGAGTACTTATGCGCCGCCAATTTACCTGTTCTCCCTGTTTTCTCCCGTTCTTCTTATATTGTCTCTTTCTTATGCCTAATTGTTACGTATTTAGACTAGTGTTGTTAAATTTATCATTCTTATCATGTTTACGGATTCTCTGGTGATAATTGAGTATTTATTTCAAAGTTGAGATTGATATTGTGGAACCAAATGTTGAAGTAAGGCTTGTACTTGTTATTCTATCTCCCTATTGTTATTTATGCATTGCATTATGGTAAGGGAGAGTGTTAATGCATGAAGGGTGATGTCGTGCCATATTGTGAGTGTAAAAGCACGAAGGGTGATGCCGTGCCATATTGTGAGTGTTAATGCAAGAAGGGTGATATCGTACCATTGTGAGTGTAAAAGCACGAAGGGTGATGTCGTGCCATGATATGAGAGTTAATGCACGAAGGGTGATGCCGTGTCATTTCTATTGATTTTATGGTGAGATTGAGAGTAAAAGCACGAAGGCTGATGCCGTGCATTTTTCCTTTACTGTATTCCTGTTCATGTTGATTCATTATATATTGGTTGCTCCAGTTATCATTCTGTTGTAGTTCTTTATCTCGTATTTCCCCCAGTATGTTTCTCCCTCCCGATATTTCCTGTCTAGCTCTCCATTACTGTTATTTGTATATACACTGTTAAATTGTACAGGTTGAATTGTAGGTGCCTTGCCTTAGCCTCGTCACTACTTCGTCGAGGTTAGGCTCGACACTTACCAGTACATGGGGTCGGTTGTACTGATACTGCACTCTGCACTTTCTGTGCAGATTTTGGTACCGGCTCAGGTTGATCGAGATTTTTGTTGTTGGACCACTATCCGGAGACTCAAAGTAGATATGTCGGCGTTCACAGACCTTGAAGTCCCCTTCTATCTTTTCTGTTTTACTATTTCCTTCATCAAACAGTTGTACTTCTTTTAGACTATTACTTGTAGTGAATTCTAGAATGCTCATGAATTATGACTCCAGATCCGAGTGGTAGTAATTAAGGTAGTTTTTATATTATTCCGCACTTACCATATTTCATCTTAGCTAATTGTTGTTATTTACTGAATGGAATAAGGATTGGTTTAAATGATTCTCTAACTTTGGCTTGCCTAGCAAGTGAAATGTTAGGCGTCATCACGGTCCCGACGGTGAGAATTCCGGGTCGTGATAAGTTGGTATTAGAGCACTAGGTTTCCTAGGTCTCACGATTTACGAGCAATCTTAGTAGAGTCTAGAGGATCGGTACAGAGACGTCTTTGCTTATCTTCCAGAGGCTATGAAGTTTAGGAACAATTTTCACTTCTATTCTCCTCTGTCGTACGATGTTGTTTTCTCAATACTGATTGGACTCTTCTACTCTTATTCTCTCGTAGATGGCGAGAACACGTACCGCTTCCTCAGCTGAGCAACAGCCAGAGCCTCCAATGGCAGCTCCTACACGGGGCAAAGGTCGAGGCCGTGCCAAATTAGCATGCACTTTCGCCCCATATAAGCATAGTCAATAGGCAGGGGCAGGGCAGGGCAAAGCCCAGAACTCGTGCAGCAGTACCAGCAGTGGAGCCTCAGGTAGAGTTGGGCGAGAAGGTTCCAGCCCAGACTGTTCCTGCCGGACCAACTCAGGTTCCGGAGGGGTTCATTGCCACCTTAGTACTTCAGGACGCTTTGGTCTGTGGTGGGTCTTATGGAGAGTGTGGCCCAGACTGGCGCATTTCCCATGGCACCAACCGTCTCTCAGGCTGGAGGAGGGGCCCGGACTCCCACTACTCCCGCTCCAGAGTAGATGGCTCCCCAGTATCAGGCTCCAGCAGCTCAGTCAGTCAGAGTAGTTCAGCCGGTTGTTGCGGCACAGGCCGAAGATGGGTCGGCTATGTCTTCTGAGCCTTTATGGAGATTGGACAAGTTCACCAAGCTCTTTTCAGTTCACTTCTGCGGTGCTTTTTCAGAGGATCCCTAGGAGTATCTTGACAGCTGTCACGAGGTTCTACGGAACATGGGTATAGTGGAGACCAATGGGGTCGATTTTGCTGCATCCAGATGACTGGTTCCGCCAAGAAATGGTGGAGAGATTATTTGTTGACCCGACCAGCTGGGTTTCCTGCTCTTACTTGGGACCAGTTCTCTTAGCTCTTCCTAGAGAAGTTTCTGCCTATCACATTGAGAGAGGAGCATCGCCGTCAGTTTGAACGTCTCCAGCAGGGCAGTATAACTGTTACTCAGTATGAGACCCGTTTTGTGGATTTGGCCCGTCATGCTATTCTTTTACTTCCCACCGAGAGAGAGAGAGAGGGTGAGGAGATTTATTGATGGACTTGCTCAGCCTATCAGATTGCAGATGGCTAAGGAGACTAGGAGTTAAATTTCTTTTTATGCGGCTGCTAATGTCACCAGACGAGTCAAGATGGTTCTTGCTCAGGGAGGCCAGGGGTCTGACAAGAGACCTCGTTATTCCGGTGAGTTCAGTGGTGCCTCATCTAGAGGCGGGAGTACTTTTGGTAGAGGCCATCCTCCCATGCCGTTTCATTCAGCACTCCAGGCATCCCACGGTGCCTCAGGTGGTCGTGGCTCTCAGATGCATTATTCCGACCAGCTAGCCTACAATGCACCACCAGCTCCTATTAGTACACCTCTACTCCAGAGTTTTCAGGGTGGTTACTCAGGTCGACAGGGTCAATTTCAGGGTCAGCAGTCACAACAGCCGAGGTTATGTTATACTTGTGGTGATCCGAGGCACATTGCTAGATTTTACCCTCGGGCAACAGGCAGCTCATAGCATCAGAGTTCTCGTGCCATGGTTCCGGCACCAGTTGTTGCACTACCTGCTCAGCGAGCCAGAGGGAGGGGTCAGACAGCCAAAGGTAGAGGCTAGACTGTTAGAGGTAGAGGTCAGGCCGTTTGAGATGGAGACCAGCCAGTTAGAGACCGTCTCAGGGATGTAGTTCAGAGTGGTGGGGCCCAGCCCCGGTGTTATGCTTTCCCAGCCAGGCCTGAGGCTGAGTCATCTGACGTTGTTATCATAGGTACTGTTTCAGTTTGCAGTAGAGATGCTTCAGTTCTATTTGATCTTGGGTCTACTTACTCCTATGTGTCATCCTATTTTGCTTCATATTTGGTTGTGCCCCGTGATTCCTTGAGTGCTCCTGTGTATGTGTCCACACCAGTGGGAGATGCTAATGTTGTAGACCGTGTTTATCGTTCGTGTGTGGTCACCATTGGGAGTCTTGAGACTCGTGTAGATCTTCTACTTCTCGATATGGTTGATTTTGATGTCATACTGGGTATGGATTGGCTGTCACCTTATCATGCTATATTAGATTGTCATGCCAAGACAGTGACCTTAGCCTTGCAGGGGCTGCCTCAATTAGAGTGGAAAAGGACTCTTGGCCATTCTGCCAGTAGGGTTATCTCTTATGTGAAGGCTCGACATATGATCGAGAAGGGGTGTCTAGCTTATTTAGCTTATGTCCGCGATTCTAGTGCGGAGGTTCCTTCTATGGATTCAGTGTCGGTTGTTCGTGAGTTTCCAGAGGTGTTTCCTGCAGACCTGCCGGTGATGCCACCCGGCAGGGATATTGATTTCTGCATTGATTTGGCTCCGGGCACTCAGCCCATTTCCATTCCACCATATTGTATGGCCCCGCCAGAGTTGAAAGAATTGAAAGAATAGTTACAAGATTTGCTTGATAATGGCTTCATTAGACCTAGTGTCTCGCCCTGGGGTGCACCTGTGTTGCTTGTAAAGAAGAAAGATGGATCGATAAAGATGTGTATAGATTATCGGCAGTTGAACAAAGTCACCATCAAGAACAAGTATCCATTGCCGAGGATTGATGATTTATTTGATCAGCTTCAGGGTGCCAAGGTGTTTTCGAAGATTGATTTGAGATCTGGCTACCATCAGTTGAGGATTAGGGCATCTGATGTCCCTAAGACAGCTTTTCGGACTCGGTATGGGCATTATGAGTTTTTAGTGATGTCATTTGTGCTGACAAATGCCCCAGCAGCATTCATGGATTTGATGAACCAGGTGTTCAAGCCCTACTTGGATTCCTTTGTAATTGTGTTTATTGATGATATCTTGATCTACTCCCACAACCGAGAGGAGCATGAGCAGCACCTTCAGATCATTCTTCAGACTTTGAGAGATAGTCAGTTATATGCTAAGTTCTCGAAATGCGAGTTTTGGTTGAGTTCAGTTGCTTTCTTGGGTCACGTTGTATCAGCAGAGGGTATTGAGGTGGATCCTAGGAAGATTGAGGCAGTTCAGAACTGACCTAGACCCACATCAGCTACAGAGATCCGTAGTTTCTTGGGATTGGCAGGTTATTACCGTCGGTTTATGGAGGGGTTTTCATCCATAGCATCCCTGTTGACTAGGTTGACCCAGAAGGGTTCCCTGTCCAGGTGGTCAGACGAGTGTGAGGCGAGCTTCCAGAAGCTCAAGACAGCTTTGACTACGGCACCGGTGTTGGTGTTACCCACGGGTTCAGGATCTTATACAGTATATTGTGACGCATATCGTGTTGGTCTGGGTGCGGTATTGATGCAGGGTGGCAAAGTTATTGCATATGCTTTGCGAAAGCTGAAGGTTCACGAGAAGAATTACCATGTTCATGATCTAGAGCTGGCATCCATTGTTCACGCGCTGAAGATTTGGAGGCATTATCTTTACGGCGTGCCATGTGAGGTATTCACGGATCATCTGAGCTTGCAGTATTTGTTCAAGCAGAAGGAACTCAATTTGAGGTAGGGGAGGTGGTTGGAGCTATTGAAAAAGTATGATATCACCATATTGTATCATCCCGGGAAGGCCAATGTGGTGGCCGATGCTTTGAGTATAAAGTCAGCTAGTATGGGTAGCCTTGCTTGTATTCCAGTTGGTGAGAGACCACTTGCATTGGATGTTCAGGCCCTGGCTAACCAGTTCGTGAGGTTGGATATTTCTGAGCCCAGCCGTGTTCTAGCCTGTAAAGTTGCTCGGTCTTCTTTGTTTGAGCGTATCAGAGATCGGCAGGATGACGATCCTTGTTTGCTTGTCCTTAGAGACACAGTGCGGCACGGTGGTTCCAAGCAGGTTACTGTTGGAGATGGCGGAGTTTTGAGGATGCAGGGTCGTGTTTGTGTGCCTAATGTAGATGGACTTCGTGAGTTGATTCTTGGGGAGGCCCACAGTTCCTGGTATTCTATTCATCAGGGCACCGCCAAGATGTATCAGGACTTGCGGCAGCATTATTGGTGGAGGTGAATGAAGAAAGACATAGTTGCGTATGTAGCCCGGTGTCTAAATTGTCAGCAAGTAAAGTACGAGCATCAGAGACCTGGTGGTTTGCTTCAGAAGATAGAGATTCCTGAGTGGAAATGGAGCGTATCACTATGGATTTCGTTGTTGGACTCCCACAGACTCAGAGGAAGTTCGATGCCATTTGGGTCATTATGGACAGGCTGACTATCAGCGCACTTCATTCCTGTTGCAGTTTCATATTCTTCAGAGCGGTTGGCCGAGATTTATATCCGCGAGATCATCCGTCTTCACGGTGTGCCCGTGTCTATCATTTCTGATCGAGGTACGCAGTTCACCTAACACTTCTGGAGGGCAGTACAATGTGAGTTAGGCATGCGGGTTGAGTTGAGCGCATCGTTTCATCCTCAGACGGACAGACAGTCCGAGCGCACTATTCAGATCTTGGAGGATATGCCCCGTGCATGTGTTATAGACATCGAAGGATCGTGGGATCAGTACTTGCCCCTTGCAGAGTTCGCCTACAATAATAGCTACCAGTCGAGCATTCAGATGGCTCCCTATGAGGCATTATACGGTAGGCGGTTTCGGTCGCCAGTTGGGTGGTTTGAGCCGGGGAGGCTCGGTTATTGGGTACAGATTTGGTACAAGATATCTTGGATAAGGTCAAGATTATTCAGGATCGACTTCGCACCGCTTAGTCCAGGTAGAGGAGTTATGCCGACCGCAGAGTTCGCGATGTTGTATTCATGGTCGGAGAGAGAATGTTGCTTCGGGTATCACCCATGAAGGGTGTAATGAGGTTCAGAAAGAAGGGCAAGTTGAGCCCCAGGTATATCGGACCTTTTGAGATTCTGGAGAGAGTGGGAGAGGTGACTTATAGGCTTGCGTTGCCACCTAGTTTAGCAGCTATTCATCCGGTATTCCATGTGTCCATGCTTCGAAAGTATCACGGCGATCCATCCCATGTGTTAGATTTCAGCTCTGTCTAGTTGAACAAAGATTTGACTTATGAGGAGCAGCCGGTGGCTATTCTAGCCTGGCAAGTTCGCCAGTTGAGATCAAAGAGTTACCCTTCAGTTCGAGTATAGTGGAGAGGTCAGCCTGTTGAGGCAGCCACTTCGGAGTCCGAGTCCGATATGCGGAGTAGATATCCCCACCTTTTCACCAACCCAGGTACTTTTCTATGTCCGTTCGAGGACGAACGGTTGTTTTAGAGGTGGAGAATGTGATGACCCAAAAGGTCATCTTATGTTTTAGAACTCGATTCTGTGCTCTTAAGCCTTCAAAATCTCATTTTTACCCTCCTTGATTTGCGTACACAGTCTGGGCGTGTTTCCGGAGAACTTTTATGTTGAAAACTAATGAAAATAAGAATGTTTGCCTTAAAAGTTTATTTTAGTTGACTTCGGTCAATATTTTTAGTAAACGGGCTCGGATCCGTGCTTTGACGGTCCCGGTAGGTCCGTATTGAATTATGGGACCTAGGCGTATGTCCGGAATCGAATTCGGAGGTCCCTAGCTCGAGTTATGATTTTTTTATAAAAATTAAAAGTCTAAAAATTTAGTTATTTTAAGAATTAATTGATGTTTGGCATTGTTAGTACCGTGTTTGTATTTTGGTTTCGGAGCCCAGTACATGTTCATTATAATATTTAGGACTTATCAGTGAAATTTGGTGAGAAAAGGAGTTGGTTTGACGTGATTCGGACGTCCAGTTGAGAAGATGGAAATTTTAAAGTGTTCTTGAGAATTTCATCTGATTTGGTACTAAATTCGTAGTTCTAGGTCTTATTTTGGCTATTTGATCATGCGAGCAAGTTCGTATGATATTTTTAGACTTGTGTGCATGTTTGGTTTGGAGCCTCGAGGGCTCGGGTGAATTTTGGATAGGCCACATGATGTTTTGGACTTTGGAAAATCTGGTTTACTCCAGATTCTGATGCCTTCTGGTTTCCTTCTTCGCGTTCGCGAAGGCACTCTCGCGAACGCGAAGTAGAAACTAGAATGGCTGCTTTTTACTCTTCGCGAACGCGAAGGCCTGGTCGCAAATGCGAAGTGATGAGGGATTTACCCTTCGCGAACGCGGCCGGCTCATCGCGAACGCGAACGATAAGGGACCTGGGGGAGGGTTGTTCGTTCCTTCATCGCGAATGCGAGCAATGTCTCGTGAACGCGAAGGCCAGGGGGAGTAACCATCGCGAACGCGAGCAAAGTCTCATGAACGCGAAGGCTTGGCAGCCTTTACTCTTCATGAATGTGACAGTGTTCTCGCGAACGCGATAAACACTTTCGCCCAGCACTTAAAATAGAATCAAACACGGGATTAAGCCATTTTTCCAACTTTTCATAAAACAAACGGGCTAGAGGCGATTTTCAAGCTACATTTTCTTCCCCAAAGTGTTGGTAAGTAATTCTAAATCATTTTATTTCAATTACCCATTACATTTCATGAATTATCAACCTAAAATCTAGAGTTTTCATGGTAGAATTAGGGGTTTGGATAGAAACTAGGAATTTCGAAAATTTGGGGATTTAGACCTCAATTTCAGGTCAAATTCCAAAACCAATTATATATCCGGGCTCGGGGGTGAATGGGTAAATAGATTTTGGTCCGAACCTCGGGTTTTGACCAAGCGAGCCCGGGGCCGATTTTTTTTCTTTTTGGAGGAAAATTTGGAAAACCTAAATTTATGCAATATAATTGATTCCTTTGGCAATATTTGATATTATTGAGTTATTTTTGAATAGATACGAGTGGTTTGGAGGTGAATTCTAAAGGAAAAGCTGTGATTGAGTATTAAGTGGCTTTCGGAGCGAGGTAAGTGTTGTATCTAACCCTAACTTGAGGGAATTAGGAACCTCAAATTATTTGCTATGTGAAATTCATATGAACGGCGTATATGTGAGGTGACGAGTACTTATGCGCCGCCAATTTACCTGTTTTCTCCCGTTCTTCTTATATTGTCTCTTTCCTATGCCTAATTGTTACGTTTTTAGACTAGTGTTGTTAAATTGATCGTTCTTATCATGTTTACGGATTCTCTGGTGATAATTGAGTATTTATTTCAAAGTTGAGATTGATATTGTGGAACCAAATGTTGAAGTAAGGCTTGTACTTGTTATTCTATCTCCCTGTTGTTATTTATGCATTGCATTATGGTAAGGGAGAGTGTTAATACACGAAGGGTGATACCGTGCCATATTGTGAGTGTTAATGCACGAAGGGTGATGCCGTGCCATATTGTGAGTGTAAAAGCACGAAGGGTGATGCCGTGCCATATTGTGAGTGTTAATGCAAGAAGGGTGATATCGTACCATTGTGAGTGTAAAAGCACGAAGGGTGATGTCGTGCCATGATATGAGAGTTAATGCACGAAGGGTGATGGCGTGCCATTTCTATTGATTTTATGGTGAGATTGAGAGTAAAAGCACGAAGGGTGATGCCGTGTATTTTTCCTTTACTGTATTCGTGTTCCTGTTGATTCATTATATATTGGTTGTTCCAGTTATCATTCTTTTGTAGTTCTTTATCTCGTATTTCCCCTCAGTATGTTCCCCTCCCGACATTTCCTGTTTAGTTCTTCATTTCTGTTATTTGTATATACACTGTTAAATTGTACAGGTTGATTTGTAGGTGCCTTGCCTTAGCCTCGTCACTACTTCGTCGAGGTTAGGCTCGATACTTACCAGTACATGGGGTCGGTTGTACTGATACTGCACTCTGCACTTTCTGTGCAGATTTTGGTACCGGCTCAGGTTGATTGAGATTTTTGCTGTTGGACCGCTATCCGGAGATTCAAGATAGATCTGTCGGCGTTCACAGACCTTGAATTCCCCGTCTATCTTTTCTGTTTTACTGTTTCCTTCATCAAACAGTTGTACTTCTTTCAGATTATTACTTGTAGTGAATTCTAGAATGCTCGTGAATTGTGACTCCATATCCGAGTGGTAGTAATTAAGGCAGTTTTTATATTATTCCGCACTCACCATATTTTATCTTAGCTAATTGTTGTTATTTACTGAATGGAATAATGATTGGTTTAAATGATTCTCTAACTTTGGCTTTCCTAGCAAGTGAAATGTTAGGCGCCATCAGTTCGATGACTCTGTAATTTGTGTTCGCAATTTTGAGTTTTCTTTCATGTCGTTATGCCTAGAATTCTTAAAAACTAATTGATAGTTTTTCTATACTATGCAATTTTACTAGCGAATTGTAAGTTTGTTTGGGAAATTAAAATGTAATTTTTGCACATACTAACTTTACAAGTTAAAATAAATAAATAAATTACATAGTTTAATCGTCTTATCAGTTATGAGAGTTTCTGGTAATATATATATTGGTACCATTGTTACTGTCTCATTTTTTCCTCGTTTCCCTTCCATTTTCCAATTCTCCCATATAAGAATAATTTTTCTAAAAAGAGTAATGTATCCCCTGGAGTCAATCAGTCCATCTTGTCATGTCTTCTGCTTCCGAATGTAAGCATTGAAGAGTAAATAGTGTTTCGGATTGTATTCCATTGCTTGAAAATCTCAATCAAAACATCAAATGGAGTAATGTGCCAAGCAAGACAAATATAAGGAGATAAAATTCAACTTTTATTAATAACTTTTTATCATATGTTATTTGCTTCGACAATAACAATAACAATAACTATTCCGGTCCCAAAGGAGTTGGGTAACTATTCCGGTCCCAAACAAGTTGGGTGTTTTATTTGCTTCAAAAATGAAAATAAAATCAAAGAACAATCATAACAAACTTTAAAATCAAGAATCACATAAGAATTTGCGCAGTCTCGCAAACACTCTATACGATCACCAATTTCAAAATTTAGGGAGCCAATTCCAAAGCACGGAGAAAATCTTCCACAGAGTTTTCAGCAATAGACTGAGCCATCATGTCTTCCATTTCAGGAGGAACATGGACGTTCGCTGCCTCGGTTGGAGGCTGAGGGATGTAGACGTCAGCAATAGGAGGACCAAGCGCGATCGATGAAAATTGAGGCAACATAGGCACAGAATTCGACGAACCAGCTTGATCCTCGAAAGGTAGCATTGTTTGGAACTTCGTCGCAACTTCTTTCATCTGCTCCTACATATATATACGACCATCAGATGACTGTCAAGTTCTCAATTTACTTATCACTAGTGCTTTTCTTCATGAGTTTAACTTATACAAATAATTATGTAACTAATTTTTATACTATTAGGTCACTGTTATCCGTTGTATTAGGTAATTAGCTCGCTTTATTTTCAATTTACAAATCTCACTTTTCAAGATTAATTAAAAGATTTTTCTTCGTTTATATATTCTTGCCATAACAAATAAATACAATATACCAATTATAATTGATAAAAATAATAAAAAATTAACAAGTAAAAATCCTAAAAAAGAAAAGAAAACAATAACAAAATTACAGGAATTATATAAAGAATATAAAACCACGAAAAAGGACAAATTAATAAACAAAATGTCAAAACTAGAATATAAGTATATCTTACAACTTAAGATTAAACATAAAATCTAAATCTTTTCCTTTTATTTTTTCAAAAATATCATTATCAAATATTACTTTTTGTTCACTTGATTCTTTGGGGATACCAATCCCGAGCAACACTATATGTTCCTTTATAGTAATATTCTTTAAATGCACACGTATATTCGTCTATGTAACACATGTTACATATAGCTAGTTTGTTCATTAGATTTCTACTTACTGTTTTTTCTTTTTGTTGCTCTTCTATTTCTGTTGTCATACTACTAAATTCATTTCTTATAGCTAATTCATATTTTATTAATATGTCTATAGTTGTTGTAGCTGATTCACCATCGAATTTTTTATTACTTCTTAATGCTTTTATACTTTCATCATTTAGATTTTGTATCGAATTTACAAATAAAGATATATTAATAGGAATGCCCTTTTTAGATAAATTATACCCACATATAATAACAAAAACTCATTGGTGGTTTACTACACCATGCAAACAAAAAATAGGAGCAAAAAGAGTAAGAAATAAAATAAGAAAAACAACACCGTGGATTAAAGGAAGTGAAAAGGTAACCCAAAAATTAGAAAATGAAAAAATAAATGAGCAACAAATAGAATTAATAATATTTGCTATAAATAAGATAAAAATAATTCAAGACAAATTAGAATCATTATATAATGAAAATCCCCTTCAAGGATGGGATAAACATAAAACGAAAGTAAAAATAGAATTAATAGATGAAAATAGTATAATAACACAGAAACCATTAAAATATAATTTTAATGATCTAGAAGAATTCAAAATGCATATAAAAGAACTATTAAAAAATAATTATATACAGGAAAGTAATAGTAAACATAATAGCCCAGCATTTATAGTAAATAAACATAATGAGCAAAAAAGAGGTAAAAGTAGAATGGTAATAGATTATAGGAATTTAAATGCAAAAACAAAAACATATAATTACCCGATACCAAATAAAATATTAAAAATAAGGCAAGTACAAGGATATAATTACTTCAGTAAATTCGATTGTAAATCAGGATTTTATCACCTAAAATTAGAAGAAGAATCTAAAAAATTAACAGCTTTTACAGTACCACAAGGATTTTATGAATTGCCTTATTTTTAATATTTTATTTGGTATCGGGTAATTATATGTTTTTGTTTTTGCATTTAAATTCCTATAATCTATTACCATTCTACTTTTACCTCTTTTTTGCTCATTATGTTGTAATTCTATTATTTTTCGGGTTTCTGTTAGGTTCATCTAGTCTGAATATATATCCTCTGTAAGTATATCAAATTCAGATAGGCTTATTGTATTCTCTTCTTCTAAGTCAGATAATTCTGCTAAATCATACCATTGTTGGGTCATTAGTTCTAGTATTTCGTTCATAAGTAATTTGTCAAATATTATATTTTTGATATCATTATTTAGTGATCTAAGTATGTGTAAAATGGTTATTTTATATTCATCAGTGTTATCTAAGATGTAAGGATGATCCATTTTTGTTTGATGTTTTGGCTAAAAATATTCCTTTAATCTCTTCGTTTATCATGTTTATCGTCATCCTATAACAAGTTATTAAGAACAATTCTTTTAGTCACTACCATGATTTTTTGCTTCAATCGTTTTACCCTAACAGCGCCTCAACTCTGGTTACTTCCCTACCACGGCCTTCTGCCTTACTGGTTTCACCCTTAGGATGGCATAGTCTGGGCTTAAACTACTCTCAGCATAATTATTCATGGCAAACTTACTAAAATTATTCTAAATAACAGTTATAACATGATAACAATTATGATAATCTAGAGATTTCAGGAATATATGTATTTAGCTATACATATTTAAAAAAAAAACTTACTTGATACTGTATATCGGGGATTTCTTCTTTCATAGGTTTGGATTGCTCCATAGATTAAAGATGTTAATTTATTTCACTGAATAGATTTTTACAAGAGAGGTTACAAGAGAGTTTTTTCAGAAGGATGTGAAAGGGGTAAGGTAAGGTGTGTCCCTCTAAGCCTTAAGGGCTGTCTATTTATAACGGAAACTAATCCAAACATCGTCCTCCTAACTTTACACTTGGACGGTCTAAAATTAAAGTAAAAGACGCGTTCCCAACAGTTTTTCCACTGACAGTGGTAGTGATAAAGTGGGACTCACAACAACAACTTAAAAACTAAAAGACGGAAAATAATTTACATAAAGTCAAAAGTTGCTTTAATAATTACATAGCTTTTTTCTTTATGTCATTTTCTGCTTCTTCTTGGGTCCTGCCGATCCTGCTAGCTGTCCTTTTGTTTTTGTCTTGTAGCTTTTGTTGTAAGATTCCTTTGTCTCTTTCTTGATATTTTGTTGCGTATCTTTTTAGTTTTCTTCTTCTTCAAATTTGATTTCTGGAACTATGTTTTTCTCTCCTTGACATTTCGAACATATGTGCTCTGAGTAGATTGGACTAATTTGTTTGCAGTATCTTGTCATTAAGTTTTGAGAAATAAATTCTCCTCTAATAGCTCTTGTAATGGGTGCTTCTTCTGGTTGGATTAATGTTTTAATCCATCTCCGTATCTCTTCCATGTCGTTTTCTAAATTTTTAGGTAATCCTGGGCATATTGTTTCTGTAGTTATTATTTCACTTTCTTTAACTAGTTCTTTAGTTATATAATTGTCTTCTTGTCCAGTATTTATCATTATTAGGTATTTTCTTTGATCTATTACTCCTGTTATATAATAGTTGTGTAACTCCGGTTCTTTTATTAATCTTTGTGGGTTTGTATATTCTAATCTTCTCGAGGTACTTGCTCTTGAAGATGTAGTTTGTGGGGATTCATAATTTATTCTTTTAGATGTGCTTAGTCTTTCTCTTACTATTTCTAAATCTCCTTCCATATCTATATCTTTGTAACTATAATCATTATTCTCTATGACTGATATTATACTATCAAATGAGCTCTGGCACCTAGGCTTAGATGTTCTACAAACTCAGCCGATCCCCGATATACAGTATCAAGTAAGTTTTTTTTTTAAATATGTATAGCTAAATACATATATTCCTGAAATCTCTAGATTATCATAATTGTTATCATGTTATAACTGTTATTTAGAATAATTTTAGTAAGTTTGCCATGAATAATTATGCTGAGAGTAGTTTAAGCCCAGACTATGCCATCCTAAGGGTGAAACCAGTAAGGCAGAATGATAGTGTAGTTAGTATTGAAAATAGGTCTTGTGTAGTTTCTTCTTCATTTGTTTGTGTACTTTTGTCTTGATAAGTAATCTGCAATCACATTCTTGTCAGTAGGAATTAATTCTATTGTAAATGTGAAATTTAGTATATTTAATACGAGTCTTCGTATTTCTTTCGTTGTAACTGAGTCTTGTACCTTTTTGGTTATCCACCATTTAACTTGTGTGTTATCTGGATTTTCATTATATAATGATTCTAATTTGTCTTGAATTATTTTTATCTTATTTATAGCAAATATTATTAATTCTATTTGTTGCTCATTTATTTTTTCATTTTCTAATTTTTGGGTTACCTTTTCACTTCCTTTAATCCACGGTGTTGTTTTTCTTATTTTATTTCTTACTCTTTTTGCTCCTATTTTTTGTTTGCATGGTGTAGTAAACCACCAATGAGTTTTTGTTATTATATGTGGGTATAATTTATCTAAAAAGGGCATTCCTATTAATATATCTTTATTTGTAAATTCATAACTATATATTTCATCCATAGTTAGTATTTTATCCCATATTTGTATTTTTATATTTTTTGCTTTTTGCGTTATCAAGCTTCCTTCATTGTTAAATCCTGTTACCACAATAGGTGTTAATAATTTTTCCCATTTATCTTCAGGTAAACAGTTATGTCTGCATACATTTACTCCTGCTCCTGTATCTATCATGGGTGTATAATATCTGCTGTAATATCCTTTTATTATTATTTTTGCTAGTATATATATTTTTGTCATGTTAAGGTTCTTTCAATTGTTATTTTCTTATTTTTATATGTTATTATAAGATGTCTATCTCCTAGGTTATATGGTTTAACTGTTTCTAACCATTTTATTCCTAAGGTAATATTTTCATTTCCTTGGTAAATATTAAATTCTATTTCTACTGGGATTCCTCCAATAATTAGTTCCTTCTTTGTTATTTCTTCTGTTCCTACCAAATTTTTAGGTAATCCTGGGCATATTGTTTCTGTAGTTATTATTTCACTTTCTTTAACTAGTTCTTTAGTTATATAATTGTCTTCTTGTCCAGTATTTATCATTATTAGGTATTTTCATTGATCTATTACTCCTGTTATATAATAGTTGTGTAACTCCGGTTCTTTTATTAATCTTTGTGGGTTTGTATATTCTAATCTTCTCGAGGTACTTGCTCTTGAAGATGTAGTTTGTGGGGATTCATAATTTATTCTTTTAGATGTGCTTAGTCTTTCTCTTACTATTTCTAAATCTCCTTCCATATCTATATCTTTGTAACTATAATCATTATTGTCTATGACTGATATTATACTATCAAATGGGTTTTCTATCTTTATTTTTTCAATCTTATTTCGTGCTGTTATTTTGTGATTGGTTGTTAATATATATAAATTTTTACATTTTGCTGTAAATATTTTACTTCCTGGTGCCAGCTCTATTCCTGACATTTTCCAGTACAATACTAGTGATTTATCTATATTAGCATCTTTTAATGCTACTGTATAGTTAGCACTAATTATAAATTTAAATTTTTGGTATATCAAATTTCCTTTTATTGCACAAATTATACTCTTTTCTATAGGTTGTACTATTCTATCATCTGCTAAATATATTTCTATTGGTGTATCTATCCCTTCTCTAAAACAGGCTTTTATAAGTATTTCTGTTCCTCCTAAGTGTACATATTTGATCGGATTTTTTGCTTTTATATTCTGAATTTCTTTATTTATTGTTCTTTTATTTATTATAGGTATTTTAGCTTTTCCTCTAGTATATTTACAATCTATTATATGTTCTTTTTGACTTATTACATAATATTCTTCTTTTTTAATTTTGAACCAGTTTTTTATTGTTGGTACTTCTAATATTTTACCGATGCTTAAATCTAAATCTTTTCCTTTTATTTTTTCAAAAATATCATTATCAAATATTACTTTTTGTTCACTTGATTCTTCATCCTTATATTCTTCTCTGCTTATTATTTGTATATCGTTTTCAGTCATTTTCCTCTATATCTGATAGTTCTTTTTCTGATTCTATTTCTGTTTCTAATTCAGGTTCTAATTCATAAATACTATCTTCACTATCTAATTCATAATCTATATAGTCTAGTTGCATGTATTCTTCATTATCAGTGTTAATTTCTGTTATTTGTTTCTTTTTAGGGTCTCTAGGTAATTTACAATCTTTGGCTAGGTGTCCTAATTTTTCACAATTGTAACAAGTACATTCGGATAATTTTTTCTTAATTCTATATGGTCTTTTTCTTTTGTAATCTTTTATATAATATCTTTTCCTCGGGTTTTTATACTTATATTTTAACTTATTTCTTCTATATTTTTTATATTTTCTTTTATAATTTTTCTTTTTATAATAATTATCTGTACATCCAAACTGGGGTGCAGTTTTAATTTTACAACATGTAAGGTTTTTTATCAGTGTTTTTTCCATTTTAATTTCTTCTTTATGTTTTTCACATAATTCTATAAACCAATTCTTTAAATATCTAATTCTAGCTCCTAAGGTATCTTCTAATCCTGCTTTTTCCCAATCTCTTATTATTTTAGAACTAAAAGGTTCTGGTAATTTTGTAAAGTATATTTTTCTGATTTCTTTTCCTTCTTCAACACTATATGTTCCTTTATAGTAATATTCTTTAAATGCACACGTATATTCGTCTATGTAACACATGTTACATATAGCTAGTTTGTTCATTAGATTTCTACTTACTGTTTTTTCTTTTTGTTGCTCTTCTATTTCTGTTGTCATACTACTAAATTCATTTCTTATAGCTAATTCATATTTTATTAATATGTCTATAGTTGTTGTAGCTGATTCACCATCGAATTTTTTATTACTTCTTAATGCTTTTATACTTTCATCATTTAGATTTTGTATCCATAATTTTACTGTTCCTATTATTGTCCTTTCTATATATCCTGGTGCTTCTGGAATTGGTATTTTATTATCTATTAATTATTTTGATATATATCCTACCCATAGTTGTATTATTTTATTAACGTCTTCTACGCAATCTAAGTCCAAAAAGTTATATTGTTCATTTATTGTTTTTGGTGTCCATTTTCTGTTTAATCTTTTATCCCATAATACTTTACTTCTGTCACTTCGTTCATAATTATTATTGTAATATGTTGGTATTGTTTGTTTGTATTTTCTTTCTTTTGATGTACTTGGTTTTTCGCTTATATCTCCGGCATATATTTCTGGATTTATTATGTTATTTGTTTTAGTTATAAGTTCTGTATATGTTTCACTTATTTCTGAATCTTCTGAACTTTCTGTATTCTGTTCATTTTCATTATTAGTTTCATTTATTTCTTCAAGTTTTACTTCTATGTCCTCTTTTAATTTTTCCCTAAATTTTTCTATTTCTTCCTTCAATCTTTCTTCTTGCTCTAATTCTTTTTTCTTTTCTCTTTCTCTCTGTTTGTTTTCATACAATTCTTTTAATATTGCTAATTCTTTTTCTAATTCCATTATCCTGGTGTTTTTGTTTTCTTCCACTTGCTGTAATTCTTTTTTAGCTTGTTGCCTAATTTTTTCAATTTCATTTTTCCTATCAATTTCTTCATTTTCTTTTATTATTCTTGTCATTGCTGTTAAACTATCTTCTAATCTTGCAGTTTCTTTTTCTAACATTAAATATATGTTTTCTCCTACTTTCTTATATCTTCTTCCTATATTTGAAGTTATTATTTTTATTTTTAATCCATCCAAATTTTCGTATGTTTTTTCGTCTACCGCAAATTCTTCTTTATTCATATTTTATGTTTAATCTTAAGTTGTAAGATATACTTATATTCTAGTTTTGACATTTTGTTTATTAATTTGTCCTTTTTCGTGGTTTTATATTCTTTATATAATTATAATTGATACCATTTTGGGGGGTTTGTGGGTCGGATTTAGCTCCGATTAGCTTTTGTTCATAAATCTTCATAAGTCTGAATATTCTTCTACCAAATCGTATGTATTTTGTGGGTCTTCTACTTCTTTTTCGTATTTAAGTATTTTTTCCCAAATATCTATTTTTATGTCAGTAGGTTTTAATTCTTTGATAAAATATAGGACTAGTATTTTATATTTTTCTAGCATTCTTTTTGTCATGTAAGTAGTTATTCTGTATTTTTCTATCATTCTTTAAAAGTGGTTCAGATTATATTTTTGTTTAGTCTTTAGTGGATTTGTTGTATTTATGACTATTTTTATATTGTAAATATTTTATTGTAATATTCTGTTTGTAACGGTTTTATTTTTAATATTTCCGTTATGTCTTGTTGTATATTTATCAGAAGGTCTATATCCTTTGTTATTAAGTAAGTATTGATTGTTAATTTTAGTTGTTGTTCTAAAGCTTCTATTTTTTCCGTAATTTCTATCCAGTATGGTAAATATTCTTGATTTATCATGCTTAATCATAATATTCTCTTATTATAGATTCTAATTTTGATATTTCTATTTTACAATTTGTTATATATTCTACATATTCTATTTCTCCTGTTTCTATATATTCGTTTATATTAATTTTTTGGAGTTGGAAGAATGTTATTAATTTGTTTATATTTAGTTTTTCTAGTTTATCCTTATTATGTAGTTCTTTTAATTGTTTTATATTATCTCTTATATGTTCTAAAAAGATTAGATCTTTAGATTCTTGATATAATTGCATATTTTGATGTAATCTATGTTCTTGTAATTCTATTATTTTTCGGGTTTCTGTTAGGTTCATCTAGTCTGAATATATATCCTCTGTAAGTATATCAAATTCAGATAGGCTTATTGTATTCTCTTCTTCTAAGTCAGATAATTCTGCTAAATCATACCATTGTTGGGTCATTAGTTCTAGTATTTCGTTCATAAGTAATTTGTCAAATATTATATTTTTGATATCATTATTTAGTGATCTAAGTATGTGTAAAATGGTTATTTTATATTCATCAGTGTTATCTAAGATGTAAGGATGATCCATTTTTGTTTGATGTTTTGGCTAAAAATATTCCTTTAATCTCTTCGTTTATCATGTTTATCGTCATCCTATAACAAGTTATTAAGAACAATTCTTTTAGTCACTACCATGATTTTTTGCTTCAATCGTTTTACCCTAACAGCGCCTCAACTCTGGTTACTTCCCTACCACGGCCTTCTGCCTTACTGGTTTCACCCTTAGGATGGCATAGTCTGGGCTTAAACTACTCTCAGCATAATTATTCATGGCAAACTTACTAAAATTATTCTAAATAACAGTTATAACATGATAACAATTATGATAATCTAGAGATTTCAGGAATATATGTATTTAGCTATACATATTTAAAAAAAAAAAAACTTACTTGATACTGTATATCGGGGATTTCTTCTTTCATAGGTTTGGATTGCTCCATAGATTAAAGATGTTAATTTATTTCACTGAATAGATTTTTACAAGAGAGGTTACAAGAGAGTTTTTTCAGAAGGATGTGAAAGGGGTAAGGTAAGGTGTGTCCCTCTAAGCCTTAAGGGCTGTCTATTTATAACGGAAACTAATCCAAACATCGTCCTCCTAACTTTACACTTGGACGGTCTAAAATTAAAGTAAAAGACGCGTTCCCAACAGTTTTTCCACTGACAGTGGTAGTGATAAAGTGGGACTCACAACAACAACTTAAAAACTAAAAGACGGAAAATAATTTACATAAAGTCAAAAGTTGCTTTAATAATTACATAGCTTTTTTCTTTATGTCATTTTCTGCTTCTTCTTGGGTCCTGCCGATCCTGCTAGCTGTCCTTTTGTTTTTGTCTTGTAGCTTTTGTTGTAAGATTCCTTTGTCTCTTTCTTGATATTTTGTTGCGTATCTTTTTAGTTTTCTTCTTCTTCAAATTTGATTTCTGGAACTATGTTTTTCTCTCCTTGACATTTCGAACATATGTGCTCTGAGTAGATTGGACTAATTTGTTTGCAGTATCTTGTCATTAAGTTTTGAGAAATAAATTCTCCTCTAATAGCTCTTGTAATGGGTGCTTCTTCTGGTTGGATTAATGTTTTAATCCATCTCCGTATCTCTTCCATGTCGTTTTCCCTTAGGTTTTTTGAATGGGTGTAGATCATCGTGTGTTCTCGGGATTGGTATCCCCAAATAGGTTTTTCTTCTACATAATTGTTGACTAGTTCACTTAGAATGGTTGATAGTCCTATAATTCTTTTGTTTGAGTAGAATGCTGGTATATCAGGTTTGGGTATTTCTGGTTGTATTTGTACATTTTCTGGGATAATCATTTCTCTAGTTAGTCCTAATTTAATAACTTGGATTATTGGTTTTATCTCGTTATAGAGTATCTCTGCTGGTGCTACATAAAATTTTATATAAAATAGGTCTCCTTTGGTGATTCTCTTGTAGGTAGTAAATGCACTATATAGCTCTGGTATTGTAGCTATTTCTTGTCCGGTTTGTGTGTACACTGTACTTAATAGTCCGTAATTGTAACATGTTTTAACTAAATTTGCATTCGTCCCTGGTTGGGCAATCAGTCGGTTGTATCCTTGTAATGGTTGTGTTATATAGTCTGTTTTTGGGTTTTGGATTGTTTTTGATCTCGGATTTAGGTTTAAAAAGGTTTGAATCTTGTGGATATTTTGTATATAGCTGTTGGTAATATAATCGTAGGTTTGTTTTTCCTGGTTTAAGCTTTCTCTATAGCTAGTTGTTTGTGGTGATGGTGTCAAAGGATTTTGGGATTTTGGGGTATATGGCTTGTTGAACATGGCGTTCATATTTGTATTTGTATGTTTTCCTTTTCTTATTGCTGATGTTGATGTACCTGCAGCTGTATGTAAAATAGTGTTAGTTTGTAGGTTTTGGGTTTTTAGGTGTTTCCCAACGTCACCTCCTAGGTCCGCATGTTTTGAGCCATGCTGCTGGCTTAGTTCCGCATGTTTTGAGCCATGCTGCTGGCTTAGGTTTTTTGCTTCTATAATCTGCAACCTCTTTTCTACTTCCGTCATTTGTAGTGATAGTGTAGTAAGTATTGAAAATAGGTCTTGTGTAGTTTCTTCTTCATTTGTTTGTGTACTTTTGTCTTGATAAGTAATCTGCAATCACATTCTTGTCAGTAGGAATTATTTCTATTGTAAATGTGAAATTTAGTATATTTAATACGAGTCTTCGTATTTCTTTCGTTGTAACTGAGTCTTGTACCTTTTTGGTTATCCACCATTTAACTTGTGTGTTATCTGTTCTAACAATAAATTTGTTATATACTATATATGGTTCAAACGATAATAAACACTTATATAAAGCTAATAATTCTTTTCTATTTATTTCCCATTTTAACTGTGGTTCCGTAAATGATCCTGAATAATATCTACAGTGATGTTCTATTTTTTCATCCTTATATTTGTATTTAAGTACTCCTCCATAACTATGGTTACTTGAGTCTGTCTCTACTATATATATAAATTCTCTATTTTCATCTGGAAAATATAGTTTTGGTAATTTTTTACACATATCTTTTATTTTTTGTATATATGTTTTGTCTTTTTCATCAAAGTGATATTCTATATCTTTCTTTAATTTTTTCTGTAAAGGTTTTAAATTTTCTGCCAATTTAGGTATATATTCTCTAACTTGGTTAACTAATCCTAAGAATGATTGTAATTTCTTTTTTGTATCTAGGGTTTCATTTAAATTTATTATTTTTTGTACTATATGTGTTTGCATTTTAATTCCATTTTTATCTATTTGAATTCCTAAGAATTCCACCTGATTTTTAAGTATTTCTGCCTTATTTTTACTAAGGCTAATTCCTGAGGATTCTATTATATGTATGAATTTTTCTAATAATTTTATATGTTGATCTTGTGTCCTTGAGTATAGTAGTATATCGTCTATGTAGATTATACAGTTTTCTAATTGATTAAAATAGCTATCCATAAAATGTTGGTATCTTCCTGGTGCATTTTTGTATCCAAATGGTAAAACGTTCCATTCATAAAATCCTTGTGGTACTGTAAAAGCTGTTAATTTTTTAGATTCTTCTTCTAATTTTAGGTGATAAAATCCTGATTTACAATCGAATTTACTGAAGTAATTATATCCTTGTACTTGCCTTATTTTTAATATTTTATTTGGTATCGGGTAATTATATGTTTTTGTTTTTGCATTTAAATTCCTATAATCTATTACCATTCTACTTTTACCTCTTTTTTGCTCATTATGTTTATTTACTATAAATGCTGGGCTATTATGTTTACTATTACTTTCCTGTATATAATTATTTTTTAATAGTTCTTTTATATGCATTTTGAATTCTTCTAGATCATTAAAATTATATTTTAATGGTTTCTGTGTTATTATACTATTTTCATCTATTAATTCTATTTTTACTTTCGTTTTATGTTTATCCCATCCTTGAAGGGGATTTTCATTATATAATGATTCTAATTTGTCTTGAATTATTTTTATCTTATTTATAGCAAATATTATTAATTCTATTTGTTGCTCATTTATTTTTTCATTTTCTAATTTTTGGGTTACCTTTTCACTTCCTTTAATCCACGGTGTTGTTTTTCTTATTTTATTTCTTACTCTTTTTGCTCCTATTTTTTGTTTGCATGGTGTAGTAAACCACCAATGAGTTTTTGTTATTATATGTGGGTATAATTTATCTAAAAAGGGCATTCCTATTAATATATCTTTATTTGTAAATTCATAACTATATATTTCATCCATAGTTAGTATTTTATCCCATATTTGTATTTTTATATTTTTTGCTTTTTGCGTTATCAAGCTTCCTTCATTGTTAAATCCTGTTACCACAATAGGTGTTAATAATTTTTCCCATTTATCTTCAGGTAAACAGTTATGTCTGCATACATTTACTCCTGCTCCTGTATCTATCATGGGTGTATAATATCTGCTGTAATATCCTTTTATTATTATTTTTGCTAGTATATATATTTTTGTCATGTTAAGGTTCTTTCAATTGTTATTTTCTTATTTTTATATGTTATTATAAGATGTCTATCTCCTAGGTTATATGGTTTAACTGTTTCTAACCATTTTATTCCTAAGGTAATATTTTCATTTCCTTGGTAAATATTAAATTCTATTTCTACTGGGATTCCTCCAATAATTAGTTCCTTCTTTGTTATTTCTTCTGTTCCTACCAAATTTTTAGGTAATCCTGGGCATATTGTTTCTGTAGTTATTATTTCACTTTCTTTAACTAGTTCTTTAGTTATATAATTGTCTTCTTGTCCAGTATTTATCATTATTAGGTATTTTCATTGATCTATTACTCCTGTTATATAATAGTTGTGTAACTCCGGTTCTTTTATTAATCTTTGTGGGTTTGTATATTCTAATCTTCTCGAGGTACTTGCTCTTGAAGATGTAGTTTGTGGGGATTCATAATTTATTCTTTTAGATGTGCTTAGTCTTTCTCTTACTATTTCTAAATCTCCTTCCATATCTATATCTTTGTAACTATAATCATTATTGTCTATGACTGATATTATACTATCAAATGGGTTTTCTATCTTTATTTTTTCAATCTTATTTCGTGCTGTTATTTTGTGATTGGTTGTTAATATATATAAATTTTTACATTTTGCTGTAAATATTTTACTTCCTGGTGCCAGCTCTATTCCTGACATTTTCCAGTACAATACTAGTGATTTATCTATATTAGCATCTTTTAATGCTACTGTATAGTTAGCACTAATTATAAATTTAAATTTTTGGTATATCAAATTTCCTTTTATTGCACAAATTATACTCTTTTCTATAGGTTGTACTATTCTATCATCTGCTAAATATATTTCTATTGGTGTATCTATCCCTTCTCTAAAACAGGCTTTTATAAGTATTTCTGTTCCTCCTAAGTGTACATATTTGATCGGATTTTTTGCTTTTATATTCTGAATTTCTTTATTTATTGTTCTTTTATTTATTATAGGTATTTTAGCTTTTCCTCTAGTATATTTACAATCTATTATATGTTCTTTTTGACTTATTACATAATATTCTTCTTTTTTAATTTTGAACCAGTTTTTTATTGTTGGTACTTCTAATATTTTACCGATGCTTAAATCTAAATCTTTTCCTTTTATTTTTTCAAAAATATCATTATCAAATATTACTTTTTGTTCACTTGATTCTTCATCCTTATATTCTTCTCTGCTTATTATTTGTATATCGTTTTCAGTCATTTTCCTCTATATCTGATAGTTCTTTTTCTGATTCTATTTCTGTTTCTAATTCAGGTTCTAATTCATAAATACTATCTTCACTATCTAATTCATAATCTATATAGTCTAGTTGCATGTATTCTTCATTATCAGTGTTAATTTCTGTTATTTGTTTCTTTTTAGGGTCTCTAGGTAATTTACAATCTTTGGCTAGGTGTCCTAATTTTCCACAATTGTAACAAGTACATTCGGATAATTTTTTCTTAATTCTATATGGTCTTTTTCTTTTGTAATCTTTTATATAATATCTTTTCCTCGGGTTTTTATACTTATATTTTAACTTATTTCTTCTATATTTTTTATATTTTCTTTTATAATTTTTCTTTTTATAATAATTATCTGTACATCCAAACTGGGGTGCAGTTTTAATTTTACAACATGTAAGGTTTTTTATCAGTGTTTTTTCCATTTTAATTTCTTCTTTATGTTTTTCACATAATTCTATAAACCAATTCTTTAAATATCTAATTCTAGCTCCTAAGGTATCTTCTAATCCTGCTTTTTCCCAATCTCTTATTATTTTAGAACTAAAAGGTTCTGGTAATTTTGTAAAGTATATTTTTCTGATTTCTTTTCCTTCTTCAACACTATATGTTCCTTTATAGTAATATTCTTTAAATGCACACGTATATTCGTCTATGTAACACATGTTACATATAGCTAGTTTGTTCATTAGATTTCTACTTACTGTTTTTTCTTTTTGTTGCTCTTCTATTTCTGTTGTCATACTACTAAATTCATTTCTTATAGCTAATTCATATTTTATTAATATGTCTATAGTTGTTGTAGCTGATTCACCATCGAATTTTTTATTACTTCTTAATGCTTTTATACTTTCATCATTTAGATTTTGTATCCATAATTTTACTGTTCCTATTATTGTCCTTTCTATATATCCTGGTGCTTCTGGAATTGGTATTTTATTATCTATTAATTGTTTTGATATATATCCTACCCATAGTTGTATTATTTTATTAACGTCTTCTACGCAATCTAAGTCCAAAAAGTTATATTGTTCATTTATTGTTTTTGGTGTCCATTTTCTGTTTAATCTTTTATCCCATAATACTTTACTTCTGTCACTTCGTTCATAATTATTATTGTAATATGTTGGTATTGTTTGTTTGTATTTTCTTTCTTTTGATGTACTTGGTTTTTCGCTTATATCTCCGGCATATATTTCTGGATTTATTATGTTATTTGTTTTAGTTATAAGTTCTGTATATGTTTCACTTATTTCTGAATCTTCTGAACTTTCTGTATTCTGTTCATTTTCATTATTAGTTTCATTTATTTCTTCAAGTTTTACTTCTATGTCCTCTTTTAATTTTTCCCTAAATTTTTCTATTTCTTCCTTCAATCTTTCTTCTTGCTCTAATTCTTTTTTCTTTTCTCTTTCTCTCTGTTTGTTTTCATACAATTCTTTTAATATTGCTAATTCTTTTTCTAATTCCATTATCCTGGTGTTTTTGTTTTCTTCCACTTGCTGTAATTCTTTTTTAGCTTGTTGCCTAATTTTTTCAATTTCATTTTTCCTATCAATTTCTTCATTTTCTTTTATTATTCTTGTCATTGCTGTTAAACTATCTTCTAATCTTGCAGTTTCTTTTTCTAACATTAAATATATGTTTTCTCCTACTTTCTTATATCTTCTTCCTATATTTGAAGTTATTATTTTTATTTTTAATCCATCCAAATTTTCGTATGTTTTTTCGTCTACCGCAAATTCTTCTTTATTCATATTTTATGTTTAATCTTAAGTTGTAAGATATACTTATATTCTAGTTTTGACATTTTGTTTATTAATTTGTCCTTTTTCGTGGTTTTATATTCTTTATATAATTCCTGTAATTTTGTTATTGTTTTCTTTTCTTTTTTAGGATTTTTACTTGTTAATTTTTTATTATTTTTATCAATTATAATTGGTATATTGTATTTATTTGTTATGGCCCACAAACCCCCCAAATAGGTGTTAATAATTTTTCCCATTTATCTTCAGGTAAACAGTTATGTCTGCATACATTTACTCCTGCTCCTGTATCTATCATGGGTGTATAATATCTGCTGTAATATCCTTTTATTATTATTTTTGCTAGTATATATATTTTTGTCATGTTAAGGTTCTTTCAATTGTTATTTTCTTATTTTTATATGTTATTATAAGATGTCTATCTCCTAGGTTATATGGTTTAACTGTTTCTAACCATTTTATTCCTAAGGTAATATTTTCATTTCCTTGGTAAATATTAAATTCTATTTCTACTGGGATTCCTCCAATAATTAGTTCCTTCTTTGTTATTTCTTCTGTTCCTACCAAATTTTTAGGTAATCCTGGGCATATTGTTTCTGTAGTTATTATTTCACTTTCTTTAACTAGTTCTTTAGTTATATAATTGTCTTCTTGTCCAGTATTTATCATTATTAGGTATTTTCTTTGATCTATTACTCCTGTTATATAATAGTTGTGTAACTCCGGTTCTTTTATTAATCTTTGTGGGTTTGTATATTCTAATCTTCTCGAGGTACTCGCTCTTGAAGATGTAGTTTGTGGGGATTCATAATTTATTCTTTTAGATGTGCTTAGTCTTTCTCTTACTATTTCTAAATCTCCTTCCATATCTATATCTTTGTAACTATAATCATTATTGTCTATGACTGATATTATACTATCAAATGGGTTTTCTATCTTTATTTTGGGGGGTTTTCTATCTTTGTAACTATAATCATTATTGTCTATGACTGATATTAGATGTGCTCTGATACCATTTTGGGGGGTTTGTGGGTCGGATTTAGCTCCGATTAGCTTTTGTTCATAAATCTTCATAAGTCTGAATATTCTTCTACCAAATCGTATGTATTTTGTGGGTCTTCTACTTCTTTTTCGTATTTAAGTATTTTTTCCCAAATATCTATTTTTATGTCAGTAGGTTTTAATTCTTTGATAAAATATATGACTAGTATTTTATATTTTTCTAGCATTCTTTTTGTCATGTAAGTAGTTATTCTGTATTTTTCTATCATTCTTTAAAAGTGGTTCAGATTATATTTTTGTTTAGTCTTTAGTGGATTTGTTGTATTTATGACTATTTTTATATTGTAAATATTTTATTGTAATATTCTGTTTGTAACGGTTTTATTTTTAATATTTCCGTTATGTCTTGTTGTATATTTATCAGAAGGTCTATATCCTTTGTTATTAAGTAAGTATTGATTGTTAATTTTAGTTGTTGTTCTAAAGCTTCTATTTTTTCCGTAATTTCTATCCAGTATGGTAAATATTCTTGATTTATCATGCTTAATCATAATATTCTCTTATTATAGATTCTAATTTTGATATTTCTATTTTACAATTTGTTATATATTCTACATATTCTATTTCTCCTGTTTCTATATATTCGTTTATATTAATTTTTTGGAGTTGGAAGAATGTTATTAATTTGTTTATATTTAGTTTTTCTAGTTTATCCTTATTATGTAGTTCTTTTAATTGTTTTATATTATCTCTTATATGTTCTAAAAAGATTAGATCTTTAGATTCTTGATATAATTGCATATTTTGATGTAATCTATGTTCTTGTAATTCTATTATTTTTCGGGTTTCTGTTAGGTTCATCTAGTCTGAATATATATCCTCTGTAAGTATATCAAATTCAGATAGGCTTATTGTATTCTCTTCTTCTAAGTCAGATAATTCTGCTAAATCATACCATTGTTGGGTCATTAGTTCTAGTATTTCGTTCATAAGTAATTTGTCAAATATTATATTTTTGATATCATTATTTAGTGATCTAAGTATGTGTAAAATGGTTATTTTATATTCATCAGTGTTATCTAAGATGTAAGGATGATCCATTTTTGTTTGATGTTTTGGCTAAAAATATTCCTTTAATCTCTTCGTTTATCATGTTTATCGTCATCCTATAACAAGTTATTAAGAACAATTCTTTTAGTCACTACCATGATTTTTTGCTTCAATCGTTTTACCCTAACAGCGCCTCAACTCTGGTTACTTCCCTACCACGGCCTTCTGCCTTACTGGTTTCACCCTTAGGATGGCATAGTCTGGGCTTAAACTACTCTCAGCATAATTATTCATGGCAAACTTACTAAAATTATTCTAAATAACAGTTATAACATGATAACAATTATGATAATCTAGAGATTTCAGGAATATATGTATTTAGCTATACATATTTAAAAAAAAAACTTACTTGATACTGTATATCGGGGATTTCTTCTTTCATAGGTTTGGATTGCTCCATAGATTAAAGATGTTAATTTATTTCACTGAATAGATTTTTACAAGAGAGGTTACAAGAGAGTTTTTTCAGAAGGATGTGAAAGGGGTAAGGTAAGGTGTGTCCCTCTAAGCCTTAAGGGCTGTCTATTTATAACGGAAACTAATCCAAACATCGTCCTCCTAACTTTACACTTGGACGGTCTAAAATTAAAGTAAAAGACGCGTTCCCAACAGTTTTTCCACTGACAGTGGTAGTGATAAAGTGGGACTCACAACAACAACTTAAAAACTAAAAGACGGAAAATAATTTACATAAAGTCAAAAGTTGCTTTAATAATTACATAGCTTTTTTCTTTATGTCATTTTCTGCTTCTTCTTGGGTCCTGCCGATCCTGCTAGCTGTCCTTTTGTTTTTGTCTTGTAGCTTTTGTTGTAAGATTCCTTTGTCTCTTTCTTGATATTTTGTTGCGTATCTTTTTAGTTTTCTTCTTCTTCAAATTTGATTTCTGGAACTATGTTTTTCTCTCCTTGACATTTCGAACATATGTGCTCTGAGTAGATTGGACTAATTTGTTTGCAGTATCTTGTCATTAAGTTTTGAGAAATAAATTCTCCTCTAATAGCTCTTGTAATGGGTGCTTCTTCTGGTTGGATTAATGTTTTAATCCATCTCCGTATCTCTTCCATGTCGTTTTCCCTTAGGTTTTTTGAATGGGTGTAGATCATCGTGTGTTCTCGGGATTGGTATCCCCAAATAGGTTTTTCTTCTACATAATTGTTGACTAGTTCACTTAGAATGGTTGATAGTCCTATAATTCTTTTGTTTGAGTAGAATGCTGGTATATCAGGTTTGGGTATTTCTGGTTGTATTTGTACATTTTCTGGGATAATCATTTCTCTAGTTAGTCCTAATTTAATAACTTGGATTATTGGTTTTATCTCGTTATAGAGTATCTCTGCTGGTGCTACATAAAATTTTATATAAAATAGGTCTCCTTTGGTGATTCTCTTGTAGGTAGTAAATGCACTATATAGCTCTGGTATTGTAGCTATTTCTTGTCCGGTTTGTGTGTACACTGTACTTAATAGTCCGTAATTGTAACATGTTTTAACTAAATTTGCATTCGTCCCTGGTTGGGCAATCAGTCGGTTGTATCCTTGTAATGGTTGTGTTATATAGTCTGTTTTTGGGTTTTGGATTGTTTTTGATCTCGGATTTAGGTTTAAAAAGGTTTGAATCTTGTGGATATTTTGTATATAGCTGTTGGTAATATAATCGTAGGTTTGTTTTTCCTGGTTTAAGCTTTCTCTATAGCTAGTTGTTTGTGGTGATGGTGTCAAAGGATTTTGGGATTTTGGGGTATATGGCTTGTTGAACATGGCGTTCATATTTGTATTTGTATGTTTTCCTTTTCTTATTGCTGATGTTGATGTACCTGCAGCTGTATGTAAAATAGTGTTAGTTTGTAGGTTTTGGGTTTTTAGGTGTTTCCCAACGTCACCTCCTAGGTCCGCATGTTTTGAGCCATGCTGCTGGCTTAGTTCCGCATGTTTTGAGCCATGCTGCTGGCTTAGGTTTTTTGCTTCTATAATCTGCAACCTCTTTTCTACTTCCGTCATTTGTAGTGATAGTGTAGTAAGTATTGAAAATAGGTCTTGTGTAGTTTCTTCTTCATTTGTTTGTGTACTTTTGTCTTGATAAGTAATCTGCAATCACATTCTTGTCAGTAGGAATTATTTCTATTGTAAATGTGAAATTTAGTATATTTAATACGAGTCTTCGTATTTCTTTCGTTGTAACTGAGTCTTGTACCTTTTTGGTTATCCACCATTTAACTTGTGTGTTATCTGTTCTAACAATAAATTTGTTATATACTATATATGGTTCAAACGATAATAAACACTTATATAAAGCTAATAATTCTTTTCTATTTATTTCCCATTTTAACTGTGGTTCCGTAAATGATCCTGAATAATATCTACAGTGATGTTCTATTTTTTCATCCTTATATTTGTATTTAAGTACTCCTCCATAACTATGGTTACTTGAGTCTGTCTCTACTATATATATAAATTCTCTATTTTCATCTGGAAAATATAGTTTTGGTAATTTTTTACACATATCTTTTATTTTTTGTATATATGTTTTGTCTTTTTCATCAAAGTGATATTCTATATCTTTCTTTAATTTTTTCTGTAAAGGTTTTAAATTTTCTGCCAATTTAGGTATATATTCTCTAACTTGGTTAACTAATCCTAAGAATGATTGTAATTTCTTTTTTGTATCTAGGGTTTCATTTAAATTTATTATTTTTTGTACTATATGTGTTTGCATTTTAATTCCATTTTTATCTATTTGAATTCCTAAGAATTCCACCTGATTTTTAAGTATTTCTGCCTTATTTTTACTAAGGCTAATTCCTGAGGATTCTATTATATGTATGAATTTTTCTAATAATTTTATATGTTGATCTTGTGTCCTTGAGTATAGTAGTATATCGTCTATGTAGATTATACAGTTTTCTAATTGATTAAAATAGCTATCCATAAAATGTTGGTATCTTCCTGGTGCATTTTTGTATCCAAATGGTAAAACGTTCCATTCATAAAATCCTTGTGGTACTGTAAAAGCTGTTAATTTTTTAGATTCTTCTTCTAATTTTAGGTGATAAAATCCTGATTTACAATCGAATTTACTGAAGTAATTATATCCTTGTACTTGCCTTATTTTTAATATTTTATTTGGTATCGGGTAATTATATGTTTTTGTTTTTGCATTTAAATTCCTATAATCTATTACCATTCTACTTTTACCTCTTTTTTGCTCATTATGTTTATTTACTATAAATGCTGGGCTATTATGTTTACTATTACTTTCCTGTATATAATTATTTTTTAATAGTTCTTTTATATGCATTTTGAATTCTTCTAGATCATTAAAATTATATTTTAATGGTTTCTGTGTTATTATACTATTTTCATCTATTAATTCTATTTTTACTTTCGTTTTATGTTTATCCCATCCTTGAAGGGGATTTTCATTATATAATGATTCTAATTTGTCTTGAATTATTTTTATCTTATTTATAGCAAATATTATTAATTCTATTTGTTGCTCATTTATTTTTTCATTTTCTAATTTTTGGGTTACCTTTTCACTTCCTTTAATCCACGGTGTTGTTTTTCTTATTTTATTTCTTACTCTTTTTGCTCCTATTTTTTGTTTGCATGGTGTAGTAAACCACCAATGAGTTTTTGTTATTATATGTGGGTATAATTTATCTAAAAAGGGCATTCCTATTAATATATCTTTATTTGTAAATTCATAACTATATATTTCATCCATAGTTAGTATTTTATCCCATATTTGTATTTTTATATTTTTTGCTTTTTGCGTTATCAAGCTTCCTTCATTGTTAAATCCTGTTACCACAATAGGTGTTAATAATTTTTCCCATTTATCTTCAGGTAAACAGTTATGTCTGCATACATTTACTCCTGCTCCTGTATCTATCATGGGTGTATAATATCTGCTGTAATATCCTTTTATTATTATTTTTGCTAGTATATATATTTTTGTCATGTTAAGGTTCTTTCAATTGTTATTTTCTTATTTTTATATGTTATTATAAGATGTCTATCTCCTAGGTTATATGGTTTAACTGTTTCTAACCATTTTATTCCTAAGGTAATATTTTCATTTCCTTGGTAAATATTAAATTCTATTTCTACTGGGATTCCTCCAATAATTAGTTCCTTCTTTGTTATTTCTTCTGTTCCTACCAAATTTTTAGGTAATCCTGGGCATATTGTTTCTGTAGTTATTATTTCACTTTCTTTAACTAGTTCTTTAGTTATATAATTGTCTTCTTGTCCAGTATTTATCATTATTAGGTATTTTCATTGATCTATTACTCCTGTTATATAATAGTTGTGTAACTCCGGTTCTTTTATTAATCTTTGTGGGTTTGTATATTCTAATCTTCTCGAGGTACTTGCTCTTGAAGATGTAGTTTGTGGGGATTCATAATTTATTCTTTTAGATGTGCTTAGTCTTTCTCTTACTATTTCTAAATCTCCTTCCATATCTATATCTTTGTAACTATAATCATTATTGTCTATGACTGATATTATACTATCAAATGGGTTTTCTATCTTTATTTTTTCAATCTTATTTCGTGCTGTTATTTTGTGATTGGTTGTTAATATATATAAATTTTTACATTTTGCTGTAAATATTTTACTTCCTGGTGCCAGCTCTATTCCTGACATTTTCCAGTACAATACTAGTGATTTATCTATATTAGCATCTTTTAATGCTACTGTATAGTTAGCACTAATTATAAATTTAAATTTTTGGTATATCAAATTTCCTTTTATTGCACAAATTATACTCTTTTCTATAGGTTGTACTATTCTATCATCTGCTAAATATATTTCTATTGGTGTATCTATCCCTTCTCTAAAACAGGCTTTTATAAGTATTTCTGTTCCTCCTAAGTGTACATATTTGATCGGATTTTTTGCTTTTATATTCTGAATTTCTTTATTTATTGTTCTTTTATTTATTATAGGTATTTTAGCTTTTCCTCTAGTATATTTACAATCTATTATATGTTCTTTTTGACTTATTACATAATATTCTTCTTTTTTAATTTTGAACCAGTTTTTTATTGTTGGTACTTCTAATATTTTACCGATGCTTAAATCTAAATCTTTTCCTTTTATTTTTTCAAAAATATCATTATCAAATATTACTTTTTGTTCACTTGATTCTTCATCCTTATATTCTTCTCTGCTTATTATTTGTATATCGTTTTCAGTCATTTTCCTCTATATCTGATAGTTCTTTTTCTGATTCTATTTCTGTTTCTAATTCAGGTTCTAATTCATAAATACTATCTTCACTATCTAATTCATAATCTATATAGTCTAGTTGCATGTATTCTTCATTATCAGTGTTAATTTCTGTTATTTGTTTCTTTTTAGGGTCTCTAGGTAATTTACAATCTTTGGCTAGGTGTCCTAATTTTCCACAATTGTAACAAGTACATTCGGATAATTTTTTCTTAATTCTATATGGTCTTTTTCTTTTGTAATCTTTTATATAATATCTTTTCCTCGGGTTTTTATACTTATATTTTAACTTATTTCTTCTATATTTTTTATATTTTCTTTTATAATTTTTCTTTTTATAATAATTATCTGTACATCCAAACTGGGGTGCAGTTTTAATTTTACAACATGTAAGGTTTTTTATCAGTGTTTTTTCCATTTTAATTTCTTCTTTATGTTTTTCACATAATTCTATAAACCAATTCTTTAAATATCTAATTCTAACTCCTAAGGTATCTTCTAATCCTGCTTTTTCCCAATCTCTTATTATTTTAGAACTAAAAGGTTCTGGTAATTTTGTAAAGTATATTTTTCTGATTTCTTTTCCTTCTTCAACACTATATGTTCCTTTATAGTAATATTCTTTAAATGCACACGTATATTCGTCTATGTAACACATGTTACATATAGCTAGTTTGTTCATTAGATTTCTACTTACTGTTTTTTCTTTTTGTTGCTCTTCTATTTCTGTTGTCATACTACTAAATTCATTTCTTATAGCTAATTCATATTTTATTAATATGTCTATAGTTGTTGTAGCTGATTCACCATCGAATTTTTTATTACTTCTTAATGCTTTTATACTTTCATCATTTAGATTTTGTATCCATAATTTTACTGTTCCTATTATTGTCCTTTCTATATATCCTGGTGCTTCTGGAATTGGTATTTTATTATCTATTAATTGTTTTGATATATATCCTACCCATAGTTGTATTATTTTATTAACGTCTTCTACGCAATCTAAGTCCAAAAAGTTATATTGTTCATTTATTGTTTTTGGTGTCCATTTTCTGTTTAATCTTTTATCCCATAATACTTTACTTCTGTCACTTCGTTCATAATTATTATTGTAATATGTTGGTATTGTTTGTTTGTATTTTCTTTCTTTTGATGTACTTGGTTTTTCGCTTATATCTCCGGCATATATTTCTGGATTTATTATGTTATTTGTTTTAGTTATAAGTTCTGTATATGTTTCACTTATTTCTGAATCTTCTGAACTTTCTGTATTCTGTTCATTTTCATTATTAGTTTCATTTATTTCTTCAAGTTTTACTTCTATGTCCTCTTTTAATTTTTCCCTAAATTTTTCTATTTCTTCCTTCAATCTTTCTTCTTGCTCTAATTCTTTTTTCTTTTCTCTTTCTCTCTGTTTGTTTTCATACAATTCTTTTAATATTGCTAATTCTTTTTCTAATTCCATTATCCTGGTGTTTTTGTTTTCTTCCACTTGCTGTAATTCTTTTTTAGCTTGTTGCCTAATTTTTTCAATTTCATTTTTCCTATCAATTTCTTCATTTTCTTTTATTATTCTTGTCATTGCTGTTAAACTATCTTCTAATCTTGCAGTTTCTTTTTCTAACATTAAATATATGTTTTCTCCTACTTTCTTATATCTTCTTCCTATATTTGAAGTTATTATTTTTATTTTTAATCCATCCAAATTTTCGTATGTTTTTTCGTCTACCGCAAATTCTTCTTTATTCATATTTTATGTTTAATCTTAAGTTGTAAGATATACTTATATTCTAGTTTTGACATTTTGTTTATTAATTTGTCCTTTTTCGTGGTTTTATATTCTTTATATAATTCCTGTAATTTTGTTATTGTTTTCTTTTCTTTTTTAGGATTTTTACTTGTTAATTTTTTATTATTTTTATCAATTATAATTGGTATATTGTATTTAAAACAATCAAGAAGTGAGCGAGGAACGTACCTCCACCTCGTGGAGCAGCTTTTGTTGTCTCTCTTCCAACGATAGCTTCTCTATTTCCAGAAAATAAATGAATCAATTAAAAGAAAGAGGTAAAAATTTGACCTAATTAAAAGAAACAGAACAAGTTCGAGTCACTAAGAGAGCAAAGTGGGTAGTTGATGTGAGGGGTAAAAAAAAAAAGAAGAAGAAACGGAAAGCTAATATACTCATCGCCTTCCTTCTTCTCGCGTCATCCGGCTCCTGCGCCATTCTATATTTCTGCAGAGAATAATATAATTTGAGTAATATTAGAATATTGGATTAATTAGTATTACAACTTTACTAAGAATGAAGATTAATTAAAGATGATTACAAGATACCTGCAAGTGACTTTTAATGTGATAGAGAGTTATAGCCGTCACTTGCATTTTTCTCCTAATCGCCCTTGGCTTAGCCTCTGCAAACAGATTGAAATGTATAAGAAGAATATATATTGCTTATAAGAATCAGAATAACAACAGTTTAAAGGATTATTTGTGCTTTGGTATAATAAAAATGTCATTAAAAAAATAAGAGTTTATCACTAACAGTGTACCACATCATTTGTTTACATTGCAAGTTGCTATTCATATAAAGTAAATAGAATTAGTAACCTAAAACATATACAAGGCAAGTGATAATAAAATTACATCTGTAATTTACAATTTTCATTACGTTATATTATATATTTAAATTTTTGCATAAATCTAAACGGATCGGATCTACTAAGAGCAAATAAATGATTGTAAAAAAGCGAAAAAAAAAAAATGAATAGAACAGAATGTCACTTGGGAGTTTCAAATGGAATTCAATAACACCCCCTCTTGACCTCTCCTCTCCCAAAAAAAAAAAAGGAAGAAGATTGCTAGCTTCTTAAACAGAAAAAAGGAAAAAATATAAAAGATTTCATATAAGGAGCCGTCTTTCGGCCAAGTATTAATTAAGAAGAGATGGAGTATTTGAGAAAGATGGATTTGCATACTAGGTAGTTATTACTATGGATACGCAAATTAACATATCATAAATGATTGTGATGAGATGGATAAGATCTCTCTACCTTTAACTAGAGTTCTCATGTTCGAGTCCTGAAAATAAAAAAAATTCTGATAGAGAGTACTTTCCCTTTAACAGGCCTTACGCGACGCGGATTCAAATTAATGAGAGTTTCAATACAAACAAATACCGGACACCGAATAACAAAAAGTTACTAACCCCATGCTCCACCAAGTTCAGCAACAGCATTGACAAATCTTTCATGCAACTCTTCAGTCCATTTCATGCGAGGTTTGACCAATCTAGGCTGGTCAACTTCTTGTTCAACTTGAGGCACATTAACATCAAAGAAACGAAGATTGTTATTCATCACATTCATTTCTCCAAGAAATCTCAGAGGTTGGTGGTTTTGGTTAGCCAAGGTTGGTAAATTGTTCAATGGTAAAGGATTCAGTTGTTCCTGAAACTGACGGTCCAGAATTGGGATTCTTCTGTATTGACGAGAGTTGTCATTCATGGCAAAAGGCACAAGGGGAAACATTGTCACAGAGTTCAGAGAAAGAGAGGTAACAAATATAGTACTATTGAAATCTGTGAATGGGATGTAGAGAGAAACCTTATGACATCCTTTTATAGTTGTATTCTCACCAAGGAGAGGACCACCTTTTGAATTCTCATAATCTTAAAATAATAATAATAATAATAATAATAATAATAATAATAATAATAATAATAATAATAATAATAATTATTATTATTATTATTATTATTATTATTATTATTATTATTATTATTATTATTATTATTATTATTATTATTATTATTATTATTGCGGTGAGTAAGAGATTATAACAAGGACAAAAAACCAGTTGCATGGCTCTTGATTTACAAAAGTAACGGATGAAAGGCCTTTTCAATTTTACACTTATATGAGGTTCTGAGGTCCTTTAAAAATATTATGCATTGAGAAAGCTTTAAAAGAATTTATTTATTTATTGCGTAAAATGTATGATAGTTTTGATTTTGTTATTTTGTGATTTATTTATAAAATTTTTAAAGTAAAAAATTTCATATTAAAGAATCTAATGAATCAAATCTTCGGTCTTCAACTTTGGCTAAATATTAAACACGCTTAACTGCTAACCAAAATTTGCGTAAGTGTGTTTTAGTAAGTGAAGGGTCAAGAAGAAAATAAAACAAAAAGATCATAGTCAATGACACGTCAGAAGTGCAAGTAAATCAATCATATCAGACATTATTCAGTAATGTATTAAACGATGCATTACTAAACGATGCCGTTTATATTTATTTACATATGTGCTTCTACTATATACATAAGTTCTTACCATCGCTGCGGGATTCGAACAATATATTGAAAATTATGCATACATGATTTAAGAAATACTTACTATTTTCTTTTCTACACCTTTTTCAACATTTTTCTACACCTAGATTCGAGAATGGTTGGAAAACTTAAATAAATAATTCACTTGTGCTTGCTCTTCTACATGATCAATAAATATCAGAATTATAATAGTACTTTTTGCTCCTTACAACTTAATTTTAAAACTTATTACAAACATACGTTTTACCCTTCTTCCTTTTTCCCGCTACCACTTTTTTCAAAATTATAAACATCTTTCATGCGCCAAAAATGCCTAACATTTCTGACCCACAAAAAAAAATTGCCCAACATTTTTCTACGTTGGGTTAGGAAAGTTCTATTATTACTAGTAATAAATACAAGCATATTTAATGAGAGGGAACTTGGCTTTTTTGAGAAATCAATAGAATTGGCTAGGAGGACGAAAACTGAGCATTTTGATTTGTGGATAAATCTTCATAGAGGGTGTTGTGCAGTAAAAACTTACTCACCCTCATTTGTTAGACTAACTCAATGAATACATGATATACATCTTCATTTATCAGTAAACTATGGTTCATTAATACACATTCTCGCCTTAATTTATGACTTATCATGGTAAACTAGTATATATTAGATGATCTAAACAACAACTATGAATGAGTTTTTACTAGCAAACATATATTTTCAAGATAGTTTGGGAAATTTGCTTCTTCTTTTCCCCCCTCTATCCTCCCACTTTTTAGTTCAACTTGCGATCATTCAAACTACGTTTCGGCTTCGTGCACAAGTAAGTTGACAACATGGTTCAAATAATTTTTAACTTACTTAACATCAATAAATAAATAAATACCAAACAAGTTCACTTACAATTTATATAATTCGGGAAGTTATGCTTTGAATTGATGCTACAAAGTTAATAGTCCAGACTCAAGCAATAATATAAGGACTACCACCTAAGATCTTTAAAAATAGAAAGAAAAAAAAATACTGCATGGTAGGGAATGAACAGGAAACTAGGAAATATATAAATCTTATCATATACTTAAAAGGGAAATATGATAGGAAGGAAGTAACACTGTAACATCAAATTAATATGTTCGCAAATACTGATTAATTGATAAGAACAACCATGGGAGGTAAATAGTTCTTATTGCTAAGTGCTAACAGAGTAAAATAATTGATCCAAGAAGCGCATAATTTCCATGAAGCAGTCTTTAGAAAAAGAATGAAACCTAATTAATATAATGTCTTTAACATTTTTCTCAATATACACTTCCTCCAATATAAAAGAATATGAGTGTTAATTGCATCTACTTTTCCTTGTAATTCGGACAATAGTTTTTTTTCTGAATTTTGGAAAGTATTCAAAAATTACATAAAAATAATACTACGCTTTGTATATGGTAAAACATTTTAGTAAATTAAACATTTCTACAAAAAACACTACTGTATTTAATTCTCCAAATAATATAAGCTTTTTATGATATCCTTTTTATAGTTGTGTTCCCAACAAGGAGATGACTATTTACCCGCAAAACGGTACAGTTGAATTTATACGTGATTTATAGACAAGCGAATTGATTTAATCAAAATAATAAATAAATTAAATAGAAATGCAAAACTTAACGTTGAAATCGAGATAAGACAGTGAACAACCTTATTCCGGGAGAGAAGCTTCCAAATGCAGTAATAGCAATATTAATAAGCAAGGAATGCAATATTATTGAGCCTTTGAACAATATATATCATAAGTTTATCAGAAAATTAGTGTCCTCTAATGACTGCTAAACTCGCTATTTATAGTTGCAACTAGGGATCAAGGTCCTAGGATCAAGCCCCTCTTAAATGACAATTATGGGGGCCATTGAAGGATGTGTAACGACAAGCTATGAATGTCATGCTCTCTATAACGAACTATGTATTTAATACTGCAGAATATTCTCCATTGAATGCTACCAGGTGGCAGGTATTTATTTGTCTTTATGAGAAATATTTTCTTCGGGGACAACCGAGAGTGCTGCTCCCGGACTTGATTTTCACCTGTCTCATTTTTCATCTGTCTTCGGTTCCACGTATCACTCTATTATGCGAGTATTTAATATGAACATATTTTTCTCTATAAAGATAGGCCCCCTGCTTTTCGGTGGCACATTCTTGTGTCACCGGGAAGTTGGTGTAGATACCTTTTGTAATGATCCGACTTGTCATTTTAAAAATTTATGTTCCATTCAGTGGCTTAAGGTCTCGAGCAACTTTAAAATGTGTATTATGACTTGCGAGGGTGGTAAAATTTAGTTTTCGGATGATTCAGGATTTAGTTGATAGAATAATTTTTTTTTTGGAAGTTTAAGTTGAAATAATTGACCGGATAGTGAATTATGTGTAAACGACCCCGAAAAAGAGTTTTCGTGATTCCAATAGATCCGTATGGTGATTTTGGACATAGGAGCGTGTCCGGAATTTTTTTTGGAAGTCCGTAATGAAATTTTGCTTGAAATGGCGAAAGTTGAATTTTTGAGAAGTTTGACCGGGGAGTTGACTTTTTGATATTGGAGTCGGAATCCATTATGAAAATTTTCATAGATCCGTTATGATATTTATGACTTGTGTGCAATATTTGAGGTCAATCGGAATTAATTTGATAGGTTTCGGCATCAAATGTAGAAGTTGGAAATTCTTAAGTTCCTTAAGCTTGAATTGGGATATGATTCGTGGTTTTAGCATTGTTTTATATGATTTGAGGTTTCAACTAAGTTCATATGATATTTTAGGACTTGTTGGTGTATTGGGTTGAGAATCCGAGGGACTCGGGTGAGTTTCAGAGTGGTTTCAGATCATTTTTAACTGCTGGCTTTTTTGACAGCAATGTGCGAAATTTCTGATGCGTAGAGCTAACTTTGAAAGCATATATCTCTAAATCTATAAGAAATTTGGAAACTATTAAAACATAAAAGTTGTAGTACTTTGATTCTAGTTTCCAGAATGATAAACTATTAATCATTCAGATATTTGTACAAAAAGTTATGATCGACTGACTGAAACTGGTACTGCAAATTTTGGCTACAGCAGTGTGCATCGCCAGAAATTTTTGCTGCACAGGACTGACTTTGGGAGCTTATATCTCACAATCTATAAGGAGTTGGGCAATGAGAAAAATATAAAAATTGTAGCCCTTTGTATTAGTTTGCAGAAATTTAAACCGTTTGGCAGTTGGAGTTGAGTACAAGAAGTTATGGTTGATACACTACAGGCTGTCGGGGAAGAGTTTTGGAAGAGTTTGATATTTTCAGCATAAGCATGTAATGATTTAAAGGTCCATTTTTAATTCTAGAGATCAAAATTTGATTTTGAGACTTCCGGATTTTTGATTATGAATTATAAGAGTGATCTGGAAAGTTTGGTCTAATTTCATCAAGTCGCGATTGAGTTTTTAGCGCGAAATATGAGTTAATTATTTAACGAACAAAATTTGTATCACATGGAGAAAATTAGCTCCGAATTGAGTTTCGATTGAACAACTAGGTTCGTATTATTATTTGTGACTCATAGGAACAAGAATCATCGAATTTCGAGTTCGCGTGATAGAGTTAGAGTCTTTTTAGTGAAAACAATAACTGCTGGTGCAAGCAAGTTCTGGTGTGGACTTTTAGTAACGAAAATGGACTTTTAGTGACGGAAAATAAACTTTTAGTGACGGATGGGCATAAACTTAAGGACCAAATGGTCATTTTCTTCATTTCGTTTTAGGTTTTTTGGAGCACGTTTCTTGGGCGATTTTGAGGATTTCTTCACGACTTCGACTTGGATTTGAGCTGTCCGGAGGTCAATTCAAGTAAGAAGGTAATTTTGGAATATCGGTCTAACTTCAAAAAAGTAAGTATCTTGCCTAACCTTGAGTGGGGAAATTACCCCTTAGGCATCGAGTCTTATGTGCCATTTGTGAAATATAAAAAATAGTGTACGTGAGGTGACGAGTACGTACTTGAGCTTATATGTGCAAATTCTATTGGATTAAAGTTTTAGGCATTATTGTATAGTAAATTGGATAATTATTGACATTTATTAAATTATCTATTTGCCATGCCTAAATCCTTGTTTGTTGAATTTGTTTTTATATGACAATTTGATGTAATGGTTACTTAAATATTTATGTAAATTCCGTGAGTTTGTTGATTTGATATTTCCTGGAAATAATTATATTATGGATTTTCCATCTGTAAATAATTAATGAACGAAGCTTAAACTGAGGCGTTAATATAATTATCAAGAATTTGGATTAATGAAGGCGTTGCCCTGTACTGAGTATTTTCTATCTCTGTTGATTATTTTTGAGGTTTTAAATACGTTGTGTGGAGCTTTGGGCTATTTTTGAGAAATTTATTAATTTTACTATATCATTGGAATTGGTTGTGGTTGTTGGGCAAATTGTGATAGGAATTGATTGTTTTGTGTTGTCGTGATAATATTCCGTGTAAATTGTTGTGTGATTTGAGTTATTATTATGAGGATATAAGGGTGGCATTTCACTGTTGATATTATGTAGGTATAAGGGTGGCATTTTAATGTGGTTGTGTGTGTTGGGATATTGTCTGGGGCAGAGTGATAAGGGTGGTTATTATACAGAGCGATAAGGGTGGCTATATGAGCGATAAGGGTGGCTATTGATATTGTCAGGACGGAGGGATAAGGGAGGCTATTATAGGAGTGATAAGGGTGGTGGCTATAGGAGAGATAAGGGTGACTATTGTCAGGGATGATATGTGATGATGTGGAGTTATTGCGTTGGTAATTTTTACGTGATGTTGTGATTTTCCTTATATTTATCTTTATATCTTGTGCAATTTATCTTGTTGTTTCAGTAAACTTGATAATAGTCTGATCTATGTTAAAATTGGGAGCATGTAGCTATTGCCAGATGGATTATGAAATGAAATGTGGGCACGAGGTGCCGTGAGTAAATAATGATGATATTGGCACGTGAATTGTCCGTGCAATTGTGATATGAAATGTGGGCACGAGTTGCCGTGGTTAAATGATGATGATATTGACACGTGATTTGTCCGTGCGGTTGTGATAGAGAAATTGGCACGAGGTGCCATGGAAATATGAAAGTAGGCTGAGACCCGTATTTTATGATTTTGGAATGAGGTGTCATATGGTGACTTTTATTCAAAAGATATTTATTTGAAGGAATTATATTTGAAAGAGATTTATTTAAAAAAATTATATTTGAAAGATATTTATTTGAAGGAATTATATTTGAAAGAGATTTATTTGAAAGAATTATATTTGAAAGATTATATTTGAAAGATATTTATTTGAAGGGAGTATATCTGAAATATATTTATTGGAAAGCATTATATCATGAAGATTATTATTTGAGAAGCATATATGCAATAGATTTATATTTGAAGGACTTGATTAATTGAGTGTACTTGTACTTATTATTTATTGAGCAATATTAATGGTGTTCTTGTTGCCCTGCTGTGTATATCGCTAGTTGATTAGTGTTGCCATTATTGTTATTTGCTTTCTTATTATTTTTGTATACTATATTGTACATATTATTAGACTAGTGAGTGTCTTGATTGTACCTCGTCACTACTCCACTGAGTTTAGTCTTTACTCAGTACCGATTGTGGTGTACTTATACTATACTTCTGCACATTTTCGTGCAGAGCCAGGTATTGGAGCTATCGGACTCGTATAGAGTTAGAGTGCGATCGCAAGGATTCAAGGTAGAACTGCTTGGTCGTCGCAGTCCCTTGGAGTCTTTCCATTTTTATTGTAATGTTAATTATTAATCAAACAATGTTGAGTATTCGATCCTTGAGATCATTTCATGTATTCAGTTAGAATTCGTGACTTAGTATCACCAGTGTTGGGAGATTGTTTGTAATTATTTCCCCTGTTGGTTTTGACACTTGTATTAAATTATATGTAAAACAAAAATGGCTTGAATTGTTATTATAGTCGGCTTACCTAGTCTTAGAGACTAAGTGCCATCACGACGCCTGTGGTGGGATTTTGGGTCGTGACAAGTTGGTATCAGAGCTCTAGATTAATAGGTTCTACGAGTTACGAACGAGTCTAGTAGAGCCTTGCGGATCGCCGTCTGTACTTATCTTCGAGAGGCTACAAAACTGTTAGGAAATTTCCACTTCCTTCATTCCTGTCATGGGGAATTTGTTGATTTTGGAATTTGAGCCTTTGTATCTCTATTCTCTCACAAATGGTGAGGACACGTGCTACCGAGTCAGCTGAGAAGACACCCGCACATGCTGCTAGGGCCGCGAGAGGCCGGGGCCGAGGTAGAGGCCGCGGAAGGGCACATGCCGCAACTAGAGCACCTATCAGAGCAGCAGTTGAGGAGCCGATAATAGCTCCAGTTGGCGGACAGGTACCATAAGCACCTGTTATTACCCCAGGACTTCAGGAGACTTTAGCACAGTTCTTGAATATGTTTGGTACATTAACTCAGGCGGGATTGATCTCTGTTGCACCAAATATATCACAGAATGGGGGAGTAACTCAGACTCCTATCACCCGTACTCTAGAGCAGCGAGTTCACATTGGTCAGGTTCCGGTACAACCTGTTATTCCGGTTCAGTCTGAGGTCAGGCCAGAGGCATCAGAAGAAGAACAAAAGAGACTTGAGATGTTTAAGAGGTATAATCCACCTACTTTCAGTGGCGCAGCTACAGCGGATGCCCAGGGAATTCTAGAAAAATGTCACCATATTCTCCGCACCATGGGTATTGTGGAAGTGAGCGGAGTTGCCTTTACCACATTTCAGCTATCAGGAGCAGTGTATCAGTGGTGGCAAGTCTATAAAGAAGGTAGACCAGCTGATGCAATACCACCTACTTGGGCTCAGTTTTCAGAGATATTTTTAAAAGAGTTTGTTCCCCAGACTCTTCGAGATACGTGGTGCACAGAGTTTGAACGGCTGCGTCAGGGCACTATGATAGTGTCAGAATATGCTATCAGGTTCAATGAGTTAGCTCGTCATGCACCTATCTTGGTTCCTAAAGTTAGAGAGCGAGTCCACAGATTCATAGAGGGGCTCGATTATGATCTTAAAATATGCATGGTGTCACGACCCAATTTTTCCTTCGTTGGGTATCGTGATGGCACCTAGTCTTAGGGACTAGGTAAGCCTAACATTTATTAAATAACAATAATAATTAAATAATATCTAAAAATCTTTGAAATGGAAACCTCCAAAATAAATTTAAAATTTTCAAAATCGGTAGTACAAGCCATAAGCTCTACAGAGTGTTTGCTAGAAAACTACTAAATACAACTGTCCAAAATTAAGAATAAACAGTGCCAAACGAAAACTTGAAGGTGACTTCTGAAGCCTGCGAACGCAGCAGTAAGTTTACCTTGAGTCTCCACAGCAACGACCCACACAACAGCTAACAAACAAATACTTGGATCTGCACAAAAACAAATGTGCAGAAGTGTAGAATGAGCACACCACAACGGTGCCCAGTAAGTATCAAGACTAACCTAGGTGGAGTAGTGACGAGGAACAGTCAAGACACCCACTGGTAAAATAAATTGAACAAGTATAAGTATATGAACAAGAGAAATATGATATCTACATAAAGACTATGCAATATGGCTCGTAATACAGTAATGGCAATAAGAAAGGAAACAACAAGTATCAACGGAATACCATAAAAATGACTCAGAAAGTAAATGGAACACAACCTACATCCGGAATCACAAATACAGCAAGGACAAGTAATAACTCAGCAACTACAATCGCTTTTACATCAGGTTTTAGTCATCAAATTCCATGAGGTACTGAACCTCGGACAAATCACAACTCACGGGTCTCAATACCTGAACCCTAACACTTGGCATCTTGTGCCCTCATTAAACTTCATAACCGCACTGACGACTCACGTGCCAATAGAGCCATTCTCACATAGAAGGCAAGTAAATAAGGGTGAGCATCTATGCTCAATAATATCAAGAACACCTCTTATCTGATAAGAGTGCTTAACTACGTGTATGCTTGTGCAAGTGTCCTAACATAGTCCATACCAGGAAATAAGCATAAGGAAAAAAAGAACGGACAACACGTAAAATATTTTCTCACAAATTTCACAAGATAAAGCTCACACAGATAAGTGTACAACTACACAAATATCAACAACAAGAATGCCCCCAGGCCATCACAAATCAATCCATGACGCAACCCACCTTGTCTCGCCACGTGTGCAACAATAAAGTAGGCGCCCGTCTTGTCTCGCCACACATGCATAACAATGTTCCCACCTTGTCTCGCCACATGCGCAACCCACATATATATATATCCCACCTTGTCACGCCGCATGTGCAAATATCAATAGTAACAATAGCACGACAGAAACCTCGTACAACCCCATAACAACAACCGCACGACAGAAACCTCGTGCATCACAATAACCACTACCGCACTGCAGAAACTTCGTGCATCACCACAACAAGTACAACATCAACAATGGCAATAATACAAAGTACGGCAAGTAAATCAACTCAAGAACTTTAAATCACAAGAAACGGTAGAACCGATTCACAAGGAATAACCACAATAAAGAATGATAGGCATAAAAAGATCATCTCAACAAGGGAAAACTAATATGTAGCAACGATCCCACAATATACATTTCAACAAAGGGAAGCTAATACGAGTCAACTAATTCCAAATAAAACAAGTCGACTAAGATATAGGATATCTAAACTTCATTTAAGGTTGAGAAATTACGAAGGATATTCAACAATTCAATTAAGGATAAGCAGCATAAAGATAATCATAACCTCAACTAAGACTGAATAATTATAGGATGAGATAATAATTATTCCAAATAAAGATAAGCAGATATGAAAAGATAGCATGGCAATAGAAGAGGTAAAATCTTCAGTTAAGTCAAATAAGAGTGAATCTTGAAGCAATTAATTCTAATTAAAGCATGTAGAGGTGAAACTAGTAAATAGGAACTTAATCATATCAAGAACAACTTCATACTCGGTGAATATAAGGACCTAAGAATCCTAAAAAGCCAACTTTCCAAAAATAAGTCCGAGCACGCACTCGTTACCTCGCGTACATGGACTACAATCAACATAGAAGACTTAAATCCTAAGGAAAAAATCCCTCACACAAGGTTAGGCAAGATACTTACCTCGAACCAAGCTCAATCAATCAGTAACAAATACCTTGACCACGAATATCCAACTCCGAATGGCCCAAATCTAGCCAAAAACAATTACATATCATAAATACAACTATAATAGACTAATCTAATTAATGAAATCAAGACTTTAACAAAATTTCTAAAATCCACCCTAAAAAGTTGACCTGAGCCCACGTCCCGGAATCGAGTAAAAGTTATCAAATATGAACACCCATTCACTCACGAGTTCACTCGTACCAAAATTAACCAAATCCGATGTCTAAATCCCAATAAAAACTTAGAAATTCGGTTGAAGAACTCTTCCCCCATTTCCCAACTTTTCAACCCAAATCCGAAATTAAATGGAGAAAACAACTATAGATTAATGGAATACAACCAAAAACGGGTTAGGAATCATTACCCCAAAGCTTCCTCTGAAAATCCCTCGAAAAATTGCCAAATTCCGAGCTCTCATGTCCAAAAACGAAGAATGAAATCAAACCCTCGAATTTCTCTTTTCTGCCCAGGCGAGACCGCACCTGCGACATAAATAGCCACATCTGCACAACCGCTTTTGCGGCTAAAACTCCGCACTTGCGGAGTTTCATTAAACTCCCAAGTTTACACCTACGCACACCTATCCGCACCTGCGGACGCGCATCTGCGCTCATCCATCCGCTTTTGCGGAAACTTGGCCAACTCAGCTTCCTTCTCCATTCTGCTTCTGCGATCACCCTTTCGCAGATACGGCTCTGCTTCTGAGGATTTACGCATCGCACCTGCGACCGATGGCACTCATGACCAAAAGCACACCTTCGCACTTAACTTTGCATGTGCGAGTCCGCACCTGCGGTCTCCCTTCCGTATGTGCGAAACACCAGAACCAGAAAATCTTCAGCAATTGCGTAAGTCTAAGTGTTTTCCATCCGTTAAGCACCCGAATCTCACCCCCCCGGGACCTCAACCAAACGTACCTACCAATCCTAAATTTCCATACAAACTTAGTCAATCCCTCAAATCACATCAAACAACGCTAAAATCACGAATCACCCTCCAATTCAAACTTAAAGAACTTGAAACTTTAAATTTCTACAACCGATGCCAAAACCTATCAAATCACGTCCGAATGACCTCAAATTTTGTACACAAGTCATAATTGACATTATAGACATATTTCAACTTTCAAAATCAGAATCCGACCCCGATATCAAAATTTCCACTATCGGTCCAAATATCCAACAATTTGACTTTTGCCATTTCAAGCCTAAATAATCTAGGGACCTCAAATTTACAGTCTGGACACGCTTCTAAGTTCAAAATTAACCAATGGAGCTAACCGGACCAACGAAACTCTATTTCGGAGTTGTCTTCACACAGTTCTGACTATAGTCAAAATCTTAAGACTTCAGCTTCCGTTTTAGGGACTAAGTGTACCAAATCACTACGAATCATCCAGTAATTGAATTCAACCATGCACGCAAGTCAATACACATAATACGAAGCTGATCAGGGCCTTATGCCGCTGAACAAGACTTAAATTCTCAAAAGGACCGGCCGGGTCGTTACACAAAGCTCGAGAGTTGCAAACTAATACTCTATTTCATCAAGTAATGGTGATTGCGAGGAGGATCGAGGGTGTTCTAGGTGAGGAAAGTGAGTCTAAGGAGGCCAAAAGGTCTTGAAGCTCTTGGGGGGGGGGGGTTAGTGGATTTTACTCTTTAGCTATGACCCATTATGGCGGAGGCTCGAGCAGTTGGCCAGCTCAGTACGCACATCAGATTACTTGGGGTTCTCCAGTAAGTCCTTATAGTGCACCGTCAACACGAGATTCTTACAATGGTTATTCCAGTTATCCAGCACAGACTCAGTACGAGTAGCCACAATCTCAGAGGGGTTGTTATGAGTGTAGTGATACTAGGCATATCATGAGATATTATCCTAGATTTGGGAGGGGTGGATTTTATCATAACACTCAGGCTATGGGCCCCAATGCAGTTACTACCCCACGTACACAGCCAGTTAAGGTGGAGGACAAGCGGGTAGAGGGCTCCCTAGATGGGGAGGCCCATCCCGTTGATATAATTGCTATGGTGTGGCTAAGGACACTACACCAGATGGTGTCGTTACAAATATGATCCTAATTTGTTATAAAAGAATATTTTTCCTTAATTTGATCCCGTTATGAATATTGAGGCGAGTCCTCCTATTATGCTCCTCTTGGGTGAGCTTCGTAATTTTGTGACTCATTTATATGTTTATCTATGTTGGTAGATTTGATGATGTTAGCCATTGTCTATCGTTTTTATTTTGTACACTATTGAGGACTATAAGTCCAAAAGTGACTTTCTATTACTCTCTATAGTGGATTTGATGTGATTTCGGAATAATTGAGTTCCATTTTATGAATTACATGCCTTATTGGTATGGGGGTTCATTATGTGTTGTGAAAATTATTTACGAAATTGATTAAAAAGAAGAAAGAAAGGAAATGAAAAAATTTCAGTTGGCACAATGTGCAAAATACTTGTGATTCAGAGTTGAGTACGAGATCCTCACATTGTTATATGATGTGAAATATTTAAATTAGGCTACAAGCCGCGGTGGAAGTTATATAAGGACGAGGTCCTTGTTGTGAAAAGATTATGAGTTTAAATTCTCCCTTTGTAAAATTAAATTTGAACTATAGTACTAACGGGGAGTCATGCATGTAAGGCTTATTTGAAAATTCTTTTATATGTTTCTGTGCGTATTTAGCCATATTCGGGCTGTAAACATTGCGTTTTAGCCTATAAGGTGAGTGCCCAGGTGGTGTTAAATGTGACTCATTGATTCGGATAAATAATTATGAGGTCTTCATGCATCTCGTGTTGCTGTCAGTGTTGCGAAAATTTGAAATGAGATTTTAGTTAATATGAGATTAATTTAGGATGCTGGAATTAATTATAAACAACTATTATGTGGTTATGGGCATACGTTGATGTGTGCATAGGCATGAGTTGCTATAGCTGGTTGAAACTAATACCGTGCGTTGATGAGATAATAAGGCCTTTTGAAATTAACTCTATAGTGTAAGAAGTTGGCTTTAAAGATTATAATGAGGAAAAAAGAAATAATCTCAACTGAGATGGTGTTGTCGGACCCATGCTAAATTGTGGTAACGTAGAATCACCCGTGAGTATGTGTATAATAGTACACTCACAAATTTAATGTCCTCAGAATAATTCTTGGCACATTCGAGGACGAACGTATGTTTTAAGAGGGGGAGGATGTAACGATCGCACTTGTCGTTTTAAGAATTTACGTTCCGTTCGGTGGCTTAAGATCTCGAGCAGCTTTAAAATGTGTATTATGACTTGCGAGGGTGGTCAAGTTTGGTTTTCGGATGATTCAGGATTTAATTGAAAGAACAATTCTTGTTTTGGAAGCTTAAGTTAAAATAATTGACCGGATGGTGAATTATGTGTAAACGACCCCGAAATAGAGTTTTGATGATTCCAATAGTTCCGTATGGTAATTTTGGACTTAGGAGCGTGTCTAGAAAACTTTTGGAAGTCCGTAGTGAAATTTTGCTTGAAATGGCGAAAGTTGAATTTTTGGGAAGTTTGACCAGAGAGTTGACTTTTGATATCGGAGTCAGAATCCAGTTCTGAAAATTTTCATAGATCTCTTATGTCATTTATGACTTGTGCGCAAAATTTGAAGTCAATCGAAATTGATTTGATAGGTTTCGACATCGAATGTAGAAGTTGGAAATTCTTAAGTTCCTTAAGCTTGAATTGGGGTATGATTCGTGGTTTTAATATTGTTTTATTTGATTTGAGGTTTCAACTAAGTTCGTATGATATTTTAGGACTTGTTAGTATATTGGGATGAGGTCTCGAGGGCCTCATGTGAGTTTCAGAGTGGTTTCAGATCATTTTTAACTACTGGTTGTTTTTGACAGCAATGTGTGAAATTTCTAATGCGTAGAGTTAAATTTAGAAGCTTATATCTCGAAATCTATAAGGAATCTGGAAATTATCAAAACATGAAAGTTGTAGTACTTTGATTCTAGTTTCCAAAATGATAAACTATTTTATCATTCAGACATTTGTACAAAAAGTTATGATCGACTGACTGAAGCTGGTACTGCAGATTTTGGCTACAATATTGTGCATTGCTAGAAATTTCTACTGCACAAGGCTGACTTTGGGAGCTTATATCTTGCAATCTATAAGGAGTTGGGCGATGAGCAAAACATGAAAATTGTATCCCTTTGTATTAGTTTGCAGAGATTTAAATTGTTTGTCAGTTGGAGTTGAGTACAAGAAGTATGGTTGATACATTACAGGCTGTCGGGGAAGAGTTTTGGAAGAGTTTGATATTTTCAGCATAAACATGTAATGATTTAAAGGTCCATTTTTAGTTCTAGAGATCAAAATTCGATGGGTTTTTGATTATGAATTATAGGAGTGATCTGGAAAGTTTGGTCTAATTTCATCAAGTCACGATTGAGTTTTTAGCGCGAAACATGAGATAATTGTTTAACGAGCGAAATTGGTATCACATTGAGCAAAAGAGCTCCGAATTGAGATTCGATTAAACTACTAGGTTTGTATTATTATTTGTGACTCATAGGAATAAGAATCGTCGAATTCCGAGTTCGTGTGATGGTGTTAGAGCCTTTTTAGTGAAAATAATAACTGCTGGTGCAAGCAAGTTCTGGTGTGGACTTTTAATGACGAAATATGGACTTTTAGTGACGGAAAATGGAATTTTAGTGACGGATGAGCTGAAACTTTAGGACCAAAAATGGTCATTTCCTTCATTTTGTTTTAGATTTTTGGAGTACGGTTCTTGGGCGATTTTGAGGATTTTTTCACGACTTCGACTTGGATTTGAACTGTCCGGACATTCAAGCAAGAAGGCAATTTTGGAATATTGGCCTAACTTCAAAAAAGTAAATATCTTGCCTAAACTTGAGTGGAAAAAATTACCCCTTAGACATCGAGTCTTATGTACCATTTGTGATATGTGAAAAGCCATGTACGCGAGGTGCGAGTACGTACTCGGGCTTATATGTGCAAATTTTATTGGGTTAAAGTCTTAGACATTATTGTGTAGTAAAATGGATAATTGTTGGCATTTATAAATCATCTATTTGCCATGCCTAAATCCTTGTTTGTTGAATTTATTTTTATATGACAATTTGATGTGATTGTTACTTGAATATTTATGTAAATTCCGTGAGTTTGTTGATTTGATATTTTTCTGGAAATAATTATATTGTGGATTTTTCATCTGCAAATAATTAATGAACGAAGCTTAAACTGAGGCGTTAATATAATTATCAAGAATTTGGATTAATGAAGGCGTTTGTCACAACCCGCACTTTGGGGTTGTGACTTCGGCCAAGAACTGGTGAGAAAAGGCTCTTCTGATTTTCTGACGTAGACTTGTCTACCTAGGTAACTTGGGCTTTTTAATTTTAAGCATATATAAGGGGGGGCATAGGTGTTGAAAGCTCAACCTGCCTCTCCCATACGTGCTGTCACCAAGCCGTATCTAATGATCAACCTTGAGGGGAACCTCAAGGGCCTGCCTGGATGACTTAGAGAAGTGTCCTAGGTATCCATACAAGTTAGGGAAATCTATGGACAGCGCGACGTATTTGGGCTAGCGTTGGGAACCAAACAGGCGCTGGAGGCTCGACGTGTGGGATGGTTTGCCCCGCGGGCTGCCGAAATGTTGGACAGAGACCTCTATGCCGATTGGATACTTGATGCACCTATCTTAGAGGCATCATGTGTTGACTTGTAAGCATGGCTTGGGTTCAGCCATGCGAGCAAGGGTCCGTTGGCCTAAACGTGCAGTTGTGGGAGACACTAAACTAGATGGGATGGAAGTGTGTCGCGAGGGCTATATATGGGCATGGCACGAAAGACGCGCATGATAATGGCCAAGGACTAAATGTTGCCTTACTCGGGCGAAGCACTAGCCGATTGCGGATGCACTAGGTGAATGTCAAGCTTGCGAATTGGGTTGTGCACGCGAGAGCGATGCTCAGTCTTAGGCGAGGGACAAGACATGTCCTAAGCCAACCCCCAGGGCATGCATGGATTATGATCCTAAGACGGGAAGCACCACGACATGTCGAGGCCAGGAGCCTAGACATCTTACGTGCGGCACAAGTTGGAGCATGCCTTCCAGGCGGCTTTACCACAGGCACATGATCGTGCTTGAAAACCTGGGAAAAGAGAAAGGCTAGTCTGCAGCAAGGGGAACTGCAGGTGTCGCACGGGCAATTTGGTGCCACTGGTGAGCGTAAGGAAACGAGCCTATGACATGTGGTGTCAGAGCTGATTAAGGCCATACTATGCCATGACACAATGTCAAGGCAAGAATAGAGATGGCGAGTGCATTTTGGATGTCAGTGCGGAGATCATTTCAAAGCAGAGATTGATGTTCATATGCCATCAGAGATCGAGAACCAGATACTGTTGGTCGAAGAAAGTCTAGGGTGCTACTGAATGTGGTAATATGCCGATGAGTCGGATGGTCAAGAGAAGGCCATGCTTGCCAGGTCGTGCAACTATATTGCAAAAGAGTGGGAGCCATGGACTATAAACTATGGGCATGATCATAGCAGAGATCTTGCCAAAGATGCATTGGACGCATCAGTTGAGCGTCTTTCCTATGGGATAGACTTTTGGACTGCCTGAGGGCATTGCTAAGGTGAGGAGACGAATTTGAGGGAATAGCGAAGCTTCAGAATTGGGCGAATTTCCAAGTTGGAAGATGTCATCATTCTGGAAAGGGGTATGCCGAATGATCGGGTACCGTTGAGAGTCCAAGTGCGAGGCACAACCGGATTAGGAAGCCATGCTAGCAGGACCAAGAGAGTGCCTGTCTATAGGGCGAGTATTAACCTACTACCGGAAACATTGGGTACTTGATGAGGAAGTGACATTTGGAAAACAAAGAGCTTTGTTCGGGAATGCGGTGATGCTATGACTTTGAGAATGTAGTACTCACCAAGAGTCGTCCCAAGAGCTGGCTGAATGCCAAGTAGGACGACAATGCTAAGAAGTATCCTCCACATTGAGTGTGGGAGGATCCCGCCTATACAAGAGGCATTAAGGCGAAGTTGTGAGTCTGGAAGCAAACACATCTTCAAAGGTACTGAGGGTAAGGAAAAGCTACGGGAGCTATGCCAGAGGGTGTGATAAGGCTAAGTGAGTGATGGAGCTACGAGAGCTGCGCCAGAAAGCATGCTGATGTGCTTACCATTGAAGGAAAAGCTTCAGACGGACATGAAGGTCGTGCGTGTCATGGTGTAGTTGACTAGTGTGGGTCAGCTACAAAGTTAGACACTAGAGGGTGCAAGTGCGGAGGCACTTTCCAAGTGAACACCGAAAGAAGGTGAAGTGCAGAGGCACGCTTGGAAGATACTTGGGGGAGAAGTGCAAGGGGAATGACTCCATGTTGAGCAGGACTTCAAGGAAGTCCAACCCACATGACCAAGGGAGCCGCAAAGTACATACCTGAGGGGGCAGACTCCGAGATGTCATAGGCCATGATGTGTCATCGGGGACGATGACAGAATGAGTGTGGGAGGATGTCACAACCCGCACTTTGGGGTTGTTACTTCGGCCAAGAACTGGTGAGAAAAGGCTCTTCTGATTGTCTGACATAGACTTGTCTACTCAGGTAACTTGTAAGGGGGGTATAAGTATTGAAAGCTCAACCTGCCTCCCCCATACATGCTGCCACCAAGTCGTATCTAATGAGCGACCTTGAGGGGAACCTCAAGGGCCTGCCTGGATGAATCAGAGGAGTGTCCTAGGTATCCATACGAGTTAGGGAACTCTATGGATGGCGCAATGCCTTCGGGCTAGCGTTGGGTACCAAACGGGCGTTGGAGGCTCGACGTATGGGACGGTTTGCCCCGCGGGCTTCCAAAATGTTGGACAGAGGCCTCCGTGCCAATTGGATACTTGATGCACCTATCTTAGGGGCATCATGTGTCGACTTGTAAGCATGGATTGGGTTCAGCCATGCAAGCAAGGGTCTGTTGGCCTAAATGTGAAGTTGTGGGCGACACTGCACTAGACGGGATGGAAGTGTGTCGCGAGGGCTATGTATAGGCATGGAACGAAAGACGCGCATGACAATGGCCAAGGACTAAAGGTTGACTTACTCGGGCAAAGCACAAGCCGGTTGCAGATGTACTAGGCGAGTGTCAAGCTTGAGGATTAGGTTGTGCATGCGAGATCGATGCTCAGTCTTAGGTGAGGGACAAGACATGTCCTAAGCCAACCCCCAGGGCGCGCATGGATTATGATCCTAAGACGAGAAACGCCACGATATGTTGAGGCCAGGAGCCTAGACATCTTACAGGCGGCACAAGTTGGAGCATGCCTTCCAGGAAGGCTTCACCACAGGCATAGGATCGTGCTTGAAAATCTGGGAAAGGAGAAAGGCTAGTCTGCAGCGAGGGGAACGGCAGGCGCCACACGGGAAATTTGGTGACGCTGGCGAGCGTAAGGAAACGGGCCGTGACACGTTGCCCTGTAACGACCCGACCAGTTATTTTAAAAGTTATAGCCCCATTCCCTAATTTACTACTCATTCTATATTTTATAACTGATATATGACTTTCCTTAGTAATTGGTTTAGGTCCGGTGAGATTTTAGAATGAATTGGAACACTTAGTTCCAAAGTTTAAAACTTAAGTTGAAAAGGTTGGCTGGATGTCGACCTATATATAAATGTCCCCAGAATAGAATTTTGATGATTCCAACAACTCCTTATGGTGATTTTGGACTTAGGAGCGTGATCGGAATTTTATTTGAAAGTCTGTAGTTAAGTTAGGCTTGAAATGGCTAAAGTAGGAATTCAAGTTTGAAAGTTTGACCAGGGAGTTGCATTTTTTGATATCAGGGTCGGAATCCAGTTCTGAAAATTTTCATAGCTCCGTTATGTCATTTATGACCTGTGTGCAAAATTTGAGGCCAATCGGACTTGATTTGATAGGTTTCGGCATCGAATATGAAAGTTGGAAATTCTTAAGTTTCATTAAGCTTAAATTGGGGTATGATTCGTGGTTTTAGCGTTGTTTGATGTGATTTGAGGTTTCGACTAAGTTCGTATGATGTTTTAGGACTTGTTGGTATGTTTGATTGAGGTCCGGATGGTTAACGGATCAAATTTGGACTTAGAACAATTTAAACTTGCTGCTGCCTGCTGATGCAATCGCACCTGCGGAATTTGGCTCGCAGGTGCGAGGTCGCAGAAACGAGCGTGAGGCGCAGAAACGGAAAAGGAAGAGTGGAGCAGTGGCCGCAGGTGTGAAGGAAACTTGAGATAAGTCCCTTGTGATCATTTCTACTCCATAATATTGAATTATCATCGAATAATCCGACTAGATTACATGTTTTTGAGGTGTAAATCGGGGATTTGAACTTAGGGATTTGAAAATAAGATTTGAAGATTTGGAGGTCGAGTTGAGGTCGGATTTTAGTCATTTTAGTATGGTTAGACTCATGGTTGAATGGGCGTTCATATTTCATAATTTTTGCCGGATTCCGAGACGTGGGCCCTACGGGCGATTTTAGAGTTTATTTCGGATTTTTATTGAAAAATGTAGTATTATCTTATGGAATTGATTCTATAATTTATGTTGACTGTATCGAATTAATTATGACTAGATTCGAGTCGATCGGAGTTGAAAAATTGAGGAAAAGGCATACTACTTGATTAAATTGGAGCAAGTCGAGGTAAGTGACTTGTCTAACCTTGTGTGGGGGAAATTTCCCCTAGGATTGGTATTGATGTGATAATTGTAATGTGATGAAAGCCGTGTACATGGGCTAAATGTAAACGATTATGTTTTTAAATTGTGTAGATCACTGTCGCATATTAATTAAATTATTAAATCTTGTGATATTCTCCATCATTAATCTGATTTATATATTTTAAATTTGCTTGACTTTCTCCTGCTAATTATTTTTACCTGTTTAGCAGAAACTTGATTTCTTTTATTCTGTGTATTATTTGAAGGTGGAATTTCTTTAATTTAAATATTATTAATATGAAGTATTTGATATTTTAAATTTTGAACTGAGGCAATGTATAATTTTTTTTTAAAATATTATTTTTGCTGAGTTATTTATTCCCGAATATTTTGTGAGATCTTATACTCATTGTGATTGAGCTGTGAGCTCTCTATTGTGGAAAGTATTGTTGATGTTGTTTATTTTGGCAAATTGAATTATTTGGGTACTTGAGGTGCAAATTGTGATATAGATACGCATGCGGTGGTATAAGTCTGGGTGTTGAAACACATGCGGTGAGATAAGGGTGGCTTGATATGCGTGGCTAGTAGGGGAACTACTAGAAGTTACGCGGTGTGATAAGGGTGACTAAAACGCAGGATGCTATTTCGGGAAAAGTATTTTTCTTTAAAATTAAATGTGAAGGCTCCCGCGGTGATATAAGGAAATGAGATATTGTGAATTTATTTATGATTTGGGACTACGAAGCGGTACCTCGGGAGTGCCCTTGTTGATATTGATTAATGGCCGTAGTTGCCTTAGATTATTGTTTTGATTTTTTTAAAGTTGAAAAGAATTCTGTTTTGTTTCTACGAGGTATTATTTGCCATTATTTTGCGTAGTTAATTGGTGACATACTACTTACTTGATTCATTTCCATTGTCATTTCATTTTTATTATATTGTTAAACATTTCACCTTGTCTTTTATTATTCCAGTAGGGCCTGACCTGACCTCGTCACTACTCTACCAAGGTTAGGCTTGGCACTTACTGGGTACCGCTGTGGTGTACTCATACTACGCTTCTGCACATCTTTTTGTACAGATCCATGTATATCCTACCAGTCCAGACATGAGTAAGCTACCTATGTACGAAGACTTTGAGGTATATCTGCCAGCGTCCGCAGACTCCAGAGTCCCCGTCTATCATTATTATGTTGCTTCCTTATTTTTCTTAGACCCTGATATATATAGATACATCGAGGATAAATTCTTAGAAGCTTGTGACTTATTTCTACCGGGTTTTGAGAGTTGTAATTATATGAATTGTAGATTTATTTATTTCATATTTTAAATTGTTATTCCGCATTGATAGGTTTACCTAGTCTTAGAGACTAGGTACCATCACGACATCCTACAGAGGGAATTTTGGGTCGTGACAAGTTGGTATTAGAGCTCTATGTTTTTAGGTGTTATGAGTCATAATCAGGTTTAGTAGAGTCTCGCGGATCGATACGGAGTCGTCTGTACTTATGTTCGGGAGGCTATGGAACTGTTATGAAATATTCACTTCTTTGATTCCTTATCATGCGCATTTTTTGACTTCAAAATTTTAAACCATTGTCTTTCTATTCTCTCACAGATGGTGAGGACACACACAACTGGATCCGATGATCAGACACTTGTTCCCCATGTTGGAGCCGCAAGAGTCCGGGGCAAGGGCAGAGGCTGTGCCAGATGCCGAGGAAGACCACGTGGTGAGGCCAGAGTACATGCACGAGCTGCTACAGTAGAGCCACCAGTAGCTCCAGTTGGAGAACAGGCACCTGAGACACCTGTTACTACTCCTGCACTTCAGGAGACTCTTGCCCAGTTTCTGAGCATGTTTGGCACTCTAGCTCAAGAAGGGTTAATTCCACTTGCTCCTGCCATATCTCAGGCATAGAGAGGAGCACAGACTCCCGCTGCCCATACCCCAGAGCCACAGGCCCAAGTTGACCATTACCTAGAGGTTATACCAGTGCAGCTAGTTGTCCCAGTTCGGCCTGAGGTTAGGACATCAGTTTCAGAGGGGGACCATCTCAGGCTCGAGAGGTATAAAAAGTACCACCCTCCCACTTTCAGCAGTTTAGATTCAGAGGATTCTTAGGGTTTTTTGGAGGAATGTCACCGTATCTTCCGTACTATGGGTATTTTGGATTCTAGTAGGGTTTCTTTCACGGCATTTCAGCTTAGAGGAGCAGCTTACCAGTGGTGGTGGGGATATGAGTTGGATAGTCCGCCTGAGGCAGCTTCACTTACTTGGACTCAATTTTCAGATATGTTCTTAAAGGAGTATGTTCCTCAGAGTCTTAGAGATGCATGGCGCGCAGAGTTTGAGCAGCTGCGCCAGGATTCTATGACCGTGTCGGAATATGCGGTCTGATTCAGTGATTTGGCTAGGCATGCACCAGCCTTAGGTACTACTGTTCGAGTACGGGTTCACAGATTTATTATGGGTCTCCACCCTAGTATCAGATTCAGTATGGCCCGAGAACTTGAGATGGACATCACATACCAATAGGTGGTGTCAATTACTAGGAGATTGGAATGTATGCAGACTCAGGAGAGAGAAGAGAGGGAAGCTAAGAGACCCCGAGATTCTGGCACATATAATAATTCTCGTGCCCCAGTTATAGTCCATCATGGTAGAGGCTATGTGAGTCGTCCTATTCATTCAGCACTTCCAGCTTCCAGTGGTATTCTGGCTACTCCTAGACTTCATGTTCCATATTATGCACCGCCAGTGTCTTCTGTACCTCCTGTACGGGGTGCCTTCAGCGGGAAGTCTAATCGATCAAGCCCGAGCCAGTCCCAGCAGCCACGTCCTCCGAGGGATTGTTTTGAGTATGGTGACACTCGTCATATCATGAGGGATTGCCCCAGACTTAGGAGGGGTGTACCTCCACAAGTTTCTCAGGCCCCACCTATTCCACAGGGCCCTCAGGCTTCTCAGGCCATGATTACTGCACCAATTGCCACTCCACCTACACAGCCAGCTGGAGGTGGAGGTCGGACAGGTAGAGGTCGCCCTAGATGGGGAGGCTAGGCCAAATATTATGTCCTTCCTACTAGGACAGAAGCCGTTGCATCCGATTATGTTATCACGAGTATTATTCCGGTCTGCCATAGAGATGCATCAGTCTTATTTGATCAAGGCTCTACTTATTCTTATGTGACATCTTATTTTGCCACGTATTTGGGCGTATCCCATGATTCCTTGAGTTCTTTTGTTTATGTATCTACACTCGTGGGGTGAAACTATTATTGTGGACCGTGTGTATCGGTCGTGTTTAATTGTTATCAGTGGTTTTGAGACCAGAGCTGATTAATTATTGCTTAGTATGGGGAATTTCGATATTATTTTAGGCATGGACTGGTTGTTGCCCTATCACACTATCCTTGATTATTACGCCAAAAGGGTGACGTTGGCTATGTCAGGTCTACCGCGGCTAGAGTGGAGAGGTACCTTGGATCATGTTCCTAGCAGGGTTGTTTCATTTCTTAAGGCTCAACGAATGGTTGAGAAGGGGTGTGATGCGTATATGGCCTATGTGAGAGATGTTAGTATTGATACTCCTACCGTGGAGTCAATTCCTATAGTAAGGGATTTTCCTGATGTATTTCCATAGGATATTCCGGGTATGCCACCCGATAGGGATATTGACTTTAACATTGATTTGTTACCGGGAACTCAACCCATTTCTATTCCACCATATCGTATGGCCCCAGCAGAGTTGAAAGAATTAAAAGAACAGTTACAGAAGTTTCTTGATAAGGGTTTCATTCGGCCTAGTGTATCGCTTTGGGGTGCTCCTGTCTTATTTGTGAAGAAGAAGGATGGTTCTATGCGGATGTGTTTTGATTACCGCCAGCTGAACATGGTTACAGTGAAGAACATGTATCCATTGCCACATATTGATGACCTATTTGATCAGCTTCAGGGTGCCAGGGTATTCTCTAAAATTGACTTGCGTTCAGGCTATCATCAGTTGAAGATTCGGGAACCAGATATCCCGAAGACTGCTTTCAGGACTCGGAATGGTTATTATGAGTTCCTTGTAATGTCATTTGGGTTAACCAACGCCCCAGCAGCATTTATGCACTTAATATATAATGTATTTCAGCCCTATCTTGATTCTTTCATCATTGTGTTTATTGACGACATTCTGGTGTATTCCCGGAGTCAGGAGGATCATGAGCAGCACCTGAGGACTGTGCTTCAGACTTTGAGAGAAAAGAAATTATATGCCAAATTTTCAAAGTGTGAATTCTGGCTTGATTCAGTGGGAGTTTTGGGCCATATAGTTTCATGCGAGGGGCTCGAGGTAGATCCGAAGAAGATTGAGGCAGTGTAGAGTTGGTCCAGACCGTCCTCAGCTACGGAGATACAGAGTTTCCTGGGTTTGGCAGGGTATTATCGCCGATTTGTAGATTATTTCTCTTCTATTGCTGCACTTATGACCAAATTGACCCAGAAGGGTGCTCCGTTTAGGTGGACCGAGGAATGTGAGGAGGGCTTAAAAAAGCTCAAGACAGCTTTGACTACAGCTCCAGTATTGGTATTACCTACAGGTTCAGGGTCTTATACTGTGTATTATGATGAGTCACGTATTGGTCTCGACGCAGTATTTATGCAAGACGGTAGGGTGATTGCCTATGCGTCCAGACAGTTAAAGGTACATGCGAAGAATTATCATGTCCATGACCTTGAGTTAGCAGCTATTGTTCATACCTTGAAGATTTGGCGGCATTATTTGTACGGTGTCCATTGTGAGGTCTACACCGATTACTAGAGTCTACAACATCTGTTTAAACAAAAGGATCTTAATTTGCGGCAGCGGAGATAGTTGAAGTTGCTTAAAGATTGTCGATTAAATCTGATCGTTCATTTGTACGCCTAAGATGAAAGGCATCTTTCTTTTAGTCTATATAAGGCTCCCTCTCCCCATTGTAAGAGGGATCAGAAAATCTTCCAAATTTTCTAAGACCTCTCCCCTCTGTACTATTCTAATATTTTCCGCTGCAATGTTTTTTACTTTCAATCAATAAAACTTGTAAGTTTTTAAGGGCTTTTCTTTTACTTGTTTAGATTTTTTATAATGCATCCCGTTCCTAATTTCATGATTTATCTGAATAGGTCTTGCCTTGGTAGGGATGACCTGTTCACTGAATCCTTCTGTGTAAGGAAGTTCAACTAAATGCTTTTTTCTTTCCCAAAAAGCGTTAGAAAAATCAGAACATATTTCTTTTTCAAAAATATTTTGAAGATTAGCTATTTTGGTAACTATCTGTTTCAACTATCATAGAGGCTTCTGGGTTAGGGATTCCTAAGCAAGGAAGGTTTTGTACAAGTTTCTTAACTTGGATGACTGACTGTGTCTGTTCTTGACTCCATGGGATAGGATTCTTTCTAAGTCTTTTGTAAAGAGGTTTACAGACCTGTCTAATGTTGGGGATAAAATCAGCAACATAATTGAGACTTCCTAAGAATCTCTGTAGTTGGGTTTTATCACTAATCTCATTAGGGAATTTGGACGAGAACTCTATGGCTCTGCAAATTAGTTTGTAAGATCCTTGGTAAAGGTCATGACCTAAGAATCTAATGGAGGTTTGGAAGAGTTTGATCTTCTGGGCACTAACTACCAAACCGTTTCTCTTAACAACTTTCAGGAAGGTGTTGAGATGTTTGAAAATGAGAATCTATATTATCAGAAAATATAAGGATGTTATCTATATAGACTATAGACATATAACTGTAATCATTAAAGATGGAGTTCATGATGTTCTGAAACTCAGATGGGGCATTCTTGAGCCCAAATGGCATCACATTCCATTCGTATTGACCGAAGGGAACATTAAATGCCGTTTTGTATCTGTCTTTCTCGGCTACTTGAATTTGCCAGAAACCAGATTTCATATCGAACTTACTGTAAACATTGGCTTTGTAAGTTCTTTTCAGAAGATCCCTCTTCCCATAACTCCAACTAAAACATCAGCCCCTCAAAGGCCAAGTGGAGACGGAACGGGATGCAGTATAAAAAATCTAAACAAGTAAAAGAAAAGCCCTTAAAAAACTTACAAGTTTTATTGATTAAAAGTAAAAAACATTGCAGCGGAAAATATTAGAATAGTACAGAGGGGAGAGGTCTTAGAAAATTTGGAAGATTTTCTGATCCCTCTTAGAATGGGGAGAGGGAGCCTTATATAGACTAAAAGAAAGATGCCTTTCATCTTAGGCGTACAAATGAACGATCAGATTTAATCGACAATACAAAGTGGTCGACAAACTAATAGTGGGCGGTCCACTCTTTTTAAAAGCAAACAGTAAAAAACTGTCTTCTTTTTCAAAAGGTGAATAGTAAAAGCAGATTCCTTTTTTGCTGATGGAGACTCTGTCGGTCTTTAATGATTGAGACTCTGTCGGTGCAGATTTCACTAGTCATAATTTGGATCCATGTACGCTAAGGCTATACCCTTTGGGTCGCACATATCACCATTGCTGTTTTCTCCTGTAGAAGCAGCATCTTCGATCAATTGCATGATTTGATCTTCTTCGTATTCTTCAATATTTTGTAAAGCTTGTTTCAGCTTTTCCTTGAGGGCTTCCTTGGAGGGCGAAGCTTTCTGGAAGCCTTGTTGGACAGGTTTCTGGACTTTGGGGACTTGTTGTTTAGGAGTCCACCCCTTGATTTTGATTTTCTTAGACAGATATTTGATTCTGTCAAATTCTGCTTTGATAAAATTCCAGCTGACGATAAATGATATCCTCTTCTGGACAAAGTACTTGCACATTTTTATGTGCTCTGGAAGAGTAGAAATGGCCTCCTTGGTCTGAAAATCATCAAACCTGTTGAGGAATTGTTGGAGGAGGATCTCTCTGTTTCCTTCGAATATGTTCCACCATTCGTAGAACCATCTAGGGATTATAGCTTTAGTAACTTCTAAGCTATACTGAACAAACCAAGTATGTCCTGGTCTAATATACATAAAATTGAACCATGCTGCCTTGTAATCATGCCAGCAATAAGTCTGGGGACGATGAGTCATGGTGAGTGCAACTGGTGTGTGCAGGTGATCGGCAAACCACTCGAACGGTGATAAAATTTTCTTAATAGTAAACCTAGAATAATTAATAAATCCTGGTCTATTTTGGCAGAAAGTATGTTCTACTTCGATAGAATCAGTATCAATAAGAATGGCTTCGTAAAACCTTCTCGTTTTATATGAACTTTCAGTGTCCACGTAATTAAAATCTGTATAGCAAGGTTTGATCAAGTCTTCTAACCTGAGACTTTCATACTCTTTGTCTAGAGCTAAAATTGGTAATACCTGAAGGGTAGTGTATTCGAACTTTTCTTCTTTCTGAAGATCTTTCTTGAATTGTCTTCTTGACTGAAGGGTTTACTGCCTCTGCAAAAGTCTCTGGGACTTTCATGGCATAGCTCTCTTTAGTCTGAACTGTAGAGCTGGATATCGATCCTTTCTCTAAAGGCTTTGGTTGGGTTTTGGTAAGTTTCTCTGAGGGAACTGGGATAGGTGCTGGTAATTTTGGGTACTCAGCTAGAGCTGTATACCTGTTTTGGAAAGAAAGTTGTGGCCTTTGAGGGGCTGATGTTTTAGTTGGAGTTATGGGAAGAGGGACAAATGGTCTAGCCATTTGCGGTTTGTTGTCCTCTTTGGAAGGAACTTTAGGTCTGGAGGGCCTCATTTTTTCCCTGTAAAAATTCTCTTGTTAGAAAATCAGGTAAAGAATTTTCTTCTCCTTTGATAAATTTGATTTTGAAATCAAAGCTAGACAGTAGAGCTTGCCATCTAGCAAATATCTGTTTTAAAACAAGATTTTTAACATCTTTTTGTAAAATCTCTTTAGCAGATTTACAATCTACTCTAACCAAAAATTCTTTGTTAATAAAATCGTCTTGAAATTTAGTGATACATAGAACTATAGACAAAACTTCTTTCTTAATAGTAGAATAGTTTTTCTGGGCGGAATTCCAGATTCCTGAAGTAAAACGAACTAACTGTTCAGAAGACTCAGTGGAAATCTTTTGTTTAAGGATACCTCCGTAACCAATATCTGAAGCATCTGTTTCAACTATCATAGAGGCTTCTGGGTTAGGGATTCCTAAGCAAGGAAGGTTTAGTTTTTAAAATCGTTTTGTATCTGTCATTCTCGGCTACTTGAATTTTCCAGAAATCAGATACAAAACGACATTTAATGTTCCCTTCGGTCAATACGAATGGAATGTGATGCCATTTGGGCTCAAGAATGCCCCATCTGAGTTTCAGAACATCATGAACTCCATCTTTAATGATTACAGTTATATGTCTATAGTCTATATAGATGACGTTCATGATGTTCTGAAACTCAGATGGGGCATTCTTGAGCCCAAATGGCATCACATTCCATTCGTATTGACCGAAGGGAACATTAAATGTCGTTTTGTATCTGTCTTTCTCGGCTACTTGAATTTGCCAGAAATCAGATTTCATATCGAACTTACTGTAAACATTGGCTTTGTAAGTTTTTTAAGGGCTTTTCTTTTACTTGTTTAGATTTTTTATACTGCATCCCGTTCCTTCTCCACTTGGTATCAAAGCGATTTTGTTAATAGCGAAATATTTGCTAATAACAATCTTGATAGGTATATGGTAACTTTGAGGTTTGATACTCGTAATTACCGTAAGGCCTTGAGCTTGGGACGATGAAGTCTTATCTTTGGTAAGACGAAGATTAACAGAGTCTTCATTCTTAGAATGACACTCACTTTGATGAGGACTGGGTTCTTCTTCATTTTCTGACTTATATTCATAAGTCTTAGCTCGTTTGAGAACCTGATCTGTTAAGATATCAACCTCAACTTTTCCAAGTCTAGATTTAATATCTTTGATTTCTTCCTTTAGTTCTGAGACTTCATGCCTCAGATCAGAAATCAATGGTTCAGCTGGTTTATCGAAGCGAGCCATGACTTGCTTCATGCTGAATGGTTCAACAACTGACCTAGTTTTAGGTCTGTCATTTTGATGAGTAAGAATAAGATTCTTGAGTTCAATCAAGTACTTATTTCTAGACTCATCGTCTGCGATGTGTTGGACAACATCAAACAGAGCTTTTTTGGAGCTATCCGAAAGTACTTTGATAGAAACCTGGGTTTTATCGCAAGTACAAAAAGCTCCAGAACAATGGCATTCACTGCCAGATTGGATTGAGTCAGAGTTATAGGCGATGTTGATATCATCTTCATCGCTATACTCTTCCGAAGAATAATCAGGAGAAGAATCTGAATTAGGTTCTTCTAAGATAAAGAAGAGTTCCTTTTTAGTATCTTCACTGATTTCTAGAAGATTGATCTTCTTCTTCTTTCTGTCGGATTTACACTGATTGGCTCTATGACCAGTTTTACCACAGTTCCAACAGACTTCTTTAGTATTTGAAGACTTTGAAGGTCTTCGGAATTTAGATTTCTTTCTAGGAGGATCATCAAAATTTCTCCTAGATTTATGGCAACGGGTCTTTTTGGAAGACCTGTAAGCCTTGTCCTTCTTGGAAGAATGAGTAGAAGGAGCGACTATGTTTGTGTAACCGAAGTCTTGACAGAAACTTCCTAATTCTTTCCTAGAAGAATGTTGCTCTTTTTTGAGCTGATTTTTAAGCTTAATGTCTGTGCAGAGTTCGAGGCCTACAATGTTGATGATGCTAATAATGTCACCATAGGTCATTTGATGGTAAGGAATTTTACCTTCACAACGATCCTAGATCTTGGTTCGAACTTTGCTAGCGAACAAAGGGGGAAGACCGCTGATGAAACGTTCTTTCCAGAAGTCTAGATGACAGTCAGGTCTAGTCATAACCTTAGTGATGAATTGGTTTTTATACGAGATAAAGTCATCTAAAGATGGACAAGATAGATTATTCAGAATTTGCAAACTCCTGTCTAGGAAGAGTTTTGGCTCTCCAATAAAGTGTTTTGCTATATGGTAGAGAAGGGTTGCACATGCATCTTCTCTAGTCATCTGCGAGGTAGTTTCCATAGGTGTAACTGTCCCACCTATAACCACAGCAGAAGAGGTTCCTTCTGATTTAACTACGGTTTCAACAGCCGTAGCAGAATAGATAGCGTGTCTAACATCATCAGTGAAATAATTATCCCACTAATGTTTTAGCATGCCAGTAAATCCAGCTACAATCATAGAGGCGGCTTCTTTATCAGAAGATCCTCTTATCTTGTAAGCTGTAATGCAAACTCCCATTTCATGGAGTTTATGGTATATTTGATGTTCTGCAAGAGCATCAATGTTCCATTCGATTATGCTTCTTCCTTCGTGAGAAGTAGATGCAAGAAAATAGTTTTCCTCGTATTGGATATCTGGGAATGAGGGACGCTTATGATACTTTTTGAAATTATGAAAGCGTTCATTTGTAAGTCTATGAAGGAGATCTTCCTTTTCTTGGATGGTGGATTTATTACCATCTCTGGGTTTCTCCTTAGAAATATTGAGATCAGCCAACTGTTTGTTGATTTTCTCAAGAACATTACCACTGACTTCAAATGTATCTTTGAGTTTCGGATATTTGTCCTTTGAAAACTCAGCGATTTTGAAACCTGGGTTTGATTCAATGTTCTGACTTGTACTGGGTTGTGAAAAGGTTGCCTTTCCACTGAATAAAGACTTTTCTTTGGAGTCTTCTATTTGTCTAGAAATGACATGAAGGAGTTGATTCGAGTAATTATTTTGTTCAACAACTCGATCAAGATCAGAACAAGTAACCATATTCGTTGGTTTCTCGCTTTTGATTTTGAAAGGAGAAGCAGAGATAACAACGTTGGAAACAGGGATTTTTATTCCTTCTAGAGGAGGAGTGACAGATTCAACAACTTTGTTGTTGGCTGTATACCATTTGTTAATGAGGACTTGCAAGCAGTCCTTCTGATGTTCGTATTTGCCAGATATTTCAAACCATCTAAAGAAATCGATTTCACATCTCATTCTTTTCATGTCTGATAACCAGCAATTTCTGAAGTCTTTTCTCTGTTCAAAAGAATAAGTAGCAACATACCATTTTCTTTTAGGTACGTTATCAGGATGGTACCACTGTTGGTCCATCTTCTTTTCATCTAGGATGTATGGATCACCAGATCTGATAGTTTTGATATACTCAGGGACTTCTTCCTGAGGGGGATACATATCACTAGGGGTTGGACTAGCGGGATGATTCTGGTAATAAACTTTTGGGACTGTATGGGAGAAATCTACTCCCGTGACTTTCCCTTTGTTGTTACCAGTAGTCGGGACTGGAGTTTCGACGTTTTCAGTTACGTCTTCCTCCGGGGGTTTAGAAGAAGAAGGTACGGAAGGAACAGTAGTCCTTCTTCTAAAGGAACTAGTTCTGCTCGAGAGATTAGAACTTGATCCTAAGAATTTTAGGTCAATAGATCCATCAGGGAATTGAATTACCTGTTCAATCTGAGATCTTTCAAGATTTGAAGTGGAAGGTTGAATTATGGCATCGAAGTGCCATTCATCACTTGTGAGTATATCATTCTAATTAAGGAGTCTAGGGACAAATACCGTACTATGATCAGTATTTTCTTCCATAAGCATGGTGACTCCCTTGACACTTTCAACTCGAGCTCTTGGAGCAAGAGTAGTGTCCATAAGTCTATAATAGACTCTGTGGATGATAGCTACTTCACGAGTATTGATTTTGCTTTTCATGTTCTTGGTTTTGACGTTCAAAGTCAAAGTATCCATGACGTTAGGGTCATTGATATCTACCGAGAAATTAGGATAGCAGTTAAAGTATATCGGGCCATTGGCTAGGTTACTTTGAAGAACTCCTAAGAGAGAGTCGTCGAAGTTCAATAGACAAGCATCTCTTAGAAGGACGCAGATGGGTACGTCTAAACCTTTCCTGAAGAGAGGTTTGACTGCAATTTGAACTAAACCAATATGCAAGTAATTGAATCGATTTTTGTATCTATTCAAGTCATACTTAGAAAGTAATTTAATAATTTCTAAGGAATTATTAATAGCAATAGTGGACTCACATGTCTTAATGTTATGCTTCTTAACGAAACTGAAATTTCCTAATTCATAAATCTTTTTAAAAGGTTCATTAGGGATATTCCAATTTTGTAAATCAGTTTCTAATTTAGCAATCTTAGTTGCTGCAGAAGATAAATTAACACTATTCAAAACATGCTGGTTTTGATTCATATTTTTGAAAATACAGTCTAGGGGCTTATAGGGCTAAAAATAACTATTCAATACGTATAATTAAACAGTATATATGTATAACAGGATACAGTACCTTAATCTCTTAGATCTAATGGCTTCTCAGTAATGTCTTCTTGGTTTTACGTCTTTTTCTCTAAAGTCATCTTAGCGACTGGAACACCTAGCAAGGTCTAAACGTCTACCTCGGCAACAGCGACCTATCTCAATCAGGCTTGCCAACGTCTGAACCGAATATTAATCGGTGACTTCATACTTATAGAGAAAATAACCACCTCATACTGAAACTTTGAAGCAAACTAAAACCAGAGATAAAAGAACTGTATGTAAGATATACATATATATGGTTTAAAATAACATATATGAAAGTATTTTTGCCATGCCCTAGACAGTATATGTACTTAGCTGCTCATACTAAGTACGCATACTGCCAACATGGCTCTGATACCAAGTGGAGTTATGGGAAGAGGGACAAATGGTCTAGCCATTTGCGGTTTGTTGTCCTCTTTGGAAGGAGCTTTAGGTCTGAAGGGCCTCATTTTTTTCCTGTAAAAATTCTCTTGTTAGAAAATCAGGTAAAGAATTTTCTTCTCCTTTGATAAATTCGATTTTGAAATTAAAGCTAGACAGTAGAGCTTGCCATCTAGCAAATATCTGTTTTGAAACAAGATTTTTAACATCTTTTTGTAAAATCTCTTTAGCAGATTTACAATCTACTCTTTACAAAAGACTTAGAAAGAATCCTATCCCATGGAGTCAAGAACAGACACAGTCAGTCATCCAAGTTAAGAAATTTGTACAAAACCTTCCTTGCTTAGGAATCCCTAACCCAGAAACCTCTATGATAGTTGAAACAGATGCTTCAGATATTGGTTACGGAGGTATCCTTAAACAAAAGATTTCCACTGAGTCTTCTGAACAGTTAGTTCATTTTACTTCAGGGTTTTTGAGGTTTTATATACGTTGTGTGGAGCCTTGGGCTATTTTTGAGAAATTTATTGATTTTACTATATTATTGGAATTGGTTGTGGTTGTTTGGAAAATTGTGATAGGAATTGATTGTGCTGTGTTGTCGTGATAATATTCCATGTAAATTATTTTGTAATTTGAGTTATTATTATGAGGATATTAGAGTGGCATTTCACTGTGGTTATGTTTGTTGGAATATTGTCTGGGCGGAGTGATAAGGGTGGCTATTATACGGAACGATAAGGGTGGCTATAGGAGCGATAAGGGTGGCTATTGATATTGTCAGGGCGGAGGGATAAGGGAGTCTATTATAGGAGTGATAAGGGTGGCTATTGATATTGTCAGGGCGGAGGGATAAGGGAGGCTATTATAAGAGTGATAAGGGTGGCTATAAGAGAGATAATGGTGGCTATTGTCAGGGATGATATGTGATGATGTTGAGTTATTGTGTTGGTAATTTTTATGTGATGTTGTGATTTTCCTTATGTTTATTTTTATTTATTGTGCAATTTGTCTTGTTGTTTCGGTAAACTTGATAATAGTCTGATCTATATTGAAATTGGGAGCCTATGGCTATTACAAGGCGGATTATGAAATAAAATGTGAGCACGAGGTACCGTGAGTAAATAATGATTATATTGGCACGTGAATTGTCCATGCAGTTATGATTTCAAATGTGGGCACGAGGTGCCGTGGTTAAATGATGATGATATTGACACGTGAGTTATCCGTACGGTTGTGATGGAGAAATTGGCACGAGGTGCCGTGGAAATATGAAAGTAGGCTAAGACCCGTATTTTATGATTTTTGGAATGAGGTGTCACAGGGTGACTTTTATTCGAAAGATATTTATTTGAAGGAATTATATTTGAAAGAGATTTATTTGAAAGAATTATATTTGAAAGATATTTATTTGAAGGAATTATATTTGAAAGATATATATTTGAAGGAATTATAGCTGAAAGAGATTTATTTGAAAGGATTATATTTGAAAGATATTTATTTGAAGGGAGTATATCCGAAATATATTTATTGGAAAGCATTATATCCTGAAGATTATTATTTGAGAAGCATATATGCGAAAGATTTATATTTGAAGGACTTGATTAATTGGGTGTACTTGTACTTATTATTTGTTGAGCAATATTAATAGTGTTCTTGTTGCTCTGTTGTGTATATCACTGGTTGATTAGTGTTGCCATTATTGTTATTTGCTTTCCTATTATTTTTGTTTACTACATTGCACAGGTTATTAGACTAGTGAGTGTCTTGACTGTACCTCGTCACTACTCCACTGAGGTTAGTCTTGATACTTACTGGGTGCCGACTGTTATGTACTCATACTACACTTCTGCACATTTTCGTGCAGAGCCAGGTATTGGAGCTATCGGACTCGGATAGAGTTAGAGTGCGATCGCAAGGATTCAAGGTAGAACTGCTTGGTCATTGTCACGACCCAATTTCACCTATAGGTCGTGATGGCGCTCAACACTATAGCTAGGCAAGCCAACAAATAAATTAAGCATATATTAATAAAATTTAAAACCAAGAAAAATAATAAAACACCAAATTCTACTAATATGTGTGCCAAGACCTGGTGTTACAAGTGTGTGAGCATCTAGTAGATTATACAAAACCTCAAATACTGTCTGAAATAAAAATAGACAGAATGAAAAAAAATACAAGGAGAGACACTAGTAGCTGCAGAACGGCTCAGAAAGGCAGCTCATCACTATGCCCCTGGATAACGTGGGTGTAAGACGATAGGTCCCCCACTAGTACTTGCCTCAGGTCCTGCACAAAAAGTACAACAAGTGTAGTATGAGTACGTAAATAATGTGTACCCAGTAAGTATCAAGCCTAATCTCGAAGTGGTAGAGACGAGATGGCCGACTTTGACACTCACTATGGGTCAATAATAGTAACAAAAATACAACTAGAATATCTAAACCAGCATGATTCACGGAATTTACAATAATTTATTTAACTAGCGGAGATAATCAAATTCCTTCAAATGCAACAATTCTCAATTTATTAATAAAAATTCCTTCAATTCAAATAATTTTCAATTTATCAATTAATCTCATTTACAGGAATAACAATTAATTCCTTAACAAGCAGGAACAATAATTTATTAAATTTCAAGGATTGTCCAATTTATCAATTAGCTTCGCAAGCTGAAATAACTATTAAAATATTGTGTAATTATTATTATTAAGCACGATTTCTGCCGAGGACGTACGACCCGATCCAGAGTGTCGTGTACACTACCGAGGGACGTGCGGCACGATCCATAGATGCATCGGTCCTGCCGAACTGTTCGGCCCGCTCCATAAGAAAGGAGGACATTTTCTTATTTGCCTTCGGAAGGAGAGTATATTTATTATAAGATAAATTTGGGAGGAAGAACAATTTCTTTTGACAATTAATTAATTCAAACAAAAAATAAAGCATATGAGATTTCCACCCTTTAATATCTTTATCTAACAATTCACAATATATTCATATATATCAATTAATATTAATTAAACAAAGAATATAATTTACACAAGTAATTCATGCTTTGAGTCCTAAACTACCTGAACTTTAGCATTAATAGTAGCTACGCACGGACTCTCGTCACCTCGTGCGTACGTAGCTCCCGCAATTAGCAACAATTGTTCAATGTAATCCCTATGGGGTAATTTTCCCTCACAAGATTAGACAAGAGATTTACCTCGTCTTGCTCCAATTTAATCCACTAGAAGGCCCTTTCCACGATTATCCAACTCTGTCTGGCTCGAATCTAGCCAAAATAATTCGATACAATCATTAAAAATTATAGGAATCAGTTCTATAAGAAAATACTACATTTTTAATAAAAATTCCGAAATTAATTAAAAATTCTTTCGTGGGACCCGCATCTCGGAATCGGCGAAAGTTACGAAATATGAACGCCCACTCAACCACGAGTCTACCCATACCAAAATCACTAAATTCCGCTAACAATTCGGCCCTTAAATCCTCAAATCTATCCAAGAGGGTTTTCAAATTTTTCCAACTCAATTCACCAATTAAATGATAAAAACAGTGATGGATTCGGGTAATATAACCAATATTGAGTTAAGAACACTTACCCCGTTGTTTTCTCTGAATATCTCCCAAATATCGCCTAAATTCGAGCTCCAAATCGTTAAAAATGAAAAATGGGACGAATTCCCATTTTCAGAACTTAAACTCTCTGCCCAGTGATTTCTTCTATGCGATCGCGAACTTCCTCACGCCATCGCGTAGCACAAATTATACTGCCCAAATATTAACCCTACGCGATCGCGGAAAATCCCACGCGATTGCGAAGCACAGTCTCCGCAAGCCTACGCGATCGCGAGCCACCTCACATGATCGCGAAGCATTAAGCACGTGGCCCAACTCCTCCCCAGTTTCCCCTACGTGATCGCAAACAACTACATGCGATCGCGATGTACAAGATAGCCTTACCTACGCGATCGCATAGAACGAATTTCCCAGCTGCCCAAAATAAGCCTACGTGATTGCAATCCCATTCACGCGATCGCGTAGAACAAATCCACCTCTGTCCAAATTACTCTACGCGATCGCAGACCATATTACGCGCTCGCGTATAAGGAAATCAGAAGAAAATACCAGCAGTTATCAACAGTGTTCCAAAGGCCAAAAGTGATCCGTTAGTCATCCGAAACTCACCCAAGCCCCTCGGGACCTCAACCAATTATAACAACAAGTCCCAAAATATCATACGAACTTAGTTGAACCCTCAAATCACACCAAACAACGTTAAAACCACGAATCATCCCTCAATTCAAGCTTAATGAAACTTAAGATTTCCAACTTCGACACTATGTACCGAAACCTATCAATTCAAGTCTGATTGACCTCAAATTTTGCACACAAGTTATAAATGACATGACGGAGCTATGAAAATTTTCGAAACTGGATTCCGACCCCGATATCAAAAAGTCAACTCCCCGATCAAACTTCCTAACTTAAATTCTTGTTTTAGACTTTTCAAGCCTAATTTAACTACGGACTTCCAAATAAAGTTCCGAACATGTTCCTAAGTCCAAAAATCACCATACAAAGTTATTGGAACCGTCAAATCCCGATTCCGGGGTCGTTTTCTCAAAATGTTGACCAAAGTCAAACTTACCCTTTTAAGGCTAACTTAAGGAACCAAGTGTCCCGATTTGAACCCAAACGCTTCCAAATCCCGAACCAACCATCCCCGCAAGTCAATAATCATTAGAAGCACATACGAGAAGTTTTATTTTAGGGAACGGAGTTGTAAAAGTTAAAATGATCGGTTGGGTCATTACATTCTCCACCTCTTAAACAAACGTTCGTCCTCGAACGAGTTTAGAATTGTACCTGAAGTGCTGAATAAGTGTGGATATCTGCCTCGCATGTCTTTCTCGGCCTCTTAAGTCGCTTCCTCGACTGGTTGGCCTCTCCACTGGACTTTTACTGCAGAAATCCTCTTGGATCTCAACTGGCGAACCTGTTTATCAACAATGGCAACTGGCTCCTCTTCATAACCCAAACTCTTATCTAGTTGAACTGTGCTGAAGTCCAACACATGTAACAGGTCGGCATGATACTTCCGGAGCATAGATACATGAAAAACCGGATGACTCCTGATAGACTGGGAGGCAATGCGAGCTCATAAGCAACCTCTCCAACTCGTCTCAACACCTCAAATGGGCCTATAAACCTTGGGCTCAACTTGCCCTTCTTCCCGAATATCATAATTCCCTTCATCGGCGAAACCTTCAATAGAACTTTTTCACCTACCATAAATGATAAATCACGCGCTTTCTGATCTGCGTAGCTCTTCTGTCTGGACTGTGCTGTACGAAGTCGCTCCTGAATCAACTTTACCTTTTACAAGGCATCCTTCACCAAATCAGTACCATATAACTTAGCCTCACCGGGCTCAAACCACCCGATGGGCGGACGACATCGCTGACCATACAAAGCCTCAAATGAAGCCATCTCGATGCTAGATTGGTAATTGTTATTATAAGCAAACTCGGCCAAAGGCAAGAAATGATCCCACTGACCTCCAGAGTCAATAACACATGCCCTGAGCATATTCTCCAAAATCTGAACTGTCTACTATGACTGCCCGTCGGTCTACGGATGAAAGGTTGTGCTGAGCTCTACACGGGTCCCTAATTCACTCTGTACTGCTCTCCAGAAATATGAAGTAAACTGAGGGCCTCTATCTGATATGATAGAAATTGGCACACAGTGCAACCGAACTATCACCTGAATATAAATCTGGGCCAACCTCTCTGAAGTATACGTAGTCACAACAGGAATAAAATGTGCCGACTTGGTCAACCTGTCAATAATCACCCAAACTGCATCAAACTTCCTCAAGGTCTGCGGCAGCCCAACTACAAAGTCCATAGTAATTCGTTCCCATTTCCACTCTGGTATAGTCTCTGCTGAAGTAGGCCACCTAGCCTCTGGTGCTCATATTTAACTTGGTGGCAATTTAGACACCTAGTTACATACTCAACTATATCCTTTTTCATTCGTCGCCACCAATAATGCTGCCTCAAGTCACGATACATATTTGTAGCACCTGGATGAATAGAATACCGAGAACTGTGTGCCTCCTCCAGGATCTTTTTCCTCAGTTCATCCACATTAGGAACACACAGACAATCCTGGAGTCGCAGAACTCCATCCACACCAATAGTAACTTCTTTAGCACCACCTCGTAGTACCGTTTCTCGAAGAACCATTAAGTGTGGGTCGTCATACTGACGAGCCTTGATCTGCTCAAATCGTTAAGACTCAGCTACAACACATGCAAGAACTCGGCTGGGCTCTGAAATATCCAACCTCACAAGTCTGTTGGCCAAGGACTGGATATCCAAAGCTAATGGCCTCTCTTTTGCTGAAATGAAAGCCAAACTACCCATACTCTCCGCCTTTCTACTCAAGGCATCTGCAACTATATTTGCTTTACCTGGATGATATAGGATAGTAATATCATAATCTTTTAGTAATTCCAGCCATCTGCGCTGCCTCAAATTTAGGTCCCTCTACTTGAACAAATGCTGCAAACTGCGATAATCGGTATAATAAAGATAATGCCTCCAAATCTTAAGAGCGTGAACAATTGCAGCTAACTCCAAATCATGTACCGTTCAATTCCTTTCGTGGGGCTTCAACTGACGTGAAGCATATGCAATAACTTGCCCTTCTTGCATCAATACACAACCCAAGCCGACGCGTGAAGCTTCACAATACACTGTATACATCCCCGAACCGGAAGGCAACACTAACATTGGTGTTGTAGTCAATGTTGTCTTGAGCTTCTGAAAGCTCACCTCACAATTATCGGACTATCGGAACGTAGCACCCTTCTGGGTTAATTTGGTCAAAGGTGCTGCAATAGATGAATAACCCTCTACGAACCGACGATAATAACCTGCTAAACCCAGAAAACTCCTGATCTCAGTCGCCGAAGTGGGACGATGCCAATTCTGAACTGCCTCAACCTTTTTGGGATCAACCTTAATGCCCTCACCCGATACAATATGTCCCAAAAATGCTACATACTCTAGCCAGAACTCACATTTGGAGAACTTAGCATATAGCTTTTATTCCCGCAATGTCTGAAGCACTACTCTCATATGCTGCTCATGTTCCTCCTTACTGTGCGAGTAGATCAAAATGCCATCAATGGAGACAATGACAAATGAATCAATATATGGCATGAATATCCTGTTCATCAAATCCATAAACATTGCCGGGGCATTAGTTAAACCGAAAGACATTACTAGAAACTCATAATGACCATATCTAGTACGAAAAGCAGTTTTCGGAACATCCGAATCTCGAATCTTCAACTGGTGATACCCTGACCTCGAGTCGATCTTAGAGAACACCCTAGCACCCTGCAACTGGTCAAATAAGTCATCGATATGCGGCAACGGGTACTTGTTCTTAATAGTAACTTTGTTTAATTGGAGATAGTCAATACACATTCGCATTGTGCCATCCTTCTTCTTCACAAATAATACTGGTGCACCTCAAGGCGATACACTCGGTCTGACGAACCCTTTGGCTAGTAAGTCCTCAAGATGTTCTTTCAACTATTTCAATTCTTTCGGAGCCATGCGATACGGTGGAATAGATATAGGCTGAGTATCTGGAGCCAAGTCAATACAGAAATCAATATCACGATCAAGTGACATACCTGGAAGATCTGAAGGAAATACACCGGAGAACTCCCTAACTACTGGCACTGAATCAATAGCCGGAGTCTCTGCAGTAGTATCCCGAACATAGGCTAGATAAGCCAAACAACCCTTCTCAACCATGTGTTGAGCCTTTATAAAAGAAATAACCCGATTAAATGAACTAACTGACGAACCCTTCCACTCCAGCCTAGGCAAAGATGGAATAGCCAAGGTAATAATTTTGGCATGACAATCTAGAATAGCATGATATGGAGATAACCAGTCCATACCCAGAATAATTTCAAAATCAGTCATCTCGAGCAATAAGAGATCTGCTCTAGTTTCATAACCACTGAATGTAATAATACAAGACCGGTAGATCCGGTACACAATAACGGAATCACCTACAGGAGTGGACACATAAACAAGAGTACTCAAGGACTCACGAGAAACGCCTAGGAATGGAGCAAATAGAGATGACATATATGAATACGTGGATCCTGGATCAAATAATACTGAGGCAACTTTGCCGCAAATAGAAATAATACCTGCAATCACAGCATCTGAGGCCTCTGCATCTGTACTAGCCGGAAAAGCATAAAACCGAGCTGGAGCGCCAACTGGCTGGCCTCCGCCTGGCTGACCTCCACCTCTAGGACGACCCCTACCCACTTGTCCTCCACCTCTTGCTGGTCGGACTACTGGTGGAGCAACTGGTTCGATAAGCATAGGCTGCTGACCCTGCTGTACTGGTCTACCCCGAAGCCTGGGGTAAAATCTCCGCATGTGATTGGGATCCTCGCACGCGTAACAACTCTTCGGTGCGATGGTCTGCTGACTAAGTGTCTGGCCCTGGGGAACTGAATACCCACTGGGAGGACCCTAAATAGCTGGTGGGCGGTAGGAACTCTCTGGTATAGAAATGAGATAAGGTCGTACTGGAGCACCTCGAGGAGATGGTGGTCCTGGAAATGGGGGTCTGCTGGACTGCCCCCTCACGAATTGATCTCTGCCCCCAGACGGAGCACCTCTGAACTTTCCAAAGTACCTGAACCGCTTATCTCTCATAATCTGCTCTCGGCTCCGCTGACGCACACCCTCAATCCTCCGGGCTATCTCCACAACTAGCTCATAAGAAGTAACCATCTCAACCTCTCAAGCCATAGTGGCCTGAATGACAGTATGTAAACCGGCTACAAACCTCCGCACTCTCTCCGCCTCAGTAGGGAGTATCATAAGTGCATGGCGAGAAAATTCAGAAAACCTCACCTCATAATCGGTCACTGACATCTGACCCTACTGGAGCTGCTCAAACTGAAATCGCAAATCTTCCCTCTGGGAGGGTGGAATATATCTGTCCAGGAAGATACAGGTGAACTTGTCCCAAGTCATAGGAGGAGAATCTGCTGGTCTGCCAAGAACATAAGACTGCCACCATCTACGAGCCCTGCCCTCTAGTTGAAAAGTAGCGAAGTCAACCCCATGAGACTCTAATATCCTCACGTTGTGTAGTCTGTCCCTGCAACGATCAATGAAGTCTTGTGGATCCTCATGTAGCTCACCCCCAAAGACAGGAGGATGTAGTCTAGTCCATCTGTCCAATAGTTTCTGAGGATCAGCGGCTACAGCTGGCCTGGGCTCAGGTATAGCTATTGCCACTGGCTGGGCTCCACCCACGGGTAGTGCACCCTGGGTCTGATATACAACAGCTGCCTGTCCATGAGCCTGTGCTGTAGGGGTTTGTGCTCCTCCGCCCACCTGATATGTGGTTGGGTCTGCCAGAAATAAACCGGCATGAGTCATATTGTCCATGAACCGCAACATACGACCCATGACATCCTGAAATCCCGGTGCAAATGTGAAATCCACCGGAGCTGGCTCTTCCATAGGTACCTCATCCTGTTCCTCAACAATGGGGTTTTCTGCTGGACCCACTTGTGGCATAAATGGAACCGTCCTGGGATGTCCTCGCCCTCTACCACGGCATGGAGCCCTCCCTCTGCCTCTGCCTCAGCCTCTAGCAACTGGGGGAGTAGCTCTTCCCTGGTCTGGAACCTCATTCGAGCGCGTTCTCATCATCTGTGAGAGAATAAGAGAAGGATATTTAGTATTAAATTAATTGCACGATGGAATATGAAGAAAGGTAGTTTCCTAACACTCTATAGCCTCTCGAAGATAAGTACAGACGTCTCTGTACCGATCCGCAAGACTCTATTAGGTCTGCTCATAACTTGTGAGACCTACGTGAACATAGTGCTCTGATACCATGTTGTCACGACCCAATTTCACCTATAGGTCGTGATGGCACTCAACACTACAACTAGGCAAGCCAACTAATAAATTAAGCATATATTGATAAAATTTAAAACCAAGAAAAATAATAAAACATCAAATTCTACCAATATGTGTGCCAAGACCTGGTGTTACAAGTGTATGAGCATCTAATAGATTATACAAAACCTCAAATATTGTCTGAAATAAAAATAGACAGAATGAAAAAACAAATACAAGGAGAGACACTAGTAGTTGCAGAACAGCTCAGAAAAGCAGCTCACCACTATGCCCCTACCGAGGGACGTGCGGCACGATCCATAGATGCATCGGTCCTGCCGAACTGTTCGGCCCGCTCCACAAGAAAGGAGGACATTTTCTTATGTGCCTATGGAAGGAGAGTATATTTATTATAAGATAAATTTGGGAGGAAGAACAATTTCTTTTGACAATTAATTAATTCAAACAGAAAATAAAGCATATGAGATTTCCATCCTTTAATATCTTTATCTAACAATTCACAATATATTCATATATATCAATTAATATTAATTAAACAAAGAATACAATTTACACAAGTAATTCATGCTTTGAGTCCTAAACTACCCGGATTTTAGCATTAATAGTAGCTACGCACGGACTCTCGTCACCTCGTACGTATGTAGCCCCCGCAATTAGCAACAATTGTTCAATGTAATCCCTATGGGGTAATTTTCTCCTCACAAGATTAGACAAGAGACTTACCTCGTCTTGCTCCAATTTAATCCACTAGAAGGCCCTTTCCACGATTATCCAACTCTATCTGGCTCGAATCTAGCCAAAAATAATTCGATACAATCACTAAAAATTATAGGAATCAGTTCTATAAGAAAATACTACATTTTAAATAAAAATTCCGAAATTAAATAAAAATTCTTACGTGGGACCCACATCTCGGAATCCGGCAAAAGTTGTGAAATGTGAACGCCCACTCAACCACGAGTCTACCCATACCAAAATCACTAAATTTCGCTAACAATTCGGTCCTCAAATCTATCCAAGAGGGTTTTCAAACTTTTCTAACTCAATTCACCAATTAAATGATAAAAACAGTGATGGATTCGGGTAATATAACCAATATACTTACCCCGTTGTTTTCTCTGAAAATCTCCCAAAAATCGCCTAAATCCAAGCTCCAAATCGTTAAAAATGGAAAATGGGACCCATTTTCAGAACTTAAAATCTCGGCCCAGTGATTTCTTGTACGCGATCGCGTAGCACAAATTTTACTGCCCAAATAATAACCCTACGCGATCGCGGAAAATCCTGCGCGATCGCGAAGCACAGTCTCCGCAAGCCTACGCGATCGCGAGCCTCCTAACGCGATCGCGAAGCATTAAGCACGTGGCCCAACTCCTCCCCAGTTTCCCCTACGCGATCGCGATGCACAAGATGGCCTAACCTACGCGATCGCAAGTATGCCCATGCGATCACATAGAACGAATTTCCCAGCTGCCCAAATAAGCCTACGCGATCGCAATCCCATTCACGCGATCACGTAGAATAAATCCACCTCTGTCCAAATTACTCTACACGATCGCATACCATATTATGTGATCGCGTATAAGGATATCAGAAGAAAATACCAGCAGTTATCAGCAGTGTTCCAAAGGCCAAAAGTGATCCGTTAGTCGTCCGAAACTCACCCGAACACCTCGGGACCTCAACCAATTATACCAACAAGTCCCAAAACATCATACGAACTTAGTCGAACCCTTAAATCACACCAAAAAAAAAATGCTAAAACCGTGAATCATCCCTCAATTCAAGATTAATGAAACTTAAGGTTTCCAACTTCTACATTATGTACCGAAACCGATCAATTCAAGTCCGATTGACCTCAAATTTTACACATAAGTCATAAATGACATAACAGAGCTATGAAAATTTTTGGAACTATATTCCGATCCCGATATCAAAAAGTCAACTCCCTGGTCAAACTTCCAAATTTAAATTCTTGTTTTACCCATTTCAAGCCTAATTTAACTACGGACTTCCAAATAAAATTCCGAACACACTCCTAAGTCCAAAAATCACCATACAGAGCTATTGGAATCGTCAAATCTTGATTCCGAGGTCATTTTCTCAAAATGTTGACCAAAGTCAAACTTGCCCTTTAAGGCTAACTTAAGGAACCAAGTGTCCCGATTTCAACCCAAACGCTTCCAAATCTCGAACCAACCATCCCCGCAAGTCAATAATCATTAAAGGCACATACGAAAAGTTTTATTTTAGGGAACGGGGTTCTAAAAGTTAAAATGACCGGTTGGGTCATTACAGTCGTCACATTCCCTTGGAGTCTTTTCATTTTTATTGTACAGTTAATTTTTAATCAAACAGTATTGAGTATTCGATCCTTGAGATCATTTCATGTATTCAATTAGAGTTCGTGACTCAGTATCACCAGTGTTGGGAGGTTGTTTGTAATTATTTATGCTGTTGGTTTTGACACTTGTATTAAATTATATGTAAAAACAATGGCTTGAATTGTTATTATAGTCGGCTTACCTAGTCTTAGAGACTAAGTTCCATCACAACGCATGTTGTGAGATTTTTGGTCGTGATACCTTTCTTGGCGGAAAATTCTCTAACCTCCTCTGAAAAGCTTCTGACGCTTGATTAGACGCATGTCTCTTCGCATTTAATGCCCCGAACACGCATCATCCCACGATTCAGCAATACTTTCGCCAGTTCTCTAGGTAATCATGGCAATGATTTTAGCTGCCTACTCCTTTAATTATACGCTTCAATATTATTCTTTTACACTTCACAACTTTTTGAACTCTCTTAAACTTTCTTTACTCAACTCACTCTTGCTTTCAACTTTCTTTAACCTTCTTCTTCCGAGAAACCCTTACTTCCTTCTGCTAACTATGGCCTCCTCTGCCAAAAAATCCATTTCTTCAAAAAACAAAGAAAGAACTGATGATATTGCTTCTCCTACGGTGAGCACCATTATCCCCCAAAAGCTTACTATGACTAAGGATTTCGAAGAGAAGTTTCCTTCTGCTAACTCCCGCAAATGGGTTATCGGTGTATATCCTTCTTCCATCGGTCCTTCTAGCATCCCTGTTGTGAAGGAAGACTGTGGTTGCACTGATTTGAACATCATCACTCCCGATCTAGCGGAGTGGGTAACCTTCCCCAAGAATGATTTTATGTATGTTTACACGTACCCCTTCCAGGGGACTTGGGCCCGTTCTTATTGAGCGAAGGACTTGACTCTGTAATTATGGAGTTTTACTTCCATTATCAGGTCTGCTTGGCACATGTGAGCCCTTCTGTGTGGCGTACGATAGCCTATCTTCGACGGCTATGCTAGGAGATGGGGGAAGAGCTCTCCCTCGCTCGACTGATGAACCTTTATTCCCCCAAGATTTTCCGTAGCGGAATGATAAACTTCAGCAAACGTGGTCACCATACTTTGCTCACCAACATGGATGATGATAACGACCGTAGATAGATGGAGCGGTTCGTTGTAGTTGCCACCAGGGACATCATCCCGGCCACAACTCCATCCTTTCCTGAATCATAGAATTGTAGGCGTAGGTTCAACGTCTGTCCTTTCTTCTCGTTAAAGGTTGTTCCATGCTATCACTAATCCTTCTTTTTTCATTGTTTCAGCAACTCGATAGATACCACCAAGGGTTAAAGGCTTAGACCAGTGGGTTCAGAAGATTTTGGATGTCACCACGCCCGAGACCCGCAGATGGAAAGAACTGGCCCTTAAATACGGGTGCAAGAAAAAATTACTTAGTCACTTTTTGAATAAAGATCCTGGTATTGATGATATCCTGGTATACTCTCTTTATATTACTCTCTTTATTCCACTAAGAAAAATATTCATTGATGATATCTTGGTATACTCTCGTAGCCAGGAGGAGCATGCTCAGCATTTGAGGATTGTATTACAGAGGTTGAGGGAGCTAGGAGAAGCTTTATGCCCAGTTCTCGAAGTGTGAGTTTTGGCTCAATTCAGTGGCGTTCTTGGGGCACGTGGTGTGGATTGAAGTCGATCCAAAGAAGATAGATGCGGTTCAGAGTTGGCCCATACCATCTTCAGTTACTGAGATTCGGGGCTTCCTCGGCTTGGCCGGATATTATCGTTAGTTTGTGAAGGGTTTCTCGTCGGATACTAATACAATCCTCAATGTATTTAATTCTATAAATAATATAAGTCACTTTTGGAATAAAGAGAGTAATATTCTTACAAACTTCTCATTTTATCTTGAGGGCCAACTCTAGAATGGTTTTGCGCAACGCACGCCATGGTAATTGGTAAGGGACATTTTGAGATTTTTAAATGTTTAAACACTATAGTTAGTTAAGATCGATCGCACGTGTTAAGGTTTTTTTTTGGACGTCAGTAGCAGCGAAATATATGTTGGAGAAGTTTTTTTTTATAATACTCTAAGGAAGTTGCAAGCGCGTCGGGAAGCTACTAATGAGTCTCCTATACATCCTATGATGAAGTCGCATGCTAAAGAGCTTCAAAATTAGCTAGACTTAATTGAATTTCAAGAAGTACATTCTGCTAGAAGATAATTCGAATTCAGCTTAGACCCAAGAAGCTGCTAAAAGTCAAGTTTAATTTGGGCTAAAATCTATTCCAAATCAATGATGTGGTTCTACTTAAGTTATGTAGCTAAGTTATTTAGCTAGGCTTTTCTTAAATTGGGTTAAGGTTAGCTTTTTTGGGACTTTAATAAGACTTTTGGATGAAATTTTGATATTGTGAGAGAGTAAGAACCTCCCCCTTTATACTCGATTGTATTCTTGATCTTGAAAATTTTGATTCCTTGTTAAGATTTTTTCCTACTTCAATAAGCTTGATTGATTTTTTTATTTTTATTCCAAGGTTCTTCGTCATTATACGTGTGATTGTGAAGTTGAATTAAAACTCAAATTGGAATTTTCAATTACTTTGTTGTTTGAATATTAACAAGGTTTTCAATTTCTATATTAATTATTGGGTTAGTTTCACTCAACACGTATTTTTATTTATGTTAATTCGCATTATTCTTTATTTGTAAATAGTACCGAACTCTCTCCGTGAATGGGATTTAGAGACATCTTTTATAGTTGTGTTCTCACCGAGGAGAGGACCATCTTTTGAAATCTCATAATATTAAAATATTATTATTATTATTATTGTTGTTGTTGTTGTTTCTGTTATTGTTATTATTTTTTAAATTTATTTCGCCTGGTAACGTTAAGAAACTATAACAAGGACAAAAGAGCAGTTAATAGATGAAACGCCTTTTCAATTTTACACTTTCTATAAGGTTATGAGGCCCTTTAGAAAAATTATGCACAAGGAAGCTTCAAAACAATTTATTTATTTATTGCGTAAAATATATGATAGTTTTGATTTCGATATTTTGTGATTTACTTATAAATTTTGTAAAGTCAAAAATTTCATGTTAAAGAATCTAATGAGTCAAATCATTGATCTTCAACTTTGGTAAAATATTAAACATGCTTAACTGTTAACCAAAACTCGTGTAAGTGTGTTTTAGTAAGTAAAGAGTGAAGCAGAAAATAAAACAAAATAATCATAGTCAATGACACCTCAAAAATGCAAGTATATCAATCATATCAGACATTGTTTAGTAATGCATTAAAAATTTGTATTTATTCACATGTGCTCTTCTATTATATACGTAAGTTGTTACCATCGCAGTTAGATTCGAATAATATATTGGAAATTATGCATACATGATTTAAGAAATACATACCTTTTTTTTTTGCAACAGCTTTTTTCAAACTTTTTTTACACCTAGATTCGAGAATGGTTAGAAAACATAAATAAATAATTCACTTGTGTCTGCTCTTTTACATGTTTACTTGTTTCATAATTATAATAGTATTTTCTGCTCCTTACGACTTAATTTTAAAACTTATTACAAAACATGCGTATTCGGTTTACCCTTCTTCTTCTATTCAAAATTATAAACATCTTTCATGAGCCAAAAATTTCTAATATTTTTCAACTCTGGATTGGAAAAGTTCTACTATTAGTAATAAACACAAGCATACTTAAGTAGAGGGAAGTTGGCTTTTTTGAGAAATTGAGAAATCAATAGAATTGGCTAGGAGGACGAAAATTGAGCATTTTGATTTTTGGATATATCTTCATAGAAGATGTTGAGCGTTAAAAACTCACACATGCTCAATTTTTACATCAACTCAATGAGTACATGTTATACGTCTTCAATATACGCACTAATAACTGAACTATCGTTCATTAATACACATTCGCATTTTATTTTATGACTGATAATGGTAAATTAATATACATAATATGATCTAAACACCAAATATGAATAAGTTTTACCTGAGCGACCAAACATATGCTTTCAAGATAGTTTGGGAAATTTGCTTCTTTTTTTTTTCCTTCCCCTTCTATCTTCCCATTTTTAGCGATCATTCAAACTACATTTTGGCTTGGTGCACAAATAAGTTGATAACATGGTTCAAATAATTTTTTACTTAACATTATGTACAGGTAAAATCGGGGGTAACGTCTACCCCGATTTTCCGGTGAGAAAACGGAGGAAGAGGACGGACGCACGAGATTGTAGTCGAGGTTAAAGACCATTTGTATCGAGATTCAGGGAGAATGAATGATGTGCTTGACCTCGGGTATGGTAAAGCGACGCGGAATAAGTTCTAAGACTTTAGGAAACACGGTGAACGGTTACGTATAGAGGGCCGTGATATTCGCACCCATTCAGATATCACGGCGCGGATCTCACTCGATGTCGATTATGGATCAGTAATTACTGGGAAGGGAAGATTTTTACCTTTTTTAAACTTATACTAGGGATGAAACTCCCCTACTATATAAAGGGGAAGTTTTTCTTTTGTAAGATACATTGTAACACACGAATCAAATCAATACAAGTTTAGTTTCTGCCTTTTAGCTATTGTTAAAGTTTTGCTCATTTGTTTTGTTCTTCATTCACGGCCGTACTTGAACCGAGGATCTGACCGAGGGCGAGGTCACTTATCATCCTAAGCTCAAGCTTGATCATAGTATTGCAACTGGTTTGAACGTTTCTTTCACTCCTAACTTATTTATTTGATATTCTTAATTGTTCGTGGTAGATTAAATCACATATCCTTAAAATCACATACAAATTTAATTATTACACAATTTTAGGGTAAACAGTTTGGTGCCCACCGTGGGGCTAAGATTAATAGTGGTGATTTGATACGAATCTCCATAACACCCTATTTTACGCTTGTTCTATGAAGTCTTGATTTCGGGTCAGTCCAAAAATGTCAAACTTTCAGTCTGCTCACTTGAACGTTGACGCTGAGTCAGGCTATCATGGAGAAAATAATAATTTGGTGCCAAGTAACGAGGTGCCCCCTATCGATACCAACAGTGTCCCAGTTGTTGATCCGGTCGATGCTAACTCACATGTGGCCATCAACGTCAATTTTTCAACTGACCCCAAAAATAGTGTTCGCGGGGGACCCCGACCAACAACTCGAGAAACGCCCGAAGGCGGAGGCAATGGGGTAAGCATGCGGCTAATCTTCAAAATGTTGCAAGCTCAACAGGCGTCAAAAGCGCAACTGCATAACCAAAGTAACACCACCAACAAGGTCGAGCTCGAATGACCCTGTCATGACCCAAAACGTAGCCTGTCATGATGACACCTAATATGGTACTAGGCAAGCCGATACCTCAAAATATTTCCAAAACTTTTAAATGAAGAACTAAAGCAGGTTTAAATAATTAAAGCTCTCATAAACTGAATAGAAGATCAAACTCAATACAGAAGTTCCCAAAACCAGGGTGTCACCGAGTACATGAGCGCCTATACAACACAAGTCTGAAATACTGTCTATGAAAGAAATTGAAACTAAATACATAAAGCTAAAAGATAGGGAAGGATAGTGAAGGTCTGCGAGCAACGGTGTCATGACCCAATTTCCTCTATAGGTCGTGATGGCGCCCAACATCGCCTCTAGGCAAGCCAACGATGAACTAGTCATGTATTTATTCTTTTTAATAATTTTAAAGTAGTTGATTTTTTTAATTATTAAGTAGGTGAGAAGTGAAAAATTATAGTAAAGTAATGCGTAAACTAATGGAATAGCAAATACGGTAAAATAAATACTAAAAAACATAAAGTGTCTACTGCCATGTTCCCAAGACCCGGTATCACAAGTGTATAAGCAACTAGTAGAATATACGAAACACCTATACTATTATCTGAAATAAGATAGACAGAAAGTAAATACAAAAGAGAGAGTGTGAGTGTTGCAGAACGTGACTCAGAGAGTGGCTCACCACTATGCCTCAGGGTAACGGGGGTGTGCGCCTAAATGAGTGCCAGATGCACCTGCCTCAGATCCTGCACGATTAGTGCAGAAGTGTAGCGTGAATACATAAACAACATGTACCTAGTAAGTATCTAATCTAACCTCGAAGAAGTAGCGACAAGGGGTTGACATCGATACTTACTATGGGACAACAATAAAGTACAAAAATTCTAAATAGGCATGGAACACGTGAATAATAATAATAACACAATAGCCAGGAATGAATAAATGATTCTTTAACTGATAATCTATTTAAAAATCTCCAACTAACACGTACTAACTCCAATAAATTTCGGACCAATAAATAAATTATAACCTCTCAAGTCATAAATATAATATCAAGTATGATCGGGCTCCGAGCATTATTACGCACGATTTATGCCGAGGTCGTACGGCCCGATCCAGAATAATATGTACACTGCCGAGGGTCGAACTGCACGAACCATAGATGCATCTATTATACTGCCGAGGAGAGCAGCCCGCTCCCATAAGAGTAGTGTTATCGTATTGCCGAGGCGAATGTCCCGATCCCATAAGAGTATAGAAGTTTAACTCTCTCGCGGAAGTACTTGCGACGCGAGTGGGCATGGAGTTCTCAGAGTTATTAAGTATTCCCCAATTCTTCCAAAAATAAGAAATCTAAGTCAAAAATAGCAACTTTAAATCCTTTGTCTCATATCCATTCAAGACAGTTAATACGCATAAAAAAACAACAATACAATTAAAAGCATGATGTGGATCTAAAACTACCCGGACATATCATGAAATATAGCTACGCATGGACTCTCGTCACCTCATGCGTACGTAGCTCCCCAAACAAGTAATACACAACAAAGGTACACCTAAGGGGATGAGTTCCCTCTTACAAGGTTAGGCAAGAGACTTACCTCGTTCTCAAGCTCACTTCCGGTCCACAAATTCGCTCTAAAGCCTCAACTTGGTGCCAAAAAATTTGAAACTAGCCAAATATTATATAAATTAATCAATATACACTCACAAGTTCATAATTTAGCTATTAGAGAAATTACCCAACCCAAATTAGAAGATTCCTAAAATTTACCCCCGGGCCTTCGTGCCCGGATTCCAGATATTTTCGAAGATAAATGTTACCCATAACCTCACGAACTCAAATATATAATTTCTACCCAATTCCATAATTATTTTTGTGGTTAAATCCCATTTTTATTAAAACCTAATTTTATCAACTAAATCCATAATTTCTACAATTTATGTGTTAAGAATCTACCCAAAATCATGTATTAAACTCCTATTGCGTAGAAATTACTTACCTCAAAGTGTTAGGTGAAAACACCTCTTCAAAGAGCTCTAAAATCGCTCAACAAGTGAAAGAAATGGACCAAAAATGTCACGACCCCATTTCACCTATAGGTCATGATAGCGCCCAACACTATAGCTAGGCAAGCCAACTAATAAATTAAAAATATATCGATAAAATTTAAGTCCAAGAAAAATAATAAGACATAAAATTCTACCAATGTGTGTGCCAAGACCTGGTGTCACAAGTGTATGCGCATCTAGTAGATTATACAAAAATCAAAATACTGTCTGAAATGGAAATAGACAGAATTAAAAATACAAGATGAGGCACTGGTAGCTGCAGGACGGCTCAGAAAGGCAGCTCACCACTACGCTCCTGGATAATGAGGATGTGCTATGATAGGTCCTCCACTAGTATCTGTCTCAGATCCTGCACAAAAAGTGCAGCAAGTGTAGCATGAGTACGTAAACAACGTGTACCCATTAAGTATCAAGCCTAATCTCGAAGTGGTAGAGACGAGATGGCCGACTTTGACACTCACTAAGGGTCAACAATAATAAATAGAATAAATTATAATTATTCAAATCAGCATGATCCACAGAGTTAACGATAATTTTATTCAATTAGCAGAAATAATACAAATATTTCAAAAGCAAAAATTCCCAATCTATTAATTAAATCCTTCAATTTCAATAAAAATTCCAATTTATCAAATAGCTTTTCAAGCTGCAATTCAATTTGAATAAATTTTCAATTTATCAAATAGATTTACAAGCTACAATTCAATTGTCCAAAAATCGTATAATTATTATTATTATTAAGCACTCTTTTTGCCGAGGTCGTACGACCTGATCCAGAGTTTCGTGTACACTGCCGAGGGACGTGCGGCACGATCCATAGATGCATCTATCCTGCCGAGGCGTTCGGCCCGCTCCACAAGAAAGGAGGACATTTTCTTATGTACCTCCGGAATGAGAGTATATTTGTTATAAGATAAATTCAGGAGGAAGAACAATTTCTCTTAACAATTAATTAATTTAAACAGAAAAATCAAGTATATGAGATTTCCATCCTTTAATATTTTTATCTAATAATTCACAATATATATGTATATATATCAAATAATATTAATTAAACAAAGAATACAATTTATGCCAACGCATGAAGCGTTGCAGTACACTGTATACATTCCCGAACCGGAAGGCAACACTAACACTGGTGTTGTAGTAAATGCTGTCTTGAGGTTCTGAAAGCTCTCCTTACAATCATCGGACCATCGGAACAGAGCACCGTTCTAGGTTAATATGGTCAAAGGTGTTGCAATAGATGAAAAACCTTCCACGAACCGACGATAATAACCTGCTAAACCCAGAAAACTCCTGATCTCAGTCGCCGAAGTGGGACGATGCCAATTTTGAACTGCCTCAATCTTTTTGGGATCAACCTTAATACCATCACCGGATACAATATGCCCAAAAAATGCTACAGACTCTAGCCAAAATTCACATTTAGAGAACTTAACATATAGCTTTTGTTCCCGCAATGTCTAAAGCACTACTCTCATATGCTGCTCATGCTCCTCCTTACTGCGCGAGTAGATCAAAATGTCATCAATGAAGACAATGACAAACGAATCTATATATGGCCTGAATACCCTGTTCATCAAATCCATAAACGTTGTCGGGGCGTTAGTTAAACCGAAGGACATCACCAGAAACTCATAATGACCATATCTAGTCCGGAAGGCAGTCTTCGGAACATCCGAATCCCGAATCTTCAACTGATGGTACCCCGACCTCAGGTCGATCTTAGAGAACACCCTAGCACCCTCCAACTGGTCAAATAGATCATCAATACGCAGCAACGGGTACTTGTTCTTAATAGTGACTTTGTTCAGTTGACGATAATCAATACACATCCGCATTGTTCCATCCTTCTTCTTCACAAATAATACCGGTGTACCCCAAGGCGATACACTCGGTCTGACGAACCATTTGGCTAGTAACTCCTCAAGTTGTTCTTCCAATTCTTTCAATTCATTCAATTTTTTTGGAGCCATGCGATACGGTGAAATAGATATAGGCTGGGGTATCTGAAGCCAAGTCAATACAGAAATCAATATCGCGATCAGGTGGCATACCTGGAAGATCTGAAGGAAATACATCGGAGAACTCCCGAACTAAAGCACTGAATTAATTGCCGGAGTCTCTGGAGTAGTATCCCAAACATAGGCTAGATAAGCCAAACAACCATTCTCAACCATGTGTTGAGCCTTTATAAGAGAAATAGCTCGATTAAATGAACTAACAGGTGAACACTTCCACTACAGCTTAGGCAATGCTGGAATAGCCAAGGTAACAGTCTTGACATGACAATCTAAAATAGCATGATATGGAGATAACCAGTCCATGCCCAGAATAATTTCAAAATCGGTCATCTCAAGCAATAGGAGATCTGCTCTAGTTTCATAACCATAGAATGTAATAATACAGAACCGGTAGATCCGGTTCACAACAAAAGAATCGCCCACATGAGTGGACACATAAACAGGAGTACTCAAGGACTCACGAGAAACACCCAGGAATGGAGCAAATAGAGATGACGCATATGAATACGTAGATCCTGGATCAAATAATACTAAGGCATCTTTTCCGAAAACAGAAATAATACCTGTAATCACGACATCTGAGGCCTTTGCATCAGGTCTGGCCAGAAAAGCATAGAACCGAGCTGGAGCGCCAACTGGCTGGCCTCCGCCTGGCTGACCTCCACCTCTAGGATGGCCCCTACCCACATGTCCTCCATCTCTTGGTGGTCGTACTACTGGTGGAGCAACTGGTGCAGTAATCATAGGCTGCTGACCCTGATGCACTGGTTTACCCCGCAGTCTGGGGCAGAATCTCCGCATGTGACTGGGATCCCCGCACTCGTAACAACTTTTCGGTGCGATAAGCTACTGACTAGAAGTCTGGCCCTAGTGACCTGAATACCCACTAGAAGAACCATGAATAGCTGGTGGGCGATAAGAACTCTCTGGTATAGCACTGAGATAGGGTCGCAAGCATCTTGAGGAGGCGGTGGTGCTGGATATGGGGGCCTGCTGGACTGCCCTCTCACGAACTGACCTCTGCCCCCAGACGGAGCACCTCTGAACTCTCCAGAATACCTAAACCGCTTATCTTTTGTAACCTGCTCCCGGCTCCGCTGACGTACACCCTCAATCCTGCGGGCTATCTCCACGACTAGCTCATAAGAAGTACCCATCTCAACCTCTCGAGCCATAGTGGCCTGAATTCCAGTATGTAAACCCGCAAAAAACCTACGCACTCTCTCTATCTCAGTAGGGAGTATCATAAGTGCATGGCGAGATAACTCAGAAAACCTCGCCTCATAATCGGTCACTGACATCTGACCCTGCTGGAGCTGCTCAAACTGAAACCTCAACTCTTCCCTCTGGGAGGGTGGAATATACATGTCCAGGAAGATACGGGTGAACTTGTCCCAAGTTATGGGAGGAGAATCTGCTGGTCTACCAAGAACATAAGACTGCCACCATCTACGGGCTCTGCCCTCTAGTTGAAAAGTAGCAAAGTCTACCCCATGAGACTCCAATATCCTCATGTTGTACAGTCTATCCTTGCACCGATCAATGAAATCCTGGGGATCCTCATGTCGCTCACCCCCAAAGATAGGACGATGTAGTCTAGTCCATCTGTCCAATAGTTTCTGAGGATCGGCGGCTACAGCTGGCCTGGGCTCAGATGTAGCTGCTGCCACTGGCTGGGCTCCACCCACGGGTAGTGAACCCTAGGTCTGATATACAGTAGTAGCATGTCCATGAGCCTGCGCGGTATGGGTCTGTGCTCCCCTGCCCGCCTGAGATGTGGCTGGGTCTGCCGGAAATAAACCGGCCTGAGTCATATTATCCATGAACCACAACATACGACCCATGACATCCTGAAATCCCGGTGCAGATGTGAAATACACCGGAACTGGCTCTGCCACAGGCACCTCACCCTGCTCCTCAATAATGGGATTCTCTGCTGGACCCACTGGCGGCATAACTGGAACAGTCGTGGGACGTCCTTGCCCTCTACCATGGGCTGGAGCCCTCCCTCGGCCTCTGCCTCGGCCTCTAGAAACTGGGAGAGTAGCTCTTCCCTGGTCTGGAATCTCATTAGAGTGCGTTCTCACCATTTGTGAGAGAATAAGAGAAGGATATTTAATACTACATTAATTGCACGATGGAATATGAAGAAAGGTAGTTTCCTAACACCCCAAAGCCTCTCGAAGATAAGTACAAACGTCTCTGTACCCATCCGCAAGACTCTATTAGGTCTGCTCATAACTTATGAGACCTACGTGAATCTATTGCTCTGATACCATGTTGTCAAGACCCAATTTCACCTATAGGTCATGATGGCACCCAACACTATAGCTAGGAAAGCCAACTAATAAATTAAACATATATCGATAAAATTTAAGTCCAAGAAAAATAATAAGACACCAAATTCTACCAATGTGTGTGCCAAGATCTGGTGTCACAAGTGTATGAGCATCTAGTAGATTATACAAAAATCCAAATACTGTCTGAAATGAAAATAGACAGAATTAAAAATACAAGAAGAGGCACTGGTAGCTGCAGGATAGCTCAGAAAGGCAGCTCACCACTACGCCTCTGGATAATGAGGATGTGCTATGATAGGTCCTCCACTAGTATCTGTCTCAGATCCTGCACAAAAAGTACAGCAAGTGTAGGATGAGTACATAAACAACGTGTATCTAGTAAGTATCAAGCCTAATCTCGAAGTGGTAGAGACGAGATAGCCGACTTTGACACTCACTAAGGGTCAACAATAATAAATGGAATAAATTATAATTATTCAAATCATTTTGATTCACAGAGTAAACAATAATTTTATTCAATTAGCAGAAATAATACAAATCCTTCAAATGCAACAATTCTCAATCTATTAATTAAATCCTTCAATTTCAATAAAAATTCCAATTTATCGAATAGCTTTACAAGCTGCAATTCAATTTCAATAAAAATTCTAATTTATCAAATAGCTTTACAAGATATAATTCAATTGTCCAAAAATCGTGTAATTATTATTATTATCAACCACGATTTCTGCTGAGGTCTTACGGCCCGATCCAGAGTTTCGTTTACACTGCCGAGGGACGTGCGGCACGATCCATAGATGCATCTATCCTGCCGAGGCGTTCGGCCCGCTCCACAAGAAAGGAGGACATTTTCTTATGTACCTCCGGAATGAGAGTATATTTGTTATAAGATAAATTCAGGAGGAAGAACAATTTCTCTTAACAATTAATTAATTTAAACAGAAAAATCAAGTATATGAGATTTCCATCCTTTAATATTTTTATCTAATAATTCACAATATATATGTATATATATCAAATAATATTAATTAAACAAAGAATACAATTTATGCTTTGAGTCCTATCTAACAATTCACAGTATATGTATATATCAAATAATATTAATTAAACAAAGAATACAATTTACCCAAGTAATTCATGCTTTGAGTCCTAAACTACCCGGACTTTAGCATTAATAGTAGCTACGCACGGACTCTCATCACCTCGTGCGTACGTAGCCCCCACAATTAGCAACAATTATTTAATTTTAATCACCTATGAGGTAATTACCCCCTCACAAGATTAGACAATAGACTTACCTCGTCTTGCTCCAATTTAATCCACTAGTAGACCCTTTTCTCGATTATCCAACTCTGCCTCGCTAGAATCTAGCAAAAATAATTCGATACAATCAATAAAATTTATAGGAATCAATTCTATAAGAAAATACTATATTTTCAATAAAATCCCGAAATTAATTAAAAATTCATCTGTGGGGCCCACGTCTCGGAATCCGGCGAAAGTTACGAAATTCGATAACCCATTTAATTACGAGTCTAACCATACTAGTTTCACTCAAATCCGACTCTGAATCGATACCGAAATCTCAAAAATTCATTTCTATGAGATTTCTAAAAAAATTCCAAATTTCAAATCTCAAAACACTAATTAAATGGTGAAACCAATGATATATTTGTGTATATAGACTAAATCCGAGTTAGAATCATTTACCCCAATGTCTTTCCTTGAAAATCTATCCAAAATACCTCTGCTCAAGCTCCAATTTGTTGAAAATGGCGAATGGGACGAATGCCTTCTTTTTATAAAACTACCCAGGCAGCCTTCAGAATTGGGCCTCGAACTGGGCCTCGATCATGGCTTCGATCATAGCCCTCGAGCCTAAGCCTCGGCCGTGGCTTCAATCACAGGCTCGAGCCTGGACCTTGGTCATGGCCTCGATTATGGCATCGAGCCTGGTTCTTCGATCATAGCCTTGATCATGGCATCGAGCCTGAGCCTTCGATTGTGACCCTCGATCTTGGGTCTCGATCATGGCCCTCGAGCATTGCCTTTGATCATGGGCCTCGAGCATTGCCTTCGATCATGGTCCTCGAGCTGGACCTTCGATCTTGGCTTCGATACTGAGCCTCGTCCCTGGCTTCGCCTCAGGCCGTCGACCTTGGGCTCGATACCTGGGCTCGATCTTGGGATCGATACCTGGGCTCGATCTTGGGGTCGATCACAACCCAAAAATATCTAGCAGAAGGAAGCATTGCAGGAGCTTTTTAAATCAAATGTTTGATCTGTTAACCATCCGAAACTCACCCGAGGCCCTCGGGACCTCAACCAATTATACTAACAAGTCCTAAAACATCATACGAACTTATTTGAAACCTCAAATCACATAAAACGGTGCTAAAAGCACAAATTATGCTCCAATTCAAGCTTAATGAAACTTAAAGTTTCCAACTTCTACATTCGATGATGAAACCTATCAAATCAACTCCGATTGACCTCAAAATTTGCACACAAGTCATAAATGACATAACGGAGCTATAAAAATTTTCGGAACTGGATTCCGACCCCGATATTAAAAAGTCAACTCCCCGGTCAAACTTCCAACATTAAATTTTTACTTTAGCCATTTCAAGCCTAATTTAACTACGGACTTTCAAATAAAATTTCGAACACGCTCATAAGTCCAAAATTACCATACGGAGCTGGTGGAATCGTAAAAATTCTATCCCGAGGTTGTTTTCTCAAAATGTTGACCGAAGTCAAATTTGGCCTTTTAAAGCCATCTAAAATAACCAAATGTTCTGATTTCAACCCAAACACTTCCAAATCCCGAACAAACCATCCTCGCAAGTCATAAATCATTAAAATCACACACGGAAAGTTTTATTTTATGGAACGGGGTTCTAAAAGTGAAAATGATTGGTTGGGTCATTACATTCTTCACCTCTTCAACAAACGTTCATCCTCGAACGGGTTTAGAATTATACCCGAAGTGCTGAATAAGTGTGAATATCTGCTCCGCATGTTTTCCTCGGCCTCCCAAGTCGCTTCCTCGACTGGTTGGCCCCTCTATTGGACCTTTACTGCATAAATCATCTTGGACCTCAACTGGCGAACCTGTTTATCAATAATGGCAACTGGCTCCTTTTCATAATCCAAACTATTATCTAGCTAAACTGTGCTGAAGTCTAACACATGCGATAGGTCGGCATGATACTTCCGGAGCATGGATACATGGAAAATCGGATGAACTCCCGATAGGCTGGGAGGCAATGCAAGCTCATAAGCAACCTCCCCAACTCGTCTCAACACCTCAAATGGGCCTATAAACCTTGGGCTCAACTTGCCCTTCTTCCCGAATCTCATGATTCCCTTCATCGGCAAAACTTTCAAAAGAACTTTTTCACCCACCATAAATGATAAATCATGCACTTTCTGATCCGCGTAACTCTTTTGTCTGGATCGTGCTGTACGAAGTCACTCCTGAATCAACTTTACCTTTTCCAAGGCATCTTTCACGAAATCAGTACCATATAACTTAGCCTCGCCGGGCTCAAACCATCTGATGGGTGAGCGACATCGCCGACCATATAAAGCCTTAAATGGAGCCATCTAGATGCTGGATTGGTAATTGTTATTATAAGCGAACTCGGACAAAGGCAAGAAACGATCCCACTGACCTCCAAAGTCAATCACACATGCCCTGAGCATATCCTCCAAAATCTGAATTGTCTGCTTTGACTGCCCGTCATTCTGTGGATGAAAGGCTGTGCTGAGCTCTACACAGGTCCCCAACTCACTCTGTACTGCTCTCCAGAAATGTGAAGTAAACTGAGGGCCTCTATCTGATATGATAGAAATTAGCACACCGTGAAACCGAACTATCTCATGGATATATATATCTAAGCCAACCTCTCTGAAGTATACGTAGTCAAAACAGGAATAAAATGTGCCGACTTGGTCAGCCTGTCAACAATGGACCAAACTGCATCAAACTTACGCAAGGTCCACGACAACCCAACTACAAAGTCCATAGTGATGCGTTCCCATTTCCACTCTAGTATAGTCATCTGCTGAAGTAGGCCACCTGGATTTTGGTGCTCATATTTAACTTGCTGACAATTTAGACACCTAGCTACATACTCAACTATGTCTTTTTTCATTCGCATCCACCAATAATGTTTCCACAAATCACGATACATCTTCGTAGCACCTGGATGAATAGAATACCGAGAACTGTGTGCCTTCTCTAGGATCTTTTTCCTCAGTCCATCCACATTAGGAACACATAGATGATTCTGGAGTCACAGAACACCATCCGCTCCAATAGTAGCTTCCTTGGAACCACCCCGTAGTACCGTTTCTCGAAAAACCATTAAGTGTAGATCGTCATACTGGTGAGCCTTGATCTGCTCAAATAGTGAATACTGAGCTACAACATATGCAAGAACTCGGCCGGGCTCTGAAATGTCCAGTCGCACAAGTCTGTTGGCCAAGGACTGAATATCTAAAGCTAATGGTCTATCCTCTGCTGAAATGAAAGCCAAACTACCCATACTCTCCGCCTTTCTACTCAAGGCGTCTGCAACCACATTTGCTTTACCCGGATGGTATAGGATAGTAATATCATAATCTTTCAGTAATTCCAGCCATCTTCGCTGCCTCAAATTTAGGCCCCTCTGCTTGAATAAATGCTGCAAACTGCGATGATCAGTGTAAACTTCACAAGACACCCCATAAAGATAATGCCTCCAAATCTTAAGAGCGTGAACAATCGCAGATAACTCCAAATCATGTACTGGATAATTTTGCTCGTGGGGATTCAGCTGACGTGAAGCATATGCAATAACTCGCCCTTCCTGCATCAATACACAACCCTAGCCAATGCGTGAAGTGTCGCAGTACACTGTATACAATCCCGAACCGGAAGGCAACATTAATACTAGTGTTGTAGTCAATGCTGTCTTAAGCTTCTGAAATCTCACCTCACAATCATCGGACCATCAGAACGGAGCACCGTTCTGGGTTAATTTGGTCAAAGGTGCTGCAATAGATGAAAAACCTTCCACGAACCGACGATAATAACCTGCTAAACCCAGAAAACTCCTGATCTCCGTCGCCGAAGTGGGACGATGCCAATTCTGAACTATCTCAATCTTTTTGGGATCAACCTTAATACCCTCGCCCGATACAATATGCCTAAAAATGCTACAGACTCTAGCCAAAATTCACATTTAGAGAACTTAACATATAGCTTTTGTTCCCGCAATGTCTAAAGCACTACTCTCATATGCTGCTCATGCTCATCCTTACTGCGCGAGTAGATCAAAATGTCATCAATGAAGACAATAACAAACGAATCTATATATGGCCTGAATACCCTGTACATCAAATCCATAAACGTTGCCGGGGCGTTAGTTAAACTGAAGGACATCACCAGATACTCATAATGACCATATTTAGTCCGGAAGGCAGCCTTCGGAACATCCGAATCCCGAATCTTCAACTGATGGTACCCCGACCTCAGGTCGATCTTAGAGAACACCCTAGCACCCTGCAACTGGTCAAATAGATTATCAATACGCAGCAACGGGTACTTGTTCTTAATAGTGACTTTGTTCAGTTGACGATAATCAATACACATCCGCATTGTTCCATCATTCTTCTTCACAAATAATACCGGTGCACCCCAAAGCGATACACTCGGTCTGACGAACCCTTTGGCAAGTAACTCCTCAAGTTGTTCTTTCAATTCTTTCAATTCATTCAATTCTTTCGGAGCCATGCGATACTGTGAAATAGATATAGGCTGGGTATCTGAAGCCAAGTCAATACAGAAATCAATATCGCGATCAGGTGGCATACCTGGAAGATCTGAAGGAAATACATCGGAGAACTCCCGAACTAAAGCACTGAATTAATTGCCGGAGTCTCTGGAGTAGTATCCCAAACATAGGCTAGATAAGCCAAACAACCATTCTCAACCATGTGTTGAGCCTTTATAAGAGAAATAGCTCGATTAAATGAACTAACAGGTGAACACTTCCACTACAGCTTAGGCAATGCTGGAATAGCCAAGGTAACAGTCTTGACATGACAATCTAAAATAGCATGATATGGAGATAACCAGTCCATGCCCAGAATAATTTCAAAATCGGTCATCTCAAGCAATAGGAGATCTGCTCTAGTTTCATAACCATAGAATGTAATAATACAGAACCGGTAGATCCGGTTCACAACAAAAGAATCGCCCACATGAGTGGACACATAAACAGGAGTACTCAAGGACTCACGAGAAACACCCATGAATGGAGCAAATAGAGATGACACATATGAATACGTAGATCCTGGATCAAATAATACTAAGGAATATTTTCCGCAAACAGAAATAATACTTGTAATCACGGAATCTGAGGCCTCTGAATCATGTCTGGCCAGAAAAGCATAGAACCGAGCTGGAGCGCCAACTGGCTGGCCTACGCCTGGATGACCTCCACCTCTAGGACGGCCCCTACCCACCTGTCCTCCACCTCTTGGTGATCGGACTATTGGTGGAGCAACTGGTGCAGTAATCATATGCTGCTGACCCTGCTGCACTGGTCTACCCCATAGTTTGGGGAAGAATCTCCGCATGTGACTGGGATCCCCACACTCGTAACAACGTTTCGGTGCGATAAGCTGCTGACTAGAAGTCTGGCCCTAGTGACCTGAATACCCACTAGAAGAACCCTGAATAGATGGTGAGCGATAAGAACTCTCTGGTATAGCACTGAGATAGGGTCACACTGGAGCACCTCGAGGAGACGGTGGTGCTAGATATGAGGGCCTGCTGGACTGCCCTCTCACGAACTAACCTTTACCCCAAGACGGAGCACCTCTGAACTCTCCAGAATATCTAAACCACTTATCTTTTGTAACTTGCTCTCGGCTGCGCTGACGTACACCCTCAATCCTACGGGCTATCTCCACGACTAGCTCATAAGAAGTACCCATCTCAACCTCTCGAGCCATAGTGGCCTGAATGCCCGTATGTAAACCCGCAACAAACCTCCGCACTCTCTCCGCCTCAGTAGGGAGTATCATAAGTGCATGGCGAGATAACTCAGAAAACCTCGCCTCATAATCGGTCACTGACATCTGACCCTGCTGGAGCTGCTCAAACTGAAACCTCAACTCTTCCCTCTGGGAGGGTGGAATATACCTGTCCAGGAAGATACGGGTGAACCTGTCCCAAGTTATGGGAGGAGAATCTGCTGGTCTGCCAAGAACATAAGACTGCCACCATCTACGGGCTCTGCCCTCTAGCTGAAAAGTAGTAAAGTCTACCCCATGAGACTCCCAATATCCTCATGTTGTACAGTCTATCCTTGCACCGATCAATGAAATCCTGGGGATCCTCATGTCGCTCACCCCCAAAGACAGGACGATGTAGTCTAGTCCATCTGTCCAATAGTTTCTGAGGATCGGCGGCTACAGCTGGCCTGGGCTCCGGTGTAGCTGCTGCCACTGGCTGGGCTCCAACCCACGGGTAGTGCACCCTGGGTCTAATATACAGCAGTTGCCTATCCATGAGCCTGCGTGGTAGGGGTCTGTGCTCCTCCGCCCGCCTGAGATGTGGCTGGGTCTGTCGGAAATAAACCGGCCTGAGTCATATTATCCATGAACCGCAGCATACGACCCATGACATCTTGAAATTTCGGTGCAGATGTGAAATCCACTGGAACTGGCTCTACCACAGGCACCTTACCCTGTTCCTCAATAATGGGATTCTCTGTTGGACCCACTGGCTGCATAACTGGAACAGTCCTGGGACGTCCTTGCCCTCTACCACGGGCTGGAGCCCTCCCCCGGCCTCTGCTTTGGCCTCTAGCAACTGGGGGAGTAGCTCTTCCCTGGTCTTGAATCTTATTAGAGCGCGTTCTCACCATCTGTGAGAGAATAAGAGAATGATATTTAGTACTACATTAATTGCACGATGGAATATGAAGAAAGGTAGTTTCCTAACATCTCATAGCCTCTCAAAGATAAGTACAGACGTCTCCGTACCGATCCGCAAGACTCTATTAGGTATGCTCATAACTTATGAGACCTACGTGAACCTAGTGCTCTGATACCATGTTGGCACGACCCAATTTCACCTATAGTTCATGATGGCACCCAACACTATAGCTAGGCAAGACAACTAATAAATTAAACATATATCGATAAAATTTAAATCCAAGAAAAATAATAAGACACCAAATTCTACCAATGTGTGTGCCAAGACATGGTGTCACAAGTGTATGAGCATCTAGTAGATCATACAAAAATCCAAATACTGTCTGAAATGAAAATAGACAGAATTAAAAATACAAGAAGAGGCACTGGTAGCTGCAGGACGGCTCAGAAAGGCAGCTCACCACTACGCTCCTGGATAATGAGGATGTGCTATGATAGGTCCTCCACTAGTATCTGTCTCAGATCCTGCACAAAAAGTGCAACAAGTGTAGCATGAGTACGTAAACAACTTGTACCCAGTAAGTATCAAGCCTAATCTCGAAGTGGTAGAGACGAGATGGCCGACTTTAACACTCACTAAGGGTCAACAATAATAAATGAAATTAATTATAATTATTCAAATCAACATGATTCACAGAGTTAACAATAATTTTATTCAATTGTCAAAAAATCGTGTAATTATTATTATTATCAACCATGATTTCTGCCGAGGGACGTGCGGCACGATCCATAGATGCATCTATCCTGCCGAGGCGTTTGGCTCGCTTCACAAGAAAAGAGGACATTTTCTTATGTACCTCCGGAATTAGAGTATATTTGTTATAAGATAAATTCAGGAGGAACAACAATTTCTCTTAATAATTAATTAATTTAAACAGAAAAATCAAGTATGTGAGATTTTCATCCTTTAATATTTTTATCAAACAATTCACTGTATGTGTGTGTGTGTGTGTGTGTGTGTGTGTGTGTGTGTATATATATATATATATATATATATATTAATTAAACAAAGAATATAATTTACACAAGTAATTCATGCTTTGAGTCCTAAACTATCCGGACTTTAGCATTAATAGTAGCTACGCACGGACTCTCGTCACCTCGTGCGTACATAGCCTCCACAATTAGCAATAATTATTTAATTTTAATCACTTATGAGGTAATTTCTCCCTCACAAGATTAGACAAGAGACTTACCTCGTCTTGCTCCAATTTAATCCACTAGTAGATCCTTTCCTCGATTATCCAACTCTGTTTGGCTCGAATATAGCCAAAATAATTCGATACAATCATTAAAATTTATAGGAATCAATTCTATAAGAAAATACTACATTTTAAATAAAATTCCGAAATTAATTAAAAATTCGTCTGTGGGGTCCACATCTCAGAATCTGGCGAAAGTTACGAAATCCGATAACCCATTCAATTACGAGTCCAACCATACTAGTTTCACTCAAATCCGACTCTAAATCGATACCGAAATCTCAAAAATTCATTTATATGAGATTTCTAAAAAATTTCCAAATTGCGAATCTCAAAACACTATTTAAATGGTGAAACCAATGATATATTTATGTATATAGAATAAATCCGAGTTAGAATCACTTACCCCAATGTCTTTCCTTGAAAATCTATCCAAAATCACCTCTTCTCAAGCTCCAATTTGTTAAAAATGGCGAATGGGACGAATACCTTCTTTTTATAAAACTACCCAGGCAGCCTTAGGAATTGGGCCTCGAACTGGGCATCGATCGTGGCTTCGATCATGGCCCTCGAGCCTAGGCCTCGATCATGGCTTCGATCACAGGCTCGAGCCTGGACCTCGGTCATGGCCTCTATTATGGAATCGAGCCTGGTCCTTCGATCATAGCCTTGACCATGGCATCGAGTCTCAACCTTCGATTGTGACCCTCGATCTTGGGTCTCGATCATGGCCCTCGAGCATTGCCTTCGATCATGGCCCTCGAGCTGGACCTTCGATCTTGGCTTCGATACTGAGCCTCGTCCTGGCTTCACCTCAGGTCCTCGACCCCGGGCTCGATACCTGGGCTCGATACCTAGGCTCAATCTTGTGCTCGATCACAGCCCAAAAATATCCAGCAGAAGGAAAAATTGCATGAGCTTTTTAAGTCAAATTTTTGATCCGTTAACCATCTGAAACTCACCCGAGGCCCTCGGGACCTCAACCAATTATACCAACAAGTCTTAAAATATCATACGAACTTATTTGAAACCTCAAATCACATAAAACGATGCTAAAATCATGAATTATGCTCCAATTCAAGCTTAGTGAAACTTAAAATTTCTAATTTCTACATTCGATGACGAAACCTATCAAATCAACTCTGATTGACCTCAAATTTTGCACACAAGTCATAAATGACATAACGGAGCTATAAAAATTTTCAGAACTGGATTCCGACCCTGATATCAAAAAGTCAACTCCCCGGTTAAACTTCCAACCTTAAATTCTTATTTTAGCCATTTCAAGCCTAATTTAACTACGGACTTCCAAATAAAATTACGAACACGTTCCTAAGTCCAAAATCACCATACGGAGCTGTTGGAATCGTAAAAATTCTATTCCAAGGTCATTTTCTTAAAATGTTGACCGGAGTCAAACTTGGCCTTTTAAAGCCATCTTAAATAACCAAATGTTCCGATTTCAACCCAAACACTTCCAAATTCTGAACCAACCATCCCCGCAAGTCATAAATCATTAAAAGCACATATGAGAAATTGTACTTTAGGGAACGGGGTTCTAAAAGTCAAAATGACCGGTTAGATTATTACAAAAAGGCCTAAGTCCCGACATTAAATGAACCTCACTGCCTCCAGTGATTCCGCACATGTGACAGCTTCGCCTCTTCTGTGAGGACGCTTCTACGGGCGGTTGTCCGCTTCTGCAGAACACATACGACCCAGCATTGAGTGCACATGTGGAAAAATACCGCACCGGCGACCTTGCCATGCTACCTCACTCCACATCTGTGATCCCCTCATCGCAGAAGCGAGTCCGCTTCTGCGGAAGAATCTTCGCTTCTGCGTACACTGGCCAGTCCACTCCGGGTCGCTCCTGCACTCGTTGGCTCGCACCTGCAGCTAGCTCCTCTTAGGTGTGAATGCACCAGAACTGATGCTGCTACAACCATAGTTCCAAGTTCAACCATGTTCCGCACATCGTTCGAATAGCACCAAAGGCCTCCGGAGCCTCGTCCAAACATACCAACAAGTTCGAAATCATAAAACGGACCCGCTCGAACTCTAGGAACACGTGAAACAGCATCAAAACTAAGGATTACACCCCCAAACTAAATGAAATCAACTTATGAACTCCAAGTTCTTCCAAATTACTCCGAAAGCGCCGAATCATACTTAAACTACCCGGAACGACATAAATTTTTGCGTATAAATCATAAATCACCATACAGAACTATTCCCAGGCTCAGAATTCCAAATGGACCTCAATAACACCAAAACCTACTCCAGACCAAACTTAGAGAATTTGAAATCCTTTAATGCTCCAACTTTCAACTTAAGTTATTTAGCTAGGCTTTTCTTAAATTGGGTTAAGGTTAGCTTTTTTGGGACTTTAATAAGACTTTTGGATGAAATTTTGATTTTGTGAGAGAGTAAGAACCTCCTCCTTTATACTTGATTGTATTCTTGATCTTCTTAAGGTAATTTGATTCTTTGTTAAGATTTTTTCCTGCTTCAATAAGCTTGATTGCTTTTTTATTTTTATTCCAAGGTTCTTTGTCATTATACGTGGGATTGTGAATTTGAATTAAAACTCAAATTGGATTTCTCAATTACTTTATTGTTTGAATATTAACAAGGTTTTCAATTTTTATATTGATTATTGGGTTAGTTTCACTCAACACATATTTTTATTTACTTTAATTCGCAGTATTCTTTATTTGTAAATAGTACTGACCTCTCTCCAACAACAACAACAACAACCCAGTATAATTCACTAGTGGGGTTTGAGGAGGGTAGTGTGTACGCAGACCTTTCCCCTACCCTGGGATAGAGAGGCTGTTTCCGATAGACCCTCAGCATTCTTCCCTCCAAGAACTCCCCACCTTACTCTTGGGTGACTCGAACTCACAACCTCTTGGTTGGAAGTGGAGGGTACTTACCATCGGAACAACCCACCTTGTCATAAAATATTATTATTATTATTATTATTATTATAATAATAATAATAATAATAATAATAATAATAATAATAATAATTATTATTATTATTATTATTATTATTATTATTATTATTATTATTATTATTATTATTATTATTATTATTATTATTATTGTTACTGTTATTGTTATTGATTATTGTCTTTTTAAATTTATTTCGCCCGACAATGGATAAAATTTGCATGGATCTTGATTTACAAAAGTAATGGATGAAAGGCCTTTTCAATTTTACACTTTTTATTGAGGTTCTGAGGCCCTTTAAAAAAATTAAGCACGAGGAAGTTTCAAAATAATTTATTACTTATTGCGTAAAATGTGTGATAGTTCTGATTTTGATATTTTGTGATTTACTTATAAATTCTTTAAAGTTAAAATTTTCATATATTAAAGAATATAATGAGCCAAATCATTGGTCTTCAACTTTGGTTAAATATTAAACACGCTTAACTGCTAACCAAAATTCACGTAAGTGTGTTTTAGTAAGTGAAAAGTGAAGAAGAAAATAAAACAACATGATCATAGTCAATGACATGTCAGAAGTGCAAGTATATCAATCATATCAGACATCTTTTAGTAATGCATTAAATGCTTGTATTTATTTACATGTGTTCTTTTATTATATACATAAGTTCTTACCATCGCGGTGGGATTCGAATAATATATTGAAAATTATGCATACATGATTTAAGAATTACTTACTATTTTCTTTTCTACACTTTTTTCAACTTTTTCTACACCTAGATTCGAGAATGGTTGAAAAACATAAATAAATAGTTCATCTTGTGCCTGCTATTCTACATGATTAATTGTATCAGAATTATAATAGTACTTTCTGCTCCCTAGGACTTAATTTTAAAAACTTATGACAAAACATACGCATTCGGTTTACCCTTCTTCCTTTTTTTCCCACTAACCTTTTTTTTTCAAAATTATAAACATCTTTCATGCGCCAAAAATGTCTAACATTTTTCTACTTTGGATTAGGAAAGTTTACGACTAGTAATAAACACAAGCATACTTAATGACAGGAAAATTGCCTTTTTTGAGAAATTCAATAGAATTGGCCAAAGGCGGCTCAACGATATTCATGGCCTAAAGTCAAACCTCAATAAGAGGCCTTAAATTTATTTAATAAAATTTAATATATTATTTTTATTTTTCATCTTGTAACGTGGTAACCAACCATTTTGTACGTATCTTGAAAATGATCATTCATTCACTTACCTGCTAGCTCTCACCATTGCAAATATAAGATAATTCTATTCACTAAGACTTTGATAACTGTGTACGGGTAAAATTAGGGACAATGTCTACCCCGATTCTGCGATGAGAGAACGAAGGGGGAACACAGATCCACAAAATTATAATCCAGGCTAGAGACCCTTCATATCGAGAACCAGGAAGAATGAGTGATATATTCGACATCGAACATGGTAAAGCGACGCATCCTGGACCGAGTAACTTTTAGACCTCGGGAGACGCGGTAGACGGTTATGCATGACGGATAGAAGTCCGTAATACTCGCCCTCAACCGGATATTACAGCGCGAATATCGTTCAGTATTGATTAAAGATCAACAATTACCGGAAAAATAAGATTTTTACCTCTTTTAGACTTATACTAGGACTAAAATTCTACTACTATATAAAGAAAAAGTTTTTCTTTAGTCTAACACATTATAACATGCAATTCAAAGTAATAAAAGTTTACTTTTGCCTTTCAGCTACTGTAAAAGGTATTACTCACTGGTTCTTTTCTTCATTCGCGATTGAACCGGGGCCCGGGGTCCAATCGAGGACGAGCTCACTGTTCAATCTAAGATCAGTCTTGGTCATAACATTGCGATTGGTTTGATCATTTATTTCGTCTTTAATTCATTTATCTGTTATTCTTAATTATTCGTGTTGAATTAAACCATGTATCTTTTAAACCGCGTCCAAATTTAATTATTGCCCAAGTTTGGGGTAAACAATTTGGCGCCCAGTGTGGGGCTAAGGATAATAGTGGTGATTTGATACGAATCTTCATAACACACCCTATTTTATGCTTGTTCTTTGAAATCTTAATTCCAGGTCATCCTAAAAATGTCAAACTTTCAGTCGGCCCACTTGAACATTGACGTTGAGTCAGGCCATCATAGCGAAAATAATAATATGGTGCCCAGTAATGATGTGCTTCCTGCCGATCCCAACGGTGTCCCTACCACCGACCCAGTCGATGCTAACTCGCAGGTGGCCATCAACATCAATTTGTCAACTAATCCCAAAACAGTATTCGCGGGGGACCCCGACCAACAACTCGAGAAGCGCCCGAAGGTGAAGGTGATGGGGTGAGTGTACGGCTGATTTTTGAAATATTGTAGGCTTAACAAGCGAAAATAGCACAACTACATAATCAAAGCCACGCCCCCAACAAGGTCGAGTCTGAACAATCTCGGGAAAGCACTCGAAGGGACGAACATATTACCGAGAGACCGGGTGATTCTGAGCCCGGGATAACTTCAGAGGTGATGAAGATGCTCGAAGCATTGACAAAACAGGTGGAGTCAGGCGAGAAAAAGATTGAGGCCAATGACAAGAAGGTCGAAACATACAACCCCAGGGTCGATCAGATCCCAGGAGCACCCCCGATATTGAAGGGATCGGACTCTAAAAACTTTATACAGAAGTCCTTTCCTCTGAGCACGACACCAAAGTCGATCCCAAAGAGGTTTCATATGCCCAACATTCCCAAATATAATGGGACCACGGATCCAAATGAGCATGTGACCTCCTATACATGCACGATCAAAGTGAACGATTTCGAAGATGATGAGATCGAGTCGGTGTTGCTGAAAAAGTATGGGGAATCTTTGTCCAAGGGAGCAATGATATGGTATCACAACTTGCCTCCAAATTCCATTGACTCTTTTGCTATGCTTGTAGATGCTTTCGTAAAGGCTCATGACGGGTCCATCAAGGTCGAGATCAGAAAGTCAGATCTTTTTAAGGTCAAACAAAGGGATAACAAGATGCTCAGGGAGTTCGTGTCAAGATTCCAGATGGAACGGATAGACCTACCACCAGTTCAGATTATTTAGCCATTCAGGCATTCACTCGGGGGCTCAACCCCAAAATTAATATGGCCTCTCAATAGCTAAAACAAAATTTAGTGGAGTAGTCGGCGGTAACTTGGACTGACGTCCACGACATATACCAGTCAAAGATTAGGGTCGAGGACGACCAACTCGGGGCCCCTTCTGGATCTGTTTAGCCTATCATGACCGATGATAGACCTAAGAGATTCATTAATCAAGAGCCAAGACCGGTCTGAGATCGATATCAACCATACAGTGCGAATCGAAGGGGAAATAGATTCGGGCATCAGCCAGCAAGGAACAATAAGAGAAGTGATCAAGGGTCTAGTGGTCGGGGCTTTATTAGCAAGAATGGTTTTGACAGTCACTCGGGAGTATGGAGGCACCAAGATTAGCGGAATATAACTTCAATGTAGACGCTACAAGCATCGTGTCGGCCATAGGGCGCATCAAAGAGACCAAGTGGACCCGACCATTGCAGTCCGACCCAGCCTAGAGGGATCCTAACTTAATGTGTAAGTATCACGGCACTCACAGTCATAGGATCGAAGATTGCCGACAGCTAAGAGAAGAAGTTGCTCGACTATTGAACAATGGACACCTCCGAGAATTCCTAAGTGAAGAAGCCAAAAACCACTTCAGAAATAGGGACGCCATTAAACAGGTCGAACAAGAGGAGCCTCAACACGTGATCAACATGATCATTGGGGGAGTCGAAGTACCCCAAAGGCCAATGATAAAATGCACTAAATATATATTATGAGGGAAAAATGCACTCGGGATTACGTTCCGGGGGGAGCCATTTCCATTTAGCGACGAAGATGCCGAGGGCATCATACAGCCTCATAACTATGCACTGGTAATATCTGTACTTATCAATAAATCTCGGGTTAAACGTGTGCTGATTGATCTAGGTAGCTCGACTAACATCAACATATCAAGGGTCATAGAGTAATTGAAGTTATATGATCAAATCATACCGGCAGTACAGGTATTGAATGGATTCAACATGGCATGTGAGATCACGAAAGGAGAAATAACTTTGCTGATAAACACTATCAGGACAATCCAAAAAATGAAGTTCTACATGATCAAGGGGGATATGAGGTACAATGCTCTATTTGGAAGGCCATGTGTCCACAACATAAGGGCGGTAACTTCGACCTTGCACCAGACGCTGAAATTTCCCACACCGGGGGTAGTCAAAATGGTCTACGGAGAACAGTCGGCCGCAAGGATCTTTCATATTGTTTAATTATGGAATGAATTAGATTCTCATGTCTTGTTGATGAGTTTAAACTCAGAAAGATTGAGTGATTACGTAGTAATTATGGCTGCGAAAGAGTATAGAAAGATGCCAATTTGAGGCTAAGCATGTGGGTTACCTCCTGCGGAGTGGTCTGCGGAGGTGTGATCATTATGATATTGTATGGAGGCTTTCTTTCCTACCAGTGTGTTATAGGTGTTGCAACTTAAGTTTGGATTGCTTGTGGAAGTTGGCTTGACTTCTATGCGGATGAATGCGAGCTTAGCAGAGGATCTGAGGTACTATATAGTTTGTGTTACATGAGCTTATGAAGGATTTTAATGAATCTCACCACGGTATGATGGTAGTAGTAAGTATGGGCATTGTGAGTTATCGAGTGTTTTGAACTATGGCTCTGAGCCAAGTAGGGGAGTCTACTATCGACGCTTTGGTTACATGGTTACGTATTGTATTAGTTTCGGTTTGAGGCATACTTGTGGATCAGTTATGACTTGCAGAGACTGGTTTTGAGGATGACTTAAGCAAGGAAATTTTGGATGCATGGAGTACTACACATTATGGATATATAGTAATCTTGGAATGATTTGGATTTTTTATTCGTGGTAAATGTGATGTACTAAGAAAAAGGATTCACTCGGTTGCTTAGAGGTGTGGATTACTTCTTTGGGTGTTGTCGTGCTGATGGGACACAGGTCGTTCGGCCCATTTGGGCGGTGCAATTGATATTTGAGCAGAGTGAATAACTCTCGAGAAGGCTCTAATGTGATCAAGATTTATATGTGGAAATTGAGAATATTTACGGATTTGTATATTTCTAGAATCTGAGATTTGCATCGGATGGTATCAAGACTTACGATATTTCTGTATCACTATGGATTCTACATTTCAGTATCATAAAGGTAAAAGGAACATCTTTAAAATTCACAGAAGACCTCTTCAGAGTAGGTGTCTCAGTTGTGTTACTTTTGGGGTGCTTGAGAGCAATACATTGGCTTATGGGCCTTAGGGCGGTATGGGTTTATGGTAGGATCTTGTGTGGTGAGCTTTGATTGAGGATCATGGCATTATGGCGAGGAGGAGTGTCAACTTGAGGATAATTCGGAAGGAACTCGGAGAAATAGGATAGCTTGATAGTAGGTTGGATCAGCAAGGTAATACATATGATCGGTTCTTTGGGTACTTGTGATGTGGTAAGTCTCTATATTTTTTCTTTGGCAATACTCTTGGGTTTGGAGACCTGTGTGGCTTGTTTGAGATAGAGAGATTCAGTTATGATGGCTTGATTATGTGCAAATGGGTTTCAAAGATTTCTCGATGGTTTCTACCACGGTTTGAGATGGATATTTCCTACCAGCGTGAGGAGCATGTTGCGCATTATGATTTTCTCCTGGATAAGATCAAATGGAAGATTTTTTACTGATTGGGTATGCATTATACCGGTGATTCAGAGTTGATTATGAGATTCTCATGCTTTTTATATGATGGCATGATAGAAGTGATGTGTCCTATGGGATTGAGATTTGTATGTGCAAGGTTACGGTTCAGTCTTGAAAGGAAGGTCATAAATTCTTAGACAACATAGACGATTAGATAAATGCTATTACTACTTCGTATTGCCTGAAAAGGGTGCGCATTTCAAAAGACGCACTGTGTTTTGTCTTACGGATGCTTCATTGGTATTGCGGTACTCGCCTGGTTGATCGATTGTTGATGTCCAGATTTTGCTATGTGGCATGAAAGAATTATAGAAGTATCTCTCGTGGGGATGATTATGTATGATAGATGTGTTAGTCATTAAGTAGTGAAGTTGGGATCGGCTATGGTGACTCATGTGTTCTATGGATTTGGAGATTGGGAATTCTCAGAAGCAGATTATTTCAGGGCTGCAGACTGTGAAGATATGTCCAAAGTTAGATGGATGGTGGTGCATGCTATGGTTAGGTCATTGTGGACTTTTGGAGGGCCATTTATCTATCTGTGGATGACTAGAATTGATTTGGGAGTCCATTGGTAGGCCCAATGAGGATATATATTCTACACCGGGTCGGATTTCTTGACTCAACACGGTTAGTGTTGAGGGATGAGTCATTCGGTTAGAGTTGAGCTTGTTCATGTTCTGATATCTTCTATTTGTTCCTCTTCTATGCTATGAGGGGTTGTGATTTGTGGGTTATATGCACACATGGTGCGATTCCATTTGGGTCTTGTAGCGGAATTCAAGCGAGATGGTGACTGGGGTATGGAATGGTTTATTGCGCCTTGGTAATGGTCTTTCTAGGCTGTGGTATATTGTGTTATTCGCTTCTCCATGATTATGGTCATGCACTTCATGTACTTGATGTCGAATTGCTTGTGGTTGTTGATTTTGAGCATTGAGGCTTGAGGTATTTCATATGGATCGATGTTTGGATGGGTCACGTATTGCAGATGGGTTATGATGGGATATGATCCTTTGTGATAGATTCGTGTATTTTTATTCTACTTTATGTGATGGGTTCTTAGCATTGCGTTGTGGTGGTACTTGTTGAGCTTGCGGAACGGTTCTTTCATTTGAGTTTTTTTTCATTTTTGAGTACATTTGAATTGTTGCGTATTGGTGCACGAATTGCACGGTTTGTGGCTCTGGGTAGTATTGGTGTGGCATGCCAGTAGAGTATCTTGTATTTGATGAGATGAAGTCTTTGGGCGTGAGGATTGCTATCGAATTTGATTACGGTGTGTTTGGAAGAGTAATATCGGAAGTCAGCTTAGAATTTTGGACGATGGTTCTGGTTAGGCGAGAGAGCTCCATAACTTGTTGATCTAATGAGTGGTTATGAGTTTCTGTGTGTTTCTTTCATCATCGGCAGTGTACGATAGTTTTAGAATAAGATTTTGTTTGATATGAGGTTTATTACCGGTATCGGGTGTATTTTGAGCAGCTATTGCAGTCAAAAGTTATTGCTAGGAGTATTTGAGTTGTGTCGTATTTCATGTGATTACATCTTGGGATATGATTATGGCTCGATATAGCTTTTTCAGACTTACACAGTGTGTAAATGCGAGATTCGAGTCTTGTAGGAAATTCCGGATGTTGGAAGTTGGATTATGAGGTTTAAGGACTAAGGTTGGAGTAATGATCTTCATTTATGTTGTGTTGTTGGGCCTATATAGAAAAGGGTGACATGTGATCGCCCCTGGTTATGTGTATCGTAAGGTTACACTGCGATTTGATAGCTTGGGAACGACTCTTGGCACGTTCGAGGATGAGCGTATGTTTAAGTGGGGGAGGATGTAACGACCCGACCAGTCGTTTTGAGCATTTGCACTTCGCTCGGTGGTTTGAGGGCATGAATATCTCTGTATGATGTATTATGACTTGTGTGTATCGTCGGTTTTGGTTTTCAGGTGTTTCGGAATTAGTTTGGAAGAATGATAGATGTAAGTTGTCCGTGTAGATCCATATATTGATACTATAGCACGTGAGTTGTCCGTACGGATCCAGATATTGTCACGACCCAAAAATCCAAACCTGTCGTGATGGAGCCTATTTCAATACTAGGCAAGCCGACAACACCAATAACCCACAATTTATTTTAAATACTGAAAACATAACAATTAAGTTTTTAAGAGTAATTCCCACAAACATTGAAAATAAACATACACCCAAAACCCGGTGTCACTAAGTACATGAGCATTTATACATGACCAGTTTGGAAAATACAGTCTATAATAGTCTGAGACCAAATACAGTAAACAAGAAGATAGGAAAGGAGAGACAAGTCTGCGAAACACGGCAGCTACCTCAGAATCTCCGGAAAATCTACAGTGCGAAGGAATCAACACCCACTATGTCCGGGATCACCTGTATCGGCACACGAAGTGCAGGGTGTAGTATGAGTACAACCAACTCAGTAAGTAACAATAATAAATAAAGAACTGAAAGTAGTGACGAGTTTCTCAGCTAAGTCCAATTACAGTACTTTCCAACATAAAAGGGTAGGCATGCTTTCAAGTTCAACATTTAAAACTCCACAGTAATTTCATATCAAATTTTACTGAAACACAAAATAATATTTTTCCGAAATTTCCAAAATAGTGATATATGACAGCTGAAGTGCAGTAGTAATGAAAGCAATACATCCTCTCAGAGTAACAGTCACCCAGTCCTCCCATTCACTCCAACCTCATAGTCACTCATTCCTCTCAATCACGCAGCACTATGCACTATGCACTCGGCACTCGCACTCGCACTCATTAGGTACCTGCGCTTACTGGGGGTGTGTACAGACTCCGGAGGGGCTCTTTCAGCCCAAGCGCTATATCAATCCAATCATTGCATAAATCAATGAAACATGCTGTGGCGTGCATCCCGATCCCATAAATATCCTCACAATTAGGCCCTCAGCCTCACTGAGTCATCAACCTCTCCAGTCTCTCGGGCTCTCGAAAATCATGATAACAGCCCAACAACAATGATATGATGCATCAATAATGAATAAGAGAGACTGAGATGTAATATGCAAGTAAAACTGTGACTGAGTACAAATAGTACTTTAACAGATAATTCAATATGTACACGCCTTTTACGGGTCCCAACAGTGTCGACACATGGTTTAAACATGATTCATAGTTCAATTTTCCTAATACGTGGAAAAATGTATGTGTATCAATAGATTATTCAACTACATAGTTCCATGAAATTTGACCAAGTCACAATTCCTACGGTGCACGCCCACACGCCCGTCACCTAGCATGTGCGTCACCTCAAAACCAATCACATAACATATAATCCGGGGTTTCATACCCTCATGACCAAATTTAGAACTGTTACTTACCTCAAGCTGTGAAATTCTTTATTCCGCTAGGTCTTTGCCTCGTTAATGGGCCTCCAGATGCCTCAAATCTAGCCACAAATAATTCAATTCAGTCAATAATATTTATTAGAATTAATTCCATAAGAAAATACTAATTTTTCATAAAAATCCGAAATTTAGCTCAAATATCCATGTCTCGGAACCCGACAAAAGTTACAAAATCCGAAAGCCCATTCAACCACGAGTCTAACCATACCAATTTTACCAAAATCCGACCTCAACTCGACCTCCAAATCGTCAAATCTTATTTTCAAATCCCTAAGTTCAAATCCCCGATTTATACCTCAAAAACATGTATTCTAGTTGGATTATTCGATGATAATTCAATATTATGGAGTAGAAATGATCACAAGGGACTTACCTCAAGTTTTCCCGTGAAAACCTCGCTCACAAATTGCCCAACCCGAGCTTGAAATGCCCAAAATGGCAAAAGCTCGGAACCCCTTTGTTTTTGTACTGCCTAGGGGTTTTCGCACCAGCGGCAACTTGGTTGCTTCTGCGATCTAGCAGGTTGGCCCCCATAGCTCGCTTCTGCGCCAAAATGTGCACTTGCGCCCCTTTGAGCGCTTCTACGAAAGCCGCACCTGCACACACATCTGCGCTTCTGCGCAGGCCATCTCCCCATCCCCTTTTCTGCTTCTACGTTCATTGCTTCGCACCTGCGACCTCGCAAGTGCGGAAATTTTGTTGCACCTGCGACCACGGCCCCTCTTCATGCCTGGACGCATCTCCGATGGAAGGCTCACTTCTGTGAGCTCGCACCTACGATGGAATTTCCGCAGGTGCGATTGCATCAGATGGCAGAAACTTCAGCCTTTTCTTCTAATTCCGAATTTGATCCGTTAACCATCAGAAACTCACCCGAGGCCCCCGGGACCTCAACCGAATATACCAACAAGTCCTAAAACATTATACGAACTTAGTCGAGCCTTCAAATCACATCAAACAACACTAAAAATACGAATCACACATAGATTCAAGCCTAATGAACTTTGAAACTTCCAATTTCTACAAACAACGCCGGAACCTATCAAATCACGTTCCATTGACCTCAAATTTTACACACAAGTCATAAATGACATAACAAAGGTATTCAAATTTTCAGAATCAGATTTCGACCCCGATATCAAAAAGTCAACCCCCGGTCAAACTTCCCAAAAATTTGACTTTCGCCATTTCAAGCCTAATTCCACTATGGACCTCCAAATAATTTTCTGGACACGCTTCTAAGTCCAAAATTACCATACGGAGCTATTGGAATCATCAGAATTAAAATCCGAGGTCGTTTACATATAAGTCAATATCTGGTTAACTTTTTCAACTTAAGTTTTCAATTATGAGACTAATGTCTCATTTCACTCCGAAATCCTTCCGAACCCGAACCAACTAACCCGATAAGTCATAAAACAACTATAAAGCTTAACTTGAGTAGTAAATGGGGGAACGGGGTTATAATATTCAAAATGACCGGCCGGGTCGTTACATTCTCCCTCTCTTAAACATTCGTCCTCGAACGGGTTTAGAGTCATACCTGGAGTCTCAAATAGGTGTGGATATTTGCTCTGCATCTCCTGCTCAATCTCCCAAGTAGCTTCTCCAACTGGCTGGCCTCTCTACTATACCTTCACTGATTCTCTGTTCTTTGACCTCAGCTTTCGAACATGCCGTTCTAAAATAGCCACCGACTCTACATCATAAGTCAAATTACCGTCCAGTTGCACTGTACTAAAATCCATAATATGAGACGGATCCCCGACATACTTTCAGAGCATGGACACATGGAACACTGGATGAACACCTGATAGACTAGGTGGCAAAGCAAGTTCATAAGCCACCTCTCCAATCTTCTTAAGTATCTCAAAAGGCCCAATATATCGAGGGCTCAACTTGCCCTTCTTTCCTAACCTCAACACATCTTTCATAGGTGAAATCTTGAGCAGAACCTTTTCCCCAACCATGTAAGCAACATCACGGACCTTCCTGTCAGCATAACTCTTCTGTCTAGACTGCGCCATGCGAAGCCGCTCATGAATCAATTTAACCTTCTCCAAAGCATCCTGAACCAAATCCGTACCCAAAAGTCTAGTCTCATCCAGCTTAAACCAACCCACCGGAGACCGACACCGTCTCCTATATAAAGCCTCATATAGAGCCATCTGAATGCTTGATTGGTAGTTGTTATTGTAAGAAAACTCTATCAGTAGCAGAAATTGATCCCAAGAACCCCCAAAATCAATGACACAAGCGCATAGCATATCTTCCAATATCCGAATTGTGCGCTCGGACTGCCCGTCCGTCTGAGGGTGAAATGTTGTACTTAGCTGAACCTGTGTGCCCAATTCTTGCCACACTGCTCCCCAAAACTATGATATAAACTGTGTGCCCCGATCTGAAATGATGGACACTGGCACACCGTGTAGGAGAATAACCTCACGGATATAAATATCAGCCAACCGCTCCGAAGAATAATTAGTACCAACTGGAATAAAATGCGCAGATTTGGTCAATCGATCCATAATCACCCAAACAATATCAAACTTCCTCAAAGTCCGTGAGAGCCCAACTACAAAGTCCATGGTAATACGCTCCAATTTCCACTCTGGAATTTAAAGTCTCTGAAGTAATCCGCCCGGTCTCTGATGTTCATACTTCACATGTTGACAATTTAAACACTGAGCTACAAACCCAACAATATCTTTCTTCATTCGCCACCACCAATAGTGCTGCCTCAAATCCTGATACATCTTCGCGGCACCTAGACGAATAGAGTACCACGAACTGTGAGCTTCCTGGAGAATCAACTCATGCAAACCATCTACATTAGGCACACATAGCCTGCCCTGCATATGTAATACACCGTCATCTCCAAGAGTGACTTCCTTGGCATCACCGTGCTGAACCTTGTCCTTAAGTACAAGCATATAAGGATCATCATACTAGCGCTCTCTGAAGCGATCATATAAAGAATACCGAGAAACCACACAAGCCAAAACCCGATTCGGCTCGGAAACATCCAATCTAACAAACTGGTTGGCTAATGCCTGAACATCCAAGGCTAAAGGCCTCTCTGATATCGGTAGGTATGCTAAGCTGCCCAAACTCTCCGCCTTATGACTCAAGGCATCGGCCACCACATTGGCCTTTCCGGGATGATAGAGAATGGTGATATCATAATCCTTAAGCAACTCTAACCACCTTCGCTGCCGCAAATTAAGATCCTTCTGTTTAAACAGATGTTGTAGACTCTGATGATCAATATAAACCTCACAATGGACACCGTACAAGAAATGCTGCCAAATTTTCAAGGCATGAACAATAGCTGCTAACTCAAGGTCGTGGACCGGATAATTCTTCTAATGTACCATTAACTGTCTGGATGCGTAGGCAATCACCCTACCGTCTTGCATAAGCACTGCGCCAAGACCAATACGCGACACGTCACAATACACAGTATAAGACTTGTAGGCAACACAAATACTGGAGTTGTAGTCAAAGTTATCATGAGCTTCTGAAAGCTCTCTTCACATTCATCCGACCACCTGAACGGAGCACCTTTCTGGTTAAATTTAGTCATAGGCGATGCAATAGACGAGAAACCCTCCACGAAGCGACGATAAGAACCGTCCAAGCTGAGAAAACTCCGAATCTCAGTAACTGAAGATGGTCTGTGGTAACTCTGAACTGCCTCTATTTTCTTCAGATCCACCTTAATCCATTCACTGGACACTATGTGTCCCAAGAATGCCACCGAACTAAGCCAAAATTCACATTTAGAGAATTTGGCATATAGTTTCTCCCTTTTCAGCCTCTGCAATACAATACCCAAGTGTTGTACATTCTCTTCCTGGCTACGTGAGTACACCAGGAATAAATACCATGACAAAATAAGTCAAGATACGGCTGGAATACGCTATTCATCAGGTGCATAAATGTTGCGGGGGCATTGGTTAGCCCAAATGACATCACAAGAAATTCATAGTGACCATAATGAGTCCTGAATGTCGTCTTTAGAATGTCTGAATCCCGAATTTTCAACTGGTGATACCCGGATCTAAAATCAATTTGGGAGAATACCCTCGATCCCTAAAGTTGGTCAAATAAATTATCAATACACGGTAAAGGATACTTATTCTTGATTGTAACTTCGTTCAACTGCCTGTAATCGATACACATCCGCATAGTACCATCTTTCTTTTTCACAAACAGAGCCGGTGCACCCCAAGGCGACACACTAGGCCTAATAAACCCCTTATCAAGAAGTTCCTGAAGTTGCTCTTTAATTATTTTAACTCAGTTGGTGCCATACGATACGGAGGAATAGAAATGGGTTGAGTGCCCTGCACTAAGTTAATACCGAAATCAATATCCCTGTCGGGCGGCATACACGGAAGGTCTGCATGAAATACATCAGGAATATCTCTCACTACCGGTACTGAATCAATAGTAGGAGTATCTGCATCAACATCTCTCACAAAAGCCAAGTATGACAAACACCCCTTCCTAACCATATGTTGGGCGTTCAAATAAGAAATTACCCTACTGGGAATATAATCTAGAGAACCTCTCCATTCGACCTTCGGCAACCCCGGCATCGCCAATGTCACGATTTTTGCGTGACAGTCCAGAATAGCATGACATGGAGACAACCAATCCATACCCAAGATTACATCAAAATCAACCATACTGAGCAATAAGAGATCAACTCTAGTCTCCAGTCCCCCAATGGTTACCACACTAGACCGATATACACGGTCCCCGATAATAGTATCGCCCACCGGCGTAAATACCCGAACAGGTGAAACTAAGGACTCACGGGGCATATCCAGATAATGAGTAAAGTACGATAATACATACAAATAAGTAGAACCAGGGTCAAATAATATAAAAGCTTCCATGTGGCACACTGAGACAATACCTGTGATAATTGTATCTGAGGCAACGACATCTCTACTGGTAGGAAAAACATAGAATCGGGCATGGCCGCCACCTGATCGGACTCCCCCTCTTGGGTGACCCCTAGCTGACTAACCCCCACCCGTGCTGGCTGGGCGGGTGGTGAAGTAACTAGTGCTAAAGTCATAGTCTGACTCCTCTGCTGCATTGGACCTCACGAGCGACGAGGACACTGCCTCCACATATGCCCAAATTCCCCACACTAAAAGCAGATCCCTGGTACTAGTGGTGGTGCAGAGTGAATCGGGCCCCGAGAACCAGAATAATTGCTGGAAGCACCGGGTGCAAATAAACTCTGAACTGAAGGGGCACGGGACAAACTCTAGACTGGAAGGTCACCGAGAGATGGCTGACCTTGATGAGAACTGTATGAACCATGGCTGGATGATGCACCACGGTAAACTGGATGACCCGTTTGTGCGTGTCTGTAAGGACGACCCCTGCCGCGATAAAACTGACCCCCTGATGGAACACCACTGAAATCACCTAGTCTACGAGGCCTCTTGGCCTCCCTTTCACCATGCTCCTGGCTACTTACCATCACTATCTGTCGAGTAGTGTCAACTACCTCATCAAAAATAGCACTAGATACTCTCTCCCGAGTCATAAGTAACTGTAGCTGATATCTGAGACCATCAATGAACCTCTTAATCCTCTCCCTATCAATGGGAACCAACCAAACTGCGTGACAATCCAACTCAGAAAATCGCATCTCATACTGCATCACAGATATGCCATCTTGACGTAACTGCTCAAACTGTCTGCGCAGATCCTCTCTGCGAGACTGCGACACGAACTTCTCCAAAAAGAGAATGGAGAACTCCTGCCATGTATGTGGTACTGCACCAACCGGCATGCGCCTCTCATAAGCCTCCCACCATCTGAAGGTAGCTCCAGAAACTGAAAAGTAGTGAATGAGACTCCACTGGTCTCCAAAGTACCAGTTGTCTGAAGCATTCGCTGGCACTTATCCAGAAAACCCTGAGCATCCTCTGACTTAGCACCGCTAAATGATGGAGGTCAAAGCCTTCTAAATCTCTCAAGTCTCCTCTGCTCATCATCTTCCATAACGGGGACTACTGGGGCTTGAGCAGTTGCAACTGGCTGGGCTGACATTGCCCCTGGTATCTGAAGTCCCTGCACTACCTGATCTAGAGTACGAGCAACAGGGGTATGAGTACCTCCCCCGGCCGAGAAGTGGCTGGTGCGGCCTGAGCCGAAACCACCTGAGCAAGACCAATGGAAACTATCAATATTTGGGCCAAAGTCTCCTCAAGGCCTGGAATCTCAATGGGCACAACTGGTGCCTGAGCTGGTCCTGTCGGCTCAGCTATATCTGGAATCTGCTCCTAAGCTGGAGCAACTGGTGGTACTACAGATGCTGCTCCAACTGTGGTACGAGCTACACCTCGACCTCGACCTCGGTTCCGGCCCCAGCCTCTATCACGGCCCCAGCCTCTCACGGCCCTAACTGGTGGCACTGGTGGCTGACCGTCTGATCTGGTAGTACGTGTTCTCACCATCCATGAGAGAATAGAATAACATAAATTTAGTTTCTGGAATCAACAAATTCGCAAGAAAGAGTACAAGAAATTGAAATTTTTCCTAAGGGTTCGGCAGCCTCTTGAAGATAAGTATAGACATCTCTGTACCGATCCACAAGACTCTACTAAACCTGCTCATGACTCGTGAGACCTATGTAATCTAGGCTCTGATACCATCTTGTCATGACCCAAAAATACTAACCTGTCGTGATGGCGCCTATCTCAATACTAGGCAAGCCGACAACACCAATAACCCACAATTTATTTTAAATACTGAAAACATACCAATTAAGTTTTTAAGAGTAATTCCCACAAACATTGGAAATAAACACACTCCCAAAACCCGGTGTCACTGAGTACATGAGCATTTATACATCACCAGTCTGGAAAATATGGTTTATAATAGCCTGAGACCAAATACAGTAAACAAGAAGATAGGGAAGGAGAGACAAGGTCTGCGAAACACGGCAGCTACCTCGGAATCTCCGAAAAATCTATTGTGTGAAGGAATCAACACCCACTGTGTCTGAGATTACCCGCATCTGCACACGAAGTGCAGAGTGTAGTATGAGTACAACTAACTCAGTAAGTAACAATAATAAATAAAGAACTGAAAGAAGTGACGAGCTTCTCAGCTAAGTCCAAATACACTACTTTCCAACATAAAAGGGTAGGCATGCCTTCAAGTTCAACATTTAAAACTCCACAGTAATTTCATATCAAATTTGACTGAAACAGAAAATAATGTTTTTCCGAAATTTCCAAAATAATGATATATGATAGCTGAGAGCAGCAGTAATGAAATCAATGCATCCTCTTAGAGTAACAGACACCCAGTCCTCCCATTCACTCCAACCTTACAGTCACTCATTCCTCACAGTCACGCATTCCTCTCAATCACTCAGCACTCGACACTCGCACTCAATAGGTACATGCGCTCACTGGGGGGTGTACAAACTCCGAAGGAGCTCCTTTAGCCCAAGCGCTATATCAAGCCAATCATGGTATAAATCAATGAAACATGCTGCGGCGTGTAGCCCGATTCCATAAATATCCTCACAATTAGGCCCTCAGCCTCACTGAGTCATCAACCTCTCTAGTCTCCCAGGCTCTCAGAAATCATGATAAGCAGCCCAACAACAATGATATGATGCATTAATAATGAATAAGAGAGACTGAGATGTAATATGCAATTAAAATTGTGACCGAGTACAAATAGTAATTTAACAGATAATTCAACATGTACACGACCTCTGTGGGTCCCAACAGTGTCGACACATGGTTTAAACATGATACATAGTTCAATTTTCTTCAACACATAAAACTGCATAGAAAATGCCAAGATTATTTAACTATAAAATTCCACGAAAACTATTACGTCACAAATTCTATGTTGCACGTCCACATGCCCGTCACTTAGCATGTGCGTCATCTCAAAACCAATCACATAACATATAATTCGGGGTTTCATACCCTGAGGACCAAATTTAGAACTGTTACTTACCTCAAGCCCTAAAATTGTTTATTCTGCTAGGTCTTTGCCTCGTGAATTGGCCTCCAAATGCCTCGAATCTAGCCATAAATAATTTGATTCAGTTAATAACATTTATTGGAATTAATTACATAAGAAAATACTAATTTTCCATAAAAACCCGAAATTTAGCTTAAAATCGCCTGTGAGGCCCATGTCTCAGACCCCGAAAAAAGTTACAAAATCCAAAAGCCCATTCAACCACGAGTCTAACCATACCAATTTTACCAAAATCCGACCTCAACTCGACCTCCAGATCTTCAAATTTTATTTTCAAATCCCTACGTTCAAATCCCCGATTTACACTTCAAAAACATGTAATCTAGTCAGATTAATCGATAATAATTCAATAATTTAGAGTAGAAATGATCACAAGGGACTTACCTCAAATTTTCTCATGAAAACCTCACTCACAAATCGCCCAACCCGAGCTTGAAATGCCCAAAAATGGCAAAATCTCGGAACCCCTCTGTTTTTGTACTGCCCAGGGGTTTTCGCACCTACGACAACTTGGCCGCTTCTACGGTCTAGCAGGTGCACCCCCATAGCCCGCTTCTGCACCAAAATCCGCATTTGCACCCCTTCCCTTTTTCCTCTTCTGCATGCATTGCTTCGCACCTGCGACCTCGCAGGTTCGGAAATTTTGTCGCCCGCATTTGCGATCGAAGGCTCTCTTCTTCGAGCTCGCACCTGCGATGGAATTTCCGCAGGTGCGATTGCATCAGATGGCAGAAACTTCAGCTTTTTCTTTTAAGTTCGAATTTGATCCGTTAACCATCCGAAACTTACCTGAGGCCTCTGGGACCTCAACCGAATATACCAACAAGTCCTAAAAACATCATACAAACTTAGTAGAGTCTTCAAATCACATCAAACAAACTAAATGCACGAGTCACACAGAGATTCATGCCTATTAAACTTTGAAACTTTCATTTTCTACAAACGACGCAGGAACCTATCAAATCACGTCCGATTGACCTCAAATTTTGCACGCAGATCATAAATGACATAACAGAGGTATTCAAATTTTCAGAATCGGATTCCGACCCCGATATCAAAAAGTCAACCCCCCGGTCAAACTTTCCAAAAATTTGACTTTCGCCATTTCAAGCCTAACTCCACTACGGACCTCCAAATAATTTTTCAGATGCGCTCCTACGTCTAAAATTACCATACAGAGCTATTGGAATCATCAGAATTAAAATCCGAGGTCGTTTACACATAAGTCAATATCCGATTAACATTTCCAACTTAAGTTTTCAATTATGAGACTAAGTGTCTTATTTCACTCTGAAATCCTTCCGAACCCGAACCAACTAACCCGGTAAGTCATAAAATAACTATAAAACTTAACTTGAGCAGTAAATGGGGGAAGGGGGTTATAATATTCAAAATGACCGACCGATTCATTACAAATATTGATACTATAGCACGTGAGTTGTCTGTGCGGATCCACATATTGTTACTATAGCACATGAGTTGTTCGTGCAGCACGTGAGTTGTCCGTGCGGTTGATATTGATGTGAGCTCTAAGAGAGCTGATTACCATTATTAGATCGGGTTGCGCGCCGCAATGGGCTGATATTTGGTCATTGCATTTCATCCTTACTTGTAAATCCCTTGACTGATTAAATGATTTACTTGCATATCTCCCTTATATGTTGGATTGCTGACTGAGCAGAACACTTTAAAACTAAGAGTTGTGAGCATCAAAATGGTTTCACCTGAGATGTTTTCTGATTTGATCATATATTTGTTCTATACTTGTTAAAAGTTTGAACTGCACAGGTTTTAGTGAGAATCATCTATAGTTCTTGTTTCTTTTATCTCGCCGAGGTTAGTTATGATACTTATTGATTACATGGGGTGGGTTGTACTCATACTACACTTCTGCACCTTGCGTGTAGATCCTAGTGCTGATGTTGCTGCGCACGGCGAGGGCTGACATTGAAGATGTACCTGCGTTCCAGTCATGGCTATCACTTGTACTTGGTAGCATTAGATTCGGATTCTGTTCATTTACATTTCAAACAGATGTTGTCATTATTTCAATTTAGTTTTTGGAAAAATCTAAGTCTTAGTGGCTCATGACTTGTACTACCAGTCCCTGAGAATTCTTTTTATAAATGTTCAGTTTTATTATCATTACTTCTCTTAATGAATCTCATTTGAATTGGTTTATTATTAATTGGCTTATATAGCGGGTTGGGTTAGGTTCCATCACGACTAGTTAGATTTTGGGTCGTGACATCAACTGTGCCCGGAATTCATCATTTAGCCGAGACCACTTGTCGGCTTTGTCCTTTGCCACCTGGAGCTGGTCCTTGACCGATGCCAGCTCCTCTTTTGCAGCCTTTTTTTTTAAGCCAGCAAGTCCAAGTTGTGTTGTTAGTAATCACGAGTAGCTTCTTGTTTTTAGACTCAAAGATCTTTACCTTCTTGACCAGATCGGCATGCTCCCGTTTCACGGACAAGGCCTTCTTCTGAGCCTTTTCTAGCTCGGCCTGGAGAGTTGGGAGATCCTTAAGAGCCTCATCTTGTTGCTCGTTGAGAGCCCTATACATGTCCTTCTTCTGGATCTGCTCTTTGCACTCGAACTCAAGCTGGCCGATTTCTAAGCGAGACTGAATAAAGCTTTCATGATGAAGCACTGAAGCCTGAAAGACAATGAGGTCAGTAGAACATGTTAAGCAAAAATCCGCGAAGGATGCAAAGGATAGACGTATTACCCAGTTCAGTGCATGTTGCGCCTCGTTAAAGAGGGTCGATGCGCCTACTCTATCATCTTTGCCTGGTCCTCCTCGGTCACCAGGAAATAAACCCAAGCGTCTGCTGGGATAGTAAGAATGATCGTCCTCTTACAGTCAGGATCCATACTCGGGGAAAGGAACTACCTCACTAGTTTTGGGCTCGAGCTCGGCTCGAGCTCGCCCACTCCCGATGGCGCATCTTTATTTGGGACCTCCAAGTGACCGAGCATGGAGTAGTCCTACAACACGATCATATCCATGCCGTCAAAGAACACTTTGAGGGAATCATCTAGGCCCGGTGCCGTCTCATTTGATTTCTCTTTGTCAGCTTGAGCCTCTTCTAACATGGACTCGGTATGGGATGGCGTCTCCATGATGTCGATGACACCAGCTACTTCCTTCAGGTCAGGGATGACTTCTCGGGAGACGGTGGCCTCTAACTGTCCTTCTGGTTCCCGAGCTAGAGGGGGATCGACCTCTTAGACACCTTTTCCATTTGCCGCCTGCTCCCCCTCGTTCATAGATGACTCATAAGCAATGAACTCAAGGTCGTCATCCTCATGGTAATCCCTGAGCTGGTAGAGGGAACCATGGTCTGGCAACCTGGCCTTTGTGCTCTTTTTGTTGCTTTGCGGGCCCGGATGACCACTCTCTTCTTCTTCTTCACCTCGGCATCCGAGGAGCCCAAGTATTTCAACTTCTTCTTCTTTTTCTCCTCCTTTGTGGCAGCCTCAAGCTGTCCCGAAGTGGAGGGTTCGGCGAGAGAGGACGGGTTCTCGTCCTCATCCAATGGCCTAAGCTTGGGACGGGTTCTTGCCAGATATTTCATGCCTTAGACAAATTTTTACTTTACAATGTCATATTTATGATTTATTGTGGAAATTGGCTTAAGGTCCGGTCACAACTAAAGTTTGAACAATTGACCCCGCGCTTAGGGACTGCCATCCAAAAAATTGACATGATCGAATTACTTAAACCTTGAGATCGTAAGACCTTAAAAAGGAAACCTTCAATTTTATAGGCCACCCTACTCGAGGACTGATACTTTGAACAAGTTCGAAGTATAACAGGGGAACAAGCCCAAAAGGCAAATCCCAAGCTAAAGGCTACGACAAAATTAACACAGTTCGAAGGCGTCCGATTTCCGTTATAAAACAAGCCTTCGAATATTTTCATAAACCGGTTAAAAAGGCTACCCTCAGCTGAATTACTAAGGGTCTCGATAATATCGACCATCGAAAACCCTAATAGGTACAAAGTCGTTCGAACTCTCAAATAAATTTTTTATTTTATTCTAAGGCATTACGAAACAAAGGGTCTCGATAATATCAACCCTTGAAAACCCTAATGGGTATGGAATTGTTCGAACTCTCGAGAAAATCCCTTATTTCATGCTAAGGCACAACATATTTTATATGATCAAACAATAAACTTTTCAAGCCGAAAAGGGGGAGAAAGCCATTCTTTTTACTATGGCCGTATCGGCCTAATTCAAGAGCCTAAAGGGCCATTTTATTTTTGAGTTCGATAAATCATCCTCACTCAATTTAAACCTAAGGGTCACCCTACTCCGAGTTTGAGCAAGTACTCACTCGATTATTAAACTACACTAGTCCGACTTCGATCAAATTGCCTAAGCCTCGAACTTATGAACAAAATTTTCATAAGGCATGAATGAAACAAAATTTTCACAAGGCAGAAAATGAAATTAAGACAAGTCGGAAAGGAAAGAGATCTTTATATATATGAGAATATTTACAAGGTTCGATCAGGATCCTACACAAAAGATCAAAAGTGAAAAATCCTAAGGTTCGTAATTTTCTCCGGGGGCAGCTTCTTCTCCATCGAGGTCCTCCCCGCTCTCGGAACCGCTCTTGCTCTCGGCGTCATCATCATCGGAGGAGGAGGACAACACTCCAGCATCAGTCTCACGCTCTCTAGCCTTTATTATCTCTTCAGTAAGATCAAAACCCTGAGCGTGGATCTCCTCGAGAGTTTCCCTCCAAGATTGGCATTTGGCGAGTTCAGCAATCCAATGTGCTCGAGTTTGAGCGGTCTCGGCTACCTCTCTCGCTTGGACTTGAGTGGCTTTAGCATCGGCCCGGTAGACAGCCATGATCGCCTCTGCCTCGGCCTTTGCCTTTTTGGCTTCAGACTTGGACTTTGCAAGTTCGGAAGCCAACTGAGCCTCGAGCTCCTCTATTTTCTTTTCTTGAATTGAGCTTTTCTCCTTCGTGCCTCGAAGCTGACTTTCGGCTGATGACAATTGGGATAAAGCAATCTCTTTTTCTATAGCAAAGCAGTCCATACCTTTTTTCCACCCCCAAGGTCTCCGCCTTCATCATATTGACCTCCTTGCGGAGCTGCTCGATCCTCTCAACCTTCTACTGCAGCTGTGAGATAGAAATGTTAGCCACCGTTCCCGAATCAAGCCCATGATCTTTTAAGATTTTCATTACCTGCTCGATCAGGTCGGTCTGATCTTGGTGAGCCTTGGCCAACTCGGCTTGGAGGTCCTTGGTCTCATCTTCTTTTTTCCCACAGAAAAGTCTAAGGGCATTTCTCTCCTCTGTGAGCTCTTGGAGGTCGGACTCATACCGACTCAACTCAGCTCGAGACCGAGAGAATGCTTCTCGGTGAAGCGTTGCGGCCTATGCAGAAAGAATAAAAGAAGTTAGACATGAAGAGAAAAATGAACACAAGGGTAATACGAACAATGGGAGTTAAGGCTTACCCGATTCAGAGTTTGCTGCGCTTCGTTGAAAAGGCTCGATGCCTCGCCTGAGTCCTTCCTCGAGACCTCCAAGTCGCTCAAGCCGGTAGCATCTTCGACCCCAGTAAAGTAATCACGGAAGAGATCCTCCCTTTCGTGGGCTGCTTTGATGGAGAGGGTCTTCAAGGCCCGAGCCTCTTGAATCATCTCTTCGGAAAACGAGGGGAGAAGCGGGGAGCCTCCAATTTCTATTGCCCCAAGTGGATCACTTGGGGAATTCTCTCCATCTCGAGGGGCCTCGAGACCAGCCCCTACAACCCTACCCAATGTTGGCTTATTATGGTGGGAGGCATCTTCAAACCTCGATGACTTGGGGACTTCTCCCAAGTCTTTTCCCGAGACCCCCTCATCTCGAGAAGGAGTCTCTGCAGCCTGCACCGATTCAATAGCCTTTGGGGCCTTGGTGCTCATTCCCATTCAGGCCACCAGCCTGGAGTCGTCTTCTTCCTCTTCTTCTTCTTTCTCTATTAGACGCCGAACATAGTCTTCGGTAAGAAGGATAATGTTCTTCTTCGGCTTATGAGTCGCTTTCTTCTTAGGTATTGGATCCTGGGAGGTTGAGGTCTTTTTCCTCTTTTTGTCCTTCGTCGGTTTCTGTGTCGGGATCGAAGTCTCCTCCTCACTAGATAAGGGCCTCATGATAGCATCTTTGCCAAGGCCTGTATAGAAGGAAATTAAGTAAGAAATGCTTTAACAAAATCATCAAAGACATGGAAAAGGGGCTTACCATGAGTTTTGGCCTCCCATCAGCCCTTTGATAAATCGCGCCATGAGCGCTCGGCATATGTAGAGGTCGAGGCCAGGTCCCTAACCTAGCTCTTGAGGTTAGGAATTGCACCAGGTATCCAAGCGACCGCTACATCACGGAAAAGGATATCGATGAGAAGAAGCAAAAGAGCAAAACAATAAATAGAAGTTAAATGTGGGATTGTACTAACGCATTATATTTCATTTCTTGGGAAATGGCATCTTCTTGGCCGGGATCATATTGGAAGTCCTCACTCGAACGAACCTGACCATCCAACCTTGGTCCTTGTCCTTGTCTATGATCGAGAACAACACTTTGGTAGCCCGACGTTGGAGTTTTATTACCCCGCCTCAATAGAGGCGGGGGCTGTACAACCTGATGAGGTGGTCGAGGGTGAAAGGCATCCCTCGACTTTGCTCACAAAGAATCGGAGCAAAATAACAATTCGCCAAAAGGAAGGATGGACTTGGCCTAGGGTTATTTGATATTGACAGCAAAAATCAGCGACGATGGGGTCGAGGGGGCCCATCGTGAAAGGGTAAGTGTAAACACTTAGAAACCCTTCCACATGGGTGATGATGTCCTCTTCGGGGGTCAGGATCACCACCTTTTTACCCTCCCAGTTGCAGTCTTTCTTTACCTACCTAAGGTATCCCTCAGTTATCGAGCATATATACCTCGACACTGGCTCGCATCGACCGAGAATCGATGAGGCTTTATCGGTCTTAAAGTCTGAAATGAGGACGCACCCCCCGGGAATACACTCCTCAGGGTGCGGCTCCACCGGTGTTTTGTCGCCGGCCGGCCACGATGAAGAAGCATTTTCCTTTTGAGGAACAGTTTTTGACATTTTTGCCATTTGGATTTGAAGTTAAAAATAGATTGAGATGATAATATTTGGTGTTATAAGAAGAGGTTAGCAGTGAGAATCGTAGATTTACAGATGAAGAACTTAGAAGTTGTAAAAAGCTTTGGAGATTGGAAATTTGAAAGTAAAATTTCGAAATGGTGAAGAGAGGAGCTATTTATATATTTCACAATGACGGTTCAAAATTGGCGGTGGCCGACCATCGACTGACGCACATTTAATGCCTTGGTAACTGTATAGACGGGACGTTTCGGCCACTTTCATCGCTTACATCACGAGGATGACGTCATGACAGGTCGAGGTAGAGAAATCGAAGGCTCAATTCGTTTCTTGTCATTACACTCCAAAAAATGAGGGGACTATCTGTATACGGTTAAAACTGGGCCCACCCAATTTTACTATTTGACCGAGACTAGGAGATTGCATCGAAGGACGGCCTCATAACGGAATAGACTAAATCACGAGGATTAGGTACCGAGTTCAGAACTAAGGTACCTGTCGAGATCGAGGCTAGTAGCGATCGAAGCCAAATGAGACAGACATCGAGCAAGATCGAAGATAGCATAATAATAGAAAAGGCGAGATATCCGTGACTGGTCGAGGATCATGGTGTAAATCTCAGTGACTGGTCGAGGATCATGGCATAAATCTGGGAACGGATCAAATCAGAAACTGTTAATTAGCTAATCATGGGATTTCCTTCCGTAATTAGAATCATACCATAAGTAGGATTCCTCTACTATATAAATGGGGGGTTATAATCATTTGTAGGACACGGTTGACAGATATAAAAGCAATATAATTCTCTTTCTCGTTTATACTATTGTTCATCAGCTTATTATACTTTAATTGTTCTTGCATCAACCAGTTCGAGGGTATCCAAACTAGAGGGCTGAGTTCCATTATAACACTGGTTTGCTTTACTTTATAGTTCATTTTCTGTTATTAATCTTTACATTTATCAATTGGTATTAGGTAAAATCACGTGTCCTTAAGACCAAATTATAAGTTTAACTGTTATCCAATTTCAAGGGTAAACAAGTAGTATTTAACCAAGTCTCCGAGTCTATCTAATTTTAGACTATCACTTTTTATCCCCCCCCCCCGAACTCTTTGAGTTACTTGGCCAAATGCACCTTATCAGCACTGTTAGACCAGACGTGTTCTCATGTACTCGTAAGGGAAACCACCAAGTCATTTACATAGGCTTCTAATGCCAAGTTATCAGCAGATACCTAGGAGTAATCCTCGTCCTGAATTTCCTCCTCATCATCGTCAATTAACACAATATCGATACTATCTTCCAGCTCATCCTCGAGGTGACGACAAAACTGGGGTAACTGGCCCTCTGGTTGTTCCACCCTGGTACATAAGTTGCTTTTTCTCTACCGAGAAAAACTAGCAGAAAGTGACCTCGCCGATTGTGTATTTTATCTTTTCAGGATATTATTAGACTTCATCATATATTCTAGGCATTAGTTTTGTTTACACTCAAAATTGGATAACAATTAAACTTATAATATGGATTTAAGGACACATGATTTCACTTAATACTGATTGATAAATATGAAGATTAAAGATAGAATTATATAATAAAGTAAATCAAACCAGTATTTGAGTAGAACTCAACCCTTGAGTTAAAGTATCCTCGAACTGATTGATGCAAGGACAATAAAAATACAACAAGCTGAAGAACAAGAGTGTGAGCGAGGAAGAAAATTATATTGCCTTTTTTATCAGTCGTGCCTACAAATGGTTAGAACTCCCCTTTATATAGTAGAGAAATTCTATATATGGTACAATTCTAATTACAGAAGTAAATCCCATGATTAATTTAACAACCGTTCTTGATTCGATCCGTTCTGAGATTTTTGCCATTATCTTCGACCGGTCGTGGATATCTTGCTTTTGCGTTATTACGCAATCTTCGGTATTGCTCGATGCATGGCTCGTTCGGTCTCTATTACTGTCGGCCTCGATCTTGGCAGGTGTCTCGAATCCCGATCTCGGTACCTTGTCTTCGTGCCTCAATTCGATCTACTTCGGAGTCGTATTTCGATGCAAACGTCTCGGTCAAACAGTAAAATTTGGTGGGCCTAGTTTTAACCATATACAGATAGTCCCCTCATTTTTTAGAGTATAATGACAAGAAACGAATTGAGCCTTCGATTTTCTATCTCGATTTGTCATGACGTCGTCCTTGTGACGTAAGAGACGGAAGTGACTGAAATGTCCCGTCTGTACAGTTTCCTAGGCATTAAATGCGCGTCAGTCAATAGTCGGCCACCGCCAATATTGAACCGTCGTTGTGAAATTTATAAATAGCCCATCTCTCCACTATTTCGAACTTTTACTTTCAAATTCTTAATCTTCAAAGATTTTTATATCTTCTAACCTATTCATTTGCACATCTACAATTTTCACTCCTACCATCTTCTCAAAATACCAAACTATCATATTCATTTATTTTTAACTTCAAATCCATACAAAAATGGCAAAAACATCAAAGACTGTCCCTCAAAAGGAAAACTCTTCTTCATCGCGGCCTGCCGGTGACAAAACACCGGTGGAGCCTCGACCTAAAGAGTGTGTTCCTGGGGAGGGGGGTGTTATCACCTTTGACTTTAAAATCGATAAAGCCTCATCGATTCCTGGTCGATGCGAGCCAGTGTCGAGGTACATATGCTCGATAACTGAAGGGTACCTTAAGCAGGTAAGGAAAGATTGCAACTGGAAAGGCAAAGAAGTGGTGATACCGACCCTGTAAGAAGACACTACCACCCATGTGGAAGGGGTTTTAAGTGTTTACACCTACCCTTTCATGCTGGGCCTCCTCGACCCCATCGTCATTAATTTTTGTCGTCAGTATCAGATAACCCTAGGTCAAATCCACTCTTCTTTTTGGGGAATTGTTATTCTGCTCCGATTCTTCGTGAGCAAAGTCGAGGGGATGCCTTTTACCCTCGACCACCTCATCGGGTTATACAACCCCCGCCTCTATTGAGATGGGTTGATAAAACTCCAACGTCGGGCCACCAAAGTATTGTTCTCGAGCATAGACGAGGATAATGACCGAGGTTGGATAGGCCGGTTCGTTCGAGTGAGGACTTCCGACCTGATCCCGGCCGAGAAGATGTCATTTCCTGAGAAATGGAATATGAAGTATAAGTATAATTCCACTGTTAATTCTTATTTATTGTTTTGGCCCTTTGTTTCTTCTCATCAATATTCTTTTCCGTGATGTAGCGGTGCTTGGATGCCCGGTGAAATTCCTAACCTCAAGAACTGGGTTCGGGACCTGGCCTCGACCTACTCCTATGTTGAGCGCTCATGGCGCTATTTATCAAAGGGCCAATGGGAGGCCAAAACAAATGGTAAGCCCCTTTCCTATGTCCTTGATGATTCGATCAAACTTAAGAAATTTTCCTGTGTGTAGGCCTGGGCAAAGATGCGGTCATGAGGTCCCCGTCTAGCGATGAAGAGACCTCGGCCCCGGTTCTGAAACCAGCGAAAGACAATAAGAGAAAAAGGGCCTTGGCTTCCGAGGATCCATAACTTAAGACAAGGATGGCTCGTAAGCCGAGGAAAAACACCATCCCTCTGACCGAAGAATCTGTTCGGCGTCTGAGGGATGAAGACGAAGAAGAAGAAAATGACGACGGCTTCATACTGGTGGCCCGAGTAAAGAAAACCATTGATGCCCCAAAGACAACTGGATCGATGGTGGTTGATGAGGCTGGGCCTCGAACTAAGGGGATATCGGAGAAGGACTCGGGCAAAGTCCCCGAGTCATCGGAGATCAAGGATGTCTCCCACCAAAATGAATAAACGGTGGGTATATCTGAAGGGACCGGCCCTGAAGCTCTTCGAACTGAAGAGAACACCCCAAGTGACTCCCTTGGGGCAATAGTAATCGGAGACTCGCCCACTCTCCCTACTTTTTTCGAAGGGGCGATTCGGGAAGGCCGAGCTTTGGGGACCCCTTCCGTGATTTATTTACAAGTATCAAGGACATTGCTGTCCGAGTGACGCATCGTGTTTTTTCTTAGAGGCTCAACGAGCCTTGAATCGGGTAAGTCTCGATTCCCTTTGTTGATCTCATATTCTTCCATTTTATGCCTAACTTTTTCTCTTTTCATATAGGCTTTAGCTCTACATCAGGAGGCATTTTCCAAGTCTCGGGCAGAGCTGAGCCGATGTGTGGATGACTTCTGAGGGCTTTCGGAGGAGAGAAATGCCGTCAAACTTCTTAGTGGGCAGAAAGAGGAAGAGATCAGAGATCTTCGAGTCGAGTTGGCCAAGGCTCACCAAGATCAGACAGATCTGATCGAGCAGGTAATGAAAATCTTAAAATCTCATGGGCTCGATTCGGGAACGGTGGCTAATATTTCAATCTCACAGCTGCAGCAGAAAAATGAGAGGATCGAGCAATTCTGTAAGGAGGTTGACACAATAAAGGCGGAGTCCTTGGGGTGGAAGAAAGGTATGGACCGCCTTGATGCAGAAAAAGAGACTGCTCGAGCCCAATTACCATCGGTCGAAAGTCAACTTCAAGGCATGAAAGAGAAGAGCTCGACTCAAGCAAGGAAAATAGAGGAGCTTGAGGCTTGGTTGGCTTCTGAACTTGCCAAGGCCAAATCTGAAGCCGAAAAAGCAAAGGCCGAGGCAGATGCGATCGTGGCTGTCTATCGGGCTGATGCTGAAGCCGTTCAAGTCTAGGCAAGAGAGGCATCCGAATCCGCTCAAACTCGAGCATATTGGATTGTTGAACTCGCCAAATGCCAATCTCGGAGGGAAACCCCCGAGGAAATTCACGCTCGGGGTTTCGATCTTACCAATGAGATAGCAAAGGCTAGAGAGCATGAAGCAAAAGCCGAAGCGCTGGCAAATTTCGATGACGATGATGATAATTTCAGCAAGAGCGGGTCCGAGAATGGGGAGGACCTCGATGTAAAAGAAGCTGCCCCCGAAGGAGATCAGGAACCTTATGATTTTTCACTTTTGATCTTTTTTTGTATAGGATCCCGATCAGACCTTGTAAATATTCATATATATAATGATCTCTTTCCTTTCCGACTTGTATTTATTTCTTTTATGCCTTGTGAAAGTTTTGTTCATAAGTTCGAGACTTAGGCATTTTGATCGAAACCAGACTAGTGTAATTTTTATAATCGAGTGAGTACTTGCTCGAACTCGGAATAGGGTGACCCTTAGGTTTAAATTGAGTGAGGATGATTTCTTCGAACTCAAAAATAAACTTGCCTTTTAGGCTCTTAAATTAAGCTGATACGGCCATAGCAAAAAGAATAGCTTTCTCCCCCTTTTCGGTTTGATAAGTTTATCGTTTAATCATATAAATTATGTTGTACCTTAACACAAAATAAAGGATTTGTTCGAGAGTTTGAACAGTTCCGTAGCCATTAGGAATTTCAAGGGTCGATATTATCGAGACCCTTTGTTTCGCAGTGCCTTAGCATAAAATAAAGAATTTTTTTGAGAGTGGTTTTCGAGGGTTGATATTATCGAGACCCTTAGAAATTTAGCCGAGGGTAGCCTTTTTTAACCGGTTTATGAAAATATTCAAAGGCCCATTTAATAACGAAAATCGGACGTCTCCGAACCGTGTTGATTTGGCCGTAGCCTTTAACTTGGGATTCACCTTTTGGGCTTGTTCCCCTATTATACTTCAAACTTGTTCGAAGTACCAGTCCCCGAGTGGGGTGGCCGTGGCCCATAAAATCGAGGATTGCCTTTTTAAGGTCTTACGATTTCGAGGTTTAGTAATTCGATCGTGTCGGTTGTTTGGAAGACAGTCCCCGAGTATCAGATAAATTGTTTGAACTTCAGTTGTGGTCGGCCATTAAGCCAGTTTCCACCATAGATCATAAGTATGAGATTGCAAAGTATAAATTTTAAAACATGGGACATCAGGTAAGGAAAAATACTTCTTCCAATAAATTATACATGAGTACATGTTTTGCCATTAGGGCTCGAGTTTAGATGGACACGGTTCATTTGACCATTTGGTCCTCAACAAAATTTACCTATCGAGACCATGTCGACACGAAGTATTTTCCTTGTAACTATCCGAGGGTGATGCCCCCCAGTATTCGAGGTTGATTGTAAAGGAGCCTCGGATACTATTGAATTGCTCTATGTTAGCACGAACAATGGTTGCCTCGTTAAAACCTCGCCGAAAAAATCCATTTGGGATAAAAACCGGTCTAAGGGAAAAAGAGTGCAACGCGTGCTTTTGGACCAAAGGACTGCGTTTGAAAGATCCCTTGATGTCTTCGATTACACACCTGCAAACGATTAGTATAAAATATAAATGAAAATTGAGAAGGTTGTACCTTAGCAGTAATATCGTTTGAGGAGTGACACGTTCCAATTATTTGAAAATTGTTCGCCGTTCATCGTGCCGAGTTTGTAAGATCCCTTTCCGACGATATCGAGGATCTGATACGGTCCCTCCCAATTTGGGCCAAGTTTTCCTTCGTTTAGGTCTCGAGCATTGAGGGTGACTTTTCTCAATAATAAGTCCCCTGTTCTAAAATGTCGAAAATTGGCTCTTCGGTTATAATACCTTTAGATCTGTTGCTTCTGTGCGGCCATTAGAATGAGGGCGCTTTCCCATTTTTTATCTAGAAATTCGAGACTTGTAATCATAGCCTCGTGATTCGACTCTTCTGTTGCATATCGAAACCTGACACTAGGTTCCCCGACTTCGATCGGGATTAGAGCTTCGGTGCCATATACTAAAGAGAATGGTATTAACCCCGTACTGGATTTTGACGTTGTTCGATACGCCCAAAGGACCTCGGGCAACATTTATCTACATTTTCCCTTTGTGTCGTTCAACCTTTTCTTTAGATTTTGAATGGTGGTTTTGTTCGTTGACTCAGCTTGTCCATTCCCGCTGGGGTTATATGGCGTTGACAAGATCCTTTTAATTTTGTGGTCTTCAAGAAACTTTGTTACTTTGCTACCAATGAATTGCTTTCCATTGTCGCATACGATCTCGGCAGGCATCCCGAATCGACATATAATGTGGTCCCAGATGAAGTTTATAACTTCTTTTTCCCTGACTTTTTCGAAGGCATGTGCTTCAACCCATTTAGAGAAATAGTCAGTCATAAATAAAATGAATTTAGCTTTACCTGGTGCCGATGGTTGAGGACCGATGATATTTATTCCCCATTTCATGAATAGCCATGGGGATAGGACCGAATGGAGTTGCTCCCCGGGTTGGTGGATCATCGGCACATATCTTTGACACTTGTCGCACTTTCGAACGAATTCCTTCGTATCTTTTTCCATATTGGCCTAGTAATATCCTCCTCTGATAACTTTGTGAACCAATGATTCGGCACCGGAATGATTTGTGCAAGTTCCCTCGTGAATTTCCTGTAGGACGTAGTCGGTGTCTCCGGGACCCAAACATATCGCCAATGGTCCATCGAACATCCTTCTATATAGTGTTCCATCTTCGGCCAATGTGAATCGTGCGACCTTCGTCCATAGAGTCCTTGATTCCTTAGGATCCGATGAAAGCTTTCCATTCTTTAGGTACTCGATATATTTATTCCTCTAATCCCAGGTCAAACTTGTGGAGTTTATTTCGGCGTGGCTTTCTTCAATCACTGACCTCGAAAGTTGCACGATAGTCCCCGCGCTAATTTCGTCATCTTCAACCGATGACCCCAAATTTGCAAGGGCATCGGCTTCGCTATTTTGCTCTCGAGGTACATGCTGTAGGTCAATTCTTAAAACTGATGTAATGTCACCTGTAATTTATCCAAGTATCTCTGCATTCGATCATCCCGAACCTCAAAGGTTCCATTGACTTGGTTTACCACAAGTAAGGAGTCACATTTGGCTTCGATGACCTCTGCTCCAAAACTCTTAGCTAGCTCGAGACCTGCAATCATGGCCTCGTACTCGGCCTCATTGTTAGTTAACTTGGAAGTTTTGATAAACTGTCTAATTGTATTACCCGTGGGCGGCTTCAAAATGATGCCTAGCCCGGACCCCTTCATGTTCGAAGCGTCGTATGTGAACAGGGTCCACACCCCCGATGTTGTACACGATTTTAATAATAATTCTTTTTCGACCTCAGGTACGAGGGCTGGCGTAAAGTCGGCCACAAAGTCTGCTAATATTTGAGACTTGATGGTCGTTCGGGGTTGATACTCGATATCGTACCCGCTGATTTCGACGGCCAATTTGGCCAATCGGTCTGAGAGTTCGGGCTTATGCAAAATATTACGAAGAGGATAAGAAGTGACTACACAAATTGGGTGACATTGAAAATATGGTTTTAATTTTCTAGAGGTGCTTATTAGTCTTTTCTAAGTGTGGGTACCGGGGTCTCGGCCTCACCTAGAATTCGACTAACTTAGTAAATAGGAAATTGTGTACCTTGCTCTTCTCAAAGAGCAAGGTAGAGTTGCTCGCCTGCTTTTGGAGTATGAAGCAGCGGCGGGCTCGAGAGGTACCGCTATAACTCTTCCAATGCTTGTTGGCATTCCGGGGTCCATGCAAAATTATTCTTCTTTTTGAGCAGCGGGAAGAACTTGTGACTTCTATCTGAAGACTTTGAGATGAATCGGCCTAGGGAGGCTATGCGCCCTGTTAATCTTTGTACGACCTTAACATTATCCACGACTGTGATGTCTTCGATCACCTTGATCTTATCAGGGTTGATTTCGATACCCCGATTTGATACCATAAAGCTGAGGAACTTGCAAGAGCCGACCTTGAATGCACACTTCTCCGGGTTGAGTTTTATGTTGTATTTCCTTAGTATATTGAAGGTCTCCTACGAATGTATCAAATGGTCCTCTGCTCGCAGGGACTTAACTAGCATATCGTCAATATACACTTTTATTGACTTACCTATTTGTTCTTCGAACATTCGATTTACTAGGCGTTGATAAGTGGCACCGACATTTTTTAGTCCAAACGATATTACATTATAACAATAGGTGTCATACTTAGTGATGAACAAAGTCTTTTCCTGATCCTCTGGGTTCATTTGTATTTGATTGTACCCAGAGTAGGCATCGAGAAAACTAAGAATCTCGTGGCCGGTCGTGGCATCGATCATGCGATCGATATTCGACAGAGGAAAAGAGTCTTTAGGACATGCTTTGTTCAAATCTTTATAATCTATGCACATCCTAAGTTTATTTCCCTTTTTAGGGACTACGACTACATTTGCTAACCATTCGGGATATTTTACCTCCCGAATGGATCCTATCTTGAGAAGTTTGGTTACCTCGTCCTTGATGAATGCGTGTTTTACCTCGGACTGGGGTCTTCTCTTTTGTTTTACTGGGTGGAACTTCGGGTCCAAGCTCAGTCGATGTTTAGCGATTTCTGGCGGGATCCCTGTCATATCTAAATGGGACCAAGCAAAACAATCCATATTATTGATAAGAGATTTAACGAGTTTTTCCCTGATCTCGGGGTTTAACCCCGTTCCCACGTATACCTTTCGATAGGGTAGATGCCCGATCAGTACGACCTGCTCCACCTCCTCGGCCATCGATTTGGTGGCGTCGAAATCCTTGGGGAATATGAAGGATCGAGGGATCCAATAGTAATTGTCCTCGTCCGTTCCCTGCTCCTCCGATTGAGTCGAGGTTGGTAGTTGTGGTTGTTATTTAGCTTCCTGTTTTTCTTTGGATTCTGATCTTTTTGTTGACGAAAGTGCCAACACCGGTATCACTTCGTCGACTGCGAATATCTCTTTGGTAGCGTGTTATTCCCCGTATACCATTTTTATTCCATCCGGTGTTGGGAACTTCAGCATTTGGTGAAGTGTTGAAGGAACTGCCCTCATATTGTGAATCCAGGGTCTTCCCAACAGGGCGTTGTATTTCATGTCGCCTTCGATCACGTGGAACTTGGTTTCTTGAATAGTCCCAGCTATATTTACTGGTAAAATGATTTCTCCTTTAGTCATTTCACTTGCCATGTTGAAACCATTGAGAACTCGAGTTGCGAGCACGATCTGGTCTTATAGGCTGAGCTGCTCCACAACCCTCGATCGAATAATATTGGCCGAGCTTCCTGGATTAATTAAAACACGTTTAACCTAAATTTTATTCACAAGGATAGAGATTACCAATGCATCGTTGTGGGGTTGTGAAATTCCTTCTACTTCCTCATCGTTGAATGATAAAGTGACTTCTGGTGTATAGTCTCGAGTTTGTTTTTCCCTGGTGATCGATATCTTAGTGCATTTGAGAATAGGACCTTATGGGATATCGATCCCACCAACGATCATGTGAATTACGTGATGTGGTTCTTCCTGCTCATTTTTTCTGTCTGCATCCCTGTCTCTAAAATGATTTTTAGCTCGGTCGCTCAAAAACTCTCGAAGGTGACCCTCGTTGAATAGACGGGCCACCTCCTCCCTTAGTTGTTTTCAGTTTTCGGTTATGTGACCATGCATACCATGATATTTACATATTTGATTGGGGTTCCTTTGGGATGGATCAGTCTATAGGGGCCTGGGCCATCTAGTATCTTTGATTCTCCCAATAACTGACATAATACCTGACGCGTCGATGTTGAAGTTATATTCTGATAATCGTGGTGCCTCTGTGGGATCAGCGCGTTTATCGAAACCGTTTTTGGTCATGAGCCCTCGAGAGCTCTGTCCTTGATCGTTCCTTCGATCATTTTGGATGGGATTGCGTCCCGGGCCGCTATTTCTACGATATGCATTGTATGGCTGATATCGATCTCTGTTTGACTGAGGTTCTTTGTCGATATCTCTCTGAGTTCTTCCAACGGGCCTGATCGGATAGGCGAACCGGAAGGAGTTCCTAATTGATCATCCTCAACCCTGATCTTTGACTGGTGTCGATTATGTACATCGGCCCAAATTACTGCTGGGTATTTAATTAAATTCTGCTTTAGCTATCGTGAGGCCACCTAACTTCAATCGTTCAAACCTTGAGTAAAAGCTTGAACAGCCCAATCGTCTGTGACTGGTGGTAGTTCCATACGTTCCATCTGAAACCGAGATATGAACTCCCTTAACATTTCGTTATCTTTCTGTTTTACCTTGAAGAGGTCCGACTTCCTAGTCGCAATCTTTATTGCTCCGGTGTGTGCTTTTACGAAAGAGTCTGCAAGCATGGCGAAGGAATCGATGGAATTAGGCGGCAGATTGTGATACCATATCATTGCCCCCTTCGATAGCGTTTCTCCAAACTTCTTTAGTAGAACCGATTCGATCTCATCATCTTCTAAATCATTTCCTTTTATCGCACATGTATAGGAGGTGACATGCTCATTTGGATCGGTGGTCCCATTGTACTTGGGGATTTCTGGCATGCGAAATTTCTTCGGAATGGGCTTCGGAGCCGCACTTGGGGGGAAGGGCTTCTACACGAACTTCTTCGAGTCCATACCTTTTAAAATTGGCGGTGCCCCCGGTATTTGATCAACCCGGAAGTTATATGTCTCTACTTTCTTATCATTTGCCTCAATTTTCTTTTCTCCCATTTCAATTTGTTTAGTGAGATCCTCGAAAATTTTCATAATGATGGGGTCAGTCCCCGATTAATTGGCATTTGACCTTTCCGGCACTGGCTTGGTCTTGTGGACGACTTCTGGTTCTACCCCACTCGGCGCTTGATGTTGATTTTGTAATTATGCTATAGCGACTTGTTGAGCCTGTAACATTTCAAATATCAATTAGAGGCTAACTCCACTATCTCCTCCGCACTGCGTACTTCGACCACCAGATCGACCTTCCCTGCGTATGCTACCTTCGGGATCAACGCCCAAATTTGTATTTAGGGCGATATGTGAGCTGACGTCGATGGGGTTTACAATTGGTACTCCCTCGAGATCTGCTTGAGGCACCTCGATTTCTGGGGCGACTATATTGTCGTTTTTCCCGTGAAATCTGAAACCGTTGTTACCATGTGTGTGCGTTGTTTGTGAGTTTAATCTTGAACAAGCACATGCTTTCAAGACCATGTATCATCCAGATTTAGGAAAATAAAATAGCAAAATAATATTGACATGCATATGAATACCATTTTACAATTAGAAAATATTTACCCTCAAAATTGGATAATAATTAAACTTATAATGTGGATTTAAGGACACGTGATTTCACTTAATACCGATTGATAAATATGAAGATTAAAGATAAAATTATATAATAAAGTAAATCAAACCAGTATTTGAGTAGAACTCAACCCTTGAGTTAAAGTATACTCGAACTGATTGATGCAAGGACAATAAAAACACAATAAGCTGAAGAACAAGAGTGTGAGCGAGGAAGAAAATTATATTGCTTTGTTATCAGTCGTGCCTACAAATGGTTAGAACTCCCCTTTATATAGTAGAGAAATTCTATATATGGTACAATTCTAATTACAGAAGTAAATCCCATGATTAATTAAACAACCGTTCTTGATTCGATTCTTTCCGAAATTTTCGCCATGATCTTCGACCGGTCGTGGATATCTCGCTTTTTCGTTATTATGCAATCTTCGGAATTGCTCGATGTTTATCTCGTTCAGTCTCAATTACTGTCGGCCTCGATCTTGGCAGGTGCCTCGAATCCCGATCTCGGTACCTTGTCTTCGTGCCTCGATCCGATCTACTTCGGAGTCGTCTTTCGATGCAAACTCCCGGTCTCGGTCAAATAGTAAAATCGGGTGGGCCCGATTTTAATCGTATACAAGTTTGAAAAGAGTTCTGCTAATTTAGATTCAAGAATAATGGTACCATAGACGATTCATTCCTCACCTAAATATTTCCACTTCATGGATAACTCCTGAAAATTATCCAAAAAGTTGGAAATTATTTGTATTGACAAAAAAAAATTAAATACGTGGCTAATACAAGAATCAACACGTGGCACACATACTAGGATCTTCTAGGCCATTCCAGATCAACTGAATTCATCTAGTCAAAACCGAAGAATCATTCGAGAAGTTCATCCTAAATTCTCCCCACCTATATCGGATAGTACAATATCAGAGTAGGCCATTCAGATAGCCACCGAAAATCAGGTAGATAACTCCCTCATACCAATAAACTCTAAGATAACTAGGTTATAAATTCATTAGGCGTAACATACGAGATATGCTAATAACACTCGTAACGGGCGAGCACAGTATTAGGAAACAGTTACAACTAGATAATCCTATAAATACTCTCGTTCTCCAATATTGTAACCTATTCCGATTCAATCTCTCACAGTGTTGTTATATATTCATTGAGTCATTAGCAGAGCTGTCAATATAGGCTTGGCCCATTGGGCCAGCCCAATCCAGCCCGTAATTTAGCATGGTTGTGCTAGAGTTTTTGAAGCCCATTTAAAACGAGGCTTTTAAGTCCGACCTGAGTAAGCCTGTGGCCCGGGAGGCTTGGTTGAGGCTGGGCCGGCCCATGGGCCTAATAAAAATATTTATTTAAAATATAGAAAATATAAAAAGTATACTGCCTTCAATGATGGAAAGTCAGAATTGAATCTTTACTTAGAGGAACCAAAGCGTGATCTTGAGAAGTTCCAAGAGATGGATGTTGTCATGTATTGAAAGGACCATTCTAGGAAATATCCTGATCTTTCAGTGATGGTGCATGGTGTACTTAGTATTCCTATTACCACTGTGGCATCGGAATCAACATTTAGCATTGGTGGGCATATTTTGACAAAGTACATAAGTTGCATCCATCATGAAAATGTCCAAATACTTGTTACTACTCGAAATTGGGTCCACGATTTTTCCCAAACTCAAACTGGTAATATTTTTTTTTATATGCATTTGAATATTATTAGTTTTTAAAATTTAATCATTCTTAATATTAACTAATTAATATATCATATGAACTGTAGATGTAGATAAAAGTGAAGATGTTAAAACAACTTTGTCACAAGCGGATTCAAATGTGTTTGATGAAGATGATGTATTGGATATCTCATAAGCGTCATGGACGCTCTCTTGAATAGTTTGTTTTGAGTTTTGAATTTTAGTGAATGAAATATAGTCTTGTCTTTTACTTTTTTGTGTGTATTTATTGTGATATATTAGAACAAAATAAAAAGTTATTAAGTTTTGCAAAAAAAATTCAATAAGATATTTATTAACTTTTAAATATTTATCTTTTTATAGGTTAGAACTTAAAGAAAAAATATAAAATTATATTTTAAAATGATAAACCGGCCTGTGGGGACCCGCAACCCACATAAGGCTGGAATGGGCTGACCATTATAAGGCCCATCAAAATGGTGGGCTAACCCAACCTAGTCTGTCAATTGCTAAAGTTCACGTGGGCTGGGCTAGACTAACCCGGCCCAGCCCATATTGACAGCTCTACTCAGTAGACCCACTCCTCACGTTTTCTTTTACACAATTTGAGAAAGAGCCTGTAATCAAACCAAAAATAAATAGCATTCAACTTATTACTAAGTTTTTCATTATTTACTTCATGGGAGTGAATGTATAAATTATATCTTATGCACTTTAGATACTTTATCGTACTAGTTAGAAATCTCATAGAGTTGGTTGAAGCAAAGGCACAAGCTAGAGATATTAAGAAGCTCATGAGATTCAATTAGAGGAGGTTGAGGTGTCTTTTCCTTTCGCCTAGAATATCTTTTTCAAGGTTGGGAGAGAACAAATGTCATATTTAGAAATGTGGTTGAGGTGCTCGATCCTAAGGTTGAAAGAAAAGAAAGTTCAAGCTTAATTTAGACTAAGTTTATGTGCTTTGCACATTATGCTCTATACTTAGTCTAGACTAAGTTTGACATGGTCAAGTGATTTGTGGATGGCTATTATTATTATTTGTGAACTTCAAATATATTTATTAATGAAAGATGGTATAAAGTATAAACTTTGTATCTAGATTCTTGACTTGTGAGCAAGTTAAAATAGAAAACTAAAGACCAAGAGGTTTGCTTATCTGATAGAAGTACTATGATGGAAATGAGAGTGAGTCACTGTGAATTTCGTCATAAGATTACCAATAGATTGATGGACTAAATAAAGGATTTTATCCCAATCAAGAGGACTTATCCTAAACTTAGTTTGGCGAGTTATACGTAAATGAGAATTTTGTTATATGAAGTGTTTACTATTTTATATTATGGTCCGCGATTCACTTCTCATTTCTGAAAGACCCAAGATGTTTTGAACACTTGAGTGGATCTCAACACAAATTTCTATTCATAGACTCATGGAAAGGCTGAGTGTATTATATAAATTCTTAAAGACATGTCGAAAACATATACCGTATATTATGAGGCAATTGGATAATTTTCGTCTACTATCGAGTTTGCCCATACGAATTTTGTCTAGTATTACATACATATAGGGGTTTACAATTTACTTTTTATACTTGAAAGACAATGAGGTTTTGATGACTCGAGTGTGTGTATATTTTTTGTTTAATATCCTTTTTAAACTTTTGATGCACAAAAATATTCTAGATGCGTGAAAGTTTCGAGTGCATTTGTTTCTTTGTGATTTGCCCATAACATTTTAAGCTCAATTTTTTTAAAAACATAAATATCTCTAGTTAAATAACCATTCTTTTAATTTTGGCTTTATTAGCTAGCCAAAATGTCTTACCACATGTGGTTTAAGTAAGTTAAGAAAGAGAGAAAGAAAACAAAACAAATTTTATTGTTTGTGACATGTTTGAAATGTAATTTCCTAAGTCAAATCCAAACTTATAGTATTGCATTAACTATTTGGATGTATCATGTACATGTACGCATGCTTATTCTACCAAAAATCATATGGCATGATTGCTTTTTTTTTTTTTTTTTTGCAATGGGATTTGGATAATATAAATTCTACATAACACATGTAGAAATACTTACCAATTTTTTGGGTACAATGGTCACTTTTTGGTAAAATTATGTAAAATATATTCATTTATTTCTTAAGTTTTATTTAACTAAATACAACTAAATAAATTACAAGAGTACATTTTTCATCCTCTCGATTTATTCACCATACGAAGAGCCAAGCATCATTATTACGCTTTTGCAAGCATTTTTAAAGATATTTTAGTTTAAAAAAATATACTTTAATGCATTTTAAACATGTTACATTAATTTTTGTTTTTACAAACTATATAGCTATATTTACATCAAAATACAAATGTTGCAATTTGTACTCAAAACACGGAACCCGAGAAAGGGAAAAAATGTACTTCAAATCAATATATTAATTTTATAAATACTTTAATTCAACAATTTATCAAAACTTTTAGTTAGTATATTTAACTTTAATATATCATTTAACTATAGTAAAATAATGTGATGGAATAACATTTGCTCAAAAAGGGGGCCACGTACCACGACCCACCTATCTTCTGATATTTGGTCCAATTCGATTCGCCGGTGATTTATCCCATATTGCTCAAACCCTAATCCACTCACTCCCTTTGTGTTCTCTCTTACAAGAGTTTATGCCGTAAACTGCAATTCCTCAGTTTGTTCCAATCTACATATGTCGGTAAATTTCTTCTCTGAAAACTTTTCTATTTCAGTTACCCTACGTAGTTGATATTATTATGTACTTTGTTTTATTTGAGCATTGCCATTAGTTTATTTGTGCTTTTGTTTGTTTTGGTGTATAGAGTTGAATTATTTTTTGTTTCCTTGCTGAATTTGCTAATTCAAGTTAGTTTAAGCATTGTCATTAGTTCATTAGGGCTTTTGTATGTTTTGTTGAATTACTATTAGTACAATTTCTTTTGTGCTTCCGAACTCGGGATGCTTTGTGCACCAGGCTGCCTGGGTATGTGTTACATGTTATTTAATAAAACAAGTAAGCCTTGACCCCAAGGTAGTTGCGGTTGGTTCCATGAATCTTCGGTATCCATTCAGTTCAATTTGTGCCCCTTTCATTACGATAATATTTGGTAGGTGATTTCCTCATATCTGCTGGTAGGCATAGTTACCTCCTACATGTGCTTGTAGGAGGTAGCAGGTACCCGGTGAAATAGTCGAGGTGTGCGCAAGGTGGCATGGACACCACTGTCATAAAAGAATTTTTCTTTTCCATGAAATTTGGCTTACTCCAGATTTCATCAAGTGGTCATGCTAGAGACATAAACAGTCATGGATAATGAAATTATGAGATCCTTCCGAATGAGCTAAGAGAATCTTATTTATTCTCTTTCGTTTTGTTAATTGAAGAAATTATTGGAAAATAAAAAAACAAGTACAAAAATGAGTAATAACCCCCAGTAGAGACTGGTACGATTCAATTAAACATTTTATAAATTTTACATGGTTCTTTTGCAGACTGGCAGAGGAGGGAGAGATAGATATCGCAGGGATCATCCTCCAAGATCTGAAGAGAAGAGTCATCATGGTCGCGAAAACCCCCCTTCCAGACATCTTTGGGTTGGAAATCTATCTCATAGTCTTTCGGAAAGTACATTGGCCGATCACTTCTTACGTTTCGGAGACCTGGAAAGTGTGGCATTTCAACCAGGTCGAAGCTATGCTTTCATTAATTTTAGAGACGAGGAAGGGGCTTTTGCTGCTATAAGACATCTCCAAGGCTATGCTGTTGCTGGCAATCCACTTAGGATTGAGTTTACAAAGGCGGTTAGTCTTGTCAACCTTTGCCTAATTTTCCTTGTGACGTTGTTGTCTGTGCATAGAAAATTCTCGGCAGAGCACTTGATACTGCTATACTTTTCCGTAGAAAGTTTCTATGAAATGCATTTTCTTACTCTTAAACGTTTGTTGTTAATATTAATGCAACCATCCAAGTTTGATCTGGATCTTGATCTTCCATTTGCCATTCTATCTGCTTTCACTCAATAATCAGGATACTGGACTCCTCATGGCAGCATTATATGTACAGTATTGTTGTGGAAGCCGGAAGGTCATGAGAATTTATTTCAGTGGCTAGGAAGTAGGGTGCAGTTAGTGCTTCTGTAACTCGATTTGTAGGCATGGACTGAACTCTAGACTAGTCTAATATAAGCAGAAATGATCCGAACATTAAAAGTAGATGTATAAATATTGGTGTAATTGTCTAGAATCTTATGGAAGACTTAACCACCAGACTAAGGCAAGTGGTGAAACCGCAGTTAGCCATTGGACCAAGGAAAATAGTAGAAGTTCAGCAGTCTAAACACAAATATTTGCAAATGTTGTTTCAGCAACCTCCAAAAGTGAGCAATATTTCAAATGAGCAGCAATCTGGTATAATTTGTACAATAACTCCTGCATGATATCCTTCAATAAAAGATAAAAAATGACCTATGAACGGGACTTGTGGTGTGTATTTATCCGGGGGGGTTGGTGTGGTGAGTACTGTGTGTCCCTAAGGGGGTCCAATTCTTAAATATGCCAAGCATGGCCCAGTACTCCATCCATTGTCAACCATATGCCATCCAGTGTATTTCAGCCTCTTTTGACTAGTTCAGAAGTTTTCACTCTATCCTGAGCAAATGATGAGTAATCAATTAGGATAATTCAAAATTCAAAGCTCTAACACAACTTACACTAAGTCACTAATAATATAGATCATAACAGGTGGTTACTTCCCCCCCCCCCCCCACACACACACACACACACACACACAAAAAAAAAAAAAAAAAAGATGGAAAAATTGTAACAATTGGTTAAAGTAGTCAAACATTTAATCATCTGAAACCAAAGGAGAAATGAAATCCAATACCTATATGACATGGAGAATCTAAAGACAATTCCACGAAATTTTCAGCAGATTAAATTTCCACAAATATTTTGCAAACATGCAGAATATGGCAGTGACATAGCAGGGATTGTCTTGTGGCATTAGCAATTCTAAAATATTAGAATGTCCTTGTATTTTGCTCCCTCAAGCGATCTTGTAGCCTTAATTTGTGAGGGTAGGGAGTGACGAGAAATTTCACAGGATTCAGGAGAGGTTTTACACCGCACCAAGTGCGCTCTGTAATCCACAAGTTATGGATCATCTGAGTAAACAATGGCTACAAGGTCCTTCCATTTTTGTCTCCTTTACTGTGTTTCCATGAAAATCAGTTATCAGGAACCGAGCTCCTTGCTCAAGCAATGTCTGTTTTTGATCACTGTAAAATGCCATCAGAGTCATGTAGAGTATCCAACTATGCATTTCTTTTAGCACTTTTGCTCATTAATAACCAGTGAGAGCATAGATGCTGGTGTCAATTCATCGGATGTGTTAAAGGACAGGTGGACTGTCTTTTTAATCAACCTCCGGCTGCTTAGTGCCGCAATTGAGCTGGACCACATAGCTGCTCAGTGGCAGCATTTATCTGTTAAGTCCTAATTTTAGATGGCTCGTTTTGTTCTAGGATAGTCCAAGCTGCATTAGGTAGCACCTCACTAACTTCATACTAGTGCAGCAGAAGCACCATATACACATTTGCGAGTGTTTGAATGCACTTGTTTCTTTCTTATTCATATGCATTTAAGAGATGATTTTTCCCCAAGGCAGAGCATAAATCTGAACCTGTTTTTGAGATAGTGACCTTGTTCCATGACAAGGTATTACTTATTAGTTTGCCATGACAAAGAAAAAAGCTAGCATTTAGTAAATTGTTTCCGTTTCCTTTTCCTTTTCATCTTCAGTTGCCTTTTGGAATTGGTAACAGTATTTGTAGCATGTGGTATAAGGTGAGAGTAAACAATCAAAATTAGATCCTGTTCAAGCAGGAAAACATCTATTGCTATGACCTTTCTGTATGGCATGCAGTTGGGATTGAGGGACCATCATGTAGGCCTGTTAGTTTTCCAGAGATGAAAATTAACCATCCGCATCTTACTGCTGTTTTCATTTAAAATTACATTGGCAACACATCTCCATAATAAAAGGCTATTAATATCAGATTTATCAGAATTTGCATCACGAAAATTTATCAAATTGCATGGTTTCTTAGTTGTGATCTAGTTCAAACTACTATTATCATGGCTTCACAATTAAATAAATTCCTATGAGCTACATCTCATTTATACTGGAAGTCCTTCACAAGCAACATCTCATGTGCGGTGCCTTCAAAAACCACAAAGTAGAATTACAACTGCTTTCATCCATAGCGTTCCGGTTATTACCTTTTTGAATCAATGAACCAAATTAAGAGGAAACACATAGATTAGCTATTCTAGAATTCACTCCAACACAGTAAACCCCAATTCTTAGATCATAATGGTGTCAGTGACACTGCAACAACCCAAGTGATAAGGATTCTCATTCTCAACCATATGTTTGGACTGAATAAGCACCTAACGAAACAAACTGATCAAAAAACCATCCAGAACTGTGAGTGATGTATCCAAATTAAAGTATATGACACGACATTCTACAGAACATTCCCCAGTTGAACACTTGAATCCGGCAGTTCATCAGCTGATAAGAAAGGTTTCTCAATTTTCTTTCTGGATGTATTCCATCATACATCAAATTCACATACATGACCTGAATGACTGGTGGTCATTGATGTAAAAATAAGCTGCAGTTCTCTTATGTGACCTACTTGAATGCTTTGAAATTGTGACACAATTATCTCTTTCTATGGTGTTCTGTGATCTAACTTAGTCTGTATTCAGAAAGTACCGATCTTGAGGCAAACTCCCTCTGCTTCTGGAAACAAAATTATAGGAGAAGTAAGGCTGAAGAGTTGGATAATTAGCGATGATATTTTCAGGAAAAGTGAAATTTCTTAATTCAGAAAATTTTACAGCTGCCAACCATACATAGATGCTAAGATGCAAATAGAAGTCAGTACGTGGCTTAAGTATAACTTATTGTCAATATTATAGTCGCAAAACAGAGAGTATCATCACTTGAGCAAAATGCATGACTGCTGCTCACTAAGTTGTTCCTACTTCTGTCAGGTCCTCCGGGGAAGGCGATCCATTTATATCTATTTGCATGTGAGGCGTTTGAATTACTTTGCCTACTGCATGTTTGAATTTAATTAAATCCTGATTCCTAAACAAATGAATATACAGAAAGAATATCCTTGAACATAGCATTAAATGAGTTTGCCTCCCTCATCTTTTTGGTCAGCTCTTGAAATATTTACATGCTTTGTTTGGATGAGATGATTCTACTTCGCTCTTCTAGAGGTTCACTGAATTGGGCGTGCCTATTTTTATATGTCCACCATGAAGTTGGTCTAGGGGCGTGCCTATTTTTATACGTTCATAGTCTTGCGGACCGGACGGTTCTATCCCAAATTAGCGTCACAATCTAGGAACAAGTGGAAGCATGTTTCTGCTACCGGCTGGACCCAACTCATAATTGGCGAATTTGTAGGTTGAATTCTACTGGATGCACGCCAATGGGACCTTCCAATAAGTCTACTGGAATTGGCTCTATATCCGTTGCCTAAATCTCTTCTTTATCTGCTGCTCTATAACTGCCTTCCTCGCCTTGTCTTCGGCTTCCAGTGTTGTGAACTAACCTCTTCCTTTTACAGCCAGACAACTGGCAGATAAACTGGGCATCTAAAGAGCATAAGATCCGAGTTGCCGCCAGGCATAGAAGTCAAGTATTGTATTCCACCTATGTATTTATGCTGTCTATTTCTCATGCTGCTGTGTGGCCAACTTTGGAAAATGATACCAGTTGATTTCCATGACATTGGGGGTCTAAGGCATTGGTGATCCCAAAATAATGCTTATGAATTTGCACCACTTGGTAACGTAAATTATTTATATATTAAATCAGAAACAGGATTTGCAGTCCGTTTTATTGTTTCAAAGGTGCTCAGCTGCCAGATTTGTCTAAGATGAGGTTTTGATACTTCTGTTTTGGGATTAATCACTTGGACCATTGTGTGAGCACTTGAGACTACAAGCCCTCCAGAGCAGAACTTATATCATGAAGGACAAAATCCTAGAGGCTGTATAGGTGTACTGCTTGGTGTCATATGAATTTAAGACAGCTACATGTGAAGATGTTTAATCTGCCTGCACCATACTGCTGTCACACCCCAACCTAGGTGAGGTGGATAGGCACTTAATGCCTTACGTACGTGAGTGACCCATTCCGTAAAACTAGTATCTTACCACATTTGCAACACCTACAATAAGATCCATCCCAAATATATATATATATATATATATATATATATATATATATATATATATATATATATATATATATATATATGCAACAACACAGGCCTGCAAGGTCTCAACCAACACAGACATCTGTCAGGTACACATACGTCTACAAAAGCCTCTAAGAACATCTGACAGACATAACATAGTCAGGATAGGGCTCCGACCTACCCATAAGTCTATATATAAATTCAAAACATAAGGACCTCTAGGCTCGGCTACACTCCAGATGATATGGAGTCTACCGATCAACAAATGGAACTGAAATTATTTGTTATGGGGGGGTCCGTCAAACTGCCTACTGAAACCTGCTGCATTTCAGCAGCGTCTCCGGCCAAAGGGATGTCAATACGAAATAAGATACCGAGTATGTAAGGCAACTGAATAATCATAAATAAGTACTGCAATCAAATAAAAGAATTCTGAAGGAAGATAACCGGATAAAACAAGGGGTCAAATCACCTGGAGATCAGAGCTCACTCATACAGTAAGTCTAGAAGGTCATATACCTAATCTTACCAAACAGGACCCGTAGCATTGCTATGTAGCTTTGTTTTCCTGAATTTTCTATAACAACATCTCACAGCTTATACCATGTCTAGTCTATCATATGTCAGTCACATGAACACATAAAACCGAAATGCTAATTACTCGTGTCGTCTCATACGTATGTGCTAGCTATCAGACTCGTAAGTCTGTACTTTCCTGGAATAAGCCGGTACTTCTGGACTAGTGTATCCTTCATTTATCGGGCTATCATGCCTGTATCTGCCAGGCTAGCGCTCATGTACTACCAGGTCACTAGACGCGTCTGTTGTACGTATTTATCGTACAAATAACATGCCTCAACAAGTAGAGTTCTCATATAACTTCTACTAAGGTAATCAAATCATACTACAAGCAATAACTATCAACAAAAGGCAATCTCATCATTTCTGCAATCGTCTACAACAAACAGCTCACATAGTGCCAACTTGTGTCGTCATGATACCGAAGTCCTCATAAGGAAGCACTATAGCTCATAGACGTCTTCTAAATAGGATAAGAAGCTACGAACAAACATTTGAAATTGGACCTACAAAGGTGCTACCAGTTAAGGCATGTACGGGCTATAAAGGCATGAGTAGAGCAACCCTTAACGACGGTCGTTTTGATATATGAATACTTACGAGGGAGTCGTTGTGGTTCATATGCATTTTCGGATAGAAACAAGGGATTACTACTGAACATGTGGAACTCGTGACCTTGGGGCAATCTCAAGTAAGGAATGTATGCAACTAGCTAATACATGGGTAGAACAACTCGCATTAAAGGTTGTTATACTAAGAAGGTTTTTATGAGGGAGATGTTATAGCTCAATAACACTCACCGGAAAAGAACATGGGTTGTGAAGAGTTATATGAAACACATTCTATTAGGGCGACATCAAGTAAAAACATAAGGAGCCGTTGAATGACGAGTATAACATTTCGAAGCATTTCATTTTGGAACTCACTTTTCTGGAGGGGAAACTCACTATAGATTCATGCCTAGGAAGAGGATAACGAATAGCCTTACATACCTCTAAGCTGACCTTTTCACGTTGATGACGGAACTAGCCTTCTCCACAAATCACGCTACACAAGAAACAATACTATTATTAATGAAGAGAAGCATAACAACTAGCCGACGAACGACAAACCGCTCTATACATTGATTCTACAACATATATCTTCGTCTAACTCCTGTCTAATCCTCATTACACCATCAATAACACATAAATATACATACCACAAAACCAGTCCCAACACGTCACACAACAAATGAAACAACACTAGCATCAACAGGAGAAACATGCTAACTAACAAATGAGCAACAAGCTTGCTTTACATCAAATCGGACAGCATCGCCTCCGTTTCTTTTACATCCCTCAAGTCAAGAACAACATCAACACAACAACAATCAACAACTATATGTCCAGCACATGAAGAACAACCAGAACAATCCCTCAAAACGTCACACAACAACACTCTGTACCCAACTTCAACATAACCACCTCTATTTGCAATTTTATCGCTATCCAACCCATCTAAAGCTCTATTAAGCTCAAATACATGGAGAAGAATGATATTCTTACCTTGGACGACAAGAATCAACCCACTTATGTCTTGCTTCAACTTGAAGTAACTTCAATTCCATAGCGCCAAAGGGAAGAACAATCTAAACTAACATCACAAATTTTTTTAAAGGAGAAATCACTTCCCAAGCTTGTAGAACTTCACTTGAATGGTAGGGAACTGCCTTGGGAGTGTTTGGAGAGGGTGAGGATCAATTTCGGTCGAAAAATGAGGTTTAATGGGGTCTCCACCGTTTATATATAATTGGATAAGTTTCCACTGTCTATGTGGGTCCCAAAGGGGGCTACCTATGCAGTCTCGCAAAAACGCGAATATCTCTCTGCTCCGACGCCGTATCGACAAACGGTTTATGTTGGAAACTAGACTTTAGACTCGTAGGCCTTCAATTTGGTGGGTGGATGACCCCGTAACTCCAATTATATTGGGAGAAAAGTTAAGTGACATTAGACCCAAATTTCAATAAACTTATGAACGTAAATTGCGATAACTTTTGCCGACTTTCGACGAAACTTACTTTCTTCGATTCGTTTAACTTCTAAACTGTCCAACATGTGTTGTTCATGGTTTTAAACACTTATAAAATTGAGAATAGTCTTGCTCTCCGAGCTTACGTCGACTCACTTACGACGCACTTCAACGTACGAAAGTACGGGATGTAACAACTGCTCAGTGTTCTGTGATATTTCTAGAGCACCATCTGCTTCTGATTTTTCATTGTTTTTCTTTGGGGGACAGGGGACAGGGTTAGCTGCTGGTATTCATCCGTTTCATCTGACCCCTGTCCCCTAGGTGTCTCTCACCCTCTCACTTTCCAGTTATTTCCGCTAGCAACTGGTTTTTGCCTATTTCTAGCTATCTTAAATTCCCTAGAGAGGTTCTCATATCATGTAAAGACAGAATTGCAAGATGAAAACTCGGCATGCATCAAATTCTTCTGGTATAATAAGACCAAATATGAGCATGATATATTTCTAATATTGAGATCTCAGATTTTTCTTTCTTCATAAATTTGGTACTGAGAAAGTACAGAAGTTTGCTGGATTTGAATCTTATCAGTGTAGAAATTCCGTGAAATCAAACTATATCATTTACAAAAGGAGCCCTATACCAAAATTTTCAGATTCTGGATAGATCTATATTTAACTAATGTAGCATTCTCCTACCTACCTTCACGCACCTATGTGTTCTCTCTGGCCAAATTGTCCAAAGAATACATAAAGAGATGGTTTTCTGTATCAGCTTCCGCTCTTGTTCGCTGCCCCTGCCAGCTGCTCAATACTTATCTTAGGTTACCTGGCATTATCAATTGAATCCCATAAAGATTTAGGAACATACACCAATTCTGCTCGACATGTTTTTTGAGCAATTACCAAATCTTCCATACATTATACATATTTACAATATCAACAAATGATTCACAACTTCCGAGTTCTCTTTGCATAAGCAGCACCAACTGCATAAGTTTAAGGCTCTCTTCTTGCAAATTTTCCTGTGTCAGACACGTTTGATGTGCAGTTATCTATCCAAAGCGTGCTACCTTGCTTGTAGCATTTTGTTTCCAGATTATCTTGCATAGCCATTCTGTACTTTGCCTAGAGGATTTTTGTTTTCTTTTGACAAACTAAGCCCTAAGGTAACCATTACCATGTAAAAATACAGAAAAAGGTCTATGTTCTTCCATGACCATGCAGTATCTAGTGGAATACCTTGCCAGTAGTTCGTAATGGGACTTCGTAGAAAGTTTTTCATCCTTTCTACCTGTCCAGCACATAGTTTCATTGTGTGTCCTGTGGAGTAACTCCTTCAACCATTCTCAGCAGGTCTTTTAATCGTTCTACTGCTGGATGCCCCAATCGTTAAAATTTCTTTTAAATTGGAAATTCCAACTACTTACATACCAGCAATCTGCAATGCAACAATTTCTGTTAACCACGAGGCTGTACAAATTAGGGAAGATTTCTGCTGAGGTATTTTCCCCTATTTTTTGCTACACTATTAATTTTATTAACATTTGGGCACAAAAAATTCAAATATACAAGAAATATGCCTAAAGGTAGAAAATAAATTTTTTTAGCTTTCAACGTACGACACACAATCTTCTTCTATACATAAAGGAACCTCATGGGTGCACCAAAAAGGAAATAAGGAATTAAAGGTTATTCCACCATTGTACAAAGTTGAAGTAAGGAATAAGGAATAAAAGCTCTCCTCTATTTCTCGCGAAACGACCCATATAAGTGCTAGTAGAGCAACATCGCACGCCATGCGTCCTCTCTTCGATCTACCACAGTTCGAGCCGAACATTACTTCATTTAGAGTGCGCCAATCACTTAAATTATTCCAAACTATCTCAAAATATCCCACCATCAGTGTTGTCAAAGGCGAAAAGCTCTAACAAGCGCTCTAGGACTATTGGGGCTTTAAGCGCAAAGAGCAATTAAAGTGTGGGCTTTAGTTAAAAAAAAAAAAAAAGCACAATGAAGGATGGTATTAAATATATGTGTAATTCAAGAAAATTAGGGTAGAAGGATAGTAGGTAGTCGAGCATTTTTCTTTTTCTTTCTCAGACCGGTAGCATTAGTGTTAATATGGTATCCTTTTATTCAAAGATTGCTATTACTACCTACTGTTTTATTGTTATTATCTTGCTGTTGCTATTACTTGTTGCTACTGCTTCTTTCCATCTTTTGTTTAGCCGAGGGTCTATCGTAAACAACCACTCTGTCCTCCCAGGGTAGGGGTAAGGTCTGCGTACACACTACTCTCCCCAGACCCCACTTTGTAGAAATTCACTGGTTTGTTGTAATTCAGGAAAAAAGTAACAAATTCACTTATAACGTTTTCCTTAACAACTAATACACTTATTTGCCGATCATTGTTGTTTTTTAGTATTGCTTGATTCAAGATAGAACTCGTGGGTAATAAGGCGCGTGCCTTAGTACCTTGCCTACACTTAAGCACCGCTTAGGCAAGGCTTATCACCCTCCTTGAGCTTTACTAAGCTTCAAGGCTTAAGCGCGCCTTAAATGAGCCTTTGAAAACATTGTCCGCCATAGCCTCAAGGCTATCAAACAATGAACGCGGAGATTTTTGACGTCTTCACCGACTCTCTTATATAAAGCACCAAATGATGTACGTAACCTTCCTCTTTATTATATTCTCTGCTGTCAAGATCTATGTTGCTCGGACTCTTCACTTTGGGTGCTACACCCGTGTTGGCATGACGTGGGTGTGGGTGTGGGATCCGTACCGGATTTGGTCAACCGATTTTGGGTACTTTGACCAAAGTCGACGGAGAAATTCAGGACATACACAATGATTTTTGAAATTAAAACAAAAGTTAGGGTGAAATTGAACAAAATGGAATACCTTTTACATAGAAATTTTCATGTCATGCCTTTCCTTTTATCTCATTCTCGGATTCTCCTGTTGATCAATATTTTCTCCTTCTCGAAATACCTTATATGTTTTTCACATAATCTCTCATAATTTAAACATATTTTTATAACTTTATTTTTAGATATTTGAATTATTTTTAGCGGAATTCCCCCACTCGTATCCCTACCTGGATTCGTATCCCCGAATCTTAAAATTTAGATCATGAAAGATCCGACCTCTAGATCTGCACCCGTATCAGACACCCGCACTCGAGTCCGAGCAACTTAGGTCTAGATTACCCCTCTTACTGCTAGCCAAGTGAAAAAACACACCTTTTTGGGTACCTTACAGATCTAAATAGATATATATGGAAGGAAGCCTCCTCCGAACCAGGAGCTTCTCATAATATGACTTAACCAAGAATACTCCACGCCCCAACCTCCATACATCGTGGTGGTTATCCTCTGACGTGCCGTCTTTGTTAAATAAACCGACTAAGTTTTGAAATTCTTCCACTTCTAGTCATGAAAATTCCTCCTAAATCTCGGTATCCCATACCATTTTTCCTCCCAAATTTTGATTTTCCTTCCATCACCAACTTTCAACGTTTTCGAAAACTACTAATACGTTTTCAGAATGAAATACATGTGGAGCGTGAATTGGAGTACTCTATGGATATTGTGCACTTATTTTTATTTGATGACCTCTTTGCAATGCTTATTTTTCCCTTTATTCTATCTCCAAGGCCATTTAAATAGGAGGCTTTCGTGAAGCCTGGGATTGCTTAATCCTAATTTCTCATCCTCTTTACATTGCATCACTTTTCCCATTTTATCAGATGCATCTTTCTTCCTTCTTGATTTCCTTTCCCTAGGAATTCACTCTAAAAGAATCTTGGAACAACCCCTAAAGGTGTTATGAAGAAATTTAATCTGTTAGCATAATAACTTTAATTGATAGAAAAATCTATGATGACCTAAAACAATACCATCTCGGGGAGTGTTTTATTTTGCATATCTCGAGTTTAGAATTCTCCTCACACTTTTTCCACCACGATTTTCTCTTTTAGGAAACTCGTCTCCTTGATTCTTCTCCTCATTCATTTTGTATTTGACATTGAGATGTTTATATAAAGCATTCTTTTCAACCTTACGGCAGCCATGATGGCATGTGTGTTGCGCTGGGCATAAGGGGCCTGACGACTTGACGTCATCCTAACCTTACTCTACTCACCCTTTTCTATCTTGGACGGAATAGGAATTAATGACATCAGGTATGCTGGGATGCTATAAAGCTCACTATTCACCAATGACAATTTTTCTCAAAAAGATAGATTTTGTTACTTCCACGTGGTTAGCCTTTTTTCCCATTTTTCAATGGACTTTTTCATGTATTACTGTCTTGTATTTTGCGCAAAGTAGTATTTCCAGATACCTTGTTTCAGTTGTTCAACCTTGCAGCTCAAACTTATCTGCTAGCTCTCGAATATTTCATTAAATATTGTTTGAAAATAAGTTGTTCTATGAAGATCTGTTACTGCCCTGATTGCAACTAGGATCCTTTTTAGATGTAGTCTGCCTCTTGTTTGCATCACACAAAACCGAAGTATTGTCAGCATATTTTCCAAAAATCTACCTTCCTTATCAATATTCTGTATCCACTTGACCAGTTCATCTCCACAACTTGGGATAACCGGATAACATTCTGTCGAGAGTCCCATCACCATGATAAAAAGATCAGCTGATAAGCATTCACCCTATCTCAAACCTATCTTCTTTGGGAGAGAAAAAGCTTTCAAGATGTTGGATTTCCACATTGGTAGTGGATGGGGGACTTGGTCCCCTCGTATGGTCTTGAGCAATTCTTACCTCATGAGCTACATTTTGGGGTCGAGTTAGACCCAGGATCCATTTCTTATCATGGTATCCGAGCCAAACTGTCATTATTCCTATCTGGTTTCCAGTGCTCTGCTTCCTTGAACAAATTGGAACAAATTCCAGTATGTGCTCCTTTATCACTTTTGCATCTTCTAATAGTACCCCTTATTTCTATTCTATCAATAGAATTATATCTTTTATGGGCATTGGCTATTCTATGAAAGAGCCTTGTATTTTTATCCCCTTGCTGAAGTCACAAACATCTACATGAAATTTCTTCCACTCTTTCTATTTCCTCGAGCTCCACTTGTTGTCTGTTTTCAGGTGGCCCTGGATGACTAGTACACGAGTTAGATGTGTCACTGACTAGTATATGAGGGATATGTGTCTATCTGTCAAAAAACATGATTGGTCTCAGACCTATACTTTCTTTAAATGGTTGAACCTGACTAGTCAGAATAAGGCTCGTATGCTATTTGAGTTTCTAAGCTGTCCAAACTGTTATCCTTTTCAGGTAGGTTTTGCATATAAAGTGATTTCTGGAGTCATGCCCATGTTTAATTGTGCTATTTTATGTGCATGCTTCATGCCACTTAATGATTATTAGGATCCCAATTTTCTTGTTTTGTAACGCAGGTTAGAAGTTAGGCAATTTAGTTGAGATCTTGTTTTGCATGAATTGTTGTTTCCGAATTGCTTATAGTGAGGTTTGTGAAATGGAATCATTTTTATTCTTTTCTTTTTCTCTTCGGAAATTCCAATTCGAATAACTGTACAAGTTTGACTTACAAGATGTGCAGATTGTTCCCTCATTTTTAAGGATTTTTCTTTGCCACTAATATGCAAATGACCATGATCCTCGTCTTCTTCGGTGTAACTTTTCCACTTCTGCTCAGTGTTGTCTAAGTGTACTTGGTTGAGGTCCTAATAGTGCTACCATCTTTTCCATTTCCCAGTGAAAAGAGCTTTTTCTAAACATATCTCCTATATCTCCTGCCCATTCAATGGACAAACTTTTTAGAACTGCATTTTTGTATCCTAGTAAGAAATATAAGATGGTTTTGATTTGATTGTCATCATTTTACTTCATTTATATATGACTCACTGTAGCTTTTTTAATTAATTCATCCATATAATTGTTGTTCGGGTTATTTACTTGCAATATCTCTCTTATATATATATATATATATAGGTGTGTGTGCGCGCGCATGCGTATGCATGTGTGTGTATGTACATATATATGAGTGCATGCATGTGTGTGTGTGTGTGTGTGTTTGCGTACGCACATGCAATTCTTGTCATATGGATTTCTTCACTAAAGAGTATTAATAATGTTTTTAGCTTAGAGCTCTTGCGGAACTTGGCGCCTTTTTTCACTTTGTGCTTCTTGACATCACCACTATCGCTTCACTCAGCAAAGGAGAAGAGTAGCTTCTCTTAGTTGTTTATTCCCACTCTGCTTCTCCAACTGGTTTTCCTAGTTCATGGCAGGATGAAGGTTGTCAAATTGATGCTTAGCTTAGTGATTGGTTACATCCACGGTGTTTATTCAAGTGCACCATTGATATACTCCAGGGAAGAGCAAATAGGTGTGTTAAGTTGAGGTATTTGAAATATATTCTTTTCAAGTTAGGAGATTGTGCCTTTAATATGTGCAGAGGTTGTGTTGCTGTCCTGTAACTTGACTATCTCTAGAGCTTCCTTTCATTGATAATCTAGGGGCTAGAACAGAAGATATATGTTGTTGGGTTGTCTTCTTCAAAATGCCTGGACACGTTTTTGGCTTTTGTGCTATCGATAACTTGTGCTTTATGCCTGGCTTTTTCCCTATGGATTTGATCAGTTAAGAGCCTGTTTGGTCAAGTTTTTGGCAGGCCAAAAGTACCTTATTTTTTTTTGTCAAAAAAGTACTTTTCGGAAAATTTAAGGTGTTTGGCCAAAATGAAAAAGTACTTTTGAGCAGTAGCAGAAACAATGTTTTTGCTTTTTGGGAGAAGCTACAAATTTTAGCTTCTTCCAAGAAGCAGACGCAGAAGCAGAAAATTAATTTGTTCAAGATAAAAATAGCCTTATACTAAATTTATATTTTTCAAATTATCCCTCCTTAATTTAACATTTTTCTTTTCCTTTTCCTTTTTCTTTTTATTTCTACTATACATTTCTTCTCTTTTTTATTTTAATCATAATTATATTCTCTTCTCCTATTCCTAAGAGTAAATTTTAAATTTATATTGAATGATGTATTTTGACATATTTAAATTATCATGTAAACAATAAGTAATACCACACACTCAATGCTATTAATTTGGAATAACTATATTTTATATTGATTGAAATTTTTAATTTATATTTTTACTTTACGTTTCATGTTTTAATTGAATTCCTTTATAATAAGTGTTTAAATTTATTTTTCTTTTCTAAATAATATTAAGTGCAAATTGAACCTTTACTGTCTTTTTTCGTAATTTGATACTTAAAAGTGCTTTTTTAAAAGATTGGCCAAAGACAATGAGCTTGCAGAAAGTACTACTCAAACGAATTGGACAAACACAAAGAGCTTGCAAAAAGCACTACTCAGATGAATTGGACAAACATAAACTGCTATTTTGCAAAATTACTTTTTCAAAAAGCACTTTTCAAAATAAGCAGTTTTTGACAGCTTGGCCAAATAGGCTCTAAGTCTCAGAAAGGTAACTGAAAGCTGCATGTGAGTGAGCCTCACAAGTAAAATATTAGGTGTATTCCTATCATATCTTCTGTAAGAATTGGTTATAGAAATTCAGTGGAAAACCGCAAAGCTACTTCACATCCGCAGGTCACTGCATCAGTGAAATCTTGCATTTCTTCTACCGGAAGAATGTTGCTTTTGTTAAGACACAGATCTATTGACATTTATACTTCTGTCTGGACGTCGCGTTTCCTCTTTGCACTTAAAAGAGACGGTCTGAAGTCATGATGCTGTAGCCACATCCCCTATAGACTTGGGTTTCTGTGTTTGTAGGCGATATGAGCCTGGAAGTTGAGCTATTCCCAACTTGTTTAAATAGTAGTTAAACTGATGTCCATCTAGATGATTGTATTTGTCATGTCTTATATGCATGTATGTTTGTTTGCGTATGTGTACACTTCATCATCTTACTTCCAGATTCTAGCTGCAATTATCACAGTACCCTCGTGAAGATAATGCAGTATTACTGTATTGCAGAGTGTATACTAGTAACAAGAGTATGGAAAGAAAGCCCTTCACAAGAACTGAGACCAGTTTTAAATTTTGAGGGTTTTGATTGATCCTTATTCCTTAATGCAGCATGTTCTTCGACTAACAGGTTACTTCTCTTAGTGTTGTACTTCTCAACAATGATACTGCAACTCACCATGTATAATTATTACTTTCTGGTGAAGAAGTTAATCTATATGCCAGCAGATCCACCTCTCTTTTGTTTTTTGTTTTTTAATTTAAAAATATATCAAGAAAAAATGGCGATAATTCTGCTCTAAATAGGGTTTATATCACAGGAAAAATCATCACCTCCAGCACGGGATGAAGAGTATTTTCCACGTCGAGATGAACGTCCCATGATAAGAAGATCTCCACTTCCACAAAGGGACTTGAGGCCTCGCCACTCTACTCCTGACTTATCACCACATCCGGACAAATCAAGGTTAAATGATAAGAGTGGAGAACCCAGTGAGGTTTTATGGATTGGGTTTCCTGCACAATTGAAAGTAGACGAATTTATTTTACGAAAAGCCTTTTCCCCATTTGGACAAATAGATAAGATTACTGCATTTCCTGGTAGAACTTATGCCTTTGTTCGATACAAGAATGTGATGGCAGCTTGCAGGGCAAAAGAAACGTTACAAGGAAAATTATTTGGCAACCCTCGTGTACATATTTGTTTTGCGAGGTCGGAATCTGGAACCTCTAACAAGGAGAGGAGCTCAATGAATGATTCACCATCCTCACATTTGAGATCATATGGGCACATTGGTTCTTCTGAGAACCTTCGGCATGGTAGGGACTTTGGTAATGCTTCTGGAGATCATGGCATGAGGTCTCCAAGGTTTAACTCAGATATGGATCCTGGTGATTCTCGTCTTGTTGGTTTTGGCAGAAGGGGTAATTCATGGGCAGGTGAAGATGGTGCACTTGACAGGAGGAGATTTCCAGCTCTGGATTCTGAACTGGGGCATGGGGACAATGCTTACAATCAGCGTAGTCCTCCAAGGAAAAGAGTTTTAGACATACGTGAGTTTTCTCCTCAGCGGTTCCCTAGACAAGATCCATTGTATGATGATTCATGGGACTTGCCTGAGGATCCTTTAGTCTTTCATGAAGCTAAGAAACTGAAGACCAGCTCCTATCCTCCAGAAAATGAGCTTCCAGAATATCCTTTCACTGATATGGAACCAGCAAAACACAGGGGGTACCATGAATTTTCTCAAGCCCAGGTTCTTGATAAAAACTTTGATTCTGGATCTCTTGTTCATAGACAGATCCCTGAGCGGATGATGAACTCGAATCTACCTTATCCGGAGGAGAATGAACGATGGAATTCACGTTTTGATGGTTTTAAGGTGGGGTCTGGTCAATTGGCTTCAAATGCTGAGCAGAAAAGATTGACTCCTGAACCACATCCCTCATCCATGAATACTGAGTGGAAATGGGAAGGTACAATAGCCAAGGGAGGAACTGCTGTCTGTCGCGCTCGATGCTTTCCTGTGGGCAAACATCTAGACATGAACTTGTAAGTAATAACTTGCTTCAGGGGTAAATGTTTCCATAGACATAATTTCTCACCCTAAAGCTCTCAAGTTATTGAAATAAAAAACTGATAGACGACTTCCAGTTGGAAATCTTTTTCGAACTGCAGGGCTCCTACTGTCACGACCCAATTTTTCCACCGTTGTGTATTGTGATGGCACCTAGTCTTAGGGACTAGGCAAGCGTAACATTTACTATATAACAACAATAATTAAATAACATCTAACAATTTTTGAAATGGAAATCTCTATAAAATTTACAATTTCCCAAACCGGTAGTACAACTCATAAGCTCTACAGAGTTTGCTACAATTTTCTAAATACAACTGTTTAAAACAAAGTAAACAGTATGAATACAAATCAGAAGGTGACTCCGAATCCTGCGAACGCAGCAACAGGTTTACCTTGAGTCTCCGCAGCAACAATCCGCACAGTTAGCTAAAGATCAACTGACTTCGAAATACCTGGATCTGCACAAAAATGTGCAGAAGTGTAGTATGAGTACACCATGGCGGTACCCAGCAAGTATTAAGACTAACCTCAGTGGAGTAATGACGAGGAACAATCAAGACACCTACCGGACTAAATAACCTGAACAAATATAAGTATAGAAACAATAGAGTATGATATCTACATAAAGACTACGCGAAGTGGCAATTGATACGGTAAATTTCAGTAAGAAAGGGATATAACAACTATCAACGGAACACCATAATAATGACATAGAAGAATGAATGGAAACACAACCTAAATCCGATGAACACAATTAAAAGAAGGGCAGGTAGCAACTAGATGAAAACAACCACTTTCACACCAGGTTTAGGTCAATAAACTTCACGAGGTACCGAACCTCATACTATTCACAACTCACGGGTCCCAATACCTGAACCCTAACACTTGGCATCCTGTGCCCTCATTACACTTCATAACCGCATTGACGACTCACGTGCCAAATAGAGCCATTCTCACATAGAAGGCAAGTAAACAAGGGTGTGCATCTGTACTTAACAATATCAAGAAAAACCTCTTAACCGATAAGAGTGCTCAACTACGTGTATGCTTGTGCAAGTGTCCTAACATAGTTCATGCCCGCTAGCAAGTACAGGAAAAGAAATGGACAGCACGTAGAATGTTTTCTAACAACTTTTGACAAGATAAAACTCACACAGGTAAGTGTACCACTACACAAACATCAAACAACAAGAATGCCCCCAAGCCATCACAAGTCATCACAAATCAATCCCTTACATAGCCCACCTTGTCTCGCCATGTGTGCAATAATAAAGTAAGTGCCCGCCTCGTCTCGCCACACGTGCATAACAATGTTCCCCCTTGTCTTGCCACATGCGCAACCCACATATATATATCCCGCCTTGTTACGTCGCATGTGCAAATATCAACAGTAACAATAGTACGGCAGAAACCTCGTGCAACCCCATAACAACAACCGCACGGCAGAAACCTCGTGCATCACAATAACAACAACCGCATGACAGAAACCTCGTGCCTCACAACAAGTACAACAACAACAATGGCAGTAATACAAGGGTACGACAAATAAGTCAACTCAGAAATTCTAGAACTCAAAGGAACGGAGGAACTAATTCACAAGGAGTAGCCACAATAGAGAATGCTAGTCATAATAAGAACAACTCAACAAGAAAGGAAATATTATGTAACAACGGTCCACAATGTACAGTTCGACAACGAGGGAGCTAACACAAGGCGAATAATTCCAAATAAGGACAAGTCAACTAAAATATAAGATATCTAACTTCTTTTAAGGTTGGGCAATTACGAAAGAGACACAACAACTTCAATTAAGGATAAACAACATAAGGATAATCATTGCCTCAATTAAGGATGAACAATTACAGAAGAGATAATTATAACTTCAATTAAAGATAAGCAGTTAGGGAAAAGACAACATGGCAATAGAAGAGATAACAATTTCAGTTAAGGCACATATGAATCAAATGAACAACAAGAGTGGATCATGAAGCAATTAATTCTAATAAAAGCAGGTAGAAGTGAAACTAGTAATTAAGAAACGTAATCATAACGAGAACAACTGCATATTCAGTGAATACAAGGACCTAAGAACCCTAAAAGGCCAATTTTCCACAAATAGGTCCGAGCACGTACTCGTCACCTCGCGTACACGGACTACAATTAGCATAGAATACTCAAATCCTAAGGGGTAGTTCCCTCACACGAAATTAGGCAAGATACTTACCTCGAACCAAGCTCAATCAATCGGTACCAATGCCTTTTCCACGAATATACGACTCCGAAGGGCCCAAATCTAGCCAAAATCAATTACATACCATAAATACAACTATAAGAAACTAATCTAATTAATGAAATCAAAGCTAAAGCAAGAAATTAGAAAATCGCCCCAAAAAGCCTCCCCGAGCCCACGTCTCGGAATCGGGTAAAAGTCACAAAATATGAACACCCATTTACTCACGAGTTCATTCGTACCAAAGTTATCCAAATATGATGTCAAAATCCCAATCACAACTCAAAAACTTAGTTGAAGAACTTCTCCCATTTTTTTCAAATTTCTCAACCAAATTCCTTAATTAAATGATGAAATCAACTATAGATTAGTGCAATATAACCATAAACGAGTTAAGAATCATTACCCCAAAGTTCTCTCTGAAAAATCCTTGAATTATCGCCTCAATCCGAGCTCTCAAAGACCCAAACTAAAAATGAGATCAAACCCTCGAAATTGACCTTTTCTGCCTAGCGATTCTGCATTTGCGGACTACCAATCGCACCTGCGACGCCGCACCTGCGGAATTTCCATCACAGGTGCAGAGATGGCTTAAGGTCCAAAGATCCGCTTCTGCAGACCAGGGCACGCACCTGCGAGCCTGCTTCTGCGGATGACCTTCCGCATCTGCGACTCTGCCCAGGCCGCCCTTTTCGCTCCTGCGGTCAATCCTCCGCATCTGCGGATGCGCAGATGCGGCTCCCATTTCGCACCTGCGCTCACAGACCAAGCTTGACAAACCGCACCTGCGCTCCTCCTTCCGCACGTGCGATCCCGCACCTGCGGTCTCCCCTCCGCAGGTGCGAAAACACCAGAAACCAGAAAATCTTCAGCAACTAGCCTAAGTCCAAATTCAATCCGTTAAGCATCCGAAACACACCCGAGGCCCCCGGGACCTCCATCAAACATACCAACCAGTCCTAAAATACCATACGAACTTAGTCGAGCCCTCGAATCACATCAAACAACGCTAAAATCTCGAATCACCCTCCAATTCAAACCTAATGAACTTTGAAACTTCAAACTTCTACAACCGATGTCGAAATCTATTAAATCAACCCGGAATGGCGTCAAATTTTGCAGGCAAGTTCCAAATAACATAACAGAGCTGTTCCAACTCTCGGAATCGCATTCCGACTCTGATATCGCCAAAGTCAACTCTTGGTCAAACCTCTCAACCTTCAAAACTTCATCTTTTCCAACTTTCGCCGAAATGCTCCAAATTACCCTACGGACCTCCAAATCCAAATCCAAATCCGGACGCACGCCTAAGTCCAAAATCACCATACGAAGCTGTTGAAGTCATCCAAAGCCAATTCCGGAGCCGTTTACACAAAAGTCAAATTCCGGTCAACTCTTACTGCTTAAGCTTCTAAAACATGAATCCTTCTTCTGATTTGACTCCGAATCATCCTATAACTGAATTTGACCACGCACGCAAGTCAATACACATGATACGAAGCTGCTCAGGACCTTATGCCGCCGAACGGGACTTAAATTCTCAAAACGACCGGCCGGGTCGTTACACCTACCCTCTAGACATTTGACTTGAAGCCCTTCCTCACACAGAAATATCACAAGTACAAATATACTCTGCTTTAACTGATAAAATCATACTTAGTCCATGGAGCTCATGTTGTATAACAATTGTAGTTTCCTATATGTGCTTTTGAATTAACTTTTAAATGTTGGATTGGTAAGCTCAACATTCAGGTAAGTATCACTTTAGAGCAACTTTCTACAAGACTTGTACAGTGTTCGGGCGATTGATGCTGTAAGAACAGTACTTAGGCTTGCTCAAGTCAAATATAATCATTTTCCGTTTATATGGCCGAGAATGAATTGTAATAGAACTCTGATAGTGTACTCTTTGGAGAATTCAGTGTTTTACAACCTCGTTACGTAGAAGTGAAATTTTTCGATTAGGGCATCTCTTATCTTAGAAGTCAGATAAAAAATGGATAGTGTTAATAGTCCGCTCTACCTAATTTAAGGAGATTCAGAGATTGATTTTTGCGCCTTCTTGCCCTTTTGGGAGGCAATCATCATTTCTCTTGTATGGAGTAGGAAATCTTTGTTCATGTTATCAAGTACATGGGAAGAATCTAGAATGGTACTTAAGTAGTCACAAGACTTGTTTTAACTTTCTCGTTCATCTTAGAATTACGAATTTCTGTCTTCTCATACATTTGTTCACAGGGTTTTTGGGATCAAACTACTACACTTAAGAAAAAAATGAGCTTATCTTCTTAGATTGAGAACTTTACACCCACGTGTTATGTATAGAACTTAAATTCTTTTTCTTCCATTGAGTTTGCAATGGTTCACAATTCTGCAGACCTGTATTCTTAGACTGCACAGCAAGGACTAGTTTAGACATGCTTGCAAAGCATTACTATCAAGCAGCTGGTTCTTGGGTTGTCTTCTTTGTTCCAGCTAGTGATCCTGACATGGCATTTTACAATGAATTCATGAATTATCTTGGTGAGAAGCAGCGAGCTGCTGTGGCGAAATTGGATGATAGGACCACTATGTTTCTTGTACCTCCTTCAGACTTCTCTGAGAAAGTCCTTAAAGTGCCAGGAAAACTGAGCATCTCTGGTGTTGTTTTGAGATTAGAACCTACTGGTCCCAGTTATGCGTCTCTTCACCAACAGCCTGAAAATAATGAAAGCAGTGTTACCGGTTTCCAGGGCATGACATCGTTTGCCAAGCCGATATCGCCTTCTGGGCCTAATTCCGCACTTACATCTTACCCAACTACTCAGAGGCCAGGACTCAGTAGTAATATGTCTTTTCCTGGCATAGATACAGGACCTCCAGCTGCTTCATTTCCAGGCTCTCTTCACCCAAGTGGTAACTTTTCGGAGCCACTTAGTGGAGACAGGAATAATTACATGGCCAATCAGCAGTACCCTGCCATGGGACAGAACTGGTCTTCCCATGATATGCAGAACATGAATCCTGGTGCTAAGAATATCACCTCACAATCATCCGGTGGCAGAAATGATCCTGCAATGGTTCAGGGATATAATCCGGTCATGCCTAGTACAGGACATGAAAGTTCAAGCTTCTACAGGGGTGAAGTTTCAAGTATCCATTCAAATGGGAATAACAGACCTCCTCTGGAGGCAAAGACACCAATGTCAGCACCTCTTCAATCAGAACAACTTGCATTGTTAGCCTCATCACTTCTTGGACAGCAGAGACAATCTGGGGTTACACCCACAGGACAAGATCCTAGACAATCAGGCACCGCTTACATGCCTGACAACTCATACAGACCACAGCAGAATCTTCCGCCCTTAAACAATCAGGCTGTTGATCTTTCATCATCACAGTTTGGTCAAATGCAGCATTTGCTTCAGCAGCAGCAGCAACAACAACCAACTATGAGTTTGCCAGGCCCACCTCCGAGAGATCTTCAACATGGCACTCAATTGAACCAACTGCAGACTGCAGCAGATGAGGAAACGGACCCACAGAAGCGCTTGCAGGCAACATTGCAGTTGGCAGCAGCTCTTCTTCATCAAATTCAACAGGGTAAAGGGACCTAATGAGCAAATATATACATACGTATCGAGGTCAATAGTCACTGGATGTATTTAGTTGCTTCTATATGGGGGAGAAGTATCTTCATTGTGCTGTGCTTTCAAATTTGACCTAGAGCTAAGAAACTTGCTGCATCATTCTGTTCCTCCAAATCTGTCTTTCTTAACTTTTTAATATATTGCTTCTTGTACTTGTGGTTTGACCTGTAGTTCAAGACTAATTCATTCTCCCCTATTTTTGATAGCTCGAGGCTTCGAGTTGGAATTTCTACTGTACAGTTTTGAACTTTTGACTGTTCAACTGGATGTGTAGCTGTGTTCTGTGCAAAAAAGTGTGCCATTTCTATTTCCTTGGCATTTATGCTCATGGTTTGACATGTCATTATTTTTCATCTCCCTACATGGAATTGGAATATCTACATTTTGCATTAAAATTGTAGTTCTTCACATCAAATTTTAAAATTTCGCCCGATTTGTGACAAGAATATGGAAGTCTGACATTTCAAGCACTTCACTTTTTTTTTGTTGAGGCTAAATGGAGTTATTTCTTTAATCAAGAAACAGAGAATAAGTCCTATCAGCAACAATCTCCAGAACGAGAGATATTGTGACAGTAACTAAAAGGGAATTAGCTTAGAAGTCAAGAAAAGGGAATAAAAACTGTTTGGACACAGCATTTTCTTTGGCAAGTTTAACTTTGATACATAAATTTCTTTACACTAATGGCTTATTTAGAAGGTAAGTACATGTAGTTGACTATATTTATCAATGTGGTACCCAGAACTAGGGGAAATGAGTTACTACAAGAAGTTATTTATTTTCGAACAGGGTATGCTGTTACAGATTTTTTTTTTTTATTCATATACGATATTTATACCAAATTCCATATAAGTTAATTATGGTTGAGGGAGTATATTGATGTAAAAACACACATTAATTTGAGTGATAGAAGTTCACTAAAAATTACATATCGTGTACTTATTGATTTGATGTACATGTCCGTGACGGAAACTTTATCCACAGTAAAGCTGTCGAAATTTGTTCACAAAAATCATGAGTCTCTGCCATCAGCTTTTGGCACCTCTTTGCTAATGCTCTCTGTTAAGTGTTAAATTACATTTAATTAGATTTGTTATGTGACATTTAATTAGACTTACAAAAATGTTCATACAGCTTGCAATCAGCTTCTTCGATGTGCTATAATATGACTTACATCAACTGCTGCATTCATTTGGTATTACTTTTCTAAGCCATTGAGTACAAACATAGAAAACTTCTACCCAACTATTGATTCCATGTTCATATAACTATTTTTTTTCCTCTTAATTTCTTTAGCGTAACTGATAACACTTATTTCCCTAAAATACTATGCAATTAAAACAAGAAATTAATTAATTAATTGTTACACCAATGAGTATTTGAATTGGCGTGTACTACTTCAAAAAGATAAACCAATATTGTTGTCTCAGAAAAAAGAGAGGATAGAATTGCATATGACATATGTCAATTTTAACTAGTTTGTAATATTCACAAAATTTCAAAATTTAAATATATTTTCGAAGTTATTTAATTTCTTGCTTCTCAAAGTTTTCATATTTTAATTTATCACCGATGAACTTATTGATTGAATATTCCCCTATTATATAGGAAAAAGAAAGAGGTCGGTAAGAATTGAAACTTACATGTAAGATAACTGTTTTATATAAGCTAGAACTCGTCCCTTAACAAATCATTTTTTTGATATAATAATTTACGTAAGGTATCTAACTGGATCTTTGGCATTTACAAGATCCAATTATATCTGATAGCTTTCACAATATATAATATTTTAAATTTCATAAAAGGTTAAAATGTATATTTCCGATGGAAAAATAAAATAAAAGTTACGTTATTGTAGACGTAATATATTTACTAGACCGAATTAAATCAAGTATTTTGTAAAAAAATAGTATGCTTCACACGATAAGATTAATAAAACAAAATCTACAAAATAAATTAGCCAAAAAATTTCAAGAATTACCCAATTAGAATAAAAAGAGATAGAGAATGATGGAAGAAAGTTGGCGCTAAACTAGACTTGTATAGAAATTAACAACTAGAGCTTGAATAAAACACAATAAATTCACATTTAATAACAGATAGAATATAAAACAAAGTTTTCAACTAGGTCTCTAATTGCTCTACTACTATGTATTATAAATAGAGGCCACTTCTAATAATTCTTTCTACGTTAGTTTCAACTTTAGGTCCAGCCATGGCTACATACACAAGTTTTTTACTACTTTTTGTGGTTCTTTTCTCTTTTTGTTTGATTTCTTCTGCTACTGAAGTCACGTATGATGATCGAGCTTTAAAAATTAATGGCGAAAGAAAAATTATATTATCTGGTTCCATTCATTATCCTCGTAGCACTGCAGAGGTAAATCAAATATTTGTTATTCTCTTTTATCAAAAGGTCGAAAATATTTTGTACCATATAATGTGATTTTGTTATGCTAAATGTTATCAATCAATCAACCTTGTGTGATACGTCAATCTCAAATCAATTGAGGCATGTTATATGATTTTTTTTTCTATTAAAAGCGTAACAACTTTTTTTTCCTGATGATGGTAGTGAATCAAAAGCAAAGTTTAAAAGACGAAAGACAAGTAGTAAAATTATTCCCCGTCTAGAAATATTCAAATTTTGATGCCCAATACTCCATAGATAGTTCGAATGGTATAAAAGCAATAATCAATTTTTGCTAAATCGTTTGTAGGGAACCCTACCTTACCTTTTAAATATTTTTGATATTTTTTAGATGTGGCCATCTTTGATCAAGAAAGCTAAGGAGGGAGGTCTTGATGCAGTTGAGACCTATGTTTTTTGGAATGCTCATGAGCCTGTATATCGTCAGGTTTGTATTTATCATATTTAATTAGCCAACTTTTTTGGATAATGATTTTCTTTATTCTGTATAATTGATTTTTTCCTTTATTTTATCTTTTTTATGTATAATTAGTATGATTTCTCGGGCAACTTGGATCTTGTGAAGTTTATGAAATTAATACAAAATGAAGGGCTTTATGCCATATTGAGAATTGGTCCATACGTCTGTGCTGAATGGAATTACGGGTAATTATTCTGTTTAATCATGTGATTTGATATTTTAAGTTAATTTTCATTTTTAATGTTCTTTTATTTATTTATTTATTTTGTTTTTTCTTCCAGAGGGTTTCCAGTTTGGTTAAACAACATACAAAATATGACTGTTAGGACCAACAATCCTCCGTTTATGGTAAGTATTATTTTTGGTTTACATTTAATTCAAAATTAAACTAACTTTATTTTTCTCAAACCGAATACTTATTTTTCTTTTAATTTGATTAATAGCATGAGATGAAGACTTTTGTCAGCAAGATTGTTGACATGATGAAAAAAGAAAATCTTTTTGCTTCTCAAGGTGGACCAATTATACTCTCTCAGGTTTGTTTTATGTCTCTTTTATTAGTTTTAAAAAATAAAATATTAATTCGTGATATTTGAAGTGAAGTTTACAATTTTGTTTTTGGTTTGTTAATTCCAATAAAATTAGATTGAGAACGAATATGGCAATTGGAAAGTTGAATCTGAATATGGAAATGATGGGAAAATATATATTCAAGAGTGTGCAAAATTTGCCGAGTCTCTTAATATTGGTGTCCCTTGGATCATGTGTCAACAAGATGATGCTCCAGACCCCATGGTTAGTTTTTTGTTTTTTATTTTTTTTTTAATTTTCCACTCGATGTTGTACATATATTGAAACCGACTAAATCACGGATTTGCGTTGGAAAATCTTGCATTGGAGGATAAAACGCTCTTACTAAATACGCGACTCTATACACGGGGCTCGCTAAAATTTATTTTGTTCTTATTCAACTCGATTGTTTTATGTTATTGTTTAATAATTTCGCCTTTTATTATTTTGAAAATGGCAGATCAATACAGCAAATGGTTATTATGCTGATAACTTTTATCCTAAACGTAAAATTCCCAAGATGTGGACGGAGAATTGGACTGGCTGGTAAGTTAAATTAATTTATAAATTTTAATTTAATATACACATGGTTTTTTCTTTTAAATAAAAATTATTGATTATTAAATATGTGATTACTTTTTTTTTTTGTGTGGTTTAAACAAGGTTTAAAGACTGGAATAATGGTAGAGATCCTCATAGAACTGCTGAAGATGTTGCATTTGCTGTTGCTCGTTTTTTCCAAAAAGGTGGCACATTGCAGAATTATTATATGGTTAGTAAATAATTCATGTTGATTTTTTTGGGGGGGTTTTTTTGGCTTGATTCTTTGCTTTGTCTATCATAAAAATTAATTATTTTAATTTTTTTTTCTTTGTAGTATCATGGTGGAACTAACTTTGGCCGTGTAGCTGGAGGACCATATATTACCACAACTTATGACTATGACGCACCCCTTAATGAATATGGTAATAATTATAGTTGAAAAATATTTTTATTTTTATAAATTTAACATTTTGATTATAATGCATGACTATTTAATGGGTAATTCTAATTATTGCTCAAAATATTTTAGGACAATTAAACCAGCCTAAATATGGACATCTCAAGGAGCTTCATGAAATACTTAAATCCGTTGAGAAACTTCTCACATATGGCAATGCAACACAAAAGTCTTATGGTGATGATGATTGGCAGTATACGGTTAGTATATATACATATACATTTTCCCGTTTTATTTTCGTCTTTTATATATATTCTTAAAATTTATTCGGTAATAATTTATGTTCGATTTACTAATTAATTACTAATGTTTTTAATATGGTCTTGTCCAGACTACTGTGTATGAATACCAAGGCTCAAGGGTATGTTTCTTAGCCAATGCAAATGACAAAAATGATCGGATATTCAATTTTGAAGGCAAAAACTACACTGTTCCTGCTTGGTCAGTTAGTATTCTTCCTGATTGTGTCAATGTCAAATACAATACAGCAAAGGTATGACATATTTATATGTCTTATTCTTATAATTTAAATTATTTTACAAAATACATAATTTTCTATTCTTTTTTTTCAAGGTTAATGAATTTTCTATTCTTTTTTTTTTCTTCAAGGTTAATGCTCCAAAAAAAGTGATGCTGAGAAAACCAAACAATGCTGATAACCCTAATGGCTTAGATTGGAGTTGGAGAGCTGAGAGACCTTCACATCTTAAGCCTTCTTTTATCAACATTAAAAAGAAAGGTGTTTTATATGCCAATCAACTTCTTGACCAAAAGATTGTGGCAAATGATACTAGTGACTACTTATGGTACATCACAAGGTAATATTTTTCTCTTTTTCTTTCTTTCCTTTTTAATAATTTCTACGTTTATCATTATTTCTATTTTCTAATTTAATCATCTGGTATCCTTAACCACTGGTCCGACTAATTTGATTGCATTTTTGTAGTGTGGATATTAAAGAATCTGATCCACTTTATGGTGGTGAAGCTGTTCTTGAAATTCATACTAATGCACATGTTCTTTATGCATTTTTCAATGGCAAGCATATTGGTATGTATTATAAATAATAATTGTTTTAAGATGTAAGTTTATTTTATTAAGGTTTGGTTTAATTTTATTTAAATTTCTGTTATATTTTAGGGACTAAATGGGCGAAAGATGGAAAGTATAGTTTTGACTTTCAGCAACTTTTGAATCAAACCTGGAAAGAACACATTATCTCTCCTTAGTGTCACTGTTGGATTTCCTGTAAGTATTAATTTTCTAATTTTTCACTTTTTATATAGATAATATTTATTCATTTTTTTTTTTGACAATAAATTTTTTTATTTGTCTTAGAATTATGGAGCCTATTTTGACAAGGTCAAGAATGGAATTCTTGGTCCAGTTGTGCTGAAATCACCAAGTGGTGTTGTGAAAGATCTAACAAATAACCAGTGGGAATACAAGATTGGTTTAGAAGGACTTGAAAGAAAGCTTTGGGAAGATGAAGATTACATGCATAGAAATTGGAAACCAGCTCAAACTCTCCAAACAAACAGAATGTTTGTATGGTTTAAGGTACTGTTTTTACTACTACTTATTCTTGAAGATAATTCAAATTTAGTTTTATAAGATATAGTACATATGTACATGTTACAGTGACTGAAACAGAATTTTCATCAAGCACGCTCAACATCTACTATATATACATAATTTATTTTAACAAGCGATTTTTCAACGAACCTCTTCTGCCCCTTTAACTCCGCTTTTGTGAATGTATTATACTAAATAGGTTTATATGGTCTTTGGAAAATCATGGAATTTTTTTAGTCTTCTCTTTTGTTGATTTTTTCTATTTTTATTTTTTACAGACAACATTCAAGACTCCCTCTGGTGATGATCCTGTTGTGTTGGATATGATGGGATTGGGAAAAGGAACAGCTTGGGTAAATGGAAATAATATTGGTCGATATTGGCTAACTTCTTATGATTTTGAGAAAGAGAATGGCTGTAGTAGTTCATGTGATTATCGTGGTAATTATCATCCTGAAAAGTGTGCAACTAATTGTGGACAACCTACTCAACGCTGGTATGTTATATTGTTCTAATTTTTTTAACCTAAAGTTTAATTATTATATATTATAATTTAATTTTTGGTCACTTTTTCTTTATAGGTATCACGTACCAAGATCTTTCTTGCGTAAGAGTGACAACAATTTGGTTATATTTGAGGAGTTTGGTGGTCACCCTGCAAAAGTGAATGTTCAAACAGTTTCACAAGAGTAGTGTCAAGACTAGCCAAGACTTATCATGGATGATAATTTCTCCAATTAATTAGTTCATAGTTTCTTTTTTTTTTTTAACTTAGTTATCTACCATGTAGTATGATTTCCTAGATTAGATATTTAGATAAAGTTTAGAAAGATTATAGAAATTATGGATCTTTATTTACGTCATACCATAATATTTATATAATCATTACTTGTTATTTCAGTATTTATAATCTCGTTGTTAGCTATTTATGCACTTCGAAACCAATATTGAGTATTATCATATTCAATCCTTCTTGAATTTTAAATTTATGCAACTTATTGGCACCGACTATTTACACCAACTTGTACCTATTAACCATGGTTAAGAGATTTAACTAGGTGAATTAATTACACACAATGTTTCTTTTGGCACTATTAGGCAACATCATATGATATTGTCCTACATGAATAATAAGCTCACAATAAACAAAAATAATACATACTACTTTTAGCAATGGGAAAAAAATGAAGCAAGATACTATACTAAACAAATGGGGGAAAATCTGATCAACCAGCTTGAGCTATAGCTGCAGATACATTCTTATCAAAATCACTGCTCAAAATGGCAGCTCTTCATCTAATGCAACTCTTCATAGGCCCTTCAGCATTAGCACGAAATCACTCATTTAGCCATTATGTTTTCTGGGCTTGTCCTCTGCAAAGTCAGTTACAACACATTTGATTATGATGAATAGATTTTAGGTGGATCCAGGATTTTAACTTCATGGGATAGTCGAGTTTGAAATTCTACCATAGTCCATTTGATTATTTGATTCGAAATCCTTATTTGTACTAATTTAGTGGATTTTAACACATATACAAGATCTGAATTAGAGCTACGGGGGTTCAAATGAAATGAGGTGCAGCCGGTGCGAGCACATTTACTGCTGTGTATGTGCGCGTGTGTGTTTGACTTTGCTTTCACTAAACAAGAAAACAATACATATTAGAATAGTAATGTTAGTATATTATCTACACTAAAAAGGTATAGAAATTTGTAAATACAATAGAGACGACAAGGTACCATAAAATAATTGCACAAAGAGAGGGAGGGCAACTCACATATAGACTCTGGATCTATATGTACAAAGAAACTTGCAGCAACTATAAGATAGCAGAGGAGGGGCATCAGCCCTTTAAAGTAATTAGAAGTTCCATCCTGTACAAAAAAGGACAAACTTTACTCCAGTTTCTATTTTGACGTTGTAATTAAAGTTATTACCTATTGAACACTCCAACTCAAATTAAAGTGTGCATATTAATCAGAATTTTCATTAAGGGGTGTCAAAAAATAAATAATTAGCTACATCGAAAAGTCGAGGGGAGTCAACGTATAGTATATATACATAAAATATAAAAAATTATCTAGCAATATAGTGTAATTTTTCGGCGAAGGGGTATCGCTTGACACCCCTTGGTTCAATGTGGCTCCGCCACTGCAGCCAGCCCGTAGCAAGACTTGCGACAACGTTAACCAATTAACCATTCTTTAACAAGATAAGATATTGCCACTCTAGACATTTCGTCGTCAAGCAATTTCTGCGAAACAACGCTAAATATTGAATTCTCCACCAATATTTCTAAATTGAAGATGAACGGCCAACAACAACAACAACAACAACTAAACTCAGTCCCAAACAAGTTGGAGTCGACCATATGAATCCACACTGACCATGTACTCCATATAAACTCATCTCAAGCCAGAAAGGGAAAAATGAGTAAAATATGTAGAGTGATAGCATACCTGCAGCATGAATGCTGCAACAAGGACAGTCATAAGAAGTGTGGCTGTTTCAAACATTTGGAAGTCCAAGTTCATAGGACACCCTATTATCCATCCAACCACCACACAGAATGGGATCTGCACCAAAAGAACATATGAAAACAAGCATAAATTACCAAGGAGAAAAAAAAAGATATCAAAACAAAAACATGTGTAGTATCTTCTTTTTTCACTTGGCATTTGAAGTTGCTATTAATTGGGAGTTAAAACTGTGGTTTTCTTGATTATAATGGGGGAGTAACAAAAGTTTTTGTATTTCTCGAAATAAAGAACTGAAAAAGTGAGGTGTATTGCTGGAAATGAACTGCAAAGAAGCTACGGAGATACATTCATATCTTGATTAAATAGATCAAAAATAATTTAGGTACCTACCCCAAACATGGCAATCTGTGTTGACGAGCCTATTGCCACTCCCAAAGATATGTCCTGCGCAGCCACAAATTAGTAAATGAGGAATGATGATTGTAAATCATTAGCTTTGTAACAGATAAAGTTGAAGAAAATACAAGCTTGTCTTTGACAGCAAACATAACAGCTCTGGCATGTTCAGTGGCGTTTCCGACAATCGGGAGCAGTATCACACTTATAAATGCTACACGAATATTTATTGCAACGAACGCCCCCTGAAAACATTGTCATGCTTATTGGATGAGGGATTCAAAGAACCAAAAGGGAAAAGGAAAAAAAAAATGGCCACAATTTTTTTGCTAGATTCTATAGAAAAGGACCTTTTCTTTGTTGTGAGTTATGATAAAGTAATACCTGGATCATTTCAATCATACAAATCTGTAGCAGTAGCCAGTAAGTTGTAAAGGAACAAGGAGAAAAAGAAAGAAATTAATTATTTTTAAAGAATACAAAATTGCAAGATCGAAAAAGATAAAGAAATTTAATAGGATGGACTTACCTCTATGGTATTGACTAGGTACTCCGACAAGACGGCTATCCAGTGTCATAACAGAGAGCCATAGAATCGAGCCCCATTTTGATATCTCGTGAGCTTCTTCATAATCTGAACTCTCGTCAATCTGATCCTCTTCCTGAAATTATACTAACTAAACTAAGAAAAAAATTTGGAGCAAATTCATGAAGTAAGAAGTCCAACCTCGGCCATTGGCATGTAAAGATTCTTTTGGTTTGTCAGCTGAAAAAATAGATATGCGCCATATGCTACAAACATAATGCAGCTACTAAATCTGGAAAGCGCCAACTCTGACTTCCCAAAATGTAATTCAGTATGCGTAACATGGAGGACAGCGGGGAACAGCAAGCACATAACTGCCATTAAAAGCAACCCTGAATTCATCACTGCAGTTCCCTAACAAATAAAATTTGAAAAAGATCCAATTATCCTTGTGTTATTCATTGATCATTATACACTATTATTGATATTGGTGTACAGAAATCATATATGTAAGGAGTGATGAAAATATACCTTGTTGAAAACCTGCTCCTTATTAGAATGAACAATGCCACCACCAAAAAATGCACATCCAAGCACTAGCAAAGTATTAGACAGAATTGAGCCCAATAGTGATTGCTGTACCACACGAATCATGCCACTTTTCAGAGCATACATAGATATTATTAACTCTGTTGCATTTCCAAATGTTGCATTTAGAAGTCCTCCCACTGCAAAAGTTTTAACTGAGAATTAATCCAGATGATATCGGCTAAATACTGTGCAACTACAAAAAGGACAAGACATCTTTTTTATAGGTCAAACTTAATCATATATATTTTCTTCAAAAAACCATGGGAAAGTTTGCTAGAAACATAATACTTAATACTACAAGTTTGAAACATATGCTACATGTACAGCAGATCTATATCTGAGAAATCTAAATTATCAGGTAATTTAAGTAAGGATGTTCAGAAGGCAACATTAAGATAGTAGCTTTAGAAAATTTTAAATGAAATATATTGGCTGCACATTTTGTTTTAACTAGGAGTGGAAAAGAAGATACTAGCAATTTTGCAGGAAGCTAATGGTTCAAGTCAAATAGTTGGTGAAGACAGCTACTGGAAATAATGCTACTTAGATAGGAGATGAAGGGTATGTAACCACTTGGTGCAGGAGACAGGTCAATAGATCCTGAGATTATGTGGAGTATTGACTGAATGCAAGCTATGCTGCCCGTTTGAGCTTGCTCACATTGCTCGTCTCGAGCCCTGATAAAGGAAGGGAGTTGTGGTAGGCTGACAACTAGCGTAAAATTAGTTAGCCAATTGATGATTAATCCCTGAAATAAATATCGTTGGGACTCACTCTCCTACACACACATTACATAGATAATGCGGAAAAAGGATTAAAATTTAAAAAGCAGTAGATGGTACAAAAACATCACGTACTTATAAATCATCTATTAAAGCAATAATGAAGATGAGTGACGCAGATGCTTGCTGTTTCTTTTTTGCAACTCTACTAGAGTTATTAACATAAAGAGACAATAGACATGCATATCTACAGGTAAAGACAAGACTACCTGTAGGTCCAGTATAAAAAGCCAGCTGCCTATACAAAGAATGAAACCAAACAGATATTAGTTACTTCTTGGAAAATGTATAACAGTTTTAAAAGTTTGTAGAGAAAAACAAGTCAGTAACCTTCAGTTTATGTTCCAAATACAATGTCTAATGTTAACAGTTTAACCGAGAAAGGATCAGAAAGCTATTGTCTTTTCAAATTATGTAGACATCAAAAGATGGACATATATAAGTTTAAATGTTGTCCAGCTCAAAAGAACTTCCATTTCACAGTTAAAAACTAAGCCTGAGGCCTCAACATGTCAAGAAATGCTGGCATGTCTTTAAAAAAACAATCTGAATGTTCTTTCGTATGCTATTCAATATACTTTTACGACTGTCATCATCTGCCTCGACATCATAAGAAGATCTTTGAGGAGCGGCGCCCAAAGAAGATGTCTTTCTATCAAAATTCTCAGATCTGACAAGGTCCTCATCCTCAAGCTGAAGTACTGCTCTTCCCTCTGATAATCCCATCTGTATAGCCAGTATCACTTCATTGGATGTGATGAAGAAGGACAGATTTTATTCCCGTCAAGATATTTTCATGCATTCAGAGACCATCATAAATATGCAGAAAGATAAAATTTTTGATAGGCATGAAACTCAATCAACTCTTAAAAACTATAATCTATTACCTTCATTGATAATAGCCAAAAATCTCATGCGTATGTTATCCCTTTTACAAATAATCTCTCATAAATTTATTTGTGCTACAATTTTTTTTTCTTGTTGGGAATGACTTACAATAGAATCCGCGTTGTTTATCTTTGACGAAATGGGCGGAATAGCTCAACAACAACAACAATGTAGTCCCTTAAGTGAGGTCTGAGAAGGGTAGTGTGAACACAGACCTTACCCCTACCTTGTGGAGGTAGAGAGGTTGTTTCCAATAGACATGGGCGGAATAGCTCCAACGCCAAAAATGTTCACAATGTTCCATAGCTTAAGAGTGCAAGGGAAAAACTGACAAGATTTGTTATTAGATGTTGTGATCACCTCTCTTAAATCTTAAAGAATTTGTTAACCACCTACCGTTAAACTCACCAGTGATATGCTACCCCTAGATTAGAAAGATGGGAATCTAATCACCTGATAAGGGAAGTAAGCAATGATTCCTCATAGATTCAATTCTAACCAACAATTGTCTACTGGTATTTCATTTTCTTAAGTGCATTTCTTCTCTTGCATAATCGTAAAGGATATTAAGGTTGCATGATGCCATAATTCGTTTTCACTACTATAGGCATGTGTCCGAAACCCACTGGGCAACTTACTTATACGTAGTCGCACCAGATAGGCCCACTAAGGGTAAAGTGCTTTCTACAAAGAGAATCTTCATTCGCAGGAGTTTGAACTCAAGACATATGGTAAAAGATTAGAAGGATGACCAGAGACGAATGTAAGAAATGAATATTATGAGTTCGAATTTCAAATTCTACCACATCCCATTTGATTTCTTTGGTTTAAAATTATAGTATATTTGTATTTATTTAATAGATTTTTTAATTGATATATAAGGTCTGAGCCAAAACTGTTGGTTCGAATAAACATATAGGCTATAAGTTACGATCTACATCCGCCCCTGGAGGGATCACAATCATCCCACTGCACTCCTAGGTGTGGTGCCATATAACTAATGCATTAGAATTTAGAAGGAATGTGTTATATGGAAATGTAAACTACAAACAGAGAAGGAAAGAAACTCACTTCAAGATGGGACTTCGATCCTGGAAAATGCGAATGATATCATTCACTAATTAATGGTTTGTTTACCCAAAAAACGGATAGAGTTGAATTTGTACGTAGTTCTAAGAGTATGTGGTATAACTTGACACAAATCGTAAGAGTAAAATGGAAATATCGAATATTGATTGCAAAGAATGAAAAATAAGCATAGTGGGAAAGAAGATGATTTATGGATTAAGCAAGATGAATCAATCTATGTAGCTAAAAAAGATAACTCTTCAATATAGGAGTGTATGATCTCTCAGTTACCATGTATGTAAAAACTTCCTCCTTACAGAAATAATAACCAATCCCTTTATAGTGAAGGGATCCTACTTTAGATACAATTAAAAATATATAATGGGAGACCCATGATAAATTAACTTTTCCATAATTCCTGTCAGGATTCTCTCCCCTAGTGCGGTTGCAACGGCTCTTGTCTATGAGTTCGATATTGACTCGAGCTCGATACCGACTCGAGCTCTCGATCTTGACTCGAGTTCGATTCTGATTCGGAGCCTTGTATTGATTCAGGGACATTGTTGGTCAGTCTCTGCCTCATAAGCTCGATAACTTCATCATAGTTCGATTTGGATTCGAGTTCGATAATAATATCGAACTCGACATTGATCGGTCCCTAGGGCTCGAAGCTTGATGACCTGACTTCGAACCTCAACTTGATCTTCGATCCAATGCATTACCATTTCGATCAGTTCATACGAAGGACTAACCGGTTTTGACCGTATACAGATAATCCCCTCGTTTCTTGGGAATGATATAGCGAGAAACGACATGATTTTTTAACGGTACGATTAGATATATACTGGCGTTTGCATCGAGTCCGATCATGATGTGTGTGATAGTTGTCCCGTCGGTTCAATTTACTTAGGCATTTAATGCGTGTCAGACGATGGTCGGCTATTATCGAAATTGAACTGCCATTGCTCTACATATAAATAACCCCTTTTTTCACTTTTAATCACTTGTACATTTTCAAACTCTAAATTTTCTAACTTCTTTCTCACACCTTCTGAATTCATTCGCAAATCTGTGATTCTTCTCTGCAAAATCTTTCTTCAAAAACACCAAATCTTTGTTACCTCCTTCTATTCTCGATCTTTAAATTCAAAAATGGCAAAAACATCAAAAACCATTCCTCAGAAAGAAAAAGCTTATTTTTCACAGCCTGCCGCCGACAAAATACCGGTGGAGCCACGACCTGAGGAGTGCATTCTTGGGGCATGTGTTCTTACCTCTGATTTTAAGGTCGACAAAGGCTCGTCGGTTCTCGGCCGATGTGAGCCAGTATCGAGGTATATATATTCGATAACTGAGAGGCACCTCGAACATCTAAAGAAAGATTGCAATTGGGAGAACAAAGAAATAATAATCCCGTCTTCTAAAGAAGATATCACCATTTACGTGAAAGGGGTTTTAAGTGTATATACTTACCCTTTCACGTTAGGTCCCCTCGACCCTGTTATTATTGATTTCTGCCGTCAATACCAAATAACCCTAGGTCAGATCCATCCTTCTTTTTGGCGGATCGTTATTTTGATCCGTTACTTCGTGAACAAAAAGGAGGGGATGCCTTTCACCCTCGACCATCTCATCCGATTGTTTGCCCTCGCCTCTTTCGAGGAGGGTTAATAAAACTTCAGGGTCGGGCTACTAAGGTTCTGTTCTCAAGCATAGATGAGGACAGAGATCGGGGCTGGATGAGCAGATTCGTTCGAGTAAAGACTTTGGACCTGATTCCGACTGAAAAGATGCCTTTTCGAGAGGAGTGGAACATGAAGCGTAAGTGTAATTCTGCTGTTATCTCCTACTATTTTGCCCCTTCATTTCTTTTCTCACCGATATCCCCCCTTTTATGATGCAGCAGTTCGTTGGATGCCCGATGCAGTCCCCGACCTCAAGAACTGGTTATGGGATCTAGCTTCGACCTCCACATATGCCGAGCGCTTGTGGCGTGATTTGTCAAAGGGCCAATGGGAGGCCAAAAATCATGGTGAGCCTCTTTCTCGTATCTTTGGTAGTTCGAACGAGATGTTTTCCATATACTTAAATAAATTTTCTTGTATGTAGGTGTGGGCAAAGATGCGGTTTTGAGGCCCTCATCCGCCGATGAAGAGGCTTCAGCCTCTGATCCAAAGCCGGTGAAGGATAATAAGAGAAAAAGGGCCTCCGCTTCCGAAGATCCAAAACTGAGGACAAGGATGGCTCGTAAGCCGAGGAAGAATACCATTCCTTTGACCGTAGAATCAGTTCTGCGTTTAAGGGATGAAGACGAAGAAGAAGAAGAAAATGACGGGTCCGTGCTGGTGGCCCGAATGAAGAAAACCATCGATGCCCCAAAGGCAACTGAATCGATGGTGATTTATAAAGCTCCGCCTCACACTGAGGAGATATCGGAGGAAGGTTCGGGAAGAGTCCTCGAATCATTAGAGATCGAGGATGCTTCCCACCAAAGTTAACAAACGGTGGGTATATAGGAAGGGGACGGTCCTGTAGCTCTTCGAACTGAGGAGAACACCCCAAGCGAGTTGCTTGGGGTAGTAGTAATGGAGACTCGCCCACTGTCCCTGCCTTTTCCGAAGGGGCGATTCGGGAAGCCCAAGCTTTGGGGGCCCTCGAGATGAGCCGGTCTTATGAAGGGGAGGACCCCTTCTGTGATTTGTTTACTGGGGTCGAGGACGCTGCTGGCCCTAGTGATGTGTCGGGCCTTTTCTGCGAAGTTTAGCAAGCTCTGAATCGGGTAAGCTTTAACTCTCTTTGTTGATATTACTTTTATGTTTGCTATTCTTTTCTAACTTCTTTTCTTCTTTTTTCGCAGGCCGTGGCGGTTCATCGTGAAGTATGTTCTCGGTCTTGAGCTGAGCTGCATCGGTTCGAGGCCGACCTTCGATGGGTTACGGAGGAGAGGAACGCCATCAGACTCCTTTTTGAGCAAAGAGAAGAAGAAATCAAAGGCCTTCGAGCTGAGTTGGCCAAGGCTCATCAAGACCAGACCGAATTGACCGAGCAGGTAATGATAATATTAAGAACTCATGGGTTTGATTCAGGATTGGAGGCTAATATTTCGATCTCACAGCTGCAACAGAAACGCGAGACGATTGGGCAACTTCGCGAGGAAGTTGATATAATAAGGGCGGAGACCATGGGATGGAAATATGGCATGGACCCTCTCGCTACAAAAAAGGAAACTGTTCGGGCCCAATTGTCATCGACTGCAAGCCAACTTCAAGGCATGAAGGAGAAGAGCTTGGCTCAAGCGAGAAGAATAGAGGAACTCGAGGCTCGGTTGGCCTCCGAACTTGCCAAGGCCAAATCTGATGCCGAAAAAGAAAAGTCCTATGCGTATGCATTAGTGACCGTCTATCGGGCAGATGCTGAAGCTGCTCAGGTACAAGCAAGAGAGGCAGCCGAGACCGCCAATACTCGAGCACATTAGGTTGCTAAACTTGATAAATGCCGATCTCGGAGGGAGACTCTTGAAGAGATCCATGCTCGAGGTTTCGATCTCACTGAAGAGATAAAAAGAGCTAAAGAGCTTGAAGCCGATGCTGAAGCCTTGGCTTCCGATGATGATGATGATGATGCTGGCGATGATGGGAGCAATAGTGGGTCCGAGAGCGGGGAGGAGCCCGATGGAGAAGAGACTGCCCCCGTAGATAACCAAGAAATTTAGCCCTTAGTTTTCATTTTGGTTTTTTGTGTAGCGTCCTCTTCGTACATTATAAATATTCTTGTATATATAAAGATCTTTTTCTTTTCCTGACTCGCCTGTGTTTTATTCTCTGCCTTGAGAAGATTTTGTTTCATTCATGCCATATGAAGGTTTTCATAAGGCTTTAGGCAATTTGATCGAATTTGGATCTTGTAGCCTTTATAACCGAGTGAGTGCTTGCTCAAACTCGAAATAAGGTAGCCCATAGGCTTAGAAGTCGAGTTGAGTGATTGCTTGAACTTGAAGTAATGTATCCCGTGGGCTTATTAGTCGAGTGAGTGGTTCGAACTCGAAGTAATGTAGCCCGTAGGCTTAATGATCGAGTGATTGTTTGCTCGAACTCGAAATAAGAGTAGCCTGTAGGCTTAATAGTCGAGTGAGTGATTTTAACTCGAAGTAATGTAGCCCGTAGGCTTAATGGTTGAGTGAGTGATTGCTTAAACTCGAGATGATGTAGCCCGTAGGCTTATTAGTTGAGCGAGTGATTTGAACTCGAAGTAATGTAGCTCGTAGGCTTAATGGTTGAGTGAGTGTTTGCTCGAACTCGAAATAAGAGTAGCCTGTAGGCTTAGTAGTCGAGTGAGTGCTTGCTCGAACTCGAAATAAGAGTAGCCCGTAGGCTTAGTAGTCGAGTGAGTGATTCGAACTCGAAGTAATGTAGCCCGTAGGCTTAATTGTCGAGTGAGTGTTTGCTCGAACTTGAAATAAGAGTAGCCCGTAGTCTTAGTAGTCGAGTGAGTGATTCGAACTCGAAGTAATGTAGCCCGTAGGATTAATGGTCGAGTGAATGTTTGCTCGAACTTGAAATAAGAGTAGCCTGTAGGCTTAGTAGTCAAGTGAGTGATTCAAACTCAAAGTAATGTAGCCCGTAGGCTTAGTGGTCGAGTGAGTGATTGCTCAAACTCGAGATGATGTAGCCCGTAGGCTTATTAGTCGAGTGAGTGATTCGAACTCGAAGTAATGTAGCCCGTAGGCTTAATGGTCGAGTGAGAGTTTGCTCGAACTCAAAATAAGAGTAGCCCGTAGGCTAAATAGTCGAGTGAGTGCTTGCTGAAACTCGAAGTGACGTAGCCTGTAGGCTTATTAGTCGAGTGAGTGATTCAAACTCGAAGTAATGTAGCCCATAGGCTTAATGGTCGAGTGAGTGTTTGCTCGAACTCGAAAAAAGAGTATCCCGTAGGCTTAGTAGTCGAGTGAGTGTTTGCTCGAACTCGAAATAAGAGTAGCGCGTAGGCTTAGTAGTCGAGTGAGTGCTTGCTCAAACTCGAAGTGACGCATCCCATAGGCTTATTAGTCGAGTGAGTGATTCGAACTCGAAGTAATATAACCCGTAGGCTTAATGGTCGAGTGAGTATTTGCTCGAACTCGAAATAAGAGTAGCCCGTAGGCTTAGTAGTTGAATTAGTGATTCGAACTCTAAGTAATGTAGCCCATAGGCTTAATGGTCGAATGAGTGCTTGCTTAAACTCGAAGGGGTGTAGCCCGTAGGCTTAATGGTCGAGAGAGTGCTTGCTCGAACTCGAAGTAATGGTCGGCCCTTGAGCCTGTTTGCATAATAAATCTCGAAATAGAGGAATTTTTCTTGGATATAAGATATCGGTAAAAAAGAAATTTTTCTTTGTCAGTCATTATACATGTGTTCCTGTTTTGTGTCAGGGCTCGATCCAACTACATGAGCATGGTTCGTTTTGACCATTTGGCTCTTATAATTTTTCCTATCGGAACCCTGTTGTTATAAAGTAACTTTCTTGCATCGAACTTGATATATTTGAGGGGTAATGCCCCCCAGTATTCGAGGTCAATTGTAAAGGGGCCTCGGATACTGTTGAATTATTCTAAGTTAGTCGGATACTATTGAATTGTTCTAAGTTAGCACGATCAAAGGTTGCCTCATTAAAAACCTTTCCGAAAAATCTATTTGGGATAAAACCGGTCTAAGGGAAAAAGAGTGCAATGCATGCTTTCAGACCTAGGGCTTCGTGTTGAATGATCCATCCTTGTTCCTGATCGAACTCCTGCAAGGGTTAGTTTCGAAATATAAACGAACATGGGAGGGTCGTACCTTAGGAGTAGTATCGTTTTAGGTGCGACACATTCCAATTGCTTGGTAGTTGTTTGTCGTTTATAATACCGAGCTTGTAGGATCCTTTACCGACGTTTTCGAGAACCTGATACGGTCCTTCCCAGTTTGGACCCAATTTTCCTTCATTTGGATTTCGGGTGCTGAGGGAGACTTTCCTTAGCACTAAGTCCCCAATTTTAAAATGGCGACGATTGGTTCTTCGGTTATAGTATCTTTCGATCCGCTACTTTTGGGCGGCCAATTGGACGAGATTAGCTTCTCGTTTTTCATCCAATAATTCGAGTCTAGTATTCATAGCCTCGTGATTTGACTCTTCTGCTGTATATCTAAACCTGGCGCTGGGTTCCCCGACTTCGACTGGGATCAAGGATTCAGAGCCATTTACTAAGGAAAACGGGGTTGCCCTCGTACTAGATTTTGATGTTGTTCGATATGCCCAAAGAACTTCGGGTAGAATTTCTCTCCATTTTCCCTTAGCGTCGTTCAACTTTTTCTTTAGGTTTTGAATGATAGTCTTGTTTGTCGATTCGGCCTGTCCGTTCCCACTAGAGTGATACGGTGTTGATAATATCCTTTTTATTTTGTGGTCTTCGAGGAATTTTGTCACTTTGCTGCCGATAAATATTTTACCATTGTCACATACTATTTAGGCGGGTATCCCCAATCGACATACAATGTGATCCCAAATGAAGTCTATAACCTCTTTCTCCCTTATTTTTTCAAACGCCTGTGCTTCAACCCATTTAGAGAAATAGTCAGTCATAAATAAAATAAACTTAGCTTTACCTGGGGCCGATGGAAGAGGGACGGCGATATCCATTCCCCATTTCATGAATGGCTATGGGGATAAGACTGAGTGAAGTTGCTCTTCGAGCTGATGGATCATCGGTGCAAACCTTTGACATTTGTCACATTTTCGAACAAACTCCTTTGCATCTTTGTCCATATCGATCCAATAATATCCTGCTCTGATTATTTTTCGAACTAATGAATCGGCACCAGAATGATTTTCACAAGTACCCTCGTGAATCTCACGTAGGATGTAGTCGGTGTCTCCTGGACCTAAGTATACTGCCAATGGTCCATCAAATGTCCTTCAATATAATATTCCATCTGCAGTCATTGTGAATTAAACAGCTTTGGTTCGTAGGGCCCTCGAATTTTTAGGGTCCGATGGGAGCTTTCCGTTCTCCAAGTATTCAATATACTTATTCCTCCAATCCCAGATTAAGCTTGTAGAATTTATCTCGGCATGACCTTCCTCGATCATGGATCTCAAGAGTTGAACGACAGTGCCCGAGCTTATCTCATCTTCCTTGACCGATGATCCCAAATTTGCAAGTGCATCGGCCTCACTGTTTTGTTCTCAGGGTACATGCTGTAAAGTCCACTTTTTGAAACGGTGCAAAGTTACCTGTAGTTTGTCCAAATACCTTTATATTCTATCCTCTCGAACTTCGAAGGTTTTGTTTACTTGATTTACCACCATTAAAGAGTCACACTTGGCTTCAACGACTTCTGCTCCCAAGCTTTTAGCTAGCTCGAGACCTGCAATCATGGCCTCATACTCGGCCTCGTTATTAGTCAACCTAGTAGTTTTGATAGATTGCCTAATAGTGCTACCCGTAGGCGGCTTTAAGATGATGCCTAGCCCAGATCCCTTCACGTTCGAAGCCCCGTCTATGAAAAGGGTCCATACCCCCGATGATGTACCCGATTTCAACAAGTGTTCCTTTTCGACTTCGGGTACGAGGGTTGGCGTGAAATCGGCCACGAAGTCCGCTAAAATTTGAGACTTGATGTCCGTTCGGGGTTGATATTCGATATCATACCCACTGAGTTCGATGGCCTATTTGGCTAATCGGCCTGATAGTTTGGGCTTGTGCAAAATATTACGAAGTGGGTAAGTGGTTAATACGCATATGGGGTGATATTGAAAGTATGGTCTTAACTTTCTAGAGGCGCTTATCAGTTCAAGTGCCGATTTATCTAAGTGTGTATATCTAGTTTCTGCTCCCCCTAAGGTTCGACTCACATAATAAACGGGAAATTGCGTACATTGCTCTTCTCAAACTAGGACACCACTTATCGCGATTTTCGATACTGCCAAGTACAAGCAAAGTTTCTCGTCTGCTTTTGTAGTATGAAGCAGTGGTGGGCTCGATAGATATCTCTTCAATTCCTCTAATGCCTGTTGGCATTCTGGGGTCCAGGCAAAATCGTTCTTCTTTTTGAGTAGAGAGAAAAATCTATGACTTCGATCTGACGACCTTGAAATGAATTAGCCTAAGGCAGCAATTCGTTCCGTTAGCCTCTCCACAGATTTTACACTATCCACGATGGCGATGTCTTCGATAGCCTTGATTTTATCGGGGTTGATATCGATCCCCCGATTCGATACCATAAAGCCGAGGAACTTGCCCAAAACCGACCCCGAAAGCACATTTCTCGAGGTTGAGCTTCATGTTGTATTTCCTTAAAACCTCTAATGTTTCCTTCAAATGAGTCACATGGTCCTCTGCGTGCAGGGACTTAAATAGCATGTCATCAATATAAACTTCCATTGATTTACCTATTTGTTCCTCGAACATTTTATTTACTAGGCATTGGTAAGTAGCTCCTGCATTTTTTAGCCCGAAGGGCATCACATTATAACAATATATTCCATACTTGGTGACAAATGAAGTCTTTTCCTGGTCTTACAGGTTTATTTGGATTTGATTATACCCAAAATAGGCATCGAAAAAAGTAAGGACCTCGTGGCCGGCCATGGCATCGATCACGCGATCGATGTTGGGCAGCAAAAAAGAATCTTTGGGGTACGCTTTGTTTAAATCCTTATAATCTACCCACATTCTAAGTTTGTTCCCTTTTTAGGGACTATAACTACATTGGCTAACCATTCGAGATATTTCACCTCCCGAATGGACCCTATTTTAAGAAGTTTAGTTACCTCATCCTTTATGAATTCGTGCTTTACCTCGGACTGGGGTATTCTCTTTTGCTTCACCGGTTTGAACCTAGGGTCCAGGCTTAGCCGATGCATCGTTATACTCGGTGGGATCCCTATTATATCTAAATGGGATCAAGCAAAACAATCTATGTTATCGATAAGAAATTGAATAAGCCTTTTCCTAAGTTCGGGGGTTAATCCTATTCCCATGTATACCTTTCATTCGGGAAAATGCTCGATTAATATGACTTGCTCCAATTTTTCAATCATTGATTGGGTGACGTCGGAATCATCGGGAACCACGAAGGATCGAGGGATCCTTTGATCATCATCTTCGTCGATCTTCTGATTTTCTGGTTGGGTTGAGGCTGACGTCTGTGATTGCTATTTGGCATCTCGTTTCCCTTTTGAGTCTGACCCCTTTGTTGAAGAAGGTGAGGATATCGGAATTGCTTCTTCGAAGACAAACATTTATCTCGCGGCCGGTTGTTCTCCATACACTGTTTTGACTCTCTTCGATGTTGAGAATTTAAGAACCTGGTATAGGGTCGAAGATACAACTCTCATGTTGTGGATTAATGGCCTTCCAAAAAGGGTTTTGTACCTCATGTCGCCTTCGATTTCGTGGAACTTCGTTTCCTGGATGGTCCCGGCCACATTTATCGGCAGAATTATCTCGCCTTTGGTGGTTTCACATGCCATATTAAATCCGTTTAGAACCAGGGTTACGGGTACAACCTGATCCTCTAGACCAAGTTGTTCTCCAACCTTCGATCTAATAATATTGGCCGAGCTACCTGGATCAATTAACACACGCTAAATTTAGTTTTATTCATAAGTACGGATATTACCAGTGCATCGTTATGAGGTTGCATGACACCTTCTGCATCTTCATCATTAAAGGACAAGTTTCTTATGGGTGCGTAATCCTGAGTTCGAGGTCGCTTTTCTCTCATAACCGATGTCTTAGTGCGTTTAAGCATCGGCCCTTGAGGGGTATCAACGCCACCGATGATCATGTAGATGATGTGCTGTGGTTCTTCCTATTTGTTTTGTTTGCCGAAATCCCTGTTTTTGAAATGGTTTTGGCCCTGTCACTTAAATATTCTCAAAGGTGCCCTTCATTGAATAACCGAGCTACCTCCTCTCTTAGTTGCCTGCAATCTTCCGTTTTATGGCCATGGGTGCCATGATATTCGCACATTTGATTGGGATTCATCTGGGCAGGATCGGTCTGCATGGGTCAAGGCCATTTAGTGTCTTTGATGCTTCCGGTAGCTGACACGATGGCTGATGCATTAATGCTGAAGTTATACTCCGATAACCGTGACGCTTCCTTAGGTCCGGTAGGCTTGTCTAACCCATTTCTGTTCATCAGCCCCCGAGACCCTTGACCTCGATCACTTCTTTTGTTGCCTTGTCCGGGGTTACGTCTCAATTCATTGATTCTGTGATTTCCACTATACGGTCAGTATCGGTCCCTGATCAGACCTTGTTATCGATTGATATCCTTTCTAGCAGCAGGTTCAGACCCCAACTGATCGTATTCGACTCTAATTTTTGATTGGTACCGATTATGCACGTCGGCCCAAGTAATAGGTGGGTACTCGATCAGGTTATGCTTCAACCACCGTGAAGCCGTCAAACTTCGTTCGTTCAAACCTTGAGTGAAAGCCTGAATAGCCCAATCGTCTATGACTGGTGGCAGATCCATTCGTTCTATTTGAAAATGAGATACGAATTATCTTAGCATCTCGTTATCCTTTTTGTCTTACCTTGAACAGGTCCGACTTTCTGGTCTCGACCTTTATGGCCCCGACATGTGCTTTTACGAAGGAATATGCAAGCATAGCAAAAGAATTAATAGAATTAGATGGTAAATTGTGATACCATATCATTGCTCCCTTTGACAGGGTTTCACCGAATTACTTCAATAATACGGATTCGATTTCATCGTCATCTAGGTCGTTCCCTTTGATGGCACATGTGTAAGAGGTGAAATATTCGTTGGGGTCGGTAGTTCCGTTATATTTAGGAATCTCGGGCATTCAGAATTTCTTTGGGATCGGTTTAGGATCCGCGCTTGGGGGGAAAGGCTTTTGTACGAATTCTTTGGAATCTAAGCCCTTCAATATCGGTGGTGCCCCGGGGATTTTATCAACTCTGGAGTTATATGTTTCCACCTTTTTGTCGTTTCCCTCGATCCTTCTTTCACCTGATTCTATTCGTTTGGTCAGTTTTTCGAACATCTTAGCAATTTCGGGATTAGTCCCCGACTCTTGCTCATTTGACCTTACTATAGCTGGTTCCGTTCTATGGAAAATTTCTCGAGGTGGACTGGGCTCCGACCTGCTTGGTATCTGGGTTTGACTCTGTAACTAAGCTATTGCTGCCTGTTGAGCTTGCAATATTTCAAAAATCATGCGCAAGCTGACGCCGTTTTCTTTGATGTTATGGGTATCTCGAGCCGCAGATCGAGTACCACCATGAATGCTATTTTCAGGTTCAGAATGTAGGTTTGCCTCAATGGCCACATGCGAATTAACGTCTAATGGAACTTCGACTCGAGCCTCAACGACGTCGACAAGCGGCCTTTCAGTCCTGGGCATCAAGTTATTGTTCTCATCTTGAAGACCGGCTTCGTTGTCGATAGGCCATTTAATTGATAGTTAGTCGTTGCTAATCTGAAATCAAAGACACTTCCGGAAACAATCGTAAAATGGCGTGTTTTGCGGATTTGTATCAAATAACCACTGTTATCCTTAGCCCCACGGTGGGCGCCAAACTGTTTACCCGAAAAACGGATAGAGTTAAATTTGTACGTAGTTCTAAGGGTATGTGGTATAACTTGACATAAATCGTAAGAGTAAAATGGAAATAACGAATATTGATTGCAAAGAATGAAAAATAAGTATAGTTGGAAAGAAGATGATTTATGGATTAAGCAAGATGAATCAATCTATGTAGCTAAAAAAAGATAACTCTTCAATATAGGAGTGTATGATCTCTCAGTTACCATGTATGTAAAAACTTCCTCCTTACAGAAATAATAACCAACCCCTTTATAGTGAAGGGATCCTACTTTAGATACAATTAAAAATACATAGTGGGAGACCCATGATAAATTAACTTTTCCATAATTCCTGCCAGAATTCTCTTCCCTAGTGCGGTTGCAACGGCTCTTGTCTATGAGCTCGATATTGACTCGAGCTCGATACCGACTCGAGCTCTCGATCTTGACTCGAGATCGATTCTGATTCGGAGCCTTGTATTGATTCGGGGACATTGTTGGTCGATCTTTGTCTCGTAAGCTCGATAACTTCATCATAGTTCGATTTGGATTCGAGCTCGATAATGATATCGAACTCGACATTGATCCGTCCCTAGGGCTCGAAGCTTGATTACCTGAATTCAGACTTCAACCTGATCTTCGATCCAATGCATTACCATTTCGACCAGTTCGTACGAAAGATTAACCGATTTTGACTGTATACATGGTTCTTCTCTGCATGTAAAAGAGAAAACTTTCATTTTCCATCAACAACACAATGAGCATAATAACTAACCAAAACGTAAAACAAGAACACCCATTTCTGGGAATTAATTGCAATATTTTGGAGAAATTCCTGAATATGTGTTTGCACATCAATAAATTCCTAGAAAACATTAATGCGTAAATGGACGCACCTGATGAGAGTCAACAACTGCTGCTATAAAACTCAGTTCGTGACATGTGAGGAGATTTTCAAAGCATTGAAATTGCAATATTTCTTTCCTCCCCTCTTTTTCTTTCTTTTCCTTATATTTATTTTTCGATTTTTTTTTTTTTTAATTTCTTAGAAAGATCTTTCTTTTGTCGTTAGTTACTTGCTTGGCGTAGTTTGCGGTGTGAAGTACGTAGTGAGAAAATGGTACAGCGGAAAGAGTTGGTTATTCATGTATAAAAAACAGTAACACAGCGTGAAAGATTAAACAACAATGTCACATCCTACATGTGGAACTAGAATATTTTTTAGCATAGTTATTATTATATAATTATAAATGGATTAGAAGGAAAACCAACTGAATTTTAAAAATCTTTTTTTTTTTTTAAACTTATGTCAAGTCAAACTAAATGATATAAATTGAAATAGATAGAATAAAAAAATCGCATTTATTATGAGCTACTATTGGTTTATATCTTCCCTCTAATAAATGGTAGATATACACAATGATAATTTTAGCGGTTAGGTAATATTTATAACCAATAATGTTGCATTTGCTTCCAAATAAATTGAAGAGGTTCGAAGTTTAAATTAAAATTTAGATAATTAGAAAATACATAAAATTATTATAAACATTAATTATTTTACAATAGAAAGTATGTAAATAATACTCCTTGTAATATATAAAAGGTTATTTAATTTCTCAAATAATAATAATAGTGTTATTAAACAATAAAAGAAGAAGAAGAGTATTGCAAAGAAAAGTAGGGAGATAAAATTCTTATTGATTTGGGATAAATTATAATAGAATAAAACCCCTCTATTTATAGGGAAAAAGTAACTTAGCCACAAAGTAACAAACCCTAAAATCTTTCTAAAATATAGACATTCACCTTAAATACAATTCTATTTATAACACTCCCCCTTGAATGTCTATTCAACGGATAATGTGCCTCGTTAAACCATTAACTAAAATAAAACCAGTGGGAAAAAAATTCTAGAGAAGGAAAAAGAGTACACATGTTTAGAAATATAACGACCCGGCTTGTCGTTTTGAACATTTACGCTCCCTCCAACTATTTAAAGTCTGGAATAGTTTCATAGGATGTATTATGACATGTGTGAATCATCGGTTTTGATTTTCAGGTATTTTGGGATTAATTCGGAAGAATGAATTTCATGTTGGAAGCTTAAATGAAAAGGGTTGACCGGAGTTTGAATTTTTTGAAAACGACTCCGTAATAGAGTTTTGATGGTTCCAATAGCTTCATATGATTATTTCAGACTTAGGAGTGTGTCTGGTTATTTATTTTGAAGTCCGTAGTTGGATTTGGCTTGAATTGGCGAAAGTAAGAAATTGAAGGTTTGGAAGTTTGACCGAAAATTTGAATTTATTGATATCGGGGTTGGAATCCGATTCTGGAAATTAGAACAGTTCCATTATGTCATTTATGACTCGTGTGCAAAATTTGAAGTTATTCTGGATTGATTTGACACGTTTCGGCACAAGATATAGAATTTGGAAATTTTAAAAATTTATAAGTTCGATTCGGGGTGCAATTTGTAATTTCGACATTGTTTGATGTAATTTGAGACCTCGAGTAAGTCTGTGTTATTTTACAGGACTTATTGGTATATTCGGATGAGGTCCCGAGTGACTCGAGTGAGTTTCGAACGGGGTTCAGATTGATTGAAACCTTGTTGAAGCTGCTGGAATTTGGGATTTGCTGGTGCAACTGCTTCTGCTGTAGCTTGGTCATAGAAATGACTCCGCAGAAGTGAGCAGCCCATTGCAGAAACGGACTGGGCACTGCTGGGCAGGAGCCACAGATGCGAAGGAACCTGCGCAGAAGCGCGACCGCAGATGCTGTCCTGGGCATCACAGAAGCGATCACTGTTAGCCAAGATTGTCTCGTAGATACGAGCTTGTTCCGCAGAAGCGATGGTCGCAGATGCGACCTACTATCCACAAATGCGAAAACGCTGGGCAGAATGCCTTATATTCGAGGGTTCACCATTTTTACCAATTTTTCGAATTTTAGAGCTCGGTTTGGGCGACCTTGGAGAGGAACTTCACCACACAACTTGGGGTAAGTTGTCACGACCCAAAAATCACACCTGTCGTGATGGTGCCTATCTTAATACTAGGCAAGCCGATAACCTCAATAAATCATGATTTCCTTTAAGTTTGAAAACATAATATTTAAATACAACATAAAAATCTCGCAAATACCGATACAAACACTCCAAAAAACCGGTGTCACTGAGTGCATGAGCATCTAAATGATAACAATGTATGACTGATAAAATACTTTCTGAAAATATAGAACAGTACAAAAACTAAAAGGAAAGAGAGTCAAGGTCTGCGGACGTCAAGAAACTACCTCGATAGTCTCCAATGGATAAAACTTCGAAAAACTAGCAACCGCCGTGTCCGAACATACCTGGATCTGCACACGAGGTGCATGGTGTAGTATGAGTACAACCAACTCAGCAAGTAATAATACTAAATAAAGAGCTGAAGATAGTGATGAGCTTCACGGCTGTAACGACTCGACTTGTCGTTTTAAGAATTTACGCCCTGTTCAGTGACTTAAAATCTCGAGCAGCTTTGCAATATGTATTATGACCAACGGGTGTGATCGAGTTTGATTTACTGAAGATTCAGAATTAAATTAAAAGAACAATCCTTATTTAGAAGTTTAAACGGAAAGAGTTGACTTTTAAGTAAACGACCCCAGAATAGAATTTTGATGATGTCAATAGCTTTATATGGCGATTTTGGACTTAGGAGCGTGTCCGAAAAATTATTTGGAGGTCCGTAGTGGAAGTAAGTTTGAAATGGCGAAAAAAATTGAATTTTGGAAAGTTTGACCGGGGGGTTGACTTTTTGATATCGGGGTCAAAATATTATTCTAAAACTTTTAATAGCTTTGTTATGTCATTTATGACTTGTGTGCAAAATTTAAAGTCATTCCGGATTGATTTGATATGTTTCGACACAAGATATAGAATTTGAAAGTTCAAAGTTCATAGATTTTGATTTGAGGTGCGATTCATCGTTTTGATGTTGTTTGATATGATTTGAGACCTCGAGTAGGTCCGTGTTATGTTATGTAACTTGTTGGTATATGAGGACGGGGTCTCGAGGGCCTCGGGTGAGTTTTGGATGTTTAACAGATCGAATTTAGATTTGGAGGAGGAGCTGAAGCAGCTGGGCTGCTGGTGTGATCGCACCTGCGCGAAAAAGGGCCGCAGGTGCGAGCTCGCGTATGTGAGGAGTGATTCGCAGAAGCAAAAATGCATGAGCTGTCTAGGAACTGCGGGTGCGAAAAAAATCACCGCGGGTGCGAAGACCGCGGGTGCGAAAACAGTTATCGCGGGTGCGAAGACCGCGGGTGCGAAAACAGTCATCGCGTGTGCGAAGACAGTAGGTGCGAAGAAATCACCGCGGATGCGAAGACCGCAGGTGCGAAGAAATCACCGCGGATGCGAAGACTGCAGGTACGAAGCAATCACCGCGGATGCGAAGACCGCAAGTGCGAAAAAATCACCACGGATGCGAAAATCCTGGACAGAATGTTAAAAACAGAAGGGGTTCCGAGTTTTGCCATTTTTGGACCTTCAAGCACGGTTTTTGGGGCGATTTTGAAAGAGAATTCAAGGGAAATTTGAGGTTATGTCACTTGTGATCATTTCTACTCCATAATATTGAATTATCATCGACTAATCCGACTAGATTATATGTTTTTGAGGTATAAATCGGGGGTTTGAACTTGGGGATTTGAAAATAAGATTTGAAGATTTGGAGGTCGAGTTGAGGTCGGATTTTGGTAATAATGGTATGGTTAGACTCGTGGTTGAATGGGCTTTCGGATTTTGTAACTTTTGTCCGGTTCCGAAATATGGGCCCCACGGTCAATTTTTGAGCATTTTTGATGAAAAATTAGTATTTTCTTATGGAATTAATTCCAATAAATTTTATTGACTGAATCGAATTATTTGTGGCTAGATTCGAGGTGTTTGGAGGTCAAATTCAAGCAAGAAGGCGATTATGGAATATTGGCATAACTTCAAAAATTTAAGTATCTTGCCTAACCTCGAGTGGAGGAATTATCCCTTAGGCATTGAGTCTCATGTGAAAATTGTGCAATTGAAAACCATGTACGCGAGGTGACGAGTACGTACTTGGTTTATATGTGCAAATTATATCGGTTGAAATTCGTAGACGCCCTTAAGTATTAAGTTGGAAAATTGTTGTAACTTATTACATCCCTTATTTGTCATGCCTCATTCTTTTTTTGCCGATGTTGTTTTTATAGGATAAATTGGTGATTGTCACTTGACTTTTATGTGAACTCTGTGTTTGTTTGAGTTGCCATTTTTTTTTTATGGAAAACACTTTCATTATTCATTTTACCTACAAATAATTAAAATGGAAAATTTAGTTAATAAGATGAATTACTTTTCAGTTCACGTTGTGGAAAATTTGGTATTGAATTATAAAGGCCATGAATCATATTGAGATAAAGTGCCAAATTGTGAAATATTATTCGGTTGAGTTGTTCACTCCCGAACATTTTGTTAAGATGTTGTGCACATTATGATCGAGTCATGGCTCCTTATTGTGGAAAAATAATGTGTTGTTGATTTCTGTGGCAAGTTGTAATATTTGAGCACTTGATGTGCAATTTGTGATATGTTGTAATATTTGAGTACTTGATGTGCAATTTGTGATATGTTGTAAGATTTGAGTACTTGATGTGCAATTTGTGATATGTTGTAATATTTGAGCACTTGATGTGCAATTTGTGATATGTTGTAATATTTGGGCACTTGAGGTGCAAGTTGTATTATGTTGTGATATTTGGGCACTAGGGGAACTACTAGAAGTCATGCGGTAATATAAGGTCAGGGTGTTGAAACGCATGTTGTGAGATAAGGGTGGCTTGAAACGCGTGGCTAGTAGGGAAACTACTAGAAGCTATGTTGTGTGATAAGGATGGCCAAAATGTGGGATGCCATTTCGGAAAAAATAATTTCTTTAAAAATTAAATATGAAGGCTCCCACGGTGATATAAGAAAATGAGATATTGTGAATTTATTTATGATTTGGGACTACGAGGCGGTACCTCGGGAGTGCCCTGTTGATATTTCTTTATTTATGTTCCCGTCTTGGTGATTTTGTTTCATTGAATATGTAAATTCTTGTCTTCTTCCGTGATGTACTAGTTAACTTTATTATCATGTATTTTGTGTTCCTAGTTATATTGTGTTGGCTTTGGATTTTTAGCACGTGACTTTGAAGAAGTATATTTATGGGTTTTCTTACTGATTTTTGATGATTGAGTTGATTTAAATAAAAAAAGGAATTATTATTTTATTTTAAATTAAATAGTTTTACAACCAAACTAGTAGTTTATCTGATGCCTTAATTTAAGTGAAATGTTACTTTCTTCACCCAAATGAATTCTAAAAATAAATTCAATTCTTTGTTGATTTCTTACTTGATTTAAAAATTTTAAACTCACTTTAGTGGAAATAGATTGATCATATGGATCTTATATACATTGAGGATATTTGGCACGTGAGTTGTTCGTGCAGTTGAGATATGAATTGAGGGCACGAGGTGCCAGGAAAATATGATGATTTAATTATGGGGCACGAGGTGCCGTGAAAATATGAAAATGGGCTTAGACCCTTGTTTACGAAAAATATAAAAATGGGCTGAGACCCGTATTTTTATGATTATGAATAGAGATGTCACATGGTGATTTTTTTTAATTGAAATAATTATATTCAAAATATTTATTTGGAAGGATTTTTATTCAAAAAGACATTTATTTGAAGGACTTGATTTAATTGGGTGTAATTGTGTTTATTAATTATTGAGGGATATTAATGGTATTCTTGTTGTCTATTGTGCATATCACTGGTTATTTTATCCTGCTCTTATTGTTATTGTTTCCTAGTATTTTGTATATTATATTGCACAAGTTATCAGACTAGTGAGTGTCTTGACTATACCTCGTCTCTACTCCATTGAGGTTAGTCTTGATACTTATTGGGCACCGCTGTGGTGTGCTTACTCCACACTTCTGCATATTTTTGTATAGAGCTAGGCATTGGAGGTATCAGACTTGAGCAGAGTTAAAGTGCGATCGTAAAGATTCAAGGTAGAGCTGCTTGGCCGTCGTAGTCCCTTGGACTCTTTTCGTTTCATTGTACTGTTAATTTGTAATCAAATAGTATTGTATATTCGGTCCTCGTGATCATTCCATTTATTCAGCTAGAGTTCGTGACTTAGTACTACCAGTCTTGGGAGGTTGTATATTGTAATTATTTCTGCCAGTCTTGGGAGGTTGTATATTGTAATTATTTTCGCTGTTAGTTTTGATTATTTATTTAATTAAAAAAAAAGCTTCAAAAATGCAATGGAAATCGGCTTACCTAGTCTTAGAGATTAGGTGCCATCACGACTCCTGTGGTGGAATTTTGGGTCGTGACAACGGCTAAGTTCAATTACAGTAATTTCCAACATAAGAAGATATGTATGCTTTCATGTTCAACATTTAAAACTCAACAGTAATTTCATATCAAGTTCGACTAAAAAGGGAGATAATATCCTTCAAGAATTTCCAAAACAGTGATATATGACAACTGGAGTGTAACAACAATGAAATCAATGCATCCTCTCAGAGCAACAATCACCCGGTCATCCCATTCACTCCAACCTCACAATCACTCTTTTCTCACAGTCATTCATTCCTCTTAATCACTCAGCACTCGACACTCGCACTCAGTAGGTACCTCCGCTCACTGGGGGTGTGTACAGACTCCGGAGGGGCTCCTTCAGCCGAAGTGCTATAACAAGCCAATCATGGCATAAATCAATGATAACATGCTGCGGCGTGCAACCCGATCCCATAAATATCCTTACAATTAGGCCCTCGGCCTCACTCAGTCATCAATCTCTCCAATCTCTCGGGCTCTCAGAAATCATGATAAGCAGCCTAAACAGTAATGATATGATGCATCAATAATGGACAATATAGACTGAGATGTAATATGCAAGTAAAATCGTGACTGAGTATGAAACAATAATTTAGCGGATAATTCAACATGTACACGACCTCTATGGGTCCCAAGAGTGTAAACACATGGTTTAAACATGATTTATAGTTCAATATCTCTAATACGTGAAAATATGTACGGATATCAACAGATTATTCAACTACACAGTTCCATTGAATTAACCAAGTCATAATTCCTACGGTGCACGCCCACAAGCCCGTCACCTAGCATGTGCGTCACCTCAAAACCAATCACATAATACATAATCCGGGGTTTCATACCCTCAAGACCAAATTTAGAACTGTTACTTACCTCAAACCGAGCAATTCTTTATTCCAATAAGCCTTTGCCTCGCGATTCGGCCTCCGAACGCCTCGAATCTAGTCATAATTAATTCGATTCAATCAATTCAAATCATATGAATTAATTCCATATGAAAATACTAATTTTCCAACAAAAATTCCAAATTGCACTCAAAACTCGCCGCGGGGCCCACATCTTAGAACCCAAAAAAATTATAAACTATGAACGCCCATCCAACCACGAGTCCAACCATAAAAAAATCACCAAATTCCGACATCAACTCGACCCTCAAATCTTCAATTAAAGTCTTTGAAGATCTACCATTTTCAACCCAATCTTTACCCATTTGAACTCAACAATCTTTTCACAAACTTTATTGGTACGTGTATGTATAAATAATATGCTTACACTCAAGAATAATACTTCCAATCATCTATTTTTACCTAAACTCGAAATTGAAGACTAGGGTTAGATATTCTTACCTCTTTGAAGCCCTAGCAAGTGTGATGACCCAAAATGTCATCTTTAAATTTAATAAGTAATTTTTTGTTCTAAGACCTCAAAAAGCACCATTTATCATTCCTCGACATGCGTGCACAATCCGTAAAATTTTTCGGAAAATTTTCATGTGAAAAATGAATTAAAATGTGAAATAGAGCTTTAAAACTCAAGTGAGTTAACTTTGGTCAACATTTTTAGCAAACGGACCCAGATCAGTGTTTTGACAGTTCCGGTAGCTCCGTATCGTGATTTAGGACTTGGACTTATGCCCGAAATTTAATTTGGAGGTCCCTAACTCAAGTTATGACCATTTAACGGAACTAGCAATTTAAAGGCTAAAGATTTCCAAGTTTGACTACGGGGTTGACTTTTTGATATCGGAGCCGGAATCCGATTCTGAAAATTTGAACAACTCCGTTATGTCATTTATGACTTATGTGCCAAATTTGATGTCATTCCGGATTCATTTAATATGTTTTGGCGCGAGATTTGCAAATTGAAAGTTTAAAACTCAAAATTTGAATCGGGGTGTGAATTATAATTTTAGTGTTGTTTGACGTGATACGAGACCCCGAGTAAGTCCGTATTATGTTATTGGACTTGTTGGTATATTCGTACGGGGTCCCGAGTACCCCGAGCGTGATACGGATTACAATCGGATCAAGAACTGGACTTAAGCAAAATCTGTATTTTTCCTTCTGCTGTAATCGCACCTATGGATTTTTCTCGCAGGTGCGAGCCTTCGATCGCAGATGCGCACGAGCATGGCTCGGCAAAAGTCCGCAGGTGCGGAAACCTGCACGCACCCGCGCGTCCGCAGAAGCAGACCAAATGATCGCAGAAGCGAAGGCAACGCAAGTTTTTCTTATCCTATATTGATTATATTTCATGATTCCATACTCATTTATATCATGAATCTATGAATTTATGGAAGAAAAATCAGATTTTTCAAAAATCTTCCAAAAACAAGAAATATAGATTTGAAGGTCCATTTGATATCGGAATTGGACAATTTTTGTATGGTTGAACTCGTATCGGAACGGGTGTTCGGATTTAGCGAGTTTTTCCGAGATTTGAGATGTGGGTCCCACTGTCAAATATTTAAATAAATTTCGGATTTTTATTCGGAAAATTTATAAATTCATATGGAATTAATTCCTATGATTAGTATTGAATATATCGAATTGTTTGTGAATAGATTTGAAGCTTTCGGAGATAAATTTAAAAAGAAAATCTATGGTTGAATAATTGATTAGAATTTGTAAAGTGGGATAAGTGTCGGGGTTAACCTTGACTTGAGGGAATAGAACCCTTAAATTATTTGTTATGTGAATTGCATGTGAACGACGTATAGGCGAGGTGACGAGTGTCTATACGTCGTCAAATTAATTGTTTGCCTGCTTACTTGATAAATCATAAATTATTTTTAATCATAAATTAATTATTATAATAATTATTTCTCTATTATTCTTTGTCAAATATTAGTTCTTGAATTCCTGCATTAATTGTTACATGCTATTTGAATTATGTGTTTTAATTATTATTTAACATTTAGCATATTAAATATTAAACTGCCTATTTTCTCCCTGATTTCTATAATAATTTGCTATTTGTCATTGTTTGTTTCATAATTTAATCATAATTGTTGTATGCTTGTTGTCTTATGATTTTATATTAATTGTTGCATTTATTGGGGAATTTATTCTATAAGAATTGATTGTAATAGAAATATTGGAGGATCGGGTTGCACGCCGCAACAAACTTATTAAAAGTTAATATTGGAGGATCGAGTTGCACGCCGCAACAGACTTATTAAAAGTTAATATTGGAGGATCGGGTTGCACGCCGTAACAGTCTTATTAAAAGTTAATAATGGAGGATCGGGTTGCACGCCGCAACAGACTTATTAAAAGTTAATATTGGGGGATCGGATTGCACGCCGCAATAGATTTAATGAAAAGTCAATATTGGGGGATCGGATTGCATGCCACAACAGACTTATTTAAAAGTCTATATATATACTTGATTGAAATAAATATATGACAGACTTGATTAAAATGAATATATTGGTGGAGCGGGTTGCACGCTGCAACAGAATTGAAAGTGAATATATCGTGAGAGCGGGTTGCACGCTGCAACAGAATTGATGAAAATGATAATTGGTTATGACTGCTGAGTTGGCTTCAATTATTATAATAGTTACCTGATTTATTTCTATTATTGTTGCTGTTACTAATATTGCGTACAAGTAATGTAAGTGACCCGCTTTAGCCTCGTCACTACTTCGTCGAGGTTAGGCTCAGCACTTACCAGTACATGGGGTCGGTTGTACTGATACTACACTCTGCACTTCTTGTGCAGATTTTGGAGTTGGTCCCAGTGGCGTACCATAGACTTGCTCAGATATCCGCTACTAGAGGAGACTTGAGGTATAACTGCATGGCGTCCGCAGTTCTGAAGTCCCCGTCTAATTACTTCAGCTGTGTTTTTTTTTCCAGACAGCTTTATTTTATTTCAGACCTTTATTTGTATAATTCTAGAAGCTCGTGCACTTGTGACACCAATTCTGAGATGGTATTTAGACACCGTTGTTTTTATGGATTATTTCACTATATTTCAAACTTTTCTTCCTCATTTGTTTCCTTGTTATTAATAAATTTAAAATTGTTTTAAAAATGGATAATATTATTCTAACGTTAGCTTGCCTAGCAAGTGAAATGTTAGGCGCCATCACGGTCCGAAGGTGGGAATTTTGGGTCGTGACAGTTGGTATCAGAGCACTAGGTTACATAGGTCTCACGAGTCACGAGCAAGCTTAGTAGAATCTGAAGGATCGGTACAGAGACGTCTGTACTTATCTCTCAGAGGCTATGAAGTTTAGGAACAATATCACTTCTTTATTATTCTATCGTGCAATTTTATTCTATCATCGATGATTGAACCATTCTACTCTCATTCTCTCGCATATGGTGAGAACACATAATACCTCTATCGATGGACAGGGACCAGAACCCCCGGTGGCAACTATGGCCAGGGGTAGAGGTCGAGGTCGAGGTCATGCTAGAGGCCGAGGCAGAGGCCAAGGTAGAGCTCAGTCTAGAGATCGAGCAGCTGCACCTATTATAGAACCTCAGGTGGATCTTCAGGAGGAAGTTCTAGTTCAGAATGTACCAGTTGGACCAGTTCAGGTCTTGGAAGGATTCATAGCCACTCCAGTATTTCAGGACGCTCTAGTCCGTTTGGTAAGTCTTATGGAGGGCATGGCCCAGAATGGTACATTTCAAGTGGAACCAGCTGTCTCATAGGCTGGGGGAGGAGCACAAATTCCCACTACTCCCGCTCTGGAGCAGATGACTCCCCAGAATCAGGCTCCAGCAGCCCTGCCAGTTGGGATAGTTCAGCCGGTTGTTCCGGTACAGACCGGTGATAGGCCCGCCATGTATTTTGAGGCCTTATTGAGACTAGATAAGTTTACTAAGCTCTTTCCAGTTCACTTCAGTGGTACACCTTCTGAGGACCCACAAGATTATCTTGAACGCTGCCAAGAGGTACTGCGGAACATGGGTATAGTTGAGACCAATGGAGTTGATTTTGCTGTATTCCAGATGACGGGTTCCGCCAAGAGGTGGTGGAGAGATTATACATTGACCCGACCAGTCGAATCACCTGCACTTACCTGGGAGTAGTTCTCTTAACTATTTGTGGAGAAGTTTCTCCCTATCACACTAAGAGAGGAATTCCACAAGCAATTTGAGCGTCTGCAGCAGGGCAGTATGATTGTTACTCAGTATGATTCCCGTTTTGTGGATTTGGCCCGTCATGCTCTCTTTTTACTACCTATGGAGGGAGAGAGAGTGAGGAGGTTTATTGAGGGACTCACTCATCCTATCAGACTTCATATGGCCAAGGAAACCAGAAGTGAGATTTCTTTTCAGGCGGCTGCTAATGTCGCCAGGAGGATCGAGATGGTTCTTGCACAGGAGAGAGGGTAGAGGTCTGATAAGAGGCCTCATCAGTTCGGTGGTTTCAGTGGTGCCTCGTCTAGAGGCAGGGGTAATTTTGGTAGGGGTCAGGTAGCTAGAGATGGAGGTCAGGCCATTAGAGGTGGAGGTCAGGCCATTAGAGGTGGAGGTCAGACCGTTAGAGGTGGAGGCCAGCCAGTTAGAAGCCGTCCCAGAGATGCAGTTCAGAGTGGTGGGGCCCAACACCGGTTTTATGCTTTTTCAGCTAGGCCTGAGGTCGAGACATCTGATGCTGTGATCACTAGTATTATTCCAGTTTGCCATAGAGATGCTTCAGTTCTATTTGATCAAGGATCTACTTATTCTTATGTGTCCTCTTATTTTGCTTCATATTTGGTTGTGCCTTGTGATTCTCTGAGTGCTTCTGTATGTGTATCTACACCGGTGGGAGACTCTGTTATAGTAGATAATGCCTATAGTTCGTGTGTGGCTACTATTGGTAATCTTGAGACTAGTGTGGATCTTCTACTTCTTGATATGGTAGATTTTGATGTCATCTTGGGTATGGATTGGCTGTCTCCTTATCATGCTATATTGGACTGTCATGCCAAGACAGTGACCCTAGCTATGCCGTGGTTACCTCGGTTAGAGTGGAAAGGAACTCCTGGACATTTTGCCAGCAGAGTTATTTCTTATATGAAAGCTCGGCGTATGGTAGAGAAAGGGTGTCTAGCCTATTTGGCTTATATTCGCGATCCTAGTGCGGATGTCCCTTCTATGGACTCAGTACTAGTTGTTCATGAATTTTCAGAAGTATTTCCTGCAGATCTACCGGGGATGCCACCCGACAGAGATATTGACTTCTGCATTAATTTGGCTCCAGGCACTCAGCCCATTTCTATTCCACCATACCGTATGGACCCGCCAGAGTTGAAAGAATTGAAAGAGCAGTTACAAGGCTTGCTTGATCAGGGATTCATTAGATTCAGTGTCTCGCCCTGGGGTGCACCAGTATTATTTGTAAAGAAGAAAGATGGCTCTATGCGGATGTGTATAGACTATTGGCAGTTGAACAAGGCCACTATCAAAAACAAATATCCGCTGCCAAGAATTGATAACTTATTTGATCAGCTTCAGGGTGACAAGGTATTTTCGAAGATTGATTTGAGATCTGGTACTATCAGTTAAAGATTAAGGCATCTGATGTCCCTAAGATAGCTTTTCGGACTCGGTATGGGCATTACGAGTTCCTAGTGATGTTATTTGGGTTGACAAATGCTCCGGCAACATTTTTGGATTTGATGAATCGTGTGTTCAAGCCTTATTTGGATTCTTTTGTGGTTGTATTCATTGATTATATCTTGATTTATTCCAGTAGTCGAGAGGAGCATGAGCAGCATCTTCGAAGTGTGCTTCACACCTTCAAGAATAATCAGTTATATGCCAAATTTTCAAAATGTGAGTTTTGGTTAGACTGAGTTGCCTTTTTGGGACATGTTGTATCGGTAGAAGGCATAAAGGTGGATCCTAAGAAGATTGAGGCTGTTCAGAATTGGCCTAGACTTACTTCGGTTACAGAAATCTGGAGTTTCCTGGGTTTGGCAGGTTATTATCATCGGTTCGTGGAAGGGTTTTCATCTATAGCAAGCACATTGACCAGACTAACCCAGAAGGGTGTCCCATTCAGATGGTCAGACGAATATGAGTTGAGCTTTCAGAAGCTCAAGACCGCTTTGACTACGGCGCCAGTGTTGGTATTACCCACAGGTTCAGGATCGTATAAGGTATATTGTGACGCATCTCACATTGGGCTTGGTGCAGTATTAATGCAAGATGGCAAGGTAATTGCATATGCGTCGCGGTAGTTGAAAGTTCACGAGAAGAATTATCATGTTCATGACTTAGAATTGGCAGCCATTGTTCATGCGCTAAAAAATTGGAGGCATTATCTCTACGGTGTCTCGTGTGAGGTATTTACTGATTATCACAACCTTCAGTATCTGTTCAAACAAAAAGATCTTAATTTGAGGCAGAGAAGATGGTTGGATTTGTTGAAAGACTACGATATCACCATTTTGTATCACCCCGGAAAGGCTAATGTGGTGGCCGATGCTTTGAGTAGAAAGGCTTTGAATATGGGCAGTTTTGAGTATATTCCGGTTGGTGAGAGGCCATTAGCTGTAGATGTTCAGACTTTGGCTAATCAGTTCATGAGGTTAGATGTTTCAGAACCCAGTCAGGTTCTAGCTTGTATAGTCGCTCGGTCTTCTTTATATGAGCACATCAGAGAGAGGCAGTATGATGATCCTTACTTGCTTGTCCTTAAGGACACGGTGTGGCACGGTGATGCCAAACAGGTTGATGTGGGGGAAGATGGGGCTCTGCGAATGCAGGGTCATATTTGTGTGCCTACTGTGGACGGGCTTCATGAATTAATTCTTGAAGAAGCACATAGTTCTAGGTATTCTATTCATCCAGGTACCGCCAAAATGTATCAAGATTTGCGGCAACATTATTGGTGGAGGAGAATGAAAAAGGATATAGTTGCACATGTAGCTCGGTGTCTGAATTGTCAGCAAGTTAAGTACGAGCATCAGAGAGCTGGTGGTTTGCTTCAGAAGTTAGAAATTCCTGAGTGGAAGTGGGAGCGTATCACTATGGATTTTGTTGTTGGGCTCCCACGGACTCAGAGAAAATTTGACGTAGTTTGGGTCATTGTGGACAGGTTGACCAAGTCAGCACATTTCATTCCAGTGGCAGTTACCTATTCTTCAGAAAGGTTAGCTGAAATTTATATTCGTGAGATTGTCCGCCTTCACGGTGTGCCCGTGTCTATTATTTCAGATCGAGGTACGCAGTTTACCTCGCATTTCTGGAGGGCTGTACAGCGTGAGTTAGGCACACGGGTGGAGTTGAGTACAATATTTCATCCATAGACAGACGGACAGTTAGAGCGCACTATTCAGATATTGGAAGATATGCTCCGCGCTTGTGTTATAGACTTTGGAGGTTCTTGGGATCATTTCTTTCTATTTGCGGAGTTTGCTTATAATAATAGCTACCAGTCGAGCGTTCAGATGGCTCCATATGAGGCATTATACGGAAGGCGATGCCGATCGCCAGTTGGTTGGTTTGAACCAGGAGAGGCTCGGTTGTTGGGTACCGATTTGGTACAGGATGCCTTGGATAAGGTCAAGATTATTCAAGATCGACTTCGCACAGCTCAGTCTAGGAAAAAGAGTTATGTCGACCGTAAAGTTCGTGATATTGAATTCATGGTTGGAGAAATAATATTGCTCCGAGTTTCACCTATGAAAGGTGTAATGAGGTTCGGAAAGAAGAGCAAGTTGAGCCCTAGATATATCGGACCCTTTGAGATTCTTGAAGAGGTGGGTGAAGTAGCCTACATGCTTGCATTACCACCTAGTTTATCAGCGGTTCATCTGTTGTTCCATGTGTCTATGCTCCGGAAATATCATGGTGATCTGTCCCATGTGTTAGATTTCATCTCAGTCCAATTGTACAAAGATTTGACTTACGAGGAAGAGTCGGTGGTTATTCTAGTCCGGCAGGTCCGATAGTTGAGGTCTAAGTGTTATCCTTCAGTTCGGGTGCAATGGAGAGGTCAGCCGGTAGAAGCATCTACCTGGGAGTTTGAGTCGGACATGCAGAGTAAATATCCACACCTTTTCTCCAGCTCAGTTACTTTTTCTAACTCCGTTCGAGGACGAACGTTTGTTTTAGAGGTGGAGAATGCGATGACCCAAAATGTCATCTTTAAATTTAATAAGTAATTCTGTGTTCTAAGACCTCGAAAATCACCATTTATCATTCCTCGACTTGCGTGCGCAGTCCGTAAAATTTTTTCGGAAAGTTTTCATGTGAAAAATGAATTAAAATATAAAATAGAGCTTTAAAACTCAAGTGAGTTGACTTTTGTCAATATTTTTAGCAAATAGACCCAGATCAGTGTTTTGACAGTTCCGGTAGTTCCGTATTGTGATTTGGGACTTGGGCGTATGCTCGAAATTTAATTTGGAGGTCCCTAGCTCAAGTTATAACCATTTAACGGAACTAGCAATTTAAAGGCTAAAGATTTTCAAGTTTGACCACGGGGTTGACTTTTTGATATCGGAGACGGAATCCGATTCTGGAAATTTAAACAGCTCCGTTATGTCATTTATGACTTATGTGCCATATTTGAAGTCATTCCGGATTCATTTAATATGTTTTGGCACGAGATTTGCAAATTAAAAGTTTAAAACTCAAAGTTTGAATCGGGGTGTGAATTGTAATTTCAACGTTGTTTGACGTGATACGAGACCTCGAGTAAGTCCGTATTATGTTATTGGACTTGTTGGTATATTCGTACGGAGTCCTGAGTACACCGAGACTGATAAAGATTGAAATCGGATCAAGAACCGGACTTAAGCAAAATTTGTATTTTTCCTTCTGCTGTAATCGCACCCGCGGATCGGATTTTTCTCGCAGATGCACCCGGGCGTGCCTGGGAAAAATTCCGCAGGTGCGGAAACCTGCACGCACCCGCGCGTCCGTAGAAGTGGACCAAATGATCGTTGAAGCGAAGGCAGCGCATGTGCGCATTTTTTCTCCGCAGGTCGAGGCCTCGCCTGGCAGCCCCATTTCGCAGATGCGAGTTCGCATGTGCGAGCCCAGGCACCGCAGGTGCGGAAATTCCTGGGCAGTGTATATATCGAAGAGTCCACATTTTTACTCATTTTGGTCATTTTGAGCTCGGTTAAGGCGAATGTTTGGGCGATTTTCACAGGAAACATTGGGGGTAAGTGTTCCTTATCCTATATTGATTATATTTCATGATTCCATACTCGTTTATATCATGAATCCGTGAATTTATGGAAGAAAAATCAGATTTTTCAAAAATCTTCCAAAAACGAAAAATTTAGATTTGAAGGTCCATTTGATATCGGAATTGGATAATTTTTGTCTGGTTGAACTCGTATCGGAACGGGTGTTCGGATTTCACAAGTTTTTTCGGGCTTTGAGATGTAGGTCCCACTGTCGAATATTTAAATGAATTTCGGATTTTTATCCGTAAAATTTATAAATTCATATGGAATTAATTCTTATGATTAGTATTGAATATATCGAATTGTTTGTGACTAGATTTGAAGCTTTCAGAGACAAATTTAAAAGGAAAAGCTGTGGTTGAATAATTGATTGAAATTTGCAAAGCGAGATAAGTGTCGGGGTTAACCTTGACTTGAGGGAGTAGAACCCTTAAATTATTTCTTATGTGAATTGCATGTGAACGACGTATAGGCGAGGTGACGAGTGTCTATACGTCGTCAAATTAATTATTTGCCTGCTTACTTGAAAAATCATAAATTATTTTTAATCATAAATTAATTATTATAATAATTGTTTCTCTCTTATTCTTTGTCAAATATTAATTCTTGAATTTCTGCATTAATTGTTACATGCTATTTGAATTATGTGTTTTAATTGTTATTTGACATTTAGCATATTAAATATTAAACTGCCTATTTTCTCCCTGATTTCTAAAATCATTTGCTATTTGTCATTGTTTGTTTCATAATTTAATCATAATTATTGTATGCTTGTTTTATGATTTTATATTAATTGTTGCATTTATTGGGGAATTTCTTCTATAAGAATTGATTGTAATGGAAATATTGAAGGATCGGGTTGCACGCCGCAACAGACTTATTAAAAGTTAATATTGGAGGATCGGGTTGCACACTTATTAAAAGTTAATATTGGAAGATCTGGTTGCACGCCGCAATAGACTTATTAAAAGTCAATATTGGGGGGATCGGATTGCACGCCGCAATAAACTTAATGAAAATTCAATATTGGGGGATCGGAATGCACGTCGCAATATACTTATTTAAAAGTCTATATATATACTTGATTGAAATAAATATATGACAGACTTGATTAAAATGAATGTATTGGAGGAGCGGGTTACACGCTGCAACAGAATTGAAAGTGAATATATCGTGAGAGCGGGTTGCACGCTACAACAAAATTGATGGAAATGATAATTGGTTATGACTGCTGAGTTGTCTTCAATTATTATAATAGTTACCTGATTTATTTCTATTATTGTTGCTGTTACTAATATTGCGTACGGGTAATGTAAGTGACCCGCCTTAGCCTCGTCACTACTTCGTCGAGGTTATGCTCAGCACTTACCAGTACATGGGGTCGGTTGTACTGATACTACACTTTGCACTTCTTGTGCAAATTTTGGAGTTGGTCCCAGCGGCGTACCATAGACTTGCTCGGATATCAGCTACCAGAGGAGACTTGAGGTATAACTGCATGGCGTCCGCAGTTCTGAAGTCCCCGTCTAATTACTTCAGCTGTGTGTTTATTTCCAGACAACTTTATTTTATTTCAGACCTTTATTTGTATAATTCTAGAAGCTCGTGCACTTGTGACACCAATTCTGGGATGGTATTTAGACACCGTTATTTTTATGGATTATTTCACTATATTTCAAACTTTTCTTCCTCATTTGTTTCCTTGTTATTAATAAATTTAAAATTGTTTTAAAAATAGATAATATTGTTCTAACGTTGGCTTGCCTAGCAAGTGAAATGTTAGGCTCCATCCAGTCTGAAGGTGGGAATTTCGGGTCGTGACAACAAGATCCTTGTGAAATCTTCAAACCTTGAATAAGAATTGATGGACAAATGGCTAGGTCTTCTCTTTCTCTCTCTAATATGCTCTCACCTCTCTCTAAAATATGAGATGAAACCCTTCAAAATAACCCCTAATAGTATTTTATAAGAATGGGGTCGGGTTTATAAAACCAGAAAAATGAAGCTGTGAAACACACTCTACAGTCGCATATGCGACCACGTAATGCTCTTGCGGACCGCATAATGGGTCGTAAAAAGGCCCTCAGGAACTGGGCAACACTGTTTCAGTCTGCGGCCATTATGCGGTCCGCATACCTGTTCTGCGATCACATAATGCACCGCAGAACTGGTCCGTGGTTGCATAATGTGCCGCGGACCTTCCTCCAAACTTGCCCCACCTCTGATTCACTCTGTGGCCATTATGCGGTTCGCAGAGTAATTTCCTTTACTCCCCGGCGCATTGTTCAACCTAAAATTCTCAAACACGTAAGCCTAGTTTGGCATCACGAAACCTTAATTTTCTCAGCAAATATTTTTCGGGGTCGTTACACATAAGTCAGCATCCGGTCAACCTTTTCAACTTAAGTTCTAAAACTTGGAACTAAGTGTTCCAAAACCTCACTGGACCCAAACCAATTACCCCAGCAAGTCAAATAACAACCGTAAAGCACAATTTGAGCAGTAAATGGGGAGACGAAGTTGTAATACTCGAAACGACCATCCGGGTTGTTACATAAGTGTTCTTGACTCCCTTATGATTATACTTCATGAATTAATCTTCATTTTCGGTGTTAGATTATTGATTTTTAAGAGAAATCAGAGGAATTTTCTATAATCCCATAAAAATAATTTTTTGAGCTTTGAACACCGATTCAGAGTTGGAATTGAATGAAATTGGTATGGTTGGACTCGTAATTGAATGGGTTGTCGGATTTTGTGAGTTTTATCGGGTTCCGAGATGTGGGCTCTTTTGTTGACTATTCGAGCGGAGTTGAGAATTTTTATAAATTGTTAAATCGTAAGCATTGGAGTACATTGTGATTAATTTTCACGTTGTTTGAATAGATACAGATCGTTTGGAGGTTGATAAGCGTGGAATGGAATTTTTGGAGTATTATTTATCTTGCTCGGCATTTGATTCGGCTTGTTCGAGGTAAGTAACACTTCTAAACTTGGTTCTGAGGGTATGAATCCCTGAATTTCGTATTATATGAATTGTTTGGAGGTGACACGCATGCTAGGTGACGGGCGTGTGGGCGTGCACCATAGAAATTGTAACTTAAATAATTTCGTAGAGTTGCATAATCAAAGAATCATGTCATTATCCACATGTTCCCCACATGTTAGAGAAATTGAGCTGAGACTTGTATTAAAGATCATGTTTAGGCTACGTGTCGATATATTTAGGACCTACAGGATTGTGTTGCTGTTGAATTATATGTTTAAATTAAAATTTTCTACTCGGCTACATCTATCATTTGCATATCATATCTCAGTTTTTGTTGTCATTCATTAACACATCATATCAGCATGTCAGGTTGATTTTCATGTCATTGAGAGCCCGAGAGACTGGAGATTTTGAGTGATATTTATGGAATCGGGCTGCACGTCGCAACATATTTTATTTATTTATTCCTGAATAAGGCTTATTATAGTATATATATATATATATATATATATATATATATATTATTATATGGATCGGGGCTGCACGCCTTAGGCATGGATCTTGTCCAAATCATTTATATTGAGGGATGGAATTTCCCTGGTATGGATCTTGCCTAATTATTTATATTGAGGGATGGATCTTTCCTGGGCATGGATCTTGACCGAATCATTTATATTGAGGGATGGATCTTCCCCGAATCATTTATATTGAGGAATGGATTTTCCCTGGCATGGATCTTGCCTAATTATTTATATTAAGGGATGGATCTTCCCTGGGCATGGATCTTGCCTAAATCATTTATATTGAGGGATGGATCTTCCTTGGACATGGATCTTGTCCGAATTATTTATATTGAGGGATAAATTTTCCCTGGCATGGATCTTGCCTAATTATCTATATTAAGGGATGGATCTTCCCTGGGCTGGATTGGCCTTACACAGTACTGAGTGACTGACAGTCAGTTGATATTATATTTGGGATGGATCTTTCCTGGGCTTGATTGGCCATATACAGTACTGAGTGATTGAGTATTTTGAGAGTGTGAGTACACGAGGTTTCCACTGAGGTGCATCACATACAACATGTACATTGGCATGTAGATATAGAGATGTTATATTCCTCATATCATTCATAATTGTTCTATTTTACTTGTACTGAGTTTAATTGTTAAATTTTAAAGCATGCCTACATTTCTGTACTGTTATTTCTATACTGGACTGTACCGTTGAGCTCGTCACTGCTTTCATTCCAAAGGTTTAGTCTTGTTACTTATTGAGTACATGGGGTCGATTGTACTCATACTACACTTCTACACCTTGTGTGCAGATTTATGATGCTGACGTAGCTGTACATGGCAGGAGCTGGATTTGAAGATGTACATACGTCACAATCATTGCTGCCTTTTTCCCAGGGTAGCTTTAGAATTTTTAATCTGTTTATGTATACTTCAGACAGATGACATATTTTTATTTCACACCAGTTTTGTAAATTCTAATCTTAGAAGCTCATGATTTGTACTACCAGTCCTTGGGGAGTGTATTAGAGTTAGTTAAATATTAATTGAATCAAATTATTGTTATTTGGCTTACCTAGCGGATAAGATTAGATTCCATCACGACAGTTCAGGTTTTGGGCCGTGACAAGAAATACGCCTTTTGGTTGCTTCGTTAAAAAACTTGCAAGGAAAACCTAGTGGGACAAAACCTTGCAAGGAAAAAAGAGTACAACGCGTATTAACTCCCCCTGATGAGAGCATAAATTCACATCCTTGAGCCTCCGCATCCCAATCTTGTACACTAGCTTCTTGAAGGTTGACATCAGTAGAGATTTGGTGAACAAATCAACCATATTATCACTTGAATGAATATGTTGCAACTTTAAATCACCATTCTTGTATATATGTAATGTTTTCATATAATGTCGTGGAATAGCCTTTTTAATATCTCCATAGAGGTATTCTCGCTATCACATTATCATGCTTATAGTTATAGCAAGATACATATGTGCACAAATTGCACTTAGGATGTGGTACTTCAGGACCAAGAATTGTATATCCTTTAAGCGATTTAAATCCTTTGGAGATTGTCATATAAGTTAAGTCATAAAAGACATATAAATAGACTTTCGATGCATATCAAGTTTTGCATGTCATGTTAGATGTCGTTGACGAAACAAAACTTGAGATTTTATGTCTCTTTCGTTTGGCCAATATTTTTGTGTCTGTATTCGACATACTTAAGATCCCCATCTATACTTAGCACTATTATAGATGTCGTTGACGAACATTTTATATCGGTTCCAATATTTTTTCATAAAGACATAACATAGATATTTGTTCATTCATATTTTTAGATACCTGAACCTCTCCTGAGATTTTATGAAGTGTTATATCATGGGATCTTCCAGATCACTTGCCTCCTTATTATGATCAATTGCTCATCTTTTTTATTAAGAATTTTATTTGAAACCGATTTGTCTACACGCTTTAAGCGTACCATAGACTTTGTCCTTCTAGGATTTATTCTAATAAGAGCATTTTCAGTGAGAATATAGTTACTTTATTTGGGTCAGCAAATGCGTTTGGCATGCATTTCTATATATTGCAGATGAATTATCTTTTTATAAACTTCAAGTTCATATTATCTTATTCGAGTATCGAGATATACAAATGATAATTCATTCCACGTAATTTTTTCTCAATTATTTATTTTGTCTCCCCCTCATGTTAGAAAAACTAACTTGCTTCCTCAACTTTGAAAATCCACCTTTGTGCATTATGGTATTAATCAAAATATACACCGCACATCAATAATAATAAGATGAAATTATTTGATTATTGACCCTGAATCACTTGGGAGGGGAGAATGTACTATACTTTTGTATATAATGTATATCAAACAGATATAGATAACTTTGTTCTCATAAGAAATAGTTTAGCTATTAAGTGGAGGCACTCAATAGATCATTTTGCTAAACTAACAGTGATATACACTAACTTATCAAGATGAATTGTCTTGTATAGAAAATCTGGAAATTATGCTCTAAATTAAATTATTGAGCAAGAAACCTAGCATTCAAGTTAGGGGCTGATAATAAATGCACATGTAACCATCTCATAGATGCATTTTATGATGTATACATGGCAGGTGAATGGACCCATATTCACCTTTGATATTTTCAGTATTCATGGGATTCAATCCCAATTTTTATTGGTCTATTAATTAATGAGAACAAGCAATGTAAGAGAATTCATAAAGAAATTTCTAGTTCTTTAATATTTACCCATGTGAATTCTCTTTTATTTTTGCACATCAAACTTAAATTAACATGACTAAATCAATTATATCAACTGGATAAATTATCAATATTGATAAACTTCAGGTTTACACCATGACGTGTGCAATTATCAATAAACTCCAAGTTTATTATGATATGGGTTTTTATATCAATAAACTTTTACTTTACTGTGACATTCTTTTATTTGTATAGTACAAACGAGAGAATAAAGCGGGTAACTTTTCACATACATATTACCCCACTACAAGTTCTAGTAATAGAAGATATTAAATCTTTCCTTTATTTATATTCTTCACATAACCAACCACTTTCGCAAATACTTTAGAAACTAAATAAGTTTCTTTGAGACTTACTATAACACAATACCTTATTGATAATCAATTTAGTTTTCCAAAATAATATAATTGGCTCTTCCGAAGCTCTCAATTAATTTTATACTACAGCATATTCATCAACATCCATATGGTAAATATATCTTTCAAAGAGAAAGTTATACCATTATGTTCATGGCCAAAATCATTATAGGCAAGATATGTTGCTTCCATTACTTTTGCCATGTAATAATCACACTGCCATAATAGTTTAGCATATTCACAATATGTACGTGATCAATGACCATTCATGCCATAATAATGAAACTATTTTCTTATTTCATCTCAAACCTCTTTCTAGAGGTGAGTGTAGTATATTCACTACCAATAGCTTGTTCATATTCTTCCAAGAATGAATATGTATTCATAAATCACATGTTATCACATTCACATCATGAATGGACCATAATCATTTATATGTGCTTTACAAATATCATGTCAAATCTATGACAAGCATTACTTTCACAGAGTGAAGGGTTATTTTGAGAATCATTATTGTTCTCATAACCATAATGATACCGATTATAATTGCGTATATTGCCACGTCCACATCCATTGATATATTCACGGTAATAATTATCTTCTTTCAGCCTTATCATATATTGCTATCACATTCTCTTAAGGGGATGAGAATGAAGCAAATTCAATGGGACGTGTTTCCACTTCTTGTGCTCACAATCATACATGAATTTGATCATGGAAAGATATAGAAATTTTACCACTTCGGGTGGTTATAATTTCTTACAAACTCCATTAGAGTTATAATCAAAATTTATCGTCTTTACTTATATTAAAAATCAAATTATAGAATGTCAAGAATTTAAAAGAGAAAAATAAGGTAAAATACTAACCTTAAATCCAGAATTTATTACTGAGGGAACTTCATGGAACAATTGACAATCAATATGCTCAATATTATTTATAAATTGAGCACATGCACGTATCCCAAAGTTTTTACTCAATTGGTTAGAGTCTCGTGTTGATAACGTGTTATAAAACAATAAAAGAAGAAAAAGAGTATTGCAGAGAAACATAGGGAGAGAGAATTCTTATTGATTTGGGATGAATTACAGTAGAATAAAACCCCTCTATTTATAGGGAAAAAAATAACTTAGCCACAAAGTAACAAACCCTAAAATCTCTCCATAATATAGACATTCACCTTAAATACAATTCTATTTTAAAAAATAATGTATAAATAGAACACATAGTATAATTTAAAAGTTAAGTACCTCGATAGATGTTGTATTGTATCGCTTCAAATGTTCCGCTAGCTTTTCTTGTAGAAGCAAACCCCTTACAAAGTTACACTTTTGCTTCTTCTTATCAAACAATCGCTGAAAGCTATTGTCCTTAAAATGGAATGCTTAAACTCTGATATCAATTAGGGATCAATTTTTTAAACATTGAAATCAAATCAAACAAGTTAAATTAGTTTTCATCAGGTTTGTTTTGTCGATTTTGCTAATTTTTAGTTTTTTTTTTTTTTTTTTTTTTTTGTATTTTTCCCCAAAAATATGTGACAAACACATTGCCAATCACCTATTTCAGCAACTATATGCCAACATAACATTACCAAGTTAATCACTATGATCACCCGATAGGTCATTTATAATTTTAACCCTCAATTCTATATTTCGAACCCCGAATAGCTCTGTTTAGCCTTCCTCGATTTGCATGTCCAGTCAGTGTCTTTTTACGAAAGATTTTTATGTGAAAATTTGATAAAAATATAAAATTATGCCTTATAAATTCATTTGAGTTGAGTTTGGTCAATATTTTGAGCAAACGGATCCGGATCAGTATTTTGACGGTCCCGGTAGATTCGTATTATGATTTGGAATTTGGGCGTATGCTCGAAATCAAATTCGAAAGTCTTTAACTTGATTTATCATAATTTATCGAAAACTAGAAGTTTAAAGGTTTAAAGAAATTTCAAGTTTGACCGTAGTTTGACTTTGTTGCTACCGGGTCCGATTTTGGTTCTGGAACTTGGTATAAGTTCATTACAGTATTTATGACTTATCTGCAAAATTTGGTGCAAAACGAAGTTGATTTAATGTTATTACACTTTTGTGCATGTTCTTAAGTTTCAGTGAAAATTTTATTAGTTTTGGTGTCTGATTCCTAGCTCTAAGTGTTATTTTGGTGTTCTGATTGTGCGTGCGAGTTCGTATGATGTTATTACACTTTTGTGCATGTTTGGTTTGGAGCCCGAGGGACTCGGGTGAATTTAAGATAGGCCACAGAGTGATTTTTGAACTTAGAAGAGTGCTGGTGCATCAGGTTTGCAGATCTCGCATTTGCGAGGACCTAATCGCAAATGCAAGGTCAGGCTCGCATATGCGAAGATGGTGAAGGCTAGGTCAGCTTCGCTTTTGCGAAGTGAAGTCTGCAGATGCAAAGGGGGATATGTTCGCATTTGCAAACTTTTGAGTCGCATTTGCGACTAAGGAAGGACTGAGGCAGATTCGCATTTGCGAGTCGATTGTTCGCATTTGCCGCAACCTTAGTTCGCATTTGCAATAAAACTATCGCATTTGAAATGACAACAAGCTCAGAGACTTTTCGCATTTGCGAAGGGTTGATCGTAATTGCGATCATTACAATTGCGAACTATGTGTCGCAATTGCGATAACTACAGCTAGGTAAAATAGGAGAAAAATGGGAATTAGCTCATTTCTTTCAAACTCTCAACCCTAAATATCCTAAAGGCAATTTTCCCAAGATATTTTCTTCCTATATTCATTAGTAAGTGACTTTAATCTACTTCTTTTCAATTACCCATTACATTTCATAAGATTTCAATATCAAATCTAGATTTTTCATATTAGAAATTAAGGATTTGCGTAGAATTAAGAATTTTTATAAATTTGGGATTCAGACATCGAATTAAGGTCGGATTTCGAAACTAATTACATAATCGGGCTTGGGGGTTAATGGGTGATTGAGTTTTGGTCTGAATCTCGGGTTTTGACCAGCGGGGCCATGGTTGGCTTTTTCAATAATGATTTAAATTTAACCTCTTTCATTCGTGAGTAGTTTCTAAAGCTCATTTTGAATCGTTTGGTCAATAATTTGCTAGATTTGGTTGGTTTGGAGGCTTGTTCGAAAGGTAAGGTCGTGGTTGAATTTTGAGTTTATTGCGGAGTGAGGTAAGTGTTGGGTCTAACCTTGATTTGAGGGAATTAAGAACCCTTGAGCTATGTGCTATGTGAATTTCATGAATAACGACGTATATGCGAGATGATGAGTGTCCATACGTCGTCAATTATTTGTTTCCATGTCTACCCGTATTTCATTGATTATATTATTCCATGTCTTGACTGTTACATGCCTTAATTGCTTCTTATGCCTCAACTTGCTACTTGTCATTATTATTCTCGCACTAAAAATGTTAATCTCTTCCATGATTCCGTGATTAATTGCTACTTGCCTTAATTGTCTTACTTGTACCATTTAACGGTCATATAATTGACTTGTCTTGTTTCTCAGTATTAATTGTAGCTTTTCATGATTTGGTACGAGATTCCTTCTTGATTGTAGCTTGCATATACGATAGTCATAGAGATTCTTGTGATTCGAGTTGTTAAATTGATTGCACTTATTGATTTATTTATGGATCGGGTTGCACGCTGCAGCAGGTGGAATAAGAGAGGATTTATGTTGTACGGTAGGATCGGGTTGCGCCCCGCAGCAGGTAAAATACGGTGGATTGTTATGGTGAAATAAGGGAGGATTATGATATTTACGCTGATTATATAGTGAGATCGGGTTGCGCGCTGCAACATATATTTGCTTATTATTATTGATATTTACATGGTGGAATAAAGGAGTATAGTGGTGTATGGTGGGATCGGGTTGCGCGTCGCAAGACTTTGTGTTTCTATTTCTTATTGTATTGTGTGGCTTTGGTGCTTTCGTACGAGACTCTAAGGATTGGTCTTTCTGGTATTTACTGATTTTCTTTGAGGATTGAGTTATTTTCATGAGTTAACTGTCTTATTTCGTTTTCGTATTTTCCTTTTCTGTCATTATTTTATACTGCATACAGGTTATTGTAAGTGACCCGTCTTAGCCTCGTCACTACTTCGTCGAGGTTAGGCTCATCATTTACAGAGTACATGAGGTCGGTTTTATTCATACTGCACCATGTACTTCTTGTGCATATTTTAGAGTCGGTCAGTAGATTGCTCGGGTTGACTATCAGTACGGTGACTTGAGGTACAACTGTGAATGCCAAGCACAGCCTTGAAGTCCCCTTCTACTTTATCTTAGCTGTGTATTTTCTTTCAGACAACTTTACTTTTATTCAGACCTTTATCTGTATTATTCTAGTAGCTTGTGCCCTTGTGACACCAGATTCAGGGTCGTATTTAGATATTTCAGTTGTTATGGCTTTCCGCATTTTATTTCAGTTATTTTAGTAATTGACATCAGTTAAATTTGATTTGTTTAAAATGGCTTACAACTAATCTAACGTTGGCTTGCTTTGCAAGTAGAATGTTAGGCGCCATCATGGTCCTGAGGGTGGGAATTGCGGGTCGTGACACGTTGGTATTAGAGAACTAGGTTGCCTAGGTCTCACGAGTCACGAGCAAGCTTAGTAGAGTCTGGAGGATCGGTACGGAGACGTCTGTACTTATCTTCCAGAGGCTATGGAGTTTAGGAATAATTTCACTTCTATTCTTCTCTGTCGTGCGATTTTATTCTATCATTAATGATTGAACTCTTCTATTCTTGTTCTCTCGTAGATGGAAAGAACACGTACTGCATCTATAGCTGGGTAGGAGCTGGATCCCCCTGTGGCAGCTACAACTAGGGGTAGAGGTCGAGGTCGAGGTCGAGGCTGTGGTCGTGCCAGAGGCCGAGGCAGAGGCAGAGCTCAGCCTAGAGCTCGAGCAGCAGTGATAAGTGGAGATTTTGACTGCTTATTAGCACCTTTTAGCTTTTGTTTTATTCCTAAAGTATTGAATTGTGTTCCCAAAACTAATAAAATTGTGCAAATTGCAGGAATGCTAGAAGTTTGGTCTCCCGAGATGAAATCCGACTCAAAATGGAGTGTTCCGAAGTACAAGGCAATAAAGGGCCCAGAAGCACAAATGTGCGGTTCGCAGAAGAAATTCTATGGCCGCAAAAGAAATTGCAAACCGCAGAATTCCATCTGCGGCCACAAACCAAGAAGAAAAACCCAACAGGACTTTCAGCAATGTGCAGCTGCAGAACTGGGTTTTTACTGACAAAGATACAAAGTTCAGAGAATATGCAAGAAGAAGAAATCTTGGAGCCTTTGTGAAGTGCGGATCGTACAAGAATTGTGTGGCCGCAGAACCTCCCTAGGGGAATTTTTTCCTCGATTTTTGGACCTGTATAAATAGACGAGTTTCACAAAATTAGGTCAAGTTTGAACATTAAAAGATATTATAGCCGTTTCTCTTTACTACTTTTGGAAGTTTTACATTATTTTGGTGTGTTAACATTAGATATCATCATTTTAATCTTTCATTATGGGTTTAATTAGCTTTGCTTCTTTATTCTCTTCAATACCCATTATGAGTAGCTATATTTTCACTAGAGTTGTGACCCAACCCTAGTGTATAAATCTTATGGGTGATTAATTTAATGCTTGTTTATGGTTGGGTGTTGATTATTTAGCTTAGTTCATGCTTCAATTTTAGAATTAATGGTTGCAAATATTGATTCATGCCTATTTGACTTAGTCTCTATTTGAGAAAGAGAGACCTAGTCTAGGATAACTTGGCTAACAAAGAATTGGGTTAATTGAGATATTGATTAGCCTAATTAAAGGGTTCAAACTAGGGATAGTAAGTACCCAACTTGAGCTCATATCAACTATTTTGTTTGATACCCATTTGGACTTGAGAAAGTCAAATTGGACAAAATCACTCTCTAACCGAGAGGTATTGAGTGGGTAACGTATAGTTGAGAGCTACAATACACCCCAATCAACAAAATAAGTGTTAATGTCTTTATCCCATTAGGCAAACACCTAGGTTATGGTCACAGCCCTAGGCCTTTAAACTATTTGGAAAAATATCAAAAACATTTATCTCTAGTTTATTTACCTTAGCTTACAATCATTAAAGTTATAGTAGAAGTAGAAATCAAACCTTTGTTGTGGAAGTGCAATTTAGGTATTCCATTCACTTGCTTCAAATATATACTCCAAACACCCCTTATAACTCCTAGTGGATTCGACTCCAACTAATAGTTGGGTAATTATTTTTGCATACGATCGTATCATATCTCTTATTGAGGTGTGTTGTGGACGTCATCAATTTTTGGAGCCGTTGCCGGGGAGTTAAAATGGTGTTAGCTATATATTTGGGTGTATTTTTGGAATATCTTCTTTCCCTTCCGTGGTATTAACTTGTGTGAGAAACGTAGGTACAACCATGGCAAACAATGAGCTGGAAAATTTGCCTTTGGGGGATGTGGACGTCGAGGATGAGCAGGTTGATGAGGTTCCTCTTGAACCTCAAGCCAATAGAAGAGGTCGAGTGCCTCATGACAATGTCCCTACTCCACACCCATCTCCATCACGAGTGGCTCCACACTGGATATTACCCAATGAAGTATATACAAGTGTAATAGTCCCTCCCGGTATTAGGACGGGCAACTTTCAAATCATCAATGTGATGCTCACTTTGCTTGAGCAACGGGGTTTCTTCACCGGTGCTCCAACTCAAAATGTGTACAAACATTTGAAGGGGTTTGTGGATACTTATTAGGGGAGCAAACAAACAAATGTCTACGAGGATGCATTGAGGCTAAGACTTTTTCCCTTCTCTTTATGGGGGAAAGCTTTAGATTGGTTGGAACGTTTGCCGAACCATTCTATTTACCCTTGGTATGAGTTGGCGGAAAAGTTTATTTATAAGTTCTTCTCTCCGGGGCACATGGCTACACGTCGAGATGATATTTTGGCATTCAAGCAAGAGTTGAATGAACCACTACACGATATATGGGAACGTTATAGAACAATAGTTAAGGAATGTCCAAACAACTATATGACGAAGAACATGATTCAACAAATTTTCTATCGTGGGATTAACACAACCAACCAATGTGTAGTGAATAAACTTTTCGGTAGGAACTTCATGACTACGCCTTATACGGAGGCGTGTGAGATTATGGATGAGATGGCAGAAATGTCATCAGCTTGGCAATCCCGGGCCAATGTTCTACAAGGTGACCCAAACATGATCCACCTTCACAAAGAGTTGCAAGACTATGGGCAAGCCATTTCCGAGTTGACTACCACATGATGCAACTAGCAAAGGCCCAACTAAATCAAGTGCAAAATCCCAAGCAAGTCAATTCCATGGTGGGAGTGAACATGATGATGAACAAGAGGAGGACCAAGGGTCCATAAGTGCAAAATTGAGTGGAGAATTATGTGCAAGAAGATAGTGGTTTTGAGTAATATGATTCCTATAATGAACAAAAGGAGGAAGTGCAATATGTGAACAATTTTCAAGGGCAAAGAAAAAACTTCTAAGGCCCAAACCAACAACAATGGCGACCTCAAAACAATCAAGGCAATTGGAATTCTAACAATCAAGGCAAATGAAGCGAAAACAACAATCAAGGGAATTGGTATAACAACAACAGTCAAGGAAATTGGAGTGGAAATAATTAAGGAAATTGGGGGAGGGGGGTAACAATCAAGGCGGATGGAACAATAATCAAGGAAACTGGGAGTCGGGTTTTCAAAAGCCCCTGATGTATCAACAACCGAGCAACCCGCCTCCTTATCCTTTCCATGGTTCAAGTTCTTCAAACAACGAGATGGGGCATATTGAAAATATGTTCAAGCAAATGATGGAAAACGATGCCGATTCGGATGCCCAACTTTCCTCACACAATACATCAATCCACAACCTAGAAGTTCAAATGGGGCAAATCTCTCAAACTTTAAATTCTTGTCCTAAGGTGGAACTACCAAGTGACACGGTAGTAAACCCAAAAGGTTTAAACAACACGGGGCATGCCATTCCCATTATTACAAGAAGTGGAAAAGGTGGGAATGCACCCACCTCAAGTCAAAGGCTACTTGTGGGTGATGAGCAAGTGGTATGAGAAGAAGAGATCTCGAACAATGTGGCGAAACCTAATGATGAAGTTCATATTAATATTGATAATAGTGTGAAAGAGACTCAAGAGGAGGTGAACCTGTCTAGGGATCACATTATTGACATACCGAAGCCGGTAGTGCAAAAAGATAAGGCACCATTGCCTAAGCCTCCACCTCCATACCCTCAAAGACTTTCCAATCAAAATGGTGATAATAAATTCAAGAAATTCATTTAAATGATGAAATGTCTCTCAATCAATGTGCCATTAGTTGAAGCTTTGGAACAAATGCTCGGTTATGCCAAGTTTATGAAGGATCTCGTGACAAAGAAGCGGTCAATGAATTTTGAAAATATCAAAGTCACTCATCAAATGAGTGCAATTGTTCATTCAATGGCTCATAAGTTAGAGGATCCCGGTGCTTTCACGATTCCTTGTACAATTGGAAGTGCCGAGTTTGCTAAAGCTCTTTGTGATCTTGAGGCAAGTATCAATTTGAAGCCCCATTCGGTTTTCAAAACTTTGGGGATTGGGTAAACAAGACACACCTCTATGAGAGTGCAAATGGCCAATCGTACTATGAGGAGGCCTTTGGAAGTGATTGAAGATGTCTTGGTTCGTGTTGATAAATTCATTCTTCCGGTGGATTTTGTCATTCTAGATGTTGAGGTTGATTATGAAGTGCTGATTATTATTGGGAGACCTTTCCTTGCTACAAGGAAGGCTCTTTGTGATGTTGAAGCCAGAGAGCTTACATTTCGGGTTGGTGATGAAAAAGTGGTATTCCATGTGTGCAAGTCTATGCGGCAACCAAATAGCAATGAGGTGTGTTCGTTTGTGGACTTGGTGACCGATGTTATTATTGATGATACAAGTGCTACAATCAATGTTGGTGATATGCTGGAGGCCTTCTTGCTCAATTTTGATGATGAAGAGATGAATGGCTTCATGGAATATGTGAACTCTTTGCAAGGAATGGGGTCGTACAACTATGCACCATGGAAATTATCTTTGGATCTTGAAAATTGGACAAATCATCCTAAAAAGCCTTCTATTGAAGAGTCTCCCACCTTGGAGTTGAATCCATTGCCTCCACATCTTTGGTATGAACTTCTTGGCCCTTGTTCTACTTTACCAATTATTCTTTCCACTTGTTTGACTAACGTGCAGGTAGATTCCAAATTGGTGGTGCTACAAAAGAGGAAGAAGGCTATTGGGTGGACATTGGCGGATATTCAGGGGATAAGCCCTGCCTTTTGCATGCATAAGATCAAGTTGGAGGATGGCGCCAAACCATCTATTGAACATCAAAGGAGACCTAATGAGGCTATGCAAGAAATTATTGAGAAGGAGATTATCAAGTGGTTGGATGCCGGGTTGGTATACCCTATCTCCGATAGTTCGTGGACTTCTTCAGTTCAATATTTCCCAAAGAAAGGGGGCATGACGGTGGTTACTAATGACAAGAATGAGTTGATTCCTACAATAACAATAACCGGATGTAGGGTGTGTATGGACTACTGCAAGCTCAACAAAGTCATAAGGAAGGATCACTTTCCACTTCCTTTCTTAGATCAAATGCTCGATAGATTGGCCGGCCATGCTTTCTATTGCTTTCTTAATGGGTATCCAGGCTACAACCAAATTCTTATTGCTCCGGAATATCAAGATAAAATAACCTTTACATGTCCATATTGTACTTTTGCCTTCAAGCGGATGCCATTTGGTTTGTGCAATGCACCAGCAACTTTTCAAAGGTGTATGATGGCTATCTACACGGACATGGTGGAGGACTACCTTGATGTTTTAATGGATGACTTCTCAGTGGTTGGGGATTCTTTTGATGATTTTCTTGCAAATTTGGATAAAGTGTTGGCTAGATGTGAAGAAATAAATTTCGTGCTTAACTGGGAGAAATGCCATTTCATGGTCGAGGAAGGCATTGTCCTTGGACACAAAATCTCAAAACATGGAATTGAAGTTGACAAGATAAAAATTGAGGTTATTTCTAAACTTCCATCTCCAACTTCGGTGAAGGGTGTGCGGAGTTTCTTAGGCCATGCGGGGTTTTACCGGTGTTTCATCAAAGTTTTTCTAAGGTGGGGAACCTGTTGTGCAAGCTTCTTGAAAAGGATGCTAAGTTCAACTTCAATGATGTTGTATGAGGGCTTTTGAATTGTTGAAGTTCAAGTTGACAACTACTCCCATCATCACCGCTCCAAATTGGAGTGTCCCTTTTGAACTCATGTGTGATGCAAGTGACGTTGCGGTTGGGGCTGTTTTGGGACAACGTATCAACAAAACTTTTTATCTGGTCTACTATGTTAGTAAGACCATGAATAGTTCCCAAGTCAACTATACCATTACGGAGAAAGAGCTCCTTGCCATTGTATTTGCAATTGAGAAGTTCCGCCCCGTACTTGATAGGTGCAAAAGTTATTGTCCACGCGGATCATGCGGTGCTTCGTTATCTTATGTGCAAGAAGGACTCCAAAGCTCAGTTGATGAGATGTGTGCTTTTGTTTTAAGAATTTGATATTGACATCCAAGATAGAAAAGGGAATGAAAACCAAGTGGCAGACCACTTGTCTCGTTTGGAGGAAGAGGGGAGGCCGCATGATGGCCTTGAAATCAATGACTCCTTCCCCGATGAGCAACTCTTGGATATTTTAATGAAAGGGATGTGATTGTTCGCAGATCTAGCAAATTTGTTTCTGTGTTTAATCATTCAGGATGAGTTCTCTTCAAACCAAAGAAAGAATCTCAAACGGGATTGTCAAGATTATTATTGGGATGAACCATACCTTTTTCAGATTTGTACGGACGGGGTGATTAGAAGATGTGTACCGGAAGAAGAGCAAGGTGAAATTCTTGAGCCTTGTCATTCTTCGCCATATGATGGTCATCATGGTGGAGCAAGAACGGCAACCAAAGTTCTTAGTTGCTGCTTCTATTGGCCCACTCTTTACAAGGATGCAGGTGAGCTAGTGAAAAGATGTGATGAATGTCAACGGGCCGGTTGAATCTCAAATAAGAATGAAATGCCTCTCACAACCATTTTGGAGATTGATATTTTCGATGTGTGGGGTATTTACTTCATGGGCCCTTTTGTGAGTTCTTGTGGAAATACCTACATCTTGGTCGCGGTTGATTATGTGTCCAAATAGGTTGAAGTCATTGCTTTACCCAACAATGAGGCGAGAAGTGTGGTGGCTTTCTTGAAGAAGAATATTTTCACAAGGTTTGGTACTCCACGTTCTATTATAAGTGATGGGGGTCACATTTTTGCAACAAGGCTTTCGATACTTTGCTTAGCAAGTATGGTGTTACTCACAAAGTCATGACTCCTTATCACCCATAAGCTTGTTGGCAAGTGAAAGTATCTAATTGAGAGATAAAGAGTATCTTGTCCAAAATAGTGAATGCTAATCAGACGGATTGGTCCAAGAAGCTTGATGATGCATTATGGGCTTATTGGACGGCTTATAAAAACACGTATCGGAATGTCACCATACCGGTTGATGTTCGGAAAAGCTTGTCATCTTCCAGTTGAACTAGAGCACAAGGCCATGTTGGCTCTAAAGAAGTTGAATCTTAATTGGGATGTAGCCGCTAACTTGAGGGTTACACATTTAAATGAATTGGATGAGTACTGGTACCATGATTATGCAAGTTCGTCCTCCTACAAAGAAAAGATAAAATATCTTCATGACAAATATATTTGGAACAAAGAGTTCAAAGTGGGCGATCTTGTATTGTTTTTTAACTCAAGGTTGAAGATGTTTCTCGGGAAGCTAAAGTCTAAATGGAGTGGTCCTTTAGAAATTGTGGGTGTGACACCTTTTGGTGCGTTAGACTTGAAGAACAAAAATAATGAAGTATTCCGAGTCAATGGTCATTAGGTGAAGCACTATTTGGGAAAGGTTGGAGATAACCACATCGTGGCGATCATTCATTTCAATTGATGGTATTCTGCGTCGTGTCGCGATGTTAAATCAGGCGATTCTTGGGAGTCAACCCATCGTTTTTTTCTTCTTTTGTAGTTACGTGTTATTTTCGTTCTAAATTGATTAAAAGTGTGCTACAGGGCTGAGTGTGACTTACAGGAAGTGTAGACAGAAATCTGGCTAAGTGTTGCAAGAATTGCGGATCCAATTGATTTGTTCGGACCACACATATTTTGGTGTTGTAGCAAAAGAACATTGTGGCCGCACAATTAGCTTGCGGACCGCACAAATGAGAGGTTGAAAATGTCATCTTCCGAAGTTTACTCTATCAGAGAAAAGGTCGATGTGCGACCGCACATGAAATCTGCATCCGCACACAAAATTGTGCGGACCGCAAATGAAATGTTGAGAGGATGTCTTCAGGTAACAGAGTACGGACCACACATGAAAATGTGTGGTCGCACTCGCCCTTCTTTCCCTTAGCAAACCAAGTCATATAAATAGTGGATTAGGGACACATTTACGTTTTTTTCACTATCTGAACAAAAGAATAGTGCCCTTTTGAAATTTTTTGGTGATTTCATTTGTCCACACACACAACATCTTTGATCAGTCACTCATTACACTCATTCATATGGTATGCTTCAATTTTTTTAATCTTTTTCTCTTAATTTGTAGATTTTTAGTTCTTTTTAGGCCATTTGTCATTAAATTTCAATTGTGGATCCATGTGTGGGTATATCTGTAATGGGTTAACTAAAACATGCTCTATGGGGAATGGGTCAACATATTTTCATGCCTCTATTATGTTTCCATGTCAAATTGTGCACAAAATTGAAAAACCTAGATAGAAAAAACTGAACTGTTCATAATTTTTGAATTCTGTGGCTGCACCTGAATTCGTGCGGTCCGTAGAATTGATATTAGGACAGCATTAGTGAGGAAGGGATCTGCGGTCGCAATATAAAATGTGTAGATCGTAGCATTCCCATTGCGGTCGTAGAATAACATTTTCACTGTCATCAGAGAGTCTATACTTTTTGACTCCAATGTGCGGCCGCATGTCTAATTGTGCGAACCGCAGAAATCATGTTGCGGTCGCACATCATCCAGTTCTTTATCATCAGAGAGTTGGAATATTTTGGGTTTCAGAGGTGTGACTGCAAGTTATATTGTGCGGACTGCACTTCACTATTGCGGCTGCACAACAAAATTGTGCAGTCCGCAAGTCCTCATCTGCGGCCGCGAGAACCATTGTGCGGACTGCAGATCATTTCCATGCAAGCATGTTTTAACTATGTACCCTCACTCTGTCTTCTGGTTTATAGCTTACTTGCATTTCTTCTGTGTATGTCTGAACATTAAATTGCAACTAACAATCGCCTTTGCTTGATACAGACAATGGTTCGATCTAGAAGACGCGACGACATATCTAAAGGAAAAGGTGAACCTTCTCGGGGTCGAGGCAAGAGTGCCCTACCCCTTGGCCAACCAAAGACAATAAGGAAGAAAGCAACAACTGGCAGAGGGAGAGGTGCAGATCTTTCTGAGACTAGCTCATATGTCCCGTCTAGGGATGTATCATAGGGCAACTCAGCCTCTGTTCAGGAGCAGTCGGTCGTACAGTCGAGGCCTCCAGAGAGATACCAGCTCAGGGATGAGCCATCCTCATCTCATAGCACTTTCGAGGGATCGGAGAGTGGTAGTCAGGCTTTCGAGCCATCGGCTACACCAGTCCTTGAGGCGCAGGATGCTCCAATTCATGATATCCCCGGCGATGGTAGAGGGGGAGATGCTACAGCTGCCGGTCTTGAAAGATCAAAGAAGAAAGAGGTTTGGGAGGACCGCATTTTTATCTTGGCTGCCTTCACCAGCTTTCGTACATGGTGGCCAGCGAGGTCGCTAACCCTTGAGCGACAGTTTCTGTTGAAAGATTTAGAGAGGTACAATCCAGCCGTTTGAGGCGGTTCAGAGAATGTAAGGGGTGGATGTGGTTCACTCAGAGTGTAGTAGATGCCAAAGAGTACCTTGTCCGTGGATTCTATGCCAATGTGGCACATATCAAAAAGGGGACAAAGGTGACCAAAGTGCGTAACCTCAAAGTGAGGTTTGATCAGCATACACTCAACATGTACTTGGGCTTCGAAGATGTTGAGCCGAAGGAGTATTTGGAGAAGTGTGCATTAGGAGACGCAGTCCGCCTTTGGTTACCAAAGAATCTAGCAGCACCAGGGCCACGACCACCATGGATTGCCCCTGGGGTTCCTATCCATCGGAGCACTATGAGTTTCGAGGCGAAGGGGTGGCAAACCTTTGTCTGCAGTACACTGGACCCGAGCCAAAATGAGACTCACCTTCCGATTCCTCGGGTAGTTTTGGTTGCTTTTATTATGGTGGGTACCCTATTAATGTGGGTGTCATGATGTCGTCCAACAATCTCAGTGATTGCTTGGCAAGATGACTCGTCCTACCCATATCCCAACACTATTATAGAATATCTCATGGATGCAAGGGTAGAGCCAAGGGATTATGACACAAAGGTGAAACCGAAGAAGCCTTTTACTTGGTATTCAATGATGGATGTGAACAATCCGAAGAAGAAAGTTCAGCCTCCTACCACCGCTGACTAGTCTGATGAGCTAGCTATGGTAGCTGCTGAGGCAGTTGATGTTCCATCCACTTCATTCGAGCCTTGATCCAGTGCCACAGTTATGCCTCCTCCCTCCTTCACATCCCCTACTACAGCTCCTACTATAGCTCCCACCTCAGCTTTGAGGCCACCTACTCACCCACTATCTGCATTGCGAGTCTCCCAGATATTGGCGAGTCTCAACAACTGGATGCAGATAGCCACTATAAAGCTAACTAACTTGTCCAGTACTGTTGCAGTGCATTCCACCTCACAAGTATCACAGGTTCCTTCTGACATTGAGGAGTCATTGAAAAAATTTGGAAAATCAGAATACTATCATGGACAGCTTAGTACAGGATGGATCAATGATTGAAGAGCTGTAAAAGGAATTAAAGAAAATGAGGAAGTCCCAGGCCAGCAAGAAGTCAGTGGAAAAGCTCCGGAGAGTGGTGACCAGGATTGCTAGAGCTGGAGATCTCCCATTTGATATGTTACTTGACCCACACCATTCCGCCCCAGATCCTTCAGCACCATCTGCACCGGTGGCACCAGCTAGCCAGTCTGAAGAGCCAGACCTTGCTGCCGACACTACTGAGGCAGTGCGTTAGATGTTCATCAACCTAGCCACACCAAGAGTTGAGGATGATGAGATTCAGTTGGCTGATCCTTAGGGCGATGACATTGTTGGGGACACAGAGATGTCCAAGGAGCCATATGGAGTTTTCTTCACTCTTCCCTCTTTTACTTTTGCTAAGCATTGGGGGGGGTGGAGTTTATTTGATACATTTGGTACTTTGATACATTTGGCATGTAATAATTTAATGATATTCTCTCTTTTCTTATTTATATGTATATATCTTCTCTCTCTCTCTCTCTCTCTCTCTCTCTCTCTCTCTCTCTCTCTCTCTCTCTCTTACTATGTAGATTCATTTTATCCTTAGTAGTTTTGTTCATTAGCTTCTTTATCTTTGCTTTTGCTTATTAGCTTCTTTTTCTATTTTAAGAGTGTATTAGCTTTTGTTTTATTTAGTATCTTCTTTTTATGTTTTAGTAGATAATAAGGCTTTGGTTTTTTTAATGTCACGGTTCTTTCCAAAGGTAGTTTTAGTGTGAACCGGGTGAGTCATCCCAATGATAGATGGCATGACAACCTTCTTAAGGGAATGAGACAGTTTGTTTGTGTTTAGGTAACAATAGAAGTAGTAATTAATAAATAGACCTAATTAAGTCATGCTCGAAGAGTCAACCATGCTTCAATTGGCACCAAGACACTTAACTACGTGCTTATGGTTAGAAATAAGGTTATTGAAAGAAATAGCTCTAGTTAGTGACTTTGTGACTCTTGTGTTGACTTTGGCAATTATCGAGTGGTTTAATTGGACTATAGTGATCTTTAAACTTGAATGTGATCGTTGTGGGCGCTCGACTCTGTCCTCTTTTACAATCCGGTTGCGTGAAGGGTGAGATGAATTATTGCTAGTCTATGTATCCGTGCGAAGGGTCCAGAACTTACCCCAGATGTATTTCAAAAAGAAATCCTAAGCTTTTCTTGGTTTGAGAAGTGATTGTAGGCTCTCCTTGGCCTGTTTCTATTTCCAACCAATGTCATTATCCCTAGTCAACCCCTTTGAGCCTCTAGCCTTTCTTATTTGATAACCATGTTACACGCCTTTACCCGTTTTGTCGTGACCCTCTCTTGGCACCCGAGCTTTCCTTAACACTCTTGTGAAACAAATGACTTAAAACATAAGTTTGGGTGAGAGATGAGGAACTTGAAAAAGGTATAAATGCACAGAAAGAGAAAAGAAATGATCTCTATAAGAAAAGAAGGCAAGAAAAGAAAAGAACAAAAAGCAAAATGCAAAAAGTGAATAAGTGGAAGGGTTGAATGGATTCAAAAAGAGGTAATGATCCCAAACATGGAGAAATAAAAAAAGGATAAAAAGAATGAAATGATCAAGAAAAAGTGATGCTAAGTCTCTCTAGTTCCCAATGAAAAGAAAGTAACTCTAAGAATTGGCAAAGTGTAAGCCGAGAAATGAAAGATGGAGTGTTTAAGGAAAGGTGTAACCACTTACCCATACGGTACTCTACCCTAACCCAAAAGCCTTCATTACATACCGAAAAAAGTCCTGCTTGATTTCAAACCGAGTGAACTTACATTAGTGGCGATCTACATGAGGGGCAAGCCATGGTACTTGAAGCCATACTTGTGACATTCTCTTAAGATAGATGAGTGGACCTTTCATAAATCTTTGAATTGAGTGCTAAATTTCTTAAGTGAGCTTGGCAAATGAAAGTAGAGGAGGAAGAGTTTGGAGTCCACCATGGCCTACATGATAGAGCAAGGGTCCTTGATGAGTAAAGTCAATTCTTGAAACTCAATTGTCACATTAGAACTATATATGCATGAATGTTTAACTTGTTACCTTGTTGATAATGCATGAGTAGTGTGGGTAATTGTTGGTCCCAACTGATGTATGGATGGACACCTTTAACTCACTGCAATGACCCTTAACTTTTAGAGGTGAGAATTAGTTTATTTGTTTGAGAACAAGCAAAGTCTTAAGTTTGGGGGAGTTGATAAGTGGGGATTTTGACTGCTTATTATCACCTTTTAGCTTTTGTTTTATTCTGAAAGTATTGAATTGTGTTCCCGAAACTAATAAAATTGTGCAAATTACAGGAATGCTGGAAGTTTGGTCTCCGAGATGAAATTCGATTGAAAAAGGAGTGTTCCAAAGCACAAGGCAATAAAGGGCGTAGAAGCACAAATGTGCAGTCTGCAGAAGAAATTGCGGACCGCAGAATTCCATCTGCGGTCGCAAACCAAGAAAAAAACCCAACAGGACTTTCAGCAATGTGCGGCCGCAGAACTGGGGTTTTACTAACAAAGATACAAAGTTTAGAGAATATGAAAGAAGAACAAGTCCTGGAGACTTTGTGAAGTGCGGGCAACACAAGAATTGTGTGGTCGCAGAAGTTGCCTCGCGGTCGCTGTTCAGAAATGTGCGGCCGCATAACTCACCTTCCTGCCAGTTGAAAAAATTTGCGGACCGCACATGGAATTGTATGGATGCAGAACCTCCCGAGGGGCATTTTTTGTCCGTGAATTTTGGCCCTGTATAAATAGACGAGTTTCACAAAATTAGGTCAAGTTTGAACGTTAAAAGCTGCTGTAGCCGTTTCTTTTTACTACTTTAGGAAGTTTTACATTATTCTAGTGTGTTAACATTAGATTTCATTATTTTAATCTTTCATTATGGGTTTAATTAGCTTTTTTTCTTTATTATGTTCAATACCCATTATGAGTAGCTAGATTTTCACTAGGGTTGTGACCCAACCCTAGTGTATAAACCTTATGGGTGATCAATTTAATACTTGCTTATGATTGGGTGTTGATTATTTAGCTTAGTTCATGCTTTGATTTTAGAATTAATGGTTGTGAACATTGATTCATGTCTATTTGACTTAGTCTCTACTTGAGAAAGAGAGACCTAGTCAAGGATAACTTGGCTAACAAGGAATTGGGTTAATTGAGAGATTGATTAGCCTAATTAAAGGGTTCCAACTATGGATAGTAAGCACCCGACTTGAGCTCATATCAACTATTTTGTTTGATACCCATTTAGACTTGAGAAATTCCAAATTGGGCAAAATCACTCTCTGACCGAGAGGTATTAAGTGGGTAACTTAGAGTTGATAGCTATAATACACCCAATCAACAAAACAAGTGTTAACATCTTTATCCCATTAGGCAAACACCGAGGTTATGGTCATAGCCTTAGGTCTTTAAACTATTTGAAAAAATATCAAAACATTCATCTCTAGTTTATTTACCTTAGCTCACAATCATTAAAGTTATAGTAGAAGTAGAAATCAAAACTCGGTTGTGGAAGTGCAATTTAGGTAGTCCTTTCACTTGCTTCAAATATATACTCCATACACACCTTATAACTCCCAGTGGATTCGACCCTAACTCATAGTTGGGTAATTATTATTGCATATGGCCATATCATATCTCTTATTGAGGTGTGTTGTGGACGTCATCAACCAGCACCCACAATGGAGCTTCAGGTAGATTTAGAGGATGAGATTCCAACTCAGACTGTACCTGTCGAACCAGCTTAGGTCCCGGAGTGGTTCATAGCCACTCTAGTGCTTCAGGATGCTCTAGTGCATTTGGTGGGCCTTATGGAGAGTGTGGCCCAGACCGGTACATTCCCGGTGGAACCAGCTATTTCCCGGGCTGGGGGAGGAGCACAGACTCCTGCTACTCATACCCCGGAGCATGTGGCTCCCCAGCTTCAGACTCCAGTAGCCCCGCCAGTTGGGGTAGTTCAGCAGTTGTTGCGGCACAGGTTGGTGATAGGCCCGCTTTGTCTTCTAAGGCTTTGTTGAGGTTGCATAGGTTCACCAAGCTCTTTCCTATTCATTTTAGTGGTGCATCTTCTGAGGACCCACAGGATTTTCTGGATCGTTGCAATGAGGTATTGCACGACATGGGTATAGTTGAAAACAATAGGATTGATTTTGCAGCTTTTTCAGATGACTGGTTCCTCCCGGAGATGGTGGAGAGATTATATGTTGACTATACCAGCTGGGTCGCCTGCACTTACCTGGGATCAGTTCTCACAGCTATTTCTAGAGAAGTTCATCCCTGTCAACCTGAGAGAGGAGTACCGCATATAGTTTGAGCGACTTTAGTAGGGTGGTATGACTGCCACCCAGTACGAGACTCGGTTTGTGCACTTAGCTCGCCATGCCACTATCTTGCTTCCTATTGAGAAAGAGATAGTGAGGAGATTTATTGATGGGCTCACTTACACTATCAGGCTTCAGATGGACAAGGAGACAGAGAGTGATATTTCTTTCCAGACAGCCGTAGATATTGCTAGACGGATCGAGTTGGTTCGTGCTTAGGAGAGAAGGACGATGTTAGATAAGAGGCCTCGCCATTCCGCTAGTTTACGTTTCGCCTCATCTGGAGGCAGGGGTACTTATGGTAGGGACCTTCATCTCAGGCCATTTCATTCAGCGCTTCAGGCATCTCACAGTGCTTCAGGAAGTTGTGGTCCTTTTGTGCCTTACTCTGAGTAGCCAACCTACAGCGCACCATCAGCTCTTATCAGTGCATCTCTGATTTAGAACTATCACCGTGGTTATCAGTCCCGTTCGGGTCAGCTTCAGCTTCAGCAGCCACAACAACAGGATGTGTGTTTTGAGTGCGGTGGTATTGGGCACATCAGGAGGTCATGTCCAAGATTATTGGGCAACATGCCACAACAAAATTCTCATGCCATGGTTCTGGAACCGGTTTCTCCACTGCCAGCTCAGCCAGCAGGGGCAGTGGTTAGGCAACCAGAGGTGGGGTTCAAGCCGTTAAAGGTGGAGGCCAGCCAGTTAGAGGTTGTCCCAGAGATGTAGTTCAGAGTGGTGGGCCAAGCCCCGATGCTATGCTTTCCCAGATAGTCCTGAAGCCGAGTCATCTGACGTTGTTATCACAGTATTGTTCCAGTTTTCCATAGAGATGCTTCAGTTCTATTTAATCCGGGCTCTACTTATTCCTACGTGTCATCCTATTTTGCTTTATATCTGGTTATGCCTCCTGATTCTTTGAGTGCCCATGTGTTTGTGTCCAAACCTATGAGAGATTCTATTATTGTAGATCGTATTTATCGCTCCTGTGTGGTTACTGTTGGGAGTCTTGATACTAGCGTAGATCTCCTACTTCTTGATATGGTAGATTTTGATGTTATCTTGGGTATGGATTGGCTGTCACCTTATCATGCTTTATTGGATTGTCATGCCAAGATGGTGACCTTATCCATGTCGAGGTTGCCTCGATTAGAGTGGAGGGGGACTCCTAGCCATTCTATAAGTAGGGTTATCTCCTATGTGAAGGCTCGACGTATGATCGAGAAGGGATGTCTAGCTTATTTGGCCTATGTCCGTGATTCTAGTGCGGAAGTTCCTTCCATAAATTCAGTGCCAATTGTTTGTGAGTTTCCAGAGGTGTTTCCTGCAAACCTGCGGGGGATGTCACCCCACATGGATATTGACTTCTGCATTGATTTGGGTTTGGGCACACAACCCATTTCTATTCCACCATACTGTATGGCCCCCGCTAGAGTTGAAAGAGTTAAAGGAGCAATTACAAGATTTTACTTAATAAGGGCTTCATTAGACCTAGTATCTCGCCTTGTGGTGCAACCGTGTTGTTCGTGAAAAAGAAAGATGAGTCAATAAGGATGTGTATAGACTATCGGCAGTTGAACAATGTCACTATCAAGAACAAGTATTTATTACCGAGGATTGATGACTTATTTGATCAGCTTCAGGGTGCCAAAGTATTTTCAAAGATTGATTTGAGGTCTGGCTACCATCAGTTGAAGATTAGGTCATTCGATGTCCCTATGACAGTTTTTCGGTCTCGGTATAGGCATTATGAGTTCCTAGTGATGTCATTTGGGTTGAAAAATACTCCAACAACATTTATTGATTTGATAAACCGGGTTTTCAAACCCTACTTGGATTCTTTTGTGATTGTATTCATTGATGATATCTTGATATACTCCCGCAGTTAAGAGGAGCACGAGCAGCATCTTCGGGTGTACTTCAGACTCTGAGAGATAGCCAGTTAAATGCCAAGTTTTCAAAGTATGCATTTTGGTTAGATTTAGTCACCTTTTTGGGACATGTTGTATCGACAGAGGGCATAAAGTTGGATCCTAAGAAGATTGAGGAAGTTCAGAACTGGCCTAGACCTACTTCAGCTAAAGAGATTCGGAGTTTCCTAGGTTTGGCGGGTTATTATCGCTGGTTCGTATAGGAGTTTTCATCTATAGCAGCCCCATTGACTAGATTGACCCAGAAGGGTTCCCCATTTATATGGTCGGATGATTATGAGTTGAGCTTTCAGAAGCTCAATACTATTTTGACTACGTCGCCAGTATTGGTGTTGCCCACTGGTTCAGGATCTTACACGGTGTATTGTGATGCATCTCGTATTGGACTAAATGCAGTATTGTTGCAGGATGGCATGGTGATTCCATACACGGAGAGGATTGGGAAGGTGGCTTACAGGCTTGGATTGCCACTTAGTCTAGTGAGTGTTCATCTAGTGTTTTATGTATCCATGTTCTGGAAGTATGTCGGCGATCCGTATCATGTTTTGGACTTCAGCACGATTAAGTTGGATGGTGATTTGACTTATGATATGGAGCTGGTGGCCATTTTGGATCGGCAGGTTCGAAAGTTGAGGTCAAAGAACATAGCTTCAGTTAAGGTGCAGTGGAAAGTTAAGCTAGCCGGAATGGAGTTTTGATGGTTCCGATAGCCGCATATGGTGATTTTGGACTTAGGAGTGTGTCCGGATATTGATTTGGAGGTCCATAGATGATTTTGGCCTGAAATGGCAAACGTTGGAAAATTAGAAGTTTGGAGAGTTGAGAAGTTTGACCGAGAGTTGGATTTTTGGTTACGGGCTCGGATTTTAGTTATGGAAGTTGGAGTAGGTTCGTTGTGTCAATTATTACTTGTGTGCAAAATTTGAGGTCAATCGGGATTGATTTGATAGGTTTTGGCATCGATTGTAGAAGTTGGAATTCATTAGATTTCATTAGGCTTGAATTGTGGTGCGATTCGTATTTTTGATGTTGTTTGATGAGATTTGAGTCCTCGACTAAGTTCGTATAATATTGTAGGACTTGTTGGTACGTTTGGTTGAGGTCCTAATAGCCTCGGGTGGATTTCAGATGGTTAACGGATTGGAATTTGGACTTAGAAGATTGCTAATATTGCAGGTCTGGTTTCCTTATACGCGATCGCGTGGGAAGGTCCGCGATCATGTAGGCTTATTTTGGGCAACTGGATTCTGTGCTATGCGATCGCGAAATGAAGAATGCGATCGCGAAGCTTTGTCCATCAGTGCATCGTGAACACATGGGTAAACTCGAGTAGGCATAGAGGAAAGGAAGGAGCTAGGGATTCCATGCGTTGTTCTTTGCAATCGCGTGAGGCTGTCCGCGATCGTGTAGGTCAGGGATGTTTGGTCTTCGCATTCACGCGGGTCTGTACGCGCTCATGTAGAGTTAATTTTTGGCAGTTTAGTTTTTGTGCTTCGCGATCGCGAAGGAGGACTTCTGGGCAGAATATAAAATATCAAAACGAGGGTTAGAGTTATATTTCATAATTTGACCTTGAGAGCTCGAATCGAGGCGATTCTTGGAGGGATTTTCAAGAAAGTGATTGGGATAAGTGATTCTAACTCGGATTTGGGTAAATTACATGAATACATCATTGTTTTTATGATTTAATTAGTGCTTTGGGTTAGAAATATTAGAAAGAATTATAGAAATTTCATAGGCTTTAATTTGAGGATTTGAACGCTGAGTTATGATCGGATTTGAGTAATTTTGGTATTGTTGGACTCGTGGTTGAATGGATGTTCGAGTTTTGTTAATTTTGTCAGATTCCGAGATGTAGGCCCGGGGTTGACTTTTTTATTTGACTTTTTTTCTTTTGCTTAAAAATTTAGTTTTATCATATGAAATTGATTCTTATAGCTTGTGTTGATTGTATCGAGTTATTTGGGGCTAGATTCGTGTCGTTCGGAGGCCGATTCATGAGGCAAAGGCTTGTTGGAGTAGAGATTTACACGGTTTGAGGTAAGTAACACTTCTAAACTTGGTTCTAAGGGTATAAATCCATGAATTACGTGTTATGTGGTTAGTGTTGAGGTGACGCATATGCTAGGTGATGGGCGTGTGGGCGTGAACCATAAGAATTGTGACTCGGTCGATTTCGTGGAACTGTGTAGTCAAATATTCTTGTCATTATCCATAAATTCTCCATGTGTTAGAGAAATTGAGCTGTGATTCTTGTCAGAAATCATGCTTAAGCTATATACTGGTACTGTTGGGACCCACAAAGGTCGTGTTGCTGTTGAATTACTTGCTTACTTTACAATTATGTACTCAGACACATCTATATTGACATATTACATCATCATTGTTTGGGCTGATTGTCACGATAGCACATTCAAATTATCGACTTAATGTTCGATGATTATAAGAGCAAACAATCAATCTTTGGACGATCCATAAATGTCTTATAATTAAGAAATTCAATTTACCCACAAAAAAAATCCATCATGTCGCTAATAAGCATCAAAACTTATGGGTAATTGAGTATAACAGATCATTATTTTGAAATTAATTGTTCATAAAGATTCGATCACTTTGACGATTAACAAATCATACTTATATAATTCCAAATATTGTAAAAGTAAAATTCTTCAAACTTATTCGAATGGATCCTTCAATAATGGAAAAAATTATTTATGGGTAAATCAAATACTCATTACAGTGGCTAATACATTATTTGATTTCATCCCACCCAACCTTGCATTAATTAATATTTTATAAGGCTTGTTAGAACGAAACCAACAAGTAACTGAACAATTATATTTCGGATGATGCCGAATTCATAAATCAGAGTCAGAGTCTACATAAAATGCCGATTCAAAGATAGCAAACCTGTACATTAACTTCACAATATCTTCTAAAACAATTGACAATTATAATATCATATAAAAGCAGAAATATATTACATGGACTCTTAAGGTTGTGGCGTGCAAAGTGGGTTTAAATCCACGAAGTTTCAAATTCCTTTAGTTTGAACTTGAGAACTGCATAATACTCAATCAAAGAAAAGCTAAAGACTTTAACAGTGTGTAATCGGCATTCAGGAATATTTTCAATTCCAATAATATGAAAACAACTACATTCTGTATTACTTTTTTAGTTATGTAAATTCCTAAATTACATAATTAGGGTTTACAAGTTGGAAGAAATCGTTAATCTTTATGAAAAGTTACTAGTTCCAAAAACATGTGCTCTAGATACCACATATAAGGTTTTACAATTCTAGACTGTGATTATAAGTAATATAACATAATAAACTTATCATAAGTTTCAGGATCTAGGAACTATGTGATTTTCACATACTAAACAAAGTAAATACACAAATCAAGAAACATACCCGAATCCATAATGTTTTCTTGATAAATCACATCGGAATTGTGTGACATTTACTTGTGATTAAGAAAGATCTTTCTCTCTCTTTTCTTTCTGCTTTCTTTCAGAAAAATAACGATGTAATATGTTATTCCTTGCCTTTTAAAGATAGAGAGAGGACCTGTAGTTTTAAGGCATAATGAGTGGGGAATTTTAATCAAATTTAACTTTCTCAAGTAGCCAATAGGAATTTAGAAAATTTAATTTAATATTTATTAAATCCCAAATAACTTGTAACCAACGTGGGCTATATTTTACAAATTAAGCATATGACAATCCATATACATCAATTCACACTTAATGCGGGGGAAGGTAAAGCACCAAAAGAGATCATTAGATGATATGGAGCTCGTTTGTATTTTAACTATGGAAAAGGGCTAGATATGCCAATAAACTATACGAAATTGTACACATTTGCCTATCGTTAAAAGGTGGACTCAGTCCTGCCGTTGTCATGCATAAGTTGGCTCACATATGCCTTATATTTAACGGACTTCCCCAACCCACATATTAACCTCACTAATAAAATATTTAGCACCAGATTTTAACACGCGTCATAATTGGCTGCATTTCATCTAAACCCTGATTTTTAATAATAAAATAAGAGTAATGGATCGGGTTGGTTTATTATTAAAAATCAGGGTTTAGATGGAATGCACCAGATTGTGACACATGCCAAAATCTAGTGCTAAATATTTTATTAGTGAGGTTAATATGTGGGTTGGGGAAGTGCGTTAAATTTAAGGCATATGTGATCCAACTTATGCACGGCAAGGGCAGGACTGAGTCCATCTTTTAACGATAGTCAAATATATATAATTTCGTATAATTTACTAGTATATCTGGCCCTTTTCCGTTTAAATATGTCTAAGAGTTTTTATTTGGTACTTTTCTAAGTTTCCCTTATTATTGAACTGGTGTAGGTCAGCCCAGGCGAAGCCCGAGCCCAATTATCATAGTCAAATTCAAATGCTTTAGAAACTGCTTAAGATGATGCTTTAAATACCTATATGTTTACTTGACAGTCAAAAGGAATGGTAAATCAAGTTCATAGCAGGTATAGAAAAACACTTCACACAGCTAACAGGAAAGACAATCTTGTTATACTAGAAATATATATATATATCATAGCAAAATCAAAATGTAGAAGAATGTTTGATCTTGTAGATATACTAAATATCCACATGACTAGTTACATTGAGCAGCATCTATAGTTATAACAAAGTATGCGTCAAACTGTCACGACCCGGATTTTCAATCGGCTGTTCTCGTGCTAGACAAGTCAACATTAGATAACCAATTTAATATCTTAACAGTTTAAAGCAGAAAAACAACAATTATTAACGATGAATAAAGCTGTAATACATGAAATGAATCCATAATATATCACGGTGTCACGACTCAATTTTCACTATATGCCGTGATGGCGCCCAACGTCGCCGCTAGGCAAGCCAACGGTGAACTATCCATTTGATTGTTCATTTTAATATTTTTAAATTCATTGATTTTATTTAATAAAGAAACAATTAGTAGGTGATCGTAGTAATGTAAAGCATGAAATAAACGTAAAAGTGAAGCAGTGAATTTAATAATCAAAACCATGAAATATCTACTAGAAGTTTTTCAAAATCCGGTGTTACAAGTGCACGAGCAAACTAGTAGAATATAAAAAACCTCTTATACTATTGTTTGGAGTAAGATAGACAGAAAAATAAATACAACAAGGAAGAAACTCCGGGTGCTGCAAAACGGAACATAGGAAGTAGCTCACCACTAAGTCTCCAAGTAGCGGGGGTACGCGTATGACTGGCCACCAGATGCACCTGCCTCAAATCCTGCACGATTAGTGAAGAAGTGTAGTGTGACTACATAAACAACATGTACCCAGTAAGTATATAGTCTAACCTCGAAAAAGTAGTGACGAGGGGTCGATATGGACACTTACTAAAGGTCAATAAATAAAATATAGAAATCACAAATAGATAAGAAATACTACAATAACAGTGAAATAAGAAGCAGTAAATAATGATACTTAAACATAATATCAATTTAAAATCTCCAATTATGACAGGCCAAGTCTTTAACACATAAAAGACACCAAGTAATTTTTCAAGTCTCAAATCAAGAAAGGAATATCAAGAATAATTGGACTCCAAGCAATGTCACGCACGATTTGTGCCGAGATCCTACGACCCGATCCAGAATAGTGTGTACACTATCGAGGATCGACCGGCGCGAACAATAGATGTATCTAATATATTGTTGAGGCGTTCAGCCTGATCTACAGGAATAGAGAATACTCTACAAACCCCCATCAACGATTACTACATAAGAATAATACTCAAAGAAGGCATAAATTTCGATAACAATCAAGTATTCCGTCAAAACTCAAAGTAATGAAGCTAAGTCTTTTATAATCCTTTATCCAATTCCAATTATAAATTTAGGTAATTAAACTAACAAGTTGGGTGCAACTAATACAAGTAATACATGGCAAGGCCCTAAATCTATCTGGACATAAGCATAATTTTAGCTACGTACGGACTCTCGTCAGATCGTGCGTACGTATCATCCACAATTATTAGCAAATAACCACATAAAATACCTACGGGGATGATTTCCTCTTACAAGGTTAGGCAAGAGACTTATCTCGTTCCCAAATCCTCTTTCCGGTCCGCAATTCACACCAGTAGTCTCAAATCGGGGCCGAGCAATCCGAAACTAGCCAAGGGTTGTACAAACTAATCAATATATACTCAAAAGTTTATAATTTAACTATTAGAGTAATTACTTAGCCCAATTTGAAAGATTCCTAAAATTTATCCCGGGCTCACGTGCCGGAATTTCGTAACTTTTTGTAAAAAAAATGTTACCCATAACCTCACGAACACAAATATATAATTTCTACTCAATTCCATAATCATTTTCGTGGTCTAATGCCATTATTATCAAAACCTAGGTTTTTCAACAAAGTCCCATAAATTCTATAATTTACATGTTAAAATCTACCCATAATTCATGTATTAAACTCGCACTAAGTGGAGATTACTTACCTCAATGTGCTAGATTAAAAATCCTCTCCAAAGAGCTTTAAAATCGGCCACAAGTTGAGAGAAATAAACAAAATAGTCCAAAGTCCAGTTTTTTATTAAGTCCATTGCCCAACGATCCTTCTTCGCGATCGCGAAGGAAAAGCTACCAGGACCCTGAAAAGCTTGTTCGCGATTGCGACTCACACGAACGCGATGCACTGAGTCGCCCTCTCATCGCGAATGCAAGCCTCCTTTCGCAAATGCGAAGGGCATCTGGCTTGCCCAGCCCCCAGGCCCAGAAATTCTATGCGAACACAAGCAGTGGATCGCGAACACAGAGGCCAGTGCCCCAAAGCTTCGCGATCGCGACCCTCTTATTGTAAATGGATAGAACAAAAAACCCCAGCCCCCATTTCCTTCATCGTGAATGCAAGGGCATCTCTGCGTTCGCGAAGAAGGAAACCAGAACCATCAACTCAACAGTTTTGGACTTAGCTCTAGGCGGTCCGAAACATAGGGGAGCAACCCGGGACCCCGTCCAACTGTACCAAAAAGTCGAAAAATATAATACAGACCTGCTCAAACCCTCGGAACACGTAAAACAATATCAAAACTAGGAATCGCACCCCAAAACCAAATTAAATCTCGTTATGACCTTCAAACTTTTCAACTAGTAACGAACGCGTCGAATCATACTTAGACAACTCGGAATGATGCCAAATTTTGCGTACAAGTCATAAATCACCATACATACCTATTCCCAGTCTCGGAGTCCCAAACGAAACTCGATTAGGCCAAAGTCTACTTCAAACCAAATTTAAAGAACTAGAAAGCCTTTAATGCGCCAACTTTCAACATTAGGCGTCGAAAAGCTCCCGGATGACCCAAAACTCTATCAGAACATATGCCCAAGTCCAAAATCGTCGTACGAACCTATTAAAATCATACAATCCTGGTTTTGAGGTCGTTTACTTAAAAGGTTGACTCAAGTCAAACTTGACCATATTAGGCTACTATTAAGGAACTAAGTGTTTCGATTTTAACTTGAACATTTCCAAACCCAAACCAAACAACCTCGCAAGTCATAAAACAGTAAAAGAACATACATAGAGTCTTAAGGGAATTGGAATCTAGAAAGAAAAATAACCGTTCGGGAAGTTACATTCTCCACCTCTTAAACAAACGTTCGTCCTCGAACGGGTCTAGAATCATACTTGGAGTGTTGAATAAGTGTGGTATCTGGTCTGCATGTTTTCATTGGTCTCCCAAGTCGCTTCCTTGGCCAGTTGACTCCTCCACTGAACCTTTACCGCATAAATCTTCTTAGACCTCAACTGGCAAACTTGTTTGTCAACAATGGCAACTGGCTCTTCCTCATAACCCAAGCTCTCATCTAGCTCGACCGTGCTGTAATCTAACACATGCAACCTGTCGGCATGGTACTTTCGGAGTATAGAAACATGGAAAAGTGGATGAACTCCCGATAGACTGGGAGGAAAAGCAAGCTCATAAACAATCTCCCCAACTCGCCTCAACACCTCAAATGGGCCAATAAACCTTGGGCTCAACTTACCCTTTTTCCCGAATCTCATGATCCCCTTCATCGGAGAGACTTTCAAGAAAACATTCTCGCCTACCATAAATGATAAATCACGCGCCTTCTGATCCGCGTAACTCTTCTATCTGGACTGTGCTATGCGAAGTCGCTCCTGAATCAACTTTACCTCTTCCAAGGCATCCTTCACTAAATCAGTGCCATATAACCTAGCCTTGTTGGGCTCAAACCATCCGATGGGCGAATGACATCAGCCACTATATAAAGCCTCAAATGGAGCCATCTGGATGCTGGACAGATAATTATTGTTATAAGCAAAACCAGCCAGAGGCAAGAATCGATCCCACTACCATCTATAGCCAATCACACACGTTTTGAGCATATCTTCCAGGATCTGAACTGCTTGATCCAACTGCCTGTCGGTCTTCGAATGAAAATCCGTGTTGAGCTCTACTCGGGTACACAACTCGCTTTGTACTACTCTCCAGAAATGCGACCGAAATAAAGTGTAAATCTGAATGATAGAAACATACACACCATGCAACCGGACAATATCCTGAATGTAAATCTGGGCCAATCTCCCTGAAGAGTACGTAGTCACAACCGGAATAAAGTGTGTCGATTTGGTCAGCCTATCGAAAATGACCCAAATGGAATCAAACTTTCTCAACGTCCGCATCAACCTAACTACAAAGTCCATAGTGATGCGCTCCCATTTCCACTCCGGTATAACCATCTGCAGAAGTAGGCCATGTGGCCTCTGGTTCTCATACTTAACATGCTGGCAATTTAGGCATCTCGCTATATACTTAACTATGTCCTTCTTCATCCGTCGCCACCAGTAATGCTGCCTTAGGTCGCGATACATCTTCGTAGCACCTGGATGAATATAATACCGAGAATTGTGTGCCTCCTATAAAATCTTCTCCCTCAAGCCATCAACATTAGGAACACATAAGCGACCCTGGAGTTGCAAAACACCATCCTCACCGATAGTAACCTCCTTGGCACCAACCTGTGTACCGTCTCTCAAAGAACCAGAAAGTGCGGATCATCGTATTGACGAGCCTTGCTTCGCTCAAATAATGAAGACTGAGCTACCACACATGCAAGAACTTGGTTGGACTCTGAAATATCTAACCTCACAAGTCTGTTAGCCAAGGATTGAATGTCCAAAGCCAACGGCCTCTCCTCTGCTGAAATGAATGCCAAACTACCCATATTCTTGGCCTTTCTGCTCAAGGTATCCGCAACCACATTAGCATTGCATTGATGATAAAGGATAGTAATATCACAGTCCTTCAGTAACTCAAGCCACATGAGCAGCCTTAAATTAAGATCCATCTGGTTAAATAAATGTTGCAACTCCGATGATCGGTGTAAACCTCACAGGACACTTTATAAAGATAATTCCTCCAGATCTTGAGAGCATGAACTATTGCGGCCAACTCCAAATCATGCATGGGGTAATTCTTCTCGTGGGGATTCAACTAACGTGAAACATATGCAATAACTCGCCCCTCATGCATCAGTATGCAACCCAGGCCAACGTGTGAAGCGTCGCAATACACAGTATACATCCCTGAACTGGAGAGCAACACTAACACTGGTGTTGTACTCAATGCGGTCTTGAGACTTTGAAAGCTCGTCTCGCAATCATCGTACCATTTGAACGGAGCACCCTTCTGGGTCAATCTAGTCAAAGGTGCCACAATAGACGAGAAGCCCTCTACAAACCGACGATAATAACTTGCTAACCCCAAGAAGCTTCCGATCTTGGTTGCTGAGGTAGGATGAGGCCAACTCTGGACAGCCTCAATCTTCCTGGTATCTAGCTTAATACCCTCACCTGATACAATATGCCCCAAGAATGCCACCGAATCCAGCCAGAACTCGCACTTGGAGAACTTAGCATATAGCTTTTGTTCCTGCAAGGTCTGAAGCACAACTCTCAAATGCTTCGTGCTCCTCCATACTACACGAGTAGATCAATAAGTCATCAATAAAGACAATGAAAAATAAGTCAAGATATGGCCCGGATACCCGGTTCATCAAATTCATAAACGTCATTGGGGCGTTGGCCAAGCCGAATGACATAACTAGAAACTCATAGTGCCCATATCTAGTCCGAAAAATCGTCTTCGGAAGATCCGAAGCATGAATTTTCAGCTGATGATACCTAGATCTCAAGTCGATCTTAGAGAACACCTTGGCACCCTGCAACTGGTCAAATAACTCATTAATGTGCGACAACGAGTACTTGTTCTTAATGGTAACTTTGTTCAATTAGAGGTATTCAATGCACATCTGCATACTCCCATCTTTCTTCTTCACAAACAATACTGATGCACCCTAAGGTGACATATTCGGCCTAACGAACCCCTTCGCGAGCAACTCCTTACGCTGTTCCTTCAACTCATTTAATTCTTTCGGAGCCATGTGATTCGGTAGAATAGAGATAGGCTGACTACCTAGCACCAAATCAATACTGAAATCGATATCACGATTTGGTGGCATGCCTGGTAGATCAGAAGGAAACACATCGAAGAACTCCCGCACCACGGGCACTGAATCAATTGTGGGAGTCTATGCAGTAGTATCTCGAACATAAGCCAGATAAGCCAAATAATCCTTCTCGACCATAAGTCGAGCCTTACATAAAGATGTACTGATAGATGAACCCCTCCGCCTAGATGTACTGATAGATTAACCCCACCGGCTAGATGTACTGATAGATGAACCTCTCCCTCTAATCTAGGCAACTTTGGCATCGCCAATGTAACAGTCTTGGCATGGCAATCAAGAACGACATGGTACGGAGACAACTAGTTCATGCCCAAGATGACCTCAAAGTTGGTCATGTCGAGCAATAGAAGATCCTCTCTGGTTTCATAACCAAAAAAAGTCACAATACAGGACCGGTAAATCCGATCCACAACCACAGAATAGCCCAATGGCGTGGACACATATACAGGTGCACCCAAGGACTCATGATAGACACCTAGACAATGAGCAAACAGAGATGAAACATATGAATTTGTAGACCCTGGATCAAATAGTACCAAAGCATCCCTACCGCAGACATAAATAATACTTGTGATCACATCGTCTGAGGCTACTACATCTTATCGAGATAAAAAAGCATAAAACCTAGCTAGAGCGCCACCTGATTGGACTTAACCTCTAGGGAAAAACCTACCCACCTTCCCTCTGCCTCTGGTCGACCGGACGACTGGTGCGGCAGTTACTGCAGTGATCATGGGCTGATGGCCCTGCTGTACTGCCTTGCCCCGAAGCCTGGGGCAGAATCTCCTCATATGACCAAGCTCCCCGCACTCATAGAAACCTCTCGGTGCAGATGATGACTAACCCTAGGTCTGACTCTGGGACCTGAACACCTACTGGAAGAACCCTGAATAGCCGGTGGACGGTAGGAGCTCTATGGAATGGTGCTGGAATAGGGCCGCACTAGAGCACCCCGAGTAAGCGGTGGTGCTGAATATATGGGCATGCTATACTAGCCCCTCACAAACTCCCTTCTGCCCCCAGACGGAGCACTACTGAACCCTTTAGAATATCGAGTTCGCTTATCCCTCGGTCCATTCTCTCGGCCCTACTGACGGATACCCTCTACCCTCTTATCTATCTTCATAACCTGCTGGTAAGGATTCCCCATCTCAATATCTCGGGCCATAGTAGCCTGGATACCATAGTGCGAGCCCACAATAAACCTATGTACTCTCTATGCATCGATGGGGGAGTATCATAAGTGCATGGAGAGACAACTTAGAGAATCTCGCCTCATAATCAGTCACAAACATCTGACCTGGCTAGAGCCGCTCGAACTGACCCCGTAGCTCTTCCCTCTAAGAGGTTGGAATATCTCTCTCTCCAGAAAGAGACATGTGAACTGGTCCCAAGTCAAGGGAGGAGAACATGTTGGTCTGCTGAGAAGATTGGACTGCCACCATCTACGGGCCCTGCCCTCAAACTGAAATATGGTAAAGTCCACCTCGTAGGATTCCAATACTCTCATGTTCTGCAGTCTGTCCCTACAAAAATCAATAAAGTCTTGAGGGTCCTCATGTCGCTCACCGCCAAAAGCAGGAGGATGTAGCCTGGTCCATTTATCCAACAGCTTCAGCGGCTCAACGGACGCGACTGGTCTGGGCTCTGGTATAGCCGCTACAATTTGCTGAGCCCCGCCCGCAGGTAGTGTACCTGGGGTCTGATATACGACAGCAACGTGCCCTGGAGCCTGAGCGGTAGGGGTTTGTGCTCCCCCTCCCGCCTGAGATGTGGCAGGGCCCTCTAGAAGTAAACCAGCCTGCGTCATAGAGTCCATGAACCGTAGCATACGGCCCATGACCTCGTGACGGTGCGGACATGAAATATGCCGGGTCGGCTCAGCTGGAGGTACCTCATCCTTCTCCTCAATAATATGATCCTCCATTGGATCCACTTGTGGCACAACGAGAGTAACTCTAGGACGCCCTCGTCCTCTAGCAGGAGCTGGAGCCCTCCTCGGCCTTGGCTTCTAGCAACAGGGGGATTAGCTCATCCACCGTCGGGTATATCAGTAGCCGCATTCTCACCATCTGTGAGAGAATAAGAGAAAGATACTTAGTACAACAACAATTGCACGATAGGAGAAGAAGAAAGAGAAGTTCTCTAACACCCTATAGCCTCTCGAAGATAAGTACGAACATCTCCGCACCGATCCGCAAGACTCTATTAGGCCCGCTCATGACTTGTGAGACCTATGTGAACCTAGAGCTCTGATACCAATCTATTACGACCCAATTCCAACTATAGGCCGTGATGGCGCCCAATGTCACTGCTAGGCAAGTCAACGGTGAACTATCCATTTGATTGTTCATTTTAATATTTTTAAAGTCATTGATTTTATTTAATAAAGAAACAATTAGTAGGTGACCGTAGTAATGTAAAGCATCAAATAAATGTAAAAGTGAAGTAGTGAATTTAATAATCAAAACCATAAAATATCTACTAGAATTATCCCAAAATTTGGTGTCACAAGTGCACGAGCAAACTAGTAGAATATACAAAATCTCATATACTACTGTCTGGAGTAAGATGGACAAAAAAATAAATACAATAAGGAGGAGATTCCGGGTGCTGCAGAACAGATCATAGAAAGCAGCTCACCATTAAGTCTCCGGGTAGCGGGGGTACGCACCTAACTTGCCACCAGATGCACCTGCGTCAGATCCTGCACGATTAGTGCAGAAGTATAGCGTGAGTACATAAATAACATGTACCCAGTAAGTATCTAGTTTATCATCGAAGAAGTATTGACGATAGGTCGACATCTACACTTACTAAAGGTCAATAAATAAAATATAGAAATCATAAATAGGCATGAAATACTACAATTACAATGAAATAAGAAGTAGTAAATGATGATTCTTAAACATAATATCAATTTAAAGTCTCAAACTGTCACATGCCAAGTCTTTAACACATAAAAGAAACCAAGTAATTTTTCAAGTCTCAAATCAAGACAGGAATACCAAGTATAATCGGACTCCGAGTAATGTCACGTACGATTTGTGCCGAGGTCATACGGCCCGATCCAGAATAGTGTGTACACTGTTGAGGGACGACCGACACGAACAATAGATGCATCTAATATACTGTCGAGGCGTTCGTCCCAATCTATAGGAATAGAGAATACTCTACAAACCCATATCAACGATTACTACATAGGAATAATACTCAAAGAAGGCATAAATTCCGATAACAATCAAGTATTCCGTAAAAACTCAAAGTAATGAAGCTCAGTCTTTTATAATCCTTTATCCAATTTCAATTATAAATTTAGGTAATTAAACTAACAAGTTGGGTGCAAATAATACAATTAATACATGGAAAAGTCCTAAATCTACTCGGACATAAGCATAATTTTAGCTACGTACAGGCTCTCGGCATATCGTGCGTACGTATCATCCACAATTATTAGCAAATAATCACTTAAAACACTTACATGGATGATTCCCTCTTACAAGGTTAGCCAAGAGACTTACCTCGTTCCCAAGTGCTCTTTCCGGTCCGCAATTCACACTAATAGTCTCAAATCGGGGTCGAGCAATCCGAAATTAGCCAAGGGTTGTACAAACTAATCAATATATACTTAAAAGTTCATAATTTAACTATTTGAGTAATTATCCAACATAATTTGAAAGATTCCTAAAATTCACCCCCGGGCCCATGTGCCCGGATTTAGTAAATATTTGTAAAACATATTACTCATAACCTCATGAACACAAATATATAATTTCTACTAAATTCCATAATCATTTTCGTGGTCTAATCCAATTATTATCAAAACCTATATTTTTTAACAAAATCCTATAATTTTCACAATTTACATGTTAAAATCTACTCATAATCCATGTATTAAACTCACACTATGTGGAGATTACTTACCTCAATGTGCTAGATGAAAAACCCTCCCCAAAGAGCTCTAAAATTGGCCACAAGTTGAGAGAAATGAACAAAATAGGCCAAAGTCCCATTTTTAATTAAATCCACTGCCCAGCGATCCTTCTTCACGGTCGCGAAGGCAAAATAGCCCAGGCCTCTAAAAAGATTCTTCGTGATCGTGAGAAGACTCACGCGAACGTGATGCACTGAGTTGCCCTCTCATCGCGAACATGAGCCTCCTTTCGCAAACGCGAGGGGAATCTGTCTTGCCCAGCCCCCAGGCCCAAACCTTCTACGCGAATGCAAACAGTGGATCGCGTACGCGGAGGCCAGTGCCCTAAAGCTTCTCAATAACGACCCTCTTATCGTGAATGCGTAGAATAAAAACCCCCAGCCCCCATTTCTTACATCGCAAACGTGAGGGCATCTCCGCGATCGCGAAGAAGGAAACTAGAACCAGTAACTCAACAGTTTTGGGCTTAGCTCCAGGCAGTCCGAAATACACCCGAGCCTCCTTGGATCCCGTCTAATTGCACCAACAAATCCATAAAGTAATTTGGACCTGCTCGAACACTTAGAACACGTAAAACAACATCGAAACTAAGAATTGCATCCCAAAACCAAATTAAATCAACTTATAAACTTCAAACTTTCAACTAGCTTCGAACGCGTTGAATCATACTTAGATGACTTGGAATGACGCAAAACGGACCTATTTCTAGGCTCGAAATTCCAAACGGACCTTGATTACGCCAAACTCTACTTCAAACCAAATTTAAAGAACTAGAAAACCTTCAATGCACCAACTTTCAATATTAGGCGCCGAAACACTCCCAGATCACCCGAAACACTATCCGAACATATGTCCAAGTCAAAAATCATCAAACGAACCTATTGGAACCATCAAATCCCAGTTCCAAGGTCGTTTACTTAAAATTTTGACTCAAGTCAAACTTGACCATCTTAGGCCACTATTAAGGAACTAAGTGTTCCGATTTTAACCCGAACCCCTCCAAAACCCAAACCAACCACCCCCGCAAGTCATGAAATAGTAAAAACACATACATGAAGTATTTATTATGGGAACAAAGATCTAGAAGCAAAACGACCAGTCGGGTCGTTACACGTTTTATTCTAATCCCAAATATCTGGAGTCACTAGTACATGAGAAATTAGAATATTACAAGTATGGTCTGAACGAAATACAACTGTTAGAAACAAAATAAATAGTAAAGATAGAAATATATGGGGACTCCAGGGACTGCGAATGCCAGCAGCTCTACATCAAGTCTCCAATGTAGATTTGATCTAAGCAGAAGCACCACTAGACACCGATGGGACCAACACCAGTATCTGCACATGAAGTGCAGAAGCGTAGCACGAGTACAACCGACCCAATGTACTCCATAAGTGTCGATCCTAACCCCGATGAGGTAATGGCGAGGCTATGACAACATACCTATGTAAATCATGTACATGTATATACATAAAGCAACAAAATAACAAGTAGGACAATTAAAATATTAACTGAGAGGGGACATGTAGAAAGGGAGTACGATAAGAACGACAGGTACAAAATCACCAAATAGCCTTTTTTCGAAAATAATAACAATGAAACCAATTAAATCATCAATCCGGAAATCAAGTAAACCATTGAAATAAACAATGGCATGGCATCACCCTTCGTACTTTTACTCTCGTCCTCACTATGTAATAATGATATGATAATCAAATGGCACGACATTACCCTTCGTGCTTTTAATCTCTTCCTCACATGATATAATAAATGATAATAAAAAATCAAATGCACGGCATCACCCTTCGTTCTTTAATCCTCACAATCCCTCAAATAAATGATATTATATGCAAATAAGACATGGCAACACCCTTCGTGCTTTTCACTTATCCTCGCCAAGCAACTACATTAATCCAAAATAGCAAAACAAGATGGGAAGCAATTTCACTTCAATCATCGTGTAATGATAACTCAACTCAACTTTCAAAATCCCAACAACTTCAAAATAAACAATAGATATGAATATGAACAATTAAAGAAGTAATAATCTAACTATGACATAGAAAGCATAGTCATTGAAGTAATATAATACAATAAAACAATTTTCACCCGCATGCTTTAACCCAATGACAATGCATATATACTCATCACCTTACATATACGTCGTCCCCACATATAATTCACGTAGCAAATAGACCAACAAGTCTTAATACCTCAAGTCAAGGTTAACCATAATACTTACCTCACTTTGCAACCAAATCAATGCTCAACCAAAGCGAAAAAGATTCAATCGTTAATGAGTTTAGAAAAAGTCAACAAAAGTCAACCACGGGCCCGCTTGGTCAAAATCCGAGATTCAGATCAAAACCTAATTACCCATTCACCCCCGAGCTCGATTTTGTAATTTATTTCAAAATTCGACCTCAATTTGAGGTCTAAATCTCAATTTTACAAAAAATCTCAATTTCTACCCATATCCTTAATTTCTACCATGGAAATCCTAGATTAAAGGTTAAAATCAATGGGTGATTATGGAAATATAACAAAGCAAGTTAAAATTTACTAACCAATGAAGTGGGGGATGAAAAACCTCTTCAAAATCGCCTCTAGGCCGGGCTCTAACTTCAAAATGGTGAAAAATGGTTCAAACACCGACTTTCAACTATTTTAATACCTGGGCGTCAGGTGTTCTTCGCGTTTGCGAAGCACAATACACCAGACATCAGAAACAGCTATTGCACAAGTTCAAAATGATCTGAAACCTATTTGAACCTCACCTGAGCCCCTCGGTTCCAAACAAAACATGTACACAAGTGTAATAACATCATACGAACTTGCTCGTGCAATCAAAATACCAAAATGACATCTAGAACTACGAATCGGACATCAAAACAATATGAAATTCAAAAGAAAACTCAAGAACCTCTAAAATCACAACTAAGCGGCCGGATCCTATCAAACCAACTCCGAATTGCACTTGCAGACAAGTTTCAAATAGAAAAACAGACCTATACCAAGTCCCAAAATCAAAATCCGAACCAAGTAACTATAAAGTCAACCTATGGTCAAACCTTAGAAGTTTCTAAACTTTCAAATTGCTAACTTTCGGGATCGTTTACACAAAAATACTGATCCGGGATCGTTTACACAAAATGTTGACCGTAGTCAACTCAGGTTGTTTTTAAAGCCAAAATCATATTTTCTTCGAATTTTTATGTAAAAACTTTTTGGAAAAAGAGCATATATTAACATGAAAATTCCATGAAGATGAGAATAAGCACGTCACTCAACATGCTCGGTCAAAGGACTCGGTTTTTATTTTTAATTAAAATAATAGGTGTCAATTAGAGGACTCTTAGAGGGTGTTTGGCCAAGCTTATAAGCTGGTCAAACTCGCTTATAAGCATTTTTTGGCTTATCTACTTGCTTGGTAAACACCCAAAGTCTTTATGAGCCAAGTGCTTATAAGCTAAAATTAGTCATAAGCCATAAGCTTATGGCCAGTGTTTTAAAAGGCGTGGGCATAAAGCGAGGCATTTTACATATGACTCAGCGAAGCGTAAGCCCCAAGGCACGGGGCGTAAGCTCCATAGATATTTAATTTTTAATATTTTATAAAATAATATAATTACAGTAAATATTTATAAACAGGTAAAATTGCATAAAAATTGAAGAAAGTTATAAATATGTGGAAATATATATATATATATATATGTGTGTGTGTGTGTGTGTGTGCGCGCGCGCGCGCACTTCATCCCCATAAAAAACTGGTCAAAACAATCTATTATACGCTACTTAGAAGCACAAGTAACTTGAGTCGAAAAGAATAAAGTTTTCTACATGGAGGAACAAAAAGGATGACTAACCTGCAATTTGAACTTTGAACTTGCCACTAAGAAGGAGAATGTAGTTCTATTTGTATTTGAAAAAAAATATTCGTTGCTTTTAGGAGATATTAGCATACTAGCAGACAAGATAAAGAATTAGGAAAGACAATGAATTAGGGATTTAATCAATAAAAAAGGTCTTGACTTTTAAATTTAATACATTTCAGTTCCTTTTAAAAACTTTTAAGTAATTACCGAGCTGACTTTTGAGAATTTAGGTATTATATAAAGGACTTATTTAACAAATTTTATTTTAATTTGAAAAAGTCTTTGGGGCTTACGCCTCACTAAAAACAACGCGCCTCAAACGCCTGGGCGTACGCCCCAAACGCCCGGACGCACACCCCAAATTCTGGGCGTATGCCTCTTGAGATTTTCGCCCCACACTATGGCCTCAGGGTGTTTTTGGTGTGCCTCGTCTCCGGAGCTCGCCCGAAAATGTCTTTTAAAACACTGCTTATGACTTTTCAACTTATAAGCACTTTTAGTTTGATCAATTCTTTTACTAGTTTATTCTTAATAATAATTTATAATTCACAAGATACTTTTCCCAAAAATAAGTTTTCTAACTTTCTTCATTCCATATTCGTTGTTCACCTTTTTATTTACAAATAAATTTTTTAATTTATAATCTTTTATCAAGTTTTAAGGGTATTCCAAATCTACTGTGGTGCAGCTTCTGTGGATTTATGCATGCCTTCTACTCAGAAATGCAAATGATGGCACCTGATGAGAGATTTATAGGTGCTGCACGGAGATGTTTGCAATTGGTGTGTCAATTCAAAAGCAACACTACAAGCTAGAAATCTTTGAGTACACGTTGTGTAACATTCAATTTTCTGATAGGTTATTGCTACTTTGTATCAACTTGCAGTAGTCGTTTCTTTACTTTTTATTTTAATTATGTTGGACAATTTATAATACTTGGACCCATTTTGGGATTTATTATATATAATAACTACTAGGTGAATAACCTAGTAGTATATTTGCTTAAAAAAAAAGTTTTAAGGGTATTTTAGTCCTTTTAATACAAAAATAGTTTATCATCATTTTTTTACTAAACACATTAACTGTTTATTATTATTTTTCAGCACTTCTATCCAAACACGTAAATACTTATTTAAAAAATCAGTTTCAACACTTCAAGCTTATCAGTTATTTACAATAAGCTAATCTAAACGGGGTCCTAATTTACTGAAAAAAAATGTTTCTAACTCTTTTGTTTCACCTTTTATTTTTTATTTGTACAAGATCTTTTAGACGGTTAGTTTGTATCTTTTAGTCAAAGGAATAAGCTTTACTAACTTTTCCAAGAGTGTATATATGGGCCATTTTAGCCCAACAACTAATATTAGAGTCCATGTTCGGTGAGCATGGTGATGGAAGACAAATACTTACGATGTAGGTGACACATAGTGAATCTCAAAAATTAATATGTAGATCGTGGTAATGGATCACATGGAACTTAGTTCGAGGGGGATTGTTGGGTGTGCGAATAAAATCCACATTGATAACAAAGATAGAGAGTTTACATATAAGGTATAAGCATCTCTTAATGATGTGGAGCCTTTAGGATAAAACCGTACGGGTTTGACCTAAAGCGTACAATATCACACAATGTTAAAAGTATATATGGGCCATTTTAGCCCAATAACATACGATAATAATCACTATAATATGGGTTATAAGAGAAGAAACAATTTCCCGTAAGAAGTTGCACGAAACACACCAACATTTTTTCAAGCTGGACAATAATAAGTTAATTACAAAATACATGTCTTGCGAGAGGAAAGTTAAATAAGTACTCTTAACAAACACTAACAATATTACACTGACCTGCTTTCCTTTGTTCTTTGCACATATATTGCAAAATTATAAACCACTATTTTCCCAAGCCTAAACTCTAATGGCCTTCCGATCTCTCTTGCTTGATACTTTCTGATTGCCATCTGAGAGCAATAATAAACAATGAATTACGCTAGGGTCTTCGAGTATTGTGTACACTTCCTGTGATTTTGGATTTATTTTTTTTAAAAAGAAACAAACAAAAAAGCTTTAACTTGTTGAATATCTAAGGAATTCTATTAAACTTGTACCCATGGAATAAGGACAACATATGTACAAAGGAGTTCACAATAACATGAACAAAGTCTCCAATTCAATTAATGGCTTATGTTTTGTTTTTATAACTGTTTTCTTTAAATTTTCCAAAGGAAGATCTAGTATAGACAAATGTTGCTAATAAAATTTACTTCCCCTGTCCCAATTTATACGATATTTTTCGCTAATCGAAATTCAAACTATTTATTTTGACCGATTTGGACATAAAATCTTTAAATTTTATATTTGGAAATTAATTAAAAGTACTATAAATCACAATAATTAATAATTTAACATATTCAAAAGACATAGGATAGTCAAAATTCGAACACCGTTACATAAATTGGAAGTAACAAATAATAAACACGACTATTGGTTAATTACCTCAGTGTCTTCTTCGGCGAAAGTTCCTGCGTCGTCTTCGACCTCCCCTCTGTGCTCTGTATGTCAATTCATGAGTGAGAGTTGCATAAAAGTGTATGAACCATCTTGGCCATTGAAATCGGTATATGAAATAGCCAATGATAAATCCAAAAACCAAGCCACAGCCATATCCAATTAAGACAGATCTCCAAGTCATTTCACTAAGAAAACTCGGTTCATCATCTTTTTGTTCAACCAACAAGCCTGGTTCGGATGCAGTTTTATGATGCCCGCATTCATTTGACAATGGAAATCCACATAAATCAGCATTTCCAAAATATGAATCATTTGGAAACGTATTGAACTGATTGCTATGAGGAATAGGTCCAACAAGTTGGTTGTGTGACAGATTTAAAACCGCGAGAAATGTTAGAATTGTCAATTCCTCAGGAATTTTCCCAGTGAGCTGATTAAATGAAAGGTCCAAGGCTTCAAGCGTGCTCATGTTCTTCATTTCAACAGGAATACGTCCAGTGAGGTAGTTATGAGATAAATTCAGCAGCACAAGTGAATTTAAATTCCCTATAAACTTTGGGATTTCTCCTACAAAATTGTTCCTTGATAAATCGATTGTTTTGAAAATCTTCAAGATCCTGTTCAATTGAATCTCCTGATTTTTCATCACTAAAGTCACTGATTCCTCATATTTGTCTGTATAATTTCCAAAATAACTGTCCTTTTCCTCCATATATTCCAGTTTTGATTTGTGTTCATCCATCTTCATCATTGCTTTGAAACCCTCTCCAGGCAAAGAGCCAGTAAACGAATTGTCGGAGAGGTCAAATATCCTCAAATTTGGAAATGGTGATTTTGTTTGGAAAGCAACGACATGTCCATAAAATCTATTAGATTTTAATACTAGAATCTCTAACTCATTCAGCATCTCTAGCCAGGTGGGAAATGTAGAATGGATTTTGTTGTTTCCCAAATCAAGGACTTGTAAGTATGTACAATTGACCAATGATCTTGGTATCGGACCTTCCAATTGATTTTTACTCAAACCAATATGATGTAACCCGTTACCCCTTGAGAATATGTTTGGAATCGGACCGTGAAAGTTGTTTCCTCGTAATTCTAGGACTGAGAGAGTTTTAGAAATAAAGAAACAAATGGGAATTTCACCACTTAAATTATTATAAGACAAGTTCAAAAGATCTAGGTTATTTGGTTGACAAAATGAGGACGGCAAAGGTCCTTTGAGTGAGTTTGATTGAAGATCAACAACCGTCATTGTCTGCCAAAGTAGATGGTTTAAGCTTGTAAGGTGGTTGCGAGTGAGGTTAAGGACTTGCAATGAATTCAAACCCTCAAACCATTTAGGGAACTCGCCGTGGATTGCATTACCTGATAGATCCAAGATCACCAATTCCTCAGAGTTCAATAGGAAATCTGGGAAATCTTTCACACGACAAAAGGCTAAGCTTAAATGAAAAAGATGATAAGTAGTAGTACTGATGACGTTGGTCGTGTTGTCCTTATTGCTACTACTCCAAGATAAACCACTATGAGAAAGATCAAGATATCGGAGGTTTGTCATGCCTGAAAATGTTTCTGCTCCAATTTCACCGGAAAAACTATTTGATGAAAGTTCAAGGTAGTGGAGCTTAGTCATGCTTGATAGCATATCTGCTCCGACCTCCCCACTCAAATTATTTGATCCAAAAGCGAGAACAGATAGGTTCACAAGATGTCTAAGTGATTGAGGTATGGGACCAACGAGTTGATTTTGAAACAAATCAAGCACGCGTAGAGAGGAGTTGGGCTTAAACTCGGGAAGTAGTCCGCTGAAATGATTGCTCTCCAACGTTAAATGAATCAATGAAGGAAGACTAATCATCCAAGATGGGATTGAGCAGTTGAGTGAGTTTCGAGACAAATCTACATCTTTTAGATTTTGAAGCCCCCCGCCGTTAGTAGTCAAAGGAAGTGGACCACTGAGTGAATTGTCACTCAAACTCAAGAATTCAAGCTTTTGCAAGTTGGAAACAACATCAGGAATTTTGCTTTCCAAATGGTTGTATGAAAGATCTAATTCAGTGACCTGTGAAAGGTTGCTGATGGATTCTGGAATAGATCCAACGAGATTGCACTGAGAAAGTTTCACAATTTTTAAGGCTTTGAAACTTCCAAGTGAAGCGGCAGGTAGTACTCCTCCGGAAACATTGTTGTAAGAGAGATCTATCTCAGTTAGCGTATGGCTACTGGTCCAGTTCGACTTAGGGAAAGAAACAGTGAGATCATTTCCTGACAATCTGAGAGTTTCCAAATTGGATAGAAGGAAAATGGTTTGTGGCAAGTCTCCATACAATTTAGTTTCTTCAAGATCTAGATATCTCAAAGAAGAGGATACATTATTAATGGATGATGATATCTTGGATGAAATGTCTACATTTGAAAGAGAAAGTACCTCTAACTTGGTCAAGTTTTGAAAGAGCATCCTGAATCCAAATTGATTAAGTTGGAGAAGATTTGGAGCATCATCAGAGAGATCAAGCGAAATCAATTTGGAGAGGTGTGAGATTTCAAACGGAATCTTTCCTTGGAGAAAGCAATGAGAGAGGTTGAGATGCACCAAACTGACCAACTGACCAATGGTGGTCGGAATTTGAGAACCTGAAAAGTTGTTAAAGGAAAGATCAAGGGTTTGAAGATGATGAAGATGGAAAAGGCTACTATTAGGATGAATAGTTCCTTCAATTTCGCTGCAACTCAAGTCCAAACCAATGACATGACCAGTGAAACTATCACAGGTAACTCCATTCCACCTACAACAATCCATACTACTCCTATTCCAAGACGTCGTCTTAGGATAAGAAGATTGGCAAAGTGGATAGTCCGACGATGTCATCGCAAGTGATTGCTTAAACTGTAAAAGTGCAAGGGTATCATCAGAAGAGCAAAGTGGACGGCCAAGGGAAAAAGAAACCACCTCAACTGCCAAGGCAACATAGAAAAGAAACAAAGAAATAAGTGACAATAATCTCCCCATCTCTATCTTTCTCATCTATGTCTAATAGCAAATGTTACTAGTAATTAAAAGATGTTGTACTCTCATTTATATAGAGTCGTAAATTAAACTAGCTATAATAAGGAAACCACTTACGTACTCTATAAGAATAAGGACAACCATGTCAAAGATTAGAATTTGTGCACCGGCCCGGTGCTACCCTCAACTGTACGTCCATAGTCAATTGTCCCAACAGCGACCCCAATGGTAAGTTGCCTCTTTGGCTACTTAATCTTTAGTAGTTGAAACTATATTCCTTCACCTTTTGAATGGAAACGATAACCTTCTTAACCTCATTTTTCTGTGAGCTAGAGAATATAAGGTTCAATAAAGAAGTAATGTTGTTATAGATCTGTTTATTTTTTCAGGTTTAATAAATGAAACATAAATCACCTTTTTGCCGGTTGCTAAGAAGTTGGTTCGGACTTTGTAGTATCGTTGAGAAGATGCCTCAAGTTAATATTCTCCGATCGATGATACTTTTAATATTTGCCCTTAATACTACTTCATTAGATCTCATACAGTGGCGGGGACTGAAGTTTCATTGGGAAGGAGGAGGAGGAGGAGGAGGAGGGGTCAAAATATAAAGAAGCAAACCCATGAAGAAACTATGGAATATTAATATATATTGTATAAACATAAATAGGAAAATTTTCTACGAACGGATATCGGTTGACACCCCTTGAATATACGTGGCTAGGCCACTGGTCTCACACACCACAATAATTAACCGGTGCATTTCAAATGGGTAAGAAAATCACCTAAGGGTAATATCACTTTTGACTTGTCATCAAAAAGACTTCGTTGATGACCTTAGCTTCTTCTCTACTCCACCCACAGCCCACGCACTTCATTTTCTTTTTCTTCAATCTTGAGTCTTTCCTCATGCACTCACATTCAAAGTTGATAACAGAGATAGTTGATTGAATATGTATTAATTTCCTACTATAAGTTTCTTAGATTTTTTAGTGAAACACATTCCTATGTAAGTTGTATAGTACAAAATGCTTAATAAGGTTGACATGTAAGTCGTACAGTTCAAAACTACGAGTACTACTTAACATTCCTGCGATTGAGAAGTGAGAACCATTTACTATCAGTGGCGGATCTAGAGTGCAGGGAACCAATAACTTTTGTCTTGACCCTGTTTTTCTATTAAAAAATTTACTAAATATTTATAAATATATAACTGTGAACCCAGTTATTATTGTATATTAATTTGAGATTACGAGAGGAACCTATATACTTTAAATCTTGGATCCGCCTCTATTTACTATGTCATTACCACTAAACTTTTTTGTGTATGGCCCTCACTACTAAAAATCTGCTAAAAACCGACCAACTATTTCCGACCAACGTTGGTCGGTCAAAAAATGCGACCAAAAACCGTCCAGGTTGGACGCAAACTGGAAAAAAAAATATTTACATTTTTTTAAAACAAAATACCGACCAACGTTGGTCGGTAAATTGGTCAATAGCTGGTCAGACAAGAAAATTTTGGATTACCGATCAACGTTGGTCGGTAATCTGGATCCAATTTTTTAAATTTTAATAATTATTTTATTATTTAAAATATTTTATAATATTTAAGAATTTATATTTAAAATTACCGACCAACGTTGGTCGGTTAAAGATTTTAAATTTTTTTTTATAAAAAAACCGACCAAAGTTGTTTGGTTTTTGGTCAAACGGTCAGCACTTAATGTACCGATCAACTTTGGTCGGTAATTCTAAAATCAGAGAAGTGAAAAACGGGGGAAACCCCCATTTCTCTGAAATTTTTCCCTCTTCTCTTCCTTCCCTTCTCTCCTTCTCCCAGCCCCTCCCCCTCACCGTCCAGGCCTCTCCCTCGCCGTCCAGCCCTCACCCTCGCCGTCGCCGCTGCCACTGCCACTGCCGCCCCTCGATCTCCTTCTCCATCTCCTACAAATTCTAGGTTTGAATTACAACCCATTTATTTATTATTTTCAGGTTTTGTTAATTAGTTATGAATTAGTTTCAATTGATTAGTGTTTCAATTATTTGAACATTGCATTTTATTGAGGATTAGGGTTTAGGCCTTGTTTTAATTAGTTTTGTTAACTAGTTTTATTAACTAATTAGTTTTGTTAATTAGTCAATTATTTATGAATTAGTTTAGTTTAGGGTATGGGTTGAATTTCTTTAGTTTAGTTAGTTTATGTTTAAACTCGTAGGATATGAATTGAAATTTTAGTTTTTAGGATTTGTTCTTGTGAATTGAACTTTTAGGATATGAATTGAACTTTTAAGATATGAATTGGACCTTTTGGATATGAATTGAACTTTTAGGATATAAATTGGTGTAATTAGGAAAAAATAATTATCTTGAATTAACTAAAAAAGATATAATTATTTTATAATTGTAGAATAAATTAATTTATTCTTGTGAATCAAACTTTTAGGGTATGGGTTGAATTTCTTTAGTTTAGTTAGTTTATGTTTAAACTCGTAGGATATGAATTGAAATTTTAGTTTTTAGGATTTGTTCTTGTGAATTGAACTTTTAGGATATGATTTGAACTTTTAAGATATGAATTGGACCTTTTGGATATGAATTGAACTTTTAGGATATAAATTGGTGTAATTAAAAAAAAAATTATCTTGAATTAACTAAAAAAAGATATAATTAATTTAAAATTGTAGAATAAATTAATTTATTCTTGTTTTATTTGTATAGATGGAACATCGTACTTGGATGTACAATAAAAATTATCCTAATCGGCGGGGATTGCGGGAGGATTTTGTAGAAGGGGTTGATGACTTTATTAGACATGCAATGTCACTTCCACCATACCAAAGTGAAGGAGTAATTAGGTGCCCTTGTGTCAGGTGCGATTTTATGAAGTTTAAAAAATCGGAGGAAGTTAAGCTTCATCTTTATAGGAAAGGGGTTTATAGAGAATTACTTTGTGTGGACTAATCATGGAGAGATCGATGGTAGCCATGGGATATTTCATAACATAGTTGTTGGTGAAAGTAGTAGGTCGGTGGAGAATATAAATCTTGATTCTAGAATTCAGGATATGGTTGCGGATGCTTTTGGGGGTGAGCCCAATGAAAATGTTGAACAAACTCCTAATGATGACGCAAAACGTTTTTATGAACAGTTAGAGGAAGCTAGTCGTCCACTACGTGAAGGAAGTCCGCACTCTGAGCTGTCTGTTGCAGTTAGATTACTAAGTATCAAATCTAATTGGAATATTTCTTAAGCAGCCATGGACTGTTTCATTGACCTTATGAGTGAACTAGTTGACCCTAATATCAACTTACCTGGTGATTTCTATAAGGCGAAGAGATTGGTTTCTAAGTTAGGACTTTCGTCAATGAGAATTGATTGTTGTGAAGATGGTTGCATGTTATATTATAAAGATGATGCAACTTTAGACAGTTGTAAATTTTGCGAAAAGCCTCGTTTCAAGAGGCTTTCCAGCGGGAATATGGTCGCTGTCAAGGCAATGCATTATTTACCTCTTATACCTAGGTTAAAGAGGTTATATGCGTCGATGAGTTCTGCTCCTCATATGAGATGGCATTTTGAAAATAGAAGACCACCTGGTGTTATGTGTCATCCTTCAGATGGAGAAGCTTGGAAGCACTTTGATAGGACATATCCAGATTTTGCTAGTGAACCAAGGAACATTCGGTTAGGTCTGTGTGCCGATGGCTTCATGCCTTTTTCTATATCTGCGACACCATATTCATGTTGGCATGTCTTTCTTACACCTTATAATCTACCACCTGAGTTGTGTATGACTAGTCCATATATATTCTTAAATTGTATTATCCCCGGTCCACGTAATCCGAAAAGTTTGATTGATGTATATTTGTAACCTTTGATTGATGAGCTAAAACAATTGTGGTATGATGGTGTTGAAACATATGACATATCAACCAAGCAGAATTTTAATATGCGTGCTAATTTAATGTGGACTATTAATGATTTTCCTGCGTATGGAATGTTGTCTGGGTGGATGACTGCTGGGAAGCTAGCTTGTCCTTACTGCATGGAAAATAGTAAAGCGTTCACTTTGAAACATGGCCGAAAGCAATCATGGTTTGATTGTCACCGTCAATTCTTGCCTGATGATCATGAGTTTAGAAGGATGAAAAATGCATTCAAAAAGAATAAAGTGGAATATGATTCTCCACCTCCGATACTTTCAGGTGAGGAAATTTGGGAGAGGGTCCAGAACTTCAGTAAAGTTACTGAGGCTCCACCTTATAGATTCCCCGGATATGGTGTTAATCATAATTGGACAAAACAGAGTATATTTTGGGAGTTGCCTTATTGAAAGGATAATCTTCTCCGACACAACCTTGATGTCATGCATATTGAGAAGAATTATTTTGATAATTTGTTCAACACAGTGATGGATGTTAAAGGTAAGACAAAAGATAACCCAAAGGCTAGAATGGACTTACAAGAATATTACAGGCGGCCTGAATTATACTTGCAGACAGCAAACAATGGTAAGGTGTTCAAGTCCAAAGGAAGTTACACATTCACTTTGGAGGAAAGACGACAAATTTGTGATTAGGTTACGAAATTAAAGATGCCTGAGGGTTATGCGTCGAATCTTGGAAAAAAAGTAGATATGGAGGTAGGGAAGTTGAGCCATTTGAAAAGTCATGACTGCCATGTTTTCATGGAGACCTTAGTGCCTATTGCATTTTATGGTTTGCTTGAAAGAATCTGGAAACCCATCACAGAGATTAGTTTGTTTTTCAAAGACTTGTGTTCTACCACATTAAGGGAAGAAAACCTACTTCGGATGGACCAGAACATCCCTGTAATTTCTAGTAAGATGGAAAAAATATTCCCATGTGATTTCTTTGATGTGATGGAACACCTTCCAATACACCTTGTACACGAGGCATGACTTGGAGGGCCTGTTCAATGCAGATGGATGTATCCCTTTGAGAGGTAATATTATAAGTTTGATGTAATATTCTATTTTATTTGAATGTTATTGGCTAACATGAGATTATGTAGGACAATTGGCAAATGCAAACAATTTGTTAAGCAGAGGAATAAGATTGAAGGATCTATATGCGAAGCCTATCTTGCAAAGGAAACTGCACATTTTTGTTCTTATTATTTTGAGAGTAACGTGCCATGTTCTAGGAATAGGCCCAATAGGCACACGGTCGAATGTGTGAATGATCCATTATATCCACCAATGTCCATATTCAATCAACCAGGCTGATGTTCTAAGGATGTTAGAAAGAGAAGTTTGAGTGATATGGAGTACAAGTCAGCTACACTTCATGTGTTGCTAAATTATCCCGAAGTTGTACCATTTCTCAAGTAAATATTGATTTATTAGTTATCAAAATGTAAAATTTACTGTGACTACATATTGATGCAACTACTAAAAATATTTGATATGTCACAGTCACTTCGTGGGTCAATTTAGCTATGATGTTGTATATACGAGATTTGATACGTGGTTCAAACAGTTTGTATGTGTATATATATAAAAATTGATTCATAAGTTGTGCTAACTTATGACTTTTTTTTAACTCTATGTAGGTAAATAATCCAAATAATGGTGTAAATCAATTTTTGAAAGATATATCTTGGGGACCTGGGCTTCAGGTCACAACAATGTCTAAGTACGTAGTGAATGGTTATAAGTTTCATACAGAGGATTGCTCTAAAAATAAAAATAGCAACAACAGCGGGGTGTGGGTTCAAAGTGGTGATGGCAACCAAGTTGGAGATATTGATTATTATGGTGTGGTCAAAGAAATATTACAACTAGAATATACAGGTTGGCCATATAAAAAATTGATACTCTTTAGATGCAAGTGGTTTGACCCAAATCCAACAAGAGGTACAAGAGTACACAACCAATACAACATAATTGAGTTAATCATAGGAGGGAGTATGATTTCAATGATCCTTTCATAATTGCACATAACGTTAGGCAAGTGTATTATGCTCCTTATCCATTGCGGCGGAATAAGTCCGATTGGTGGGTTGTAATAAAAACTAAGCCTGTAGGTAGGGTGAAAGTCGAGAATGTGTTAGATGTTGCATATCAAAACGATATCTCCAATATTCACCAAATAGTGGACGATCAGTTAGAAAATGATTTGGAACATCCTGAACGCATATTGGAAGAAGTTGATATAAATGAAGTAACAATTATAGAAAATGAGGACGAATAATCAATTGATGAAGCTCAAACAAGTGAGGACGAAGAATTCTCGGACGAGGAACAATACGTCGATGAGGATTAAAAAGTTGGTTTTTTAAAGCACTCTCGTTTTATAGCTAGTTTCTTATATGTTTCAATCTAAATGTGTATTATATTATGCAGATGGCAGGCAAGGGTCAAGGTAACAATGACCCTACTAGTTCTCGGGGTCGAGAAAAGGGTAGGAAGGGAAAGAGGAGGGTAAAAAATAATACTCCCTCTTGTCCACCCTTTTCAGAGATGCCTATGTCTTATCCTCCACCACACGGCTATACTGAGCTGCCACAGCATCACGAGCCATACACCTTTATTTAGACACCCGGTCTTCCATCACAGGGCCACAGGACTATACGTCCGACATACAGTCCAGCTGCCTCACAGCCATCTGCATCACATCCACATGGATCACATCCCTACATATCACAGCCACATGGATCGCATCCACCCATGTCACAGCCACTCGGGTCACAGCCACTCGGGTCACAGCCATCGGTATCACATCCACTTGGGTCGCATCCAGCTATGTCGCAGTCACAGGGATCGCAACCATCTTCATCATCGACTCCATCTATTGCAGGCCTTCGCCTGGGAGGCATTAGCTCTGACCCGCCTACACCGTCTTCACATGCCTCTGATACACATGCTTCGGATGGTGATGACGAGGTAGTACATTATGATCGATATGGCAGGATCATCATAGTCCCTGAGGGTGATGGGTAAGTGTTATTCATTATTTTTGCGTCTATTGATTTGTAACATTTTTACTAAGATATTAATGTGTTTTTATTGTTAAATTGCAGGTTCAGGCCGGGTAATAAGACTACGAGGATAATCACCAATGCCATCAGAAAGCCTTATGATGGCCCTTATGCGACTTGGACTGATTGCCCATTCTCATTGAAGGAGCAAATTTTCAATCAATTTAAGGTATAAATGTTCTTTTAAACAGTTTAATAATTTATATTTATGATGTTTCCATCTAATATTTAACTTTTGAAATACAGAGCAAGTGTGTATGGGAAGACCGCTATAGCGCGGAAGTGGCTACAAATTTTCATCATAAAGCTTGCAAGAGATTGGCGGATGCTTTCTCGGATGCTAGAAAGAAGAACAAGAGGCCTGGCTGGTTACTTGAGAATTTGTGGAATGATTTGCAAAGGCAATGGCTTACCGCAGAGTTCTTAGAGAGGAGCGAAAAAGGAAAGAAAGCTCGCGCATTCGAGAAGGGAGGCTCCTTGCACACTGGAGGTGCGATCGGCCTAGGGACAATTAAAAGAAGATTGGTACGTAATTGCTTAAATTATTTTACTTTTCTAAGTATATCTATTCTGTTTATTAACTAAATTAATTTATTTTCAGAAAAAGAAGTATGGGCGTCCAATGAGTCTGAGCTATTCAAGGAGACACATGTTGTGAAGAAGAAGAAAGAGGGGGATCAAGATAGGTGGGTCGAGGACCGGGCCTCGACTGCATATGTAAGCTTTCAATTTTATTTAAGTATTATAATTTACTTTTATAAACAACTTGAAATACTGATTTAATTTAAAATAATATAGGGTCGCTACCAAAGTAACGTGGAGGAATTCATCCGTAGTCATCCAACTGGTGAATTGGGTGAGCCAACCCAACCTTCGGACGAGGATGCTGAAAGAATATGGTTGGAGTCTGTTGGCGGTCCAAAATGGGGAAGGTATACGGGCTTCTTACTAAAAACTTCCATCGCTATAAGTGTGGAATGCGAGGAATAGGGACTTCCTCGCAAGGCGAGCAACTTATTAGGGAGAGCCTCTCCGCTATGCGGGAGACAGTGACAAAGTTCACATCAGAGCTAGAAGCGGCCAAGGAAAGAGAATGGCTTAGAGATGTTCAATTCCTTGGCATGCAAACTCAGATCAGAACTCTCCTATCTAGTGGAGCTTTTCCGTTGCCCCGATCTCGTGAGTCATCTCCAGAGGGTCGACCTCCACGTGATCGTTCCTCCCGCCCTGCTCGTGATCGTTCCTCCCGTCCTCCCTGTGATCGTGCTTCCCGTCCTCCACAAGACCGTTCTCTATATCGTCTTGTAGATGAAAGTTCATCAGACGGTGATGATGATGTTGTACAAAATACCCCTTGACTTTTATATACTTTGAACTAGACAAATAGAACCAGTTTTGAACTAGTTGTAATTAGTTTTAACTTAGTTTTGGATTTTTATGTTCAATTGAACTTTAATTTGTTAGTTTTAAAATATTTATTGAATGTTTTGGTTGTTGTTGTTGTGTTGTTGTTGTTGTTGTGTTGTTGTTGTTGTTGTGTTTTTGTTGTTATTGTTGTTGTTGTTGTTGTTGTTGTTGTTGTTGTTGTTGTTGTTGTTGTTGTTGTTGTGTTGTTGTTGTTGTTGTTGTTGTGTTGTTGTATTGGTATGCTGGCAGGTGGTTTAGCTGCCAAAACAGGCATTTTATGCCAAAATTAATCCCACAAAAACCGACCAACGTTGGTCGGTTTTTAATAAAAATAAATAAATTATTCCAAAATACCGACCAAAGATGGTCGGATAATGAACATTGAATTCCCAGAATTCAACACTACCGTCCAACTTTGGTCGGTATTTTGCTTGCATTGTTGAGATTACCGACCATAGTTGGTCGGTAATATTTAATTTTAATTAGTTTTAAAAAATATATATTTTCAATTACCGACCAAAGTTGGTCGGTTTTTTTTAATTTTAATTATTAATAAAAAAATATAATTTAGTTAAACCGACTAACTTTGGTCGGTAAAATTAAATTAATAAAATATGTTTCTGACCAAAGTTGGTCGGTAAGTAATTAAACTTGTCAGATGGTCGTTTTAATATACCGACCAAAGTTGGACCAAAGTTGGTCGGTAATTTCCAACCAACTTTGGTCGGTAAGCCATTCCGACCATCAAAACACCGTCCACACCGTAATGGTCGCGTTTTGGTCGCTAATTTACCATAACCGACCAACGTTGGTCGGTATTTTTGATCGGTTTTTAGCAAATTTCTAGTAGTGCCTGTTAATAAAGATTGGAGTATTCAGCGATATTTAGAAAAAAAAGTTTCACTCATACGATATCTCAAAACATATTTATGAATAGTATAAGTTTTAATTTTTTGAAATAAATTTTAGGGTGACAGGGGCACACAAGTAGTAAAGATTAATTAATCAAAGTAATGCAAACTGCAGTAGTAATCACCGAGAAAATGAAAGACTTGGATACTTGTCTTGACTCGTTCCTAACCAGGAAAAAAAACAAGGTTAATAAGTCAGTTCTCATTAAACTGCAATCACCATCAAGCAATTTAGAAAGTATTAAAAACTTGTTTCCGATGAATTTTCTTTTATTGGGGTTGAGAATACTCAAATTATACAGAAACTTTGGCATCGATTTATTTTCGAGTAAATTACCTCTATAAGCGCACTTCTTTACAGAACAATATTAGTATGGAGGATAAAATAAGGAATACATAATTAGGAAAAAGAGCTAATACATAATTAGGAAAAAGAGCTAGAAGGGTGGATGAGGAGGAGGAAGAAGGGTTAGAGGGAACAGAAGGATAAGAGCGAAATTTAGTACTTTTGATGCAAAACATAAATTTATGTGTGACAATCTACTGAAATTGCGACAAACAAACAGTAGATACGAACTCACGGGAAGCTTTCATTTTGCTACTAGCGTATTTATATATCTTCTTACTCATTGAAGAAAAACGAGTCTATTTTTCGGCATACCGCCTTCCACAAGCAAGTTTAATGTAATTCTTTGCCCTTCATTAATGGCAAATTGCTGATGAGACAGCGGCAACGTTTTCATATATTGTCAGCTGTCAATTCCTGCAATTATGTTTCAAATTATGATCATACCTTTCAAATTGGGTTCACTTGACCTTAAAACTTGTGAACCTTCGCAGAAATAATTGTCTTTTAATGATTATGTTTCAATCTCAGGTTATATAAATTCTCACTTGTTTCTTTAAAATCAACTCATACAGTCATACCAAAATAAAATAAAATTGAAAGCAAAATATAAGTTTATAATAATAATAATAATGATAATTTGTTAACAAGTCTAAAACTTATTCCCAACTAATAGCTATCGCCTATATGGATCTTTTCTTCCAATTATTTTGCTTTATCAATAGTTAAGTTTGCATGCATTGACTCCAAGGATTTATAAGTCTTTGGAGACAACTTTCTTCCATGTGATTTTAGATCTATTTCATCCTGTTTTGACAGATTCACGTACCATAATTTTACACCTATAAATTGGTGCATTTGTAGATCAACATAGGATATGACAAAACCATCTGAACCGACCTTCTCTAATTTTCTTCTCAATGTGTGCTACATGCACCTTTTAACGAATGTGGCGGTATTTAATCTTATCTAATCAGCAATACTCATCTCGTGGATATGTTAGACTCTATCAGTCCAACATTCACTACCATGTAACATTATCGATCCTATAGTTGTTCTATAAAACTTATCTTTCACTTAGGTAGGTGTCCTTTTATCATATAACATGTGGTAGCACTTCTCCATTTCAACAATCAGGTTTTAATCCTTTAAGTAACATCTTCATCTTATATTCCTTTCCCTTGAAACAAAGAGCCTAAATATCTAAGCTATTTTTATTTTAATACAGTGATCAAATATTGCAAGCTTGTGCTTTAGTAGCAATGGTGGCAATGACTCAGCAGAAGCTACTCTCCTTACTCTTCTTTCACCTTTGGCTCTTCTCTTCATCTTTTCCACCTCCTTCCCCCTCAAATCGTTTTTACTATACAATTCCTATTTCATCCCTCATAAAATGAACTTTAATATGATATTGCAAAGACGTGAATAGATTAAGGGGTAAATCATAAAAATGAAAGGATATGATGCAAATAAAATAAAAAAAGGTGTATATTACGGGTGCGAAATGCAAAGCACTCTAACTATTGCGTATAATTTCCATTATGTATGGGGTATAAGGTTTGATTCTGAAATGAGGGGTTGTGCATAATGATTTAAATTTCAATAAATTTACCGTGAAATGAAAAAGAAAAATCGAAATTAAAAATGAAAAATTCCTACATTTTAAAACTATTTCACTCATTCCAATTTATGTGACATTTCTTCATTTGAAACGTCCAAGAAAAGATTGAACACCGTTCCATTCATGTATCGACAACTTTCACATATTTTCTCCCGTCTTGCTTCTTCTTAAGGTGATCAAGTCTTTCTCATATATAAATTTCGCCTTTAGCAGTACGCCAGAAAAAGTGTAGAGATCTTTGCGGTTTTAGCAACTGAGCAAAATTAACTTTGTGTATCAATTAAATATATAGATAGAAGAATACGTCAAAATCAGTTAAAAGTCATAAGTTAATTACTAGTAATAGTTTATTTTATTCCTCTTTTTTTTTTTTTTTTTAATCTTCCAACTCCTCCACAAACAAAGAACCCAACTCCTCTCTTTTCCATTTTTTACAAGTTGTCATTTTCCCTGCAAATTTAACTCTTAAATTAGCATTAGCTCTTACCTGGATTTCTTCCTATTTCCACTTAGTCGACTCTCAATTTCCAGCTTTGGGCCCAACTTTTGATGAGAGAATTGGTCCAGACATCAAGTCAAGTCAAAGTCGACCCCCGGTTAGTGGAAAAAAATAAGGAAAAGGATTGGTGTAAATGACAATTAAAGAAATACTTTTCCACCAGAAACGACTGGCACCAGTGGGACTGTCGATCTTCAGTGCAAGGTAGTAAAGCTGTAGCATGAAGGCCCAGAAGCTAAAGGCCATTTTTCTTTGACAGATAAGTTTTTACTTGTATTCATTGCGCTGGTAATAATTGAACAATAGTTACAAATAATAATTAAGCAAATTATAGTTACGTATGGTAATTAAGTTTTACTCTGTATTACTTTATGAAAATTTGCCGTATAGGAAAAATAGGCTGTCACAAAGGCAGATCCAAAATTTTAAAATCACAGGTGCCCCATTGACTTTATTGTAAAATTGATGCTTATTATAATGTTAAAATGATACACAAAATAATTATTTTATTATTATATTTTCACAATATTAGCCAAAGAAATAACTATAATATTGTTAATCTACATTTGTGCCTTTCATTAGTATTATCAGCAAAATTATCGAATGATATTTGTCTTAAACTTTATTTAGTTTTGCCAAAATGGTCTCGGAGCCACTTAGACTTGCACATGTTTGTCAACCCGATAAATAAATCTATAATTTTCTCATTTGAATACCTCTACTTATCAAAAACCATATTTTAAACACCTCCACGAGAGCGTGAACCTCAACTGCGCTGACAAGGATTACACATCACATGCAAAGCCTTTTATTATTTGACATGTATAATTAGTGAATCCTATTTTTTAATATTTTTTAAATTAATATCTGATTTTTTTAAAAAAAAATTTATTATCTTTCTTTTCTTCTCCAGCTCTATCAAAACAATTCCAATGGTGAACCAAAGCACCACCAGAAGGTCCAGAACCACCATCTTCGTCTACCACCACCATAAACTCTAGCCATAAATACTAATTAGACATTTAGACCTATCACCAGAAAAGAAAAAAATACCAAATCAACCACAACAACCTTTAGCGACTCCAACTGATAAAATTTCAATGTCAAACTCAATTTCAACGGCGCCAGCAAAATTGGAAAATTCATCCAATGCAAACTTTGATTTAGTGATTTCGAGAAAAAGAAAAAATGCTCTAACCCTCAAAAATATTTCTTTTACTCCAAATATCAACCCCAATATACATTAGTTATTATCGCCACTGCCACTACCATTGTAAACAAAGGAATATGTGGATGGGAAGAAAGGGGTGGCAGTTGAAATGCAAGGGGAAACACATCTGGCGAGGAAGGGATTAAGGTGCTAGGATGGGGGACGTGGGGTGTGGAGAGAAAGAAAAGAAAAGGGGAGGGAGGAAAGGGAGGCGTGCGGGAGATGATAGAATTTTTTTGTTCTTTTGGGTCTTTCCTTTCTATTTCTATTTAAGTATTTTATTTTAATAAAAATCTATATTCACGCGCTTTTTATGTGTGATTGGCACGCATTATTATCAAGTCAGTTACATCACTGTCACATAAGCACAGTCAACAGTTAGCGATATTTATTAATGTGCAAATAATGAAGTTGAGGTGTTCAGATGAAAAAATTATAAGTTGGTTTACCGGATTGACAAATTGGTACAAGTTTAAGTGACTCCGAGACCATTTTGCCTTTAGTTTTTATCGTCAAAATTCAAAAAAGAGAGGAAAACTAGAATGTTAATAACAATTTAAGGGTGTATTTGTGCAAGTAATTTTAGGGTAAAAAGAAGCACGAAAATAATTTTTTTTTAAAAAAGGCCTTAGATTCTATGATTAATTCCTCATATATGAACAACTAACAAAAAAAAAGTGAGTTTTAGAGCTTTACCCATAAAAATTAAATTAATTACCCTTGCCTACCCATTTACTTTTGTACCCATCAAATTAATTACTCCTTATCCATTGTAGCTTTTGTGGGTAATTGACTCTTTTTTCTCCTTTTCCTTTTACTTCTTTTTCGTTATTTTTTTCTTTTTCTCCCTTCCTGTTATGTTTTTTCAATCATATTGTTTTTATTGTCTTGCTCCTTTATTTTTATTTTGTTTCTTTCTTTTTGTTCATTTTTCTCTATTACTTGTTCCTTTTCTAATTTTATTTAACTCTTTTTTTTTTCTTTTTTTCCTACATAATCTAATCACACTCACTTTTCTGTTCCCTTTCTTTATTCTTCTTTATTTTATACAGTAATAAAAGATAACTAATATAGTAAGTATTCATTCACTATTTTTCAATATAACTGATATAATATACTTTATGTCTTTTATCTCATTTTTTTTCTCTAAATCAATTATTAGAACAACTTACACATTATACATATTTTTTCTTCTCTTTTTTCATTGCATTTATTTCTTTTTTCTCCTTTTCTAATATTATTTTTATTATTTTTAAAATATTCTTTCTGTATTTCCTATTTTTCCTCATAATCTAATTTTACACATCTTTTTGGCTCCTTTATTTTTGTTCTTTTTTCTCTTTTGTTTTACCATATCAATAAAAAAAAATGATATAGTACATATTTTTATTTAATTTAATTTTTCTTATACTAATTATCAGAAAATAACTTACTCTAGCATATAGTATACGAAAAATAGTATATTAGTAGCAGTTGAAGTATATTATTATAGCATACTATGATACTCACATGGTATATTATCATATACTGACAGAGTATCATAAAGTTCCGATTCATTCCTTTCAGAAATACACCCAGTTCTCTATGATATTTATATGATCTATACTATATACTGTCAGTATATAATGTGGTATTCCTTCCAAACTAACACTCAGTCTCGATGATACCAACCTGGTATATAGCGTATGCTAACAAGATCTCATAGAGGACTGGTTCATTCATTCAACAAAAAAATACTCACCAGTACTCTATGATACCCACATGGTATATATTATATGCTGACAAAATAAAGTTCTGGTCAATTCTTTCAAAAAAGAGCCCAGTCCTCTTTGATACCAAACTAATATACACGTATATCATTTTGGTATACAATACAAATTCTTCTACTTCGCTACCTCAACTTAATCTCAACCTAAATTTTATAGCTCTAGTGCAAAATCTCCACCAAATTAGCTTAAACTTTAGCTACAACCTCCCTTCAATATTTCAAACAAAGTATTTTTGATTAAGAAAAAAAAATTAAAAAGGCGTGAAAACACAATTGAAACATTGAAAAAGGTTCCAATGAAAAAGATACCAACCTGGCATGTCACGACCTAAAATCCATTAAAGGTCATGATGGCGCCGGACACCGCTGTCAGGCAAGCTAAAATAAATACTTAATTTGGTTCTCATTTTTAATATTTTTGAAATCATATTTTCCTTCGATTAAATAGTAAAAGATGGAATTCACAGTATATATAATAATATTCTTAACAATTTCAATACAGAATAACCCATAATCACCCCAAAACCCGGTGTCACAAGTGCATGAGCATCAACTAAGAAGTAAAAATAAAGTACAACATTTATCCGGAATACAACTTAGACAGGAAAAATACAAATAACTCTGAATGAGACTTTGCTGGTTGCAGATCGTAATATGAAATGCAGCTCACGTAAGTCCCCGCATGCATACATGCCTCTACTCTCACAAGGCCACTAGTCACAAATGCACCTACACAAAAATATGCAGCAAGTATAGTTTGAGTAGGTAATCAACGTGTACCCAGTAAGTATCTAGCCTAACCCCGGAGAAGTAGTGACGAGGGGTCGATATCGACACTCACTAGTGGTCCAATAATATCAAGTACAGTAAGGAGGTGAGCAAATACGAGGCAAAGTAAATAAATGAAATAAACAAGTGTAAATATATTGTAAAATTATTCTCCTTACAATAAACTCAAGCTCTTAACTAGAAAATTCCTCCTCAACCGGAGCATATATATATGTATACTGGATCTCACCAAGCAGGTTGTTATAATTCAAATCAGGGGAAAATTTACAGATACCCCGGCTTCTTGCCAAATATTACGCACGATTTCATGAGGATATGATATAGAGAATGCCGAGGTGTACGGCCCGATCCAACATAACTATTTAAATTGTGCACTGTCGAGGGTCGAACGGCACGAACCATAAATGCATCTATTAAACTGCCGAGGCAAACAGCCCGCTCCCATGAGAATGTGGTACATAAATCCTGCCGATGCGATCGGCCCGATCCCATAAGAGTGAAATACATAATCCTGCCGAGGCGAACGGCCCGATCCCATAAGAGTAAAATACAAAATCCTGCCGAGGCGAACGACCCGATCCCATTAGAAGAAGCTTTGACAAGTCCTTGACCCCACTGATGAATAAATGTGTGAGTTGTAATTTCTTTAACAAAAATCTTTTAATGAAGTATATATATATATATATATATATATATATATATATATATATATATATATATATATATATATATATATATCACGGAAACATGCCGTAGGAGGAGTAAAGTTATTCGGTGACTAATCGTGAAATCGTGAAGTCTCTACAATAGCAAGTCTAGTCTCAAGTAGAAATGTAAAATAAGGAATTAAACAAGCAAGGATAATCCCTATAGTACAAGTACAGCATGGTGTGAACCTAAGTCTACCCACACAATAATATAAATCTACCTACGTACGAACTCTCGTCACCTCGTGCGTACGTAGTCCCCGCAATAAGTTGTACACATCAAATATACCACTTAGGGGTAGTTTCCCTCTCACAGAGTTAGACAGGAGACTTACCTCACTCCGACGTTTCAAAATCGGCACCAACACCGCCCTAACATCTCAAACCGGTGACCGCTGATCTAAAACTAGTCAAATAAGATGCAACCCAATCAAAATATACTCTAATACTCATAATTAATCAATTTATAATAATTTTCAACTCCACTCGAAAAATCGATAAAGCAACCCTCGGGCCCACGTGCCCGGATTTCCAAAAATTTTGTGAAGACAAACACTACCCATAGCACTACGAACTCAAATATATAATTTATTCTCAAATTCATGCCCAAATTCGTGATCAAAATCAAAGAATATCAATTTCTAGTTTTTTCTTCAAAATTCTCAATTTCTACAAATTTTCATGAATTTTCAAGCCTAAATTCGTATATTTAACTCACAAGTGGTAGAAATCACTTACCTCATTATGGACAGTGAAAATGGTGCTCCAAAATCGTTCCAAGGTCGGCTCTCATGGAGGAAATGAAATGAAAATGGCCAATACCCCATTTTATAAAAACCTCACTGCGCAGCGATCTTCGCACGTACGGTGCATTGGCCGCATTTGCGGCACTGCACCTGCGGTGCTTGGTCCGCTTCTGCGGAGGCCTTCAAGCCCTTGGAGGGCCGCTTCTGCGGACGGGTGCCCGCTTCTGCGGCAAGCGTACCGCACCTGCGTATTCGCGAGTGCGCACAAAATTCCGCACCTGCGGTACCTAGCCAAACGCTCCAGAGCCGCTTCTGCGAACAAACCCTCCCACCTACGGCCCAAAGCTCGCAGGTGGGGTTACACCAGAACTGATGCAACTAGTAGCCCTTTTGAGTTTCCAACTCAATTCGCGCATCGTCCGAATGGAATCGGGGTCCCTCGAGGCCCCGTCCAAACATACCATCAAGTTTGAAATCATAAAACGAACTTGTTCGAGCCTTTAAATCATATCAAATAACGCTAAAAATATGAATCACCTTCCAATTCAAACTTAATGAACTTTGAAACTTCAAATTTCTACAATCGATGCCGAAACCTATCAAATCACATCCGATTGACCTCAAATTGTACACACAAGTCATAATTGACATTGCGGACCAACTCCAACTTCCGGAATCGGAATTCGACCCCGATATAAGAAAGTCCACTCTCGGTCAAACTTCTCAAAAACCCTTCAAATTTTTAACTTTCGCCAAATGATCCCGAAATGACCTACGGACCTCCAAATTCACTTACGGACGCGCTCCCAATACCAGAATCACCATACGGAGCTAGTCCCAGACTTGGAATCCCAAACGGACATCGATAATATTGAACTACACCTCAAGTCAATTTTTATGAAATTCTTCCAAAATGCCAACCTCCACAATAGGCGCCGAAACGCTCCCGGGTCATCCAAAACCCGATCCGGACATACGCCTAAGTCCAAAATTATTATACGAATCTGTTGGAACCTTCAAATTCTGATTCCGAGGTCGTGTACTCAAAAATCATATTTTAGTCAATTCCTCCAACTTAAAGCTTCCGAAATTAGAATTTTCTTTCCAAATTTAACTCTGAAATTCCCCGAAATTAAATTTCGACCACGCGTACAAGTCATAATACCTGAAGTGAAGCTGTTTAGGGTCTCAAACTGCTGAATGACGCGCTAGAGCTCAAAACGACCGGTCGGGTCGCTACATGGTACATATCATTTACTAACAGGGTATCATAGAGGACTAGTTCATTCCTTTAACAGAAAAAAATACTCGTTAATCCTCTATGATACCCATATGGTGTATATCATTATTGACATGATATAGGTATGTTTCATTCCTTCAAAAAAGAGTTCAGTCCTCTGTGATACCAAACAGGTATACATGTATACTATTTTGGTATATAGTATAAATTCATCTTCTTCGCTAGTTCAACTCAATTTCAACCCAAATTTCACAACTCTAGTGCAAATAATCCACCATATTGGCTCAACTTTAGACACAACCTCCATTCATCATTTAAAAGTAAATATTTTTTGTTTAATAAATTTTTTAAAAAGGCATGAAAACTCCATTAAACATTTAAAAAGATTCCAATAAAAAATATCAATAAATTAAAAAAGGACCAAATTATAACTATATAATATTACACTTCACTATATATTATAAGAGTATACTATTGAAATAAATTGTATAAATTAAAAATTATATACTAAAGTGGTATACATGTATACCATTTTATTATACATTACAAATCCATCTTTTTCGCTAAATCAATTTAATTTCAACCCAAATTTCACAACTCTATTGCAAAATCTCCATCAAATTGGCTCAAGCTTTTGCTACAACTTCTAATCAACATTTCAAACAAACCCCAAACAGAATCAGCTCAAAATAACTACAAGCTCAACAAGCCCACTACATGAGTTTTTAACTTCAAGGTCCTTCAATTGTGCATTTGATTTTTTCTAATATTAAATCTTCAAAAATCTCCAGTATGAACTTTCTAAAGATACTATAAATAACTTTTTTCAAATATCTACTTTGAATCAAACAACAAATCTTAAAGTTGAAATTTCAATTCAAAAGCTTCAAATTCAACAATGGTGGGTCTTTAAAAATTCAATCCCAAGCACCTCAAATCAGCTCCAAATGAAACCAAATTTCAGTGTGATTAATATCTTTTCTTTTACTATAGCATAACATCTTATTTAAAAACCACATTCGGGCTACAAGTACAAATTCTTAAGCTCAGACCATTCCCTGTGAGACTCCACAAAAAAGATATATTTTCATCATATATGTTAGGACATTAGTATTTCTCCATAATCTCTTTAAATAGTTGTACTAAATAATGAGTTAAGCACATAAGTGAGAAATGGGGGAAGATAGTCATAGCAACAATGACGTCATGATTTGTGAATGCAACGTCTTGGCAGAAGATAAGTGAAGGGGCGGGTAATTATTTTTAACCGTATGAATAGTCTTTGTAATTAGTTTGAGGGTAGATAATTAGTTTAGGCTTTATGGATATTTTGTGTAGATTCTATTATATTTTCGTGCTAAAAGAGTTGGAGACAACAATTCAATATTATGATTGAAATAAAGCTATTTAAGCAAATCTGTTTATATAACTTAGATCTTACAGTCATATAAACTATTTATAGTGAAATAAATTTATAGTGGTTCAAATAAAGACAAATCTCATGTAGAAGTAATCAATAGCTAATATCTAATTCCTTAATTTATTGTTTACCATGAAGTCTTGGAGAATTAATACGGTAATAATAAAAGAAAAAAATAATAATAAAGGGCAAAAGTCAAAAATTAGAATTGAAAAAAATAAAAGAAAAGCCGAGCTAAAAACTAAACATCATATGTTTCCATATGTCTCGAACTAAGGCACCAAAATACTGAAATTTGTCCATGGGTGCCTTCTGTCCTCTATAGCAAAGCATAAAAATTTTATACAAGAAATTTGGTTTTACTTGAAATAATGTAACGACCCGCCCAGTTGTTTTGAGAGATATAGCCCCGTTCTTTCATTTATTGTTCATTTTATACTTTATAGCTGTTATGTGACTTGTCGGGGTAGTCGGTTTGGGTCCCGTGTGATTTCAGAATGAAATGAGACACTTAGTCTCAAGGTTTGAAAGCTTAAGTTGAAATGATTGATCGGATGTTGATCTTTATGTAAACGACTCCAGAATGGAGTTTTGATAGTTCTATTAGCTCCGTTAGGTGATTTTGGACTTAGGAGCGTGTCCGGATTGTGATTTGGAAGTCCGTAGTGGAATTAGGCTTGAAATGGCAAAAGTTGGAATTTTTGAAAAGATTGAGCGGGAGTGGACTTTTTGATATCGGGGTCGGATTCTGATTCCGAAAGTTGGAGTAGGTCCATAATGTCATTTGTGACTTGTGTGCAAAATTTGGGGTCAATCAGATGTGATTTGATAGGTTTCGGCATCGTTTGTAGAAATTAAGAGTTTAAAGTTCATTATGCTTGAATCTATATGCGATTCGTGTTTTTGATGTTGTTCGAGGTGGTTTAAAGGATCGACTAAGTTCGTATGAGGTGTTAAAACTTTTTGGCATATTTGGTTGAGGTCCCGGAGGCCTCGGGATAATTTTGGAAGATTTTCGGATCAAGTTTGAGTTGGAGGACTGCTGAAGTCTGTTGGTGTAATCGCACCTGCGGAGCTTTGATCGCAGGTGCGAGTTGAGGAGCGCAGATGCGGCCAGACGTGATGAGGGCAGTGGTCGTAGGTGCAAAGAATTTTTCGCATCTGCGTGGTCGCAGGAGTGGAGTGATGGGGGCAGAAGCGGAAGTTTGTGAAGGTGCGATGGACAATTCCGCACCTGCGATGGTGCAGATGCGGGAGAAAGGACCACATAAGCGGAGGCCAGCTCCACTGGTTCACCGCAAAAGCGGAATTTTGGTCGCTTCTGCAACGCCGCAGATGCGGTTAAGTGTCCGCAGAAGCAGAAGTGGTGGACTGAATGTTTAAAAGCAAGGGTTCGCGATTTTGGCTTCACTTTTATCATTTCAAGCATGGTTTAGGCGATTTGTGAGATGGTTTTCGAGGGGATTCTTGAGGTAAGTCCTTTGTGCCTATTTTTGATCAATATTATTGCTCCCCCATTGATTTTCCTATCTAGTTGGTGTATATTATGGGTGTAGATTGGGAGTTTGAGGTTAGGGATTTGGAGAGTTTGATTTGGAAATTTGGATGACGATTTGGTATCGGATTCTGATAAATTTGGTATGGTTGGACTCGTGGTTAAGTGGACTTTCAGATTTTGTGACTTTTCATCAAATTTCAAGATATGGGCCCGGGGGCAACTTTTGAGCCTATTTTTGACTTTGATTAATAACTTAGCATTTTCTTATGGAGTTAGGTCCTTTAGCCCGTATTGATTTTATCACATTGTTTATGGCTAGATTCAAGGCATTCAAAGACCGTTTCGCGAGGCAAAGGTGCGTTAGAGTAGATATTTGCTCGTATTGAGGTAAGTATAAACTCTAAATTTGGTTTTGAGGGTACGAAACCCCGTATTACGTGTCTTATATTTAGTTTTGAGGTGACGCACATGCTAGGTGACGGGCGTGTGGGCGTGCACCGTAGGAATTGCGAGTTCTTTCAAATTTCGTGGAACCGTTTAGTTGTATAATTTGTTATTATCTGTACATTCTCCATGTATTAGAGAAATTAAACCACAAATCATGTCTAGACTACGTGTTAGCATTGTAGGGACCCATAGAGGTCGTGTACATGTTGAATTATCTGCTAAATTGCTGTCTTGTACTCAGTTACAATTTATTTGTATATTACATCTCGGTCTCTATTGTTCATTTTTATGCATCATATCATTGTTGTATGAGCTGCTTATTATGATTTTTGGGAGCCCGAGAGACTGGAGAGGTTGATAACTGAGTGAGGTCGAGGGCCTGATTGTGAGGTATTATACTATAGCACGTGAGTTGTCCGTGCAGTTATGAGTTATCCGTGCGGATCCAGATAGTATACTATAGCACGTGAGTTGTCCGTGCGGATCGAGATATTATATTATAGCACATGAGTTATCCGTGCGAATTATAGCATTTGGGCTGAAGGAGTCCCTTCGGAGTCTGCACGCACCCCCAGTGAGCGCAGGTACCTACTGAGTGCGAGTACCAAGTGTTGAGTGAATGGGAAGGCTAAGTGACTGTATCCCTGAGAGGATGCGTTTGATTTCATTATTGTTGCACTTAGCTGCCATGTATCATTGTCTTGAAATTTCTGAAAGATATTACATTATGTTTCACTTGAACTTGTCATGGAATAACTGTTGACCTAATTTATCGAACTTGAGAGCATGCCTACTTTCTTATGTTGATATCACTGTAATTGAACTATAACTGTGAAGCTCGTCACTACCTTCAGTTATTTATTTAATATTATTACTTGCTGAGTTGGTTGTACTTATACTACACCCTGCACTTCGTATGCATATCCAGGTCTTTCTGGACACAGTGGGTGTTGATTTCCACGCACAGCAGATCTTCTGGAGATTTCGAGGTAGCTACCGGCGTCTCGCAGACCTTGTCTCTCCTTCCCTATCTTTTCGCTTATTATATTTCGTTTCAGACTATATTAGACAGTATTTCCCAGACTTGTGGTGCATAGATGCTCATGTACTCAGTGACACCCACGATGTTGGGAATTTCTGTGTTGTATTTTTGGATTTTCTATCCTGTTTATGAGAAATTGTTATCATTTAAACTGCTTTAAATTCGTTTTTTGTTAAGTGTTGGAGTTATTTCATAAATGTCGGCTTGCCTAGTACCACGATAGGCACCATCACGATAGGTTAAGATTTGGGGTCGTGACAAATAAGCATGGGTTCATGACAGGAATGTGCCACCAAGACTTAAGGGCAAGTTTTCCGAAGTGATAGTTAGACCGGTCATGTTGTATGGATCCGAGTGTTGGCCAGTCAAGAAATCTCATTCCCAGAAGATGAAAGTAGCATAAATGAGGATGTTGCGATGGATGTGTGGGCATACTAAAAAATATAAGATTAGGAATGAATATATTAGGGACAAAGTGAGTGTGGCTCCTGTGTTGGAAGAGAAGTTGAGGGAATCAAGGGTGAAGTGGTTTGGTCATGTGAAGAGGCCACGCTGATGCCCCAGTCAGGAGGTGCGAGAGGTTGCCCCTGGCGAGTCAGAGGAGGGGTAGAGGGAGTCCTAAGAAGAAATGGTCTGAGGTGATTAGGCAGGACATGGATCTGCTCCATCTTACCGAGTACATGACCCTCAATAGAAAGGTGTAGAGGTCAAAAATTAGGGTGGTGGGTTGATAGACAGTCTAGAGTTTTGCTTTGTCTTACCAGTAGTAGTAATAGTAGTAGTTGTACTAGTCGGGTACCTTCCTATTCCTAGTCCCTTGTTTCTATACGGTATGTCAGTATTAGTAGTGGGATTGGCACTATTCTTGTATGTAGAAACTAAGAGTCCACCAAATTGTATAGAGAACCATGTTCTCTATCAGTTCCCACAGTAAATCGGCAGTAAATAAAGAACACACAATATTTACGTGGAAAACTCCTTGCTTAGTGGATTAAAAACCATGACCTACCCTAGTAGGATTTCAACTCCACTAAAATGAGGAAACTTCAGATTACAACCTATTGCAATATAGGAACTAAACTCTTAATCTCTCACCGCCTTACAATAACTCTGTAGTAAGCCTTTTGCAATAACTCTATTACAAAGTAACAAACCTTGACCAACTCTAGTCAAGAAACTAAACCAAACAGTAGTTTAAATCTGTCCTACAAAGACACTTCTTGAAAGTAGTGTAGGATTATAACATTGTAATGACCCAACCGGTCGTTTTGAGCTCTAGCACGTCGTTCCGAGATTTGAGGCCCCGATTAGCTTCACTTCATGTTTTATGACTTGTACGCGTGGTTGGAATTGAATTTCGGGAAGTTCGGAGTGGATTCAGAGAAAAATTCTAAATTCGGAAGCTTTAAGTTGGAAGAGTTGACTAAAGTTTGACTTTTGAGTAAATGACCTTAGAATAGAGATTTGAAGGTTCCAAAAGGTTCGTATGATGATTTCAGACTTGGGCATATGTTCGGGTTGAGTATCGGATGGTCCAGGAGCATTTTGACATTTGTTCTGGAAGGTTGGCATTTTGGAAGTTTAAGAATTTCTTAAGTTTGATTTGAAATGAATTTTGGTGTTATCAATGTTTGTTTGGAGTTTCAAGCCTTGGAATAGGTTCATATCGTGATTTGTAACTTACACGCAAAATTTGGTGTCATTCTGGGATGTTTCAGCATAATTAGGACGCGTTCGGCGAAGTTTAAAAGGTGAAAGTTTATAGAAAGGTTCCGATTGTTGATTCATAGTTTTGATATTGTTTGGCGTGATTTGAGGCTTTGACTAAGTCTGTATCGTATTTGAGAACTTGTTGGCATGGATGGATGGGGTCCCGGTGGCCTCGGGTGTGAATCAGATTGGAATCAGATCGAGTTTTGAACTTAAGGAATTGCTGAAGCTTAAGGCTTCTGGTGTGATCGCACCTACGAGGTTATGACCGTAGGTGCGAGACTGCAGAAGCGGCTCTGGGGTCACAGGAGCATTTGGGATTGAGGCTGGTTGGATTCGCAGGTGCGAGGAATTTACCGTACCTGCGGGCTCACAGATGCGGGCGAAGGAGCGCAGAAGCGAAAGTGGTCTGGGGCTAGAAGATCGCAGGTGCGGGTGTTGTAGCGCACCTGCGGAGCCGCAGGTGCGGTCATGGGCACGCAGATGCAGAGTGCTGCTCAAGCTGAGGAGACCGCAGATGCGGGTGATTTCCGCAGAAGCGGATGCCCATATGCTATTGAATGTCCAGAAAAGTGAAAAGCTGGCACCTTGGGGGGGGGGGGGAAGCCGCATCTGCGAGATAGCTTCCACAGAAGCGCAAGGAGTTCCGTAGGTGCGGAAAATCGACTGGGCAGAATATATATGCTAGCCAAAACGGGATTTGCTCATTTCATCTCATTTTTCTCCCTTGGAGCTTACTTTGGGGCGATTTTGGAGAGCTATTTCATCCGCCTCTTGGGGGTAAGTGTTTCTAAACCACTTTTGATTATATTTAATTAACACATATGGAATTTTAACGTGGAAATTAGTAAAAATTGTGGGATTTTGGTAGAAAACCTAGAATTTGGTATTTTTGGATTTTGACCACGAAGTTGGACGTGAAATTTGGAATAAATTATATATTTGAGTTCGTGGTGTTATGGGTAAAGTTTATCTTCGAATATTTTTGGAATTCGGGCACGTGGGCCTGAGGATTGACTTTATTAACTTTTTGAGCGGAGTGAGAAATTGTTATAAATAAATTAATTATGATGATGGAGTATATTTTTATTGGTTTTTCATGATTGTTTGACTAGTTCAGATCGATGGACATTCGGTTTGGAGTGTTAGAGTGGCATTGGAGCCGGTTATGGAACTTCGGAGCGAGGTAAGTCTGCTGTCTAACTTTGTGAGGGGGAAACTACCCCCTGGGTGATGTAATTGTTATGTGCTATTAGTTGTGGGTGCTACGTACGCACGAGGTGACGAGAGTCCGTACGTAGATAAAGCATGTTTATGTATGGGTAGACTTAGGACTTTACCATATAATAGTTGAACTCATTCTGGTGGCTTAATTAATTGAAATTTTAATTGAACTTATATACATATATATTAGTCTGAGCCTTATTACCTTGAGTTGTTGACAAGTTATTTGAGAAACGATAAAGGTTATATTCACCTTGTGTTCATATATTGTATCGTAAGCTTGTGTCTCGTAATTCGATAATTCCTTTCTTTTCTTGTGGAACGGGCCGAATGTCTCAGCAGGATTATGTACCACACTCTCATGGGAGTGGGCCGTTCACCTTGGCAGTATAATAGATGCATCTATGATCTGTGCCGCTCGACTCTCGATAGTGTACACGTTATGATGGAATCGGGCCGATCACCTTGACAGTATCTTATTCTTTCTGAGATCTGGCCGTACGACCTCAACATAATCGTGCATTGTATCGCTAGCAGTCCGAGTATTCACGAGATTTTTCCTTTCACTGATGCCTTGCACTTTATATGATATTTTTTATTTATTTGATATTGACACTGGATATTTTCTGAGTTGTTTAGACAGAATACGAGATAGGAAATTGATATCGTTTAAAGAAATTTTTGGAGATTGTGTTAGTTACATATTTACCTCACTACTACTGTCGTGCTTCTTATCTGTTTATGATTTACCATATTATTTTATTGGACCACTAGTAGGTGTCGATGTCGATCCCTCATCACTACTTCTCCGGGGTTAGGCTAGATACTTAGTGGGTACGCGTTGATTTACGTACTCATGCTGCACTTCTGCAGTAAATGGGCGGGATCTGACAGGTTCACTTGGTGATCATCTTGGCACGTAGGCGCAGCTATTGAGGAGACTTTGTATGAGTTGTATCCCAGGCTACGCATCACTGTCCACAGAGTCTCCATCGTGCTATTTATTTTATCCTGTCTCATTTACATTCTAGACAAATGTTGTATTATTATTGTACTTCTTAGTAAATACTCATGCACTTGTGACACCGAGTTTTGGGAGTTTCCACTAGAGGTTCATTATTGTAGTTTACGTAATTGTTAATATTTCACCTTGTAATTCATATTTTATACGGAAGTTGGAAATAAAAATCACGGATTTTCTACGAGTACCAGACCTTACTCTACTTATTTAATGGGATTCATGATTTCAAAAATAATAAAATGAGTAACTAAGTTGATTAAGCACCGTTGGCTTGTCTGACGGTAACGTTATGCGCCATCACGACCTATAGTGGATTTTGGGTCGTGACTGCTTGGTATCATAGCGTTAGGTTCACTTGGGTCTCACGAGTCACGAGAAAGTCTAATAGAGTCTTGCAGATCGGTACAGGGACATCTGTACTTATCTTTGAGAGGCTACATGGCTGTTAGGAGCACTTCCCTTTTTGATTCCTCGTCGTGCGATTTGATTCCTTTGAGGGCCATGCCTTTATTTCCTTCCTACTCAATCTTACGCGACGTGAAGTACTTGTTATCAATTGAGCATCGAGGAGTTGTAGTGGTACTGCAGACGTGGCATGATGCTTTTCCCTACGTGTTCGGGCACGCTATAATCATCACCTTGCGGAAGGATGTTCTATCGTTTCAGCTCAGTATGTGTATTTCCTATGGTTTCGAGGCTATGCACATATTATTATGATGTTCATGTGTTGTTATCACACACTGTTGGTGTGATGGTATGGTGCTTATTTATGGATCAAGATAGTGAATGACTCAGAGGATTTCTCAGTTCATGTTTTAGAGGTTCAACATTTAATTCTAGCAGAGGAAAGGTAATCGGTCTATGAATGTTCAGGCTTTGGTTGATGGAGTAACGAGACTTGATATTTTTGAGTGTGGTGGAATTCTCAATTGTAATGTGGTGTTGTCGTCCTTGTTGAACGAATTAAAGCTCGCCGGTGTTATGGTCTTCTTGATTTGCCTTCAAGGCAGGGTGTTGTGAAATAGTGCCTGAGAAGAGGTTGTCAGAAATGGCAGTGTGTAGCGGTTTCAGAATCGAATCAGTATTTCTAAAGCTAATGGCTCGAGAAAGATGAACTTCAAGGAGGCTTAAAGTTGGTAGCAATTAATCAGTTCAGGTGTTACAAAGATGGATTTTGATTTGAGGCAGCAATTGGGCAGCAAAGGATGAGGAAGGACATGGTGGAAGGTGTCTTGCGGTGGTGGAATTGTTAGCAGGTCAAGTATAAAAAGAAGAGGTCGAGATGTTTCCTAAAGGAAGTGGTTTAACCAAAGTGGGAGTGGAAAAGTAACATATGGATTCTGTGGTAGGAAAGTCACATGCCTTGAAAAACGTTTAGACCGATTTGGGAATCATGGTGGGCAGTGACTAGGTCTACGGATTTTATTTGGGATGGAGGCTACCGCACTAAGGAAGATTGAATATGGCAAAAAAGAGTCTGCTTGAAATGAAAAGGGGTGTGAAAGCTTGATTATCATTTTTGGATGCAACGTGACTTCGAATTTGGAGCGTATTGTCAAACTTTCAGTTGATGTCAATGGGGAATGAACAAACTCTTACAAGTGGTGGACGAGCACAAGCTCAGGAGGTTTTACTGATTTCATGATGGTTGTACCCAATGCAACGTCATTGGAAGATATCGGTATGAAAATTTCACAGGTGGGCTGTCTCCTGTGAGCAGGTTAGCGATTGCGTAATTTCTGACGAAGCTTCTACGAGGAGTTCTACTTACTACCCAGTGGGAGGTCAAATAGTCAATTGTGATTGACAATTCGGGATGTTTTATGAAGAGTTTAACATGATATTTCGAGAAATTTGGTGATTGACAATGCGAGATCATGGTAAATTGAGAAGGGGGAATCTTGTAGGCTCTACCCTTGTGTGATGGTAGCTTAAAGCCATGTGGGGGAGCCTACCGTCTACGATTGGATCGCGTGGTTGTCGGCTTGTGCGGTTTCTAATTATCGGTGCATTGGTGAATCAATTATGACTAAGAAAAGAAAACATCAGGGGTAATTCGAGCAAAGAACTTGATGAATGTGTTCTATATTTCTCCTTATCGATTCAGGTACAGGTTTTGGGAAAACTCAGAGTTTATGCTTCTTGTGTATGTAATGTACAAAGAAAAGAATTCATCCGCTTGCTTCTTTGAGAGGGTGTTCAAGTGCTAGCAGAGCGTTGGAGTTTGGTTATATTCAGGACCAGATCAGAGTGGGTGACTCTTAACAACGATCCTAGTGGGTTCAAGAATTTAAGGTGCAGCGTCTAAGGATTTGGGGGTCCATTATGTAACTGAAGACCGGGATTTTGTAGCAGAGTGTGAGGAATACTTGGGGAAATTTCTATGTTATCATCAGATCTGCAGGGTAATATTGGAGAAATAGGAGAAACTTCTTTCGAATTCGAAGAAGATCTTTCAGAATGGGTATACCAGTTGGAGATGTTATTGTGCACATAACGAAGGTATGAGATGGTTCATGGGTATTGACACGATGCGGTCTGTGATTCAGGTCACTCAGAATGAGTGTTGATCGAGGTCGTTATGCTTTTGAATGGAGCCATTATTATTTCTAAGGCAAGTCAAGAGTAAATTGGAAGAAGTTGGGTCGGTTAGTAATGGTTTGAATCAGTGTGATTGTGACAATGATCAGTTACTTCGGTATGTTAAGCTACACATGCGATACGTGGCTGTACGTGCGGGCTTGACAGCCACCGTAATTTGATTGATTTGGAGGTATTTGATTATAATGGCATGTTATGTGTAGATGGATCCCGTAAGCGTTATGGTGATTTAGACCACGGCATGAGGTTTTGTATTTTCTGTGGTTATGGTAATTCAGTTGCGTGCTGTAATGATCCTTCTGAAATGAGTTAAGCGAAAGGTTTCTAGTTAATGGAGTGCTTATTCTACGAGTAATTCAGGGTTTATGATGAATTCTAATACTCTCGCGTAGCAGCATGATAGGTACAATGAGCGGAATGGGAATTGAAAGTGAAGGATCAAGGTTACAGTTCGGTGATGATAGGAATGTCACGAGCTCGGATGAGCAGGAGAGGATTCAGATGTTCAGAAATTAGTATGGTTGGTGGTATAGATGTGCAGACTTTGCTACCTGGTGCGGAAGGTCGTGGGATCATACCCCATGGGGAGATTTGTATAAGTGTGACATGTTAGTTACTTAATTGTTAAGGATTGAAACTAAGTATGAAGATTTTTGGTACTATCATTAATGTGAGAGTTTATGCCTGGAAGGCGCTCTATTCCTTTGGTTGTGAACTGTGGGAGTTTGTTCTGGATTGGGACGACTGCTCGTATGTGTCATGAATTAGGCCATTGTGGATCCTCGAAGGGTTATTGACCCAATATGGCATGATCAGAATCGGCTTGAGGTCTGTTGGTGGGTCTAATGTTAATGTGTGCTATACGTCAGGTCAGATGCGTTCATTCGGCATAGCATTGCTTACGGAGGAGTCGTCAGGCGTTGGATGTTATTCCCGTTGTCAGCTATTCCATGTAACATTCTATTGTGCCAGATGGGTTGTGAGATGGCTTGATTATTCGCACATGTGTTGTGATCCCATGTAGTTTGTGGTGTTATATAAGCGAGCTGGTTCTCGAGATGTAGGTCATTTATTGCACCTTAGTCGTGCTTGGGTTTTGTAGTGTATGGTGCTATCCGTCTCCTTAGGGATTGACTATGAACTTGGCGTACTTGTGGTTGATATTCGGGCATTTTGTGGGTATGAGCATTTTGGCTCGGTAGGTGTTTCCTTATAGATCGTTATGTGTGGATTGGGTGACATGCCGCCACAGGTATGTTGTTAGGATCGGGTTGCATGCCGCAACGATATCATGTGTGGATCGGGTTGCACACCGCAATAGTGCGATGTTGATTACGGTTCCCTATATCTATTCTTGTGTATTTTGTTCCTCATTATCTGAAAAAGGTTCATAGCGTTTGTTCGACCATTTTATTGGTTACGCGGGTTGGGTAGTTCTTTTCCAAAGTTTGTTCTTCCTTATGTGTCATATTCAAGTTGAAGCTTGTTAGGGTATTGATAGCGTTATATGAAATCCTGAGTAGCTTGTACTGGGTGAGGCGAGGTTATTAGACTTGAGATCAATGTGATCGGAGTTATATAGGGTACATTAAAGAGCAAATATCGTTATTCAGTTCAGAATGAGGTAATGGTCCTTGTCAGGAGGAAAGACTCTATGATTTGTTGAGTCGGCAGGTGGTTATGAGTTTCTACACATCTCTTCCATCATAGCAGTATTGCGAGAGTTGGAACATGGCTTATATGCATTATGAGGTCTATTGCAGGGATCAGATTCATGAAATTCCAGCTATTGTGGTCAGAGGATGTTATTATAGGCAACCGACTTATGTGGTGCATGGTATGATTTCAGCGTAGGTGCATGATCATGTTTTGGTACAGTGTGTAGTGATTGATACGGTGTTCGTATGTTAGAATTAGGTCTTGTAAAGAAATTCCGAGGTTGGAATTTGGTTCTAAGGCTCATTGACTAAGTAAAAGGTAGGATCTTCAGTCTGGCTCGATCTAATGTGCTTAGTTGGGTTGTGGTGGCACGGGTAGGTGCACGAGGTGTTAAACATTGATTTTGGACAACTCCGGAGCAGTTCTTAGCACGTTCGAGGACGAACGTATGTTTAAGTGGGGGAGAATATTTGAGCTCTAGCACGTCGTTCGGTGCTTTGAGGCCTCGAGTAGCTTTACTTCATGTTTTATGACTTGTATGCATGGTCGGAATTGAATTTCAGGAAGTTCGAAGTGGTTTCAGAAGGAAAGTTCTATATACGAAATCTTTAAGTTGGACGAGTTGACTAAGGTTTGACATTTTAGTAAACGATCTCGAAATCGAGATTTGATGGTTCTAAAAGCTTTGTATGATGATTTCGGACTTGGGCGTATGTTCGGGTTGAGTATCGGATGGTCTGGGAGAATTTCAGTATCTATTATGGAAGGTTGGCATTTTAGAAGTTTAAGAATTTCTTGAGTTTGATTTGAAATGAGTTTTTGTGTTTTCAATGTCCGTTTGGAGTTCCAAGCCTTGGAATAGATTCGTATCGTGATTTGTGACTTGCACGCAAAATTTGGCGTTATTCCGGGATGTTTAAGCATAATTCGCACACGTTTAGTGAAGTTTAAAAGTTGAAAGTTTATAGAAAGATTTCGATTGTCGATTCATAGTTTCGATGTTATTTGGTATGATTTGAGGCTTCGATTAAGACCGTATCGTATTTTAGTACTTGTTAGTATGGCTAGATGGGGTCCCGGGGGCCTCAGGTGCGAATCGGATTGGAATCGGATCGAGTTTTGGACTTTAGGAATTGCTGAAGCTTAAGGCTTCTGGTGTGATCGCACCTGCGAGGTTATGGCCATAGGTGCGAGACCGCAGAAGTGGCCCAGGGGTCGCAGGAGCGGTTGGGATTGAGGCTGGTTAGATTCGCAGGTGCGAGGAATTTACCGCACCTGCGGGCGAAGGAGTGCATAAGTAGAAGTGGTCTGGGGCTGGAAGATCGCAAGTGCGGGTGTTGTAGCACACCTGCGGAGCCGCAGGTGCGGTCATGGGCGCGCAGATGTAGAGTGCTGCTCGAGCTGGGGAGTCTGCAGATGCGGGTGATTTCTGCAGAAGCGGATGTGCATTGCTATTGAATGTCCGCAAAAGCGAAAAGCTGGCACCTTGGGGGAAGCCGCATCTGTGAGGTAGCTTCTGCAGAAGCGGAGCCTTAGAAGCGCAAGGAGTTCCGTAGGTGCAGAAAATCGACCGGGGAGAATATATATGCTAGCCAAAATGGGATTTGCTCATTTCATCTCATTTTTCTCTCTTGGAGCCGATATTAGGGCGATTTTGGAGAGCTATTTCATCTGCCTCTTCGGGGTAAGTGTTTCTAAACCATTTTTGATTATATTTCATGAACACATATGGAATTTTAACATGGAAATTTATGGAAATTAGTAAAAATTGTGGGATTTTAGTAGAAAACCTAAAATTTGGTATATTTGGATTTTGACCACGAAATTGGACGTGGAATTTGAAATAAATTATATATTTCAGTTCGTGGTGTTATGGGTAAAGTTTATCTTTGAATATTTTTAAAATTCGGGCACGTGGGTTGAGTTTATTGACTTTTCGAGCGGGGTGGGGAATTGTTATAAATAAATAAATTATGATGATGGAATATATTTTTATTGGTTTTTCATGATTGTTTGACTAGTTTGTCTCGTAATTCGATAATTCCTTTCTTTTCTTGTAGAGCGAGGTGAACTCCTCGACAGAATTATGTACCACACTCTCATGGGAGCAGGCCTTTCGCCACAGTCGTATAATAGATGCATCTATGGTCCGTGCCACTCGACCCTCGACAATGTACATGTTATGATGGGATCGGGCCGATCTCCTCGGCAGTATCATATTATTTCTGAGATCTGGCCGTACAACCTCAGCATAATCATGCGTTATATCGCTAGCAGTCTGAGTATTCACTAGATTTTTTGTTCCACTGATGCCTTGCACTTTATATGGTATTTGTTTATTTATTTGATATTGGCACTAGATATTTTCTAAGCTGATGAGATAGAATACGAGATGAGAAATTAATATTGTTTAAAGAAATATTTGGAGATTGTGTTAGTTATAGATTTACCTCACTACTACTGTCGTGCTTCTTATCTGTTTATGATTTACCATATTGTTTTATTGGACCACTAGCAAGTGTCGATGTCGACCCCTCGTCACTACTTCTCCGGGGTTAGGCTAGATACTTACTGGGTACACGTTGATTTACGTACTCATGCTGCACTTCTGCACTAAATGGGCGGGATCTGACAGGTTCACTTGGTGATCATCTTGGCGCGTAGGCGCAGCTATTGAGGAGACTTTATGTGAGCTGTATCCCAGGCTATACATCACAGTCCGCAAAGTCTGCATCGTACTATTTATTTTATCCTGTCTCATTTACATTCTAGAGAGGTGTTGTATTATTATTGTACTCCTTAGTATCATACACTTCTGACACCGAGTTTTAGGGATTTCCACTAGAGGTTCATTATTGTAGTTCACATAATTATTATTATATCACCTCGTAATTCATATTTTATACAAAAGTTGGAAATAAAAATCACGGGTTTTCTACGAGTACCAGACCTTACTCTACTTATTTAATGTGATTCATGATTTCAAAAATAATAAAATGAGTAACTAAGTTGATTAAGCACCGTTGGCTTGCCTGACGTCGGCGTTAGGCGCCATCACAACTTATAGTGGATTTGGGGTCGTGACAAAAAGAACAAAGACTCAACAAACCTAAGGACTTAAGATATCTTCAATCTCTGGATCTGGTCCTTGAGGTTGCAACAACTTTGTTCTTGAAAGAGGTGGTGGATAGCACTTGAGAATATTATCTTTGGATTTGCAAGTGTTGATGAATAAAATCTCTTGCCTCATGTTGATAATATGTGTGTGTGAGGTCATCAAGGAAGATGCAATAAAGTGTCATTTAGTGCAGCATCTTTTACAACTGTAGAGTTGACTGCACGACGACCAGGGGAACTGATCCCTATCTGTTATCTTTGCTGTTTCCTTATCTGATTTTATTGAGAATTGAACTAGACATCTGACTAGTTACTCTGAACACAAGGGAACTAATTATATCAAGTTCATTATCTCGTTCTCTCATAAATTTTGTCAAATCATCAAAACAAAAGATGCATAACTTATCAATTTCCCCCATTTTTGATGATGACAAACTTAGAATTGATATTCCCCCTGATAATCAGATCTCCACATTATTGCCCCAGTGAATCAACCATATCCCCTTAAGAACCAGACCAAAGGAACTGATCACAACTGGTTCCTCGAGACTGTTTGGCAAATCATCAAAACACAAAATAGCATAACTTATCAATTTCTCCCTTTTTGATGATGACAAATCCAGAATTGATATTCCCCCTGAGAATCAGATTCCTTACATATATTGATCACATCTGGTCCCTACCTGGTTCCTCGAGAATATTTGGCAAATCATCAAAACATGAAATAACATAACTTAGAGCAATTTCCCCTTTTTTGTTAATAACAAATCCAAAATTAATGTTCCCCTTGAGAACCAGATTCCTCACATGTTCCTATGCGGATCAGACCTATAATCTATATGTTATCAGCAATGTCCCCCCTACGAAGCAGAGCTATCTTTCATGCACAATACAATATATCAATTTGATTCTGTTCCTCCCCCCTGTTGACACCTATGTAACTTTTTCCTTTTGGCATCATTGAAAAGAATAGCAGAAGAAGCACAACTAAAAAGAAGTTCAGCAACATTAACTCATGCCACTTGGGCAACACATCATAAATAATAATAAGAACAACAAATGAATATCATTGCACAAAATAGAGTGATTGCCCATAGTAGAGTAATTATAACAAAAGCACAGTAGTTTTAACAATACAGAATATGACAATTTTAACAACTAAAGTACCAATGTCATCAAACATAGGGATCAAACGAAGATAGGAGTTCGAGGGAATTTGGATGGAGTGAAAGACATGAATCACCGGGCAGGAAGAAAAGAAAGGGCTAAGGCCTTGATGAGCCTATCCATTTGTTCTTTCACAATCCTTTGATCAATGATCATATGCTCTCTCAGGTCCTCCACCTGTTTCCTCAATCTTTCATTCTCACCCGTCAATTAAGTATTCAATTCTGCCAAGGGTCCACGGGGACCTGGTTCTCTATCTGAGCACCCTGAACCATCAATCACATCAGTAAGAATCTCCCCCAAGCTTCTCCTTATCAAGACCAAACTCAGTCCCAATTTTTACTTCTTCTACATAAACGTTGGGATTTGGAGGAACAAAAAGCTGATTCAATTTTTGGAACTCAACAATGTCAAGAAGTTCCTCCATTTTTCAGCAACATCAAAGTCAACACTCTGACTAACAACACTTTTTGAGACTTTAGAGTCTTCTACGACTGCAAACCCAATAACTAAACCTTTTGCTTCTGTAAGGAACAAGGTTTCTCACTCACACTACCCTTTCGTTTCCTGAGTGGCCATGTCTCCCTCTTCTTCTTCTTCTTCTTCTTCTTCTTCTTCTTCTTCTTCTTCTTCTTCTTCTTCTTCTTCTTCTTCTTCTTCTTCTTCTTTTGTTCACCTTTATCATCTGCTGCATATTTCTCAGCCAACTTTCTTTTCTCAATTTTGCTCCTTTTTTTAAAAAATTCTTTCTCACGAGTGAATATTTTTCCACTTCATTCTCTCTTCCACAATCACCATATCAGCAGGTCACGCTACTTCATCATCAATCAGCCTACTTTTCATCAATCCTTTTTACTAGATCGGAGGTTGGTTTAAGCACATAACTCAAGAGAAAAAGATCATCATAAGAATCAACATACTAAGAAGGATTTGAGGGACCAGGTCCCTCATTCTGTTCCCTCTTTTTCAGCACATTTATCAATTCCTCCATCCTTCAAGGCTTTTACCAAACCAGCAACAATTCCAGCCTCATTCTCTAGAATATTAGATCTACACTGCTCCCTTTCAGTTAAAGTCCTATCAAAATCTACCAAAGCCTTCTTGGGGTTTAGAGTCAGATGAAGTTAGGATTTTGTAAGGTGATAGAGTTGGGTTCACTTCTGGCATACTTGGAGAGAAGTATTCTTTTTGAGACAAGGTTGATCTTGTTTTTGAAGAAAAGAATCGGTTTTGTTTGGGTGTGAGAGAAGGAAATGATTTTTTTTTGGACAGCGAGTCAGTTTATAAAGGTTTAACATTTTGGACTTCAAAAATTATAAGAGAGACGGGAATAAATTAATGACATGGCACTTTAGCAGTTTAAAAAGGCATATAAGTATTGAAGAGACTACTAACCTGAGTCACAGGAACCAGGTTCCTTGACGGTTTTTTGAAAATTTGAGAAAAACTCCTAGAAGTGCAATGTCACTCATACTTATTTTTTTCTGAAACTTCCATGTGTGTATACCCGTAACGGTATAGAATTTAATTAGATGCCACTCGAAAAATACTTTTTATCATTGTACCTTTCCATCTTTACATAGCCAATCATCGAGGGACCAAGTCCTTAGTTGAGCTTGATCAACCCTAACTCTAGACGATCTCTTTCAAAGTGTTCTCTGCTCAGTTCTTTGGTGAATATATCTTCTACCTAATCTCCTGTCTTACAAACTTCATATAAATAAGCCCATTTTCAACATTGTCTCTCAAAAAGTGATATCGCACATCATTGTGCTTTGTCCCCCTGTTTTGTACCGGATTCTTTGCCATGTTTAGAGCACTTGTGTTATCACACAACAATGGCACACAATTTGTAAACACACCCAAATCTTCTAGTTGTTACTTGATTTATAGCAGTTGAGCACAACAAGAGGCAACATCTACATATTCAGCTTCAATAGTAGAAAGAGTTAAAGTGTTTTATTTCTTTGTACCCTAAGAGATCAAACATGACCCCAGAAAATGTGCCATTCCAGATGTTCTCTTTCGATCCACCAGATATCCAACATGATCAGCATCAGCATATCCAACCAAGTTAAAATTATCTCCTGAAGGATAGAAGAGGACTATGTCCTTTGTTCCCTCAAGAAACCTCAAAATTCTTTTGGCAGCCTTCAAGTGAGATTCTTTGAGGCTTGATTGGAACCTAGAACACAACCCAACACTAAAAACAATATCAGGTTTGCTAACAGTCAAGTACATAAGAGATCTAATGATACCCCTATACGTAGTTTCATTGACAGGAGAACCAGGTTCGTCCATGTCTAAACGAGTAGTAGTGGCAATATGTGTATCAATGGTTTTAGCATTCTCCATCTCAAATCTTTTCAGCAGCTCCTTGAAGTACTTAAACTTCAGAATTTGAAGGACTAAGTCCCTCCATATTTGAAATATCTTTGATATCAATAGAATTATGACTTCCACTTCTTTGTTCTGCATCTGGAGTACCTGATGCAACATCAGGAGTATTTGATGCAACATTAGCAACCCTATGCTAAGCTTCAGTCGAGGTGATAGAGGGACCAGTTCCTCTGTGCCTTTTGGAGATTCTGCTGCATCTTCTTCATCGCTCTTCTTGGCTTGACACATCAAATCAGTCTTTCCATTTGCATTATCTGTAGCTTCACCAGGAGCTCAATCTTCATCTTCTTTGTTATGTGACCCTTTGCCACCATTATTAAGAACAAAACATTTTGCATCCAAAGGTTCTCAAGTAAGTCAGCTTGGATTTTCTCCCATTGAGCAGTTCATAGAGAGACTTCTCGAGAATGGACCCGATCATGCACTTGTTAATCAAGTAGTAGGTGATGTTGCTACTTTAGCCCACGAACCAGGTCCTCCATAACCAACTTTTTCAGCAAATAAAAACTCACATGCCCTAATCGTTTGCAACATAACTCAGCATCATCATCGATGGCACTTAGGCATGTTAGATCACCACTATTCAGTGAATCAAAGTGTGCAACATAGATGTTCTTGAATCTTTTGGCTATCAACACCACTTCACCAGTTTCGAAATTGGTGACAGTGCAAGATTTTGACAAGAACTTCACTCCATTTTCCCTTATCATAGATTTAAGACACACTTAACAAGCTATATTTCAAGCCATTCACATGGTGCACATTTTAAATTGCATGGGAGAGTGTTTTGCCAATTTTGCCAACACCAAGAATATAGCCCTTTTTGCCGCTTCCAAAGGACACATTCCCACCTTGGAAGGCCTAGAGTGCGAGGAAATCATCCATTCTTCCAGTCATATGCTTAGAGCAGCTGCTATCCATGTACCATTTTGACTGATACCTCTTACTCCAGTCTACACACGAAATCACTTATTAGACTTAGGAACCCAAGCCGACTTGGGTCCTTTATAATGATAGAACGGGCGGATCAAACTTCTTTTTGCCCATGAAGGCAACATATATTTTCCTCTTAGAGGACCGGGTTCCTCAACAGTAAGCTTCTTTTGGACCAGTTTGACCACAGTAAGTACACAACCAATTATCAGCCACAATTACATACTTGCTATGGGGATTATATGAGGTTTTAGCCTTTTGGAACCCGATTCCTTGCTTGTTTCCACCATTACTCTTATACATAGACATTATTACATCACAGGACCAGGTACAATTAAAGTGACTTATCAAAATCATTTTTAACCATTTTTAAATCTTCATGAATTTGTCTATTCTTTTCAAGCTCAACAATAAGATTTGTTTTAACTTTCTTAAGCTCACTCTCAAGCTCAAGTTGAGCCTCACTAGCCACTTCTTTACCCTTAGGGGTGTCCATCCATTTTTTTGTTTAGTTTTTTAACAAGGTATTTTCTCTAGTTACTTCTTTCACTTGTTCCTTTAAATCTACCATATCATCCCTCTCTTATTCTATGTCACCAATTTCTTCAACTAAAATATTTTTCTCATTAATGAGGCTATGATAGGCATCAATCAACACATTTTCTAAGGATATCAATTTTTTCTTAGAGTAAGTTTTCAAATTTCTTTGAACATCAAGAAAACTTATCTCATCTTCCTTCTTTTCCTCATCATCATTACATTTGTCCATGGTTGCAAAGATCCATATTCTGAAGATCCATTATGAACAACCATCATAGATGTATCTCCTTGGTCATCTTGACCTTCAGATTCACTAGAGGAATCTCCCTAGTAAGCCAGGGCTTGCTTCACCATGTTGTCAGCAATATCTATTTTTTTGTACTTTCTGTCAGGGACCTGGTTCCTCTTAGCCACCTTTTCAGTGTTGGTTTTGTAATGATCCTGCTTATGAATAGGACAATCTTTAATGAAGTGACCAGGATTTCCACACTTATGACAATAATCATTTCCTTTGAAGTTCCTAATGGAATATCCTTTCTTTGGGATCCCACAATTTTTACGAATCATCTTTTGAAATCTTCGAGTGAGATACGTCATGTCAGATTCATCACTATTTGAGTCGATGTGGGCAGCTTTGAGAACCAGGTTCTTCTCCTTCTTGGGCTCTTTTTTTTCAAGATCTTTCTTTCTCTTTATCTCATAGGTTTTGAGATTTCCAATGAGTTCATCAGTGGTCAGCTTCTGCAGATCCTTGGCTTCAGTGATATCATTCATTTTACTTTCCCACAAATCTGGTAAAATACTGAGTATTTTCTGAACTAGCTTGTTTCTTGGGCTGAATACTCCAAGGGAGTGAAGCTCATTGATAATAGAGGTGAAATGTGTGTGCATATCGTGAATAGACTCATCCTACTTCATCTTGAAAAGCTCATACTCAGTAGTAAGCATATCAATTTTAGATTGCTTAAGATGAGTAGTTCCCTCATGGGCAGTTTGAAGAGCTTCCCAAATCTCCTTAGCAAACTGACAAGCTGAGATGTGGTTGTATTCATCTGGTTCGATGCCACAAACAAGAATCTTCTTTGCCCTGAAATCCTTCTCAATAGTATTTCTATTAGCATCGTTGCACTCTTTTCTTATTTTTGGGACTGTAATTGTTCCCTCACCAACAGTTTTCATTGGAACAAAAGTCCATCACAGATTACATCCCATAACTCTGAGTCCTCAGCCTTGATGAAGTCATGCATTCTTGTTTTCCACTAACCATAGTATTGGCCGTTGAATCTTGGTAGTCTGTACGTTGATTGTCCTTCCTCGAAGTTTGGTGGAGCAGCCATGTAGATCCTTTCTAGGTATTAACCTTTTACAAAGAACCTGCTCTGATACCAATTGATAGAAACTAAGAGTCTACCAAACAGTATAGAGAACCAGGTTCTCTATCAGTTCTCTCAGTAAGCAACAAATTGTAAAATCGAACAGTATAAGGAACCAGGTTCTTTATCTGTTCCCACAGTAAATCAGTAGTAAATAAAGAGCACGCGATATTTATGTGAAAAACTCTTTGCTCAAGAGATTAAAAAATACGACCTACCCTAGTAGGATTTCAACTCCATTAAACTGAGCAACCTTCATATTATAACCTATTGCAATCTAGGAATTAACTCTTAATCCCTTACCCCTTACAATAACTCTATTGTAAGCCCTTTGCAATAATTCTATTACAAAGTAATAAACCTTGACTAACTCTAGTCAAGAAACTAAACCAAATAGTGATTTAAATTTTTCCTACAAAGACACTTCTTGAAAGTAGTGTAGGATTACAAATGAAGAATAAAATAACAAAGACTCAACAAACCTAAGGACACTACAACAAAAAGGGGCTTTAGCGGCAATTATTTAGAGACAATAAATTAATTGCAGCCAATTTATTCGTGGAAGGCAAATATTAGCGGCCAATGGATATTAACTGGTAAATATTATAATTTTAGTGGCCATTCAAGAAAATAGACGGTAAAAGTATTATTTTTACTTTTGGTATTCCCTCCAGTTTCTTATTTTTCCTCTAAACTCTCTCCCACGTAACATTATACCCTAGACAGAATTTACATTAAAGAAAAAAAATTCATACGACAAACTATCAAAATCTCCATCGGCAACCAAATTGCGGAAGGCAACACCATCAGAATTGTTGGTAAGTATCTCTATTTATCTTTAGGTTTTTAATTGGGTAGGTATAGGGGTTGATGCAAATTGGGATATGTACAGGGTTACCCATAGAAACCAAAATAATTACCCTAATTCTACCCATACAAAATAATTACGCGACCATATCGATATATTATTTCAGTATATATGTATACTATTATAGTATATTGTTGCAATAGAACTATATACTCTATTATTATGTACTCTTACAGTATATTGTGATACAATAACAATATATTATTGGGTAACTATATTTTTATTTAAATTTCAGCTGAAAAATTGCATATTGTTATAGTATACCATTTCGGTATATATGTATACTATTATAGTATACTGTTATAATGTAACTATATACTCTTATGGTATATTTTGATACCAAAGCGATATACTGTTTAGTAAAGGTGTTTTTATTTAAGTTTCAGCTGAAATATTGCATATTATTACAGTATATCATTTTGTTAGTTATGTTTTTAGAAATCTTTTTTTTTTGGTCATTAAATTGTGTATCATATAATAAGTCCTAGTAATAATAATCCCCAGAGTTAGTTATTCACAGTGTGTGGTTGCAAAGTTAACTTATCTATGTAATTCATTAAGGAGATGTTTTGGATCGGGGAATTTTGATCTATGAATGCAGGAAAAAAAGTACAAAGAAGATCTTGAATCCTTCGAACAAAAGCACATATGACGAAGAGATGAATAACGTGCAATGTAGGAAAATACAGGAGAGAGAAACACAAAAAGACAGAAAGTAATTAGCCGGCCAGATTCAATATTTATTTTTTCTAGCCGATTCATATAGACAAGGCCAGAGTTAGAGAGCGAGTTACAAGTTCAGTCGAACCCAGTAGCTTTGATTTAAATCCTGTATTTGTTTGATGAAATTCATTAAACATGTACAAATTATTAATTTAGAACCCAATAACTTAAAAATGATTGGAATCCCGAACCCATAAGCTTCAAATCTTGGCTCTGCCTATACTGATATAACATCAATTATATACAATTATAAATATATTATATATGAATTATACATATATTATATACTCGCCATATATATTTAGTTAAAAAGATTAGATGGACAACTTTTTGGGCTAATTCTTCAAGTATGTCAGGGAAAAGTTAGGATAAATAGGAAAAAATAGGAGAGAGAAAACACAAAATAATAGAAAATAATTTATAAGTAAAAAGGAAAGTCAGGGTAAATATTTTGGACCGCATGGGTGTATTCCATAATAAGTTTCGAGTGGGTAATTAGTTTGGCCCAAATGGGCATTTTGTGTAGATTTTCCATGAAAATTTCTAATTGTTGGGTGTAGGGTGTCAATTGCCGAAGATTTAATGTAACGACCCGGTCGGTCATTTTGAGAGAATTAGCCTCGAACCCCTATTTATTTCTTCCTCTATTTTATTCTGTGGTTACGTGACTTGCCGGAAGGTTTGATTTTTGGTTTCAGACTTAAATGGGACACATAGTCCCTAAAATAGAAGTTTTAGTCGTAGGAATTTACCGTAGTTTGATTTATGTGAAGACAACTCCGGAATGGGGTTTTGACAATTTCAATAGCTCCGTAGGGTAATTTTGGTCTTAGGAGCATATCCAGATATTGATTTGGAGGTCCGTAGGTCATTTTGGCGTTGATTGGCGAAGGTTGGAAAATTGGATGATTTTCATAAGGTTTGATCGGGAGTGGACTTTTTGATATCGGGTTCTTTCGATTCCGGAAGTTGGAATAGATCTATAATGTCAATTATAACTTGTGTGCAAAATTTGAGGTCAATCGGACTTGATTTGATAAGTTTCGGCATCAGATGTAGAAGTTAAAAGTTCTAAAGTTCATTAGGCTCGAATTGAAGTACTATTCGTGTTTTTAGCGTTGTTTGATGCGATTTAAAGGCTCGAATAAGGTTGTATGATATTTTGGGACTTGTTGGTAAATTCAGACGGGGTCAAGGCCCCCCCGGTGTGATTCAGATTTGAATCCGGAACAAAATTGGACTTGGTGCATTGCTGAAGCTTGGCAGTGTGTGGTGCAATCGCACCTGCGCACATTGGGCCGCAAGTGCAGCACCGCAGAACCATCCCTCGAGCCGTAGAAGTGGTTTGTGGCCTGACCAGCTAGGATTGCAGATGCGATCAGAGTTTCGTAGAAGTAGACTCGCACATGCGATTGGGGAAGCGCAGAAGCGGAAAGGCCAGGAAGGCCTGGTGATCGCAGAAGCAGAGACTTTCCGTAGAAGCGGAAGCGCATATGCGGTTGTCCCTTCACAGAAGCGCAAGCACATGTGCGATTAGGGTGCTGCAGAAGCGAGTTTTCATGGCCTAAGTGATGGCCGCACCTGCGATAGAAATTTAGCAGGTGCGGAGCCACAGATGCGGCTAAGGCCTTGCAAAAGCGGAAGTGCTGGACATAAGGTTTAAAATCGAGGGTTCATATTTTGAGATATAGAGCTCGGATTGAGGCAAACCTTTGAGAGATTTTCAGAGGAAACATTTTGGGTAAGGATTCTTGACTCGTTTTTGATTAATTTCCACTAATCTATCATTAATTTATTTTTTTAATTAAGGATTTGGGTTGAGAAATTTGGGGAAAAGGTGGAAAAATCCTTAGGCCGAATTTTGAGGTTTTGATCGAGATTTTTGTATCGTATTTGAGTAAATTTGGTATGGGTGAACTCAATTTCAAATGGGTATTCGTATTTTGTGACTTTTACCAGATTCTGAGTTATGGGCCCGGGTCAACCTTTTGGGGTGATTTTTCAATTCTTTCCTAAAGTCATAAATTTATTATTTAAATTAGTTTCTTATAGTTATATTTATAGTATGTAATTATTTTGGCTAGATTCGAGCCGATCAGAGTTGGAATGTCGAGGGAAAGACATTTTTATTGATTGATTGAATGAGATTTGAGGTAAGTTACTTGTCTAACCTTTTGTGTGGGAAACTCCTCTTAGGTTTGGTACTGTTATGGTATTTACAATACGTGAAGGCCGTCTACGCGAGGCGACGAATGCGTACTCGGGTTAAATATTAAAAATCTGGTTCTTGCTAAGTAGTTTCCTTTTTAATTCCTTAACTGAGTTACTCTAGCATGTGTAGTCATCATGTTTAGCCTAATGTCGCATGTCTACATGTCTTATCTCTTACTTGCAATTTGTGCAACATGCTTAGGTCGATTTCCTGCTTCCTTGATCTTGCATTCAGTCTTTAACTGCAGGATTCTTTACTATAATTCCATTGTCCCATCAGTTATCTGTTGTATATTTATCTTGGGACTATGAGGCGGTACCTAGGGAGCGCCCCTATTATGTATTTACGTTTGGGACTATGAGGCGGTACCTCGGGAGCGCCCCTGTTGCATATTTATTTTGGGACTACGAGGCGGTACCTCGGGAGCTCCCCTGTTTTGAATTTACTTTTGGGACTACGAGGCGGTAACTCAGGAGTGCCCCTGTTGTGTATTTACTTTTGGGACTACGAGGCGGTACCTCGGGAGTTCCCTTTTTGCACATTTACTTTTGGGACTATGAGGCGGTACCTCATGAGTGCCCCTGTTATGTATTTACTTTTAGGACTACGAGGAGGTACCTTAGGAGCGTCCTTGTTGTTTACCTCTATTTGTTGTGTTCTTATCTTTCTGTAAGTTCTCATTTTTCACTTCTCAGTCATTTCATTATATTATTATATCTTCTTCCTTGTTTCCTATTATTTCCAGTAGGGCCCTGACCTGACCTCGTCACTACTTTACTGAGGTTAGGCTTGGAACTTACTAGGTACCGTTGTGGTGTACTCGTACTACGCGTCTACACATGTCTTTATGTAGATCCAGGTGCATCTTACCAGCCTTGATATTAGTGCATTGTGTTGCTGCTTGGAGACTTCAAGGTACAACTGTCCGCAACCGCAGGCCTTAGAGTCCCCTTCTATTCTGTTATTCTCTTATTTCTTTATATTTTGATTGACGGTGATGTATATGATTATTCGGTACTGTACTTAAAGCTTTTGACATATATCTCACCAAGTTTTGAGATTTTATGTATTGAGTTTTGGTAGACTCTTTTTATGGAATTGCTGGGATGTTCATGTTTTAATCTCTTATTAAATATTTCCGTGTATTGTTTAGGCTTACCTAGTGTTAGAGACTAGGTGCCGTCATAATATCCCACGGAGGGAAATTGGGGTCGTGATAAGTTGGTATCAAAGAACTAGGTTCATAAGTGTTATGAGTCACAAGCAGGTTTAGTAGAGTCTCGCGGATCGTTACGGAGAAGTCTGTGCTTATTTTTGGGAGGCTATAGAACTGTTAGGAAAAGATTCACTTCCTTGATTCCTTATCGTATGAAAGTTTTGACTTCAGATTCTAAATTTCTTCCTTTCTATTCTCTCACAGATGGTAAGGACACGTACAACTAGATCATATGACCAAACACCCGCGCCCCCTGCTAGAGCCGCAAGAGGCAGGGGCGGAGGTAGAGGCCGAGGATGTCCACGTGGTGCAGCCAGAGCACCCGCACGAGCTCCTACAGAGGAGCCACCAGTAGATGCAGTTGGAGGGCAGTCACCTGAGACGCCTATTACTGCACCAGCCTTCCAGGAGACTCTCGCCCAATTTCTAAGCATGTTCAGCACCTTGGCTCAGGCAAGATTAATACCACTTGCTCCTGCCACATCTCAGGCCGAGGGAGGAGCACAGACTCCCGCCGCTCGTACCCCAGGGCAGTGGGTCCAGGTCGATCAGGTTTTGGAGGTCATACCGATGCAACCGGTTGCTCCAGTTTAGCCCGAGGTTAGGCTAGCAGTTTCTGAGGGGGAGCAGCTCAGGCTCGAGAGGTATAAGAAGTACCACCCTCCTACTTTCAGTGGCTTGGCATCATAGGATGCTTAGGGTTTTCTTGAGGAGTACCACCGTATCCTCCATACTATGGATGTTGCGGAGTCTAGTGGGGTTTCTTTCACTACGTTCCAGCTTAGAGGAGTGGCCTATCAGTGGTGGCGAGCATACGAGTTAGGTAGTCCGGCCGAGGCATCTTCACTCACATGGACTCAGTTCTCAGATATATTCTTGAGGGAGTATGTCCACGAGAGTCTCAGAGATACATGTCACGCAGAGTTTGAGCAATTGCGTTAGGGTTTTATTATTGTATCAGAGTATGCGGTCCGGTTCAGTGATTTGGCTAGGCGTGCACCAGCCTTCATTGCTACTGTTCGGGAGTGAGTTCATCGATTTATCGATGGGCTCAATGCCAGTATCAGATTTAGCATGGCCCGAGAGTTGGAGATGGACATCGCATACCAGCAGGTAGTGGGGATTTCTAGGAGATTAGAGGTTATATTGACGATAGAGAGAGAGGAGAGGAAGACCAAAAGGTCTCGAGAGTCGGGCACATATAGTGGTACTCGTTCCCCTGCTACAGCTAGTCAGGGTAGGGGCTATGTGGGTCGCCCGTTCATTCAGCACTTCCAGCCGCTAGCGGTACTCTGGCCATTCCTAGGCTCCATGCTCCTTATAATGCACCGCCATTGTCTAGCGTACCTCCTACATAGGATGCTTTCGGTGGTTAGTCCAGCCGATCAGGCCCGAGCCAGCCTTAGCAGCCACGTCCTCTGAGAGCTTGTTTTGAGTGTGGGGACACTTGTCATGTGGTGAGGGATTTCCCCAGACTTAGGAGGGGTTCACCTCCACCGACCACTCAGGCACCGCGTTCTCCACTGGGTCCTCAGGCTATGGTTACAGCACTAGTTGCCACTCCACCTGCACAGCCAGCTCGGGGTGGAGGTCGAGTAGGTAGAGGTCACCCTAGAGGGGGAGGCCAGGCCAGATATTATTCCCTTCCTGCTAGGACGGAGGCAGTTGCATCCGATTCTGTCATCACAGGTATTATTTTGGTTTGTCATAGAGATGCATCAGTCTTATTTGATCCAAGCTGCCCTTATTCCTATGTGTCATCTTATTTTTCTCCTTATTTGGGTGTATCTCGTGATTCTTTGAGTTCTCATGTCTATGTGTCTACACCCGTGGGAGATTCTATTATTGTTGACAGTGTGTATCGGTCGTGTTTGGTTGTTCTTAGTGGTTTTGAGACCAGAGCCGATTTATTATTGCTTAATATGGTGGATTTCAATGTTATTTTGGTCATGGACTGGTTGTCACCTTATCACGCTATCCTTGATTATTACTCCAAGACGGTGACGTTAGTTGTGCCAGGTCTACCACGGCTAAAGTGGAAAGGTATCTTAGATCATGTTCCTAGCAGGATTGTCTCATTTCTAAAGGCGTCGTGGATGGTTGAGAAGGGGTATGATACATATCTGGCATATGTGAGAGATGTTAGTGCTGAAACTCCTACCGTCCAGTCAGTTCTGATAGTGAAGGATTATCCAGACGTATTTCTGGCGGATCTTTCGGGCATGCCGCCCAATAGAGATATCGACTTTGGTAATGATTTGTTAAAGGGCACACAACCCATTTCTATTCCACCCTATCGTATGGCCCCAGCAGAGTTGAAGGAGTTAAAGGAACAATTGCAAGAGTTGCTCGACAAGGGCATCATTCAGCCTAGTGTGTCTCCTTAGGGTGCTCCTGTCTTGTTTGTAAAGAAGAATGATAGTTTTTTGCGAATGTGTATTGATTATCGCTAGTTGAACAAGGTTACAATGAAGAACATGTATCCATTGCCACGTATTGATGACCTATTTTATCAGCTTCAGGGCGCCAGAGTATTCTCTAAGATCAACTTGTATTCTGGCTATCATTAGTTGATGATTCGGGAGCCAGATATCCCGGAGACTGCTTTCAGGACTCAGTATGGTCATTATGAGTTCCTTGTGATGTCTTTTGTGTTGACCAATTCCCCAGCAACATTCATGCACTTGATGAACAGTGTATTTCAGTCCTATCTTGACTCTTTTGTCATTGTGTTAATTACGACATTCAGGTGTACTCCCGGAGCTGGGAGGATCATGAGCAGAACTTGAGGACTGTGCTTCAGACCTTGAGAGATAAGAAGTTATATGCAAAATTTTTGAAGTGTGAATTTTGGCTAGATTCAATGGCATTTTCGGGTCATGTAGTATCGCGTTAGGGGATCAAGACTCGAAGAAGATTGGAGCAGTGCAGAGTTAGCCCAGACCATCCTCAGCTATGGAGATCCGGAGTTTTCTGGGCTTGGCGGGTATTATCGCCGATTTGTAGAGGGTTTCTCGGCTATTGCAGCACTTATGACTAGATTGACCCAGAAAAGTGATCCGTTCGGGTGGACCGAGGAGTGTGAGGAGAGCTTTCAAAAGCTCAAGACTACTTTAATGATAACCCCAATGTTGGTATTGCCTACTGGTTCGGGGTCCTATACGATGTATTGTAATGCGTTGTGCATTGGTCTCTGCGCGGTGTTGATGTAGGACAGTAGGGTGATTGCCTACGCATCTAGACATCTGAAGGTGCATGAGAAGATCTATTCTATCCACGACCTTAAGTTAGCAGCTATTGTTCATGCCTTGAAGATCTGCCGACACTATTTGTATGGTGTCCCTTGTGAGGTCTATAACGATCACCGATCACCGAAGTCTATAACATCTGTTTAAAAAGAAGGATCTTAACTAGCGAAAGCGGAGGTGGTTGGAGTTGCTTAAGGATTATGATATCACCATTCTATATCATCCTGGAAAGGCCAATGTGGTGGCTGATGCCTTGAGTCACAACGTGAAACGTTTGGATAGTTTAGCATATGTACCAGTAGCAGAGAGGCCTTTAGCGTTGGATGTTCAGGCCTTTGCCAACCAGTTTGTCAAATTAGATATTTCTGAGCCGAGCAGGGTTTTGGCTTGTGTGGTTTCTCAGTCTTCTCTTTATGATCGTATCAGAGAGCATTAGTATAATGACACCCATCTGCTGGTCCTGAAGGATACAGTTCATCACGATGATGCCAAGGAACTCACTATTGGAGATGACGGCGTATTATGGATACAGGGCAGGCTATGTGTTCCCAACATAGATGGTTTGCATGAGTTGATTCTCTAGGAGGCTCACAGTTCGCGGTACTCCATTCATCCAGATGCCACTAAGATGTACCAGGACTTGCAGCAGCACTATTGGTGGAGGCGTATGAAGAAGGACATAGTGGAGTATGTAGCTCGGTGCCTAAATTGCCAGCAGGTGAAGTATGAGCATCAACGACCAGGTGTATTGCTTCAGAAGCTAGAGATTCTGGAGTGGAAATGGGAGCGGATCACTATAGATTTTGTTGTTGGGCTCCCACAGACTCAGAGGAAGTTCGATGCAGTTTGGTTGATTATGTATAGATTGACCAAGTCAGCTCATTTCATTCTTGTGGTTACAAATTACTCTTCAGAGCAACTGGCTCAGGTTTACATTCGCGAGATTGTCAGGCTTCATGGTGTGTCGGTATCTATCATTTCTGAATAGGGTACGCAGTTTACATCATGGTTCTGGAGAGCCGTACAACATGAGTTGGGTACTCGAGTGGAGTTGAATACAACATTTCACCCTCAGACGGACGGACAGTCCGAGTGCACTATTAAGATATTGGAGGATATGCTTTGTGCATGTGTGATGGATTTTGGGGGTGCTTGGGATCAATTCTTGCCTCTTGCTAAGTTTGCCTACAACAATAGTTATCAATCGAACATTCAGATGGCCCCGTATGAGGCTTTGTATGGTAGGCAGTGCCGGTTTCCAGTGGGTTGGTTTGAGTCGGGCGAGGCTATTGGGTACAGACTTGGTTCAGGATGCTTTGGAAAAGGTTAAATTGATTCTGGTTCGACTTTGTACAACCCAATCCAGGCAGAAGAGTTATGCGGATCGGAAGGTTTGCGACGTTGCATTCATGGTTGGGGAGCGGGTCTTGATACGGGTTTCACCAATAAAGGGTGTTATGAAGTTCGGGAGGAAGGAAAAGTTGAGCCCTAGGTATATCGGACTTTTTGAGATTCTTGAGAGGATTGGAGAGGTGGCTTACAAACTTGCACTACCACTTAGTCTCTCTGCAGTTCATCCAGTATTCCATGTTTCCATGGCGATCCGTCTCATGTGTTAGACTTAAGCTCAGTACCATTGGACAAAGATCTATCTTATGTCAAGGAGCCGGTGGCCATTTTGGATAGGCATATTCGAAGGTTGAGGTCGAAGAACATCTCTTTAGTGATGGTTAAGTGGAGGGATCAACCGGTCAAGGAGGCGACTGGGAGACCGAGCATGATATGTGCAGCCATTATCCTCATCTTTTCACCACTTCAGGTATGTCTCTATACTCGTTCGAGGAGGAACGTTTGTTTTAAGAGGGGGAGGTGTAACGACCCAACGGTTGTTTTGAGAGAATTATACTCGAACCCTTATTTATTGATTCCTCTATTCCATTCTGTGGTTACATGACTTGCCAGGAGGTTTGTTTTTTGGTTTCGGACAGAAATAGGACACATAGTCCCTAAAATAGAAGTTTAAGTCATAGGAATTTTTCGTAGTTTGATTTGTGTGAAGATAACTTCGGAATAATATTTTGATGGTTCAAATAGTCCCGTAGGGTGACTTTGTTCTTAGGAGTGTGTCCGAATGTTGATTTGGAGGTCTGTAGGTCATTTCGGCATTGATTGGCAAAAGTTGGAAAATTGGATGATTTTCGAAAAGTTTGACCGGCAGTGGACTTTTTGATATCGGGGTCGGATTCTTATTTCGGAAGTTGGAGAAGGTCTGTAATGTCAATTGTGACTTGTGTGCAAAATTTGAGGTCAATCGGACGTGATTTGATAGGTTTCAGCATTGGATGTAGAAGTTAGAAGTTAGAAGTTCTAAAGATCATTAGGCTCGAATCGATGTGCAATTTGTGTTTTTAGCATTATTTGATGTGATTTAAAGACTCGACTAAGTTCGTATGATATTTTAGGACTTATTGGTATATTCAGACGGGGTCCCGAGGGCCCTGGGTGTGATTCGTATTTGAATTCGGAACAAAATTGGACTTGGTGCATTGCTGAAGCTTGGCAATGTCTGGTGCAATTGCACCTGCGCACATTGAGTTGTAGGTGCGACACCGCAGAAGCGGCCCTCGATCCGCAAAAGTGGTTTGTGGCCTGCCCAGCTAGGACCACATATGCGGTCAGAGTTCTGTAGAAGCAGACTCGCACATGCGATTGGGAAAGCGCAGAAGTGGAAAGGCCAGGAAGGCGTGGTGATCACAGAAAAGAAGACCTTCCGCAAAAGCGGAAGCGCATATGCGGTTGTCCCTTTGCAGAAGCACAAGCATAAGTGCGCTTAGGGTGGAACAAAAGCGAGTTTTCATGGCCTAAGTGATGGCTGCACCTGCAATGGAAATTCTGTAGGTACGGAGCCGCAGATGTGGCTAAGGCCTCGCAAAAGCCGAATTGCTGGACAGAAGGTTTAAAATCGACGGTTTGCCATTCTCCTCATATTTTGAGATATAGAGCTCGGATTGAGGCAAAAGTTTGAGAGATTTTCAAAGAAAACATTTGGGTAAGGATTCTTGACTCATTTTGTTTTATTAATTTCCACTAATCTATCATTAATTTCTTCATTTAATTAAGGATTTGGGTTGAGAAATTTGGGGAAAAGGTGGAAAATATTCTTTGGCCAAATTTTAAGGTTTTGATCGAGATTTTTGTATCGGATTTATATAAGTTTTGTATGGGTGAACTCGATATCGAATGAGTGTTCGTATTTTGTGACTTTTACCTAATTTCGAGACGTGGGCCTGGGTCAACTTTTTTGGGTGATTTTTCAATTCTTTGCTAAAGTAGTAGGTTTATTATTTAAGTTAGTTTCTTATAGTTATATTTATAGTATGTAATTGTTCTGGCTAGATTCGAGCCGATCGGAGTTCGAAAGTCGAGGAAAAGGCATTCTTATTGATTGATTGAGCGAGATTTGAGGTAAGTAACTTGTCTAATCTTGTGTGGAGGAAGCTCCCCTTAGCTTTGGTATTGTTATGGTATTTGCAATACGTGAAGGCCGTCTACGCGAAGTGACGAGTACGTACTCAGGTTAAATATTAAAAATTCGGTTCTTGCTAAGTAGTTTCCTTTTTAATTCCTTAACCGAGTTACTCTAGCATGTGTAGTCATCATGTTTAGCCTAATGTCACATGTCTACGTGTCTTATCTCTTATTTGAAATTTGTGCAACATGCTTAGTTGGATTTCCTACTTCCTTGATCATGTATTCAGTCTTTAACTATAGGATTTCTTGCTGTAATTTCATTGTCCCATCAATTATCTGTTGCATATTTATTTTGGGACTATGAGGCGATACCTCGGGAGCGCCCCTATTGTGTATTTACTTTTGGGACTACGAGGTGGTACCTCAGGAGCGCCCCTATTGCATATTTACCTTTGGGACTACGAGGCGGTACCTCGGGAGCGCCCATATTGTGTGTTTCCTTTTGGGACTACGAGGCGGTGCCTCGGAAGCGCCCATATTTTTTACCTCTATTTGTTGTGTTGTTATCTTTCCGTAATTTCTCATTGTTCACTTTTTAGTCATTTCATTATATTATTATATCTTCTGCCTTGTTTTCTATTATTTTCAGCATGGCCCTGACCTGACCTCGTCACTACTCTAATGAGGTTAGGCTTGGCACTTAATGGGTACCATTGTGGTGTACTCATACTACGCTTCTGCACATGTCTTTGTGCAGATCCAGGTGCATCTTACCTTCCCCGATATTAGTGCGTTGTGTTGCTGCTTGGTGACTTCAAGGTACACCTGCCCGTGACCGCAGGCCTCGAAGTCCCCTTCTATTCCGTTCTTCTCTTATTTCTTTATATTTTGATAGACAGTGATGTATAGGATTATTCGGTGCTGTACTTAAAGCTTGTGACTTATATCTCACCAGGTTTTGGGATTTTATGCATTGATTTTTGGTAGACTTGTTTTATGAAATTGCTGGATATCCAAGATATATCTCTTATTAAATATTTCCACGTATTGTTTAGGCTTACCTAATCTTAGAGATTAGGTGCCGTCATAATATCTCACAGAGGAAAATTGGGGTCGTGACATTTAATTCCTTGAATGAGAATTTTCTTAGTATCTTTTCTAATTTGGTATTGTTGGTTTATATAAGTTTCTAGTTTCAAGAATCTATGGAACTGTTTTTCAAAAAATTAAATCATACCACTTACTGATTGCTACAACGTAATTGATTTTATAACATAATTTTCTATATTGCATTAAGAATTTAGTGATTTAACTTCACTATTTCTATATTCTAGATGTCTAGTTATTGAGATTTTATGGAAAAGCAGGTGCGATAGAATTCTTCTTTTTTCTGTAATATATATTTTAGAAAAGCATTCATCTGTCAGAGCTTTTGTGATTGTATCAGTAAGCGGTAGAATACGAACACATTATTTATTTAATCAAATCTAAAATTAAAAAAAAAAGTTATGTGTGTTTTAGTATAAAAAATCATGTGCGTTTTTTAGATTTTATAAGTCTAAGGACGCCCACCTATATCGACTGCGATATAACTAGTAATACTTGCCCATCTTCTTCGGTATTCCTTCTTCTCTGGTTCAAATAATAAAGTTGATGTGATTCATTTTTTGAGAAGTGCGTCTCGGATAATTTCTGATGATATTTCTTAAACTTTTGTGCTATGGATTTATGTATTAAGAATTTATTGAGTACTTGAGGTAATTTCTTAGTGTAGTTATATTTTTGGAGAAGACTATTTATTTAGTATTTGCTTAAGTGAGTATATTTCCCCTGAGATTACCTAATTAACAATTTAAGAAAATTGATGTGAGCTCTCGGTAGATTTAAATTATAAAACTCCAGCAGCATAATGATATAAAATTTTATGTGTTGCATACATTGTTTACTTCTTGATTTAAATTGATCAGGCAAATGTTTCACACTTTTGCTATTATGTTGTTCTTAGGATTGTTATTTCCTACAAGCTTAATAAGAAAACTATTATGTTGATATTTAAGTTATGTTGAATTGAGTTCAATATTTTATTTAAACTCAATTAAAATAATTGTCTTTTCGCATATATAGTTTTCTTTCTTTTCAATTTATTGAAATCATCCGAGTGAGTGCTTGATATGGATTAGCGACATGTATCAGAGATTTTTTTTCGTTCTTGATAGTCCCTGTCGCCTGTTTGATGAGCGAAGTTTTCAACTGCTTATTCACTTTAAAGTTTAAACGACACATTAGCACATCTGGTGTGCTTCTTATCTAGTGTAACGACCTGACCGGTCGTTTTGAACTCTAGCACGTCGTTCGACGGTTTGAGATCTTGAGTAGCTTTACTTAAGGTATTATGACTTGTACGTGTGGTCGGAATTGAACTTCGGGAAGTTCGGAGATGATTTGGAAAGAAAATTCTAATTTCAGAAGCTTTAAGTTGGAAGAATTGGCTAACGTTTGACTTTTGAGTAAACAATCTCGGAATCGGGATTTGAAGGTTCCGATAGGTTCGTATGATGATTTCGAACTTGAGCGTATGTTCGGGTTGAGTATCGGATCACCCGGAAGCAATATGTTGCTTATTATGGAAAGTTGGCATTTTTGAAAGTTTTAGAATTTTATAAGTTTGGTTTGAAGTGGATTTTTATGTTATCGATGTCCGTTTGAAGTTCCGAGCCTTGGAATAGGTTCGCATAGTGATTTTTGACTTACACATAAAGTTTGGCATCATTCTGAGATATTTGAGTGTAATTCGGACGCGTTCGGTGAAATTTGAAGATTGGAAAGTTGAAATAAAGATTTTGGCTATCGATTTGTAATTTTGATGTTGTTTGATGTGATTCGAGATTTCGACTAAATTCATAATGTGATTTGGGATGCGTTGGTATATTTGGTCAGGGTACTGGGGACCTCGGGTGGATTCCAGATAGTTAACGAATCGGATTTTGAATTTAAGGAAAAGTTGGAGAATTCTGGTTGCTGGTGCAACTGCTTCTGCGGAAGCTTCACCGCAAAAGTGAGGCAGTGAACTGCAAAAGTGGCTGGGAGTGAACTGGGTAGAGGTCGCAGGTGCGAAGAAATTTCAACACCTGTGTGATCGCAGATGCGATCACTGGAGCGCAGAAGCGGATTTTACACGGGAAGGTTGGCACCACAGATGCAGATGAGGGGTCGCAGAAGCGGGGGCGCAAAAGCATTGGAGGAGCCACAGATGCGGTAGGTGACCTGGCCTGGATTCTCGCATGTGAGAGATTAAAGCTGCAGAAGCGGTTGTTGCAGAATCGACCAGGGGACCGCATATGCGAAAGGTTGTTGGGCAGTGTATTTTTTTTAAACGGGGGTTTGGGTCAATTCTACTTCATTTCGTTTATGGGAGCTGATTTTGGAGCAATTTTGGAGTTCCAACTTCATCATCTATTATGGGGTAAGTAGTTTTTTCACATTGTGAGTTAAATACATGGTTTATATATGAATTTAAGCACGAGAATTTGTAGAAATTTAGGATTTTGGTGGAAAACCTAGAAAATTAGTAGTTTTGGATTTTGACCACGATTTTAAAAATGGAATTAGGAATAAATTATATATTTGAGTTCGCGATTTTATGGGTAAAGTTTATCTTCGAAAAGTTTCGAAATTCGGGCACGTGGGCCCGAGGGTTAACTTTTTTGACTTTTAGAGCAGAGTTGGGGATTGTTAGGAATTGATTAATTATAAGCATTAGAGGATATTTTGATTGAATTGCACATTGCTTGGCAAGTTTCGGATCGTTTGGCATGAATTGAAGAGTTAGAGACGTGTTGTAGCCAGTTTTGGAACTTCGGAGCGAGGTAAGTCTCTTGTCTAACCTTGTGAGGGGAAAACTACTCCTAGGTGATATTTATTATTATGTGCCACTAGTTGTGAGTACTACACACGCACGGAGTGACGAGAGTCCATACGTAACTAAAGCATGTTTATGTCCGGGTAGACTTAGGATCTTATCATGTAATATTTGAATTATTGGAACTCATTCTACTGGCTTAATTAATTGAAGTTATAATTAAAATTGTTTTAGGAATAAATATATGTATCCCGGGCTTAGCCTTATCACTTTGAGTTGTGGGCGAGTTATTTGAGAAATGATAAAGATTATACTCACTTTGTACTCGTGTATTGTATTGTAAGCATGTGTCTCGTAATTCGGTAACTTTTTTATTTTCTTATGGAGCCGGCCGAACGCCTCGCCGGTATAATAGATGCATTTATGGTTCGTGCCGCTCGATCCTCAACAGTGTACACATTATTCTGGATCAGGCCGAATGACCTCGGCAGAATTGTGCGTTATATCACTAGTAGTATGAATATTCACGAGATAAACCTTCCATTGATGCCCGAAATTTTTATGGTATTCCTTATTTATTTGAAATTGACACTTGACATTTTACTAAGCTATTAAGGTAGAATACAAGATCGAGAAATTTATACTTTAAAAGAAATATTTGGAATATTATAAAATTTGCAGATTTACCCCACTATCACTGTGCACTTCATATCTGTTATGAAATATTATATTATTTTATTGAACCTTTAGTAAGTGTCGATGTCGATCCCTCGTCACTACTTCTCCAGGGTTAGGATAGATACTTACTGGGTACGTGTTGATTTATGTACTCATACTGCACTTCTTTACTAAATGCGCAGGAACTGACAAGTTCATTTGGTGATCATCTTGGCGCGTATGCGCATTTGTTGAGACTTTATGTGAGCTGCAATCCAGGATATGCATCACAGTCCACCGAGTCTCCATTGTACTATTTATTTTAACCTGTCTTATTTACATTCTGGACAGATGTTGTATTATTATTGTACTCCTTAGAAATGCTCATGCACTTATGACATCAAGTTTTGGGGGTTCCTACGGGTTGTTCAGTATCGTAGTTCGTATAAATATTATCATTTACCCTGTAAATTCCATTTTATACTATTTAATTAATGAAAATTATGATTTCAAAATACTAAAATGTGTAATTAAGTTGATCAATAACCGTTGGCTTGCCTGACAGCGGTGTTAGGCACCATCACAACCTTTAGTGGATTTTAGGTCGTGATAACTTGGTATCAGAGCGTTAGGTTCACTTAGGTCTCAAGAGTCATGAGCAAGTCTAGTAAGTCTTGCGGATCGGTACAGAGACGTCTGTACTTATCTTCGAGAGGCTACATGGCAGTTAGAAACACTTCCCTTCTTGATTTCCTCATCGTGTGGTTGATTCTATTGAGTCTTGTGACTTTATTTCCTTCTTACTCAATCTTACGCAACATGGGGTGCTTGTTGTCAATTGGGCTTTAAGGAGTTGTATTGGTACTACAGATATAGTGCAGGGTATGTTTCCCTGTGTATTAGGGCGGGCTATTATCGTCGCCTTGCGGAAGGATGTTCTTTTGTTCTAGCTCAGTATCTGCATTCCCTATGGTTTCGAGACTGTGCACTAATAGATATGATGTGTATGCGTTATTATCGCACAATGTTGGTGTGATGGTAAGGTGCTTGTTTATGTGTCGAGACAGTAAATGACTTGAAAGGAGGCTTTCTCAGTGCATGATTTAGAGGTTCAGCATTCAATTCCAGCAAAGAAAAGGCAATCGGGTTGTAGATGTTCAGGCCTTGGTTGATGAAGTGACGAGACTTGGTATTTTCGAGCATGGTGAAATTCTCATTTGTGATGTGGTATCACCGTCCTTGTTGGAACGCATTAAGGTTCGCCGGTGTTATAGTCTTCTTTGATTTGCCTTCGGGGCAGGATGTTCGGAAAGTGGCGCCTAAGAAGCGGTTGTCAGAGGTAGCGGTGTGTAGTGGTTCAGAATCGAATTGGTATTTCTAATGTTGATGGCGCGAGAAAGATGATCTTCTAGGAGGTTTAGAGTTTGTAGCAATTTATTAGTTCAGGTGCTACAAAGATGGGTTTTGATTTGAGGCAGCGAAGGATGAGGAAGGATATGGTGGGAGGTGTCTCGCAGTGGTTGAATTGCTAGCAGGTCAAGTATGAAAAGCAGATGTCAAGAAGTTGCTTAAAGAAGATAGTTTAACTGAAGTGGGAGTGGCAGAGTAACATATGGATTCTGTGGTTGGATAGCCACATGCCTTGAGAAAATTTTAGAACGATTTGGGAATCGTGGTGGGGAGCGACTAGGGCTACAAATTGTATTTGGAATGGTGGCTACTATATTGAGGAATATTGAATATGAAAGAAAAGAGTTTGCTTAAAATGAAGAGGGGTGTGAAAACTTGATTATTGTTGGGATGCAACATGACGTCAATTTTGGAATATATTGTCAGACTTTCAGTTGATGTCAATAGGGAAGGAACATACTTGTACAGCTGGTTGATGAGCAGGGCTCAGGAGGGTTTATTGAACTTGCAGTAGTTGTACCCGGTGCAGCGTCGTTGGAAGATGTCGGCATAGAATACCACATGTGGGTTATCTCCTATGATTAGGTTAGCGGTTGCGTGATTTTGATGAGGTTTCTACGAAGAGTGATGGTAGCTTAAAGCTAAGTGGGGGAGCCCACCGTCTACGATTGGATTGCGTGGTTGTCTGCCTGTGCGGTTTCTGGTTATAGATGCGTTGGTGGATTATTTATGACTAAGAAAAGAAACCATCAGGGGTAATTCAAGTAAGGAACTTGATGAATGTGTGCTATACTTTGCATTATCAATTCAGGTGCAGGTTTTGGGAAGACTCCGAGTTTATGCTTCTTGAGGGTGTAATATACAAGGGAAAGAGTTTAGTCAGTTGCTTCTTTAAGGGGTGTTCATGTGCTAGCAGAGCGTTGGAGTTTGGTTATATTCGGGACCAGGTCAGAGTGGGTGGCTCTCAACAACGGTCCTAGTGGGTTCATGAATTAAAGTGTCGTGCCTAAGGATTTCGGGTCCGTTGTGTGGTTAAGGACCGAGTTTTCATAGTGGATTGAGAACGGAACCTGGAATGTTCTATGTTATCATCGGGTATGCGGTGCAGTATTGGAGTAAATGAAGGAATAACTTTGGATGCGCGGAAGATCTTGCAGAATGGATGTACCAGTTGGAGATGTTATTATGCACATAAGGGGAGTATGAGGTGGCTCATGAGTATTGAGACGATGTGGTCTCATGATGCGGGTCACTCGGGATGAGTGCGAATTTGGTTCGCTATGTTTTTGAATGGAGCTATTATTATTTCCAAGGCAAGTCGAGAGTATATTAGAAGAAGTTGGGTCAGTTAGTAATGGCTGAATCAGCATAATTATGTCAAAGATCAGTTCCTTCAGCGTGTGAAATTATATATGTGGTTTGTGGTTGTACGCGCGGGCTTGATAGCCACCACAACTTGATTGATTTGGGAAGTATCTGATTCAAATGGCCTTGTGGTGTAAATGGATTCCGGGGGAGTCATGGCGGTTTAGATCATGACTTGAGGTTTGTATTTTTTGCGGTTTGGGAATTCAGTTGCATGTTGCATTGGCTCTTCTGAAATGAGCTAAGTGACAGGTTTCTAGCCAATGAAGTATTTATTATACTGGTAGTTCAGGGGTTATGATGAATTCGTGTATTCTCGCATAGCGGCATGATAGGTACAGTGCGCATCATGGGAATTTGAAAGTTGAGGATCAAGGTTGCGGTTCTGTGTTGACAAAAATGTCACGAGCTCGGAAGAGCAGGGGATAATTCAGATGTTCAGAGTAGGCTGGCATTTTCTTTAGTGTCACCTAAGAACGTCGTTCTATGTAAGAGGCTTTGTGCATTGATTTGCGGACTCTTGATCTTCTTTACCAAATTAGTATGGTTGGTGGTATAGATGTGTGGACTTTTCTACCTGGGCGGAAGGTCGTGGGTGCGTACCCCACGGGGAAATTATATAAGTGTGACACGTTAGTCACCTGAGTATTAAAGATTGAAACCAAGTACGAAGAGTGTTTTGGTACTATCGTGAATGTGAGAGTTTAGCCTGGAAGGAGCTTTATTCCCTTAGTTGTGAACTATGAGAGTTGGCCCGGAGTAGACAGTTGCTCGTGTGTGTCATGAATGGGGCCATTGTGGATCCTTGGAAGGTTATTGGCCCAGTATGGTATGATCAGAATCGGTTTGAGGTCCGTTGGTGGGTCTAATGTGAATATGTGCTCTACGTCAGGTTGGATGTGTTTATTAGTCATAGCATTGCTACGGAGGAGCTATCGGTCATTGGATGTTATTCACGTCGTCAGCTATTCCGTGTAATCTCTATTGTGCCATGTGGGTTGTGAGATGGATTGATTATTCGCACATGTGTTGAGGTCCGTGTAGTTTGTGGTGTTATATGAGCAAGATGGCTCTCGAGATGCAGTCCCTATATCTCACCTTAGTTGTGCTTGGGTTTCGTAGCGTATGGCGTTATCCGTCTCCCCAGGATTTGTATTGTGCACTTGGCGTGCTTGTGGTCGCTATTTGGGCATTTTGTAAGTATAAGCATTACAGTTTGATGTGTGTTTTCTTCTTGATTGTTATGTGTAGATCGGGTGGCACGCCGCCACGGGTATATTATTTGGATCGGGTGGCATGCCACCACATGCATGTTGTGTGGATCGAGTTTCACGCTGCAACATTGTCATGTTTGGATCGGTTGCACGCCGCAACAATGTCATGTTGGATCGGGTTGCACGCCGCAACAACGAAATGTTGAGCATAATTCCTTACACTTATTTTGTGTGCCTTGTTTTTTTTCATTCTGAGATAGGTTCACAACATCTATTCGGCCATTTGTTTCGTTACGCGGGCTGGGTAGTCCTTTTCCAAAGTTCGTTTTTCCTTAGGTGTCACATTTGAGTTTGTAGCTTGTTGGCGCATTGAGGGCGTCATATGAGATTTTTGGTAGTATCTGAGATGGCTTATTACTTGAGCAACTTGTACTGGGTGAGACGAGGTTATTGGGCCTGGGATCAGTGCAATCAGATTTATATGAGGTATATTAAAGAGAAAATATCGTTATTCAGTTCAGAAAGAGGTAATGGTATATGTCAGGAGAAAAGAATCCATGATTTGTTGATTCGGTAGGCGTTTAAGAGTTTCTAAACATCTCTTCTATTGTGGCAGTTTTGTAGGGATGTAAAATCGAGCTTATATGTGTTATGAGGTATGCTACGGGTGCTGGGTCAGTGAAATTGTAGTTGTTGTGCTTAGAGGAGGTTGCCTAGGGCAAATGAGTTGTGTGGTGCATTTTGTGGATTCAACATGTGGAGATTGATACGGTGTTCGTATGTTAGAATCATGTCTTATAAAAGAATTCGGAATTTGGAATTTGGTTCTAAGGCTTATTGAATAAATAAGAGGGAGGATCTTCAGTCTGACTCGAGCTAATATGCTCAACTGGGTTTCCTGATAGCGTTTCATTTTTGTTTTGTTTCCTTTTTCTGTACAGTTCTTTTTATGCTGGTTTCAATGACATGACATGCATGAGGAATTTTCAGCCAAATCTTAAAAGCCAATCTAATTCCAAAACAACAATCCAAGAAGTAGAGTGTGATGATGAAACAGAATATGATGAAGAAGCAGCATTTCAGGAAATCAATAGAGAACTAAATCACTTTGAAGAAAAACCCAAGCCTAATCTGAATGAAACTGAAGCAATCAATTTAGGAGATCAAGATAATATTAGGGAAACCAAGATAAATGTGCATCTGGAACCACAAATCAAGGAAGAAATAATCAAAGCACTGTTTGAATATAAAGATATTTTTGCATGGTCGTATGACGACATGCCGGGTTTGAGCACTGACTTGATAGTTCATAAATTGCCAACTGATCCGACACTCCCTCCAGTCAAGCAAAAGTTAAGGAAGTTCAAGACTGACATGAGTGTGAAGATCATAGAAGAAATCACAAAGCAGCTTGACGCAAAGGTCATTCGGGTCACTCGATATCCCACTTGGTTAGCTAATGTCGTGCCAGTACCAGAGAAGGATGGTAAGACCAGGGTCTGTGTCGATTATCATGATCTCAATAAGGCAAGTCCAAAAGATAACTTTCCATTGCCGAACATCCATATTCTGATCGACAATTGTGCCAAGTATGAGATTGGGTCTTTTGTGGATTGCTACGCGGGATATCACCAGATCCTGATGGATGAGGAAGATGCAGAAAAGACAACATTCATCACACCATGGGGGACATACTGCTACCGGGTAATGCCATTTGGTTTGAAGAATGCTGGGGCAACTTACATGAGGGCAATGACTACCATATTTCATGACATTATACACAAGGAAATTGAGGTTTATGTAGATGATGTGATCATAAAGTCAAAGAAGCAGTCCAACCATGTTGGAGACTTGAGAATGTTTTTCCAAAGGCTCCGCAGGTACAACCTCAAGCTCAATCCGGCAAAATGTGCATTTGGTGTCCCGTCCGGGAAACTGTTAGAATTCATAGTCAGTCGACGCGGTATTGAGTTGGACCCATCAAAGATCAAAGCCATCCAAGAATTACCACCGCCAAAGAACAAAACCGAGGTAATGAGCCTTCTCGGAAGGTTAAACTACATCAGCAGGTTTATTGCTCAACTCACGACAACTTGTGAGCCCATCTTTAAGTTGCTGAAGAAGAATGTTGCGGTTAAGTGGACTGATGAGGGTCAGGAAGCATTTGATAAGATTAAGAGTTACCTATCAAACCCACCTGTGCTGGTCCCGCCAGAACCTAGGACACCTTTAATTCTCTATTTGACGGTATTGGATAATTCTTTCGGTTGTGTGTTGGGTCAACACGACATCACGGGCAAGAAAGAGCGAGCCATTTATTATCTCAGCAAGAAGTTCACTCCTTATGAGGTTAAGTATACTCTTCTTGAAAGGACATATTGCGCCCTGACTTGGGTGGCACAAAAGTTGAAGCATTATCTGTCATCCTACACTACTTACCTCATTTCTCGCATGGATCCTCTAAAGTATATCTTTCAGAAGCCTATGCCCACAGGAAGATTGGAAAAGTGGCAGATTTTACTCACAGAGTTTGACATTATCTATGTGACTCGGACCGCGATGAAAGCCCAAGCCCTGGCCGATCACTTGGCCGAGAATCCGGTGGATGAAGAATATGAGCCATTGAAGACTTATTTTCCCGATGAAGAAGTGATGTATGTTGACGAGGCTGATCATGATGAAAAGCTAGGTTGGAAACTCTTCTTTGATGGAGCTGCTAATATGAAAGGTGTCGGAATAGGGGCTGTACTCATTTTTGAAACAAGGCATCACTACCCCGTAACAGCTCAGCTTCAATTTTATTGCACTAACAACATGGATGAATACGAGGCATGCATTCTGGGTTTGAGGCTAGCTATAGACATGGGAGTTCAAGAAATATTGGTTTTGGGAGATTCAGATTTGTTGGTTCACCAGATTCAGGGAGAATGGGAGACTCGAGATTTGAAGCTCATACCGTATCGACAATGTCTGTATGATCTTCGTCAATGATTTAGGTCGGTAGGATTCAGGCATATTCCTAGGATTCACAATGAGATTGCCGACGCCTTGGCTACTCTGGCATCAATGCTACACCATCCGGATAAGACTTATGTTGACCCTCTGCATATCTAAATCCGTGATCAGCATGCCTATTGCAATGTGGTTGAGAAGGAACCTGATGGTGAGCCTTGGTTCCATGATGTCAAGGAATACATCAAATCGGGGGTATATACGGTACATGCCACAGATGATCAAAAGAGAACCATTTGACGTCTGGCTAGTGGATTTTTCTTAAGTGGGGGAATATTGTACAAGAGAACTCCAGATCTAGGATTACTAAGGTGCATAGATGCTAAACAAGCTTCGACTATCATGGCCGAAGTGCATTCCGGAGTTTGCGGACCGCATATGAGTGGGTATGTCCTGGCAAAGAAGATTCTTCGAGCAGGTTATTATTGGCTCACCATGGAACGAGATTGCATTAGCTTCGTTTGCAAATGTCATCAATGCCAGGTGCACGGTGATTTGATTCATTCCCCGCCATCTGAGTTGCACACAATGTCATCACCTTGGCCCTTCGTTGTTTGGGGCATGGATGTCATTGGACAAATTGAGCCGGCAGCGTCAAACGGGCATAAGTTTATTCTGGTGGCCATTGATTACTTTACCAAGTGGGTCGAAGCTGTAACTTTCAAGTCCGTGACCAAGAAGGCGGTGGTAAATTTTGTTTATTCAAATATCATTTGCCGGTTCGAAATTCCCAAGGTAATCATCACAGATAATGCTGCTAACCTCAACAGTCATTTGATGAAAGAGGTATGCCAACATAAGTTCAAGATTATGCATCGAAACTCCACTCCGTATCGTCCTAAGGCAAATAGAGCTGTTGAGGCTGCTAACAAGAACATAAAGAAGATACTTCGTAAGATGGTGCAAGGTTCCAGGCAATGGCATGAAAAGTTACCTTTTGCTTTACTGGGTTATCGCACTACTGTTCGCACTTCAATAGGTGAAACTCCATATTTTCTTGTATATGGAACCGAGGCAGTTATACCTGCAGAAGTTGAGATTCCATCCCTGCGGATCGTTGCTGAAGCTGAAATTGATGATGATGAGTGGGTCAAGACCCGGCTAGAGCAATTGAGTTTGATTGATGAAAAAAGATTGGCAGCAGTATGTCACGGTCAATTTTATCACAAAAGAATGGCAAGAGCATACAACAAGAAGGTGCATCCCCGGAAATTTGAGGTGGGTCAGTTGGTGTTGAAACGCATCCTTCCACATCAGGCTGAAGCTAAAGGCAAGTTCGCCCCAAACTGGCAGGGGCCGTTCATTGTGACAAAGGTGTTGCCCAATGGTGCTTTGTATTTAACAGACATAGAAGGTAAATGTGTGGATATGGCTAGCAATTCTGATGCAGTCAAGAGATATTATGTATGATTTATTTTACTTATCTTCAATCGCATTTTGTACTAGGCATGTTTAAAGTTGGAATGATGAAGGCATTTTATTCTGCTATCCCAAATACTTTTATGATTTGTTACCCCTTTTTGAGCCTTATTTATGTTCTTTCATACCCCTCTTTTGGAATCAGAAGTAGAGCTGGAAATAGAAAAGAAAAAAAAAGAAAAAAAAGAGAAAAGCAAAAGAAAGAAAAGATAAAACAACTTTTACTAGTTTCAACTACGTTCGACCTAATTCCTTTTAAGGATACGTAGGCAGCCTTACACGGTTCGGTCCCATCAAAATAAAAATCCAAAATTCCCCAGATTCGAAGAAACTGAGGCAGAAGTTTTAGTTTTGTAAAAAGATCTGATTCCAAAAGTTGTAATTTTGAACCCCTTCATCTTAAATTATTTTGAGCCTGCATGCCACCCTTTCTTTCTAACCCTGTCCAAAACCTACACTACAGTCCAAAGAAAGACTTTCAGATCAACTTTGAGGATGCCAAGTCAAGTGAGATGGAGGTATTATTTATATCATGGGTAGCACCTTTGTTCATGGGCACAAGGAAACGTGAATAAATGAGAGAGTCTTATTGGTGAAAACCCTCACGGGCACCATAGGGCGATGGTAAGTCGAGAGAAAATTTAAATGAGAGAGTCTTATTGGTGAAAATCTTTACGGGCACTGTAAGGCGACATTGAGTCGAGAGAGGAGCAAATGAGAGGGGTTTGCTGGTGAAAATCCCCCGGGGCATTACAAGCCGAATGGGGTTCATGACTTTACAGAGAAAATGAATTATGGAAACCCCAGTTTTGAAGTATGAAGACATGGCATGAACTGAAATGCGATTAGTTGGATAGATTAGGCTGGTTAATCCGAAATGCATGTCATGATCATTGGAGCCAGCTGTTTCATTCAGATAAGTCTCTTTTCCATTTTTCTTCAAATAGTCATTTTTATTTTTTTATTATTATTATTATTTATTTATTTTTTTATTATTATTTCTTTTTTCTTTTTATTTTTATTCCTAATTCTCGAAGTCACTTCGCTTCGTTTCTTTCGGGTCTATTTTTCTAAGTCTCTGTCAAATTAGTCTTTGTTAAGCAAGCAAGAAAGGACTTCAAAGCTCATTACCAGCTCCAGAATTTGAATCACTGTTAGTAATTTAGTATAAACTGATAAGTTTCATGTGCCTAACATAAGTCCTAATATGAGTTGCAAATGGGTTTTACAAAATGCTGTATTTTATGTCTTGCCACCCTAAATCATTGAAGCGAACTTATTAATATAGTTAAAGGTTGGATCTGATTTGAGTGACACCAGAATGGACGAAATGCATTGTTTTACTAAGCTTATTGTGCTTGGTAGTTGAATTGTCTCAACTATCTCTTTCAAGTTCATAGCATCCTCTGTTTTCCACTTCTTTTAGATTTTTTTTTACGTATTGGATACATTGTGATAGCCTTTTGAGACAATGTTTACATTTGTAGGATTGACGACAAACTTTTAATTATTGACGTGTAAATAAAATTAATTTGTTGAGACATAAGTGATAAGAACAAAAGAATAGGAGATGGGTTCTAGAAAATTCCATTGTTTATTTCATTAATAAGCCATGAGGCGAGACGAACCAAAGGCAGTATTAAAGAAAGGTTTATGACTCGAATTAGTATACATTCGTAGCTTGCTTTAGGCGCAATTAATAGTAAATATCGTGACTATGGGTACGGTTCTCGTGGCATAGCCATGATACGTAATCCGAATTCGGGTGTGCATTTCATGTGACCCGATCAGAACTTCGAATAATAATAAAAAAATTAATATGTTGTAAATCGCGGTACGTTTCACGTGGCGCGATTCGCAATGTGTAGAAAAACAAATGAGTGTGCGACATCGCGACTTGTTCAAATAATTTTCATAAATAATTAAAAGATGTTAAAAAGCTAAAAATGCACAATAGGTTATAAATATGTATTAATTATATAATTATGCCAATTATTAATAGTTGAGCGACCGTGCTAAAACTACGGAATTCAGGAGTGCCTCACACCTTCTCCCGGGTTAACAGAAATCCTTACCCAGTCTTCTGTGTTCGCAGACCATAAATAGAGTTAAATTTCCTCGATTTGGGATTTAAAATAAACCGGTGGCTTGGGACACTATAAATTATTCCAAGTGGCGACTCTGATCAAATAAATAATCCCATTTCGAATATTGTCACTTTAATTGGAAAAACTCCCCTATCGCACCCTCGGGAAAAAGGAGGCGTGACAGTGGCTATTTGACCGTAGGTGCGAAGGTCGGGCTGGGCAGATTGATTTAAGAACGGGACTTGGCTCATTTCCCCCCCATTTTTCACTTGGTTGGAGCGATTTTGGAGAGCTTCAAGGAGGGATTTTCATCATCTATGTCAAGGTAAGTTCTTCCCCCATATTATGAGTTAAATACAAGATTTATACATAGATTCAAGCATGAAAATTTGTAGAAATTTAGGATTTTGAAGAAAAACCTAGAAATTGGTATTCTTGAATTTTAATCTCGCATTTGGGCATGAAATTGAGAATAAATTATATATTTGAGTTCGTAGTGCTATGGGTAGTGTTTGTCTTCAAACATTTTTGGAATCCGGGCCCGTGGGCTCGAGAATAGATTTTTCGTGTGGAATTGAAAATTATTATAAATTGATTAATTATGAGTATTAGAGTATATTTTGATTGGGTTGCGTCTTATTTGACTAGTTTTGGATCGGCGGTCATCAGTTTGAGGTGTTAGGGCGGCGTTAGAGCCGGGTTTGGAACGTCGGAGTAAGGTAAGTCTCCTTTCTAACCTTGTAAGAGGGAATTAACCCCATAGGTAAAATAATTCAATATGTGCTTCTATTTGTGGGGGCTACGGACGCACAAGATGACGAGAGTCCATGCATAGCTACTAATATGCTTATATCCGGGTAGTCTATGACCCCGATCATGTTATAATTGCGATGCTTGCATCTTACTTGTTAATCTAAATTGCTTAAATCATATCGAAACTTGGGAAAGGAATTTTAAAAGGTTAAACTCCATTCTTATTGACCGTAAATGAGAATTTGTATTTCTTGAATAGTTGCCTTAATAAATCTTGAATTTCGTTGTTTTAAATTGCATTTTTCTCTTTTATGGAGCGGGTCGAATGCCTCGGTAGGTTAAATAGATGCATCTATGATTTGCGCCGTTCGACCCTCGGTAGTGGACAGTTTAAATATTTATATTGGATCGAGCCGTACGACCTCAACATGATTTTTGCATGATATATTTTTGGAATTGATAATAATTGATATTGCTTTCGTTGGCCCGAGATACAAAAATGTTAAATGACGAAAATAAATTTTGAAATTTTCTTATGAACAAAAGAATTGTTTACTTATTTCATGATATTGAGCTTACAACCATTCTACGTAATCCATACCTAATTATATCATTGATATTTTATTTATAGCCCATAGTAAGTGTCGATGTCGATTGCTCGTTACTACTTTTGCGAGGTTAGGCGGGATACTTAGTAGGTACGTGTTTATTTACGTACTCATACTACACTTGCTGCACATTTTTGTGCAGGTGCATATATGTCTAGTGGCTTTGTGGGCGCAGAGGCGCGGTTATTGCGGGGATTTAGGTGAGATGCATTCCACGTTACGAGTCCGCGGCCAGCAGAGTCTCCTTCAGAGTATTTTTATTTCTCCTGTCTGAATTTGTATTCCAGACAGATGTTGTATTTTATGTTACATTCCTAGTTGGGGCTCATGCACTTGTGACACCGGGTTTTGGGGTGATTTGGGTTGTCCTGTATTGAAATTGTTAAAAAAAATATTATTATTTATTCTGTAACTTCCATATTTTACTATTTAATTGAAGGAAATATGATTTCAAAAATATTAAAATGAGAACCAAATTAAGTATTTATTTTTTTGGCTTGCCTGACAGCGGTGTCCGGCGCCATCACGACCTTTAATGGATTTTCGATCGTGACAATATGGTATCAGAGCACTATGTTCACTTAGGTCTCACGAGTCATGACCAAGTCTAGTAGAGTCTTGCGGATCAGTACGAAAACGTCTTTACTTATCTTTGAGAGGCTACCAGACTGTTAGGAGCACTTCCCTTCTTGATTCCTCATCATGTGATTTGATTCCTTTGAGGCTTATGCCTTCATTTCCTTCCTATTCAATATTATGCGACGAGAAACGCTTGTTATAAATTTGGAATCGAAGAATTTTAATGGCACTACTGATGTAGAGCAGGATGTTTCTCCTTACATATTCGATTGGGCTAATGTCGTCGCCTTGTGGAAGGATTTTCCGTCATCTCAGCTCAATAGCTGTATTTCTGATGGTTTTGGGGCTATACACCAATTGCTACGATGTTCATGAGTTGTTATCGCTTAATATAAAGGTAACGGTAGGATACTTGTCTACGTATAGGGGCAGTGAATGAATTGAAAGGAGGTTTTTTTTTCTCAATGCGTGATTCAGAGGTTCAGTGTTTTATTTCCAGCGGAGGAAAGGTAATCGGACTAAGAATGTTCAGGTTGGATTGATAGAGTAACGAGACTTGGTATTTTCGAGTGTGGTGGAATCCTCATCCAAGATGTGGTGTCATCGTCCTGGATTGAATGTGTTAGGTTCGTCGGTGTTATGGCCTTCTTCAAATCGCCTTTGGGGCAGAGTAGTGTGAATGGTGTCGGGGAAGCGACTGTCAGATGTCGCAGTGGGCTGTAGTTCAAAATCAAATCAGTAATCCTAATGTTGGTGGCTCAAGGAGGATGATCTTCGTGGAGGTTTAGAGTTGGCGGCGATTTGTTGGTTCGGGTGCTATAGAGATAAATTTTGAGTTAAGACAACAACTGGGCAGCGAAGGGTGAGGAGGGACATGTGGGAGGTGTCTTGCGGGGGTTAAACTTCTAGAAGGCCAAGTGTAAGGAAACAAAAGTCGAGTAGTTGCTTAAAAGAGAGGATTTGACCAAAGTTGGAGAGTGGTAGGGAAGCATACGGGTTCTGTGGTGGGATAGCCACACGCCTTGGGGAAAGTTAGAATGATTTGGGATTCATGGTGGACAGTGACTAGGTCTACGTGCTTGATTTGGAATATTTGCTGCGATATTGAGGAAGATTGGGTGCTACAGGAGGGAGTTGCTTAATATGAAGAGGGATGCAACATGACTTTGGATTGGAATGTGTCGTCGCACCTTTAGTTGATGTCAATGGGGAGTGAACAGAATTGTACAACTGGTGAATGAGCACGAGCTCAGGGTGGTTTATTGATTTCGTAGTAATTGTACTTGGTGCACCGCTGTTGGAAGATGTCAGCATGTAATTTCCACAGGTGGGTTATCTCCTGTGAGCAGGTTAGCGGTCGTGTGGTGTTGATGAAGCCTCTACGAAGGATTTTACTAGCTATCCAGTAAGAGGTCGAATATGTGAATGTGGCTAGTGATTCATAATGTTCATGAAATGTTTAACATAAGGATTTCGAGGAATTTGGTGGGTTGGTTGTGCAAAATCATGTCAATGGGGGATAAGGGATCTTGGTAGGTTCTAGGGTCATGTAATGGTAGCTTCAAGCTTAAGTGGGAGAGCCCCACCACCTACGATTGGATTGCATGGTTGTCTACTTGTGAAGTTTCTAGATGTCGGCATATTGGTGGGTTGTTACGACTAAGGAAAGAGAACATCAGTGGTGATTTGAGCCAAGGACTTGAGGAATGCGTGCTACAATTGGCCTTATCGATTCATGTTCAGGTTTTGGGAAGACTTAGAGTCTATGCTTCGTGTGGATGTGATGTACAAGGAAAGGAATTTAGCCGGTTGCTTCTTTAAGAGGATGTTCATGTGCGAGCAGGGCCTTGGAGTTTGATTATATTCGGGAACAAGTCAGAGTGGGTGGCTCTCAATAATGGTCCTAGTGGGTTCAAAAATTCAAAGTGTGGTGCCTAAGGATTTCGAGCCAGTAGTATAGTTAAGTATCGAGCTTTTGCAGTATATTATGAAAGGGGCGTGGAGTGTTCTATGTTATCATCGGTCTGCGGTGCAGTATTGGAAGATGGGAGAAAATAACTTCGGATCGTAAAGGAAATATCAGAATAGGTGTACCAGTTGAAGATGCGAATGTGCGCACAAGGGGGGTATGAGATGGTTTGTGGGTTTTGAGACTAATGTGGTCTCGTGAAATAAGGTCACTTAGGATGAGTGCAGATTTGGGTTCATGATGTTTTGAATGGAGCTATTATTATTTCTAGGGCAAGTCCCGAGTAAATTAGAAGAAGTGGCTTGGTTGGTAATGGTTGAATCAACACGGTTATGACAGTGACCAGTTTCTCCAGCGTGAAGTTATACATGTGGTTTGTGGTTGTACACTTGGGCTTGAGCGTCACCACAACCTGGTTGATTTGGGAGGTATTCGATTCGTATGGCTTTGTTGTGTAAAGGGATTTCCAGAAGAGTTATGGCAGTTTAGATTACCACATGAGGTTGTATTTTCTGCGGTTTGGGAATTTAGTTGCGTGTTGCATTGGTTCTTCTGAAATGAGCTAAGTAAAAAGTTTCTATATGATGAAGTTTTTATCCTATTAGTGGATCAGGGGTTATTATGGAATTCTGGTACTCTCACGTATTGGCATGTTAGGTGCAGTGAGCGGCATGGGAAATTAGAAGCTAAGGATCAAGGTTGCGGTTCGGTGTTGACAAGAATGTCATGAGCTCGGATGATCAGGGAAGAATTCAGATGTTTAGAGTAAGCTGCTATTGTCTTTAGCGTCACTTGAGATCGGTGTCCTGTGTAAGAGGCTTTGTGTACTGATTTACGGCTTCTTGATTTGCTTTACAATATTAGTGTGGCCGGTGGTATGGATGTGCAGACTTGTTACCTAGTGCAGAAGGTCGTGGGAGCATATCCCACAAGAAGATTATATAAATGTGACATGTAGTCACTTGATTGATTAAAAATTTGAAACCAAGTATGGGAATTTGGTACTATCGCTAATGTGAGAGTTTAGGCCTGAAAGGCGCTCTATTCAGTTGGTTGTTAATTGTGAAAATTTGTTCCGGATTTGACGACTGTTCTTCTGTGTCATGGGAAAAGGGGTGTTGTGGATCCTTGAAAAGTTATTAGCCCAGTGTTGTACGATCAGAATCGAATTAAGGTATGTGGATGGATCTAAACGTGAATGTGGGATCTATATCAGGCCGGATGTGTTCATTTCAGTATAGCGTTGTTTTCGGAGGGGTCAAGGAAAGCAATACAAGCATGCGTAAATCATGCTGAGGTCGTACAACCCGATCCAGCAAAAATTTAAATCGTGCACTTCCAGACGGTCGAATGGCGCGAACCATAGATGCATCTATTTAATCTGCCGAGGCGTTCAGTCCATTCCACAAAGATAAACACATTCAAATAGTCAATCGAGAATTCATCAAGGGGAAATTATCCAAGAAAATGGCAATTGCTCTTTTTAACAGTCAAGAAATGATGCTTAGCTTTTTAGAAAAATTTATTTACCAAGTTCGATATGATTTAAGCATTTTAAAGTGACATCAAGGTTGGAAATTTTACAAGTAGAGTGTGCTTTTGGGTCCTAGACTACCCGGACTTAAGCATAATAGTGCTAGGCACAGACTCTCATCACCACGTGCATACGTAGCCCCCACAAATAGGAGCACATATTGATTTATTTCACCTATGGGGTAAATTCCCTCTTACAAGGTTAGAGATGAGACTTGCCTCGCTCCAAAGTTCCATAACCGGCTCCAACGCCACTCTAGCACCTCGAACCGATGCCCAACGCTCCAAACTAGCCAGATAATGTGCAAACCAATAAAAATATTCTCTAATACTCATAATAATTCAATTTACAACAATTCCCAACTCCGCTCGAAAAGTCGATAAAATTACCCTCGGGCTCACGTGCCCGGATTCTGAAAATGTTCGAAGATAAACATTACCCATAACCTTATGAACTCAAATTTTTTAATTAATCCAATTTCATGCCCAAATTTGTGGTCAAAATCCAAGAATACCAATTTCTGGGTTTTTCTTCAAAATCCCAAATTTCTACAAACTTTCAAGTCTAAATCCATATATAATCCAAGTATTAAACTTGCAATAGGTAGGAATCACTTACCTTGGCAATGATGACGAAGAATGAGCTCCAAACTCACTCCAAGACCGGCTCTCATGGAGAAAATGGGGTGAAAATGAGCCAAGCCTCGTTTTTAAAGAACACACTGCCCAACCCCGACGTTCGCACATGCGGTCAAGTAGCCGCACCTGCGGCTTCACAGGTGCGAGACACCTTCCGCTTCTGCACCTTCTTATGCTCCTGCGAGGCATTTTTCGCTTCTGTGCTTGCGCAGATGCGGCCAAAAGCTTCGTACCTGCGGTCCTTCACTTGGCCGGCCTGCTCCGGATCTGCGACTCCAAATGTCACTTCTACGCCCTCCGCACCTGCGACCAGAACCTCGCAGGTGCGGGTACACCAGATATCAACTGCCTCAACTCTTCTTCAAATTCCAATTTCGATCCGTTAACCACCCAAAATCTACCCGGGACCCCATCCAATCACACCAACCAGTTTCAAAACATATTACGAACTTAGTCGAGCCCTCAAATCACATCAAACAACATCAAAATCACGAATCACAACTCAAATGAAGCTTTATGAACTCTAGAACTTCAAACCTCTACATTCGATGCCAAAACCTATCAAATCAAGTGCGATTGACCTCAAATTTTGCAGACGAGTCACATTCGACATTACGGACCTACTCCAACTTCCGAAATCAGAATCCGACCCCGATATAAAAAAGTCCACTCCCGGTCAAACTTCTCAAAAACCTTCAAATTTCTAACTTTTGCCAAATGACCCGAAAATGACCTACGGACCTCTAAATCCATATCCGGACGCGCTCCCGACACCAGAATCACCATACGGAGCTATTCCCAGACTCGGAATCCCAAACAGACATTGATAACATAAAATTCACCTCCACCCCAAATTCATGAAATTCTTCCAAAGTGTTAACTTCCATAATAGGTGCCGAAACGCTCCCGGGGCATTCAAAACCCGATCAGAACATACGCCGAAGTCCAAAATCATCATACGAACCTGTTGGAACCTTGAAATCCCGATTCCGAGGCCGTTTACTCTAAAATCTAATCTTAGTCAATTCTTCAAACTTAAAGCTTTTGAAATGAGAATTTCCTTTCCAATTTAACTCCGAACTTCAATCCCGACCACGCGTACAAGTTATAATACCTGAAGTGAAGATGCTCATGGCCTCAAACCGCCGAACGACGCGCTAAAGCTCAAAACGACCGGTCGGGTCATTATATTCTCTACAACTTAAACATACGTTCGTCCTCGAACATGCTAAGAACTGCTCTGGAGTTGTCTGAAATCACTACTTAACACCTCGTGCACCTACCCGTGCTACCACAACTCAGTTGAGCACACTGGCTGGAGTAAATCTGAAGATTCCCCTTTTTGCTTAGTCAAATTAGCCTTAGAGCCAAATTCCAACATCCGGAATCTTCTGCCAGGCATGTTTCCAACGTACGATCACCGTAACAATCACCACACGATGTACCAAAACATGACTGCATACCTTTGCTGAATTCACACCATGCACCACATAATTCTCATGACCATAATAACATCCTCTGATAACAATAGCCGAAATTCCATGAACCTGATGCTCACCATACACCTCATGACATATATAAGTCTGGTTCTAACTCTTGTAATTCTGCCGCAACGGAAAAGATGCGTAGAAATTTACAACCAACTGCCGAGTCAACCATTCATTGAGTTTCTCCCCTTGAAAAGAACTATTACCTCATTCTAGAGTAAATACCGATACTTACTCTTTAACTATGCCTCATACCGATCTGATCACACTGACCCCAGGTCCAATAATCCCGTCTCTCCCAGTATAAGCTGTTCAGGCAATAAGCCACCTCAGACGCTGCCAAAAGTCTCATGTGATGCCACAATGTGCTAATAAGCTACAAACTCGACGTGATACATAAGGAAAACCAACTCTGGAAAGAACTACTCAACCCACGTAACTAATTAAACAACCGAAAAGGCGTTCTGAACCTTCCCCAGAAAATGAGAAACAAAACACACAAGAATAAATATAGGGAACTGTACTCCACATCACACTATAGCGGTGCGTAACCCTATCAAAATAACATGCCTGTGGCGGCGTGCCACCCGATCCACACATAAAATCTATATAAGGAGATACTTACCGAGCTAGAATGCTCATTATTACAAAATACCCGAATATCGGCCACGAGCACGCTAAGTGAATAATACCATCCCTGGGGAGACAGATAGTGCCATACGCTACAAAAGTCGAGCACAACTAAGGTGCAATATATGATCTGAATCTCAAGAGCCATCCTGCTCACATAACATTATCGCTGCGCGGAACCTCAACACATATGAAATTAACAAGCCATTTCACAACTCACACAGCACAATATAGTATTATATGAAGTAGCCGGTGATGAATTAACATCTAACGTCCGAATACTCCTGCACAAGGAGCGTTATGCTGAAATGAACACCTCCGGCCCGACATAGAGCCCACATCCATGCTTAGATCCACCCTCAGACCTCAAGTCGATTTGGATCACACCGTACTAGTCTAGTAATCTTTCAAGGGTTCATAATAAACCCTTTTCCCCATAACACACAAGAACAACCATCATATCCGGAACAAACCTCCACAGTCCACAATAAAAGGAACCGAGCGCCCTCCAGGCATAAATTCTCACATGAACAATAGTAAAGCAATCTCCATACTAGGTTCAAATCTTCGAACAATCAAGTGACTACATGTCACACTTATACAATCTTTTCGTGGGACATGCTCCCACGACCTTCAGTACTAGATAACAAGTCTGAACATCCATACCACTGGCCAAACAATTGCTGTACAGCAAATCAAAAATCCGAAATCACTATCCAAAGTCTCTTACACAGGACACCGATCTCAGGTGACACTAAAGATAATACTAGCTTACTCTAACCGTCTGAATCCTTTCTCGCTCATCGAGCTCTTGACATTCTTGTCGACACCAAACTGCAACCTTGATCCTCAACTTCTGAATCCCATGCCGATCACTGCACTTAATCATGCCAATACGCAAGAGTACATGAATTTCATCTTAACTTCCGAACTACTAATAGGGTATACACTTCATCACATAGAAACCTTTTACTTAACTCATTCTAAGAGAACCATCGCAACACTCGACTAAATCCTCATATCCGCAGAAAATACCAACCTTAAGTAGTGGTTTAAACCACCATAACCCTTATGGGATCCGTCTACACATAACATGCTATAATGCTCGAATTCCCCAAATAAAATCAATTACGGCGGCCGTCAAACCTCGCACATAACGCCACAAATCACATGCACAACTCAACACGCTGAAGGAGCCGATCATTGCCATCATCATGCCAATCCAACCATTGTTAACCAAACCCGACTTCTTCTAATTTACTCTGGATCTTCCTTAGAAATAACAATAACTCTTTTATCAATATAACGAACTCAATCTGCACTCATCCCGAGTGACCCCATTTCACGAGACCACATTGTCCCCAAAACCCACGAACTATTTCATACCCTTCTTGTCCGCATAATCGCATCTTCAATTGATAAACCCATTTTGATGATTCTTCTATAAACCCAAAGTTACATGCTCCCCTTTCTCTCATGATACCCCGTAGACCAAAGGTAACACAGAACACTCCAAGCTCCTTTATCGTAATCCACTGCAAAAGCTCGATATTCAACCATACTATGAACTCGAAATCCTTAGACACCACACCTTAACTTTTGAATCTACTAGGACCGTTATTGAGAGTCACCCACTCTGACTTGGTCCCGAATATAATCAACTCCAAGGCTCCGCTAGCACATGAGCACCCTCTCAAAGAAGCACCTGGCTTAATCATCTTTCTTGTAACTCACCTCTACATAAAGCATAAATCCTGAGTCTTCCCAAAGCTTGAGCATGAATCGATAAGGCCAACTATATCACACGCACCGTATTGGGGTAGGATGGATGAAGTGGAGGTTAGCATCTGGAGTCCTGTGTGACAAGAAAGTGCCACAGATACTCAAAGGTAAGTTCTATAAAATGGTGGTTAGACCGGCCATGATGTACGGGGCTGAGTGTTAGGTTGTTAAAAACTCACATATCCACAAGATGAGAGTAGCAGAAATGAGGATGTTTAGGTGGATGTGCGGGCACACTAGGATGGATAAGATCAGGAATGTTGATATTCGGGAGAAGGTGCATGTGGCTCCCATTGATGACAAGATCCGGGAAGCGTGGCTTAGATGGTTCGGGAATGTACAGAGGAGGAACCCAGATGTCAGTTAAGGAGGTGTGAGCGGCTAGTTATGGAGGGCATGAGAAGAGGTAGAGGGCGGCCGAAGAAGTATTGGGGAGAGGTGATCAGGCAGGACATGGCGAGGCTTCAGATTTTCGAGGACATGGCACTTGATAGGAAGATGTGGAGGTCGAGTATTAGGGTTGTAGGTTAGGGGGTAGTTGAGTCTTGCCTTATTTCGTACCGTTGTGTGACTAGTCTGGTAGGGTTTTTGTCTAAGCTAGCTAGTGGCAATGTCGTGTCTTACTATTTTGCGTTTCAGTGTCGGACCTATTTACTAGCTATCGTTTTTGTTTTTGCTTTTTTCGTTTTTGCTTTGCATCTTTCTTCTGTATTTCATGTTATTCCTATTTTTTCTATGATTTCTGTGGTATACTAATATTGTCTTATTTTGTCCTTTTGTCCTCTTGAGCCGAGGGTCGTTCGGAAGCAACCTCTCTACCTCTTCGGGGTAGGGGTAAGGTCTGCGTACACATTATTCTCCACAGACCCCACTAGTGGGATTTCACTGGGTTGTTGTTGTTGTTGTTGTTATTGTTATGTTACTAACAACTCAACAGGATATGAGATAATGAGTCAGTGTAGTAAATTCATCTTGAAAATCTATTCACCAAAATAATAGTAATAGGAAAGGAAAATAGGAAATGACGGAAAAGTAGTAAACTAATGAAAACAACTCAATCCTCGAAATCAGTAAATCCAAAACTATCAGTCCTCAGAATCTCATATGATAAATACTGAAAGCTAACACAATACAACAATGAATACAACACACATAATCTGTTGCGGTGCACAACCTGATCCCACCATACAAACACAATCCTCCCTTATTTCACCATATCAATATCAAGAACAACATATAAAATCCATTGCGGCGTGCAACCCGATCCCACCGTATCAATATTAAATCCTCCCTTATTTCACCATATCACATAATCTTCCCTTATTCTACCCGTTACAGCGTGCAACCTGATCCACAAGCAATTTAAATTAACAACAACAATCCAATACTCAATTTACAAGAATTTCTACAATCATAGGGTAATAGTAGACGGCAATGAAGGAACCACGTAATAATCAGAGAAATGCAACAATTATTACAAGACAACAAGACAAGTGAAGCATGTGACAACTAAGGTGTGCAAGTACAACAATTAAGGCAAGTAGCAAATAAGAACGAAGCCATAGAAGGGACTCAACAATTAAGAGGTAACAAGACAGTAAGGAAGGCAATAACTTCAGCTAAAGCATATAAGGGCAAAACAACAAGTAAGAGGTAACAAGTACTAACAACGTCAAATAGAGCATGTAATAGTATATTAACAATGAGGGATATAACATGTCATGACAATTCAATTAAAGGCATGGAAAGAGTCTAGATAACCTAAACCGTTCAAATACCACATATAGCCCGTGTACCCACTCGTCACCTTGCGTACATGACTTTTAAATAATACAAATAGCACAATCAACCCAATCCTAAGGGGTAGTTTCCTCCACAAAAAGTTAGACAAGTTTTTTACCTCAAAGAAGCTAAATCAATACTCTAAAATGATCTTCTCGTGTGAAACAAATCTCCGGACAACTCAATCTAGCCAAAATAACTTAATATCATAAATAAAAATCTTAGGAAATAATTATGGATAATAAAGCTTCGATCTTTATTGAAAACTAAAAAGTCAACCCCGGGACCGCATCTCGAAACCCGAAAAAATTCATAAAATTCGAACACCCACTCCGATACGAGTCCAACCATACCAAAATTATTCAATTCTGACATCAAATCGGCCTTCAAATCTTCATTTTACATTTTGAACGTTTTTACAAAAATTCTCATTTTCTCCAATTCAAATCACTAATTTAATGTTAAAAGCAAAGATGGAATCACGAAATATAATCAAATCCGGATAAATATCACTAAAATCGCCTAAATCTGAGCTCTCTAACTTAAAAAGTGATAAAATATCAAAAGACCTCAATATAGAGTACTTATATTTCTACCTAGGTATTCCTCTTACGCAATCGCGGAACAAGCATCGCATTCGCGAAGCACAAAACTGATGCCCAGAGAAAATATGCTTCGCGTTCGTGGCACATACCTCGCAAACGTGATGAACAATGACGCAAAGCTACGAGAACGTGATGAGAAAACTTCCACCAGCCCCCAACTCCCTTACTCGAACGCGTAAACAAGGACGCAAACGCGGACAACAAACAACTGGAGCTTCACGAACGCATGACCATCATCGTGTCTGCAATGAACAAATCATTGATCTCCCAGAATCACTTCGCGATCGCGGCTTAACCTTCGCGATCGCGAAGAACAACAGGCATATCAGAAACGAGCAACTCTAAATCATGAAGAAATGGCCTGCAGCACATCCAAAACACACCCGAGGCCCCCGAGACCCTATCGAAACATACCAACAAGTTCCATAACATAATGCGGGCCTGCTCGAGGCCTCAAATCACATCAAACAATATCAAAACTACGAATCGCACCCCAAATCAAACTTAATGAACTTATGAACTTTCAACTTCTACAACTCGCGCCGCATCATGTCAAACCAACCCGGAGTGATGGCGAATTTTTCATGCAAGTCCCAAATGACATAACGAAGCTATAACAACTCCCGAAATCGAAATACGGACCCGATATCAACAAAATCAACTCCTGGTCAAACCTCTCAACCTTCCAAACCTTCAACTTTCCAATTTTCTCCAAAATGCATCAAATTAACTTGCGGACCTCCAAGTCCAAATCCCGACACACGCCCAAATCCAAAATCACCATACGAAGCAATTGGAATCATCAAAATACCATTCCGGAGTCGTCTACACAAAAGACAAACTCCGGTCAACCCTTTTTACTTAAGCTTCTAAAACAAGAATCATTCTTCTAAACCAACCCCTAATCATCCGAAAATCGCACTCGACCACACACGCAAGTCATGATACCCAATACAAAGCTACTCGAGACCTTAAGCCACTGTGTGAAGTACAAATGCTCAAAAGGACCGGTCGGGTTGTTACAAAATTTAAATATCTAAGTTTGACTACGCACAATCACTACTAGAAATTTGCTAAAAACCGACCAACATTGATCGGTCAAAAAAAGCGACCAAAAACTGTCCAGCTTGAACGGAAACGGGAAAGATTTTTTTTATATTTTTTTAAACTAAATACCGACCAACGTTGGTCGGTAAATTGGTCAACAAATTTACCCAGCTGGTTAGACAAGAAAATTTTGGATTACCGACCAACGTTGGTCGGTAATCTAGACCCAATTTTTTAAATTTTAATAATTATTTTATTATTTAAAATATTTTATAATATTTAAGAATTTATATTTAAAATTACCGACCAACGTTGGTCGGTTAATGCAGGGGAAGCATTTACCGACCAACTTTGGTCGGTAATTGTTATTTTCTGCAAAATAACCGACCAAAGTTGGTCGGTTATTACGTCAACATTGGTCAAACTTTCGAATTACTTTTATATTTACTATCTAAATAATATAAATATAATTCGTTAACACTTTTGTAATACAAATAATGAATACACTAACATATACTATATATAACATGCTATTTGTAAATTGATTCATCGACTTATAACTTACTTAGATGCATCGATGAATATTAAAAACAAAACGTTTGACCTATATCGACTAATAGTAAAAACAAAACGTCTCGACTTATATCGATTAATCTAGCTATGCCATTTTTTAACGGTTTTTGTTTTTATTTTTGGACTGTTGCCAACGGTCAAATTCAAAATTGCAAATTATCCTACTATTGCAAATGATTTAGTTCATTTTGCTGAAATTTTTCTTTTACTACATAATTTGAAGAAGAAAGAAGGATATACTTCTGTTGTTGAATCTATGCTAGATAAGTTTAAAAATATTTCTACCCAATTTCCCCTATTTATCTAATTGGTGCTATTTTAAACCCTTCTATCAAAGTGACCACTTGTCGCCAATTAATCACTGTTTTATATTCTTATATGGATATTGGATCAACTGAAACTCCTGATATTGACACTTGTATTTCTGATCTACACAAACATTTAGAAATATTATATAATTATTATGCTAACAATGTTGATGCTTCTTCTGTTGTAGATGCAGATATTCCTTCAAGTTCAGTTTCAACATCTGGGACCAGTGCTTTGGATGATAATGATGGTGTTGAAGATTATTTGATTTGGTCTACACTAGGGGAGCATTAACAAATTAGTAGCAGGAATATTGATGAACTTCAATTCTACTTACAAATGTCAGCAGAGCCCCGCACAAAGGAATTTCTACCACTAGGTTGGTGGAGGAGCAACTCAAATCAATTTCCTGTTCTTTCGGCCATGGCTCGAGATATGCTAAATATGCCGATTTCAACAGTCGCATCCGAGAGCGCATTTAGCCAAGCAAGGCAGCAACTAGGAGATACCCGTCATTCATTGGGCAGCAATGCTTTGGAAATTCTAGTGTGCTTCAGAGATTGGATAAGATCAGAACGGCGAAATCAAAGGCTTGACGAAGACATGAGGTAGATGAAGTAGAGGACCAAGAAATTAGAGATATAACGGTTTATGGTTCTGATTCAACCAATGCCGGAAACCAAGAACCTCATGTTGACATGGATGAACTTACAAAAATAATGCAAAGCATGTGATGTACTATTTATTTTTTTTATAATTGTTGTAAACTTTTAATTTGCAAGTTCAAAAATAACAAAATCAAAAAAGAACTTGAAACTTAATTTGAAGTATTATATATTATTCAATAAAAACATCAAATAAAAGTCTTCGGAGCTTGATCCTTACATATTGCCTATTGGTCTGATTAAATAATTTTTTGTAGCCACTTACTTTCAAATTTCAATTTTAAAATTGTAAAATTCAAATTTCAAATTTAAAACTTTAAACTTCAAAGTTTAATTCTAAGCCTTAAAAGTTTGCAAACACTTAAGTATCAATAACATTGAATAAGAAAAATAAAATTTACTTTTAAAAAAAAAGTGCACGGCCCGGTCCAGCCTGCTAAGCCCGAACCCGGACGGACAAAAAAAAACCCAAAAAAGTACAGCCCGCTAACAGCTCGCAACGTTAAACGGACGGGCTGGGTTATTTTGTGTCCTGCCCCTCCCAGCCCGTCCGTTAAACACACATAGTTAAAGAAGGGAAAATCTTTATATTTATATATATATATATATATATATATATATATATATATATATATATATATATATATATATATATATATAATATATATATATACTTGTGAAGTGTGTGTGTGTGTATGTGTGTATTACAATGAAGTGTGTGTGTGTATGTGTGTGTGTGTATATATAGCGAGAGGTATAGCCGTATATATAAAAGAACACGAAGCGCTAGGACCACAGGTTCGGGTTATTTTAGGGATAGACTTGTGAAGATCCTAATTAGTATATGTAATTTATCATCAAATATATCTATTTGTAAATTGATTCATCGACTTATAACTTACTTAGATGCATCGATGAATATTAAAAATAAAACGTTTGACCTATATCGACTAATAGTAAAAACAAAACGTCTCGACCTATATCGATTAATCTATGTCATGCATTATTAGTGATGAATGAATATATATATATATATATATATATATATATATATATATATATATATATATATATATATATATATATATATATATATATATATATATATATATATATATATATATATATATATATATATATATATATATATATATATATATATATATATATATATATATATATATATATATATATATATATATATATATATATATATATATATATATATATATATATATATATATATATATATATATATATATATATATATATTGTGTGTGTGAGTGTGTGTGAGTGTGTGTGTGTGTGTGTGTGTGTGTGTGTGTATATATATATATATGTATAGCCGTATATATATATATATATATATATATATATATATATATATATATATATAAGAACACGAAGCGCTAGGACCACAGGGTCGGGTTCTTTTAGGGATAGACTTGGGAAGATCCTAATTAGTATATATACTTTATCATCAAATATATCTATTTGTAAATTGATTCATTGACTTATAACTTACTTAGATGCATCGATGAATATTAATCGATGATTCATCAAAACGTCTCGACCTATATATCGATTAATCTATGTCATGCATTATTAGTGATGAACGAATGAAAAAAAAAGTTATTAGCATCAATTACAATATAGTGTATGTGTGTGTGAGTGAGAAATTACTCACATACTTAATTATAACTTAGAAAATTTACTTAGATAGATGCTATTATAATTTATTAAAAGTAAATAGTTAATATAATTATTTATAAAGATTATGCTTATAGTTTATAATTATTTATAATAATTGTATAGTTAAATAAAATAAATGCTTATAGTTTATAATATTTTTTTATAGTTTATAATATTTTAAGAAAAAAAACACAAAAAAAGAATTATTTTTTTTTATAAAAAACCGACCAAAGTTGGTCGGTTTTTGGTCAAACGGTCAACACTTAATGTACCGACCAAAATTACCGACCAACTTTGGTCGGTAATTCTGAAATCAGAATTGAAATAACTGGGAAACCCTCATTTCTCTCTTACCTTCCCTTCTCCTTCTCTATTTCCCTCACATAAATCCCATTTCCCACCCCGCGTCGCCGTCGCCCAGCCCCCGCCGTCGCCGTCGCCACTGCCACTGTCGCCCCTCTCCTTCTCCACCTCCTAAAAATTCTAGGTTTGAATTACAACTCATTTATTTATTATTTATAGGTTTTGCTAATTAGTTATGAATTAGTTTCAATTGATTAGTGTTTCAATTATTTGAACATTGCATTTTATTGAGGATTAGGGTTTAGGTCTTATTTTAATTAGTTTTGTTAATTAGTTTTGTTAATTAGTCAATTAGTTATGAATTAGTTTTAATTGATGAGTGTTTCAATTTTGAGTTTGTATTGTCTTGAATAGTTTAGCTAGAATTGAATTATTAACTTTATATTGTCTTGAATAGTTTAGTTAGAATTTAGGGTTTAGGATTTGTTCTTGTGAATCGAACTTTTAGGGTATGGGTTGAATTTCTTTAGTTTAGTTAGTTTATGTTTAAACTCATAGGATATGAATTGAAATTTTAGTTTTTAAAATTTGTTCTTGTGAATTGAACTTTTAGGATATGAATTGAACTTTTAGGATATGAATTGGACCTTTTGGATATGAATTGAACTTTTAGGATATAAATTGGTGTAATTAGAAAAAAATAATTATCTTGAATTAACTAAAAAAGATATAATTAATTTATAATTGTAGAATAAATTAATTTATTCTTGTGAATCGAACTTTTAGGGTATGGGTTGAATTTCTTTAGTTTAGTTAGTTTATGTTTAAACTCGTAGGATATGAATTGAAATTTTAGTTTTTAGGATTTGTTCTTGTGAATTGAACTTTTAAGATATGAATTGAACTTTTAGGATATGAATTGGACCTTTTGGATTGAATTGAACTTAGGATATAAATTGGTATAATTAGAAAAAAATAATTATCTTGAATTAACTAAAAAAGATATAATTAATTTATAATTGTAGAATAAATTAATTTGTTCTTGTGAATAGAACTTTTAGGGTATGGGTTAAATTTCTTTAGTTTAGTTAGTTTATGTTTAAACTCGTAGGATATGAATTGAAATTTTAGTTTTTAGGATTTGTTCTTGTGAATTGAACTTTTAGGATATGAATTGAACTTATAGGATATGAATTGAACTTTTAGGATATGAATTGAACTTTTAGGATATAAATTGGTGTAATTATGAAAAAATAATTATCTTGAATTAACTAAAAAAGATATAATTAATTTATAATTGTAGAATAAATTAATTTGTTCTTGTTTTATTTGTATAGATGGAACATCGTACTTGGATGTACAATAGGAATTATCCTAATCGGCGGGGATTGCGGGAGGATTTTGTAGAAGGGGTTGATGACTTTATTAGACATGCAATGTCACTTCCACCATACCAAAGTGAAGGAGTAATTAGGTGCCCTTGTGTCAGGTGCGATTGTATGAAGTTTAAAAAATCGGAGGAAGTTAAGCTTCATCTTTATAGGAAGGGGTTTATAGAGAATTACTTTGTGTGGACTAATCATGGAGAGATCGATGGTAGCCGTGGAATATTTCAAAACATGGATGTTGGTGAAAGTAGTAGGTCGGTGGAGAATACAAATCTTGATTCTAGAATTCAGGATATGGTTGCGGATGCTTTTGGGATGCACTTCGGGGGTGAGCCCAATGAAAATGTTGAACAAACTCCTAATGATGACGCAAAACATTTTTATGAACAGTTAGAGGAAGCTAGTCGTCCACTACGAGAAGGAAGTCCGCACTCTGACATGTCTGTTGCAGTTGGATTACTAAGTATCAAATCTGATTGGAATATTTCTCAAGCAGCCATGGACTCTTTCATTGACCTTATGAGTGAACTAGTTGACCCTAATATCAACTTACCTGGTGATTTCTATAAGGCAAAGAGATTGGTTTCTAAGTTAGGACTTTCGTCAATGAGAATTGATTGTTGTGAAGATGGTTGCATGTTATATTATAAAGATGATGCAACCTTAGACAGTTGTAAATTTTGCAAAAAGCCTCATTTCAAGAGGCTTTCCAGCAGGAATATGGTCGCTGTCAAGGCGATGCATTATTTACCTCTTATACCTAGGTTAAAGAGGTTATATGCGTCGATGAGTTATGCTCCTCATATGAGATGGCACTTTGAAAATAGAAGACCTCCTGGTGTTATGTGTCATCCTTCAGATGGAGAAGCTTGGAAGCACTTTGATAGGGCATATCCAGATTTTGCTAGTGAACCAAGGAACATTCGGTTAGGTCTGTGTGCGGATGGCTTCACGCCTTTTTCTATATCTGCGACACCATATTCATGTTGGCATGTCTTTCTTACACCTTATAATCTACCACCTGAGCTGTGTATGACTATTCCATATATATTCTTAAATTATATTATCCCCGGTCCATGTAATCCGAAAAGTTTGATTGATGTATATTTGCAACCTTTGATTGATGAGCTAAAACAATTGTGGTATGATGGTGTTGAAACATATGACATATCAACCAAGCAGAATTTCAATTTGCGTGCTAATTTTATGTGGACTATTAACGATTTTCCTGCGTATGGAATATTCTCTGGGTGGATGACTGCTGGGAAGCTAGCTTGTCCTTACTGCATGGAAAATAGTAAAGCGTTCACTTTGAAACATGGTCGAAAGCAATCATGGTTTGATAGTCACCGACAATTCTTGCATGATGATCATGAGTTTAGAAGGATGAAAAATGCATTCAAAAAGAATAAAGTGGAATATGATTCTCCACCTCCGATACTTTCAGGTGAGGAAATTTGGGAGAGGGTCCAGAACTTCAGTAAAGTTACTGAGGCTCCACCTTATAGATTCCCATGATATGGTGTTAATTGGACGAAACATAGTATATTTTGGGAGTTGCCTTATTGGAAGGATAATCTTCTCCACACAACCTTGATGTCATGCATATTGAGAAGAATTATTTTGATAATTTATTCAACACAGTGATGGATGTTAAAGGTAAGACAAAAGATAACCCGAAGGCTAGAATGGACTTACAAGAATATTACAGGCGGCCTGAATTATACTTGCAAACAGCAAACAATGGTAAGGTGTTCAAGCCCAAATCAAGTTACACATTCACTTTGGAGGAAAGACGACAAATTTGTGATTGGGTTATGAAATTGAAGATGCCTAAGGGTTATGCGTTGAATCTTGGAAAAAAAGTAGATATGGAGGTAGGGAAGTTAAGCCATTTGAAAAGTCATGACTGCCATGTTTTCATGGAGACCTTAGTGCCTATTGCATTTTGTGATTTGCCTGAAAGAATCTGGAAACCCATCATAGAGATTAGTTTGTTTTTCAAAGACTTGTGTTCTACCACATTAAGGGAAGAAAACCTACTTCGGATGGATCAGAACATTCGTGTAATTTCTAGTAAGATGGAAAAAATATTCCCATGTGGTTTCTTTGATGTGATGGAACACATTCCAATACACCTTGTACACGAGGCATGACTTGGAGGGCATGTTCAATGTATATGGATGTATCCCTTTGAGAGGTAATATTATAAGTTTGATGTAATATTCTATTTTATTTGAATGTTCTTGGCTAACACGACATTATGTAGGACAATTGGCAAATGCAAACAATTTGTTAAGCAGAAGAATAGGATTGAAGGATCTATATGCGAAGCCTATCTTGCAAAGGAAACTGCACATTTTTGTTCTTATTATTTTGAGGGTAACGTGTCATGTTCTAGGAATAGGCCCAATAGGCACACGGTGGAATGTATGTATGATCCAGTATATCCACCAATGTACATATTCAATCAACTAGGCCGATGTTCTAAGGAAGTTAGAAAGAGAAGTTCGAGTGATATGGAGTACAAGTCAGCTACACTTCATGTGTTGCCAAATTGTCCCGAAGTTGTATCATTTCTCAAGTAAGTATTGATTTATTAGTTATCAAAATATAAAATTTACTGTGACTACATATTGATGCAACTACTAAAAATATTTGATGTGTCACAGTCACTTCGTGGGTCAATTTAGCCATGATGTTGTATATACGAGATTTGATACGTGGTTCAAACAGTTTGTAAATGATGCTGTATATACGAGATTTGATATGTGGTTCAAACAGTTTGTAAGTATATATATACGTAGTGAATGTATAAAAATTGATTCATAAGTTGTGCTAACTTATGAATTTTTTTAACACTATGTAGGTAAATAATCCAAATAATGGTGCAAATCAATTTTTGAAAGATATATCTTGGGGACCTGGGCTTCAGGTCACAACAATGTCTAAGTATGTAGTGAATGATTATAAGTTTCATACAGAGGATTGCTCTAAAAATAAAAATAGCAACAACAACGGGGTGTGGATTCAAGGTGGTGTTGGGTAAGTGTTATTCATTATTTTTGTGTCTATTGATTTGTAACATTTTTACTAAGATATTAATGTGTTTTTATTGTTAAATTGCAGGCTCAGGCCGGGTAATAAGACTACGAAGATAATCACCAATGCCATCAGAAAGCTTTATGATGGCTCTTATGCGACTTGGACTGATTGCCCATTCTCGCTGAAGGAGCAAATTTTCAATCAATTTAAGGTATAAATGTTCTTTTAAACAGTTTAATAATTTATATTTATGATGTTTCCATCTAATATTTAACTTTTGAAATACAGAGCAAGTGTATATGGGAAGACCGCTATAGCGCGGAAGTGGCTGAAAATTTTCATCATAAAGCTCGCAAAAGATTGGCGGATGCTTTCTCGGATGCTAGAAAGAAGAACAAGAGGCATGGCTGGTTACTTGAGAATTTGTGGAATGATTTGCAAAGGCAATGGCTTACCACGGAGTTTTTGGAGAGGAGCGAAAAAGGAAAGAAAGCTCGCGCATCTGAGAAGGGAGGCTCCTTGCACACTGGAGGTGCGATCAGCCTAGGGACAATAAAAAGAAGATTGGTACGTAATTGCTAAAATTATTTTACTTTTCTAAGTATATCTATTCTATTTATTAACTAAATTAATTTTTTTTCAGGAAATGAAGTATGGGCGTCCAATGAGTCATGATGAGCTATTCAAGGATACGCATATTGTGAAGAAGAAGAAAGAGGGGGATCAAGATAGGTGGGTCGAGGACCGGGCCTCGACTGCATATGTAAGCTTTCAATTTTCTTTAAGTATTATAATTTACTTTTATAAAAATTTTGAAATAATAATTTAATTTAAAATAATATAGGGTCGCTACCAAAGTAACGTGGAGAAATTCATCCGTAGTCATCTAGCTGGTGAATCGGGTGAGCCAACCTAACCTTCGGACGAGAATGCTGAAAGAATATGGTTGGAGTCTGTTGGCGGTCCAAAATGAGGAAAGGTATACGAGCTTCCTACTTAAACCTTCCATCGCTATAAGTATGGAATGCGAGGAATAGGGACATCCTCACAAGGTGAGCAACTTAATAGGGAGAGCCTCTCCGCTATGCGGGAGACAGTGACAAAGCTCACATCCAAGCTAGAAGCGGCCAAGAAAAGAGAAAGGCTTAGAGATGCTCAATTCCTTGGCATATAAGCTTAGATCAGAACTCTCCTATCTAGTGGAGCTTTTCCGTTGCCCCGATCTCGTGAGTCATCTCCAGAGGGTCGACCTCCACGTGATCGTTACTCTCGTCCTGCTCGTGATCGTTCCTCCCGTCCTCACCGTGATCGTTCTTCCCGTCCTCCACAAGACCGTTCTCTATACCGTCTTGTAAATGAAAGTTCATCAGACGGTGATGATGATGTTGTAGAAAATACCCCTTGACTTTTATATACTTTGAACTAGACAAATAGAACCAGTTTTGAACTAGTTGTAATTAGTTTTAACTTGGTTTTGGATTTTTATGTTCAATTGAACTTTAATTTTTGAGTTTTAAAGTATTTATTGAATGTTTTGGTTGTTGTTGTGTTGTTGTTGTTGTTGTTGTTATTAGGTGTATTGGTATGCTGGCAGATGGTGTAGCTGCCAAAACAGATATTTTATGCCAAAATTAAACCCAGAAAAACCGACCAAAATTGGTCGGTTTTTAATTTTAAAAAAAAAATTATTCCAAAATACCGACCAAAGTTGGTCGGTTAATGAACATTGAATTCCCAGAATTCAACATTACCGGCCAACTTTGGTCGGTATTTTGCCTGCACTGTTAAGGTTACTGACCATAGTTAGTCGGTAATGTATAATTTTAATTATTTAAAAAATATATTTTTTTTCAATTACCGACCAAAGTTGGTCGGTAAGCCATTCCGACTATCAAAACACCGTCCACACCCTAATGGTCGCGTTTTGGTCGGTAATTGGCCATAACCGACCAACTTTGGTCGGTTGTTTTGGTCGATTTTTAGCGAATTTCTAGTGAATACTTAAGAAAATTAATAAAGAAAGAAAACTTTACATTTCGGTTTAATAAAGCATAAAAGGGAGGAAATCAGATTTCCTAATGGACAAAGTTTAACATCTTTATTAGTGACTTAAATGCACTTTGTCTTATCCAGAATTTATCACTTCAACAATAAAGACCTTCATCATATGTTCCCTAGGGTTTTTTCTTGTATATACTTTTTTCAAAGGCAATGAAGATCTTCCTCGTAAACTCTCACTCGATCAAAAGGAGTAACATATACGAAACCTTTTTCCTAACTCTATGAGATTTAACCTCTTCTCGCTTCCCGTACTTACTACATTTGGCAAACCCATCTTAATTAGTGGCATAAATGCATTTTTAAAAACAGAGAATTAAAACCTAGAGGAAGCTTGGAAACGAAGAGTGAATGTTGGCATTAGTCTTACGGATAAGTTATATACCCTGACGGTTGTAATTGTTTTTCTATAATATCAATAAACAGTAATCTAATGGTAGCATGTTATCTAATTATCTTGTGAAATTTATCATAAGAGTTACCTATAATTACTTCATAAGTAATCTGATTAAATAAATTTTTTTATAGCATCACCCGGATACCAAACTTAAACTCGTTTAAGGATTTAAATAAGTTACGTGCCAAGAAAAGGACAGTGATAAGTGCTTGATAATCATGCATAGTGAGCAGATCATCAAAATCACACAACATAAACTCAATTGTTCAAATCCCACAAGTTTCTAAAGATCTAATGCAATATAAAAGAGTTTTATGTTACACATATGCTGACAAATTAATGATTTTGACACTGTATATGTAATATGCTTAACCTGTTATCACAGGTTATTTAGTTTGTTCTTTTATGTTTTTAGATTATTTTTGTGGCAAACAGTTAAACGTTACTGCATATAACTTAATTTGATTATGTAAATATATTATACAGTGTCCATACATGCCACATACTGAACCACTCCAGAATTGCCACCAAGTAATTTGGTTCCCCTGAAAAGCTGATGACCAATATAAGGAGTTCAGTTACTAAATGCAAATGCAAATCTTTAAAGAAGAAGCTACATTATGTTCAAAAAAATCTAATGCTATTGCACTTTAAGTTACAGTTTTCCCTATAAGATCTTTAGCATATGTGGAATGACAAAATGTTAGTGATAGGATTTATGCATAGGATATATGCATTCTTGTTATATTTAGATGATCTAACAAACTTAATGATAAGAACTAGATAAGGAACCTGATACACATCCTCAAGTATGTGAGAATAACAAGTCTCAAGCTGGAGACGAAAATCAACTCTTCAGAAGTCAAAGAAACAACAAGGGAAAAAGATGGACACCAGTTCCCTTGTAATATTTCTTTGACCACACCATAATATATTAATTGTGTTGTTTTTGTATTTTGTAGGAATAGGAACATGGAGTCAAAGCCAATAGTCATGTGCAAAAACGAGCAGGTGGTTGAAACTAAGTGTGAGGTACCCCACACAAAGGACCATACCTGGGAGAAGTCTGAGTACCCGGTGAGCTACTAATTCTTCGGCCTTTGGCCTACCAGGGAGTCTCTTTTACCCTCTTGTTATTATAGTGTGCATTGAGAATATTGCATAATTTTAAGTGTGGGGTGAGGAGATTATCTGGGTGATTTTCTGTACTATCTTAGCTTAGTTGTAGTAATTGTTCTAAGTGTAGTAGTTTTTGTCCCAAAAAAAAATGAAAATCGGAAAAAAGTAGAAAAATTGGAGTTCTCCCGATGATGGATCTCATTCGACATGTTTCTTGAGGGATTTAAGTTGAAAGAAAGAAAATACAAAAAGTTTTTCTTTTGTTAGGTAGTGTAATAATTCCCCCTTGGTTTTTCTTTGTGCCGCGGTTCTTTTTCAAGGGTTTTATTTGAACCGGGTGTAGTTAGTTTTATTTTTTTAGGAGTAGGAGCCATTGTGAGATGAATTGAATTGAAACAATATCTCTTGACTTGCTTATGCCTTGAGAATAGTGAGTAATTTGGTTTTGACGCTTAGGCTCAGTTTTTGACTCTTGTATAAGTACCTTAAATCGTATGATCTTAACTTTGCTTGCTTTGACTAGAGTGTCTTGATGAGTCAAATCCTGAGTGAGTTATGTGCCATGTGTATGTGAGGTTTGTGTGTTATTATGTGCATTGCATTTGATGTCTAGAACTTTCCCCGTGTGTTTGCAAAGCGAAATAGTAGTGTTGTTCAGTCTTGAAAGTGATATAGGCATTTCTTTATTGAGCCAGATATATATAGTTTACTCGCCTAATTGTTGTGTAATGTAGTTAACCCCTTTGAGCCTGTAATCCTATTTCTTTGGCAACCACATTACAAGTCTTACCCATTTGTTTGAATTAACCATCTATTTGAACCTTTTAACCTCTCATGAGCACTTGAATTGTTATGAACTATGTAAAAATTAAAGTGTGAGGTGGTTGGTTTGGCTTTTGAGTAGAACTAAAGAAATAAGGAGAAAGGTGCACTATTTTGAAAAAAATAATAAGAGCCACTTGAATTGAAAAAGTAAAGAAAAATACAGTTGTACGGCTGTGAAAAATATTCCTTAACAGTGGTGACTCTTGATGTAATTGTGCTTAAAGAAGTATGAAATTAATATACATTGATGTGAAGGTGGAGTTATGGTTTGACATAAGTGTGGGGTTTAAATGTTAAAGTGTATGTATTAAAGTGCTTAGGGAGGTGTAGTCACTATTTTATCCAAGTGTATCATGCCCGACCCACAGCCTACATTACAACCAATTAAAGTTCTACTTGATCCTGGACTGAATGAGCTTGATTAGTAGAGTAGTACAATACGGGCAAGCATATGGTGCATCTTTTGTGGCATATGAATGTATTTCTGAGAGTGAGTGAATTATTTCTATCTTGAGTTCCTAATTGCTCTTAAATTTTATTGTGTGTGGAACTACTCTCCTTTGTTGTGTGAGGGCACTTGATTCAGGAAGGAAAGGTAATGCTATTGACCTCTATGTTAGAGTAAGTGAGTGCGTTGTGAATAATACATGGTACTTGCGAGTCAAATCTTGAGGTGAAAATGTTACACTCTTGTGCTTAGTCTATTTTAAAGATTCTTGGTGTGATGAGTTAGGAGAATTATTTAAAAAGGCCATGTCTATATAAAGTATAGTTTGATTGCTCGAATACGAGCAACGTTTAAGTATGTGGTAATGATGTTTGGCTATAATTCCATATTTTTAGTGCATTACGTATCTCACATTTAGGGGATTTAATGCTAAACTATACTATATTTGTACTTAATTGAGTTTATTTTATTTGTAAGTATATTAGAGATAAAATTTGAACAAAGTAAATATTTAATGTCTAATTCATGCTCTACAACAATATGATAGTGAGCAAAGAAGAAAGCTAAAAAGTGATAAAAGTAAAACTAAGCAGTAAATTGAGCAATGATTAAAGAAACAATGCAAAGGAATTGGAAAGAAAAGACAAGAACGTGAATTTGGCAAAAGTTAGGCAAAGCAGATGGAATTGAAATGAAGCAGAAACAGAACAGGCGTAGCAAGGAATTTTGCTCGCGAAACATCTCGCTTCGCACAGTGGAAAGCGAGCGTTAGAGCTCGCGTCGCCTGGTGAACAGCGAGGTGAGGCTCGCGTTAGAGGTCGCGAGGCATGGTCTATAGCGAGCGTGTTCCGGGTTCTTAAAGCCAATTTTGTCTCCTATTTGGTATTGGACTTGGTTATTTCGTTTGGGCCTTTTCCCTACACATATAAATAGTCATTAAATACCATTTTTAGGGAGGGAGTTTTGCGACCAGAGGCAAGAATTCACGTGGAGGGAGTTTTGCGACCGGAGGCAAGAATTCACGTGAAGGGAGTTTTGCGACAGGAAGCAAGAACATCAGGCTTGGAGGAGGCTTCTAACTAGTTTTTCTTCTCTTTTTTTTTTTTAATCTCATAGTTTATTAGTTCTAGAGTTTTGGGTGCTGCATGAACGTTGTAGCTTGAAGCTTGAATTGTTCTTATTAGTTTATCATATTGGTTTATTTATTCAATCTTGCGCTTAATTATTTGATTGCTTGATCACCAATTGAATACTATCTACAAATCTAGGATTGAACTCGGGAGAGAAAATTCTAGATTACATATAAGATTGAGTAGAACAAGATCTTAACTCTGAGTGGGTGGTCAGATATGCTGTTAGGATAGGAATATACCTAATCACCTTGATTGGTTACTATGCAGGAATTATTAATGCGTTCTTATTAATTTTAATTCCATAGAAATATAGGCGTTAGATTGGCTTGAATAGGCGAGTTGTACTTCGGGAGAAGGCTACGAGCAATATTAACCCTGTCAACCAATAAACTAGATAAATTAATTAGACAATTTAAGTGAAAAACTCAACGGGGTTGTTAGCTAACCCATAGCTCTAAAATATTCACTCGCATTGAATTCGTCTTTAAACTTGTCGTTGTTTTCTTTTATCTCTTAATTTGTTACTCTAGATTAAATTTTAGTTAAATATTCATACTTTACGATTCGCTTGAATAGATTAATTGTTTGGTTTAATTTAGTTGATAGTTAATCACAAGTCCCTGTGGATACGATATCTAGACTTACAATCCTATATTACTTGTCGACCACGTATACTTACGTGTGCGTTTGGGAGCAACACATGTAAAATTCCATTGTGTCATTTACTTACTGTTGTGTGTGTGCGTTCTATAGAAACTAATAGAGAATCTGGTTCTCTATAAAGTTTGATGGATCCCTAATTTCTATCAGTTAGGGATATATATTATTATTAAATGCATGTAACTCTTATTTTCCGTTGGCGTGATGTTGTGTTCCCCTTCCTAGACTAACTAGAAAGATCCAGCAGACAGAAACAAGAAACTTGGATTAGCGCAGCTGGTTTTACATTAAAAATGAAGCAAGCTAGAAGTGTTGCTAGTTTGTTACACGAGCATCCTTTGACATCACTACACTTTTGCTTGACACCTATCATAATCATAAACTTTTTGTCTTAGCGTGATCTTTTCTTGAATTCTCTAAAGGAAAGGGTCAACTACAAAGAGGATGGTGGTGGAAAAAAGACGAGAAACCAAGTCCAAGTGTCACACCAGTACCACGGCCATAAACACTCGTTCAAAAGCCCCTTTTGAGATAAGTCAGGAGCTTATATTGACTATTTATGACTATGGTGGCAACAAGTGATAAGGGAATGACATGATTCTCGAGAGATACAATATGAAACTTCTAAAGTCAAAAGAAACAGATATAACACCATATAGGAGACGACTACAAATACCATATTTCAATTAGTTATCTTAAAACATCAGGATAATGTGGTTATATTGTAATTGTAATTGTAATTTAATCGTTTACTTAATATTTAGGACTTTAAAATAAGCTAAATTTTATTTATTAAATCTTTCTTTATTTAAGCTATCTAGAAACTTTTAGCATTTAGAAATCTAAATTGAGTAACCTTTTACTTATAAATATTTATTCCCTATTTAAATCGCGTAAATATTTTTCTCAAATTTGACCCTTTCATGTTTACAAGTTTTAAACACGTTTGGAATTGTAACGAAAGCTTTTTGCAAGTTTTTGTCTTCGTTTTAATTTTGTAGAATTGAACATGCACAAATCATTAACATCAATTTTTTGTCGATTACTTTTTTGGATCATGCGAGTAGTGTTAATCCAAATTTCTCACATGTGCACAAAGAGTTTAAGCTAACTTATAAATTTGCCATTTTTAATATAACATCTCATATAGTACATAAATTTATTTCCATAAGAAAAATATTGGCGAAAAGAGAAATTAGAGATAGAGCAAAATCGATTATACCAAATTGGTTAAGTGCAAACTGGAAGCGATAAGGATGAAAACAGTAGAAGACAAATTATATTCTAATTGAGTTAAAATTTTCTTCGGTCATTTTAAAGGATGGCAACTTCCCTATATTTTTTATACATTATTTTTTATATAATATTAACTCAATATTGGCAGAAGCAATACGAGAAAATAATAATAATAATAATAATAATAATAATAATAGGGCATTCGAGGACTTATGTGAAGCAGATTACTTTTTTAAAATATTTATTTTACAACTTAAACACATTATGTTGTATATAAGAAATATACAGCAAAATTTTTTCTAAGTTGTATATTCATGGATATAGGATACACGCGCAAAGCACGCATTCTAAAACTAGGCGAATGAAATTCTCTATTCATGACCTTACTCTCGTTTTCACTTTTACTATATCTGCTTTATTGGATATATTGATCGGTAAGTCAAAGCTCACAATGTTGAGTCTCCAACACGTCAAAAGAACAAAACCATTTAAAGCTTGGGTCAAGCCAAACCATTATACGTTAGTGTTTCCAGTCAATATATGCAGACAAATTTTGAAGTTGGAATTGAGAATGAACTATAACCCAGTGTCTGTCTTCCTTCATAATAGACACGTATGGAATATCTCAGGAAGTATTCTTGCTTATCAAATGTTGAATATATATTTAAGTATACAGACATGTGTTCTCTCTAACAATTGACTTTTAGGTTGAGATGGTCACGTAAAAAAAGCATTGGTCTGTGATTAAGAATCCCGTTCACATCGTGAAAGGGCGTAATAAAAACATGATTAAATATATAAAATTGTATTTTCTTGAACAACTTCAACGTTTAAATGAAATGCTCTGTCAAACTTAACACTTAATGACTACGCGAAGCACCTAAATTGACATATTCATTCAAATTAATCGGAAGTGCTTCTTCTCCACGTGATGTCCAATACTAATATCTTAGCTAGTGTTAATCCTCTCCTGTAAAGATGCACAAACTTCATCTGGTGTGAGGCACTTCATATTTTTACAGCGCTTACAAGGACACCTTATGACTCCCTCATACAAGTAGATCTATTGACGACAAGCAAAGCTAATAAATTCGGAAAAATGACACTGTATAGCCGCTGTAAAAATAATAGTCAAAAAAATTGTATAAAATTTGTATATTTTTGTATATATTTATACATTATGTATGTTATATACAAAAATTATACAAGTTTTATACACTTTTTCGGCTACCAAATGTAAATAGTTTCTAGCGCGGGCTAAAAGCGATAATACCCCAATAAATTCCTCCTTGCCACTTATAAATTCATCTATTCGACAAGGGAGAAGTCTATTTTCTATCCATTTTTGCTCGGGAATTTTCATTGTCTATACCAAGAGTCCAAGAGATAAACTTATTTAAGCACATAAATAATGACATTGAGACACTAGACAAGGCGTACGTATGATACCACCAGTTATGTATCAATTTACACATAAATTTGTAGGAAAAAGAGAAAAGAGAAAAGAAAAATGAAACATCTTAATATCAACTTTTTGAATTCCCAGTGAAGTATAACGCTTGAAAATTATGAAAGTTATGCAATAAGTCTACTTATTGCCTGCCAGTCATATACTAGCAATGAAAATATGCAGAATATAAAGCACCCAAATAGTTCATACTAGCTTTTACACAAAATGTAGTTGTAAGTTACCAAACAGAGGTGAACTTTAATATAAATGATGAAAAAGAGTTGTAGAGCTTGAAGATTTTAAATCCATTCCAGGTTTGAGTAACATATAAAATGTGCCATATTTCATATTCATTTCAAATTAAATCTGATTAACATGCGATAAATGTAGCAGCATGCTTCAATGATAGATCAAATATTACTTGACAGTGTAAGTTGAAGTTCAGTATCTAAAGACAAAAATAGAAAATGACAAACACATATCATCTTGAAGTTCCAAAAGATCCAGGGACACAAAGCATATGATTGATTAACACATAAATTAAGTTATAAAATTCAGGATACTTCTGAACTAGAAAGGGCAGCCCGATGCACTAAGCTCTCGTTATGCGCGGGATTCGGAAAAGGACAGACCACAAGGGTCTATTGTATGCACCCTTACCCTGCATTTCTGCAAGAGGTTGTTTCCACGGCTTGAACCCATGACCTCCTGGTCACATGGCAGCAACTTTACCAGTTACGCCAAGGCTCCTGTATAGGGAAAAATAAGACATGACACGTGGCCGCTTAAAGGAAGGACACGTGGAACACAAGATGGAAATGGCTACCAAACATAGTTATTCCCATTGTCACCGCACGGAATAAAGATCATAAAAGGAAAAGTAAATGCTTTGCGCCCGGTAACATTTAATACAGAATATTTTGCAGCATTAAGGATGATGGCCCGTTACAAGGAATTTGGCATTTATGTCTAACGTTACATCTTCATCAATGGCCCTCATAATTGACATTAAAGAAGGGCATGATCCTAGGACTTCCTTCCCTAGACATAGCTATAAATAGAGAGCTCAGTTATCATTGTAAGGGACACGAATTTTCTGGCTAACTTACACTATACTCTATACAGCATTTTAATACAATTTTATTCTCTCGCTTTTGATCTCATCATTGTTGTGCCTAGAAACCCTGTTCTCGGACTCATCAGCTCTGTCATTTCATCTACATTCTAAGGCTAAGTATTTTATATCTCATCAGTTATTTCGCTATCTTTAAATTCAAATTAATTCACTTGTCTAGAAATCACAAACAAATTCAACTGTACCATTTTACGGGTAAACAGTTTGGCGCCCACCGTGGGGCCTAGACAGTCGTGCAGTTAAATTGATCCTTGCCTTTTTTACTAACGTGTTTGATTATTCTGTCTTAGCAAAAATCACAAAAGAAATGGCAGATAACACTGTTAACGGCACACGAAACCCTGAAATTCAAGGGGATCAGCCTCATTTCGAGGATTCAATCACTGACACCCGCTATGAGGGGAACAACGCCACACCGATAGATGACAAGCGGTACCCTCGACAGGTTCGGGAGGCAACTCCTGATGATGCTGATGAGGAGCATGTAGCGGATGCAGTAAGGGTTCTGTAAGAGCAACATGCAGTCATTCTAGGCCATCTCACGCAGCAGGATCGGGTTATGACCGATCTGAAGCAGGCGCTATCAGGTGCCTCAAATAATGCAAACAGGCGAGATCCAGCTCCTCCTAATGTTCCCGCGAACCAGACGACGCAGAGTTGATAATAACACTCTTAGGGGCGAAGTTGGCTCCGACGGGGTTGGGGGAGTAGATCTGGCCTCAACAACGAGAACGATTCATTCAAGGATGAACTTTTGCGGTTCATGAAGGAAGTAAATGCCTGCATGGATCAAATCCCAGGCACACCACCAGTATTAAAAGTCCCAAACTTGAAGAAGTATATTCAATTACCGTACAAGCCGAGTGGAGCCCCGGAATTAATACCGAAGCGGTTCAAAATGCTCAAAGTGCCAAAGTATGATAGAACTTCACATCCACAGAAGCACAGTACCACCTACACAACAGCAGTGAAAGGAAATGATTTGGCTCCTCACGAAATTGAATCTATGTTGCTAAAGAAATTTGATGAGACTCTCATGAGGAGAGCTTTAACATGGTATTCATTATTGCCCGAGCATTCCATAGATTCCTTTGAGATGCTCGCGGATTCCTTCATCAAGGATCACGCCGGTGCCAGAAAGGTACAAGACCGAAAGGCCGACATATTCAGGATCGTGCAGGGAGAATCCGAGTTATTACGAGAGTTTGTTACCCGGTTCCAGAAGGAAAGGATGTTACTACCGGCATCCCGGATGAATGGGCAGCTGAAGCGTTCACCAAAGGTTTAAATCCGAGAAGTTCGGACGCTTCCCGGAAGTTGAAGAAAAGTCTGCTCGAATTTCAAGCGACGACTTGGGAAGATGTCCACAACCGGTACGAGTCAAAAATAAGGATCGAAGACGATCAGGTTGGCTTTCCATCGTCGACCAAAGGACGGGAAAAGAACAGAGAAAAAATGAAAGATGATATTGACACGGACAGACGGACTCTGAGGGGGAGATTTTTGCCCTACAAACGAACAGAAGGTCGTGGCAGGAGCTTCCGAACAGCAGGACCGATCGTGGCCAAAACAATAGATCGCTGCAGGATCAAGAAATCTGGGGGTCGCGAGATTCTTCTTACCCAAAGTTATCAGAGTATAACTTCAATGTTAGTGTAGTAGATTTGGTGTCGTCCATGAGAAATATCAAAGAGGCACGATTACCAAGACCAATGAAATATGATCCTAGCCAGAGGGATCCCAATTTATGGTATGAATACCACGGCACTAGCGGCCACCGGACTGGGTACTGACACCTCCGGGAAGAAGTGGCAACACTGTTAAAGAATGGTTACCTTCGAGAATTCTTGAGTGACTGAGCTAAAAACAACTATGGTCGGAACAGGAGCGACGCGGAAACCTCGAAAGCAGGAGAAGAACCCCCGCGCAAAATGATCAACATGATCTTCGGAGGAAATGAAATTAACGGGGTCACCCTTTTGGCAGCGAAGAAGACAAAAGTATCGATAACTCATAGTAAAAGGCTCCGAAAAGACGATATCACATTTACGGATGAAGATGCAGACGGATTACTACTACCGCACAATGACGCACTGGTAATTTCTTTAAATGTGTTAGATTTTAAAATTAAACGTCTTTTAGTAGATCCAGGAAGTTCAGCTAATATCATACAATGGACAGTACTGGAACAAGCTAAACTCACCGGAAGCATTATCCCGGCAACGAAACTCCTCGTTGGATTCAACCTCGTAGGCGTGACAACTCGAGGAGATATTTTGCTACTCACAAACTTTGAGGGAGTAATGAAGACAACTCTCTTCGAAGTGGTAGATGGAGACATGGGGATAACATCATCTTGGGAAGACCATGGCAGCACGAGATGAAAGTTGTGCCTTCAACATATCACCAACTGTTAAAGTTTTCGGCACCCGAGGGGATCAAACAGATAAGGGGTGATCAACCGGCAGCAAGGGAGATGAATGCAATTTCGGTATCCAGTAGCAAAGGAAAGGAACGTGCGGCATAGAAATTACCGGAACCGGCACCTGCCCCCAAACCAGATGAAGTTATCCCGAGGAAAAAAGAGTCGGAACAATACAAGGTACCAAGGTGTTTTCAAGTACCAAAAGAGATGTGCGCGACAAAGTCCACGGCAGAAGAACTAGAGCAAGTTGCGTTGTTCGAAAAATTCATAGAAAGGAAATTCCATTTGGGAACAGGACTGCACCCGGAGCTCAGGTCCGCTTTTATTGAATTCCTTAAAATTAACGCTGATTGTTTTGCATGGTCGCACAAAGATATGTCAGGAACCCCGACGGAGGTAGCCGTACACAAATTAAGCTTGCATTCGAACATACCTCCGGTCAGGAAAAAGAAGCGCCATATTGCTGAAGCAAGGAATAAATTCACCAAAGAAGAGGTAACCCGTTTACTTAATATTGGTTCAATACAAGAGGTAAGATATCCGGACTGGCTAGCCAATGTAATAATAGTTCCTAAGAAAAATAATAAATTTCGCATGTGCAAAGATTATAAGGATCATAATAAGGCGTGCCCAAAAGACTCATTCCCATTGCCAAATATCAATCAAATGATTGATGCCATGGCCGGGCACGAGTTAATGAGTTTCCTCGATGCTTATTCTGGGTACAATCAAATCAAGATGAACCTAGAAGATCAGGAAAAGACTTCATTTATAACGGGTTTTGGCATATATATTTATAATGTGATGCCCTTCGGGTTAAAAAATGCCGGAGCCACTTATCAACAACTCATGAATAAGATGTTCGAAAAACAAATAGGAAAGACTATGGAAGTATATATAGGCGATATGCTCGTTAAGTTTTTGAATGCAGGTGACCACCTGAAGCATTTGCAAGAAACATTCGATATCCTGAGGGAGAACAATATGAAATTTAACCCCAAGAAGTGTGCGTTCGGGGTAAATTCGAGTAAGTTCCTAGGATTCCTAGTCTCACAAAGGGGAAATGAGGTAAATCCAGCCAAAATCAAGTCCATAGAGGATATCCTGGATCGATTGTATAACATAAATGAAGTCTAGAGGCTCACAGGGAGATTGGCATCTTTGAGCAGGTTCATTTCCCGATCATCGGGATAATGACATCGCTTCTCCGCACTACTCATAAAGAAAAACAACTTCGAATGGACACCGGAGTGTCAGCAAGCCTTGAAGGAGTTGAAGAAATATTTGTCAAGCCCTCTGTTGCTCTAAAAACCAAAAGAAGGTGAAACGTTGCCAGTCTACCTCGCAGTTTCAGAAGTTACGGTAAGTGCAATTTTAGTTCGGGAGGATGAAGGTACGCAATCTCCCATTTATTACGTTAGTAAAATTTTAACGGGAGCAGAAACTCGCTACCCACATCAGGAAAAGATGTCCTTAGCTCTCGTAGTTGCCGCCTGGAAGCTGAGGCCCTACTTTCAATGCCACCCGATAGTTGTGGTGACTACTTTCCCTCTGAGGAATATCCTCCATAAACCCGAGCTCTCAGGTAGATTGGCCAAATGGGCCGTCGAAATGAGCGAATTCGATATAGAGTATAAACCGAGGATTGCAATTAAGTCGCAAGTTTTGGCTGACTTCGTGGCTGATTTCAGTCAGGGACTATTGCCTATGGCAGACAAGGAGGCAATAATGGTGTCGGAATCGACATCGGGAGTTTGGATCTTATTTATGGACAAAGCTTCAAACATAAAAGGGTCTGGGCTCGGAATAGTCTTGATCACGCCTTCGGGGGAAGAGTCTGGAACCAAAATAATGTATTTTTGGACTCAAAGAACAAAAATATGTGGAAAAACTACACAATGACCAAGATATATATAGCATCGTTTTAAAAGACGCTATACCTTAACGGTCGTTTGGCCAGTTAGGTATAGCGTCATTTAAAACGATGCTATATATATTTTGGTTTAAGCAGGAACTATAGCATCTTTTGTTAAGACGCTATACATATAGCGTCTTAACAAAAGACGCTATACATATAAATATACAACGTCTCCTTCCCTTCCCCAAAACAGAATCGTCGAGCCCCCCCCCCCAAAAAAAAAATTTAAAAAATCTAAACATCCTCCATTTTTAATCCAAAAAAAATTGTGTGGAGCCCACCCGTCCCACAAAAAGTAAAGATTCTCGGTCCCACATGCTATCTAAGGCGTTATCTCGGACATTGTTGCTTGTTTCGGCTCCAAATCACAAAATCTTCGACTTTGTAAAAACCTTAAATCGAGGAATTCCGACATATTTTTGGTTAAAACTTGTATAAAAATGCATATTAATTATTTTTTATGTGCTCTATGTTATTTTGTGATTGTTTTGCGGAGATGTTATTTTGTGATTGTTTTGCGAATTAACTAATTTGCTATTTTTTAATCCGGACTATAGTTTTAGTGTGCTAAAAAAATTCGTAAAATAGAGAAATTATTATTAGTTGTTAAAAAAATATTAATTAGTTACTTTTTACTGTGGTGTATTTTCGTAATTATTTTGTGTTTAAATTGATTTGTTGTTTTTATCCGGTTTAGATTATTTATTTGTTAAAAGACTAGTAAACTAGATAAATTGTTACTTTAGTTCCCTGTAGTGGTATCTTGTGGGCTAATGTAATACTCGTATTTGTAATATAGTGACCTTTTAGCGTAGTAAAACGTAGTGCCCTTTAGCGTAGTATCCTTGTAGTTATAGAAATTAATTATTTAAGTATCTCTTATTCCCAAAAATACGTCAAAAAGCTGACAGTTTAAATACAAACTATCTCCAATTATAGTCAACAAACGTAAGAACATAAGAATTTAGGATACATTGGTGCTTCTAGGTCTCAAATATTGTGTCCGGAACCAAAATGTGAATATTTAATAATTAAATCTTGTATAGTTATGTAAATTAATTATTTAATTTTAGTATAGTAAAAAATAAGTCAATAACAAACAAACATATAAAATAATAAAACCAACATATTAAATAATAAAACTAACATATTAAATAATAAAACTAACATATACAATAATAAACTAACATATAAAATAACAGACTTGTTGAGTGAAAAATTGAAAATAAATTCTCATCATTAACATAAGAATTCAGGATACATTGGTGCTACTGGGCCTCAAATATTGTGTCCGGGACCAAAATGGAAATATTTAATAATTAAATCATGTATAGTAAAAAAATAGGTGAATAACTAACAAACATATAAAATAATAAAACTAACATATAAAATAATAAAACTAACATATTAAAGTAACATATAAAATATAAAATTATAATATTAAAAATGTATCAACCTAATTAACAATATAGTAAAAATATCAAATAAAATTTAATATTCAAGGTATTGCAATATATTTAAGAAATGGAAAAGAAAAATAATGTAATTAATTTTGTTCAATTTACAGTAGTCGACATGGAGGTTCCGCCTTTGCATCCCGGACCTGCCTCTCTAGAGCTACTATTGCTACAGGCCGAGCATAGGTCTTCTACATATGGGAGGGGCAGTTATTGGCCCAGACTTTACGTTCTAGGAGAGTAGATGATATGTGGGACTTTCTTAAGACCCACCAGCTCCATCCCCGTATAGTCAGATGCCTGCAGGATACGGGTTTCGATAGGATCATTGAGATCGGCTAGCTGCAGCTGGATTAGTCGTTGATCACGGCTTTGATAGAGCGGTGGCGACCAGAGACGCACACATTCCATTTGCCCATTGGCGAGGCCACTATCACGCTGTAGGACGTGGAGGTTCTGTATGGGCTGCCGGTTGATGGACTTCCTGTTGCTTTGCAGCATGCCATGAGAGATTATACGGGAGATCAGTACCTAGAGGCATTGCAGCGGCTCACCGATTTTCGGTCAGAGGATGAGGGTGTATTGGTTGGGGCTAGTCGTCTTGCGTTGACACCCGTCCGGCTGCATTTGGATGCCAAGCATGATGACATTACTCATGATACACCAGATCTTCATATTAACCGGTACACGAGGTTATTGCTACTGCTTATGTTTGGAGGCGTATTGTTCCCGAACACTTCGGGAAACCTAGTCAGCTTGAGATTTATTCATCATCTTGAGCGGCTAGATGATTTACATCAGTATAGCTGGGTTGCTGCTGTTCTTGGTTACTTGTACAGGTAGATGTGTCGAGCATGCATGGGCACCCAGCGAGACGTTGCAGGATTTATGCCGATGCTGCAGGTGAAAACATAGTCATTTACTCTCTTCATTGTAACATACATCATAAAAATATACCTTAAATTTTACGTTCAAATTGTATATTAGGTTTGGGCCTGGGAGCGGTTCCTGCAGTTTCATCCACCTCTACCACCCACAGCTCAAGATGCACCACCTGCACCATTTCTCCCTTTGGCTAGGAGGTGGGTTGATAGGCGGGGATACGGATACGAGTACGAGGCTCGACATAATCTCTCTTATTGCAGAGATTTGTTGGATTTGCCGGAGGACGCACAGGTAATTCTATACTTAAGTTTACTTGGCATGGATTTATATGTGTTACGTATACTCACGGTTCCTATTTTTACGTAATAGTTCATTTGGAGGCCATACAGCGACGAGCTAATAGCTAGTTTGCCCGATTATTGCTCGACCGGGCGACTTATCTGGAGCTCTTCCATCCCGTTGATGTGTCTCGATATAGTCGAGCATCATGCCACCAAGCGAGTCCTTTGCCAGTTTGGTCGACCACAGCTTGTACCTCCATCGCCCGCTTGGCTTATGACACATTACCAGCGGGATGATCGTTCGAGGGTTGACCAGGCATATGAGGCATGGCTAGAGTTGCAGATCGAGACTTGGGACCAGCGACGTGACCTGATTCCGCCACACCCTCCACCCGATCTTATGGATAGTGAGCATGCGTATATGGGCTGGTACCGCAGCATTACCCGACTTTTCATTGGGAATCCCGTTCATCGAGCAGGCGGTCGGTTCGTTCCATACGCCGGGAGGCATGAGGCGCTAGTATGTTATTTGGTATACTTAGCTATAACGTTAATATTACCATTTCATAATTAATATTTTACATGTTGTGTAGGTTATTGGCATATATATTTTCAACCAGTTAGGACTGCAGATGCAGCAGCATACCGGCGAGGGAACGGCTGCTTTGCACGACTATGGCCGGCGGGTTACAGATTTGGCTGCCAAGACATTGCAGCGAGCCAGGGATGATGAGTGCTTAGGACACGAGGCTAATTATATGGCGCTAGAGCAGTACCATCGTGGGCCAGCAGTCCAGCCTGCACGTGGTCGATGTGGCAGGGGTGTCCCACAAGGCAGGGGTATCCCACGAGGTCGTGGGGGTCAGCGAGGAGGTGGTCCCAGCAAGGGGGCGTTGAGGCACGTGTTGAGGATGTTGGAGTTGATCAGCCGGGTGACCACCCTGAGCCACAGTCAGCTCCTACTGATATTCCGTCATTTAGCCTGAGGGTTACTTCAGGGACTTCGCAGGTGACCCCGTCAGCTCCATTGTTGATCGCGGGCACGGCCTTTACCTCACATGACTATGATACGTATTTTCCTGACCCTCCAGAGGCATCGACTGTTGCTGTTGTTCGTCCGCTACGAGATGTGGATAGTAGGCGCCGACTGAGTTATGGCTCATCATCGAGGGATGCTGAGGATCTTTCACAGGATTTGGTTAGTTTGTATTACTATTATTTATATTTGTGTTTATATCATTGATTAGTCATAAATATCTAAAGACTATTGTTTTTTTAAAGCCATCTTCCTCGCCTGTCACGAACAGACCTGAGACTGATGATTATATTGAGGAGGCCGCTGAGACCATGGTAAGACATTTTAATTTTTTTTAGCTAACACGTACATTACTAATATATATTTCATATACTAAAATATCTCATTATTTTATAGGTTACTACTGGATCGACGGCCCCTTCTACCGAACTTGCCAACCTTACTGACGATCATGATGCAGCGCATCCTCCGATAAAGAGGCGACATGATGAGGATGATCCTGATAGTATAGCCGAGCGGGATGGGATGCGCCTCAGGCCAGCGGCTTCTTTAAAGCATAAAGGTTGTGGGACACGTTGAATTTTTTTTATCTTATGTACATATGACAATCACTAAATAATAGCAACTTTATCTATGGTTTAGCATTATATGCGCCTTATGTTATTATTTCTCGGTTTCTTTGTTATTTTAATACTAAAACTGGGCAAAACAAACATAGCAACTTAACATAATTTAAATTCAATACAACTAATAAAAATACATGACATGGAAAACATAAAGATAAAATACCACACTCAACACATATATGTGTTTGTTTAGTCACTACCGCCCATTACCCTCTGCTCCAACCACTTAAATTTCTCTTCCATTATATTTTTTTCTTCTTCCGACTCTGTTAGTTTCTCCTGCAGTGCCGCACCATCTTACAATCAGCTTTATCGCACGATCAAGGACATGAAAGAAGGGTATTATTCCTAAATGCCCATGTAGCATCCTAATTATAGATGTGGTCGATAACACACCGATAATAAGGACTCTACTAGACACGGCTCTAAGAAATCCTAGGATACTTTAAAACCTTAGGCTCTAATACTAAGTTTGTCATGCCCCAAAATCGAGGAGCGTAACCGGTTCTCAACCGAGTGAACCCGACTGAGCAAGCCTGATATATTTAATTCTACCCAGATTCGTTCGTGAAAAAAGCGGAGATGTACTCCATTAATCAAATACTGAAGAGATTTCATTAACCGCTTCTATTTCATTCCCATTAACAGCATCATTCAATATTTCCAAAATAGTATGAGTTTATAGATTTAATAAAAAATATGTTGCCAAACACCAACAGTTCTAATCCAATTCCCAACATCAAATACCACCCACAACCTGTCTACGGAGCCTCTAAGTACAACTGAAAAGTAATATGGAAATGCCGACAACAAGGCCCCGGCTATACCTCAACCACAAAGTACAAGAGAAACAAAAGATACATGATCCCGAAATGAAGTGGGGCTCACCAAATCGGCTGAAAGGAGTGTACTGCTATCACTGATCAATGCCACCTGCTGTAGAACTACCTGCATCCATTAAAGATGCAGTGCCCCCGGCAAAAGGGGACGTTAGTACTGTCGAATAGCACTAGTATGTATAGCTAGAAATCCTCTTTCAAAATAGAATGCCCATATGATCTATACGTGGAACACATAATATAATGTAATTGAAACAACCTGTACAAACAAGGACAACAAAAGGGGCACCTATTGTCTGCATTAATAATATGCCTCATTAGACCATCCTTAGTGTTCACATATCATATTATACACTTGTGCGTTCCATAGACCGTCCACAGTGTTTATTCATACCATACATCTATACCTCTTATACACAATGCATCCATGCGTTTCATAGACCGTCCACAGGATTTCATAACACAATGTACCTATGCGTTTCATAGACCGTCCACAGGATTTCATAACACAATGTACCTATGCGTTCATAGACCGTCCACAAGATTTCATAACATAATATACCTATGCGTTTTATAGACCGTCCACAGGATTTCATAACACAATGTACCTATGCGTTCATAGACCATCCACAAGATTTCATAACACAATGTACTTATGCGTTCATAGACCGTCCACAGGATTTCATAACATAATATACCTATGCGTTTCATAGACCATCTATAGGGTTTCATAACACAATATACCTATGCGTTTCATAGACCGTCCATAGGGTTTCATAACACAATATACCTATGCGTTTCAAAGACCGTCCATAGGGTTTCATAACACAATATACCTATGCGTTTCAAAGACCGTCCATAGGGTTTCATAACACAATATACCTATGCGTTTCAAAGACCGTCCATAGGGTTTCATAACACATTGCAAACAAAAGTACAAATACGTACATCTCATAACTTTTCACATCACATATCACCTAATCCGTACTTTCAATCACTTACAACATTATTATTTCATTGGCTCTCTTGGCCAAACATATGATTCTTTATTCATGGCGCAATGGTCGTATTTTATATTCCACACTTTCATTTATTCCCTTTCATAGATCATCATCATAATTATCAACAAGTAGAATATTCCAGAAATCACAACTTTAAGTTCATTAGTAATGAAGGCTTTAAACATAATTGATTTCTTTCCAATAAATGGAGTAAAATGATTGGCAATCGAAGCACAAATTAAAATCATACACAATTTCCACTCACGAATATGTAAGAATGCAAAGCACATTGAATATTACTTACAAAGCATAGCATTAGCTAAAACAGCCACATATGGGCATCACTTGAGTTCATAAACTTTTAGCCGATTATATTGTCGAAGTCAATTTTGGAATAGTTGAGTCAAAGCTCATTTCATAATCTTTCTCACATTATTTCATTACATCGGCACCATTGGCCACAAGTATACCTTTCACTATTGGCACGTTGGCCACACTTTATATCCCCAATTCACTGATTTCACTTCCAAACATCTTTATAGGTTATCAACAATAAGACATTCCCAATCAAGACTTTAGGTACACATATGAGCAATTAAGAGTCTTAAGAATATTGAGGTTTTCTCACACAATTTGGCATACTAGCTTTCATTTGAAATACGATTCAAAGCCACAACATTTTAATACGCAACCCATACTTTTGAAACTCACGGTAACATTATGGAATTCAATTCCAAGAGAGAAAGTTTAGCCAACATACCTCAATTGAGCTTTTCTTAAATTACTACAATATTCCGAAAATTCTAGCAATCCCAATCTATTTGAGACATAACAAAATTGAACCATAATTAGGAAGATATTCATGGTCTCAGCTCATTTGAGCATTTTATCAAACACTAGGTGTGCAAATTTAACCACAAAGTTCTTCTACAAGATTTTCTTCACTCCACAACCCAATCCTTACTTATTTAAGTTCAACAATCTTCCCACAATTCTTATTGGTACATGCATGTATAAATAATACTCTAATACCCATGAATCATACTCCCAATCAACCATCTTCTACCCAAATTCGAAATTGAAAGCTAGGGTATGGAACCTTACCTCTTAGATGAAGAACTTGTGGGTTTCCCTTGTTAATCTTCCAAGGTTTGAGCAAGACTTGATGAATAATTAGCCTAGGGTTTTCTCTCTCTCTAAAACACTCTCCCTTCTCTCTAAAACATCAGAATATTTGCTCAAAAATGACCCTTTGCGTGTATTTAACGAAATAGGGTCGGGTTTTAAAAACTCAAAAATAAAGCTCCGGAATAGGTTCTGCGGTGGCATATGCGACTGCATAATGGTTATGCGGACCACATATCGGTCTCATAATTGGTGTCCAAAATGACCAAAACTTTGCCTGAGCCTGCGGTCACTATGCGGTCCGCATAACTGTTCTGCGGTCTCATAGTACACCGCATAATAGTTATGCGGTCGCATAGTCGACCGCATAATTACTTCCAACTGACCCAAATAACTGTGTCACTGTGCAGCCATTATGCGGTCCGCAGAGTGATTCTGCGGTCGCATAATGGACCGCAGAAATGCACAGTTTCGCCAAATATTTTTCTTTAATTTCCGGTGCATTGTTCAACCTAAAAGGTCTGAGCTGCGGCTCGCAAACTCGCCGCGAAGAATTTCTATAATCCTCAAACACGTAAGCCTAGTCCGGCACCATGAAACATTATTTTCTTTGCAAATTTTACCGGGTTTTACACTTAAATTCTTCAAAATTTTCCGGGGTGTTACATTCTCCCCCGCTTAGGATCATTCGTCCTCGAATGAGAGTCAAAACCTATTATTAACATCTTATGCAACTCAGTTTGTTTCATACCACATTCGAGCAGCCCCAAATTTGACTAACTCCCAAAAATTTCAAATATTTCGCCAGAGTTTCCCTTGTAACTAGGCCTATCCACCTGTCAAAGAGCCCAAAAAACACACCCTAACAACATATACGTAAGCCAACGATGTAACATAATACAAGATTTCAGATTTCATAAGGCCTGATGTGACTACATATACTTTACCTTTCTTAACAATTCACACAATATATTCATAGACAAATCTTTTAGAATAACCCGTTCACTTTCTTCCATTCTAAATCTCTATGTCAAATACCGAAGTAAACCTTTGGCAACCTCCAACAATTACTTTAAGATGTACTAGCTTGAATATTACCATAAAACTTCCTATCAAATATATATGATCACTGAATGACGCTTCTTCTTTGACATGATTGAACCTTCAACCCCCACTGGTTTCTATAAATATGAACAACGAGGTTCGAGATTGGCTAAAATTATTCAAAAATCCATCAAGGTACTGAGCACGGTATTTCAGGAGGTTATATCCTAAGAGACATGAAGGTTACTACCAATAGTGATGACATTGTTAATCATTGTGATGACATCATTGATTCGACACATGAGTCATAGAGTTTCCTAGTAGGCATTGATAATGTCGGGACCATGTTCATGATTCTAAGATTTAAATAAATGAGTCATTTTAGACATGTGGCATATGGGAGGTATAATCGGAAGGATAAAGACATTAGCGTCAGTTATTCTTGGAAAGCTATGAGTCATGAAGAGGACAACTATAAATATGAACAACGAGGTTCGAGATTTACTAAAATTATTCAAAAATCTATCAAGGTACTGAGCATGGTATTTCAGGAGGTTATATCCTAAGAAACATGAAGGTTACTACCAATGGTGCTGACATGGTTAATCATTGTGATGACATCATTGATTCAACACATGAGGCATAGAATTGCCTAGTAGGCATCGATAAAAAGGAATCTCTGCCACAAGCCTACGAGGATGAAAAAGAAGTTGAGCACTTGTGATATTATTATCATTCTGACAGCTTAACCCTTCACAATAGTTGATCCTATATGAGAGGACTAGAGATATGACGAATCTGTCTTTCAATTCAACATGCTCATGATATGTGTTAGAATCTGAAACATTCACAAGTGAAACCACATAGCTAGGATATCCTAATATTGGGGTTGAGGGACTTACTTGTTGTCCCTTGACTATTGGGGCAGTGCCTTAGCTGGTGGCCCTTGACTCCGCACCCGAAACATTCATCTGTGCCACGTCGGCACACCCCCAAATGACGCCCCCCACACTTGGGACATGGGGACCTTTGTTGCAGCTGAGAATCCCCATTTGACTGGACCTGCTGATTAGACCCTTGGTTGCCTTGGTTACTATGGCCCCACCGCTTCTGATCAGGCCCTGATGCTAGTACTCTAGCTGAAGACTGAGCAATAGACTGCACGGGTCTCTATGACACTCTCTTATGTAATGCCTTTCCACCACTACCCCTGACTATATGAGCCACTAAGATTGCCCGTGGATCGGGTCTTTTTGTTATTATCTAGCTCTCTCTTTCTTTTTAACTTTCGATCCTCTGTAGCTTGAGCAAATGCCACCATTTTCCATAATTCATATCAGAATTCAAGGTAGTCGTAGCGGTCTTATTAATTACCAAGGGACTAAGCCTTTGCACAAACCGGCGCACTCTAGCCTCCATAGTGGGCAACATGTAAATAGCATACTTGGACAGGTGCGCGAATTTCATATGGTACTCCCATACACTCAGGCTACCTTGCCTCAGGCTCTCAAACTTAGCGGCACGGGCCGCCTTAGTTTCAGCATGCAAAAAGTGGTCAATGAAAGCATCGGTAAATTCACTCCACCTTGCGGGGAGCTCCCTTCTTCACGGGACTCCTCACATAGTTCAGACCAAGAATACGCCACCTCTTTCAGGCGGTAGGAGGCCAATTCCACTGACTCTGTTTCATTAGCACGCATAACTCTAAGAGTCTTGTGCATCTCATCAATGAAATCCTGGGGATCTTCCTCTGGGTTAGTACCCGTGAATACTGGAGGATCCAATTGGAGAAACCCGTTCACCCTAGAACTAGTAGAATCCCCTGGCTGACTGGAAGAAGTGGGTGCAACATTTGACCTCTGGGTCTGGGAAGCCACTATTTGTGCCAACATCTGTATGGCTCCCCTAACATCAACATCAAAAACACCAGAATCGAAAGCTGGAGTTAGAGCTGGAGGTGGAACTGGAATACCAGTTGGAGGAACTGTTGCACCTTCAGTAGGTGTAGGGACATGTGCAGTTTGATCAGTTGTAGTAGAATCAGGCAGTGTAGTAACTAGAGGAATATCCTCACTCCTTGAGTGACGCATCATCAATTATATGATCAACTGCCACTCCTGGGGTGACATTGGCCATTTGTCCAGTTCTTGCATTCTTTTTAGGCGCCATATATTGAAAGTTAAAGTAAGGCATCAGTTAACGGAGGAACAATCTTACAATCAACTTTATCACACGATTAAGGACATGAAAGAAGGGTATTATTCCTAAATGCCCATGTAGCATCCTAATTATAGATGTGGTCGATAACACACCGATAATAAGGACTCTACTAGACACGACTCTGAGACATCCTAGGATATTTTAAAATCTTAGGCTCTGATACCAAGTTTGTCACGCCCCAAAACTGAGGAGCGCGACCGGCGCTCAACCGAGTGAACCCAACTGAGCAAGCCTAATTTATTTCTACCCAAATTCGTTAGTGAATAAAGCAGAGAAGTACTCCGCTAATCAAATACTGAAGAGATTTCAATAACCGCTTCTATTTCATTCCCATTACCAGCATCATTCAATATTTCCAAAATAGTACGAGTTTATAGATTTAATGAAAAATATGTATTCAAACACCAGCAGTTCTAATCCAATTCCCAATATCAAATACCACCCATAACCTGTCTACGGAGCCTCTAAGTATAACTGAAGAATAATATGGAAATGCCGGCAACAAGGCCCCGGATATACCTCAACCACAAAGTACATAAGAAACAAAAGATACATGACCCAAAAATGAAGTGGGACTCACCAAATCGGCTGAAAGGACTGTACTGCTATCACTGATCAATGCCACCTACTGTAGAACCACCTGCATCCATTAAAGATGCAGCACCCCCGGCAAAAGGGACGTTAGTACTGTCGAATAGCACTAGTATGTATAGCTAGAAATCCTCTTTCAAAATAGAATGCCCATATGATCTATACGTGGAACACATAATATAATGTAATTGAAACAACCTGTACAAACAAGGACAACAAAAGGGGCACCTATTGTCTGCATTAATAATATGTCTCATTAGACCGTCCTTAGTGTTCACATATCATATTATACACTTATGTGTTTCATAGACCGTCCATAGTCTTTATTCATACCGTACACCTATACCTCTTATACGCAATGCACCTATGCATTTCATAGACCGTCCATAGGATTTCATAACACAATGTACCTATGTGTTCATAGACCGTCCACAGGATTTCATAACATAATATACCTATGTGTTTCATAGACCGTCCACAGGATTTCATAACACAATGTACCTATGCGTTCATAGACCGTCCACACGATTTCATAACACAATATACTTATGCGTTCATAGACCGTCCACACGATTTCATAACATAATATACCTATGCGTTTCATAGACCGTCTATAGGGTTTCATAGCATAATATACCTATGCGTTTCATAGACTGTCCATAGGGTTTCATAACACAATATACCTATGCGTTTCAAAGACCGTCCATAGGGTTTCATAACACAATATACCTATGCGTTTCAAAGACCGTCCATAGGGTTTCATAACACAATATACCTATGCGTTTCAAAGACCGTCCATAGGGTTTCATAACACATTGCAAACAAAAGTACAAATACGTACATCTCATAACCTTTCACATCACATATCACCTAATCCGTACTTTCAATCACTTACAACATTATTATTTCATTGGCTCTCTTGGCCAAACATATGATTCTTTATTCATGGCGCAATGGCCGTATTTTATATTCCACACTTTCATTTATTCCCTTTCATAGATCATCATCATAATTATCAACAAGTAGAATATTCCGGAAATCACAACTTTAAGTTCATTAGTAATGAAGGCTTTAAACATAATTGATTTCTTTCCAATAAATGGAGTAAAATGATTGGCAATCGAAGCACAAATTAAAATCAAACACAATTTTCACTCACGAATATGTAAGAATGCAAAGCACATTGAATATTACTTACAAAGCATAGCATTAGCTAAAACAGCCACATATGGGCATCACTTAAGTTCATAAACTTTTAGCCGATTATATTGTCGAAGTCAATTTTGGAATAGTTGAGTCAAAGCTCATTTCATAATCTTTCTCACATTATTTCATTACATCGGCACCATAGGCCACAAGTATATCTTTCACTATTGGCACATTGGCCACACTTTATATCCCCAATTCACTGATTTCACTTCCAAACATCTTTATAGGTTATCAACAATAAGACATTCCCAATCAAGACTTTAGGTACACATATGAGCAATTAAGAGTCTTAAGAATATTGAGGTTTTATCACACAATTTGGCATACTAGCTTTCATTTGAAATACGATTTAAAGCCACAACATTTTAATACGCAACCCATACTTTTGAAACTCACGATAATATTATGGAATTCAATTTCAAGAGAGAAAGTTTAGCCAACATACCTCAATTGAGCTTTTCTTAAATTACTACAACGTTCCGGAAATTCTAGCAATCCCAATCTATTTGAGACATAACAAAATTGAACCATAATTAGGAAGATATTCATGGTCTCATCTCATTTGAGCATTTTATCAAACACTAGGTGTGCAAATTTAACCACAAGGTTCTTCTACAAGATTTCCTTCACTCCACAACCCAATCCTTACTTTTTTAAGTTCAACAATCTTCTCACAATTCTTATTGGTACATGCATGTATAAATAATACTCTAATACCCATGAATCATACTCCCAATCAATCATCTTCTACCCAAATTCGAAATTGAAAGCTAGGGTATGGAACCTTACCTCTTAGATGAAGAACTTGTGGGTTTTCCTTGTTAATCTTCCAAGGTTTGAGCAAGACTTGATGAATAATTACCCTAGGGTTTTCTCTCTCTCTAAAACACTCTCCCTTCTCTCTAAAACATCAGAATATTTGCTCAAAAATGACCCTTTGCGTGTATTTAACGAAATAGGGTCGGGTTTTAAAAACTCAAAAATAAAGCTCCGGAATAGGTTCTGCGGTGGCATATGCGACTGCATAATGGTTATGCGGACCGCATATCGGTCTCATAATTGGTGTTCAAAATGACCAAATCTTTGCCTGAGTCTGCGGTCACTATGCGGTCCGCATAACTGTTCTGCGGTCTCATAGTACACCACATAACAGTTATGCAGTCGCATAGTCGACCGCATAATTGCTTCCAACTGACCCAAATAACTGCGTCACTCTGCAGCCATTATGCGGTCCGCAGAGTGATTCTGCGGTCTCATAATGGACCGCAGAAATGCACAGTTCCGCCAAATATTTTTCTTTAATTTTCGGTGCATTGTTCAACCCAAAAGGTCCCAGCCGCGGCTCGCAAACTCGCCGAAGAGTTTCTATAATCATCAAACATGTAAACCTAGTCCGACACCATGAAATATGATTTTCTTTGCAAATTTTACCGGGCTTTACACTTAAATTCTCCAAAATTTTTCGGGGTGTTACAAATAACTAAAATGTGCTAGTCATTTATAGGCAAGAAAAAACACATAACGTGGTATGTAACCGCGCTATGCTTCGCGTGCTAATGATTCTTTACGATACAATAATGCTTTTCCAGAAGACAGCTTTTCCAGAACGGCGGCTTTATCAGGTTGACAAGACAAAACACACAACGTGGTAAGTAATCGCACTATGCTTCGCGTGCTAATGATTCTTTACGGTACAATAATGCTTTTCCAGAAGATAACTTTTCCAGAATGGCAACTTTATCAGGTTGACAAGACAATACACATAACGTGGTATGTAACCGCGCTATGCTTCGCGTGCTAATGATTCATTACGGTACAATAAGAAAGCTTCTTAAACTGAACCAAGTCATATGTATTTGAAAGACCTTTTGAATAAACATTAAAGCATCCATTAAAAAAATGCCACTACGTGTATTAATGTTAAATATCAAAAATATTATTTTGAAGGTTTTTTAAAAAAAAATGCGTTTATGTTAGATTGTTGTATTGAAGTATTAATGTTAAATATCAAAAAATTTAACATCAATGGAAACATAATTTTATTTCATACATTCTGCAAGATAAACAAGTACTTACACTTATTACAACCACATAACAGAATAAAAACACTATGTGTATCCTTGATTGTTGGGCACATTAGATGAACTTCCACCAGGAGCAGGATTACCACCGACACCCAAACCAGCTGAAGGACATTTACGACGGTCGTGTCCTGTTTGCGAGCATATGCCACATTTACGCGCATAAACGATATCACCAACATCCATTTGGTTCTGTATACGCTTTCTTTTTTGCACTTGTAGCTTACGCAAATACTCCTTATTACACACCATTTTAAATGGTTCCGGCGGCCAATAATGCTCAGCACCCACTGGTTGCAACTGGCCACTATAGGTATTTAAGTATGCAGTAACACTATATTGCTTATCCACGTACCGGGTTGCCTCGAAACCTGTATGTTGAAAGTACTTCATGGCATGTGAGCACGGTATATGGTAGATGGACCATTTCCCACAAGAACACAACCTGCTGGCTTCATTTATGGTGTGTGTATTATTCCCCCGGTTTTGATGGATAGCGGTGCGAACTTCAAAAATATTTCGCTCGTTGGAATACTGTAAAAATGAATGCCAATGTGCTCGCCTACTGTATTTCTCAAATATTTTCATTGGTATTGGCATAAATTCAACACCCCTCTCCATCAATTCTGATGCACCTCTATGCCTTTCAACAAACCTCTCTGCCATCTGTTTGAATGACATCCGCACCATGGCAGTGACAGGCAATCCACGTGCAGACTTCAATAACCAGTTGAAAGACTCTGATACATTTGTAATAAGGGTTCCCCATCGTCTGCCACCATCCGCATGCAATGTCCACTTGTCAAAGTCATGTCGCATCAACCAATGATAAGCTCTTTCGTCTTCCTGCCTGATAGATTCCATGCGCCTCCTGAATTTGCACTCCTAGTGATCAATTGCATCCATCCACATTAAATCATGCAAGTCCTTGTTGGGATATGCCTTCTGGAATATGGCCTTCAGGTGCCTCACATAGTAACGGTGGTATGCATACGGTTCCTTCCATTCAGGCAAATACTGTACAGAACTTAAAATACCGCCATGCCGATCAGATATTAGACAAATACCTGAACGTTGTTTGACAACGTGCTGCTTCAAGTGGTTCAAAAATAGCATCCACGTCTCTTGGATTTCATTGGCACAAATAGAAAAAGCTAGGGGAAATATTTGTCCATTAGCATCTACTGCAACGGCGATCAATAGCTTAATATCATACTTTCCATAGACATGAGTGTCGTCTATGGATATTACCGGCCAGCAATGCACAAAACCATCAATTGCTGGTTTGAAGGCCCAGAACACGTATCTGAATATATATTCTGGTATTCACGGACTCTACTCAAGCTTCCATTCAACAATAGTCCCGGGGTTAAAGTGTTGCAATGCGGCCATGTACCTGGGTAGAGATGCAAATGACTTATCCCAGTCACCGTAAACAATTTCAAACGCACGTTTGCGCCCGAGAAATGCCTTTCTTTTGGTAATGGTACACCCATATTCCTGGTGGACAAATGTAATACACTCTTTGATATTGTACCTTATGGAGGCTTCAATGTGTGGAATCAAGACAAGAGAAATCAAGTCAACATCCAAGTTAAAGTGATTTCCGTTAAATGTGTCCATTTCACAATTGTGGGTGCCAATGTATTTACCCACAACCCACATATCTGTTTTCTTCTTCCTCACACGCAGCATCCAATTACAACCCGTAAACCATCTACGGCAAACATCCTTGTATACATCCGGAGATGACTGCCATACCATCATCTCACGGCATTCTTTTATGCTGTACATTTTCACCGCCCTGATTAGGCACGCCTTATCAGGAAAAAGCATGCCCTTTGATAGCACTGTTGGTCTAGATTCATCCCACATTGCTGATCGAATTTTGTCAATATCCCTTGTGAGGGCATCCACATCCGGCATACTTGGAAAATGATCAAGGTAGGTAATATGCCTCGAATGAAACGGCACGTGGGACTCGTATACTTTTGGTCTAATGGGAGGTAGAGCATGTTCCCTCGTCAAATCAGGTTCGGCATTCTCTTCCTCCTCAACATCACCCTCATCAAGGAAGGGTGTGTCATCTCCAGACTCATCGGCATTGTTGTCATAATCACTATTCTCTTCCTGACTCTGCGCATCTACCAGATCCCGATTAAATACGCTGTCTTCGGGCAATTGAGTAAGGGCAGGACCATCAAGTTACTCGTTTCACTGCACAACCAAAGAAATAATGAGTTACTCAAATTGGTCCAAACAATACATATAACTTTATATATTCACTTACAAATCATAATGCGTTGATATCCTAGGATGCACATTATCTTGTTGATGCTGACTCCCGGATGGACCGCCATGATCCAACACACCAAAACTCAGCATATTCCAACTCACCGTTGGTTCTTAACTTGTAAAATTCGTATCTGGTCGGTACCCCAGTGGAATATATGAGTGTTAATACAAATACAATACACAAAAATATACATCGTAACACAGTAGGAAAATTGAAGTTTACCTCTCTGCTTGTGGATTATGTATACTAGGGGAGAAATTATTTTCTCGCTCCTCATTCACTCGTGGAGATGAGGTTAGATCCGGCCAAACTCTTTCAGCCGGAACCTGTTCGGCTAAAACTGCTCCAAAATAACCACCCGATGATTTTCCTACTTTGCGCAACCACATTATTACGAACATCTTCAGCCTTGACGTACATTTCCAACATTTTTATCACAATAAATTCCCGGTATTCATTTGAAGTCCTCAAAAAATCTCTCAAAGTTTCATCGTCTTCGATGTTAAACTTAGCATAACAAGCAACTCCTTGCGGAGTCACAGATTATGGATATCTTCCGGTTATTTTAAGATTCACCGAACGTTTGTTCACACTTATTTTTTTACATAACAACGATACCAATGTATCGTACTCCATTGTAAGTGGCAACTTAACATGAGACTGTGGAGATAAACTATAGCTTACTGAGTTATTCACCACCACAACCTCACCCCCCCCCCCAATATAATGAAATCCTAATTCTTCGCTCTTCAGACATTATGACAAAAATGCAAAACGACTAAACAAACAAAAATTTCACAACACTTAGAGTAATTCTGAATAGATTTTTACAAAATCCTTAACGTCCTTCTATAAGGCAAAAACCATTCCGGGGGGTGAATTATTTGAGGTATAGCATCTTAGCTTAAGACGCTATACCCAGTTGAATTATTGTTATGTCAATTAAGTCCAAAAAAATTATTTGTGGGCCCACAATAATACATATAGCGTGTTTTAAAAAAATGCTATATATATAGCGTCGTTTTAAAAGACGCAATACCTAACTGGCCAAACGGTCGTTAAGGTATAACGTCTTTTAAAACGACACTATATATATTTTGGTCACTATGTATTTTTTCACATATTTTTGTTCTTTGAGTCCAAAAATGCATTATTTTGGTTCTGGACTCTTCGGGGGAAACCTTAAGTCAAGCCATCAGAATGATTCATTTAACTAACAATGAAGCATAGTACGAAGCTTTGATTACAGGGTTCGAATTGGCCCGGGGGCTTGACTCCGAAGTCATCGAAATCAAATGTGATTCGTAGTTGGTAGTGAATCAGGTCTACGGAATTTTTGACACCAAAGAAGAATGTATGCAGCAATACGTGGTAAAAGTACAGGCTTTATTGGCACGATTCCGAGAGTGGTCAATTACTCATATCCCGAGGGAATATAACGCGGAAGAAGATGCATTGGCAAATTTGGGCTCATCGACAGAAGTCCAGGGATCGGAATCAGGAATGGTAGTAAAACTGGTGAACTCAGTCTTGGACACAGATAGTTACTATGAGGTGAATTCGAACAGTTTGGTGTGGGACTAGAGAAACGAAATAATCGATTATCTCGAGCATGGAAAGTTGCCCGAAGACCCCAAAGCATCAAGAGCGTTGCACGCCAAAGCTGCACGTTATATCTTCAAAAACTGCCAATTATACAGAAAATCCTTTCAAGGCACATTGTCCCGGTGCTTAGGAGCATCAGAAGCTAACTATATCATGAGAGAAGTCCATGAAGGGATATGTGGCAACCACTCGGGTGCAGATTCTTTGGTGCTGGAATTAGTTCGGGCAGGATATCACTGGCCCCGTATAGAACAAGATGCTAAAAACTTCTTACGAAAATGTGATAAGTGCCAATGTTATGCACCACTAGTACATCAACCGGCAGAATCCCTACATTTGGTTCTGTCCCCATGGTCGTTCATGAAATGGGGGATGGACATCATCGGACCAATACCACCTGCTCACGGAAAGGTAAGGTTTCTTTTAATTTTGACTGACTATTTTCTAAATGGGTGGAAGCAGGTCCTTATCTGAAGATCGAAGAACGCGAAGTGGTCGACTTCTTGTGGAAAAACATAATTTGCAGGTTCGGAATACCAAAAGATATTGCATGCGACAATGGGTCGCAGTTTATCGGTGCATAAGTTACAAAGTTCCTTGAAGATTTGAAGATAAAGAGGATTACCTCTTCACCTTATCATCCGAGCGCAAATGGTCAAGCAGAGTCAACAAACAAAGTGATTATACAAAATCTAAAGAAAATGTTGGAAGCGACAAAAGGCAACTAGCCCGAAGAATTACCTGGGGTTCTATGGTCCTACCGAACAACGGCCAAGTCAAGCGTAGGAGAAAGTAATTTTTCCCTTATGTACGGCGCAGAAGCTTAGATACCGGTGGAAGTAGGGGAACCAACCTTAAGGTATTTCCAGGCAAACAAAGAATCAAACAATGAAGCAATGCTAATCAACTTGGAGCTACTCAAGGAATGCAGGGACTTGGCGCATGTCAGAATCGCGGCTCAAAAGCAGAGAATAGATCGATATTATAATCGAAGAGCCAACCTCCGTTATTTCAAAGTAAGAGACTTGGTCTTGAGAAAGGTAACTCAAAACACACGGGAACTCAACGCGGGCAAGTTAGGCCAAACATGGGAAGGCCCTTACCGGGTTTTCTCTATTACTGGGAAAGGATCATACGAGTTGGAGAACCAAAATGGAGACAAGTTGCCCAACAACTGGAACGTGGCTCACCTCAAAAGATATTACTGCTGACAAACAACAGTCAAACGGAAAGTATGTGCTGCACTCTTTTTCCCTTCGTTCAGTTTTTGTCCCAATTGGGTTTTTCTTACAAGGTTTTTAACGAGGAGGCGACGGAAAGTATACTACAAAGACAGCAGTGATAAGACCTTTCATAACAAGACAAACGAACAAGTTTCCACTCGGGGATGATTAGATCATCTTTTCTTCGATAGCAAATTTCCACGGGAAGTTTAGTTTGCTACCGAATGGAAGTTACCCGACCGTTCACGAACACAAACCACTAGAAGACTGTTAGGTATTCTTTTGCTTGATGGCATGGGTTCCTATGGGGAAACAAGATATGTTGTCGAGTGAAGGATTACCTAGCAATTCATTGGTAGGATCTTCGAAGATACAAGACCTCCAATGTTACAATTCACATTCTTCGCATTCGAACACTGGGGGAATGATATAAGAATATGGCAACACCGAATGCCACGTCAACTGGGGAACGAAAACCCGAGAACATAATACATCATCGGGACCGGGGACTGCGAATCCAGCCCCGTAGTAACAAGTTGTACAAGATAACCACAAGTCATTGGCAATTTCTTTTCTGCATAGCAAAATGCTTATGTACTTTTGAAAATATAAGGAATTAAATGAAATGAAATCCTTTTGTTTTATCTTGTTTCTTGTCTGAACAATGAGTTAATTTTGCATCTAAGTACTTCAAATGTTAGTGCCGTAATGTACAGGAGACGTCCTCTTTAAGAGCACCGTAAACATAAGAGGGCCATCTCTTATAAAAACCCTCACGTTAAAGGGTTGGTTCCTGAAGAATCAATGCCCGGAATCTATAATGCCATCGTGGAAAAATACACCGGAAGCCGCATACGAAAAAGACACAAAAAGCAAACTTGCGCAAATACTCATGGAAACCCTCGCAAAAAAGGGATAATACTCGGAACCAAAATGCCTCGAAGGAAAGGCATCCGAGATTACATAAAGCACGAACAGAACAATATGTGCAAAATACTTGAGCAAGTATGAAAGTTAAAGACTTGCATGAATATTCAAACGAAAGCAAGACTTAAACGATACTTGAGCAAAAATATGTTTTTATTTACAAAGACACAACAAAATGATAAAGGTACAAAATAGAAAAAGAAGGAAAAAGTTAAACTGCAGCATCTCCAGAATCAGGAGGAAGAGAAATATTTGCATCCCTGGGAGTAAAAGATGATTCCATCGATGGCTCAACGTGTTCCCCATCTTGGTCTTTGGCATCATCACTTTCCAACCCCTCTTCAGTTTTCGAAAACTTGGAACATGAATCAGAAGAACTTGGAGCATCAGACTGCTCCGGGAGTCCATTTTTTGCAGCCAACTCAAGCTCTCGGTCATTAGCAATTTAGGCATCAATGTCAATGATACCATTCTTGGCCTCTTCCAAGGTTTTTCTCCATGTACTATACATGGAATAAGTTTTTTCAACAATGAGGGAAGTCGCTCGGCGCTTGAGTTCTTCTTTGATCTGAGTAATTTCGGTGGAAAGGTTTTCCCCGGCGGACCTAGCAGACTTGAGACTAATGTCGAGTTCACGGACAGTTGAACTAAAGAGCCTATTATACTCGATAGTTTTCCTGTATTTCTCTTCTAGCTGGGCATGTTTCGCCACCACAGCAACAAGTTCTTCACTTTTGGAGTTTAAGGCTGCTTCCAAATTAATCACTCTTTCAGCGGAGGCAGCCTCACACTCAGTCGCAGCAAGAATGGTGTCCTGGACTTCAGCCCATGTCACGACCCGAAATTCCCACCTTCGAACCGTGATGGCGCCTAATATTTCACTTGCTAGGCAAGCCAACGTTAGAATAATATTATCCATTTTAAAATAATTTTTAGATTTATTAATAACAAAGAAATAAATGCGAAAGTAAAGTCTGAAATATAGTGAATAATCCATAAAACTAACGATGTCTAAATACCATCCCAGAATTGGTGTCACAAGTGCACGAGCTTCTAGAATAATACAAATAAAGGTCTAGATAAAATAAAGTTATCTGAAAACAAACACACAGCTAAAGTAAAGTAGACGGGGACTTCAGAACTGCGGACGTCGTGCAGTTATACCTCAAGTCTCCTCTAGTAGTTGAAATCCGAGCAATTCTATGGTACTCCGCTGGGACCAACTCCGAAATCTGTACAAGAAGTGCAGAGTACAGTATCAGTACAACCGACCCCATGTACTGGTAAGTGTCGAGCCTAACCTCGACGAAGTAGTGATGAGGCTAAGGCAGGTCACTTAAATTAACATGTACGCAATAATAGTAATAACCACAATAATAGTATTAAATCAGGTAACTCATTTCTAATAGTTGAAGCCAACTCAGCAGTCATAACCAATTATTATTTCAATCAATTTTCGTTGCAGCGTGCAACCCGCTCCCACAACATATTCATTTTTAATCCTCCCATATATTTATTTTAATCAAGTATATATAGACTTTTAAATAAGTCTGTTGCGGCGAACAACCCGATCCCCCAATATGGACTTTTAATAAGTCTATTGCGGCGTGCAACCCGATCCCCCAATATAGACTTTTAATAAGTCTGTTGCGGCGTGCAACCCGATCCCCCAATATATTCATTTCAATCAATTCTGTTGCGGTGTGCAACCCGCTCCTCCAATATATCTATTTACCAATTCTTATAGAAGAAATTGCCCCAATAAATGTAATAATTAATATAAAAATTTTAAGACAACAAGCACACAATAATTATGATTTAATTATGAAACAAACAATGACAAATAGTAATTTATTATGGAAATCATGGAGAAAATAGGCAGTTTACTATTTAATATGCTAAAGGTCAAGTAGCAATTAATGCACATAAATCAAATCAGCATGTAGCTATTATTGCAGGAATTCAAGAATTAATATTTGACAAAGAATATGAGAGAAACAATTATCATAACAATTAATTCGTGTATTAAAACAAATTTATGATTTTTAAATAATTATGCAAACAATTAATTTGACGATTTATAGACACTCGTCACCTCGTCTATACGTCGTTCACATGCATTTCACATAACAAATAATTTAAGGGTTCTATTCCATCAAGTCAAGGTTAACCACGACACTTACCTCGCTTTGCAATTTCAATCAATTATTTGACCACGGCTTTTCCTTTTGAATTTGTCTCCAAAAGCGTCAAATCTATTCACAAATAATTCGATATACTCAATACGAATCATAGGAATTAATTCCATATGAATTTACTAATTTTTCGGATAAAATCCGAAATTCACTTTAAAAATTGACAAAGGGGCCCACGTCTCAAATCTCGAAAAATACTTACGAAATCCGAACACCCATTTCGAGACGAGTCCAATCATACAAAAAATATCAAATTCCGATGTCAAATGGACCTTCAAATCTTAAATTTTTATTTTTGGAAGATTTTATAAAAATCTGATTTTTCTCCCAAACTTTCATGGATTCATGATGTAAATGAGCATGGAATAATGAAATATAATCAATATAGGATAAGTAACACTTACTCTAATATTTTCCCGTGAAAATTGCCCAAGAATCGCCTGACCCGAGCTCAAAAATGGAAAATGATTGAAAATGGGACGAATCCCATTTTCCAGAACATAAGTTCTGTTTCTCGGATTTTTACTCATCATGATTGCGGAAATTCGTTCGCGATCGCGTACAATACTATGCGATCTCATAGTATAAATTTTCATCCGTGCTCAACAAGCCTTCGCGATTGCGATTAAGGAAACTAGAACTGGAAATACCAGATTTTTCCAAAGTTTCAAAACACCCGTAGCCTATCCGAAACTCACCCGAGCTCTCAGGGCTCCAAACCAAACATACACACAAGTCCTAAAATATCATACGAACTTTCTCGCGCGATCAAATCGCCAAAATAACACCTAGAACTACGAATTGAATACCAAATCAAATGAAATTTTCAAAAAAACTTTAAAACAAATATTTTTTACAACCGGACGTCCGAATCACGTCAAATCAACTCCGTTTCTCACCAATTTCGGCAGACAAGTCATAAATATTATAGTGGACCTATACCGGGCTCCGAAACCAAAATACAGACCCGGTGTCAATAAATCCAATATCAGTAAATTCTTAAAAATCATTAAGCTTTCAAACTTTTAATGTTTCATCAAAATTCCATATCTTGGGCTAGGGACCTCGGAATTCGATTCCGAGCATACGCACAAGTCCCAAATCACGATACGGACCTACCGGAATTGTCAAAACACTGATCTGAGTCCGTTTTCTCAAAATATTGATCAAAGTCAACTCAGTTAAGTTTTAAAGCTCTATTTCACATTTTAATCCATTTTTCATACAAAAACATTCCGGAAAATTATATGGACTGCGCATGCAAGTCGAGAAATGATAAATAGTGCTTTTCGAGGTCTTAGAATACATAATTACTTATTGAGTTTAAATATGACACTTTGGGTCATCACATTCTTCACCTCTAAAACAAACGTTCGTCCTCGAACGGAGTTAGAAAAAGTACCTGAGTTGGAGAAAAGATGTGGATATTTACTCCGCATGTCTGACTCGGACTCCCAGGTAGATGCCTCTACCGGCTGACCTCTCCATTGTACCCAAACTGAAGGATAACTCTTAGACCTTAACTGTCGGACCTGCCGGGCTAAAATAGCCACCGGCTCCTCCTCGTAAGTCAAATCTTTGTCCAATTGGACTGAACTAAAATTTAACACATGGGACGGATCACCATGATATTTCTGGAGCATAGACACATGGAACACCGTATGAACTGCTATAAACTAGGTGGTAATGCAAGCATGTAGGCTACTTGACCCACCCTTTCAAGAATTGCAAAGGGTCCGATATACCTAGGGCTCAACTTGCCCTTCTTTCCGAACCTCATTACACCTTTCATAGGTGAAACCCGGAGCAATATTCTTTCTCCAACCATGAATGCAATATCACGAACTTTACGGTCGGCATAACTCTTTTGCCTAGACTGAGTTGTGCGAAGTCGATTCTGAATAATCTTGACCTTATCCAAGGCATCATGTACCAAATCGGTACCTAACAACCAAGCCTCTCCCGGTTCAAACCAGCCAACTGGCGAACGGAATTGCCTTCCATATAATGCCTCATATGGAGCCATCTGAATGCTCTACTGGTAGCTAATATTATAAGCAAACTCCGCAAGTGGCAAGAACTGATCCCAAGTACCTCCAAAGTCCATAACACAAGCGCAAAGCATATCTTCAATATCTTAATGGTGAGCTCTGACTGTCCGTCTGTCTGTGGATGAAATGTTGTACTCAACTCAACCCACGTGCCTAACTCACATTGTACAGCCCTCCAGAAGTGTGAGGTAAACTGCATACCTCGATCTGAAATAATAGACACGGGCACACCGTCAAGGCGGACAATCTCACGAATGTAAATTTTAGCTAACCTTTCTGAAGAATAGGTAACTTCCACTGGAATGAAATGTGCTGAATTGGTTAACCTGTCCATAATGACCCAAACTGCGTCAAATTTTCTCTGAGTCTGTGGGAATCCAACAACAAAATTTATAGTGATACGCTCCCATTTCCACTCAAGAATTTCTAACTTCTGAAGCAAACCACTAGGTTTCTGATGCTCGTACTTAACTTGCTGACAATTCAGACACTGAGCTACATATGCAACTATATCCTTTTTCATTCTCCTCCACCAATAATGTTGCCGCAAATCTTGATATATTTTGGCGGTACCTGGATGAATAGAATACCTGGAACTGTGTGCCTCTTCAAGAATTAATTCATGAAGCCCATCAATATTAGGCACACAAATACGACCCTGCATTCGTAGAACTTCATCTTTCCCTACAAAAACTTGTTTGGCATTACTGTGCCACACCATGTCCTTAAGGACAAGTAAATGAGGATCATCATACTGCCGCTCTCTGATGTGCTCATATAAAGAAGACTGATCGACTGTGCAAGCTAGAACCCGACTGGGTTCTGAAACATCTAACCTCACGAACTGATTAGGCAAGGTCTGAACATCTACGGCTAATGGCCTCTCACTAACCGGAATATACACAAGACTGCCCATACTCACAGCCTTTCTACTCAAAGCATCGGCCACCACATTGGCCTTTCCGGGGTGATACAAAATGGTGATATCATAGTCTTTCAACAATTCCAACCATCTTCTCTGCCTCAAATTAAGATCTTTTTGTTTGAACAGATACTGAAGGCTACGATGATCAGTAAATACCTCACACGAGACACCGTAGAGATAATGCCTCAAAATCTTTAGTGCCTGAATAATGGTTGCCAATTCTAAGTCATGAACAGGATAATTCTTCTTGTGAACTTTCAACTGTCGCGACGCATATGCAATCACCCTTCCATCTTGCATTAATACTATACCAAGCCCAATGTGAGATGCGTCACAATATACCGTATACGATCCTGAACCTGTGGGTAATACCAACTCTGGCGTCGTAGTCAAAGAGGTCTTAAGCTTTTGAAAGCTCAACTCATACTCGTCTGACCATATGAATGGGACAGCTTTCTGGGTCAGTCTGGTCAATGGGCTTGCTATAGATGAAAACCCTTCCACGAACTGACTATAGTAACCTGCTAAACCCAGGAAACTACGCATCTCTGTAACTGAAGTAGGTCTAGGCCAATTCTGAACATCCTCTATCTTCTTAGGATCCACCTTTATGCCTTTTGCCGATACAACATGCCCCAAAAAGGCAACTGTGTCTAACCAAAACTCACATTTTGAAAATTTGGCATATAACTGATTATTCTTCAAAGTATGAAGCACACTCTGAAGATGCTGCTCATGCTCCTCTCGACTGCTGGAGTAAATCAAGATATCATCAATAAATACAACCATAAAAGAATCCAAATAGGTCTTGAACACCTGATTCATCAAATCCATAAATGCTGCAGGGGCATTTGTCAATCCAAATGACATCACTAGGAATTCGCAATGCCCATACCGAGTTCGGAAAGTTATTTTAGGGACATCAGATGCCCTAATCTTCAACTGATGGTAACCAGACTTTCAAATCAATCTTCGAAAATACCTTGGCACCCTGAAGCTGATCAAATAAGTCATTAATTCTTGGCAACGGATATTTGTTTTTGATAGTGGCCTTGTTCAACTGTCGATAATCTATACACATCAGCATAGAGCCATATTTCTTCTTTACAAATAGTATTGGTGCACCCCAGGGCGAGACCCTAGGTCTAATGAATCCCTGATCAAGAAAGTCTTGTAACTCCTCATTCAATTTTTTCAACTCCGGCGGGGCCATACGGTATGGTGGGATAGAAATGGGCTGAGTGCCCGGAGCAAAATCAATACAGAAGTCAATATCTCTATTGGGTGGCATTCCCGGCAAATCTGCAGAAAATATTTCTGGAAATTCATGCACCACTGGTACTGAGTCCATAGAAGGAACATCCATGCTGGGATCGCGAATATAAGCCAAATACGCTAGACACCCTTTCTCGACCATACACTGAGCTTTCATATAAGAAATAACCTTGCTGGCAGAATGGCCAGAAGTTCCTTTCCACTCTAACTGAGGTAACCTTGGCATGGCTAGGGTCACTGTCGTGGCATGGCAATCCAATATAGCATGATAAGGTGACAGCCAATCCATACCCAAGATGACATCAAAATCTACCATATCAAGAAATAGAAGATCCACACTAGTCTTAAGACTATCAATAGTAACCACACACGAACGATAGACATTATCTACTATAACAGAGTCTCCCACCGGTGTAGATACACACATATATGCACTCAGAGAATCACAAGGCACAACCAAATATGAAGCAAAATAGGAGGACACATAGGAATAAGTATATTCTGGATCAAATAGAACTGAAGCATCTCTATGGAAAACTGAAATAATACCTGTGATCACAGCATCAGATGACTCGGCCTCAGGCCTAGCTGGAAAAGCATAAAATCGGGGGTGAGCCCTACCATTCTGAATTGCGTCCCTAGGATGGCTTCTAGCTGGCTGGCCTCCACCTCTAACGGTCTGACCTCTACCTCTAATGGCCTGACCTCTACCTCTATCTAGATGAGCAGGCGGTGAAGCAACCAGTGCCGGTATGACGGCACGAGAATCCTGCCAAGATCTATTACTCACCAACCTAGGGCAATACCTCCTGATGTGACCAATGTTCCCGCACTCATAACACCCATCCTGATGTCGGCTGCTGTTACTGCTGACCCGAACGGGCCGAATAACCATTGTAGTGACTCTGGAGTGGTGGTGCACTGATAGGAGCTGAATGTGCAATAAATGTTGGCTGCCCAGAGTAAGGCATAATAGGATCGTGACTCCCTGAAGCACCGGGAGATGCATGAAGTGCTGAATGAAATGGTCTGGGAGGATAACCCCTACCAAAATTACCCCTGCCTCCAGGCGAGGCACCACTAAAATTACTGAACTGACGAGGCCTCTTATCAGACCTCTGCCCTCTCTCCTGTGCAAGAACCATCTCGATCATCCCCGTGATATTAGTAGTTGCCTGAAAAGAAATCTCGCCTCCGATTTCCTTGGCCACCTGAAGACTGATAGGGTGAGTGAGTCCCTCAATAAATCTCCTCACTCTCTCTCCCTCAGTAGGTAGTAAAAGGAGAGCATGACAGGGCCAAATCCACAAAACAGAACTCATACTGAGTAACAGTCATACTTCCCTGCTGTAGACGCTCAAATTGCTAGCGGTAATCCTATCTCAGTGTGATAGGAAGGAACTTCTTCAGAAATAGTTGAGAGAACTGCTCCCAAGTAAGTGCAGGCGATCCGACTGGTCTGGTCAATGTATAATCTCTCCACCACTTCTTGGCGAAACCCGTTATCTGAAATACAGCAAAATCAACCCCATTGGTCTCAACTATACCCATGTTCCGCAGCACCTCATGGCAGCGTTCAAGATAATCATGTGGGTCCTCAGAAGGTGTACCACTGAAGTGAACTGGAAAGATCTTAGTGAACTTATCCAGTCTCAATAAGGCCTCAAAAGACATGGCGGGCCTATCACCAGTCTGTGCCGCAACAACTAGCTAAACTATCCCAACTGGCGGGGCTACTGGAGCCTAATTCTGGGGAGCCATCTGCTCCAGAGCGGGAGTAGTGGGAGTTTGTGATCCTCCCCCAGCCTGTGAGACGGCCGGTGCCACTGGAAATGTACGATTTTGGGCCACACCCTCCATAAGACTCACCAAACGGACTAGAGGGTCCTGAAGTACTAGAGTAGCTATGAATCCTTTCGGAACCTGAACTGGTCTGACTGGTACATTCTAAACTGGAACCTCGCCTGAAGATCCACCCGAGGTTCTACAACAGGTGCAGCTGCCCGAGATCTAAATTGAGCTCTACCTCTGTCTCTGTCTCTGCCTCGGCCTCTAGCACGACCTCGGCCTCGATATCTACCCCTGGCCATAGTTGCCACCGGGGGCTCTAGTCCCTGTCCATCAGTAAATGTATTACGTATTCTCACCATCTGTGAGAGAATAAGAGTAGAATGGTTCAATCATCGATGATAGAATAAAATTGCACGATAGAATAAGAAAGAAGTGATATTGTTCCTAAACTTTATAGCCTCTGAGAGATAAGTACAGACATCTCCATACCGATCCTTCAGACTCTACTAAGCTTGCTCATGACTCATGAGACCTATGTAACCTAGCGCTCTGATACCAACTGTCACGACCCGAAATTCTCACCTTCGGACCGTGATGGCGCCTAACATTTCACTTGTTAGGCAAGCCAACGTTAAAATAATATTATCCATGTTAAAACAATTTTTAAATTTATTAATAACAAAGAAACAAATGCGGAAGTAAAGTATGAAATGTAGTGAATAATCCATAAAAATAACGGTGTCTAAATACCATCCCAGAATAATACAAATAAAGGTCTAGATAAAATAAAGTTGTCTGAAAATAAACACACAGCTAAAGTAAAGTAGACGGGGACTTCAGAACTGCGAACGCCGTGCAGTTATACCTCAAGTCTCCTCTGGTAGTTGAAATTCGAGCAATTCTATGGTACTCCGCTGGGACCAACTCCGAAATCTGTACAAGAAGTGTAGAGTACAGTATCAGTACAACCGACCCCATGCACCTATAAGTGTCGAGCCTAACCTCGACGAAGTAGTGACGAGGCTAAGGCAGGTCACTTACATTAACATGTACGCAATAATAGTAATAACCACAATAATAGTATTAAATCAGGTAACTCATTTCTAATAGTTGAAGCCAACTCAGCAGTCATAACCAATTATTATTTCAATCAATTTCCGTTGCAGCGTGCAACCTACTCCCACAACATATTCATTGTCAATCCTCTCATATATTTATTTTAATCAAGTATATATAGACTTTTAAATAAGTCTGTTGCGGCGAATAACTCGATCCCCCCAATATGGACTTTTAAATAAGTCTGTTGCGGCGTGCAACCCGATCCCCCAATATGGACTTTTAATAAGTCCGTTGTGGTGTGCAACCCGATCCCCTAATATATTCAATTCAATCAATTATGTTGCGGCGTGCAACCCGCTCCTCCAATATATCCATTTACCAATTCTTATAGAAGAAATTGTCCGAATAAATGCAACAATTAATATAAAAAATTTATGACAACAAGCATACAGTAATTATGATTTAATTATGAAACAAACAATGACAAATAGCAATTTATTATGGTAATTAGGGAAAAAATAGGCAGTTTACTATTTAATATGCTAAAGGTCAAGTAACAATTAATGCACATAAATCAAATCAGCATGTAGCAATTATTGCAGGAATTCAAGAATTAATATTTGACAAAGAATACGAGAGAAACAAGTATCATAACAATTAATTCGTGTATTAAAACAAATTTAGGATTTTCAAATAATTATGCAAATAATTAATTTGATGATGTATAGACACTCGTCACCTCGCCTATACGTCGTTCACATGCATTTCATATAACAAATAATTTAAGGGTTCTATTCCCTCAAGTCAAGGTTAACCACGACACTTACCTCGCTTTGCAATTTTAATCAATTATTCGACCACGACTTTTCCTTTTGAATTTTTCTCTAAAAGCGTCAAATCTATTCACAAATAATTTGATATACTCAATACAAATCATAGGAATTAATTCCATATGAATTTACTAACTTTCCGGATAAAATCCGAAATTCACTTTAAAAATTGACAGTGGGGTCCTCGTCTCAAATCTCGGAAAAACTTACGAAATCCGAACACCCATTCTGAGACGAGTCCAATCATACAAAAAAAATCAAATTCCGATGTCAAATGGACCTTCAAATCTTAAATTTTTATTTTTGGAAGATTTTATAAAAATCTGATTTTTCTCCCAAACTTTCACGGATTCATGATATAAATGAGCATGGAATCATGAAATTTAATCAATATTGGATAAGGAACACTTACCCCAATATTTTCCCGTAAAAATTGCCCAAGAATCGCCTTACCCGAGCTCAAAAATGGAAAATGGTTGAAAATGGGACGAATCCCATTTTCTAGAACTTAAGTTTTGTTTCTCGAATTTTTACTCATCGCGATCGCGGAAATTCGTCCGCGATCGCGTAGAACAACTTTTTCCCATGTTTGTTTAACTCTACGCGATCGAGTAAATGGCCATGCGATCGCAAAGAATATTTTCTCAACCTTACGCAATCGCGTACAGGCTTATGCGATCGCGTAGCACAATTTCAGTGATTCAGCTTCTGCCTCATTCCTTCTACGCGATCGCAGCTTGGCCCTAGCGTTCACAGTGCCTTAGCTTTTCCAACTGTGCGATCGCGTACAATACTATGCGATCGCATAGTACAAATTTTCATTCGTGCTCAACAAGCCTTCGCGATCGCGATTAAGGAAACCAGAACTAGAAATACCAGATTTTTTCAAAAGTTTCAAAACACTCGTAGCTTATATGAAACTCACCTGAGCCCTCGGGGCTCCAAACCAAACATGCACACAAGTCCTAAAATATCATACGAACTTGTTGCGCGATCAAATCGCCAAAATAACACCTAAAACTATGAATTAAACACCAAATCGAATGAAATTTTCAAGAAAACTTTAAAACTTATATTTTCACAACCGAACATTCGAATCACGTCAAATCAACTCCGTTTCTCACCAATTTCGGCAGACAAGTCATAAATATTATAGTGGACCTATACCGGGCTTCGGAACCAAAATATGGACCAGGTGTCAATAAATCCAACATCAGTAAATTCTTAAAAATCATTAAGCTTTTAAACTTTTAATTTTTCATCAAAATTCCATATCTCGAGTTAGGGACCTCGGAATTCGATTCCAGGCATACGCTCAAGTCCCAAATCACGATACGGACCTACCGGAATTGTCAAAACACTGATCCAAGTCCGTTTGCTCAAAATGTTGACCAAAGTCAACTCGATTGAGTTTTAAAGCTCTATATCACATTTTAATCCATTTTTCACACAAAACTTTTCAAAAAATTATATGGATTGCGCATGCAAGTCGAGGAATGATAAATAGTGATTTTCGAGGCCTTAGAACACAGAATTACTTACTAAATTTAAAGATGACATTTTGGGTCATCACAACCCATTTAGCCTTGGCTTCATCAAATCTAACCGTCAGCGGGCCAACTTCTTGGCTGAGGGTTATCACTTCTTGCTCACTTTGCTGTAAACGAGCTTCCAAAACATCAGCCTTCGTGGCTCTCGTTTCCAGTTCTGAGAGACGGAGAATGGTTTGGTCCCGTTCTAAGAAAAGCTGATCCTGTTCAGAAGTAAGTCCTTCCTTCTCACGAATCAACCTTTGAAGGCCTTCAGAAGCATGAAAGTTGGTCTGTAAAACAAGAAGAGGTAAAACTCAAAATACATTCATTCAAAAGCAGGGGAAATAACAGAGGAAGAAAGAAACGTAGCGGTGCGGCATTATGTATAGCATTGTTCAACAAACACTCTCCCGAGAGTGTTTGAATCCTTTCCCAATCCTTCTCTGAAACCAAAGGCTTCAGATAGTTAGCAAGCTCCACTGGCCGGGAAAGAAGATTGTACTCGATAGAGACCGAAAGAGTAACATTCCTCCTTTTCTGAGGATCTTCAGATGGGGCAGCATAATTTCGCCCCAAATTCCCATGAACTAGGGACTGTGGAGGAGGGATACCTTCTTTATGGTCAGGTGCGGACGATGGAGATGATATTGCTGGTGGAAGAGTGGATGAATATAGAAGTAATGTAGCAGTTGCTGGTGTTGGAGAAGGTGGTGATGAAGCTGATGGGGTAGAAGAATGAGAAACAGCTACGTCAAAAGCAGCACTGGATGTTGGGTGCTCGCCAACCGAAGACGGCAAGGACTCGGTACTCTGCTCACAGTACCAGGCACAACAATTGGGGCCCGAAAATGGGAGTTGGCATTATCTACCAAATCAAATTCTCCCCAAAGTGCCAAGACATCATCCTCGGTTGGTATGAATGTCTCAGCAGGTTGAGCATCCTGTTGAGATGATAAGGATTGTCGCCTCCAATGAAGAGAAGCTCCCTCATCACTAGCTTCTTCATCATCATCAATCATCACAGTGTCTATGACCGGCCCGAAAGGAGGACTAGGTATCATCGTCACCGGAGATAGCTCGGGGACAGCAGTCTTCACCCGCTTATTATTTTCGCCGGTCGTAGAGGAACGTCTTCTCTTTGGTTGCTTGTTCTCTAGCCGGGGACTCTGTGAAGAAACGTTTGTGCCCGAAGCAGGCCCGGAGATGCCTGTTCGAGTAAGTGCTTCCTGAAGCAGCCTCACTACAGTAGTAGGGTCAGCCAAAACGTCCTCCTCGGGGACAGTAACAGAGCCCGCAGGTAAACTTAATTTCATAAACAAGTCAGAAGAGTTCAATCAATATGCAAAGCAGAGAAATATGGAAGCGAGTTAAGTTCAAATTACCGTAATTTTTGGTCATCCACCCGTACTTAAGGGTCAGTTCTTTCCATAAACGAGTCTCGGGCGTCGTAACATCTAAGATCTTCTGAACCCACCGGCCCAAGCCTTCTACCACCGGTGGGATCCATCGAGTCATTGTAACATACGAAGGTTGAAGGATCAATACATCCATGAGAGAATATTAAGTAAGAGAAAATATATTTTAAAAAAATCTTACGAGTACGATTCCAAGCTCTCGGAAGGGATGATGTCGTTGACGGAATGATGTTATTAGTGGCAGTTGCAACGTACCGTTCCGTCCACCCACGGTCGTTGTCATCATCCATGCTAGTCAACAGATCATGGTGGCTACGTTTGCAGAGGTTTATCATACCTCCCCGAAAAATCTTGGGGAGTAAAGGTTCATCATACGAGCTAATGATAGCTCTTCCCCAGTTTCCTGACACATGCGTCGAAGGCAGGCAACCGTCCTCCATACTGAAGGGCTTAGCTGTGCCAAGTACACTTGGTAGCGAAGGCAAAATTCAGCAATCACGGAATCAAGCTCTCCCGCTCAAAGAAAAAGCATCCAAAGTAAAGGGATACGTGTAAAAGTATGTAAAACCTTCCTTGGGAAGGTTCACTCGCTCCGATAGATCGGGAGCGATGATATCCAATTCATGGCAACGGCAATCTTCCTTCATAACGGGAATTCTGGAAGGACGAATGGAAGAAGGGTACCTGCTAACAGCCCATGTACGAGGGTTAGCAGAAGGGAATTTCTCCTCAAAATCCTTTGCGGTATTGAGTCTTTTTGGTATGATGGAATCTACGGTTGGAGCGACAAAGTCATCTGTTTTGTTTTTGCCTTTCGAAGAACCAGTACGTTTTGAGGAGGAATCCATCGAAAAAGAGAAAGGGTTTTTGTTTGAAGAAGATGAAGACTCAGTAGGCGAAATGAGATGAAAGAAGTTGGAATGCAAGGGGGGAAGTTGATACGTATAAGTAAAAAATTTGGCGGCTAAATCCTTGGCTAAGATTACCTCGATAATCGGCAAAAGGCGAGCTAAATCATGGGAAGACACGTGTTCGGAGCATTAAATGCGGAGAGACAGACGTCTAATCAACCGTTAGTGGCCTTCAAAAGGAATTATAGTAATTTCCGCCAAAAGAGTGTTTCTACCAACATCCCGGTAACACAAAGTAATGTAATCGGAAAGCAGAGAAACTATCTGTATAGGAAAAAATATGGCATGACACGTGGCCGCTTAAAGGAAGGACATGTGGAACACAAGATGGAGATGGCCACTGAACAAAGCTATTCCGCTTGTCACCGGAAGGAATAAAGATCATAAAAGGAGTAGTAAATACTTTGCGTCCGGTAACATTAATACAAAATATTTTGCAGCATTAAGGATGATGGCACGTTACAAGGAATTTGGCATTTATGTCTAACGTTACATCTTCATCAATGGCCCTCATAATTGACATTAAAGAAGGGCATGATCCTAGGATTCCTTCCCTAGACATAGCTATAAATAGAAAGCTCAGTTATCATTATAAGGGACATGAATTTTCTGGCTAACTTACACTATACTCTATACAGCATTTTAATATAATTTTATTCTCTCGCTTTTGATCTCATTATTGTTGTACCCAAAAATCCAGTTCCTGGACTCATCAGCTCTGTCATTTCATCTACATTCTAAGGCTAAGTATTTTATATCTCACCAGTTATTTCGTTATCTTTTGGATCAAATTAATTCACTTGTCTATAAACCACGAACAAATTCAACTGTACCGTTTTAGGGTAAACAGCTCCTCTTACCATATTAGATACCAAAGTTTTCTAGCGATCTTCACACCCTCTACCAGACACTATATATTGAAAAATAATAAGCAAAATCCTTTACTTGATCTTAAAATATAAAATACAGCAAGAACACAAATCCAGGAACAATATATATTACCATAAATATATAACACTATATCGTGAGTACCTGATGAATCTCAGTGGACCTTGAACATTTGAATATTTTACCAATTGGTTCATAAATTACCAAATATCTAAAGGACAAGAGCGTCCGTTTGGCCATAGATTTTGACTTTCATTTTTTCAAAAAAAAATTGAAAACATTATTTGTTTATGGAATGTGAATATGTTTTGGAGGGAAAAATCAAAACATTTCAAGTACCCAAAAACTGGTTTAAGGCAATATTTGGTAAAAATAGCACGGGCTAGCCGGTTTTCGGACTGTTAATTGAAAAATAGCTAGCGTTTGCAAAGTCATTGAAAAATAGCCACTATTTTGCTGCAACACGGAAAGTTCCAGCATAATATACTGGAGATTGGTGCACCTGTGTATGAACTTCCAGCATATTATGCTGAAACTCCAGCACACGGAAAGTGACAGCATAATATACTGGAGATTGGAGCACTTGTGTATGAACTTCCAGCATATTATGTTGGACCAGTATATTATGCTGGAAGTTCACATGTAAAAAATTTGAACTCCGGTATATTATGCTGGAATATTTTTCGGATTTTGAACAGTGTTTTCGTTCAGATTTATCTTTACATGAAAAGTGGTTAAATTTCGATTACTTTTGAAATTGTGGCTATTGTTCAATTACCACTTGTAAATCTGGCTATTTTTGAATTTCATCCTGAGTGAAAATTTCTCATTTACAAAACTTCAAATTTTTTTCAAATAAAATACATGTCCAAACACAACTTCAATATTTCCAAAAATTATTTTTCAACAAAATTTCAAAAACGCTTTTTTCAAGTTTCAATCAATTCTATGTCCAAACGCTAGCGAACTATGATCAAGCACAATACACATTGACAAACACGAAGCACCACCGGTGGTCAACTCAAAAAGTGTAGGTGACTCCTATCCTTTTCAACCCTAAACTAAATTACGAGCCCTCAGGGGCGGAGCTAGTCTTGTCCATCGAGAGTCAATTAACACGCCTTAGTTAGAAATTACAATGCGTAGATAGGTAAAAAAAAAAAAGATTTTTATGTATATATAATATATGTTGAATCTGCTTTTTCTTATCTTCACATCTTTAGAACCATAGTCCAGCTCAGATAGTAGGAGCATATTCTGTAACTCAATTGCCTAATGCTACTACAAGCTCCCAAGTAACTTCTGTTTGTTGTCCTAACTAGAGATAATTGCATTTTCAAGCTCTTTAGCTTGTCATTCACAAATTGCCCAGATACTTTGCAAGAGCCACATACATTGACCCCATATTTCGATTTTTCCGAACCCATTCCCCCTTCAAAAAAGAAAAGACATTTAGGCAAAGATGCCATTTGTGGTACTAAAATTTCTAAATGTCATTGTTTTTTTATTTTCAAATCAAAATATTATCTCCGAACCACTTATTAACATTTGCTTTTACTCCCATACAGGGCCAAAATTCACTCGTCAAAACCACAAAGTGTGAAGATTGTTCATTCGTTGATTATAATTTACCTCCGTACCCACAAAATAGGCAAAAGTTCAAGGAAAGATCAAGATGGTTCTCACCATCCAAATTAAAAATGTTTTTGCAACAACCTTATTCTTGATTTCCTCTTTCTTGAATTTATTTACAATCCAGCAATGTCTATTACCCAAGATGAAGTATATGAGTGCGAAAAATTTCACTTTCGAACTTTTCTATTCATCTTAAAGGGTTATCGGAGAATCCATTTTAGTAGTTCATGAGGGATGAAAGTCATCTACATGATTGTGTAACCAGGGCCGCCTCCACCTTCTGGAACTGTCCATTCAATATTCTGTCTCGGATCTTTAATACTGCAGGCCTGAAATAATACAGACTTAATACTGTTAACCTGGATGCCAATATGAAGTGTCATCAAGTAGCCTATAAGCATAAAAACTAAGCGAGTGAACAGTAGAGTCGTTGAATTGCCATAGAACTGTCAGCAAGAACCCTTGCAGCTTGCGATGCACACAGTATGTTTTATGGATATTATTGCAGCTTAGAGATGTCTACACCGGGATTTGAAACATATGTCATGGCTTTAACATGTAAAAGCTTTAACTTAGTGCTGGAAGATTGGACCAGGGAGACAAGACAGCATTTTACCTTGCAGTGCAAGCAGTTTTGAGCATTGATCTGTAACTTTAAGTCACCCGTCTCATCCGGTATGTACCTATCATTTTGAAGAGGATAATTAAAAAAATGCGCCCCACATGAGAAGGAAATGGAAAAAAATATTATCTAGATGAGAATATTACTCATAAACTCGTGCAGGACAATATCGTGCCTCAGGTCCAGCATACTTGGGCAAGTTGACATTTTCTGGAACTGTAGGATCTTTCAGAAGAAGATGAGATGGTTGGTCATGATCATGATTTGTGTTGCTCCTACAGGAAGGCAATTAGAAAGAAAAACCAGCAGTTTATTATGAAAGAAGATCTGTCCACCAAGACAGGAGGGGCTAAAAGGAAAGATCTTTTAGTCCTTGCAGCATACAGAAAGAAGACAATGCATGGGAACTTCTTTAGCCCTGATACATTACGTGTCGAATTAGTGCTTTAACCAAATGAGTCTTACCGCACATGTATAAGTAATTTATTTGGCATGGTAATGGTGATATGTTCAACCGTGATGTAACTTCTATTTAAAAAAAATTAACCTGTCTTCACAAACCTTAATCTAGAGTTCTCACATGATGACAAGACTTGATAAGATTTCAATTGGCTAGATTAGTTCCTGATCAACTCTCTAGAAATTCTTTGTTCTGGGAAAGTATGCACCAATAGAAAAAATCTTCATCATATTGCAGCGTCTTTGACCAAACTTTTCGATTTAGTAGCTACAAATTCATTTTCATATAGGGGAAATATAGCTATAATACAATTTGCGGGAGAACGAACAAATTAATCACCTACCGGCTCACTAAGGTATCAGAAAATGTTCGTGACAGACATTTTACCTGTATAGAGAGGTCGGTACATCAAAAGATACAGCACCATCTGGCTTCGGGTACTCAATTGGTGAGAATAATTGTGCTTCCTGCAGATAAGGACAATTCATGTAATTTCGGTAGCCAAACACTTGATTTGCGAGCTATACGCTGCAATTTCAGAACATAATCAACTTCCTTCAAAAAGAGCACACTTATTCTGAGCTAGATATTGTGATACAAATGGACATGGAAGATTTCAGAATTGGCTTTGTTAGAATTAGTTCATGTATAGTGTCCCACATTGGTATAGAAGGCTTTAGGTATATGTAAACATTGAATATAAATTGGGTTGTTGTAAAACACTTGACGTATAGTAATAATATATTTTTTCCCATGCTTTCTCACATGGTATCAGAGCAACTAGTGAGAAATCCCCGCTGTGCAGTAACCAGCGAGTCCGGGACAGTCACCGTGCCTTTTTTCCGGTGAATTTCAGGCTGTTTTTGCATCACCTCTTCTCCGGTGATTTATCTTTTACGAAAAGTAACACCACCAGCAGGTGCGGAATTCTCAGGCGACCAAACCCCAGAAAACCACACCAATGCTTTTCATTTTTCCATCTAAACGGCTAAAAACTACTACTCTGCATGAACAAGAATATGCTCATTCGCAAATGAGTCCTCGTAGCATTACCAATGCTTCAGTTTCTAACTTCACTGTGACATTAATAGGCATTACTCTTTTAACCCTCAGTGCCATCAAATTTCATAAAAAACAGAAATCAATGACAAGTCAACCAGAGTGCACTCCTTGCACAATAAGCAAATCAAAGAAAGGCCCTACCACTAAGCTTCATAATTGTGCTCCAGTGTCTTCAAAAGGATGAAGAATCACTTCAAAAAAACATATAGAATTGCCCCAAAAGAAAGGAAAACAATATCTGAATTTCATTTTGCTGATGAAGTTCATGTTGGGTAATGCTAAATCCATGCAGGATCTGCTGGAAAGCTAAAAAAAGAGCAATTAAAGGGGCATGGTCTGTGGTACTGTGCAGTCTAGAGAAATTCTAAAAGATGCTACAGGAGGACTCTTGGAGGGAAAAAAGAACATTGACTCAAGTGAAACGTTTTTATGCTTTTGTACAATTGTCGGAGCTCACATGACATAACAACTTGTATAATATGATTATTTAAAGTTTGTGGAGGATACCACTTTAAGATGTCCTTCCCAGTCCACAACCAGAGCTAAATAATATATATGCTTTACCAAGCAAAATAAAGCATCTGGTATCACGATAAAAGAATTCCTTACACTTGTAGCTTCATAATCAGGTTTCCCATGCTTCAGAGTGACTGGAGATCTTCCCTTGAGTATGTAACTGCCAAATATAAGCTGATCCATTTATCATACAGGTCTAGAAGTTGGTATTAAATAAAAAACCATGAGTGTTGAAAAGACGTTGTGACTAAGAGTATGTTTGGTAAGGAAAAACACCAAAAGAATTTTGTCTCACTATCCAACATTCTAAAATTTAGAAACTATTTCAAACGGACTTTAGGAGAAAAAGATAAGCAAAGAAAATCGCTTTTCCCCTATTAATGAAAAATATTTTTTCAAGGAAAATATATTTTGGTATTTAGTAGCCAGAAAATGACTAATTTTCTGGAAATTCTTCATATCAAACACACCCTAAGCAAAAGGCAGAATCTTACTGCTCTATGGCACTTATAGCCAAACCAGGATAGAGCCCATACTCAAATGCCTGCAGCAGAGAAGTTAATAAAGAAAGAAGATTAAACGGGTAATATTAACAAACGTCCTGTAGCTAATCTAACTGAAAAAATAGTAGCTGAATTCAATATATAAGAGGCAACAAAAAGTTGGTTGCCAGAGCCATTTGTCTCACCAAAATCAGGAAAAGCATAGAGGTGCTCCCTTCCAGCAAAACATTATGCACTATTCTCAAAAAGTACTATACTTTTGAGATGATGCAATGTGATGATTACCTACCAAATATGCTCAAAGGTTTTCAAAACAGAACACTCACAGGACGATAGTTCCTTGCAGTATATAGTTCTTCCCATATCCATGAACTTCGTAAATTGTCCCAAAAATAGTCCATCTTCAAACCTTCTTGGAGCGTGCTGAATACAGATTCTGCCGCTAGCATTCCTGTCAGACAATTTGAAGTTAATAGGTGCATCATTTACTTTCTTGAGGATAAGCAGAAAAAAAAAAGTAGGGAAAATCCCATGCTTAATATCTTGTCCCGTACTCATAGGAGTACGATAAAGAGTTTTCAGATGCATCGTTAGCTATGAAGCCGTGAAGCCCTATATGTTGAAGACTTACAATTTTGGAGAATCAAATACTCGGAAATATGTAATTCTTAACCAAGCAGGCATTACAAAGTTTTTGTCCAAGGAGAATGGCCTTAGCCAATTAGAAACGAAATCTAAACTGGTTTCTCTTTTTTTCCTTTTTGGTATGCTATTAACTGTTAAAGCGACTAGTAACAGAAAAGAGAATAGTACAAGCAGTTCTAATCAATAATGAAGGTAGAATGGTACACCTCCCCCACCCCACCCCACCCCCACCCCCCCACCCCAAAAAAAAAAATAAGAAAAGCACTCCAATAAGGGAAATGTAGGCCCAAATTCTTAATTCGATTTTTACAAAATATGACACTTGTAAGTTTTCAAGTTTGCATAGTCATGGATTAGTAGAAAAAGATGAAACAAAAAGGGGGAAAGAAAAAGAGAGAGAGATAGTGGAAATTATTCTCTAAGAAGAATACAAAACCCCCTCCAACAAAACTGGGTACACCATTCAAAAGAAGAGCTTGTTCATAGTCAATAAGTTAAAGTAATCACCAAGTCAGACATTTTTTGAACTAGTTTAAAAATTGAGACGTAGTTGTTATTATTGTTGTATCAATTCAGACGTTTCACTACTCACCACTAGAAAACTTACCGGTTCATAAACACAAACACAAGAAATGACTCATGCTTGATGAAATAAACTTTCGAATTATAAGGACTACTCCCTCCATTTCAAAAAGAATAAATGTTTTCCCCTTTTTTAATCCGTTTCTAAAAGAATGACCTATTTTTAAATTTGGAAACAATGTAACTTTAAACTTCTCCTTTTACTCTTAATGAGATGATTTATGGCCACACAAATATCTATGATTGTTTTAGATCATAAGTTTCAAAAGTCTTTCATGCTCATAAGTTTTAGATCATTAGCTGCCTCCCTGAATCTTGCACTCAAATAGCTTAAACTATTAATTCTGCCAAGCAACAATTTTAAAATTACTGAACACCGTGAATTTTGCAGTAGAATAACATAAATTTTCAATTAATAGGCTATTCCGAATTCTGATTAGCCAGGTTAAAACTAAGTACAAGAACCATAGGTAATACCTGATTTCATAGCTGTGTGAGTTCCCTTAATCTTTGGTACATTTAAGAAGCCAGCTGAGCATCCTATAATTGCTCCACCAGGGAAAACTGGATATGGAATAGACTGAAATTTAACCAAATTATTTGTATTTGTATGACTAAGAATAAGTTACAAATACATGTCTCAGGTATGTCAGAATAATATGGGAAGAAAGCTATGTGCATTTGATTCAATTTATCAAATGTGTTCTCATATTGAACTGATAATCACAAAGTTCTTTAATAAATTTACTAAGCACATTTGAGTTCAGGAAAAATGGCAACGCTAGGCATCACTCATCCTTGTCAGCCACAGCATAGATGTGGACATTATTATATGGCAAAGTCCATAATGCACCAGTTCTGACTTCTGAGTACAATCAGAAACACATTGTTGAAAATGGGTGCCACAACTATGACAAGCAAGATGTGAAATCCATAAAATAATAAGAAAAAGTATTATCCAGCACACCTGATAACCTCCTTCATTTAAACACCGAGCACCATATTGGAGAACAGTTCCACCCTCAAGAAGCGGTCTAATAGCAGGATGACATTTAAACCTCTGAGATTAGGATATGAAAGGTAGGTAACTAGATGCTTAAAGCAAAAGAAACTTGAACTAATTTAAATAACTTGTTCTTTGAGCGAGGACCAAGGGGGACACTATATAAACAATAGCATCCTCATATTTACCTGATATTCCTCGTAAGGATTCAAGAAAGGGTTGTGATAATTTAGAGCAACCACAAAGCCGACCGCAACCTGTCTGTCTTTCATATGGTACAAGAAGGAACCTCCATAGGTCTTCTGGTCCAAAGGCCAACCAAGTGTGTGAAGCACAGAACCAGGCTGATGTTTGTCTACATCAATCTCCCAGACCTGAGCTAGAAACAAGTTCAGGAATCCACTAAGTTGATATAAGTTCATAGTCCATTTAAAGTTTCAAATGCAGGGTGATGTATATTTGAAATAACTCCCTCTTTATAAGTTTATGAGAACCTAAATGAACAAGCATAGAGAAAATATCTAACTAGACTGCGAAAACCAATCAATGCAGGGAGCTGGCAACTGGAAATTTCTTTTAAAGGATGAGAAGAAAACAATTACTAGTAACATAGCTGTATTGATACCTTGCTATATCAGGTTATCCATGACTGTTAATGGGAATGAATTTCTTTTTTTCCTTTTCTTATAACGTTATCTCGGGGCCAACTTGTCCACCTCGACTGTTGTATCGATTGCCTGTTACCTTCCACCAGCACAGGTACCGGGTAACTCTGCCCACCGAGGCTTAGGCCGATAGGAAAATATCACATAAGTTTTTTGTCTCTGTTGGGATTTACATCCTGGTTTCCCATGATTTTCACCCACTTCATTGACCATTAGGCTACATTCTTAGGTGCTTAATGAAAATGGATTTTAGTAATGAAGTTCCGTGTAAATCATGATATCCGTCTAAAGGAAGTTAATGTCTCCAAGAAAGCCTAAAGCACAGCAAGCTCAACATTCTCTGTCTCTTGCAAACAGACAAACAACAACAAGAAACCTAGTGAAAATTCCACAAGTGGGGCGTCTCTTTTCTGGGTTCAACAGTATTCACAAGAAAAAAGAGAAATTGAAGAAAAAAATGATTTTACTAAAAGTAAGGAAAATATATAGGTTAACTTGTTAGAAGCAAAATTGATGCAAAATGTGCGAGTTTTCCAACTCACGAATAGCATGGTGTTCTTAATTCCTTCTTCTAGATTGCCGTCCAAAATGGGACTTATCTCTAAGCACCTAATAATCGATATACGTACCAGGTCTAATAAAAGTAGGGAAGTAACGCCTGCAAAGGGAAGTTTATCTCTGGTTTAAAATTTGCATGTTGGTGAAGTTGCATTTTCTACATACCCCCCTCCCCCCTCTTTTTGTAGTGGTCAGGTCAGGAGACTAACCAGATCTTATTATGAGCTTTATGATTTTCAGGCTGAATCAGGAATTGGATAGAATGACAAATCTAATAAACAGATACTTCTGTCTCTTACATATCAAGAAGCAAAAAGGAGAAAAGAAAAAAGATTAAAAGAAAAATACCTCTTTAATTCCTAAAGCATAGGTCTGATGTTGTCCCTGCCCTTTCTCTCTCAAGTTGTACTTCTTGATTACTTTCTGTCAGGAAACATAAGAGTCAACAAACTCAGTACTAAAATTTAAACTGCTGTATAAACCACAAAAATCATTTATGATAAAGACAAAAAAATAAACTTTCTGCATACATCTGATAAAGATCCTCTACATCCTTCTGCTAGGAGTGTAACACGCCCTGCACACCATCATAGAAGATGGGCCTTAGCAAATTAGGAAGTATGGAAAAGAGCCAAATGGTATCCTGGTCTAAAGGCATACAATTAGCATTTATTTTGCTTGTCCTTCATACGAAAACCTTTTTGATCCATAAAGCTCCATATGAACAGCATCATATTCCAACTGTTACTAACTAAACTGGAGTTCAAGTTTTCATTTGTATCTAATGAATTCCCGTAACACCATAAATACTGACTAGAAGCTTCAAGACTACGTAAACTGAGCTGGAGTTTTTTCATGGAAGTATTGAGTCATTTGATTAACTGTTGAGATGTTTGATTAACTTTCTTTCAAGAATCTTTATAGGGCACAAATAACGTTTGATAATTATACTCACTTTTCCATGGACTAGAGACAAACTGCACATCAAATTATATTTTGGGACTAGTTAACCACTTAACATCAAAGTAAAGGAAGATTTAAATTCCATTCACCAGTCATCAAACAAACCGCAGTAACTGTGGATATAATGTAACTTCAACAAAACAAAAAAATTGAGTAATAGAACTTGCCCTTCAGTGCAACACCACGCTGGTAGTTCTCTTTTCTGGAACCATCTTTAGCCACTCCCATATCATTAGTAGCGATACCAGTAACTTCATTGTGTTCGTTGAATAAAATCTGAAACTTTTCTACCTTAGCAAGTAAAAAACAGAAATATTGAAATAATCCAGAATGACAAGACTAGCACCTCACTAGCAGCAAAACCAGGGTATATTTCTACTCCTAGTTCTTCAGCTTTCTGCCCCAACCAACGAACTAACTGACTCAAACTGCATTACCATGATTGTTATGATTTAATGTCTGGAAATGTCATAACTATATCAGCAAAATGCACATCTCATCAAATAAGTCATTTGTCCATGCACATTTCTGTCTGTACGATGATATCAGAGTGGGTATGGACAAACAAACCTGTTAGTGGGGATCCCCATCTAGTGCTTTAATTCTTACATATTTGCTAGGGCAACTGAAATCGCTTCACTGCTCGCATGACAAATGTCATACAGAAGGACACCCATCAAGCGCTAGTGAAGGCCAAAATGGACCGAGTTAACTATTGGACTAGTTCCTTACCCTTCCAAATATTGTTCACTCACTAATTCAATGCATATATGAATGTGCTTTAGCCCATCAATCATTCTCTATAAGTTGAAGCTTCATGGTTAGTAAAACAACATAGGAGTGTAAGATGGTAACAAGTTAACTGGTAGGTCAAAATTCACGCCCATGGAATACTTTGCTCCTTTTCAGCTTTCAAAAAGCACACAATCCAGTACATACACATTTCCATATCTCAAACTTGACTAGAAACGTCTTAAAGTTAGTCGATTGAGGGCTAAAGGGAGGTTTTGTGGGGGTGTTTGGAGGCTAGAGGTGTACATGTTGCCTACGTTACGTTGATTAAGGATATGTATGATGGAGTAAAGACCCGAGTGAGGACGGTGGGTGGGGACTCGGACCATTTTCCGATTATGATGGGGTTGCATCAGGGGTCGGCACTCAGCCCTTTTTTGTTTGCTCTGGCGATGGACGTACTGACGCGCCATATCCAAGGGTAAGTGCCGTGGTGCATGCTATTTGCAGATGATATTGTATTGATTGACGAGACGCGAGACGGTGTGAACGCGCAATTAGAAGTATGGAGGCAGACCCTGGAATCTAAAGGTTTCAAGTTGAGCAGGACCAAGACAAAATACTTGGAGTATAAGTTCAGTGGCGAGACTCAAGGAGGGAAAGGGGAAGTGAGGCTGGACTCGCAGGTCATCCCTAGGAGAGGAAGTTTTAAGTACCTTGGGTCTATTATTCAGGTGGGTGGAGAGATTGATGAAGATGTCACACATCGTACTGGGGCGGGATAAATGAAATGGAGACTCGCTTCCGGTGTTTTGTGTGACAAGAAGGTGCAACCGAAACTTAAGCGTAAGTTCTACAGAGTGGTGGTCAGACCAACGATATTGTATGGGGCTGAGTGTTGGCCAATCAAGATCGCTCATGTCCAGAAGATAAAGGCAGCAGAGATGAGGATGTTGAGATGGATGTGCGGGCACACCATGTTAGATAGGATCAGAAATGAGGTTATTCACGACAAGGTGGGTGTGTCCCCTATTGAGGACAAGATGCGGGAAGCGCGGCTTAGGTGGTTTGGTCATGTGAGGAAGAGGAGCACAGACGCCCAGGAGATAGGTGTGAGAGGTTGACATTGGAGGGCCTACGGATAGGTACAGGTAGGCCAAAGAAGAGGTGGGGAGAGGTGATTAGGCAAGATATGGCGCAACTTCAGTTGACCGAGGACATGACCCTTGATAGGAAGGTATGGAGGTCGAGGATTAGGGTAGTAGAGTAGGTAGTCTAGAGTGTTCATAACAGTAGTATTGGCACGCAGTCACGCTTTCTGTTGGTAGTAGGTTTTTATGACTAACCGTTGTTTTCTTTCATTGTTGATTACCTTACTATCTTGTGGTTTTTATTCTGCTTTTATATGGCTTTTGGTACTGTCCTTTCTTGTTTATATTTTCATTAATGTGGTGCTTATGCTTTCCTGAGCCGTGGGTATATTGGAAACAGCCTCTCTATCCTCACAAGGTAGGGTTAAGGTACACACTACCCTCCCCAGACCCCACGGTGTGGGATAATACTGGATATGTTGTTGTTGTTGATTGGGGGCTTGTGGCCAATTTAAGAACCAACTATTCTCTTAAAAGTTCAAACTATCCAACTTCTTCACCAAAGCGCCCACAAAGCGAGGCGAAGCGCTCAACATATTTTGAGCTGAGCTTCAGGGTTTAAGCGCGCCTTTGACATCACTGGCTTAAATACCATTCATGCATCAAGATTAATATGGAGTCAATAAATTAGGATGATATTTACGGAACATTTTGAGAAAATGCAAGACACTATATAAGAATCTTTTCTTCAAAATCCCCGACTGAACCCAACACCAATTAAAAAATAAACGAGAAACCAAGACTAGCAATTTGAGACAAAGGAGTAATATGCACACTTGATTCCATGGTTCAAAGTAGATACCTTATGACATAGTTTCCTTTATTATGAAATGGGCTTGGAAGCGAAAAGGCACGATTTTTGGAAAGTAGCCAAAAATCATCAGAAGTAACAGGAACATCAATAGGAGCCTGCAATCAGAAATGGAGCCGGGTTTACATATGATATAAGTAAAGCCACACTACACAGGACCAAATTGTTATTTGCAACTTCTTATACTAGTGGTTGTTTGAATGCCAAAGACAGTGAAATCATTTCAAGAATTGACTATGCATAAATAATCACATGAACTATGTATGTCCGGATAGAGCCTTTTCAAGTTCTGTAGATGGCTGCATTTCTATGGGGGGAGGGGGTACTTTTTCAATTCAGGATTGTTAAAGGGTAGGGTACCTCTTCCTGTTTCCAGCGGGGAAAGAGTTCATCCAAAGCCCGGGGCTCAAATACGTTTCCTGACAAGATATGAGCACCTGTCCAATCCAATGAAATCAAATTAACAACCACAATTTCATCTTTGGAATATAAGAATATAAATTAACGTACCCAATTCAGCTCCTTTCTCAACAACACACACAGATAAATCAGCGTCCTTTTGTTGGCACAACTGTTTGAGCCTAATAGCAGCTGATAACCCAGCAGGTCCACCTCCAACTATCACCACATCGTATTTAATTGCTTCTCTACTATCCGATTCACTACTACTACTACTGTAACTCCTAACCGATCTTTGATTCCAAGATTCTAATTTTGACTTATGGATAAAGCTTGAATCTTTACCCAACAAGTTTGGCAAAATTGAATTGGGTGAATATGGAGGCTGTGCTGATCTATAGAGGGATTTTGAACGACATAATAATTTGAATTTCGAAGATGAATTGATGAGCCTGTACATGATGACTCAGTGTTTTCAGTTGAGTATGGAACTATGAAGAAGATGATACGATATGCTACTGTTACAAGTTTGGAAGATGCTAATGCTGTGAAGTTGGTGATATTATTAAGGAAAATATTATGTCCGTCGTTACGAAAGTGTAAGGTAAATTCATAAAATATTATTAATATTAGGTAATTAGCTATTTGTATCAAAAAAATTCAAGTTTTTACTTTCTTTTGAGTGGTGTTATTAGAATAGGTTGGGTACATCATAAAGAGGTTGAATCTCAGTTTTGGAATGATAGTTTTGAGATGGTTTGAATTAAAAATTAAAAATAAAATATGAACAATAAAAAATAATATGTGCATCATATGTGTGTATCACTTGTTTATCAGATATGTATCATATTTGTATCAAATGTGTATCGCATGTATATCCATATATACATGCATGTGAGATATATGTGCGATACATGTTTGATACATGTGTCGCAGAAGAACTTTATGAACTCGATTTTAACTATGAATTTTGATACTAATTTAGTCCAAATCATCTCCAATCTTCTTCAAATTTTATATATTGACTCATCTATATATTTTCAATGAATCTCAATCATACCCATTAAAAATTGTCCTTTTTTGCTTAGATTTTTGAAATTATATATATATATATATGTATTTTATCACCTTATTTGCTATCTCATTTATGAAATTTCCTTTCCGTCTTGCATCTAATGTTGCTAATCATGCTTAAAAATATGATAGGAGATCTTTGTGTGTGATTCTTAGAGAGAAAGAACCTTATTTCTTTGTGTTTTTAATTTTTATATGTATATATATATATATATATATATATATTTTATCACCTTATTTGCTATCTCATTTATGAAATTTCCTTTCCGTCTTGCATCTAATGTTGCTAATCATGCTTAAAAATATGATAGGAGATCTTTGTGTGTGATTCTTAGAGAGAAAGAACCTTATTTCTTTGTGTTTTTAATTTTTATATGTGCTTGGCTAGTTTTGGTAAGTCTATGATTAATGGCTAGAGGTTGATAAGTTGGGACTTTTTTGGGACATTTCTGTAAGATTCCCTATTATAATTACCCAATTACTTCTTCTACGTTACACTCTGTTTGGATCATTGTTACACATCGTTTTATAATGTATTGTATTGTATTATACTGTATCATATCATTTTAGGAATACAACGTTTGGATAGATTGTAGTGTTTGTTATTGTTAAATAATATTTTATTGTTTGGTTTGACTGTATCGTTCTGTACTGTAAACTGATAAGTTTACTAAAATATCCTCGGTTGTTTAAATATTAAATTTATCAAGAATTACGCATAAAAATAATTAAATAAAATCGTTTTCTACTAATTTATCATATGTCTTATAAATAGATCAAGCAATTAAACTCATACAAATTCAAACAAAATTAGTGGAACAAGTTAATAATATTTAAAACATTAATAAGTACACTCAATTCCTAACTAGATCATAATAATAATTAGAAATGTAAGAACAAAGATAATTAGAATTGGAGATAAAATCAAATTAGGAGAAAAACGAAACAAAAAAAGGCAAAACACTTTTGATGTTATAGTTGGAAGCGGCAGAAGTTCTAGAAAAAAAGGGACGAAGACAAAGTGGGTTATAGGTTGGAGATTTGGAGTTAAAATTAAAAAAAAAAGGTAAAGGGTAAAATAGAATTATGGAGTAATAAGTTAGGGCATAATTGAAAAAAAAAATAGAAAACAATCCCACCATACCAAATCGGTTGTTTCAAAAAATGAGACTTTTCATTGTTCTGGTACAATGGATTTAACAATACAATACAACCAATTTTAATGAAACAATCAAAACAAACATTGTTTTGGGATAACAATACAATATGATACAATGGGTAGCAACCATCCAAACAAGTTCTGAGTCTAATTAGTTATGTTGTTTACGTTTTAGCTTGTAAGTTTCCTTTTATTAGTTTTTGTAACGATCCGACCAATCGTTTTAAGTTTTTGTACTGAGGGCATAAGTAGCTCTCTATGATGTATTATGACTTGTGTTAATCGTCGGTTTTGGTTTTTGGGTTATTCGGAATCTATTTGGAAGAATAAATTTCATGTTGCAGCTTAATTGCAGTTATGTGCTGTCACGACCCAAAATCCAACTAGTCGTGATAGCACCTAACCCAACCCGCTAGGTAAGCCAATTATCAACTCTCCAATTCCAATGAAATTTAACAAGACAATTAAGTAAAAGAAATATCTAAATCTTATACATTCCTCAAGGACCGGTAGTACACACTCAGTACCGAGTAGGGCCAATCCAGCCCGTAGGGAAGATCCATCCCCAGGTATAAATACTTCGGACAAGATCCATTTCCAGGGAAGATCCATCCCTCAATATAAATCAACCGCGCTCACTGGGTGGGTGTGTGCAGACTCCGGAGGGACTCCTTCAGCCCAAGCGCTATCATAAATCAGTATAACCGTTGCGGCGTGCAGCCCGATCCCATAATGTCACTCATAATCAGGCCCCTCGGCTTCACTCAGTCATCAATCTCTCCAGTCTCTCTCTCTCTCGGGCTCACAAAGTCATGAAACTTGCCCGAAAATGATGATATGATGTATAAATAAATAGCAACAGAGACTGAGATATGATATGCATATGAATGCGTATGACTGAGTATGTAATACAATGAAAGCAGATAACTCAACAGCAGAAATGACCTCAGTGGGTCCTAACAGAATAAGCATGTAGCCTAGGCATGGCTTCTAACATGAATCATAGCTCGATAACTCTAGTACGTAGAGATTTCATGATTACAGATAAGTTCAGGTAACTACACAGTACCACAGAAATAACGAAATCATAGTTTACACGGTGCACGCCCACATATGCGTCACCTCAACACCAAACACATAATACGTATAGTCAAGGTTCATACCCTCAACTCCAAGATTAAAAGAGTTACTTACCTCGAACAAGATAAATCCAATGCCGAGCAAGCTAAACAATGCTCCAGAACATCCATTATACGCGTATCAACTTCTGAACGGCTCGAATCTAGCCACAATAAATTTGATTCAGTCCATACAATTATAGGAATTAATTCCATATCAAAATACTAATATTTTCCCACAAAGTCCGAAATTACACTCCAAACATTGTCCGTGGGGCCCACATCTCGAAATCCGACGAAACTCACAAAATCTGACAACCCATCCAATTACAAGTTCAACCATACTAATTTCACTCAATTCCGACTCCGAATCGATGTTCAAATCTCGAAAATTTATTTTATGAAATTGTAGAAAATTCCTCCGATATCTCTTGAAAAATCAATAATCTAACACCGGAAATGAATATTAATTCATGAAATATAATCACAAGGGAGTCAAGAATACTTACCCCAAGTTGTGTGGAAAAAATCCTCTCCAATATTGCCCAAACCGAGCTCCAAAATCCAAAAATGGGTGAAAATAACGAACCCTCGAACTTAAAGGGTTATGACCAGTCATTCCGCTTCTGCGGACAAGAGGCCGCATCTGCGACCTTCGCTTTTGCAGAAAAAGGCACGCATTTGCGAGATAGGCCACTTCTGCGATAGTCATGGCCGCATCTGCGATTCTCGCTTCTGCGCACGTGAATCGCACATGTGGTTGCGCAGGTACATCCAAGCACCCGCATCTGCGATCCTCACACCCAGCTCCCCTTCACGCTTCTGCGATAACACTGTCATTTTTGCGGCGCCGCACCTGCGCCCAACACTCCGCAGATGCGGTCACACCAGAACCAGAAATGTTTAGCAATGCAACATGAAGTGAAAATGATCTGAACCTCGTCTGAAACTCACCCGAGCTACTCGAGACCCCGTCCAAATATACCGACAAGTCCCATAACATAACACGGACCTACTCGAGGACTCAAATTATCTCAAACAATGTCAAAATCACAAATCATACTCCAAGTCAAGCCTAATGAACTTTGAAATTTTCCATATTCTACAAACAACGTCGAAACCTATCAAATCAAGTCTGATTGACCTCAAATTTTGCACACAAGTCATAAATGACATAACAGACCTATTCCCATTTCCAGAATCAGATTCCGACCCCCATATCAAAAGTCAACTCCCCTGTGATACCAAGTTTATCACGCCCCAACCTCGGGAAGCACGACCGACGCTCAACCGAGTGAACCCGACTGAGCAAGCTTGTTAGATACTTTCTACCCAACTAACCCATGATAAAAAAAAAGACGTGATTTTATTAATTATACAGTAGGAATCTCATTCATACAATCCTAAATCGTTTCATTAGTCATTGCGCCTTTAAGTCTCAAAATACTCATTTCTTATAGTTTGAGTGGAACAAGTGATCAAACACAACATAACTTGTTTAGCATTCCCAACACCCATATACAACCCACATTGTGTCTACAGAGCCTTTAAAGATACAAAAGAGAGTAAATATGGTGCCGGCAACAAGGCTCCGGCTATACCTCAAAAAAGGTGACCATAATATAAACAAAAGGTACAATACATGACCCCGGAATGAAATGGGGCTCACCGAGTCTGCTGAGAAGAGGATGCAGTATAATCCGTGATAAGCATTGTCTGCTATTTAACCACCTGCATCCATTTAAATATGCAGCGCCCCCGACAAAAGGGACGTTAGTACCGTCGAATAGCACTAGTATGTATAGCTAAACACCAACTTAATAGAATGAAAAATAATACAAGAGGAACAGTCAAAAATGCAATAAGAGCTCTCAAATAATATTAAAACATCAATTTAAAGGTCATATAAGTTTTCAAGTCTACTTCCACGATATTAGGTTGGGTGATCTTTAGTGCCGATATTCCACAATTCACAATGCCTCCGTATTCTTACACTGAGTCCGATCTCGACCCGATCTGCTAGGTTGTCTCATTTGAGACATCAACCATAACCACAATTTTAATTATCATTTCCAGCACAGTACCACCATGTGTAAGACATGGCGTCTGATCACAGCCCGATCGACTAGGTCGTCTCACCTAAGACGTTACCATTTTCAGTCAACCATCTCGCATCATACTTCTTTCATATCTTTCAATTCATTGGCACTAGTGATCACGATTACAAAGTCTTTCTTGGCACTTGGCCGTATTTCATAATTCCATACCCCTTTTCCACATTCAATATCATTATCATTATCAATAAACAATAAGGCTTCCCATTCAAGACATTAAATTGACATATGAGCAATTTGGGAATCTTAGGCACATAGAGGCTTTTCTTACAAATTGGGCATAACAACCTTTATTTCGATCTTGACATGAAGTCATAACATTTCTAACACATATTCCACATTTTTTAACACATCCTCAATAACAAGATAACATGATGAAACATTTAGAATAAATATTGAACTTACATCCTTCAACACAAACACATTAGAAATCGTCAATTCTATAATGATCAAGGGCTTACTCCAATTACGTGAACACCGTGGGATTCGATTCTAAGAAGAAGGGGGGTTTAGCCAACATACTTTAATTGAGCTTCTTAAAACTCTAAGATGTTCTGGAATATTAGCCACTTCAATCTTTTTTAGAAATATAAAACAATTGAACCAAAATTAGGAAGATAACATGGTTTAAGCTCATTTGAGCATATTATCAAACACTAAATGTGCATCAATATTTTAAGGCCCTTTTTGTGGAGGATTCCATCATTCCCCAACCCATTCTCAATCATTTTTAGCTCACAATATTCCCACATATTTCAAGGATACATGCATGCAAGACAACAACCCCCACACCCAATAATTGTCTTTCCAATTACCCCAATTTTGCAAAATTTCGAAATTGAGAGCTAGGACATAGATTCTTACCTTTAGGGTGAAGACTTCCTTTGTTAATCCTCAATGATTGAGCAAGAATTGATGGACACTGGTTGAAGGTTGCTCCCCCACTCTAAGAACTCTCCCTCTCACTCTAATATATCAGAAATGTGCTTAAAATGGTCTTTGGGGTGTGTTTTAACGGAATAGGGTCGGGTTTAAAAACCCCACAACAAAGCTCGGGGACATGTTCTGCGGTCGCGTATGCGACCGCATAGTCGTTATGCGGTCCGCGGAATGACCACGAAAATAGGGGCCAGAACTGGAAAGAATCTGATCTGGTGTGCGGTCACTATGCGGCTCGCAGACCTGTTCTGCGGTCGCATAATGCACCGCAGAACCTCCCTCCAAAAAATCCCAAGGCGGGATATGCGACAAGAATGCAGCCCACGAAACGGTTATGCGGTCGCATAATGGCCGCGAAATTGGGCATAAAAAATGCCCCAGTAATCTGTCCCACTCTGCGGTCCGCAGAGTGGTTCTCCGACAGCAGAATGGGCCGCAGAAATGCGTACTTCTGCCCAATATTTTCCTTCAACTCCTAGCGCACTGTTCAATCCAAAAAGTCTGAACCGCGGCGAGCAAGCTTGCCGCGAAGAATTTCTACTATTATTAACCTTTACGCCTACTTTGGCATCAAGGAACCCGGGTTTTTAGGAAACATTTTATGGTCCCTTACAAATACTTGCCCCGATTCCCGCACATGGGCTCAAACCTCACCTATATGCACATTCATAGCGTGTAGATATCACAAATAATTAATGCAACAGTGCCTCTACTGAATTTAAATAAAATACTCACCTCAAATAGGTCGCAACCCTGAAACAATATGCTTCTGAGAACTCCCAGTTTCCAAATTTATAGGACACATAAATCATCATAACTGATCCCAATTCTAGCATTCGAATGACTAAAACATCTTTCATGCACGATCATCCCACGACGAATACTTCTATAATTCTTCTGTTCCACATAGCATTAATTTAAATAGCAGCAGTCTATCAACCATGTGAGTACTGCAATACCGATGACATCCGTAAGTCAAAACACAATGCCCCTTCTGAAATGCGCACCCTTCTCTGGAATTACCGAGCAATTATAACATTCGTCTAAATAACTGAAATTGACCATTCTTCCCAAACTTCGTGACCTTCCCTTTAAGACTGAACTGCCATCTTGTACATGTAAATCTTAACCCCGCACAACATATCACATCTAATTACCCACAAGAACCGAGCATACTATTACCATACTCGTCTAGCCTACTACCCAGTTGTCCTATTTTCTCTGAGTTTCTTATGAATTACCCTCAAGTTGACACTTCTCCTTGTCAGAACACTACAATCCTTACCTAAAGCTCACTACAAGACATACTAACATAAAATCGCATCGCCCTAAGGCCCGTAAGTTACTGTATTCTTCTTAAGCACCCACATAAGTACCACAACCGAAACGCACACTCTGAAAATACCTTATGTGAATTTAAAATTGTTCCTCTTCCCTTTCGTATACCGAAATGTAGAATCCATAGTCATACAAAATCACCGCAAGTCCGGACACCATCCAATGTAAATAATCAATTCTAGCGATATACGAATCCAAAAAATTTTCAATTGCCACTTATACATTTTTGAATCCATTAGCACCTTCTCAAGAGTCACCCACTTTGCTCAATTCTAAATTGCACCGCCCAAACGAGTTGAAAGACACGTGCCCCATTAACACAGAAACACTCAAAGAGGTAACCCTGCCTTAACACCACTGATCAAATTCATACTCCGTGCGCACTACATCATTCACAAATAACAACTCACTTAACCCATGATTTTCATATACTCATAAAGCGCAATATAACCCGTATTTACTCGAGTCATCCTCGATCTCAACTTCTGCAAGTCATAACTAATCCACAAGTATGCCTCAGAAAAAACTAAAATTTAATATATAGCCATGAAATTAAGGCGTTCGCAGCAGGCTCCCCCACTTGGCTCAAAGCCATAGAACAAAACGTTCCATAACCCACAATACCCATACTCTATTGCTTCCATAATACCGCAGTCAGTTCAACGAAAATTATTTTTAAGCTCATGCAACACCAACCATAAGATACCTCAATTATCCGCTAAACTTGCATTTAATCTCTTGACAGTCAAGTCAACTTTCTCAACCGGATTCAAATTCAAATCTCAACACATACCCCACTGGTAGATAAGAAACTCTCCACTCACATTATAAGGAACACACCTACGTAGATTACTCCGCAAGGGATAACCCACCTACTTAGCCTCAAATTGGTATCTTGTAATACCCTTTCGCAGTCCCAATTACTATGCAATCACTTAGTCTATCTGAGTCCAAACTCATTAACAAGACATGAGAATTTAATTTGTCCCAAAATTTAACAACGTGATAGATCCTTCAAAACATTCATACTCGAGAATGTACGTCACATCAAAACGAAAGTCAAGCACCCAATGGCCCCTCATTTACATTTCAAGGAAACACTTCTCATCACATTCAAATCATCTTAACACATTCCGCAATCACATCATACTCATCACAAAGCCATTCCACCACTCATCGAGCCACAAATTTCATTCGTAGCGACATTACCGGACTTAGAAGTCCAAAAGCACGTGCTCACACAACCGAAATCCCCGTGCTCAAGCCACAGTCATAACCCGACCTCAAGTCCTCCAGGCTATCCCATCATCAGCACATAAAAATCACATCTCGCACTTCATCCATGGAATCATAAGCCATCGATGCACAGTTGATATCGAGCGCTCATGTACGCATACGAATGCGTGGAAGGAATTCAAAGAGTTATGTTTCAAGCTGAATCAATTTTGCACGACACGGAAAGAAAGATGGGAAATTATCCTAAATGCCCTGTAGCCTCTCAAAGATAAGTATGGACGTCATCATACTTATTCGCAAGACTCTACTAGACATTTGCTCATGACTTGTAGAACCTATGAACCTAGAGCTCTGATACCACCTTGTCACGACCCAAAATTCAACTAGTCGTGATGGCACCTAACTCAACCCGCTAGGTAAGCCAGTTATTAACTATCCAATTCAAATGAAATTTAACAAGACAATTAAGTAAAACAAAATATCTGAATCTTATACATTCCCCAAGGACTGGTAGTACAAATCATGAGCTTCTAAGATTAGAATTTATAAAGCTGGTATGAAATAAATACATCATCTATTCGAAATGTACATAAATATATTTTTATGAATCTAAGGCTACCATGAACAAGAGGCAGCTACTATCGAAATGCATGTACGTCTTCAATTCCATCTCCCGTCAATCATAGTAACATCAACAACCAACATCTGCACGCAAGGTGCAGAAGTGTAGTATGGGTACAACCGACCCCATGTACTCAATAAGTAACAAACCAAACATTAGGTTGAAAGTAGTGACGTGCTGTAACAAAGGTTGGGTCCAACACCAATAGCCAACAACAGTCCATAACAGCGTAAAGTAAGGAATAAAAGAAGTAACTCAGAGATAGAATGCTCATCTTAATCATGATTTCTGAAAAATAGTTATGCCTTTCAAGTATATTAGTGAAAACCCAGGTCATTTACCGAAGTTGCCAAAAATATGAGTAAGTTTAAAAACAGTAATTTTTCCCAAAAAATCCTTTCAACCATAGATAAAATGTTCCATTTTTCTTTCCAGATAGAAAGTATAAAATGCATCTCTATGCCCATATGTCAACACGTGTGAGAAGTTATGAATGACGTGATATCGTATCGCATGAGAAAAATACATCTCTATGCTTGTATGTCATGTGTACATGTCAATGCAGTGTATCTCAGAGACGAACTCATATACTCACACTCTCAGAGTACTCAATCTCACTGTCTCACACTTTTCACTCATCATACTCAATCACTCGGTACTGTATATGGCCAATCCAGCCCAGGGAAGATCCATCCCAGAATATATACATCAACTGACCTTCAGTCACTCAGTACCGAGTAGGGCCAATCCAGCCCGCGGGGAAGATCTATCCCTAGGTATAAATTCTTCGGACAAGATCCATTTCCAGGAAAGATCCATCCCTCAATATAAATCAACTGCGCTCACTAGGTGTGTGTGCAGACTCCGGAGGGGCTCCTTCAGCCCATGCGCTATCATAAATCAGTATAACCAATGCGGCGTGCAGCACGATCCCATAATGTCACTCATAATCAGGCCTTTGGCCACACTTAGTTATCAATCTCTCCGGTCTCTTTCTCTATCGGGCTCACAAAGTCATGAAACTAGCCCGAAAATGATGATATGATGTATAAATAAAATGCAACAGATTAAAAGAGTTACTTAAGACGAAACACATAACACATATAGTCAAGGTTCATACCCTCAGTTCCAAGATTAAAAGAGTTACTTACCTCGAACAAGACGAATCCAATGCCGAGCAAGCTAAACAATGCTCCAGAACTTCCATTCTGCGCGTATCAACTTCTGAACGGCTCAAATCTAGCCACAATATATTTGATTCAGTCCACACAATTATAGAAATTAATTCTATATCAAAATACTAATATTTTCCCACAAAGTCCGAAATTACACTCAAAAAATTGCCCGTGGGGCCCACGTCTCGGAATCTGATGAAACTCACAAAATCCGACAACCCATCCAATTACAAGTTCAACCATACTAATTTCACTTAATTCTAACTCCGAATCGATGTTCAAATCTCGAAAATGCATTTTATGAAATTGTAGAAAATTCCTCCGATTTCTCTTAAAAAATCTATAATCTAACGCCGAAAACGAATATTAATTCATGAAATATAGTCATAAGGGAGTCAAGAACAGTTACCTCAAGTTGTGTGGAAATATTTCGCTCCAATATCGCCCAAACCGAGCTCCCAAATCCAAAAATGGGTGAATGTCAAAATCACAAATTACCTCAAACAATGTCAAAATCACAAAGCATACTTCAATTCAAGCCTAATGAACTTTGAAATTTTCCAAATTCTACAAACAACGTCGAAACCTATCAAATCAAGTTCGATTGACCTCAAATTTTGCACACAAGTCATAAATGACATAACAGACCTATTCCCATTTCCAGAATCTGATTCCGACCCCGATATCAAAAGTCAACTCCCCGGTCAAACTTTCCAAAAATTCAACTTTCGCCATTTCAAGTCTTATTCCACTACGGACCTCCAAATAATTTTTTGTATACGTTCCTAAGTCCAAAATTATCATATGGAGCTATTGAAATCATCAGAATTCAAATCTGAGGCCGTTTACATATAAGTCAATATCCGGTCGACTTTTCCAACTTAAGCTTTCCATTATGAGACTAAGTGTTTCAATTCATTTCAAACTCTCTCCGGACCCGAACTAACTAATCTGATAGGTCATAATACAGTTATAAAGCACAAATAGAGCAGTAAATGGGGGAACGGGGCTGTAATACTCAAAACGACCGGCCGGGTCATTACATGTGCTCAATCGCATTCATCATTTCATATCATATCTCAGTCTCTGTTATCATATATTGTCAAATCTCGTATCATTGATTTGGGCTGCGTAGTATGAGTGTTGTGAGCCCGAGAGACTAGAGAGATTGATGACTGAGTGAGGTCGAGGGCCTATTGTGAGTGATATTTGTGGGATCGGTCTGCACGCCGCAACAAGCTTTATTTATTCATGCGAGGATTTGGCTTATTATAGCGCTTGGGCTGGATCGTCTCCTCCGGAGTCTGCACACCCATAGTGGGCGCAATTGCTAGCAATCATTTGCATTGGGCTGGATCTGCCCTGGTTCATTTGCATTAGGCTGGATCTTGCCTAGTTTATTTGCATTTTGGTTTATTTGCATTGGACTGGATCTGCTATGGTTTATTTGCATCTTTGGGCTGGATCTACCTTAGTTTATTTGCATGTAGGCTCGAATTTACATGTGGACTCGATCTGCCCTGTACAATATTGAGTGACTGAGTGTGCTGAGTATTGAGCATGATGAGTGAGAATACGAGACAGTGAGATGGAGTACTCTGAGAGGGTGAGTACATGAGTTCATCATTGAGATGCATTGCATTTGACATGCGTACTTGAGATACATGTATATAGATGCATTTTCTTCCGCTACCCGGCTGTGGTGACATTTATGATTTCACCTGTATATTGACATGTAGGCTTTGAGATGTATTTTCCTCATGCTATCTGAAGATGAAACATCTTATTTATTGTTGAAAGGTTTTTGGGAAAAATCACGACTTTCAAACTTATTCATATACTTTTGGTGTTTTTGGTGGAAGATTTGGGATTTACTATTATACTTGAAAACCATGCCTATCTTTCCGTAACTGTGAACGAGTTGAGCATCTTACCTCTGAGTTATTTTCATGTACCATTTTATTATTATTGTTATGGTTGTTGCTGGTTATTGGAGTTGGACTCTAACCCTTGTCCCAGCTCGTCACTACTTTCAACCTAATGTTAGGTTTGTTACTTATTGAGTACATGGGGGCGGTTGTACTCATACTACATTTCTGCACCTTGCGTGCAGCTAATGGATGCTGATGTTGATGTGCACGGCGATAGCTGGATCCGAAGATGTACTTGTGTTCCGGTCATAGCTGCCTATTGATCTTGGTAGCTTTAGAGATTTAATCTGTTCCTGTATAGTTCAAACAGATGATGTACTTTAATTCATACCAGCTTTGTAATTCTAATCTTAGTTCTCATGATTTGTACTATTAGTCCTTGTGGAGTTGTGTAAAATTCAGTTATCTCATCTTTGATTCACATAAGTGTTATTATATTATGTTATTTTGTTAATTGGCTTACCTAGTAGGTTTGGGTTAGGTGCCATCACAACGGTTTGAATTTTGGGTCATGACAAGTTGGTATCAGAGCTCTAGGTTCATAGGTTCTACAAGTCATGAGCAAGTGCCTAGTATAGTCTTGCGGATCGGTCTGATGACGTCCATACCTATATTCAAGAGGCTACATGGCATTTAGGATAAATTTCCCATCTTTCTTTCCTTATCATGCGACATTGATTCAGCTTGAAGCATAACTCTTTGAATTCCTTCCACACATTCGTATGCGCATGTGAGCGCTCAATATCAGCTGTGCATTGACGACTTGTGATTCCATAGATGAGGTGCGAGATGTGATTTTGGTGTGCTGATGATGGGCCATTCTGGAGGACTTGAGGCCGGGTTATGGCTGTAGCTTGGGCACGTGGATTTCGGTTGTGTGAGCATGTGCTTTTGGACTTATATGTCCAGTAGCGTCCCTATGAATAGAATTTGTGACTCAATGAGTGGCTGGGTGGCTATATGAGGAGTATGAAGTGACTGCAGGATATGTCCAGATGGTTTGATTGTGACGAGAATAGTTTGCTTGAGATGTAAAAAGGACTATTGGGTGCTAGATTACTATCTTGATGTGACGTATAGTCTCGAGTTGTGAGTGTGTTGAAAGATTTTTCTTGTTATTTCATTTGTGGAACGAAGTAGATTTTTATGACTTGTTTGATGAGTTCAGACTCAGGAAGATTAAGTGATGGCGTAGTAGTTGTGGCTGTAAAAGGGTATAGCAAGATGTCAGTTTGAGGCTAAGCATGTGGGTTATCTCCTGCGAAGTAATCTACGGAGGTGGAGGTGTGATCCTTATAATGTTTTGTGGAGAGTTTCTTTTATACCAGGGGGGTATATGTGTTGAGATTTGAATTTGAATTTGGTTGAGAGAGTTTACCTAATCATCATATGGATGTATGCGAGCTTAGTAGATGATTTGAGGTACTATATGGTTTGTGTTATGTGAGCTTATGAAGGGTTAGTTGAATCTCCTGCGGTATTATGGCAGTAATAGAGTATGGGCATGGTCAGTTATCAGATGTTCTATTCTATGGCATTGAGCCAAGTGGGGAAGTATGCTATTGACGATTTGATTGCATGGTTACATGTTGTATTGGTTTTGGTCTGAGGCATACTTGTGGATCACTTATGACTTGCAGAGGTTGGTTTTGAGGATGACTCGAGTAAGGGAATTTCAGAATACGGGTTATATTGCACTTTATGAGTATATGAAAATCATGAAAATGATTGAGTTGTTATGTGTGAAGGATGTAGTGTGCATGGAGTATGAATTTGATCTGTTATTTTAAGGCATGGTTACTTCTTTGGGTGTTGTTGTGCTAATGGGGCACAGGTCGTTCGACCCATTAGGTCAGTGCAGCTGAGATTTGAGCAGGGTGGATGACGCTCGAGAAAGTTCTAATGGATTCAAGATTTTTATGTAGCAATTAAGAATTTTGCGGATTTGTATATGGCTAAAATCTGATATTTGCATGGGATGGTGTCGAGACTCACGTTATTTTTATATCATTATGGATTTTGCATTTCAGTATCAGAAAGGTGGATGAAACGGCTTTAGATTCACCAAAGGTCTCTTAAGAGTGGGTATCTCGGTTGTGGTACGTTTGGGTGCATAAGAGGGAATACAGAGGCTTATGAGCCTTTGGGCGGTGTGGTCTTATTCTAGGATCTTGTGGGGTGAGTTTTGGTTGAGGATCATGGTATAATGGCGAGGAGGAGTGTCAACTTGAGGATGATTCGGACGGAACTCAGAGAAATAGTACAACTTGGTAGTATGTTGGATCAACAAGATAATAGATATGATCGGTTCTTTGGGTACTTATGATGTGGCGAGGCTCTACATGTGTTTTGGTGTCAATACTCTTGGGTTTCGTGACTTTTGCGGCTTGGTTGAGTTAGAGAGACTCAGTTCTGATGGTTTGGTTGAGGGAAAATGGGTTTCGAAGAGTTCTTGATGGTTTCTATCATGGCTTGAGATGGATATTTCCTACCGACGTGAGGAGCATGTTGCGTATTGTGATATTCTCCTGGATGGGATCAAATGAAAGATTTCTGACTGATCGGGTATGTATTTCTGCTGGACTCAGAGTTGATTATGAGATTCTCGTACTTTTCATATGATGCCATGATAGTTGTGGTGTGTTATGCGGGATTGAGATTTGCATGTGCAAGGTCACGAGTCCGTTTCGATGGGAAGATCATAAATTCTTAGAGAGTATGGACGTCTTCCGAAGTTTATATGAATGCTATAACTATTTGGAAATTCCTGAGAAGGGTGCGCATTTCAGAAGGTGCATTGTGTTTAGACTTACAGATGCTTCATTGGTATTGCTGTACTCTCCTGGTTGATCGACTATTGGTAGTCAGATTTTGCTATGTGGCACGGAAGAATTATAGAAGTATTCCTCGTGGGATGATCATGTATGGGAGATGTGTTAGACATTCAGGCGGTAGAGTCAGGACCTGATATGGTGATTCATGTGTTCTATGGATTTGGAGTACGTGAATTCTCATAAGCAGATTGTTTCGTGGTTATGGACTGTGAAGATGTGGCTAAAGCTAGCCAGATGATGGCATGTGTTATGATTAGGTCATTGTGGGCTTTAGTAGGGTTATTTATCTATTTATGGATGACCAGAGTTGAGTTGGGGCCATTGGTAGGCCCAATGAGGATGTGTATTCTACATCGGGTCGGATTGGTTGATTCCACACTGCTGTTATTGAGGGATGTGCCATTCGGTTAGAGTTGAGCTTATTTGTGTTCTGAGATGCTCTATGAGTTACCCTTCTGTGTTACGAGTGGTTGTGATATGTTGGTTATAGGCACACATGGTGCGGGTCTATTTGGGCCTTATAGCGGAATTTGAGCGAGATGGATATTAAGGTGTTGAATGATTGATTGTGCATTTGGTTATGTTCTTTCCGGACTGTGTATTGTGTTATTGGTTCCTCCGTGGTTATGGTCATGTACCTTGGGTACTTGATGTCGAATTGCGCATGGTTATTGATTTGAGCATGATGCCTTGGGGTATTTCATATGGACCAGTGTTTGGATGAGTTCTTAGCATTTCGTTATGGCGGTACTTGCTGAGCTTCCGGGATGGTTCTCTCATTTGAGTCATTTTCCATGATTGAGTACATTTGAATTGTAGTGTATTGGTGCACTGATTGTACGGTTTGTGGCTCTAGGTAGTATTGGTGTGGCATGTCAGTAGGGTAGCTTGTATTTGAAAAGATGAGGTCGTCGGACCTAGAATGGGTGCTATCAGATTTGATTGCGGTATATTCGAAAGGACAATGTGGCTGATCGACTTAGAAATTGGCTATAGTTTTTGTCGAAGGAGAGGGAGATCCATGGCTTGTTGATCTAATGAGTGGTTATGAGTTTCTGCGTGTTTTTTTCATCATCGGCAATGTACGAAATTTTCAGAATGAGGTTTTGTTTGATATGAGGTTTATTACTAGTATTGAGTTGTTTTAAGCAGCTACTGTGATCGGAAATTTTGCTACAAGTATGCGAGTCTTGTGGTATGTCATGTGATTATATCTTGGATTATGGTTATGGCTTGATACAACTTGTTCAGACTTATAAAATATGCAGATGCGAGGTTCAGGGCCTGTAGGAATTTCGGATGTTGGAAGTTGGATTATGTGGTTTACGGGCTAAGGTTGAAGTAATGATCTTCAGTTATATTGCATTGTCAGGGCTACATGGAATAAGGTGACGTGGGATCACCCCCGGGTATGTGCATGGTAAGGTTACACGGTGATTTGATGGCTTTGGAACGACTCTCTGCATGTTCGAGAACAAACGTATGTTGAAGTGGGGGAGGATGTAACGAACCGACCGGTCATTTCGAGCATTTGCACTTCGCTCGGTAGTTTGAGGGCATGAGTAGCTCTGTATGATATATTATGACTAGTGTGAATCGTCGGTTTTGATTTCCAGGTTATTCGGAATCGATTTTGAAGAATGAATTTCATTGTTGAAGCTTTAAGTTGGAAGAGTTGACCAAGTTTAACTTTTGTGAATTTGAACCCAGAACGGAGTATTGATAGTTCCATTAGGTCCGGATGGTGATTTTGGACTCGGGTGTATGCCCGGATTTGCATTTGGATATTTCTAGAAGGTTTCAGCTCTAATTGGCGAAAGTTAAAAATTTGAAGGTTTGGAAAGTTCATAAGTTTGACCGGGAGTTGACTTTGATGGAATCGGGTTCGGATTGTGGTTCCGGGAATGAGAATAGCTTCATTATGTCATTTGTGACTTGTGTGAAAAATTTGAGTTCATTCCGAATTGATTTGATATGTTTCGGCGCGAGTTTTGAAAGTTAGAAGTTTAAAAGTTTATTAAGTTTGATTTGAGGTGTGATTCGTCGTTTCGATATTGTTATGTGTGATTTGAGGCCTCGAGTAGGTCCGTGTTATATTATGGGACTTGTTGGTATATTTGGACGGGGTCCCGAGGGGCTCGGGTAAATTTCGGACGTGTTTCAGATCATTTTCCATTCATGTGAGATGACTGGTTTTGCTGGACCTGATGTGGTCGCACCTGCGAGGTAATGGGCGCAGGTGCGATGGTCGCAGATGCGGTATCATGGCCGTAGAAGCGAGAAGAGGCTGGGTGAAGAAAACCGCAGAAGCGGAATATTTGGCGCCTCTGTGTGTCCGCAGGCGCGGGAATTCGATCGCAAAAGAGGATGGCGGCTTGTTTGGGAGTTCTCGCAGATGCGTATTTTACCCTCGCACATGCGATGGCGGAAGCGGAACAGTGTCCGCAGGTGCGAGAGGTCAGATGGCTTGTGGAGTCCGCAGAAGCGGAGTTCGTGTCGCAGAAGCGACGCCATAGAAGCGGCTCATATGTTCGCAAAAGCAAAAATGGCTGGGGCAGAAGCTTTAAATCGAGGGTTTGGTCATTTTATTCATATTTGGAGTTATAGACCTCGGATTGAGACGATTCTTGAAGCGATTTTTATCATATGGATTGGGGTAAGTGTTCTCTACTTGGTTTTGATTATCTTTCGTGATTCTATCTTTATTTTTGATAATTGGATTATGAGTTTTAAAGAGAAAATTTGGGATTTTAGCCTAAAGTTTCATAGAGTGAGTTTTTGAGTTTTGAAATTGATTCGGAGTCGGAATTGGGTAAAACTAGTATAGTTGGGCTCGTAATTGAATGGGTTGTCAGATTTTATGAGTTTCGTCGAGTTTTGAGGCGCGGGCCCGAGTTGGACTTTTGGGTTGATTTTGGGTTGATTTTGGGCTTTTGATTAAAGATTCGATCTTTATCGATTGGGTTTGTTTTCTTTGGAATTAATTGATCTATTTGAGTTGGTTTTGGCTAGTTTCGAGCCGTTCTGAGGTCGGTACGCACGAAATGGCATTTTTGGAGCATCGCTTGGCTTGCTTGGTATTGGATTTGGCTCGTTCGAGGTAAGTAATACTTCTAAACTTGGTGCTGAGGGTATGAAAGCCCGAATTAAGTGATATGTGATTGATATTGAGGTGACGTGCATGCTAGGTGACGGGCATGTGGGCGTGCACCGTGTAAATTATGATTTAGTCGATTCCATAGAATTGTGTAGCCATCTTATCTGAACATTTTTATTGTGCACTATGTGTTAGAGCACTTGAGCTGTAATTTATGCTAGAGATCATATTTAAGCTATATGTTGGCACTATTGGGACCCACAATGGTCATTCTTTGCTGTTGAGTTATTTGCTTAATTGCAGTTATGTGCTCAGTCGCATTCATCATTTCATATCATATCTTAGTCTCTGTTATCTTATATTGTCACATCTCGTATCATTGATTTGGGTTGTTTAGCATGAGTGTTGTGAGCTCGAGAGATTAGAGAGATTGATGACTAAGTGAGGCCGAGGGCGTGATTGTGAGGATATTTATGGGATCAGGCTGCACGCCGCAGCATGCTTTATTGATTCATGCCATGATTGGCTTATTATATAGCTCTTGGGCTGGATCGGCCCTTCAGGAGTCTACACAACCACAGTGGGCGCAATTGCTAGTAATCATTTGCATTGGGTTAGATCTGCCCTGATTCATTTGCATTGGGCTGGATCTTTCCTGGTTTATTTGCATTTTGGTTCGTTTGCATTGGGCTGGATCTGCCTTGGTTTATTTATATGTGGGCTCGATCTGCCCTGTACAGTATTGAGTGACTGAGTGTGCTGAGTATTGAGCATGATGAGTGAGAATACGAGACAGTGAGATGGAGTACTCTGAGAGGGTGAGTACATGAGTTCATCATTGAGATGCATTGCATTTGACATGCGTACTTGAGATACATGCATATAGATGCATTTCCTTCTGCTACCCGGTTTTGGGGACATTTATGATTTCACATGTATATTGACATGTAGGCTTTGAGATGTATTTTTCTCATGCTATCTGAAGATGAAACATCTTATTTATTGTTGAAAGGTTTTTGAGAAAAATTACGGTTTTCAAACTTATTCATATGCTTTTGGTGTTTTCGGTGGAAGATTTAGGATTTACTGTTATACTTGAAAACTATGCCTATCTTTCCGTAACTGTGAACGAGTTGAGCATCTTACCTCTGAGTTATTTTCATGTACCATTTTTATTATTATTGTTATGGCTGTTGCTGGTTATTGGAGTTGGACTCTGACCCTTGTCCCAGCTCGTCACTACTTTCAACCTAAGGTTATGTTTGTTACTTATTTAGTACATGGGGTCGGTTGTACTCATACTACAATTGTGCCTCTTGCATGCAGATGTTGGATGTTGATGTTGCTGTGCACGACGAGAGCTGGATCTGAAGATGTACATGCGTTCTGGTCATAGCTGCCTCTTGATCTTGGTAGCTTTAGAGTTTTAATCTGTTCCTGTATAGTTCAAAGAGATGATGTACTTTAATTCATACCAGCTTTGTAAATTCTAAATCGTAGAAGCTCATGATTTGTACTACCAGCCCTTGGGGAGTTGTATAAAATTCAGTTATCTCATCTTTGATTCACTTATTATATTATGTTATTTTGTTAATTGGCTTGCCTAGCGGGATGAATTAGGTTTTGGGTCATGACAGTTTTAGTCCCTCAACTACGTATGCGGTATTTAACTTGTAAATGAGCAGAGTAAAGTTATCAATGAAAAACCTTACTCCCTCCGTTTCAATTTATGTGAACCTATTTCCTTTTTAGTCCGTATAAAAAAAAAGACCTTTTTCCTTATTTGGATACAATTTACTTTTATATAATAATTTATAACCACACAAAATATATGTACCCTTTTATAACTTTGTATTTTATTAAATGGGTTCCGTAAATTGAAATTAGTTCCTTAGTTCCTTTTCTTCATAGCATTAGCTTATCCCTATTTAGCTTCTTTTTCTCTGAAATTCAGTATTTCTATCGGTGGTATTAGAGCATCGATTCTTTGATCTCTATTATAATGGACATCGAAAGATTTTTCTCACCAAATTGTTACTATAATAGCCCACGAACTGCACAACCATTGTTGAACGATGTAATGAATATTCCGGCTAATGCACCAGGTTCTAGACCTACAATTTTTTGCCGGAAAGTTATGCGCCTAATCAAGGTACTCATTCTTATGGCTACTGTAATTCGGGGTATTAGGCTCACTATAATGTTTACCTACAGCAGTTCAATCAACAACATCCTCTTTACACCTCAAATTTCACTCGACATCATCATTGGCAAGCCACGAGTTCACAACCTGCTCCTTATGCCTACCACCAGTCGGAGTTTGCCACTATTATTCCTAATTTTTGGATCACTGGGGTGGTTCCCTATGGAGGCATGGCTATGGGATCCTTATCTGGCAACATGGGTGTCCTTCCTACCACGAGAATGGTTGCAACCAACCATAGTCCCGAACATTTTCACTCGTCTTTGCCGACTCAACAGTAACCTATTTTTAACACTGTTAGTGTTGGGTCTCTTTCAATCGACTGCTCCACTAATGAAAAAATTGCCACAGATGAAAGACTAAGCAGTGCGTTCATTGTCGGTAATTTCACTAGTGATGTGATATATGAAGATCCAGAGAAAGAGAGATTGGAAGAACTCAAGGCGCAACCAGAAGTAAGGGAGACGCCACCGTCCAACGATGAATTTTGTTTACGGAGATTTGCAACTGATTTTATCCTTTCTCATGAGGTTGGTGCTCCTGAAATTCTATTTTTCAGTGTCACTGCTGCAAACATTGAAAATGTTATCCCTATAGAGTTGGGTTTTGCAAAATTTGGGCCCTCGAAAGACGAACAACATTTCTCTCTTGAGCACAAGATGTTTGATGAAATACCAATAAGAGATATAGTTAGCCCTGCCCTTGTGGCAAACTTGTTTCTGTCTTTGAAAATCTGATAGAATTTGGACCACTGGATATGGCGAGAATGGTAGATGCTGAACCAAAATCAAAGGTGGTTGTTATACCAGATATCTTGTCGGAAAAAAAGAGTTCGGAAGAAGTTGAATCTCTAAAAGAAGAGGAGTGTACTGCTCTTGAGGCATTGCTAGAACCAGTGGTTAATCCACCTAATAGTGATGACCTTGATTTGCAGAGTGAGAGTGTTGAAAGTGCTTACATCCACAAGATTAATAAAGTAGCGATGCCTTTTGTCGATTTAGTCTCTCGCTCCGATGATCGACTTAAAAGTAAAGCAACGGATTTTGTGGAGAAGACTTTTGCACTAGTTCTTATTTTGAGAAGTCAATTTTGAACAATATTGGGAGCATGATGAGATGGTGGTAGAGGTAGGTATTTCCACTCTTGAAGCTAAAGCTATGGGAATTGATGAAACTACTGAAATAGAGATTGAGCAACATGAGTTTTATCATATTGATCCAGGGATAGTTGTTGCTAATGAACAATACTTTGAAATATTTTCTGAATTGAGAATGAACACTAAGAAGCTTGAAGCAGTTGTTCTCGATAGTTTTTCTATTAAGAGCATTTATGGAAAAACTTCAGATGAGGCTGCTGTGGTTTTTTGTTCAATACTTGAGGCAATTAGGGAGCTTCCAGATTCAGTTGAGAATTATTTGGTTAGAATTGAGTTTCTAACAGACAATTTTCATGTTGCTCTAAAGCCAACTATTTTTAGTAATGAACCACCTGTTTATTCTAGCATTCCTAGGTATTATGTACAACTTCTTGTCCATTTTGGAATAAATGGTATAGGAACTGGACATCTTGAGATGGCTTTGATGATTACAGGAACTTCTAAAGTGTAGAATGGCTATTTTGAGGTGTCAGAAGAGCTGGTAAAGTAGGAGATTGGTGATATAGATTCTATCATTCAGTGGATATTTTTTAGTTCTTCTATTGAACGAGCAGTCTTCCTTAGTGCTTCATTGTTTATTCGTGACTGGAATGTGGTACAATGGGATCTTTTGAGCAGTTTTATTTTGTCAAAAGAAGATTTTGGGAAGCCTATGGCAATTGCTTCTATGCACAAATTGCGAGAACTAAACAACTCTGATTTTATTTCTACTTTGGCATCTTCATTGTCTGATGAACAATTTTCTATTTTCGGTTATGCCGTGAATGATGTGGAGTTAGCGAGACAAAGTGAATTGATGAAGAAGACTGCAAAAAGTGTAATATGGAAGTGTACAAATAATAAATCCCATTCTTTTGGATATAGTCACTGTTTAAAACATCAACTTCCACTTGCTTTCAACAAAGCTAAAGTTGTAGACATTTTTGATTATTTATTTTGTGACTTTAACCATAAATTTGTAGTTGGCGATGCTGAAATTAAAGAGTGGAATTACTTATCTAGTTGTTGATATTAGCCTACTAATTACATTGTCCCTCATTAGACATTGATATTCCATGGAAGGGTAGTGGTGCATGCATTATTCAATATTGTCCTATTGACCAAAAGTTGAAGCAATTGCTTTCAGGAGAAGATTTGCTGACTATTACCACTAAACTTCTTCTTCCAGTATTGGGAAAAAATCTTATTGTTGGAGACTTATCTGAGATCCCATTCAATCCAGGTGTGGTTATCTCTTCATTTTCTCAATCCAGGTGTTGGAGACTTTTATTTGATTTATATGCATGACCAAATAGTTTATTCATGTTCGTTGGCTGAAATTTCTAATGATGGTTCATACTATGTATCTCTGGAAAGAGATGTTATGGTGGCAACAACTGTCAACTTAGTTGTTGGAGAATAGCCAACAGATGTTTATACTGGAACTTCTCTAAGTGTTCATCACATTATCATAGGAAATAGTACCCATGACCATGCAACTGATTCCCATGCTTTATTAGCCAAACTATTAACTAATCAAGTTGAGAAGACATTGGTGAAGCAGATAATAGTAACCTCGGCGTATGAGGTTACCTATGTCGGGCGTCGTGAACAATTCAAAGAAGATTGGAGGAAAAGGGTCTTATCACTGATGATAGGCTTCTATTCAGTGCATTTTGCTATGCGGCTTAATCTTATCATGGTGCATCTGATTCTTTTGTTCAAGTGGACAGTTTAAGTATTGTGTCTAACACAAGCTGTGTGCTTAACTCTTCTGTTCAGCCGCAATTCTTGAATAACAGTGAGCACACTTTTATGTCAATTATAATTCCAACTAAAGGTTTATACTCTAGTAATTCAACACAAAAGGTTCTTGGTGTATTAATCACCCATGTGGGCTTAGGGATAAGTCATAGAGTGAGTTCTGAGATGGGCTTGATGATCCTCATAGCTACTTATCATTCAAAGATAAGTGGCATTTTGGATTACTTGGAGGCAATGGTTGGTGAAAATATGCAAAAGAAGTATGAAGTACTTGCTGTTCAATTGAGTAAACGGCACTTTTTATCTTTATTCATAAATGAACTATTGATGGCTATGAAAGAATAGAGTGATGATATCCACTTAGTGAAGAAGATGAAGATGGTATTCTCTGTTTGCTTGCTCTACAATGGGATGAGAAGAAAAGTGAAGACAGTCAAGAATTTAATACTTGAATACTGTGTTGGAGACATCAAATGGAGTAATTTTAATGTTCAGTTAACACATTCAGGAGTACAAGCCAATGTGGAGGAAGGACTATTAATGGTTGGAAAGGGATTGGTTTTTGATAATGGTGGGCATAACATCGAGATTGGACCTGGTTGTTTGCTTGAGCTAATGGAGCTTGACATGGGAGAGGCTGCAACTGTTTTAGATGCAACAAAAGCTCTTGCACAAATATGACATGCAAGAGTAGATGGGCATTTTATGGCTGTCGCTTGTGAGAATCTGAAGATTCAGTTTCTTAAACTTCATAACTGTCAAAAGCACCAACTTGTAATTGTTCTGATCCATACTGAAGTTATAGTAAACTTGCTGAGTTGTTTCATGACATTGACACTGAAATTACATTTGACAATGCTAGTACCAAGAAGTTGAGGTTGCTCCTCTTGTTGCTGAAGTTAACATGTCAAAATTATGAGAAATCTTGTATTCCATTTGGTATTGAAACATTGCTGAAGGGGAATAATACACAAGTTTGCCAACTTGCCACTGTTGTTCATAGCTTGCAGCTAGTGCCTTTTGAAGGACTATTGTGGTTTATTGCAGCTAAGGTTGAAACTTGAAAGCCTTCTAATTTTTTTTGATTCGTCAAAATTTCCATTTGATTCCGATGGAATTACCATCCTTGAGGACAAGGGTGATTATAAGGGGATGAATCTGATACGATATGCTACTGCTACAAGTTTGGAAGATACTAATGCTGTGAAGTTGCTGATATTATTATTTACCCAATTAGTTTTCTTATTCTACATTAATCCAATTAGTTATGTTGTTTACATTTTAGCTTGTAAGTTTTCTTTAATTAGTTTTATTCCCTCCACTACCTATGCAGTATTTAACTTGTAAATCAGCAGAGAAAAGTTATGAATGAAAAAACTTTGTTTTATTTGCCTTAGTTCCTTTTCTTCTTAGCTTTAGCTTAGCCCTAGTTAGCCGCTTCTTCTCTGAAATTCAGTATCTGTATCAGAAGACTGCTCTGATGATTTCAATAATTACTTTCTTATTATTTATAAAAGACACTTTGAGAAGCTTGCGGTCTTGAGGGTTAGATTTTGTATTTGCTTCTCCTCTTATCACACTGTGTTCTTTTGGAGTTTGGTGAGTTCTCCTTTTGTTTCTTTGTATACTAGTCGGGTTATGCCCGGGCCAACATCTATGTGGGCACCAACTTTTGGCATTCACCAACTTTTGAGCCTCTTTTAACTTAGGGTGTGTCTATGATATGTATATATCTCTCTTGGGTTATTTTTCGACAGTGGGTTTATCTTTGGAAAATTACCAGTTATGTCAGCCCGTAATTAAATTAGTACAAAAATTAACCAATTCATAAAATATTATCAATATTAGCCGATTAGTCATTTGTAGCAACAAAAAAAAAATCAAAATTTTGCTTTCTTTTGAGTGGGTTAGATAGATTGGATACATCTTAAGGAGTTTAAATCTCAGTTTTTGGATAATTTGGTAGAGTTTTGAGGTGGTTTGAATTGAAAATCTGAAGTAGAAGATGAACATGAAAAAAGATGATATGTATATCATATTATGTATCATTTGTGTATCACATTTGTATCATATTTGTATCAAATGTGTATCACATGTATATTCGTGTATACTTGTGTGTGAGATACATGCGTGATACATGTTTGATACGTGCGTCGCAGAAGTATTTTTTGAACTCGATTTTAACTACGAATTTTGATACCAAATAAGTCCAAATCACCTCCAATCTTTCTCAAATTTTGTATATTCACTCATTTATATATTTTCAATAAATTTCAACCATACCCATTGAAAAAGGTCCCCTTTTGCTTAGATTTTTAGAATTATGTATAATTTTTTTAATTAATATTTTATCACCGTGTTTTCTACATCATCCATAAAATTTTTCTTCCGTCTTGCATCTAATATTGCTGATCATGCTTAAAATATGGAAGGAGATCTTTGCGTGTGATTCTTGGAGAGAAAGAATCCTTATTTAGTTGGGTTTTCAATTTTTATATGTGTTTGGCTAGTTTTGGTAAGTCTATGATTAATGGATAGAGGTGGGTAAGTTAGGACTTATTTGGACATTTCAGTAAGATTCCTAAAAATAACTTGTCTTTAATTGAATCTTTAAATTATTTATTATTATTTAATTTAATTTTGATTAAATATCTTAGTAAATGACATATTTTCTTAAAAAGTGATTGTCACGACCCGAAATTCCCACCTTCGGGACCATGATAGCACCTAACATTCCACTTGGCAGACAAGCCAACGTTAGATTAGTTTTAAGCCATTTTTAAACAAATTAAATTTAACTGATGTCAATTACTGAATTAACTGAAATAAAATGCGGAAAGCCATAACAACTGAAATATCTAAATACGACCCCGAATATGGTGTCACAAGTGCACGAGCTACCAGAATAATATAGATAACGGTCTGAATGAGAGTAAAACTGTCTGAAAAAAAATACACAACTAAGATAAGGTAGAACGAGACTTCAAAGTTATGAACGCCGAGCAGTTGTACCCCAGGTCTCTGTACTGATAGTCAACCCGAGAAATCTACTAACCACCGTTGGGACCGACTCCAAAATCTGCACAAGAAGTGCAGAGTGTAGTATGAGTACAACCGACCCTATATACTCTGTAAGTGCCAAGCCTAACCTTGAAGAAGTAGTGACGAGGCTAAGGCGGTTCACTTATAATAACCTATACACAGTATAAAATAATGGTAGGAAAGGAAAATACGGAAACGAAATAAGGCAGTTAACTCATGAAAATAACTCAATCCTCAAAGAAAACCAGTAAATGCCAGAAATACCAATACTTAGAGTCTCGTACGAAAGTACTGAAGCCAACACAATACAATAAGGAATAGAAACACATAAATTGTTGCGGCGCGCAACCCGGATCCCACCGTACAACACTATCCTCCGTTATTCTACCATGTAAATATCAATAATAATAAGTAAATATATGTTGCAGCGCGCAACCCGATCCCACCATATAATCAGAGTCAATATCATAGTCCTCCCTTATTTCACCATATCAATCCACCTTTATTTCACCTGTTGTGGCGCGCAATCCGATCCAACCGTACAACATAAATCCTCCCTTATTCCACCTGTTGCGGCGTGCAACCCGATCCATAAATAAATCAATAAGTGCAATCAATTTAACAACTCAAATCACAAGAATCTCTACGATTATCGAATATACAAGCTACAATCAAGAGTGAATCTCGTACCAAATCATGAAAGGCTACAATTAATACTGAGCAACAAGACAAGTCAATTATATGACCGTTAAAGGGTACAAGTAAGACAATTAAGGCAAGTAGCAATTAATCATGGAAGAATGGAAGAGATTAATATTTTTAATGCGAGAATAATAATGACAAGTAGCAAGTTGAGGCATAAGAAGCAATTAAGGCATGTAACAGTCAAGACATGGAATAATATAATCAATGAAATACGGGTAGACATGGAAACAAATAATTGACGACGTATAGACACTCGTCACCTTGCATATACGCCGCTACTCATAAAATTCACATAGCACATAGCTCAAGGGTTCCTAATTCCCTCAAATCAAGGTTAGACCCAACACTTACCTCACTTCGCAGTCAACTCAAAATTCAACCACGATCTTGCCTTTCGAACAAGCCTCTAAACCAACAAAATCTAGCAAATTATTGACCAGACGATTCAAAATAAGCTTTATAAACTACTCACGAATGAAAGAAGATCAATTTAGATCATTATTGAAAAAGTCAACAAAAGTCAACCACAACCTCACTTGGTCAAAACCCGAGATTCGGACTAAAACCCAATCACCCATTCACCCCCGAGCCCGATTATGTAATTAGTTCGAAATCCGACCTCAATTTGATGTCTAAATCCCAAATTTATAAAAATCCATAATTCTACCCAAATCCCTAATTTCTACCATGAAAATCCTAGATTTGATGTTGAAATCTTATGAAATGTAATGGGTAATTGAAAAGAAGTAGATTAAAGTCACTTACTAATAAATTTAGGAAGAAAATCTCTTGGGAAAATCGCCTCTAGGGTGTTTAGGGTTTAGAGTTTGAAAGAAATTAGCGTACTCCCTTTTTTCACTCTTTAACCCAACTGCAGTTATCGCAATTGCGACACATAGTTCGCAATTGCGATGGCGACAATTGCGATCAACCCTTCGCAAATGCGAAAAGCCTCTAAGCCTGTTGGTATCGCAAATGCAATATTTTTATCACAAATTAGAACTAAGGTTGTCGCAAATGCGAACAATCAACTCGCAAATACGAGTTTGCCACAGTCCTTCCTTAGTCGCAAATGCGACTCAAAAGTTTGCAAATATGAACCTGCCCCCTTCGCATCTGCGGACTTCACTTCGCAAAAGCGAAGCTGACCCAGCCCTCACCATCTTCGCATATGCGAGCCTGACCTCGCATTTGCGATCAGGTCCTCGCAAATGCGAGATCTGCAGACCTGATGCACCAACACTCTTCTAAGTTCAAAAATCACTCCGTGGATTATCCGAAATTCACCCGAGCCCCTCGGGCTCCAAACCAAACATGCACACAAGTATAATAACATCATACGAACTCGCTCACATGATCAAAACACCAAACTAACACATAGAACTATGAATCAGACACCAAAACGAATAAAAGTTTCAATGAAACTTAAGAACATGCAATTTCTCAACCGGACGTCCGAATCACGTCAAATCAACTCCGTTTTGCACCAAATTTTGCAGACAAGTCATAAATACTGTAATAAACTTATACCAAGTTCCAAAACCAAAATCCGGACTTGGTAGCAACAAAGTGAAACTACGGTCAAACTTGAAATTTCTTTAGACCTTTAAACTTCTAGTTTTCGACAAATTATGATAAATCAAGTTAGGGACTTCCGAATTTGATTCTGGGCATACGCCCAAGTCCCAAATCACGATACGAACCCACCGGGACCGTCAAAATACTGATCCGAGTCTGTTTTCTCAAAACGTTGACCGAAGTTAACTAAAATAAATGTTTAAGGCACGATTTATATTTTTATCAATTTTTCATATAAAAACCTTTTGAAAAATGACACAGACTGTGCAAACAACCCAGGAATGCTAAACAGAGCTATTCAGGGTTTTAAAACACAGAATTTAGGGTTAAGACTATAAATGATCTATCGGGTCATCACATTCTCCACCTCTAAAACAAAATTTCGTCCTCGAACGGACATAAAAAAGTCCCAGACTGGTGAAAAGGTGTAGATATCTACTTCGCATGTCCAACTCAGACTCCCAAGTGGCTTCCTCGATCGGCTGACTTCTCCACTGCACTTGAACTGAAGGATAACTCTTAGACCTCAACTGCAGAACCTTCCGGGCTAGAATAGCCCACCGACTCCTCCTCGTAAGTCAAATCCTTGTCTAATTGGACTGAGCTGAAATCTAACGCCTGAGACGGATCACTGTGATACTTCCGGAACATGGACACATGGAACACCGGATGAACTGTTGATAAACTAGGTGGCAATACGAGCTTGTAGGCCACCTCACCCACTCTCTCGAGAATCTCAAAGGGTCCGATATACCTAGGGCTCAACTTGCCCTTCTTTCTAAACCTCATCACACCCTTCATGGGTGAAACCCGAAGCAATACCCTCTCTCTAACCATGAATGCAACATCACGAACTCTACGATTGGCATAACTCTTCTGCCTAGATTGATTTGTGCGAAGTCAATCCTAAATAATCTTGACCTTATCCATGGCATCATGTACAAAATCTGTACCCAACAACCGAGCCTCTCCCAGCTCAAACCATACAACTGGCAAACGACATCGCCTCCTGTATAATTCCTCATAGGGATCCATCTGAATGCTCGACTGGCAGTTGTTATTATAGGCAAACTCCGCAAGCGGCAAGAACTGATCCCAAGAACCCACAAAATCTATAAAGCAAGCGCAAAGCATATCCTCCAATATCTAAATAGTGTGCTCGAACTATCCATCTGTCTGGGGATGAAACGCTGTGCTCAACTGAACCTACATGCCCAACTCACGCTGTATGTACCTCCAGAAGTGCGAGGTGAACTACGTACCTCGATTAAAAATGATAGACACGGGCACACCGTGAAGACTGCCGATCTCGCAGATGTAGATCTAAGCTAATCACTCTGAAGAATAGGTAACTGCCACTGGAATGAAATGTGCCGACTTGGTCAACCTATCCACAATAACCCATACCGCGTCAAACTTCTTCTGAGTCCGTGGGAGTCCAACAACAAAATCCATAGTGATAATGTAGATCTAAGCCAATCACTCTGAAGAATAGGTAACTACCACTGGAATAAAATGTGCCGACTTGGTCAACCTGTCCACAATAACCCATACCGCATCAAACTTCTTCTGAGTCCGTGGGATTCCAACAACAAAATCCATAGTGATACGCGCCCACTTCCACTCAAGAATCTCTAGCTTCTGAAGAAAACCAGCAGGTCTCTGATGCTCGTATTTAACTTACTGACAATTTAGATACCGAGCTACATGTACAACTATATCCTTCTTCATCCTCCTCTACCAATAATGTTACTGCAAGTCCTGATACATCTTGGCGGCACCCGGATGAATATAATACTGGAAACTGTGGGCCTTCTCAAGAATCAACTCACGAAGTCCATCCATATTGGGCACACAAATACGACCCTTCATCCCCAAAATCCCATCATCCCTAACAGTAACCTGCTTGGTACCACCGTGCCACACCGTGCCATTAAGGACAAGCAAATGGGGATCATCATACTGATGCTCTCTGATGCGCTCATACAAGGAAGACCGAGCGACAGTGCAAGCTAAAACACGACTGGGCTCTGAAACATCCAACCTCACGAACTGATTGGCCAAAGCCTGAACATCCGTTGCAAGCGGTCTCTCACCAACTGGAATATACGCAAGGATGCCCATACTTATAACCTTTCTACTCAAGGTATCGACCACTACATTGGCCTTCCCGAGATGATATAAAATGGTGATATCATAGTCTTTCAATAGCTCCAACCACCTCCTCTGCCTCAAATTGAGATCCTTTTGTTTGAACAAATACTGTAGACTCCGATGATCCGTGAATACCTCACACGACACGCCGTAAAGATAGTGCCTCCAAATCTTTAGCGCATGAACATTGGATGCCAACTCTAAGTCATAAACATGGTAATTCTTCTCATGAACCTTCAACTCCCGCGTGCACCTTAGGGTGACACACTAGGCCTAATAAACCCCTTATCAAGAAGCTCCTGAAGCTGCTCTTTCAACTCCTTTAACTCTGCCGGTGCCATACGATATGGAGGGATAGAAATGGGGCGAGTTACCGGCACTAAGTCAATACCAAAATCAATATCCCTATCGGGTGGCATGCCTGGGAGGTCTGCAGGAAACACATCAGAAAAGTTTTGCACTACCAGAATAGAATCAATAGTACAAGTATCAGTACCAACATCTCTCATAAAGGCCAAATATGACAAACACCCCTTCCCAACCATCCGTTGGGCCTTCAAATATGAAATCACCCAGATCGAAACATAATCCAGAGAACCTCTCCACTCGATCCTTAGTAACCCCAACATCACCAACACCACAGTCTTAGCGTGACAATCCTGAATAGAATAAAATGAAGACAAGTAATCCATACCCAAAATCATGTCGAAATCAATCATACTAAGTAATAAGAGGTCAACTCTAGTCTCCAATGCTCAAATGGTCACCATGTACGACCGATACACACGGTCCACAATAATAGTATCGCCTACCGGCGTAGATACATGAATAGGTGAAACTAAGGACTCAAGGGGCATATCCAAATAACGAGTAAAATAAGATGATACATAGGAATAAGTAAAACCAAGGTCAAATAATGTGTAACCATCTCTGTGGCATCCTAAAATAATACTTGTGATCACTGCATCTGAAGCAATGGCCTCTGGCGTAGCGGGAATAACATAGAATCGATCCTGACCACCACATGATCGGCCTCCTCCTGTAGAGCGACCTCTAGCTGCCTAAGCCCCACCCCGAGCTGGGTGGATGGGTGGTGAAGTAACTGGTACGGAAGTCACCGCCTGACCCCTCTGCTGAACTGGACCTCCAAAGCGACGTAGACACTATCTCCACTCATTCCCAAACTCCCCGCACTCGAAGCAACTCCCCGTTGATGGTGGGGACTAAATAGGTCCCGAGAACTAGAATAACTACTAGAAGGACCTGGAACAGATGAACCTTGAACTGATGGAGCACAGTATGAACTCTGAGCTGGGATAACACTGAGAGATGACTGACCCGGAGGAGCACTGTATGAACCATGGCTAGTTGATGCACCAGGATGAACGGACGAGCCATCTAAGTGGGCCTATAAGGGCGACCCCTGCTATGGTAGGACTTTCCCTCAAAAGGAACACTGCTGAAACTACCCGAACCACGAGGACTCTTGGCCTTCCTCTCCTCATGCTCTTGACTACGGACTATCAATCATTGAGCGATATCAATCACCTCATCAAACCTAGCACCCGATGCATTCTCCCGAGTCATAACAAAATGCAAATGATAGCTGAGGCCATCGATGAACCTCCTAATACTCTCTCTCTCTCTCTTTCTGTAGAAACCAGTCAGATCGTCTGACGATCCAACTCTGAAAATCTCATCTCAGACTGGGTCACGAACATACCCTCATGGCGTAGCTTCTCAAACTGCCTACGCAACCCCTCCCAGCGGGTTGGTAGCAAAAACTTCTCCAAGAAGAGAACATAGAACTCATGCCATGAAAGTGGTACGACATCGGCTGGCCTGCTCCGCGCATAGGCCTCCCACCATCTAAAGGCTTCCCCCGATAGCTGAAAAGTAGTAAATGAAACCCCACTAGTCTCCGGTATAACGCCGTGCGAAGAATCCGCTGGCACCTATCCAAGAGGTCCCGAGCATCCTCTGACTCAACCCCACTGAATGTTGGAGGCTTGAGCCTCCCAAACCTCTCTAGTCTCTTATGCTTCTCATCACTCAAAATGGGACTCACCTGGGCCTGAGCAACTGTAACTGGCATGGCTGGTAATACCCCCGGTGTCTGAAGCCCCTGCATCAGACACCGTCACTAAGAAGTGGATATCTCGGCCGGAACTGAAATTGCCTGAGCAAGGCTAGTGCAAATAGTCAATATCTGGGCTAGAGCCTCCTGAAAGCCTGAAATCACAATAGGCACAGCTGGTGCCTGAGTTGGTCCAACCAGCTCAACTACATCTGGAATCTGCTCCTAAGTTGGAGCAACTGGTGGGTCTGCAGGTGCTTCTCAAGCTGTTGTACGAGCTGCACCTCATCTTCTACCATGGGCTTGGCCTCTCGTGGCCCTAGCTGGTGGTACTGGTGGTATTCTACCCGGTCCGATAGCACGTGTCCTCACCATTTGTGAGAGAATAAAATAGCAAAAATTTAGTTTCCAGAATCAACAAATTCGCATGACAGAATACAAGAAAGTAAAATTTTCCTTAGGGTTCTGCAACCTCTCAAAGATAAGTACAGATGTCTCCGTACCGATATGCAAGACTCTACTAAACCTGCTCATGACTCGTGAGACCTATGTAACCTAGGGTTCTGATACCAACTTGTCACGTTCCAAAATCCCAACCTGTCGTGATGACGCCTATCGTAATACTAGGCAAGCCGAAAACCACAATAAACCATGAATTCTTTTAGTTTGAAAACATAAGAAAATAAGCTTAAGAGTAAAATCTCATAAATACTGATACGAAAATACCGCGACTCAATACAATATTCCCCACAGTATAAGAACAGAGCAAGAGACTCCAAGAAAGCAAACTAAATCATAGATACGAATGTTTTCGTACAAAAGGGCTGGCTTCAACAACCCATAAGGGATGCCCTGCCAAGCTACACAAATAGCTAATTTGCTTATTGTCGCAAAAGTTTTCCTACAAAGAGGTTGGCTTAATCAACCCATAAGGTACGACTTACCAAGCTACACAACTCAGAAAACTTCTGTACTATAACCAACTTTAGTTGTTATAACTTAGAAAACTTTTGTACTACAATAAGCTAACTTTCTTAGAGTATTCTTACTCTATTTTCATACATAGACTGACCTTTCCATCCATTCGAAAGAAAGAACAAGAGGTAAATTTAGAAAGAATTCATATGTAATATATCACAAAGATTTGTAAAGGTTTTAAGATGATCCTACAACTACTACGTTGCCTCCTTTATATAGGGCTAGGAGGTTATTACAAGACAAACTTATATTATAAAATACACCTATTACATGGAAAATCTATCTACAAGTGGGTCCCTTTAAACATGTGAAGGACCTTAGGTCAAGTAACTAATATACACTAAATAGCTCTTGAAAACATGTGAAAGAGGTAAAATATACATGGTATAGCATGTAGAAGCATATGGGAGCATGTGCAGGTTGGGTGCTCCATGTGACAAAGCATGTGGAAGCATGTAAAAGTGGGGCCCGGATAGTATAGAAACATGTGAAATTTTGTCTTGGTATGGGTAGATGATTTCTTAGGGTTTTTTGGTAGGTAATATGGGATTAAGGTGAGATTAGCAGGGATTTAGGTTATTTTCTTGTGTTGATTCTCGAGCTTTGTCCTCTAGAAATCCTTTCAAAGATATTGTGTAGTAACGCCCGGAGCTTGACGATCCTACTTGACTGTGTTCCTTCTCCTTTGGATTAAGAGATGTAATCCGTATCCTTTATCTAGAGATATCTTGAGTGATTTTTTCTCGGATGACTTTGTATGGGGTTTTGTATTCCTTTGCTGCTTCTCGGACTCTTTCCCAGTGAGGATGAGTGCTGGTATAATTCCAGCTCGCCTAATCTTTTGGCTATAGCTCTCTCGGGATGCACCTATTTTGCTGGAAGATAATTCTTTGTGCTTCACTACATTCTTCTTCCATAGATAAAACGGACATGGGAAATTTCCACCAGAATGATGCCTCTACTTGTGCCTGGACCTTTCCATTAATAATCTTCACTGGCCTATGGAACATGAATACCTTTGATTTGTAGGAATCTTTGAAATATTTTATCTAATATTTTTGAGGCTTGAACCATAATTAAAATACTTTAAGAGCAGGTTCAATGTTGTCAAAATATTTGAAGACGTGGCACTTGAATTCCATGAAATTGTAATACTGATGGCATAGGTACAAAAAAAAACATAATAGTTCCTGTGAAAAATCCTTGTCCTGTGCTATGAATATATGGCAACATGGATATTCTGGATTGACCCCAAAATGATTAAGAATGGATCATGCATGTTGCCGTAAAACTTGGAGCTCATAATAAGTTCTTCTTTCCATTATAATTGATGGATCAAAGGGATCCATGAGATTGAACAACTTCGGTGGATGATCTGTTGGCTTCAATGAACTTGTTCCTGGTATATTTGAAAATATGAAAATGTGGTTGATTAACTTTTGATTTGACATCATCTTCGCTGAGGAAAATCTCTTTGAGAATTCTTCCCGTTGAGACAGAAAATCTGCGAGGATATTATCCTTTTCTTTCAAGTGCTTGATTTGAAACTTGTATGGAGAGAACCATTGGGGCCATCTGAGGATTGGGAATAATTTTTGCATTTATCTGGATCATCTTTGGGAAGGCCTTCATATCCATTTCTATGAGAAATTCTGTAAGAATCAGGAAAAGATTGAATTTCTTGATTCTGTTCTTTACTGCAAGAATTTCCTTGAAAGTGGAGTGATAATGTTGCTCGACATCTTTGAACTATCCGCTGGCATATTCGCATATTTTTCTCTGGCCATCTTTTTCTTCAAACAAAACAACACTCCAATATTCATTGTTGGCATCAGTTTGCAGTATCTTCCTACCTTCTGAAGGGATGTACAGGGACTTGATATTTTTAGATATCTACTTTATTTACCTGACTCCTAAATACACTGTCTAGGAAGGTAGAACAGTATAAATAAAACTAAAAGATAAAGGAGGAGAGTCAAGATTTGCGGATGTCAAAGCAACTACCTCAAGAATCTCCGAACTTATAAAGCTCCAAAATCAGCAACCAACCGTACCCGGAAGTACCAGGATCTGCACATGAAGTGCAAAGTATAGTATGAGTATAACCAGCCCAATGTGCTCAATAAGTAACAAGACTAACCTTTGGTTGAAAATAATGACGAGCTCAACTTTTATGATCGATGCCAAAACCTATCAAATCGACCCCGATTGACCTCAAATTTTGCACACAAGTCATAAATGATACAACGGAACTACTCCAACTTCTGAAACCAAAGTTCAAGCCCAGTAACCAGAAAGTCAACTCTCGGTCAAACTTCTCAACTCTCCAAACTTCTAATTTTTCAACTTTTATCATTTCTAGCCAAAATCACGTACGGACGTCCAAATCAATATCCGGACACACTCTTAAGTCCAAAATCAACATACGAGGATATATAGACCATCAAAACTCCATTCCAGATTCATTTACACATAAGTCAATATCCGGTCAACTTTTTCAACTTAAGCTTCCAACCTTGGGACTAAGTGTCCAATTCATTTCGAAACATTCTCGGAACTGAACAATCCATCCCGGCAAGTAACATAACAATAATTGAGCACAGAATAAGTAGTAAATGAGGGGAACGAGACTACAACACTCAAAACGATCGACCGGGTTATTACAGTACTTTAACCACCATGAAATTTGATGGTTCGTGTACTATGCATAAGCATGTCATTGAAATGACAAATATAGCCGCAAGACTTAAGTCTTTGGGAATGAAAGTGGATGATAATTTCCTTGTTCAATTCATCATTAACTCATTTCCATCTGAGTATGGTCCTTTCCAAATGAACAACATCACCATGAAAGACAAATGGAACGTGCATGAACTGCACGGAATGCTGGTTCAAGAGGAAACAATGCTAAAGAATCAAGCAACCCACTTCATTAACCTTGTAGGCTATCACGGAGCTGGAAAGAAAGGAATGGAAAAGTGAAACAGAGAAAACATAATGTCAATGAGTCCTCTTCTCAAGTACGTAAGAAGGAACACAAGAATAATAAGTGTCGTTTCTGTGAAAAATCTGGACACTTTCAGAAAGATTGCCTGAAACGTAAGGCATGGTTCGAGAAGAAAGGTATTACTTACAACCCAGACCATAAATCGGAATAAAATATTTGTGCACATGAAAAATAAAGTGAAGGCTCCAGTTGAAGCTATCGGGACTTATCGTTTAATCCTAGATATTGGGCGTCACTTAGACTTATTTGATACTTTTTATGTACCTTCTCTTTCAAGAAATTTAATTTCCTTGTCTAAGTTGGATAAATCTGGATACTTTTTAAATTTTGGAAATGGATGTTTCAGTTTGTTTATGCATAATCAGCTTATTGGTTCTGTATTATTGTCACGACCCGGAATTCCCACCCTCGGGACCACGATGTCACTTAACATTCCACTTGCAAGCCAAGCCAACGTTATATATAGTTATTAACCATTTTTAACAAACTCTAAATACGATGACAATAAAGAAATCGAATAGTCTAAAATAAGGTAAATAAACTAATAAATGACGAAATCCAAATACAAACCCCGGATCTGGTGTCATGAATACATAAGCGTCTAAGATACTACAGATAATGGTTTGAAATAAACATAGATGTCTGAATCAAATAAATAGCTAAAAGTAGAATAAGGGGACTTCAAAGCTGTGGACATAGTGCAGCTGTACCTCAAGTCTCCTCTGAATAGCTGGATCTGAGCAAGTCTACGGAAGGCCGCCGGGACCAATTCTGATATCTGCACAAGAAGTGCAGAGCGTAGTATGATTACAGCTGACTCCATGTACTCTGTAAGTGTCGAGCCTAACCTCGACCAAGTAGTGACGAGGCTAATGTAGGTCACTTACATTAACCTATACACAGTAGAAATAATAATAATAATAATAAAAGAAAAGACAGGAACAGAAGTAAAGCAGGTAATCCCTATCAACGAACTAACACCAGCTAACAGAGAGTCCCAAATGACAAGTCATATAAATCATCTCAACAATCGAGGCAAATCCAATAGTTACAACAAATATAACTTTATCAACATGTTGCGGCATGCAACCCCATCCCACAATATAAACTTTAAATAATTTATTGCGGCGTGCAGCCCTATCCCACAATATAATGATCTGTCAACATCACAGTCTGTCCTTATTCCTCCATTTCAATTAATTTACTTTCAACTTCCATTGAGGCGTACAGCCCGCTCCCCAAATAATTTCAATCAACAATACTAATTCAACAACCAAGATTTACAAGAAGTTCTATGACAAGAGAATTAAATATACTAATAATGGGGAAACAATGTGATAATCAAGGAATCTTGAACAACTCGGAGGTCTCAACTTTACCAACTCCATGATGTCTACCATTTAACAATTCATACAAGTAAAACTACCTCAATGAAGGCAACAATTAAAATGAGACTTTAAGGCAAACAAGGCATAAGACAATTTAGATATGTAAAGGAAGCAGATAGAGACAAGTGGTAAATAAGCATGAAATTATGGAGGGGATGGACAATTTAATTCAAGAAATACTAAATGGCAAGCAATAATTATGGCATGAAAATCAAATAAGCATGTAGCAATTAAGGCATAAAACAAGATATACTATGAAGCAATAAAAGTAGGGAAGCAAGTAATGTACGTCGCATATACACTCGTCACCTCGCATATACGCCGTTTCATACATAGATCATATAACATGTAGTCCAAGGATCCCTAATTCCCTGAAATCAAGGTTAGACCCAACACTTACCCCACTCTACAATCAACTCAAAGCTCAACCACAGCCTTGCCTTTTGAACAAGCCTCCAAACTAACCAAATCTAGTAAATTATTGACCAAATGATTCAAAATAAGCTTTAGAAACTACCCAGGAATGAAAAATGTTCAATTTAAATTATTTTTGAAAAAGTCAACAAAAGTTAACCCCGGGCTTGTTTGGTCAAAACCCGAGATTCGAACCAAAATCTGATTACCCATTCACCCCCGAGCCCGGTTATGTAATTCAATTCGAAATCCGACCTCAATTCGAGGTTTAAATCCCAATTTTACAAAAAATTCCTAATTCTACCCAAATCCCTAATTTCTACCATGACAATCCTAGATTTGATGTCGAAATCTTATGAAATGTAATGGGTAATTGAAAGGAAGTAGATTAAAGTCACTTACCAATGTATTTAGGAAGAAAATGTCTTGGAAAAATCACCTCTAAGGTGTTTAGGGTTGAGAGTTTGAAAGAAATGAGCTAAATTCCGTTTTACCCCTCTTTTACCCAGCTGTATTTATTGCAATTGCGATACATAGTTCGCAATTGCGATGATCGCAAACGCGATCAACTCTTCGCAAAAGAGAAAAAGTCATAGAGCCTTCTTTCGTCGCGAATGCGACAACTTTATCACAAATTCAAACCAAGACTATCCGCAAATGCAAACAATCGACTCGCAAATGCAAGTTTGCCTCAGTCTTCCTTTTGTCGCAAATGCGACACAAAAGTTCGCAAATGCGAACCTTCCCCCTTCGCATCTGCGGACTTCACTTCGCAAAAGCGAAGCTGACCTAGCCCCCACTAACTTCGCATATGCAAACTTGACCTCGCATTTGCGAAAAGGTCCTCACAAATGCGAGATTTGCTGACCTGATGCACCAGCACTTTTCTAAGTTCAAAAATCACTCCGTAGCCTATCCAAAACTCACCCAAGCCCCTCGAGCTCCAAATCAAATATGCACACAAGTGTAATAACATCATACGAACTCGCTTGCACGATCAAAGCTCCAAAATATCACCTAGAACTATGAATCAGACACCAAAACGAATGAAATTTCAAAAAACTTAAGAACTTTCAATTTTTCAACTGGACGTCTGAATCGTGTCAAACAAACTTCATTTTGCACCAAATTTTGCATACAAGCCATAAATACCGAAATAAACCTATATCAAGTTTTGGAACAGTAATCTGAACCCGGTAGCAACAAAGTCAACCTACGGTCAAACTTAGAAATTCTTTAAACCTTTAAATTGTTAGTTTTCAACAAATTACGTTAAATCAAGTTAGAGACTTTTGAATTCGATTTCGGGCATATGCCCAAGTCCCAAATTATGATACGGACCCACCGGAATTGTTAAAATATTAATCTAGGTCCGTTAGCACAAAACATTGACCGTAGTCAACTCAAATTAGTTTTAAGGCTAAATTTCACTTTTTCTTAGATTTTTTACATAAAATAATTTTGAAAATAGACACGGACTGTGCACGTAAATCAAGGAGGGCTAAACAAAGCTATTCGAGGTCGAGGAGCACAGAAACGAAAGGTAACACTATAAATGACCAATCGGGTCTTCACAATTATTTATGATAGTTTATACAAATTGAACCTGGATAATCTGTTTGCTGAAACCCTCTTAACTATGTATCATAATGTTGGAACCATACGTAGTTTGGTGAATAAATATTTTGCTTACTTATGGCATAAATATTTAGGTCACATATCCAAAAAAAGACTAGAAAGATTAGTTAAGAATGAAATCTTTCCAGATTTGGATTTTCCGGACCTTAATATATTTGTGGATTGTATTAAAGGAAAACAAATAAAACACGCAAAGAAAGGAGCCACAAGGAGCACACAACTTTTTGAAATTATACATACCGATATTTGTGGTCTTTTTGATGTCACTTCTTTCAGTAAGAAAAGATACTTTATCACCTTTATTGATAGATTTTCACGTTATGGATATGTCTATTTGTTACATGAAAAATCTCAAGCAGTGAATGCCTTAGAGATATTTATTAATGATGTTGAAAGACAACTAGACAAAAAGGAAAAAATAATTAGGTCAGACAGAAGTGGTGAGTATTATGGAAGATATGACGAACCTGGATAACAACCGGGTCCATTTGTTAAATTTTTTGAAAAATGTGATATATGTGCTCAATTCATAATACCTAGCACACCATAACAAAATAGTGTGGCAGAAAGGCATAATCGTAAACTAATGGATATGGTTATGAGTATGTTAAGTAATTCATCTTTACCCATCTCATTATGGATGTATGCATTAAGAACTGTCGTTTACTTACTAGATAAGGTTCCTAGCAAAGCAGTCCCAAAGATTCCTTTTGAACTTTGGACTGGTAGAAAACCTAGTTTGAGGCACCTGCATGTTTGGGGTTGCTCGGCAGAAATAAGAATTTATAATCCACGAGAAAAGAAACTAGATTCAAAAATAACTAGTGGTTTCTTTATTGGTTATCCATAAAAATCAAAAGGGTGTAGATTTTATTCTCCTAATCACAGTATGAGAATAGTTGAAAATAGAAATGCTAAGTTCATTGTGAATGGTGAAATTAGTGGGAGTGAAAAACCATGTAATATGGAAATTAGAGAAGTGAGGGTTAAAGCTCCTCTACTCTGCACTTTTTCTAAACTTATTGTTCTTGAAGTTGTTGTACAACTTAACAACCAGCAAGAACAATAAATAAATAATTTTACTACTAAAATGAAGTTACAAATAATGAACTTACAGTAGATGAACCACAAGGAGTAGAATTAAGAAGGTCTCAAAGGCAATAGAGATTTTCTATTTCAGATGATTATTTAATTTATCTACATGAGTCAATAATTGAATTTGAAATTCATAATGATCCAGTTTTATTTTTATATGCCATTAAAAGTAATAATTCGGATAAATGGTTAGATGCTATGAAAGATGAGTTGAAGTCTATGGAACAAAATAAGGTCTAGGACCTTGTTGAATTACCAGAAGGTTGCAAAAGAGTTGGGTGTAAATGGGTCTTTAAGACCAAACGCGACTCAAACAGCAACACCGAACGTCACAAGGCCAGACTTGTTGCCAAAGGTTTTACTCAGAAAGATGGAATTGACTATAAAGATATGTTTTCACTTATATCTAGAAAGGACTCACTCAAAACTTTAATGATTTTAGTGGCTCATTATGACTTAGAGTTACATCAAATGGATGCGAAAACCGCCTTTTTGAATGGAAATTTAGAGGAAGAAGTTTTTATGGATCAACCAAGAGGGTTTTCCATTAAAGGAAAGGAACACATGGTGTGTAAACTTAAGAAATCAATGTATGGACTTAAACAAGCTTCCCGGCAATAGTATCATAAATTTAATGAAACTATTATCACCTTTGGATTTAAGAAAATCACTGTTGATCCATTATATACGCGTATATATATATATATATATATATATATATATATATATATATATATATATATATATAAAGGTCACGATAGGTGTGCTGTTTATATTGAGTCAGATGATGAGGAAAGAATAGTTGATGAAATTAACTTGGTATGATGCATGACAGTAAGAAATATCTTTCTAATAACTTTGAATTGAAAGATATGGGAGATACATCCTATGTGATCGGGATAGAAATATTCCAAAGTAAATCACAAGGATTATTAGGGTTGTCTCAAAAAGCCTATATTAATAAAGTGTTAGAGAGATTTAAAATGAAAAAATGCTCATCAAGTCCCATTCCATTCAGAAAAGGAGATACATTTAGTCTCTATCAATGTCCAAAGAATGAAGTGCAATTTATGCAAATGAAAGATATTCCTTATTCATCTATAGTTGGGAGCTTAATGTATGCCCAGACATGTACAAGGCCACACATTAGTTTTGATATTAGAATGCTGGACATATATCAAAGTAATCCGGGAATGGACCACTGGAGGGCTGCAAAGAAAGTGTTGCGATACTTGTAAGGAACAAAAGATTATATGCTCAATTATAGAAGATCCGATCATCTTGACGTGATTGGATATTCATATTTCAGATTATGCTAGTTGTTTGGATACAAGAAAATCCACTTTTGGTTATTTATTCCTGCTAGCCGGAGGAGCAATATCGTGAAAAAGTGCGAAGCAATCTGTAATAGCTAGAAATTAACATAACCGTTAGAAATTGTTGTCTGGGTTATTGTTGTTGTTGTTTGCTCCACTCTTTGCCAAATATTCAGGTTTGTATCACAATCTGCAGAAAACCAAAAAAAAATAGCTAGAAATTAACATAACCGTCTCTTCCCCTTAAGGTTTTGGTATAACCAATAAAATTGGTATACTACGCCTGCTAACACATAAGCATGATAGAACGATTCAGGAACCTAAAACCGGAACATAATATTAAAAGTATCTATAGATTCTACACCAAAAAGTAATGGAAAACAACCTTATGTGGAGATGATCGTACAGAATGCATGTTCAAGAACAGTATGAAGTATATATATATCAACCATCTTTCACTGGAAAGCGCCACTAGAATTATCACATAAATTTGTCAGTTTTGATTAACATAAATGCAGTTCTGTTTATCCGAAAAACGGATAGAATTGAATTTATACGTAGTTCCAAGGATACATGGTATAACTTGGCACAAATCGGAAAGTAAGTAGAAATATATCGAATATTGACTGTAAAAAAAGAATGAAATACAAATCAAATTGAATGAAGAATGATTTATAAACAAGCAAGATGAATCAATGTACCAAGCTCACAAAAGGATAATATCTATTGTATTTGTCTGTGAATATCAATAATATCTGAATATGAGAGTGTATGAATGCCTTAATGTTGGATGCCTCTTACAGAAATAATAGTCATCCCTCTTATAGTGGAGGGATCCTACTTTGGATATAATTAAAAATACATAGTGGGGATCCCATGATAGATTAGCTTTTCCCTAATTCCCGCCGAGATTCTCTCCCTTGGTGCGGCTGTAACGGCTCTTGATTCTCTCTAGATTTAGAGCTCTATATTGACTCGGGGCTCGGTATTGAGTCGGGCTCGGGATTAGTCGGTCTCTGGCTCTTAAGCTCGATAACACCACTTCACATCATAGTTCGATTTGGACTCGAACTAGATAATGACTTCGATCTCAGTATTTTACCGGTTCCTGAAACTTGAGCTTGGTAACCTGGCTTCAGATCTCATTTCGATATTATGGAGATGCTTTTCGGTCTATTATGTTCCAATCTTGACCAATTATACGAAGGTCGAAACCAATTTTGACTATATACAGATAGTCCCCTCGTTTCTCGGAAAGGATGTGGCAAGAAACAACATGATTTTCCAACGGCATGACTATATATACACTGACGTTTGCAACAAGCCCAACCATGACGTACGTGATAGATGTCCCGTCAGTTCAGTAACCAAGGCATTAAATGTGTGTCGGACGATGGTCGGCCACTACTGATATTGAACCGTCCTTGCTAACTCTATAAATAGCTCCTCTATTCACCATTTTTTACTTTCAAATCTCCAATTACCAAATCTACTAAGTTCTTTTTTGTATCTTCTGAGTTCTTCATCTGTAAATCTGTGATTCTCACTACAAAATCTCTCTTTAGAACACCAAATCTTTGTCATCTCCTTCTATTTTTAATCTTTAAATCCAAATAGCGAAAACGTCAAAAATCGTTCCTAAAAAAGAAAGTGCTTCTTCTTCGCGGCCTACCAGCGACAAAATACCGGTAGAGCCACGACATGAGAAGTGCGTCCCCGGGGGGTGTGTTCTCACTTCTGATTTTAAGATCGATAAAGCCTCGTCAGTTCCTGGTCAATATGAGCCAGTATCGAGGTACATATGCTCGATGACTGAGGGACACCTTGAGCAGGTAAGGAAAGATTGCAACTGGGGGAAAAAGAAGTGGTGATCTCGGCTCCCGAAGAAGATATCACCACCTATGTGGAAGGGTTTTTAAGTGTTTATACTTACCCTTTCACGTTGGGCCCCCTCGACCCCGTTGTCATTGACTTTTGCCGCCAGTACCAAATAACCCTAGGCCAAATCCACCCTTCATTTTGGTGAATCGTTATTCTGCTCCGATTTTTCATGAGCAAAGTCGAGAGGATGCCTTTCATCCTCGACCACCTCATCAGGCTATACAGCCCACGCCTCTATCGAGGTGGGTTAATAAAACTCCAATGCCGAGCTACCAAAGTACTATTCTCGAGCATAAATGAGGATAAAGACCGAGGTTGGATGAGCTGGTTTGTTCGTATGAAGACTTCCGACCTTATCCCGGCCGAGAAGATGTCGTTTCCCGAGAAATGGAACATGAAGCGTAAGTACAATCCTTCTTTTAGCTCCTATTGTTTTGCTCCTTCGTTTCTTTCTCACTGATATCCTTTTCGTGATGTAGTGGTTTCTTGGATGCCTGGTGCAATTCCTAACCTTAAGAGCTGGGTACGGGACCTGGTCTCGACCTCTACATGTGCCGAGTGCTCGTGTTTATCAAAGGGTCGATGGAAGGCCAAAACACATGGTAAGCTTCTTTCCCGCGTCTTTGTTGACTTTGTAAAGCATTTATTACTTATTTTCTTTTTATACAGGCCTCAGCAAAGATGCTGTTATGAGGCCCTTATCTGGTGAGGAGGGGACCTCGATCCCGGCACCGAAACCGGTGAAGGACAAAAAGAGGAAAAAGATCTCAACCTCCGAGGATCTGGAAACTAAGAAGAAGGTGGTTCGTAAGCCGAGGAAGAATATTATCCTCCGAGGATCTCGAAGTCTTGCAAAGGCCAAGTTTGAAGCCGAAAAGGCAAAGGTCGAGGCAGAGGAGATCGTGACCGTCTACCGGGCTGATGCTGAAGCTGCTCAAGTACAAGCGAGAGAGGAAACCGAGACCACTCAAACTCGAGCACATTGGGTTGCTGAACTCGCCAAATGCCAATCTCGAAAGGAAACCCTCGAGGAGATCCATGCTCGAGGTTTCGATCTTACCGAAGAGATAATAAAGGCTAAAGAGCTTGAAGCTGATACTGGAGCCCTGGCTCCCGATGATGATGATGATGATGACGAGAGCAAGAGTGGGCCTAAGAACGAGGAGGAGTTTAATGGAGAAGAGACTGCCCCCGGAGAAAATCAGGAACCTTAGGGATTTTTCATTTTTGATCTTTTTGTGTAGGGTCCTGATCGGAACTTGTAAATACTTTTATATATATATAAAGATCTTTTCCTTTCCAGGCCTGTCTTTGTTTCATTTTCTGCCTTGTGAAGATTTTGTTTCATTCATGCCTTATGAAATTTTTCATAAGTTCGAGGCTTTAGGCAATTTGGTCGAAGTCGGACCTTGTAGTCTTTATAACCGAGTGAGCATTTTCCCGAAATCTCATTAAGAGTAGCCCTTGGTCTTTATGGTCGAGTGTATTTTGCTCAAACTCAAAGTAATGTGGCCCTTAGGCTTTATAGTCGAGTGAGTATTTGCTCGAACTTGAAGTAAGAGTAGCCCTTAGGCTTAATAGTCGATTGAGTGTTTGCTCGAACTCGAAGTAATATAGCCCATAGGCTTTATGGTCGAGTGAGTGTTTTTTGCTCGAACTCGAAGTAATGTGGCCTTTAGGATTTATGGTCGAGTGAGTATTTTCTCGAACTCGAAGTAATGTGGCCCTTAGGCTTTGTAGTCTAGTGAGTATTTGCTCGAACTAGAAGTGAGAGTAGCCCTTAGGATTAATAGTCAAGTGAGTGTTTGCTCAAACTCGAAGTAATATGTCCCTTAGGTTCAATGGTCGAGTGAGTGTTTGCTCAAACTCGAAGTAAGAGTAGCCCTTAGGCATAATAGTCGAGTGAGTATTTGCTCGAACTTGAAGTGATGTGGCCCTTAGGCTTTTATGGTCGAGTGAGTGTTTGCTCGAACTCGAAAGTAATGTAGCCCGTAGGCTTTTATGGTTGAGTGAGTATTTGCTCGAACTCGAAGTAAGAGTAGCCCTTAGGCTTAATAGTCGAGTGAGTGATTGAGAGTAGCCCTTAGGCTTAATGGTCGAGTGAGTGTTTGCTCGAACTCGAAGTAAGAGTAGCCCTTAGGCTTAATAGTCGAGTGAGTGTTTGCTTGAACTCGAAGTAATATAGCCCTTAGGCTTAATAGTCGAGTGAGTATTTGCTCGAACTCGAAGTAATGTGGCCCTTAGGCTTTTATGATCGAGTGAGTGTTTGCTCGAACTCGAAGTAAGAGTAGCCCGTAGGCTTTATGGTCGAGTGAGTGTTTTCTCGAACTCGAAGTAATGTAGCCTGTAAGCTTAATAGTTGAGTGAGTGTTTGCTCGAACTCTTAGTAATGTAGCCCTTAGCTTTTATGGAGATTGATCTCGTTGATTTTTCAGTTGGCAGTCCCTGATTTATGGGGTAATTTTGAAAACTCCTCATTTTTCAAACTCCTCCGGTCATGGTCGGCCCTTAAGCCTGTTTGAACATGAAGTAGAAAGAACTTTCTGAGATATGAGACTAAGGTAAAGAAGAAGTTTCTCTTTATAAGTCATTATACATGTGTTCATGTTTTGTGCTAGGGCTCGAGCAAAACTACGCGAGCATGGTTCGTTTGAACATTTGGCCCTTACACTTTTTCCTATCGAGACCCTGTTTGACATGAAGTAACTTTCTTGTATCGAACTTAATTTATTCGATGGCAATGCCCCCCAGTATTCGAGGTTGATTGTAAAGAGGCCTTGGATACTGTTGAATTGTTCTAAGTTAGCACGATCAATGGTTGCCTCATTAAAAACCTTGCCGAAAAACCCATTTGGGAAAAAACCAGTCTAAGGGAAAAGGAGTGCAACACGTTCTTTCAGGCCTAAAGGCTTCAGGTTGAATAATCCATCCCTGTTCCTGGTCGAACTCCTGCAAGGCTTAGTTTCAAAATATAAATGAATATTGGAGGGTCGTACCTTAGCAGTAGTATCGTTTTAGGTGCGACACGTTCCAATTGCTTGGTAGTTGTTTTCCGTTTATCACACCGAGCTTGTAGGATCCTTTTCCGATGATTTCGAGAACTTGATACAGTCCTTCCCAGTTCGGACCCAGTTTCCCTTCATTTGGATTTCGGGTGACTTTCCTTAGTACTAAGTCCTCGATTTTATAATGGTGAAGATTGGTTCTTCGATTATAGTATCTTTCGGTCCGCTATATTTGGGCGGCCAATCGGACGAGAGATGCTTCTCGTTTTTCATCAAATAATTCCAGGCTCGTGTTCATTATTTTGTTATTCGACTCATTTGTCACATACCAAAATCTGACGCTTGGTTCTCCGACCTCAACCGGGATAAGAGCTTCGGTGCCATAAACCAACGAGAATGGTGTTGCTCCGGTATTGGATTTTGATGTTATGCGGTACGCCCATAGGACTTCAGGCAGTATTTCAATCCATTTTCCTTTAGCGTTGGTTAATCTTTTCTTAAGGTTTTGGATGATGGTTTTGTTGGTCGATTTGGCCAAGAGTACAACAATAACAACCCAGTATAATTTCACTAGTGGGGTCTGGGGAGGGCAGTGTGTATGCAGATCTTACCCCTACCCTGGGGGTAGAGAGGCTGTTTCCGATAGACCCTTGACTTCCTCCCTCCAAGAACTCCCTACCTTGCTCTTGGGGTAACTCGAACTCACAACCTCTTGGTTGGAAGTGGAGGGTGCTCACCACTAGAGCAACCCACTCTTGTAAAGTGAAGGGTGAAGAGTGAGGTAGTAAATTGGGTTGGTGTACTGAGGTGGCATTCCATGTAGCTTCCATCTTAGCAAAATGTCAGGCCATGTTGGATGATAATGGCCATGGTGGAGCACCCTAACGACAAAGGGGTATTTTTGTACTAATTCTGTAACGTCGAAGGCACTCGTGGACTGATAGTATAACGAATCGTGGACTGATAATATAACGAAGGGTATAAATAATAAGTAAAACTATTTTTAACCCTTCTCTGAAAAACAAAACCAAAATTTGGTGCTTCTCCGCATTCAATTGGCCGCGTCCGAGTGCTGAACGCACTAATCGTGGAAGTAGTCTTATTTTCTTATTTAATACTCTGCGATTTCATAATATTAGTAGTTTTAGCAAATTTAATGTATTTCAAGGTATTTGACATTTTAGAAAACACATGAAATAAATCGGAAATGGGCCAAATATATTCATGTATTATGAGAAAAGGTTTATGTGGTACAGGATCACAAGGAATAAAACAAAAGAATCAAAAAGCAATACCATTCAAGAATAGATTAAAGAAACAAATCTATTACCGGAGCAATGCAAGGGAAAGAATCAATAATAGTTAGAGATGAAAAAGGAAGAAGCAGTGGAGATACGGAAGAAGAATCAATCAATGATTCGATAAATGACTGCCGGAAGCTATTATAGGAAGGTCCCAAAATCAAAGGGAAACAAGATCGCAAAGGGCTAAACTGGAGATTGTTGAAGCCAGAAATCAAGGGATCTATCGCAAACTACTCAAGTAACGAAAAGATATGCCTAGCGGATGAAAAGATTGCCAAGACCACAAATCAAGAAAGATGAACAAAAACTTGACTTTATTCTTGAAAAGAATCAATTTATGATTCCGTTCAAGGATCAACTCCCTTGGGTTCACAATCTCTCAAGATTCACGTCATTCAAAAGTCAAGAAGGCCTCACGAAGTATATATATACATATGTTCCATACTTTAAGCCAATATACTTTGATCAAACCAACTTCAATCTCTTTGTTCTACTTCAAATAAAATACTGTAATCTGCTCTAGATTTCTTGTGTAACAAAGAAGAGAAGAGATAGAGAGAAAAGAACATTGGTGAGGCATTGTATAAATTATAGAGAGAAGAACGAGTGACAAAAGTTGTTGGTGTATAACAACATCAACTCATATATACTAAGCCACTTCAGACTTGAAAAAGATCACCCTTGAAACTCAAGGGGACTGGAAGTAGGATTCACTCTGAATTTGAATTAGTATAAAAAGATAGTGTGTCATTTACTTTCTACAATTTATCTTTTTCATTCGATTCTTGAAAAACCCAGCCGACTAGAACTCAAATTAGTCGACTACTGATCACGCCCAATTATGCCTTATAAAAAGGACTAAGCGGTCGTTGCAAATATATTCCAGCTAATAAGTCCGGTGTCGAATCCCACAGGAAATTAACCTATCAAACACAACTACTAGACTCACACGAACTCACGCAATCAATCTTCAGAAATATTTAAGTAGCAATTTGGATGTTTACTAACTAAATATTACGTAATGAAAGTGCAAAAATTAATAACTAACTACTACGGGTTGTAGACAAGAATTGGAATGATCTAAGGTTGCGATTTTCCCTATTGTCGGAATCTTTTTCGCTACGTTTTCTATAAATTTGCCTTCGTACTGCTGTTGCAAGTGAAGGAAATAGGAGAAGCTTGCTTGACTTCAATGGAGTTGGGAGGGGAAGGGGTGGCAGTGTTGCGTGAGTGTGTGAGGGCAGTGTATCTGCGTGAGTGTTTTGTGAGGAGTGAAGTGTTTTAGGTTAGGGTTTTGTGTTTTTGTTTTGTTTTGGGTGTTTAATTGACGGAGTTAGAAGCAAATAAGGGAACAAAAATTAAAACAAGCCCTATAAATACTTACCTGGCGCCGCCTGCATTATTACCGCTCCCTAGCCCTGGCGACGTGAGTTCCTATGCGAGCTAGAGGCCTTGCTGCGCAAGGCTTGTCGCTTGAACCATCTGTCCCTTTACCTGGCGACGCCAAATATAACGCGAGTTTCAGCTCACGTAAACCCATGCGAGGCGAGCTCTATCGCCTGTTACACCTCACCTCAACCCATGCGAGGCGAGCTCTATCGCCTGTTACACCTCACCTCAACCCATGCGAGGCGAGATCCCATGCTAGGTTTCCTTCAGGAGACGCACAGTGCTCCGTACGGCATGCCAAAATCACCTGCAAACTTGTTAGTACCTAAAAATAAAAAGAAAAATTCTAACTACACTAAAAATCAACTACTAAGTGGGTTGCCTCCCAACGAGCGTCTTAGTTAACGTCGCGGCACGACGAATATAACATTACAATGGGTTTCCTCTCATGAAGCGCCTGATTTAATGTCACGGCACGACGCAGGTAATCACACTTAAGGTTCGCTCAACATTGGTGGCTCAAGCAGATGAGTCACCGACACTACTTTCGCATCATCCATGCCCAAATAATGTTTTAACCTGTGCCCATTTACTCTAAACATGCGAGAGTCATTTCCGTAGCAATCTCTACGGAAGCAGTAGGGTGAATCTCTACCACACGAAATGGTCCTGACCATCTTGACTTTAATTTTTCCAGAAATAACCTCAATCTTGAATTGTATAGCAATACCATATCTCCGGGTTTAAAACACCACTCAAGAATATTTTTATCATCCATCATCTTCATTCTCTCCTTGTATAGTCTTGTGCTCTCAAAAGCGTGATAGCGAAACTCATCAAGCTCGTGCAACTATGTGACTCTACTTGTACCCGTAACTTCTATATCGAGATTCAGCTACCTCAATGCCTATAAAGCTCTATGCTCCATCTCCACTGGTAAGTGACACGCCTTCCCAAACACCAATTTTTACGGCGACATGCCAATCGGAGTTTTGAAAGCGGTACCATAGGCCCAGAGTGCATCATCTAACTTTCTCGCCTAATCCATTCTTGTAGCATTCACAGTCTTTGTCAAAACGCTCTTTATCTCTCTGTTCGAGACTTTCACTTGCCCACTTGTTTGTGGATGATATAGGGTGGAAACCTTGTGGTGTACATCATACTTTTCTAACAACTTTGCGAAGGCTCGATTACAGAAGTGAGTGCCTCCGTCACTGATTATTGCCCTTGGAGCGCCAAATCGGGTGAAGTTTTCTTTCTCAAAAAACCAATTACCCCCTTTGTATCATTTGTAGGGAACGCTGCAGCCTCCACCCATTTTGACACGTAGTCCATAGCTACGAGTATGTACTTGTTTCCGTATGAGCTGACGAAAGGCCCCATGAAATCGATTTCCCATACATCAAACACTTCTACCCCCTGAATTGGATTCATAGGCATCTTATGTCGGCGGGAAATATTCCCAGTTCGTTGGCATTCGTCACAACCCTTCACCCATAAGTGTGCATCTTTGAACAATGTCGGTCAGTAGAAGCCCGACTCCAGAACTTTCGCAGCTATCCTTACTCCCACGAAGTGACCACCATATAGTGACGCATGACAAACCTGCAAAATAAAAGATTGATCTATCTCGGGGATACATCTCCGGATCATGTTATCAAAACAAATCCTGAACAGATAAGGTTCATCCCAATAATACATGCAACAGTCATGAAAGAACGTTTTCTTTTGAACAGAGAAAAGTTCATAGGGAACAATACTGCTTGCCAGGTAGTTTGCAATGTCAGCATACCATGGCACTATCTCAAGGCTCGTGGCTAGTAGTTGTTCATCCGGGAAAGTCTCTACAATCTCTTCCCCCCAACCTTCTTTTCGGCTCCTTCCAGCCTAGACAAGTGATCAGCCACTTGGTTCTCCGTTTCCTTTCAGTCACGGATTTCCAAGTCAAATTCTTGCAGCAGTAGCAGTAGCACCCATCAAATCAGGCACGACTTTGACTCGTTCTTATCAGTTAGGTACCTGAGAGCAGCATGATCAGTATAAATAATTACCTTCGAGCCTATCAAGTATGACCTGAATTTGTCAAATGCGAACACCACTGCTAGCATCTCCTTCTCGGTCACTGTGTAATTTAGTTGTGCACCACTCAAAGTTCTACTTGCGTAATATATTGGATGCATGACTTTTTCTTTGAGCTGCCCAAGCACTGCTCCCACAGCATAATCGCTTGCGTCACACATCCGCTCAAATGGTTGCTCCCAGTCAGGTGCAACTATGATAGGTGTTGTCACCGACCACTTCTTCAATTCCTCAAAAGCTACCCTGCAGTCATCAGAAAACACAAAAAGGGTGATCTTTTTCAAGCAATTTACACAAGGGGTTAGCAATTTTGGAAAAATATTTTATTAACCGTCTATAGAACCCGGCGTGGCCAAGGAAACTTCTTATTGCTTTGACAGAAGTTGGTGGTGGAAGATTTTCGATCACATCAACCCTTGCACGATCTACCTCAATGCCCTTACTCGACACTAGGTGCCCCAAGACTATACCTTCATGTACCATGAAATGACACTTTTCCCAATTGAGTACCAGATTAGTCTCGACACATCTTTTCAGCACTCTTTTCAAATTCCTTAGACAATCATTGAATGAGTCTCCCACCACCTAAAAATCATCCATAAAGACCTCCATGATGTCCTCTACCATATCAGTGAAGATGGCCATCATGCACCTTTGAAATGTAGCAGGTGCATTACACAGGCCGAACGACATCCTCCGGAAGGCGTAGACGCCATATGGACAGGTGAATGATGTTTTCTCTCTATCTTCCGGGGCAATAGAGATTTGATTATACCCCGAGTATCCATCCAGAAAGTAAAAGTGGTACTTTCCAGCCAATCTATCTAGCATTTGATCAATGAACGATAATGGAAAGTGGTCTTTCCGGGGTGGCCTTGTTCAATCTTCTCTAGTCCATACAAATTCTCCATCCTGTGACTGTTCTTGTTGATATCAACTCATTGTTCTCGTTTTGCACTACAGTCACCCCACCTTTCTTAGGCACACATTGGACTGAGCTGATCCAGTTGTTGTCGGAGATGGGGAAAATGATCCCCGCATCTAACCACTTTATCACCTCCTTTTTCACAACTTCCTTCATGTTGGGGTTCAAACTTCTTTGATGTTCTCTGGAAGGTTTGTGGTCATCTTCCAGTAGAATCTTATGCATACAGAAGGTCGGGCTAATCCCTTTAATGTCTGCAATGGTCCAACCAATTGCAGTTTTGCACTCACTCAATACCTGCAAAAGTTGTTCTTGCTGCACATCTAACAAACCAGATGAGATAATAATAGGTAAAGTTGAGTTAGGTCCCAAGAAAGCATACCTGAGGTGAGGTGGTAGCGGTTTCAGTTCCAACTTTGGTGGCTCTTCTATCGATGGCTTAGCTGGAGGAATTTTTCTTTCTTCTAAGTGCAAAGGCTCAAATTCGAACTCTCTTTTCCAAAACCCTTGGCCTTCAAGAGCCAGCACCCACTCCGCCAAATCCTCTCTATTTACTTCATCTAAGTTCAAGAGACAAGCTATTACAGGGTCTTTAGCATTCAAGGTCTCATCTTCCTCCTCCAAAATTACATCCACGACTTCTATTAGAGAGCAGTTAGCAATTTCACTTGGTCACCGCATAGGTTTCTGCACGTTGAATGTTATCTCTTCATCATTTAGTCTCATTTTGAGCTCTCCAGTTTCACAGTCAATTAAAGCTTTCCCAGTGGCCAAGAATGGTCTTCCCAAAATTATGGGTATCTCCTCGTCAACCCGGCAGTCTAGAATGACAAAATCTACTGGGAACACAAACTTCCCAACCTGTACTAATACATCATCAAAGATACCAGAGGGCTATTTCACTGTCCGGTCGGCTAGCTGTAGTAACATGGATGTGGGTCTGGCTCTTCCAATGCCTAACCTTTTGTAGATAGCCAAGGTCATCAAGTTTATGCTTGCCCCTAAATCACACAATGCTTTAGCAAAATCATAGCTGCCTATCATGCATGGGATTGTGAAACTCCCTGGGTCTGATAACTTCTCAGCTATGGGTCTCTTTACGACTACACTACAGACCATAACAGTGGATAGGTCTTGGAAGTCGAATTTCCGAGACATTAAATCTTTCATCATTTTGGCATACCCAGGTATCTCTTGCAACGCATCAATTAGTGGAATGTTCACCTTATTTGTTTTAATATCTCCATGAATTTCTTATATTGCTCGTCCTTCTGATATTTTGCTAATCTCTGCGAGAATGATGTTGGAAGTTGCTTCTTTCCTGTGATTTGAGTTTTATCTTGCTCAGGCACTACTTCTACTGTCGTTTCTTGTGCTACCTTAGTCTTCTTCGCAACCTTTTTTTCTTTGCTTGTGCTCTCTTGTGCATGTTGTACCGTCACCTCAGTTAACCCTGTTGAATCATCTATCTCAATGGGTACTGGCATAAGTGTTTTAGTAGGTCGGCTTTCGTGAGCAATCTCTTGCTCCGGATCTAGGTCTCTACCATTTTGTAGACTCACTGTCATAAGCTGATTTGGGCCCTGATCTTTTGGATTGACTTGTGTGTCTGCAGGTAACGTCCTTTGGGGACGATTGTTTAGAGCCACATAAATCTGTCCTAATTGAATCTCAATAGCCTTTATCGCTGATTCATGTGAGTCTACTCTCTCTTGCATTTTTCCAGAGGGCCCAATCAGTTGTTGCAGCATTCTGTTATTGCTGTCAAGTATTCCCTTAAGTTCAGTGAACCCATCATCTTGTCTCACAATCTGTTATTGTTGAGGTTGTTGATAAGCCAGCTGCTGATTTTGCTGGTTGTAACCTTGTTGCCTTTGGTAAGGCACCACTTGACCCTGTGGTCGCATAGCTCTTGGATTGTTGCTGTTATTGTACTGCTGTTATGCTGGTCTATATTGTTGATTCTATTGCCCCCAATTCTGACCACCTTGCCTCTGTCTCCCATAGTTGGCCACATAGTTCATATCTTCCTGATAGTGCTGGTTGTCACCTTCCGCACTCCACGAGCATGCATATGGTTAGTTAATGCATGGTGTACATAAGCCCCCATTAGTCGCATCAACTATGTGTACCTACTGCTTCTGGCTTGATTCATCGATCTTCTTGGTGAGGATACTCATTTGTGTCATCAGAGTGGCCATATTTTTGGCTATAGAGTTGTTTGGATCCAAAGCCACAGAGTGAACTACAGGAGTGATCATAGAGTCTCTTGTCATCCATCCTGAGTTTTGAGCCATTTTATCGAGTAGGATCTTGCATTATCTGAATGATTTGCTCAAAAATGCTCCACCCGCTGAAGCATCAACATTGGCCTTTAAGCTGTCTGCCAAACCCATGTATAACCTCTGCCCCAACATTTGCTCTGTAATGCCATGATGTGGACACTTAACCAGCATACCCTTGAACCTCTCCCACATTTCTTGTAGTGTTTCTGTTAGTCTCTGCCTGAAGCTCAATATCTCATCAATTTGTTTGGTAGTGTTATTGGGTGGGTAGACTTGTTTACAAATTGCTTGACTAATTCCTCCCAAGTAGTGATGGATTTTATGGGGGAGTGAATTAAGCCACGTCTGAGCCTCTCCCGTCACCAAGAATGGAAACAATAATAGCTTTATTGCTTCCAGTGTCACATTAGGTTGCCTTTGTATGACAAATATCGACAGGAAATTATTTAGATGCTGCTGAGGATCTTCAATGTAAGACCATGAAAACAGTCCCTTGTTCTACAACAAATGTAGCTTGTTGTTTGTGATTTGAAATTATTCCTCTTGTATTTGAGGGACTGCAATTGCGGTTGCCAGATTTTTGTCGGTGGGTTGTGCCCAATCATACAAGGCTACTTCTGGCATAAGAGGCGCCACACCCTGATTGCTCGGTTCATTCGCATTATTTCTGTTATTTGGATTTTTTATTACGTCATCCATTTCTAGTTCGATTCGTTCTGTTGAGTTCTGTTGCTGTTTGTCCTTCTTGTTTGCACGATTCAATGCCTTGAAAACTTTCTCAGGATCTGATAATGCTTCGAACAATTCACCAGTTCTCGAGGAGTTCCTAGGCATGCACCTGTAACAACCAAGACTACAAACGTTAAAATTTTAATGTATTTGGTTTAAAATGAAGAAAAATGACTACACTAAGAATTCTAGCAAGTCTTTTAGCTGCAATTAATACACCGTTAATATCCCCGGCAACGACGCCAAAATTTGATCACGCCCAACTATGCCTTATAAAAAGGACTAAGCGATCGTTGCAAATATATTCCGGCTAATAAGTCCAGAGTCGAATCCCACAAGGAATTAACCTATCAAACACAACTACTAGACTCGCACGAACTCACGCAATCAATCTTCAGAAATATTTAAGTAACAATTTGGATGTTTACTAACTAAATATTACGTAATGAAATTGCAAAAATTAATAACTAACTACTATGGGTTGTAGACAAGAATTGGAATGATCTAAGGTTGTGATTTCCCTTATTGTCAGAATCTTTTCCGCTACGTTTTCTATAAATTTGCCTTGGTACTGCTGTGGAAAGTGAAGGAAATAGGAGAAGCTTGCTTGACTTCAATGGAGTTGGTGAGTGTGTAAGGGCAGTGTATCTGCGTGAGTGTTTTGTAAGGAGTGAAGTGTTTTAGGTTAGGGTTTTGTGTTTTTGTTTAGTTTTGGGCATTTAATTGAGGGAGTTAGAAGCAAATAAGGGAACAAAAATTAAAATAAGCCTGACAAATACTTACCAGGCGCCTTCTGCATTATTACCGTGCCTTAGCCCTCGCGACGCGAGGTCCTATGCGAGCTAGAGGACTTGTGCGCTCTACTTCCTCATGATGGGTCAAAAGGTGAATGTGGGTCATCTGATCCGCTACCAAATGTCTTTGGTAAGAACGAGTAAGAAGGTCGATCGAATTCCATTTGCCAATTTTTTGACTCAGTTCTTAAGACATGAGGGGGTTGAGGAGGACATAGAGTTTGACCACATCATTGATCAGCCCATACGACAGACAAACATCACTAGTGTCCGGGTGAAAGAAGAGACTTCCTTGCCATCGTTGACAGGTGCCGAGCGCAATGCTCGTGATGATAGTTTTATGGCCCATTTCTATGGGATGATGGATTTGCAGCTGAGGATAGGTGGTCGGTCGGCCACGACTGAGGAGAGGACCTTATTGGACGCTCATGCTTAGTAGCTGGTTGGACGAGGTGATGGATACAGACTTCCAGATGATGAGGACATTAACACACCTGAGCAGTTCGAGGCTGAGCCAGACCAGTGAGATGATAATGATGATGATGATGAGGAGGAGGACACACATGAGGAAGAATGGGCAGCCTCAGAGGATGAGGGCGACGATGCAGCATGACCAGGGAGTTTTTCCTTATATCCTACTCATTTTTCTTGTTTTGTCATTTTGTACATGCACTAAGGACAATGCATGATCTAAGTGTGGGGTGGAGACTTATAAATATTAGTTTTGCTTAGTTGTTTTAGTTAATTGTTTTAGTATTTGTTTTTAGTTATTTGTTATTAGTTAAAAAAATAAAAAAAATTGGACTCTTTCCGACGATGGATCTCCTAGACAGTTTTCTTGAGGGAAGTAAGTCTAAAGAAAAACCACCCAAAAAAAAATGATTTTCTTGTAGGTAATGTATTAATTTCCCCTTAGTTTTTCTTTGGGCCGCGGTTCATTTCCAAGTGCTTTTAGTTGAAACGGATGTAGTTAGTTTTAATTTTTAAGAGTAGGAACCATGGGGCTATGTATTTAATTACAGCAATATCTCTTAGCTTTGTTATGCCTTGAGAATAGTTAGTACTATGGTTGTGACGCTTAGGCTCGGATTTTGACTCTAGTATAAATACCTTAAATCATAGATTCTTAATTTTGCTTAACTGCTTGGACTAGAGTGTCGTGATGAAACCAATCCTGAGTGAGTTATGTGCCATGTCTGTGTGAGGTTTGTATGTATTCTGTGCATTACGTTTGATGTCTAGAACTTGCTCCGTGTGTGTGCAAAGCGAAAAAGTAGTCTTGTTCAGTCTAGAAAGTCAATCTAGGAAGTGATAAAGGCATTTCTTTGTTAAGCCAGATATATATAGTGTACCCACCTAAATATTATGTATCGTAGTTAACCCCGTTGAGCCTATAATCCTGTTTCTTTGGTAACCACATTACAAGCCGTACCCCTTTATTTGAATCGACCATATATTTGAACCCTGTCACCTCTCATGAGCACTTGAATTGTGATGAATTATGAAAAAGTTAAAGTGTGGGGTATTGAGTTGGCTTTTGAGTGGAACAACTGAAATAAGGAGAAAGGTGCACCGTTTGATAAAAAAATATATATGTCAATAAAAGCCACTTGGATTAAGAAAAAAGAAAAAAAATAGCTATATTTTATGAAAAATAATTCTTGATGGTGGTGGCTAGTGATATACTGGTACTTAAAGAAGTAGGGGAGAATATAAAGTGAAGTTAAGGTGGAGTTTTGGTTTGACATAAGTATGGACTTGAATATTATAGTGTATGTATTAAAGTGCTTAAGGGAGGTGTAGTCACTTATATCCAAATGTATCCTACCCGACCCGCAACCTACATTACAACCAATCAAATTCCTATTTGATCTTAGACTGAATGAGCTCGATTAGTAGAGTATTATACTACGGGCAAGCCTATGGTGCATCATTTGTAGCATATGAATGTTATTTCTGAGAGCAAGTGAATTTTTCCTATCTTGAGTTCCTACGTTCTTAAAATTCATTGTGTGTGGAACTAAGCTCTTTGTTGGGTGAGGGCGCGTGATTCATAAATGAAAGGTAATGTCGTTGACCTCCATGTTAGAGTAAGTAAGTGAATTGTGAATAAGTCATGGTATTTGTGAGTCAAATCTTGAGGCGAGGATGTTACACCTTGGTGCTTAGACTATTTTAAACATTCTTGGTGTAATGAGTTAAGGGAATCGGTTAAAGAGGTTGTGTCTATAAGTGTATCTTGATTGCACGAGGACGCGCAATGTTTAAGTGTGGGGTATTGATGTGTGGCTATAATTCCATAGTTTCGTACATTATTTGCCTTGCATTTCATATGCTTTAATGATAAAATATATTTTATTTGTGCGTAATGGAGTCTATTTTGTGTGTAGCTGAATTAGAGATTAAATTAGAGAAAAAATGAATACTTAAAGTCTAAAGCGTGCTAAAAAAACAGTTGAAAAGAAGAAGGAAAGAAGTGAGCAGCTGACAAATGAAAAGTTGGCGAAGCCAGGCATAGAGCAGGCGTTAGAACAGGCTGGGCGAGCTCTTTAGCTCGCGTGGGAGCTGGCGAAGCTAGGCTTGGGGTGAGGTCCACCAAGCTGTGAAGCTGGGAAGGCAAGGCAGAAGGCGAGCTCAAGTAGGCGTTACACCTCGATTGTCGGAATCTTTTCCGCTAAACATATAAATAGTCATTAAACACCATTTTGAGAGGGGATTTTTGACCTAAGGAGGCAAGAACACACTAGGAGCAAGGCGGAGAATTCTTCTACGAGTTTTTCACTTCCTTCTTCCTATTTCCATTATTGGTTATGAATTCTAGTATTGTAGTTTTGCATACTATTATGAATAGCTAATTTGTTATCTAGAGTTTTGATAGAATTGTCGAAATCTTTTTCGCTACGCTTTCTATAAATTTGCCTAAGTCTTCTCTATCGATCATGAGCACTCTAGCTGTCATAACTTTCTCCCGAGTAATTACTACAATTTACTAGACATATTCTCCCGAATTACACTAGCTGGCATTAATTACGGCTCACTCGGATCGCACCAAGGTTTCGTTATCCCTAATCCCACCTTTAAACCCTTTGAATTGATCCCTCATATACGTTAGGAGTGATGTTATTCAACAACTACCTAAATATGCACTCTCTCCCGAGTAATACACACTAAATAGGCACAGTCGATTGAGGCCCTTCAATCAACAACAATAATAATATAGTTGATCAAATAGAGAAAATACTACGACAAATCTATATTAACGTAACAAGAAAATATCCTTCAATAGGTTCCATCAAAACCTTAGATTATGAGTTTAGCTACTCATACTCATAGTCACAATATCCAAAGTATTTTGCATAATTAAATTACAAATTAAGGATAAAGAAATGTAGAAATCGATGATTCTAACTCTCAACGGTTGTTCCACGAGCTCTCCTTACCTCCGGTTGCAAAAGTCCTCCAAAATGGCATTTTTAGGTTATTTATATGTGTAGGAAAAGACCTAAATATGTAGGCCAAGTCCTAGTCAAACCAGGAGATGAAATAAGTCTTCAAAGCTCTGAATGTGCACGCCCAGACCTGGCCTTGCGAGGTATAACGCCTGCTTAAGCTCGCCCCAGACCTGGCGTCGCGAGGTGTAATGCCTGCTTGAGCTCCCTTTCTGCCTCGCCTCACCAGCTTCACAGCTTGGTGGACCTCGCCCCAAGCCTCTTTTCGCCAGCTCCCACGAGAGGTAAAGAGCTCGCCCAGCCTGTTCTAACGCCTGCTTTAGGCCTAGCTTCGCCAACTTTTCATTTGTCAGCTGCTCACTTCTTTCCTTCTTCTTTTCAACTGTTGTTTTTGAGCACGCTTTAGACTTTAAGTATTCATTTTTGCTCTACTTGCATCTCCAATTCACCTACACACAAAATAGACTCCATTACGCACAAATAAAGTGTAGTTTATCATTAAAGCATATGAAATGCAAGAAAAATAATGTACGAAACTATGGAATTATAGCCACACATTAACTACTACGAAAAAGAAAAGAAAAATCACAATTCACCCCCCCCCCCCGCGCCCCTCTTGCACTTTCAATTTAAATATTCCCCTCCTTATACTTTGGGTCCAAATATAGTACTATTAGTTTAAATATACCATTCTTCCGTTAAATTTGTCCAAGATTTACATCAAATCCTATGTGACACTGACATTTGATGAGGTGGATGTCACGTGACATGCCACCTCAAATGCCCCTAACCCATTTTACCCCTCCCCTTTATTTGTTTTTTTTTACTTCTAAAGCTTTCTTCTCCTCCACCACAATTGCCACCATAAACGCCATCATGAATAATATTAAATTTCCAGCTAGTCAACTCAGACCAAATTAGAGTATCTGAACAGGATGAGACTACTGCCCATCTGCAAATGCTTTGAAAACTTGAGTCTGTAAAAAAACAATACTTCAATTAGTCACCCTCAATATCACGCACACTAGTAGTACATAAAGAGATTATCTAATTTCTCGAGGAAGACAACTTTACCTTAAATTCGAGAAGCTTTGAATTATATTGAATCCAATGTGAGCGATGAATGGAGAAACGAACATATATAAAGACTAAACTTTGAAATACAATATTATTCATGGTGGCGGTAATGGTGACAATGGTGATGGAGGGAAAGAAAATTTTAGTGGTGGAAAAAAATTAGAATGGAGGGGTAAAATAGGTTAAGCGTGCCGAGGTGGCGTGCCACGTGACATACACTTCATCAATGTTAGTGCCACATAAGATTGGATATCCACATTGGACAAACTTAACAGAAGATGAGTATATTTAAACTAATAGTATATTATTATTATTATTATTATTATTATTATTATTATTATTATTATTATTATTATTATTATTATTATTATTATTATTATTATTATTATTATTATTATTATTATTATTATTATTATTATTATTATTATTATTATTATTATTATTATTATTATTATTATTATTATTATTATTATTATTATTATTATTATTATTATTATTATTATTATTATTATTATTATTATTATTATTATTATTATTATTATTATTATTATTATTATTATTATTATTATTATTATTATTATTATTATTATTATTATTATTATTATTATGTGTAACTTGATAAAACTGTATACGGTCAAAATAGATTTCGACTTTCCTACGTTCAATCGAGATCGAGTGGTAAGAAACCGGAGTAGGATTTTTGGAGTAAGCTCCGAAGACGGTACAAACGAGCCTCGAATCTGAAGGCTGCTCGAGGAGTCGGCTCGATAATCTTATCGAGCCCGTAACCAAACTGATCTGCAAGGCATTACTTTGAGGTCGGAGATGCGCCACGCCCATCCCGAAGGTCGTACCTAAGACAAGATCGAAGGGCCGACCCAGTGACGAGTTCGGGCCAGTATCGAATTCGAGCCAGTATCGAGCTCATAGACAAGAGCCGTTACAACCGCACCAGGAGAGAAAATCTTGGCGGGAATCGAGGAAGAGACAAATCATCATGGGTCCTCCACTATATGCTTTATTTTATTATTTTGTTATAGATAAAGTAAAGACCCTCTATTATAAAATGGAGGATCCTTGTAAGCTATGGAGGACGGAATAGATTGGAACAAAAGATCTTTTTTTATATACAAAGATATCTCCTTGTGCTTGTTTTACTTCATCTTATTCATTCTTTCTATTCATCATTCTCATTCTCATAATCAAAATACATATATTGTTATCTTTATATCAAAGGGTATTACGTATCCTTAGAACCATACATAAATTTAACATTATCCGATTTTTCGGGTAAACAGTTTGGCGCCCACCGTGGGGCTAAGGATAACAGTGATTGTTTGGTATAAATCTACAGTACACACCAGCTTACAACTTCAAATCAGCAATGGCTTTACCTATCGACCACGAAGCCGGCCTTCAAGGTGAAACCAACAACTTGGTACCCGGGACCGGAAGGCCACTTGACGATGGCACTGAGTCTCGAATCGAAGTACCCAAAATTCGAGCCGAAGTACCATTGGATGTCAATTCACAAATAGCTTTGGAGGCGAATCAGCGTTCCGAACCGGAAAGAAGCATTCAAGGCGGTACTCGATCCGTAACCCGAGACACCCATAACGCGGGGGAAATCAGGGCCAGCTTACATATGATCTTCGAGATGCTACAAGCCCAACAAGTAGCGATAGCTCAGTTACAGAGCCAAACTCATATACAAAGCAGGCTGGATTCCAATCCGCTTCGAGAAATCACTCCCCAGAACGGAGCCCGCCATAGTGAAATCAAACGAGCAAGAATCGGGGACCACTCCCGAAATTACTAAATTTCTCGAGGAACTCACAAAACGAGTCGAAGCCAACGACAAGAGAGCAAAAACATACAATGCCAGGGTCGATCAAATTCCGGGGGCTCCACCAATGATAAAAGGGCTTGATTTGAAAAAATTCATACAAAAGCCTTTTCCCTCGAGTGCGGTCCCAAAACCAATCCCCAAAAAATTTTGTGTGACTGAAATTCCCAAATATAACGGTACGACCAATCCTAACAAACATGTCACCTCTTACACATGTGCCATCAAAGGTAACAATTTGGAGGATGATGAGATCGAATCCGTGTTGTTGAAAAAGTTCAGGGAGATCCTCTCGAAGGGAGCAATGATCTGGTATCACAATTTACCACCAAATTCCATCGATTCTTTTGCCATGTTAGCAGATTCGTTCGTAAAGGCACATGCTGGTGCCATAAAGGTTGCAACAAGGAAGTCAGACCTCTTCAAAGTAAAGCAAAGGGGTAATGAAATGCTGAGGGAATTCGTATCCCGATTTCAAATGGAACGCATGGAATTGCCACCGGTCACAGATGATTGGGCCGTACAAGATTTCACCCATGGGTTGAACGAGCTAAGTTCAACAGCATCACGTCAGCTGAAACAAAATTTGATCGAGTATCCAACAATAACTTGGGCAGATATACACAACCGATATCAATCGAAAATTAGGGTCGAGGATGATCAGTTGGGAGCTCCGTATGGACCCGTGCATCAGAACAGGAAAACTACTAAAAACCAAAGGGTGGTCGACAGAGAACAAAGGTCAAACAGAGACCGATATCAACCGTACGTCGCAGATCGGATGAACAACGGTTCAACACGCAATACAGTTTGGAACAATCGAAGGATTGATCGAGGGCAAAATTCTCGGGGACTTATGAGCAAGAGCGGCTTTGATAAATATGTCGATCCTGTAGAAGTACCTCGATTATCAGAATATAACTTCAGCGTTGGTGCATCCGCCATCGTGTCGGCTATCAGACGCATCAAAGACACTAAATGGCCTCAACCCATGCAGACCGATCCTGCCCAAAGAAATCCCAATAAAATGTGCGAATATCATGGCACCCATGGCCACAGAACGGAAGATTGCAGGCAACTAAGAGAGGAAGTAGCCCACTTATTTAACAAAGGGCACCTTCGGGAATTTTTGAGTGATAGAGCGAAGAACCTTTTTAAAAACACGGATTTCGACAAGCAAAATGAGCAAGAAGAACCGCAGCACATCATTCACATGATCATCGGCGGTATCGATACCCCTCATGGACCAAACATCAATTGTGAGGGAAAAACGATCTCGAACTCAAGATTACGCACCCATATGGACTTTGTCCTTCGATGATGAAGATGTAGAAGGAGTCATCCAACCTCATAACGATGCACTGGTAATATCCGTACTCATGAATAAAACTAAAATTAAGAGTGTGTTAATCGATCCAGGTAGCTCGGCCAACATCATCAGATTGAAGGTCATAGAACAACTCGGCCTGCAGGACCAGATCGTACCCGCAACTCTGGTTCTAAACAGATTCAATATGGCATGTGAAACCACCAAAGGCGAGATAATCCTACCAATAAACGTGGACGGAACCATCCAGGAAATAAAGTTTCACGTGATCGAAGGCGATATGAGATACAATGCCCTTTTCGGAAGGATATGGATCCACAACATGAGAGTTGTACATTCGACCCTACACCAGGTCCTCAAATTCCCAACATCGAGAGGTGTCAAAACAGTGTACGGAGAACAACCGGCCGCAAAGGAAATGTTCGCCGTTGAGGAAGCAAAATCAATATCCTCGCCTTCGCCGATAAAGGTATCGGGTTCAGAAGGAGAACGGAACACCAAATAGCAATCACAGATGTTGGCTTCGACCCAGCCAGATAACCAGAAGATCGAAGAAGATGATGATCAGAGGATCCCTCGATCCTTCGTGATCCCCGATGATTCCGACGCCACCAAATCAACAATTGAGGAACTGGAGCAAGTCATACTAATCGAGCACTGGACCAAACGAAAGGTATATCTAGGAACGGGGTTGAGCCCCGAACTCAGGAAGAAACTTGTTCGATTTCTTATCGATAACATTGATTATTTTTCCTGGTCCCATTTAGATATAACAGGGATCCCACCGGACATAACGATGCATCAGCTAAGCTTGGACCCTAAGTTCAGACCGGTGAAGCAAAAAAGAAGACCCCAGTCTGAGGAAAAACACGTATTCATAAAGGACGAGGTAACCAAACTTCTCAAGATAGGGTCCATTCGGGAGGTGAAATATCCCGAATGGTTAGCCAATGTGGTTGTAGTGCCTAAAAAAGGGAATAAACTTAGAATGTGTGTAGACTATAAGGATTTGGACAAAGCATGCCCCAAAGATTCCTTTCCGCTGCCCAACATCGATCGCATGATCGATGCCATGACCGGCCACGAGATCCTCACTTTTCTCGATGCATATTCCGGGTATAATCAAATCTAGATGAACACGGAGGACCAGGAAAAGACTTCATTTTTCACCAAATATGGAACATATTGCTATAATGTGATGCCCTTCGGGCTAAAAAATGCGGGGGCTACTTACCAACGCCTAGTAAATAAAATATTCGAAGAATAAATAGGTAAATCAATGAAAGTTTATATTGATGACATGCTAGTTAAGTCCCTGCGACCAGAGGACCATTTGGCCCATTTGCAGGAAACGTTCAAGATTTTGAGGAAATACAACATGAAGCTCAATCCCGAACAATATGCTTTTGGGGTCGGTTCGGGTAAGTTCCTCGGCTTCATGGTGTCAAATCGGGGAATCAAGATTAACCCCGACAAAATCAAGGCCATCGAAGACATCGCCATCGTGGATAGCGTGAAAGCTGTACAAAGGCTAACGGGACGGATTGCAGCCTTAGGCCGATTCATTTCGAGATCATCAGATCGAAGTCACAAATTTTTCTCTCTACTCAAAAAGAAGAACAATTTCGCTTGGACACCGGAATGCCAACAAGCATTAGAGGAACTAAAACGATATCTATCGAGCCCACCACTACTTCACAATCCAAAAATAGACAAAAAACTTTTCTTGTACTTGGCAGTATCGGAAGTCGCCGTAAGCAGTGTCCTAGTTCGAGAAGAGCAAGGTATGCAATTTTCCATTTATTATATAAGTCGTACCTTAGGAGAAGCGGAAACTAGGTATCCGCACCTAGAAAAATTGGCACTTGCACTGATAAGCACCTCTAGAAAGTTAAGACCGTACTTTCAATGTCACCCCATATGCGTATTAACCACCTACCCACTTCGTAATATTTTGCACATGCCCGAACTATCAGGTCGATTAGCCAAATGGTCTGTCGAACTCAGTGGGTATGATATCAAATATCAACCCCGTACGGCCATCAAGTCTCAAATTTTAGCAGACTTCGTAGCCGATTTCACCCCAACCCTCGTACCCGAAGTCAAAAAAGAACTCCTGTTGAAATCGGGTACCTCATCGGGGGTATGGATCTTTTTTTACGGACGGGGCTTCGAACGTGAAGGGGTTCGGGCTAGGCATAGTTTTGAAACCACCCACGGGTAACACTATTAGGCAATCTATTAAAACTATCAGGTTGACTAACAACGAGGCCAAGTATGAAGCCATGATTGCATGTCCCGAGCTAGCTAGAAACTTGGGAGCAGAAGTTATTGAAGCCAATTGTGACTATTTGCTGGTGGTGAGTCAAGTAAATAAAACCTTTGAAGTTCGAGAAGGTAGAATGCAAAGGTATTTAGACAAACAGCTTGTCACTTTGCACCATTTCAAACAATGGACTTTACGGCATGTTCCACGAGAACAGAATAATGAGGCCGATGCGCTTGCGAATTTAGGATCGTCGGTCGAGGTAGATGACTTGAGCTCGGGGACTGTTGTTTAACTTTCGAGATCGGTAATCGAAGAATGTCACGCCGAGATAGATTCTACAAGCTTAACCTGGGATTGGAGAAACAAGTATATTGAATACTTAAAGAGTGGAAAGCTCCCACCGAACCCTAAAGATTCTAGGGCCCTATAGACTAAAGCTGCTCGATTCACGTTGGCTTCGGACGGAACGCTATATCGAAGGACATTTGATCGACCGTTGGCAGTATGCTTGGGTCTGGGAGATACCGATTACATCCTACAGGAAGTGCACGAGGGCACTTGCAGGAATCACTCCGGTGCCGATACATTAGTTCGAAAAATAATCAGAGCAGGGTATTATTGGATCGATATGGGCAAAGATGCGAAGGAATTTGTTCGTAAATGTGACAAATGCCAAAGGTTTGCGCCAATGATCCATCAACCCGGAGAGCAACTTCACTTAGTCCTATCCCCATGGCCATTCATGAAATGGGGAATGGATATCGTCGGCCCTCTGCCATCGACCCTAGGTAAAGCCAAATTCATTTTATTTATGACTGACTATTTTTCTAAATGGGTGGAAGCACAGGCGTTCGAGAAAATAAGAGAGAAAGAAATTATAGACTTTATTTGGAATCATATCGTATGCCAATTCGGGATACCCGCCGAAATAGTATGTGACAATGGGAAGCAATTCGTTGGCAGCAAAGTAACAAAATTCTTTGAAGATCACAAAATAAGAAGGATACTATCAACACCATACCACCCCAGTGGGAACGGACAGGCCGAATCAACGAACAAAACTATTCTTCAAAACCTGAAGAAGAGGTTGAACGACGCTAAAGGAAAATGGAGAGAAATCCTTCCCGAAGTCCTTTGGGCATATCGGACAATGTCAAAATTAAGTACGGGGGCAACCCCATTCTCCTTAGTATATAGGTCTGAAGCATTCATACCAGTCAAAGTCGGTGAATCTAGTACCAAATTTTGATTCACGACAGAAGAATCAAATAACAAGGCTATGAATACCAGCCTTGAATTATCGGACGAAAGATGAGAAGTAGCTCTCGTCCAATTGGCCGCCCAAAAGCAACGAATCAAAAGATATTATAATCGAAGAACCAAGCTCCGTAATTTCAAGCCCGGGGACTTAGTGTTAAGAAAAGTCACCATCAACACCCGAAATCCAAACGAAGAAAAACTAGGACCAAATTGGGAAGGACCATATCAGGTTCTCAAGAACGTCAGAAAGGGATCGTACATGCTCGGCATTATAAACGGCAAATAGCTATCAAGCAGTTGGAATGTGTTACATCTAAAACGATACTATTGCTAAAGTATGACCCTTCCATATTCATTTATATTTTAAAACTGACCCCTGCGGAAGTCCGAAACAAGAGCTAAGATGAACCCATCGCTTGAAAGCACGCGTTGCACTTTTTTTCCCTTAGATCGGTTTTATCCCAAATAGGATTTTTCGGCAAGGTTTTTAATGAGGCAACCAATGATCGTGCTGCACTTACAACAAGTATCCGAGGCCTCCGTACAATCGACCTCGAATACTGGGGGGCATTAGCCCTCAAATATATCAAGTTCTCATACAAAAAAGTTATTTCGCAACAACGGGGTTCCAGTAGAAAAAGTTGTAAGAGCCAAAAAAACAAATACTCTTATGATTAAAACTCGAAGATATTGCCATATTGTTTTTAGCTGGACGAGATAACTTCGGCCTTTACGAGTTATTATCCTCTTTCTTTTCCTATTAAAACAAAGGGAAGAAAAGGATAGGTAGGGAAAAGAATAAGGAAGAAAAAGAGAGTTCTTTTTACCTTTAAGAAGCACGAAAAGAGAAAAAGAATGACAATTCTCAACTGCAGTTATAGGTGCTTGTTTCCTGCAGTTTTTGGGGTGAAGCTCAACTGCATGTTTCTCTTTTTCTGATTGAACATAATGCCTTTGGTAATAAAATCTTTTATCTATACTATATTAAAATAACGCAGGTGCTTAGAAAGATGCCGGTCATTTTTTTTTATCCTTGAATGACGATAAATCAGACAAAAAGAGAAATATACCAAAAGAGATACAAACATTTAACGTGGTTCGGTCAATTGACCTATGTCCACAGGCAGATACGAGCAATCTACTATATAAAAGAGAGTACAAAATATCGAGAGAACCAACTCACGAAGAGGCAAACACAAGTGGTACACTAGCACTTGTCTCGAAAAGTTCTCCCCCTAAACAAGACTCTCAAATCCGATATGACTACATTGTGGATGCTATTGGATGAGAAAGAATGATCATATGGAATTTACTTTTACAAAAAGAAATACCTAATTATGATAAATATGTTGCCCTTTCCTTTAAGAGATAAGAAAACCAAATATGATAAGAAAATTAGGACAAACGCCTAACAATAGCAACCATTGAATGAACAATATCTAGTGTGAGCAGTATAAAAACTTACTGATATAAAAGCAACAGGGTGAAAATTGTCTACAGAAAAAGAGAAGTGCAATTGCCAATCTCATATGGAATTTGACCAGTTAATTTATTTCCCCTGAAGAGCTCTGTATTATCATTCATATATTACATCAGCGAGTACGATGAAAATGAGTAACTGCCATTAGACAAAGAACAGTCAAGTAAAAGAGAAAATTGTTTATTCACGTGTTGGTGTTTGCTCAACAGATGTAGGTATATTTTTCTCGCTCATGTTATCCTTGTTTTTCTTCCATAGGCCAGCATAGAGGCCTATAACAATCAAAGCAACGCGAAAAAATGTTCCATTAGTTTAATGTTGGTCTATCATAATTCTTAGAAGAACTTAAGGAGGGCGCTTAGAATTACCTCCCTAAGGTCCTTTCCTCGCGTATGATGAATAACCTATCGTGCCCTATGAAATCCTGTCATGAGCTCTCGCTCGCTGCATGGATATGTTTACTTGGAATAGTTTTTGCTCTCAAACGCACACGCAAGTATACGTGGTTGTACAAATAATAAAATGATAAGTCGAGTGTCGAATCTATAGAGACTTGTGTTACCTACCCACTAGTTTCACTAAGATTATTATTCAGTCAAGTATTTTCGAGTTCAAAAGTGTGATTATACTATGCAATAATTCTAATAAGTAACTAATTTATCAAGCAGCAAAATGGTTGTTGTATATTCAATAGAGACAAATATTCCAGAGTTGTGATCGATTCACCAATCCTATTGTGCCCTCGTTAACACTCCCTTTCATACAATTCACTCATGGTTGCTCATTAATCGAACAATTGCTCTCATAGCCTTCTCCCGAAGTATTACTTTCCTACTCAAAATAGATTAACACATATATTCCTATGGAATCAATCTATTGAGAATGCATTAAGATTACGATGTTTAGTTAATCACAGTGACTAGGTATATTCCTATCATAACCACAAATACGCCCCACCTCCTTAGAGTTAAGATCATGCTCTCTTCAATTCTTCTCTAATCTAAACATGACTTTCCCAAGCATAGCATAGATAGTAAATAGAACCTAACTGCTGAACAGACAATTAAGCAATTAATTACAGAATTGAAGAAATAACCATATATTGGTGAATTATAATTAAGGTTAAGTCAAGGTGAAACAACAATATTCATAGCTAAATCACAACCCCAGAGCTATGGGTTTTATCCACTCATGATAATATCAAAACTAATTCATAAATGTTGAATAATTAAAAATAATAAGAAAAGATGAAGAAAACTGAGATATCCTCGCTCCCGAATGTTCCTCGTGTGTATTTTTCCTCTAAAGTGGCGTACCCCCCTTCAAAATAGGCTTAGTCTTGCTTTTATACGCGTTGGGTAGGTCTTGTGCTGAAATAACCTTGTCCCCGGCAAGTTGGAAACATTTCTGTCACCAGCGCCCAAGGCAGCGTGGGGCACTAGCCCTGGCGCTGGCAAATTGAGCATTCTGTAAACGGCGCCACAGGTGGCGTGGGGCGCTGGAATTCAACATTTTCCATTTTTTCTCCGTTTTGGCTCATATCTCGCATCTTTCGCCCCCTATTTCCTCCAGATAATTCCTACACATAAGAACACCACGAATTAACATAAATCAATATATTTTACATCTGAAATTCACGAAACGCGAGAAAAACATGAGGCGATATATATATACTTTAAGATAAATATCAACACCCCACACTCAGACTCTTGCTCATCCTCGAGCAATGGGACTATCAAATATACCTCAACCACGTACAAATCTCAACTAGAGAGGAACACTTCAATTTGTTTTACCATACACGCTACCCTTGACTATGATCGACACCGAAAATCAAGCATGAACATACAAAATTCACATTCTTATTATTTTAAACATGTCCAAGTCTATCATTTCAATTCAATCAATATAATCCAAACAACCTATCTGTAACCACCCTACCTCAAGAGCTGACTCGTTACCACTAAGCACTCAACTTGTGCACTCACCCAACAAGAGACGTTTACAACATTAGCAATCCTCCACGAGATCATGTGGCCTTACAAACAAACAAAAGAATGAATATAGAATAGTCTACATATTCAAGTATTCCTTTGAATATAAATTAAGGACATCACACAATTAAACAAAATTCGCTCACTCTCATAAAGAATTTCTGTGCATTCCATGGTCGTACTATAAGTTTGCCCGTAGTGTACATCTCTACTAATCTAAGCTAGCCAAATCAAGAATCATTTAGGACTGTAAGATTGTAATGTAGGCTAAGGAACATGTAGGATACATTTAGTGCACCAAATGGCCTTTTTATGGTTCCACTTGAAAGCTACTCCCCAATTTCTCACCTTACTTCTTTAAGGCCACATGGAGGATTAGAGTGAAAAAGGAAAGGGATGACAAGAAATTGAATGGAGAAAATGCGAACAAAGGAGGGGAAACACAATCAGAGGATAGGGTATAAGACAAAAGTAATAATGTACAAAGGGAAGTAGAATAGCAAAGTAATTCAAAAGATAGTAACCAATGGGAACAACAAAAGAAGAAAAAGATAAGCAGAAAGAAAAATCATGTGGAGAAAATGATAAGGAGAATGGGAATGGTGTACAGCAGTGTGGAACATCAAGGAACAAAACAAAAAAGAAGGCGGTGACACAAAAGGAGAATCAGACAAAGAAACATACCGAGGAGAATACAGAAGATAAAAGGCATCAAAAGGAAAATGAAACTAAAGATAACAAAGGACAAAAAGAAAATGCATGAAATCAAAAGCAACAAACTCCAAAATACAACAATGAGCAAGATAATCACTCAAGAACATTTGGAGGGGTTCAACATCAGGATCTATTCCATGACTGCGGCCGGGACAATAAAGACACATTATAAGAAAGTCAGCTATCCAGAATACCCCGAATCCCCTGAACAAACCAGGAATCAGATTATCCCACAACCATTATCTCCATCTGCTCTTTAAGTCTTGAATAGAAGCATAAGGATAGATAAGAAAGCTGATATTGGGAGTGCAAATGAATCATAAGAAGGGGAGCATAAAAGTTCTGATCAAGAATATGTAGAAGAGGAGAGTGAATCAGATGAGTTAGAGAGTGTAGAGGAGGAATCTATCTCAGATGATGAAACTGCAAAGAAGTTGATTGAAGTTTTCACCTCCAAAGCTGATCCAATGAGGTTGATAAAGCATTTGGGGAGGTGATTGAAAAGGGCCACATATCACCAAGAGGAGCCAAATCCAATAGAAGAGGTAGAGCTAGCAGAGATGGTAGGGGAGGTAAAGAAGGAATATCAAATGTTCAACAAATAGTGAATACATCACAGGCCAAAAGGACCCCTAAACCAAAAGTATTTTATGATTAAGTCCATTTTTTGGAACATAAGAGGTACCAAAAGTCAAGGTGCCTTTGAAAGACTTTTGCAGACGAAGATCACCCATTAGATTTATTTCATCTCTCTTATGGAACCTTTTTATAAGCTTAAAAAAATGAGAAGGTATAAGTCCAGATTGGGGTGTGAGTTTAGTTATGCCTGTTGAGTTCTTCCCATATGAAAGGAAGACAATTCCTTTGGCAAAGTCTGCACCGTCCAAATCTAAGTTTGTCAAAAAAATATTAGTGTGACAAGAAAAGTCAAAAAGGGAAGAAAGACAAATTTGTTTCACTAATTTTTGATGTCACCCATGACATCTTTGAGAGGTTCTTCACCTCTATAAATAAGGAAGTACACCTTCATTTATAAGACACACCAATAAAGAGAGAAAGAAAGAGTGAGGCATCATAGACAGGGTATAAGAAAATAGTATGTGTGAAAAATAGAGAGTGAGCGATATTTTAGTGAGGTGGAAATATCAAAAGAGGGTTATTTCTTTTGAGTTTTATAGTGGTCTTTGGAGTATTTTACTCGGACGTACAAAATATAAAATTTCTTGCTATAGTGATATTAGTTTCTCCTCTCGGGGCCGTAGTTTTTTCCCTTATTCAAAAAGGTTTTCCACGTAAAACATCTTGGTGTCGTTGTCACTATTTTTTTTCTTGTTAGTTACCGTATCTCAATGATAGGTTATTATTCTGCTTTTATTACAGTAAATATTATTTTTGTGGGGACTTATTCCCAACAACTGGTATCAGAGCACATGTTTTGCTCATTCACAGAAATATTATTTACAGTCAATTTTACTGTGTGACAAAAAAATTGTAAGGAGTAAAGTATGATGTAACAAGATTCAACGGTAATGACGGTTTCTCCACATGGCAAAGAAGGATGAAGGACCTGCTCATCCAACAAGGGTTAGACATTGAACCAGATGGAAAAGAGGCAAAGTCGGAAATCATGAAAGCCGAGGAATTGGCAGATATGGATAAGAAGGCGGCTAGTGCTATCAGACTGCACTTGTCCGATAAAGTACTCAATAATGTCGGGGATGAAAATAGTGCATGTGCTATTTGGAAAAGACTAGAAAATTTGTACATGTCCAAATCCTCAACTAACAAGTTGTTTTGGAGAAAGCAACTTTATGCCATCTATATGAGTGAAGGTACAAATTTCTTGTCTCATTTAAATATGTTCAATAGATTAATCACTCAGCTGGCAAACCTTGGAGAAACAATCACTAAAGTAGATAAGGCTATCATGCTTCTAAAATCGTTGCCATCTTCCTATGATAATTTGGCAACAACCATCCTGCATGGTAGAGATACCATCGATTTAAAGGAGGTCACATCAGCCATCCCACTCAATGATAAGATGATGAAGAAGCCCGAAAATCAAGGGCAGGATCTTATCATGGAAAATAGAGGAAGACGTTTTTATAGATCATCGAGTAGCCATGATAAATCCAAAGCTCGTGGAAAGTCTAGGAATCGGTCAAATGGTAGAAATTGCTACAGTTGCGGTCAACCCGATCACTTCAAAAGAGATTGTCAAAAGAAAGGTCGAGGCGAGAGCAGTGGCCTGAAGAATGATGACAACACAACTGATGCAGTGCACAACGATGATTCAAAGGTTCTTTTCATTCACGAGGAGGATAAATACATGCACTTAGCAAGCCAAGAGTCTGAATGGGTGGTTGACACAACATCATCCTACCATGCCACACCGATAAGAGAATTCTTCTGTACGTACAAAGTAGGAGACTTTGGAATGGTCAAAATGGCAAATACTAGTCACTCAAAGATTGTGGGGATTGGAGACATTTGTACTAAGACAAATGTCGGATGCATATTCATTTTAAAAGATGTGCGGCGTGTACCAGATCTGCGAATGAATTTGATTTCAGGGATCGCTCTAGATCAAGACGGGTACGAGAATCATTTTGCCAATAGGAAGTGGAGACTCACCAAGGGATCATTGGTGATTGCTAAAGGAGTTGCTCCCTACACATTGTACAAGATAACCACTGAAATATGTGAAGATGGATTACATGCGGCTGTAGATGATACACCTGTAAACTCATGGAATTTTCACCGGAGATTGGGCCATATGAGTGAGAAGGGACTGCAAATCCTATCCAAAAAGTCACTCGTCTCATTTGCAAAAGGTACAATTGTGAATTCTTGTAATTATTGTTTACTTGGAAAACAACACAAGGTATCGTTTCAAGCAACTCATGGAAGAAAATCGAATATACTTAATTTAGTATATTCTAATGTTTGTAGTTCAATGGATGTAGAATCAATGGGAGGTAACAAATATTTTCTCACATTTATTGATAATGTTTCACGAAAATTGTGGGTTTATTTCTTGAGAACCAAAGACCAGGCATTTCAAGTATTTCAGAAATTCCATGCTCTGGTGGAAAGGGAGACAGGTCAAAAATTAAAGCGTCTCAGGACAGACAATGGAGGAGAGTATACTTCAAATGAGTTTGAAGACTACTGCTCAAGCATAGAATCAGACATGAGAAGATAGTTCCTGGAACCCCACAACACAATGGTATTGCTGAAAGGATGAATCGCACCATTATTGAAAAAGTGAGAAGTATGCTCAAAATGACAAAACTACCTAAGTCATTTTGGGGGTGAAGTAGCTCGCACAGCCTGTTACTTGATTAATAGAAGTCCATAAGTTCTATTGGAGTTTGACATTCCAGAGAAAGTCTAGACCAATAAAGATGTGTCCCACTACTATCTGAAAGTGTTTGGATGTAAAGATTTTGCACATGTGCCGAAAGAGTAGAGAACGAAGCTGGATGATAAAGTTATTCCCTGCATCTTCATCGGTTATGGAGATAAAGAGTTCAATTACAGGTTGTGGGACCCATAAAGAAAAAAGATCATCAGAAGCAGAGATGTGGTATTCAGAGAAAATGTGGTTGGGATTGATAGTGATCAATCAACAAAGACCAAAAATGATAATGGTACAGTTACTAACTTTGTTACTACTTCTACTGTACATGTACATAATCCTTCCATAGGTGAAGAATGGCATACGGAAGGCGTAGATGAAGAGGTTGTTGAGTAGGGGGATCACCCTACTCCACAAGAGGAATAAGGAGAGCAACAACAAGAAGAAGAAGGACAACAACCTTTGAGAAGATCTGAAAGAGAGAAGGTAGAGTCCACAAGATATCCTTCTTCGGAGTATATCCTCGTCACTGATGAGGGGGAGCCAGATAATTTCAAGGAGGCGCTATCTCATCCGGAACAATTCTAGTAGATGGAAGCCATGTAAGAAGAGATGAATTCTCTACAGAAGAATGATGCGTACGAACTGGTTGAACTTCCAAAAGGCAAAATACCGCTCAAGTGCAAGTGGGTCTTTAAGCTCAAGAAAGATGGAAACGACAAGCTGGTCAGACACAAAGCTCGATTGGTGGTAAAAGGTTTCGAACAGAAGAAAAGTATTGATTTTGATAAAATTTTCTCACCTGTTGTCAAAATGACTTCTATTCGAACAATCCTGAGCTTGGCAGCTAGCCTAGATCTTGAAGTGGAGCAGTTGGACGTGAAAACTGTATTTATGCATGGAGATTTGAAAGAAGAGATCTATATGGAGCAGCCAAAAGGTTTTGAAGTAAAGGCAAAGAAACAAATGGTGTGGAAGTTGAAAAAGAGTCTTTATGGGCTGAAACAAGCACCTAAGAAGTGGTCCAAGAAGTTTGACTCATTCATGAGAAGTCAAACATACACAAAGACCTTTTCATATCCATGTGTATACTATAAGAAATTCTCTAACAATAACTTTATCATCTTGTTGTTATATGTGGATGGCATGCTGATTGTAGGACAAGACAAGAAGTTGAGTTCCAAGTTGAAGAAATATTCATCTAAGTCATTTGACATGAAAGACTAGGGTCCAGCACGACAAATTCTAGGAATAGAGATTCTCCGAGATAGGACAAATAGTAAGTTGTTGCTGTCACAACATAAGTATATTGAACGTATACGTAAACGCTTCAACATGATGAGTGCTAAACCAGTTAGCACGCCTCTTGCTAGTCATATGAAGTTGAACAAGATAATTTGTCCTACAACAGAGGAAGATAAAGAAAGTATGGCTAAAGTTTCATATTCCTCTGCCGTCGGGAGCCTGATGTATGCAATGGTATGTGCCAGACCTGATATTGCATATGCTATCGGTATTGTTAGCAGGTTTCTTGATAATCACGGAAAAGAATATTGGGAAGCCATGAAGTAGATACTTAGGTATCTAAAAGCAACCTCGGATGAATGCTACAGTCTTGAAGGGCTATACCGATGCTGATATGGCCGGTGATACTGATAATAGAAAATCCATTACTGGATATTTATTTACTTTTTCAGGGGGAGCTATATCGTGGCAGTCTAAATTCCACAACTGTGTTGCACTTTCAACAACTGAAGCAGAGTACATTGCCACTACAGAAGCTGGAAAGGAGATGATATGGCTCAAGTGGTTTCTTCAAGAGCTAGAATTGCATCAAAAAGAGTATGTTGTCTATTGTGATAGTCAAAGTAAAATAGACTTGAGAAGGAACTCCATGTATCATGAAAGAACAAAGCATATCGATGTGAGATATCATTGGATTCGTGAGCAGGTAGAAAACGAATCATTACAGGTCAATACCATTCATACGAGTGAAAATCCTACTGATATGTTGACCAAGACGATACCAAGAGACAAGTTCGAGAGATGCAAAGAACTTGTCAGAATGAGCTCTCTATGAGAAACTGGAGATACCTCCTTCAGGTGCATGAGACTGGAAGGGGAGATTTGATGGGTCCATCCCATGTGAAAGGAAGAAAACTTTCTTTGGAAAAGTATGCACCGTCCAAATCCAAGTTTGTCAAACAAATATTAGTGTGGCAAGGAAAGTCAAAAAGGGAAGGAAGACAAGTTTGGTTTACTATTTTTTGATGTCACCCATGACATCTTTGAGAGGTTCTTCACCTATATAAATAAGGAAGTACTCCTTTATTTGTAAGACACACCAATAAAGAGAGAAAGAAAGAGTGAGGCATCACAGACAGGGTATAAGAAAATAATATGTGTGAAAAATAGAGAGAGCGATATTATAGTGAGGTGGGAATATCAAAAGAGGGTTATTTATTTTGAGTGTTGTAGTGATTTTTAGAGTATTTTATTCGGACCTACAAAGTGTAAAATTCCTTGCTATAGTGATATCAGTTGCTCCTCTCGGGGCCGTGCCTTTTTCCCTTATTCAAAAGGGTTTTCCACATAAAATATCTTGGTGTCGTTGCCACTCTTTTATTCTTGTTAATTACCGTATATCGGTGCTAAGTTATTATTCCTCTTTTATTACCGCAAATATTATTTCTGTGGAGATTTATTCCCAACAATGCCAACTGTAATTACAAAATTTGGATATTTTGTGAAGACTTGTTGGATTGTAAAGTTATTGAGTATACAGAGCAGCATGTCACTTGTTCACTGACCTTGGATGGTAATGAGCTATTAGTGACTGTGGTTTATGCTAAATGTGATGCTCTTCTTAGGGTCGATCTCTGGGATAACATCAGAAAGATAGCATCCCACCATGATGTTCCCTGGATAGTAGGGGTGATTTTAATTATATTTTATCTTCTGATGAAAAACTGGGGGTAATGTACATAGAATATCAAAGAGCATGGACTTTCTCCATTGTATCATTGCCAAAGATCCAGCAGATGCAGGATATTATGGTTCTTTATATACTTGGTGCAATAGATGAGAAGCTAGTAAGAGGGTGTGGAAGAGGTTGGATAGAGTGTTAACTAATCAAAAATAGTTGCAGTTCACTCATCCCTCTTTGTGAGTGCAAAGATCCAGGAGGTAGAAACTCCTAGTTATTTCAAGTTCATGGATCTATGGGTGGATGAGTCTTTTTTCCTGGATAATGTATCAAAAGCTTGGCAGGAGGAGGTGACAGGGAATCCTATGTAGAAAATTCCATCTAAAAATAAAGAACACTTGTGAGAAACTATCTTGGTGATCCAGGAATGTAGTGGGTAATATTTTTGAGAAGACCAAATAAATGGAGGATCAAGTGTGGGTGTTAGAGGAAAAGATGATTGCAGACAATAATGATACTCAAAGAATAGCCTTTAACAAGTCTAAAGCTAAACTTATTAGGCACAACAAGGTGGATGAAACGTTTTTAAGGCAGAAAGCTTGCCTAAATGGTTTGTTGAAGGGGAAAGCAATCCAAAATTCTATCATTATGTGATAAAAGGAAAGAGAAGAAGAACGCAGCTTAGTATAATGAAGAAAGAAGATGGTACTTAGGTGGAAGGAGAACAACAACTTGCTAAAGAGGCTATTACAGTTTTCCAAAAATAGTATAGAAGTGAGCTATACTCAAGGAATATTTCAATGCTAAACTGTCTACCTAAATTGTTCATTGATGAAGATAATAGAAACTTAACCATACCTCCTAGGTTGGAGAAAGTAAAAGAAGTGGTCTTTTTATTGAGCACATCCAGTGCTCCTGGCCTAGATGGTATTACATCATAGTTATACCAAACTTGTTGGGATATCATTGCTTGGGATTTACTACTAATGATACTTGCCTTTTTAGTTGGTACAAAATATCCCAAGGCATTTAATCATACATGTCTTGCTTTGATTCCTAAAATTACCAATGTGCAGGAATTTAACCACTTAAGGCCAATCAATTTGAGTGATTTTTCATGCAAGATTATCTCAATAATAATGACCAAAAGGCTCTCCACAATCATTTATAAGTTGATATCTCCAAATCAGATAGGATTCATTATAGGCAGGTCCATTACATAGAATGTTATGCTTGCTTAGGAGCGGGTGCATAATATCATACAGACAAACACAGAGGAAAATATAGTAATAAAATAGAATATGACCAAAGCTTACGACAGAGTGCATTGGAACTATATATGTCAAGTCATGACGCAGATGGGTTTCTCAGAAGTTTGGGTGGACAGAATAAGGAGATTGATTTCTAATGTCTGGTACTTCATCATTATAAATGGGAAGAGACATGATTTTTTCAATTGTTCAAGACGTTTGAGACATGGTGACCCACTTTCACCTTCACTTTTTGTAATTGGGGCAGGATTATATTCTATATTAATGGAGCAGCTTGCTAAAGCAGAATTTATCCCATATTTAGTTGATAGGAATGTCCCTATCCCGTTTCGGACATATGCCCAAGTCCAAAATCATCATACGAATCTATTGGAACCGTCAAATCCCGATTTCGGGGTCCTTTTCCCAAAATGTTGACCGGAGTCAAATTTGGCCTTGTAAGGCTAACTTAAGGAACCAAGTGTTCCGATTTCAACCCAAACGCTTCCAAATCCCGAACCAACCATCTCCACAAGTCAAAAATCATTAAAAGCACATATGAAAAATTATATTTTAGGGAACAGGGTTCTAAAAGTTAAAATGACCGGTTGAGTCATTACAAGACCAAATTCGAATAAGTCTTTTTAGGCGAATTTAAGATTCAACCAATGTGATTTACATTATTTTCATATATCATATTTAGTTAAATCATCATGTGTAATCATGTTCCAGATTTAACACAAATAAAACCGATATATAATGAATAACTTTTCATAATTAAAGCTTATTTAATCCAATAAACTACTTAAAACCCCATCTAAAAGACCTCGAAATACCAAAAAATAATGTGATTCATTGCATAGCTGTGAGTGTTTCTCACTAGGTCGTTTTTAATGGTTCTACTAAATTTCTGGTCAATTGAAGTTCGTCAAATTTATGACCTCCAAATCCATGACCAAATTCAGAGATTAACCGTTTTAGAAATTCTCATAGATTGAAATAAATATGATCATGCTTTCTATTATCCTTATAATTATTCCATGAGCACATGATATTGATTATGTCCTTTCTTTGGGTAAGATACACAAAATTTCCTCTTACATCAAATTGTCCTCCCGTTTTATACACATGAGAATCCAAGATATTACTTTTTACCTTTTTGATCTTTAATATCTCTTCTCATGAATAAAGTTAGTGTTACTAGTATCTAATGGTAAATACCCTTTTAGTCGATAAAAACTCCACCACTAGCATACACTGATCTAAGACAATTTACACATAGTACATTGAGTATATTTGTTCATGACTCAAATAAATAGACCATTTTTGTGGATCCTATTTAATAATCATAACTCTCAATCCATGTGTTTTTATAGTCATACATGTATAAAGGTATTAAGAATTTTTAATGATTTCAAATAAATAAATCACCTCAGTGATAACCATTTATTAATCATTAATTCTCAATCCATATATTATATCATCGCACATGTATAACACTTTAAGAGTTTTCAATGATACTCAATAAATAAATTATCTCGATAATACCTATTTATTAATCATAAATTCTTAAATATATATTATTATATTCACATGAGTGGAAAATATGCTCATATAATGGGTACCTTTCAGTTATGCATATTCGTATAATCACTGAAACTAGGAAAAAGTCACCCTTCTTAGTGGCTACGGAAGAGGCATAAACATATGAATTACTTGTCCTACAGTACTTCTCACGGAAGTAAATTTCCTCATTATTCGATTTCTCAAAAGGCTCTGTTTTAATGTTAGAACCCAAAAACACGAGGAATCTGTTATAGGAATCTTTTATCTAGCCACGTAAACAAGGACATCAAGTGTACATCCTTGAAGGAATTAGCAGAAGACAAATGTTAACAACAACAACAACCCAGTAAAATTTCACTAATAGGTATCAACAACAGCAACCCGGTAAAATCTCACTAATGGAGTCTGAAGAGGGTAGTGTGTACGCAGACCTTATCCCTACCCTGAAAGAGTAGAGAAGTTATTTCCGAAAGACCCTCGACTCAAAAAAATAAAAGGACAAAAAACAATAAAAAAGAATAGAAGAATGTTAAACATAGATATAATTACTCAGGATTTGGATTTGCTTTTCCATATCTCTCTTATTTTCCTTGTGACTTTCTTCTAGTTATGTGGTCCAGTCACAAAAATAAGGAATCTTTTCTACTAGTTCTATCAACTATCAAGAATACCACACGATATACAAGGTTAAATTTGGACAAGAATTGTGTTCAAAATATGGAAAAGAAAGTATTTACTAACTTTTCCAAACCAGTGATTTAACTATAATCACTTTATCCGAAACACCAAGTTCACCACTGCCGCATCATCTTCGGGTAAACCCTAACGGCAGCGTTTTACCCTTATCCTTTTCCCTTTTTTTTTTCTTTTGTATTTAAGATTAAAATATTTCTGATTCCATTCTTACTATATATCATTATACTATCATGTTTCAGATTTAACGAACACACGAAAAACAATATCAAATAGCAAATCAAATTTTAAATATGTTTTTCAAACGTAAAAAACGAATTCAGAAAAACAATCAATTCATATAGTTACATATGCATATCTATAAGAATATATAATCGGTTATTACTTAGATGCAAGTAAGCTGTGATACCAATTGATGGAAAACAGGTATAAACAGCGGAAGCAAATAACCAGGATCACTTGCATGTAATATAGACAACGCATAATCATAGATTTTAATCAAACATTTGATACCCTGTTATTTTTTTTTGGACTAATTTAACCTGAAATAGAGCTTATGGATGGAATAACCAAACTTTTGCTTGACTTGGAGGCCAAAAACGTGACTGACATTATATGAGGCCATCAATAGCCTTGTAAATACCATTTACTTGATTAAGAATATATATTGGGTCAAACTTTAGATTAGAGGAGGAAATAAGTGGGCCAGCCACACTTCTTAGTGTTCCTTACTTTACAGAGCCTTAGAATGGCTTAACGGAAAAAAAAACTTTATATTAGCTTTGGAATCAAATTAAGAAAAAGAAGCCACGGAAGACTTACTTGTGTCTGACGGTCGCGTTAAGGATTAACAAAGAAGAACAATTATTTGATCGGTTACTTGGGTCATTAATGTTTGAGGAGTTTCAGGATACATAATTGGCGTGAGCATAGAACTAGAAAGTATGGAAATTTTCCTTTTGCAATTCAACAAACAATAAGGTATGTAGATATATAATATTATCCTTATAGCGTGCCTTAGATTACATTAGGATTGATGTGGATATCAAATTCTTTAGAATGATGACAAGAAGTAAATTGAAAGCAATTTGATAAATTCTAAACCCATTTGAGTTGTTGCCAAGTTTTTGAGATTGGGAACATGATTAGAAATATTAAATAATGGAGAAATTATTTTCATCTAGTAATAGACAAAGCTTTAAGGGTAAAGTGAGGATACGATTTGAATGTTTGCTAGAGTATTTGGATTATTATTATTATGGTCATAGGTTTTGGATGGTGTTATTTAAGTATGGACATGTAATATTTTTGATATCAACATATGTTTCTTCCTCTCCATATACCAAGTGGTCAAGGATATTGTAGCAGTAAGCTTGACAGAGAAATACAAATATTTTTATTCAGATTATGCACTGATTATATTGAGTAATTCATGACTTAGAAATTAGTTCAATTCGTGGTGAATTGAACTTGTTGAGTATGTCTTGATGATTCTAGCTAAAATATTTGTAGATCGTGAGTTGTTAAACTCCCAAGAAGTTTGAAAGGATGAATTGGAGCTAAGACTTGAGATGAGTTGAGGTTTACTTTCCTAGTAGGGAATTCCATTAGAACCCGTGTGCTCCATATGCTAGATAAAGCTAAGTCATGTATTCTCGTGATCCAATACTCAGTTAACTTATTCTTATTCAATACGACATTATATGTGATATGAATACATGCTTATGTGTATTACCAATTATTATGTGCCTTTATTTGTGATATTCACATTCAGTTAAGTATTCAGTTTTAACATTAATTTATGCATCAATGTGAACATATTTAATAGGGAGAAGTGACCAACCTCCCCCAGCGTAAGTGCCATGATGTCAAAGTTACCTACCCCATGCTCGCAGGTGCCAACTATATTTTGGGGAGATAGGCCGACACTCCCCCGTACGTGTTCCCAGATGCTCACGTACGCAGGGCCATTATGCGTAACAATTAACTTTGCAAAGTTATGTCTTAAAATATATATAACTCAGCTTATATTTTCTAGAAGGTCTCACTCCGCCTTTTTAGGAGATAGCCTATGAGACTTACTGGGTATTCTTTGGTGGTACTTAGCCCGTTTGGGCCTGCTATGTTGTGTGGAAAGTATGACTTGGTTGTAAAATTTATATGATTTTTTCGTATATGCATTTTCTTTCTTATTTTTCCTAGAAGGTCTCAGTCCGCCTTCTTAGGAGGTAGCCTATGAGACTTATTGGGTATCCTTTGGTGATACTTAGTCCGTTTGGGCCTACTACATCGTGTGGCAGTTATTGAGGACGCATGTAACGAGGCACGTGGCTAGAGGAGATCTTCTATATTTAATTTACAGACTCCGTTGATTTATCCCAGTGGTAGCGGACCCTTTTCAGACTATTATTTATATTCTTTTTACGTTTATTTTATTTTCGGGGAATGCCCCCGTAGGCTATGTATTTTAATATTTTTTTATTCTAGAGGCTCATGATTTGTTAGTTGGTTAGTATTAAAATATTTTGGGATTTAGCCTTTATTTATTATATTTTATCGGTCAGCTTAAGAACTGTAATTTGATTAGAATTAATATTTAAGCACATTAGTTTCTTTGATATTGAACTTGAAGTTTGATACAAATTGTACAGGGTTCACTAAACGAGTGGTAAGGGTTGAGTACCAATCACTAACACCCTAGTTTGGGGGTGTGGCAAGTTAGTATCAGAGCAGCCAGGTTTAGGGAGTCCTAGGGAGTCATGAGACGTGTCTAGCAAAGTATCAATTATGGGATGTTGTGCACCATACTTATATTTGGGAGGTTGTATGTCACGACCCGGAATTTTCACCTTCTGGACCGTGATGGCGCCTAATATTTCACTTGCTAGGCAAGCCAGCGTTAGAATAATATTATCCATTTAAATAATTTTTAAATTTATTAGTAACAAAGAAACAAATGCGGAAGTAAAGTCTGAAATGTAGTGAATAATCCATAATAATAGCGATGTCTAAATACCATCCCAGAACTGGAATCACAAGTGTACGAGCTTCTAGAATAACACAAATAAAGGTCTGAATAAAATAAAGTTGTGTGAAAGCAAACACATAGCTAAAAGAAGATAGACGGGGACTTCAGAACTATGGACGCTGTGCAGTTATACCTCAAGTCTCCTCTGAGTAGCTGAAATCCGAGCAAGTCTATGGTACGCCGCTGGGACCAACTCCGAAATCTGTACAAGAAGTGCAGAGTGTAGTATCAGTATAATTGACCTCATGTACTGGTAAGTAACGAGCCTAACCTCGACGAAGTAGTGACGAGGCTAAGGCAGATCACTTACATTAATCTGTATTCAATAATAGTAATAACCACAATAATATAATTAAATCAGGTAACTCGTTTCTAATAGTTGAAGCCAACTCAGCAGTCATAACCAATTATTATTTCAATCAATTTCCGTTGCAGCGTACAAACCGCTCCCACAATATATTCATTTTCAATCCTCCAATATATTTATTTTAATTATAGTATATATATATATATATATATATATATATATATATATATATATATATATATATATATATATATATATATATATATGAGAGAGAGAGAGAGAGAGAGAGAGAGAGAGAGAGAGAGAGAGAGATCCTGCGGCGTACAATCCGATCCCCAATATGAACTTTTTATAAGTCAGTTGCGGCGTACCATCTGATCCCCCAATATATACTTTTAAATAAATCTATTGCGGCGTGTAATCCGATCCCCCAATATAGATATATTTACTTTAATTTCTGTTGCGGCGTGCAACCCGTTCCCCCAGTATATTTCCACAACTCATAAATGTAATAAAAATTACTCCAATAAATACCACGTCTAATGAGAAATTATTAAGCATCAAGGCACACAATAATTATAATTTATTTATGAACAAACAATGGCAATTAACAATTAATTGTGAAATCATGGAGAAAATAGGCAGTTTAATATTTAATATGCTAAATGTCAACGAAAAATTAAGACACATAAATCAACCCACTATGTAGTAATTATTGCAGAAATTCAAGAATTAATATTTGACAAAGAATAGGAGAGAAACAATTATCATGACAATTAATTCGTGTATTAAAACAAATTTAGGATTTTCAAATAATTATGCAAACAATTAATTTGACAACGTATAGACACTCGTCACCTCGTCTATACATCGTTCACATGCATTTCACATAACAAGTAATTTAAAGGTTCTATTCCCTCAAGTCAAGGTTAACCACGAACCTTACCTCGCTTTGTAAATTCCAATAAATTATTCGACCACAAATTTTACTTTTGAATTTATCTCCAAAAGCATCAAATCTATTCACAAATAATTCGATATACTCAATACGAATTATAGGAATTAATTCCAAATAAATTTACTAATTTTTCGGATAAAATCCGAAATTCATTTTAATATTGACAGTGGGACTCACGCCTCAAATCCCAGAAAAACTCGTGAAATCTGAATACCCATTCTGATACGAGTTTAACCATACAAAATTTATCCAATTCTGATGTCAAATGGACCTTCAAATCTTAAATTTTCGTTTTTGGGAGATTTTATGAAAATCTGATTTTTCTCCCAAAATTTCACGGATTCATCATATAACTGAGTATGAAATTATGAAATATAATCAATATAGGATAAAGAACACTTACCCCAATGTTTTTCCGTAAAAATCGCCCAAGAATCGCTTTACCCGAGCTCAAAAATTAGAAATGGTTGAAAATGGGTCGAAATCCCATTTCCAGAACTTAAGTTGTGTTTCTCGGATTTTTACTCATCGCGTAGAACACTTTTGCCCAGGTTCATTTTACTCTTCGCGATCGCGAAAATAGCTTCGCGATCGCGAATCACAATTTGCACTATGCGAATGCGACATCTCATACGCGAACGCGAAGCATAACACCTAAGACCTACGCGATCGCGGGCCGTTTCATGCGAACGCGAAGAACAAATTTGAGTACCCCAGCTTCTGCCTTATTTCCTCTTCGCAAATGCGAGGATTCAATCGCGAACGCGAAGCTTTGCACTTCGACCCTTCGCAAACGCGTGCCCTTGGTCGCGAATGCGAAGCACAATTGTGCCAGTCCAACTTTCCTCTTCGCGATCACAGGAATGGCTTTGCGATCGCGAAGCACAAAACACCAGATGACAACATAAGCTAAAAACCAGATTTTTTTTTCAAAGTTCAAATGGTCTGTAGGCTATCTGAGACTCACCGGAGCCCTTGGGGCTCCAAACCAAGCATTCACACAAGTTCAAAAACCTCATACGAACTCGCTCATTTTAACACCTAGAACTACGAATCGGACACCAAATTAAAGAAAATTTTCAAACAACTTTAAAACCTATATTTTTACAACCGGACGTCCAAATCACGTCGAATCAACTCCGTTTCTCGTCAATTTCGGTAGACAAGTCATAAATATTATGGTGGACCTATACCAGGATCCGGAACCAAAATACAGACTAGGTGTCAATAAATCCAACATCAGTAAATTTTTAAAAATCATTATGCTTTCAAACTTTTAAGTTATCATCAAAATTCTATTTTTCGGGTTAGGGACCTCGGAATTTGATTCCGGATATACGCGCAAGTCCCAAATTACGATATGGACCTACCGGAATTATCAAAACACTAATCTAAGTCCATTTGCTCAAAATGTTGACCAAAGTCAACTCAGCTGAGTTTTAAAGCTCTATTTCATATTTTAATCCATTTTTCACACAAAAACTTTCCAAAAAATTATACGAACTGTGCACGCAAGTCGAGGAATGATAAATAGCTTTTTCGAGGTCTTAGAACACATAATTACTTATTAAATTTAAAGATGTCATTTTGGGTCATCACATTTTAGGGCATGTTATGAATTATTTTGATTCTCATATCATGCGTTAAAGCTAAACGTTTCAGAATTCTAACACTCATTTATCTCTCGTTTCAGTGAACAAGATGGTTAGAACAAGATCTACTTCATCCTCTTCTGCTAACAATATTGGGATACCGGCTGCTAATCATCAAGAAGCAGCACCAGAGGTGCAGGCCACACCAATAGCACCAGCTGCAGTTAGAGGACGTGGAAGAGGTAGAGGTAGAGGTCAAAATGCTAGGGGTAGAGGTGAAAATGCCAGAGGTAATCACGCTCATGGTAGGGCCACTAGATAGGCATAGGCTCCACCTCAGCGGGTTGTTAATGATCAGGTTGAAATCACACCCCCTCCCAACCCACTCAGGGCGAATCAACCACATCAGCAGGATGATCGAATTTACATAATTTTGGACTTTCTGGAGTCCCCAGCCCTTCCGGCTAGTGTTAGGGCTGCACCCGTTCATGCTCCTCCTCGGGACCATCATGATTCAGATGAAGAGGTTATTGGAGATGATTTTCAAGCTCCATTAGAGGTACCACCACTAGTTGTACCTGCAAATATTGCCCAGCATGCGCAATTACCAACAGGAAGAATTGATCCACATGCCTTTCCGAGATTGCAACCTCCTACTTATAATGGTACAGATAAACCAAATGAACCAATATTATTTTTGGAAAAGATAGAAGAAATGTTTGTTTCTTTGGGTTGTCTTGAAACACAAGCCATAGAGTTGATTGGGTTTCGATTGAAGGGTGCAACAGGACAATGGTGGAGAGGTTACAAGAAGGCTTGAGATTCTACGTTACCGCCCCTTACTTGGCCACAGTTCAAAGAAGTTTTCGAGGCCAAGTTTTTGCCTAGTATTCAGATGGATGAGCTCCTACGTCAGTTTGAACATCTTAAATAGGGTACTATGTCAGTGACTGAATATGAGATGGAATTTACAAATTTGGCAGAGTGTACACCAAATTTGATACCAACAGAGAGAGAAAAAGTGAGAAGGTTCATTGAAGGCTTGAATCCGCATATGGAAAAAATATGTCACGATCCAAAATTCCAACCTGGCGTGATGGCGCCTATCTCGATACTAGGCAAGCCGAAAATCTCGATTAACCACAATTTCTCTTAAGTTTGAAAATACAATAATTTAATACAATACAAAATTTCATCAATACTATAACGAACATTTCTCAAAACCTGGTGTCACTAAGTACATGAGCATCTAATATGAATATAAGTCTAGAAAAATACGGTCTATAATAGTCTAAGACCAAAATACGGTAAACAAAGAGATAGGGAAGGAGAGTCAAGGTCTGCGAAATGCGGAAGCTACCTCTGAATCTCTTGAAAATCAACTGCGTGAAATGATTGACACCCGCTATGTCTGGGAATACCTGGATCTGCACACGAAGTGTAGGGTATAGTATGAGTACAACCAGCTCAGCAAGTAAAAATAATAACTAAGGAACTGAAGATAATGACGAGCTGCACAGTTATAGTTCACTTTCAGTAATTCTAGCAAAGAATAGACATACTTTCAAATCCGACAGTTTAAGTCAAATCAAGATTTATGCAGTTCAAGTTCATGTAATCCGGATAAAAATCTTTCAGAGATTTCACAACAATGACAGATAGCAACCAAGTGCAACAACAAATGCAAAGCAAGTACAGCCTCTCAGCCAACAGTCACTCAACTCATCACAACAACTCAACCACTCGGCTCTCAGCCCTCAATACTCACACTCAATGGGTACCTATACTCACTGGGGGTGTACAGACTCCGGAGGGGGCTCCTACAACCCAAGCGCCATAATTCGCACGGATAACTCACGTGCTATAATATCATGCACGGACAAATCACGTGCCATATATCCTTACCTCACCGATAGGCCCTCGGTCTTACTCATTACTCAATCTCTCTAGTCTCTCGAGCTCTCATAAATCACAAAGATCAGCCCAAACAAAGATAACATAGTAAATCAACAAATATCAAGAAAGACTGAGGTATGATGCACATGTAAAATCATGACTGAGTACAAGGCAACAATTAGCAAATAATTCAACAAGTACGCGACCTCTGTGGGTCCCAACAGTATTATCACATAGCCTAAGCATGATTTTTAACATGATTTATAGTCAAATTACTTCAACACAAAGAGAGCTTATAGCTAACAACGGGTTATTCAACTTAGCAGTTTCACGGGACGGACCAAGTCACAATCCCTCGAATCTAGTCACAAATAGTTCGTTTCAGTCAATAAAATTTATTGGAATTAATTCCATAAGAAAATACTAATTTTTCATAAAAATCCAAAATTTAGCTCAAAAATCGCCCGTGGGGCCCACGTCTCGGAACCCGACAAAAGTTATAAAATTCGAAAGCCCATTCAACCACGAGTCTACCCATACCAATTTTACCAACATCTGACCTAAACTCAACACTCAAATCTACAAATCTTATTTCCAAATTTTTAAGTTCCAATCTCCGATTTACACCTCAAAATCACGTAATCTAATCGGATTATTCAATGATAATTCAATATTATGGAGTAGAAATGATCACAAGGGACTTACCTCAAGTTTTCCTTGAAAATCTACCAAAAATCTCCTCTCCTCAAGCTCCAATTTGTTAAAAATGGCGAATGAGACGAAGTCCCTGCTTTATAATTCTGCCCAAACAACCTCGGTTTTGCCTCGATCTTGGCCTTCGATTTTGGCCTTCAATCGAGATCCTCGATCCTGGGTCTCGATCCTGGGCCTTGATTCTGACCCTCGACCCTGACCCTCGATCATGGCCCTCGACCCTGGCCCTCGATCATGTCTTCGACCTTGCCTTCGATCGTGGCCCTCGACCCTAGGCTCGATCGTAGCTTGATTCTGGGTTCGATTTTTGGGCTCGATTCTAGGCTCGCATCTGGGCTCAATTTCTGGGCTCGAATCTGGCAGAATAAATTTCCAACATAAGGAAATTGCAGCAACTGTTGTAGTTTAATTTCTGATCCGTTAACCATCCGAAACTCACCCGAGGCCCTCGGGACCTCAATCAAATACACCAAAAAGTCCTAGAATATCATACGAACTTAGTCTAGTCTTCAAATCACATCCAAAAATACTAAAAACACGAATCACACATAGATTCAAGACTAATGAACTTTGAAACTTTCTATTTCTACAAACAACGCCAGTCAAACTTTACACAAGTAATAAATGACATAACAGACCTATTAAAATTTTCAAAATAGGATTTCGACCCCGATATCAAAAAGTCAACCCCCCGGTCAAACTTTTCAAAAATTCAACTTTCGGCATTTCAAGCATAATTCCTCTACGGAACTCTAAAAACTTTCCGGACACGCTCCTAAGTCCAAAATCACCATACGGAGCTATTGGAAGCATGAAAATTCAAATCCGAGGTCGTTTAAACATATGTCCATATCTGGTCCACTTCTCTAACTTTAAATTTTAATTTTGGGACTAATTGTCTCATTTCATTTCGAATTTCTTCCGGACCCGAATCAACTAACCTGATAAGTCATAAATCAATTGCAAGGCATAAATTGAGCAGTAAATGGGGGAACGGGGTTATAATATTCAAAACAACCGTCCGGCTCGTTAAATTCCCCCCTGGAGTCTCAAATAAGTGTGGATATTTGTTCCGCATCTCCTTCTCAATCTCCCAAGTAGCTTCTCCGGCTGGATGGCCTCTCCACTGCACCTTCACTGATGCTATGTTCTTTGAACTCAACTTTCGAACCTGCCGGTCTAAAATAGGCACCAGCTCCACATCATATGTCAAATTACCGTCCAACTGTACTGTATTGAAATCCAGAATGTGAGACGGATCCCCGACATACTTTCGGAGAATGGATACATGGAACAATGGATGAACACCTGATAGACTAGGTGGCAAAGCAAGTTCATAAGTCACCTCTCCGATTTTCGTAAGTATCTCAAAAGGCCCAATATACCGAGGACTCAACTTGCTCTTTTTCCCGAACCTCAACACACCCTTCATGGGTGAAATCTTGAGCAAAACCTTCTCCCCAACCATGTGAACAACATCACGAACCTTCCTGTCGGCATAACTCTTCTGTCTAGATTGTGCCGTGTGAAGCTGTTCCTGAATAGTCTAACCTCACCAGGCTCAAACCAACCCACCGGAGACCGACAACGTCTCAAGCTTCATATGGAGCCATCTGAATGCTTGACTAGTAGCTATTATTGTAAGCAAACTCCGCGAGTGGCAGAAATTGATCCCAAGAACCCCCAATATCAGTGACACAAGCGCGTAGCATATCCTCCAATATCTGAATAGTGCGCATGGATTGTCCGTCCGTATGAGGGTGAAATGTTGTACTCAACTGAACTTGTGTGCCCAATTCTCGCTGCACTACCCTCCAAAACTGTGAGGTAAACTGCTTACCCCGATCTGAAATAATGGACATCGGCACACCATATAGGCGAACAATCTCGTGAATATAAATCCCAGCCAATCGCTCCGAAGAATAATTAGTACCGACATGAATAAAATATACAGATTTGGTCAACCGATCTACTATCACCCAAACAACATCAAACATTCTCAAAGTTCATGGGAGCCCAACTATGAAGTCCATGGTAATACGCTCCCACTTCCACTCCGGAATTTCAAGTCTCTGAAGCAATCCTGGTGGCCTCTGATGTTCATACTTTACCTGTTAACAATTTAGACACCGAGCTAGAAAACCCAACTATATCTTTCTTCATTCTCCTCCACCAATAGTGCTGCCTCAATTCCTGATACATCTTCGCGACGTTTAGATGAATAGAGTACCGCGAACTGTGAGCTTCCTGGAAAATCAACTCACGCAAACCATCTACATTAGGCACACATAGCCTGCCCTGCATCTGTAATACACCGTCATCTCCAATAATGACTTCCTTGGCATCATCATGCTGAACCGTGTCTTTAAGGACGAGCAGATGTGGATCATCATACTGGTGCTCTCTGATGCGATCATATAAAGAAGACCGAGAAACCATACGGGCTAAAACTCGATTCGGCTCGGAAACATCCAATCTAACAAACTGATTAGCCATGGCCTGAACATCCAAGGCTAAAGGCCTCTCTGCTACCTGTAAGTATGCTAAGCTGCCCAAACTCTCCGCCTTACGACTCAAGGCATCGGCTACCACATTGTCCTTTTCGGGATGATAGAGAATGGTGATATCATAATCCTTAAGCAACTCCAACCACCTTCGTTGCCGCAAGTTAAGATATTTCTGTTTAAACAAATGTTGTAGACTCCGATGATCGGTATATACTTCACACTGGACACCGTACAAGTAATGCTACCAAATGTTCAAGGCATGAACAATAACTGCTAACTCAAGATCGTGGACTAGATAATTCTTCTCATGTATCTTTAACTGTCTGGATGCATATGCAATCACTCTACCATCTTGCATCGGCACTGCGCCGAGACCAATAAGCGACGCGTCAGAATACACAGTATAAGACTCTGAACCTGTAGGCAACACTAATACTGGAGCTATAGTCAAAGCTGTTTTGAGCTTCTGAAAGCTCTCTTCACACTCATCCGACCACCTGAACGGAGCACCTTTCTGGGTCAATTTAGTCATAGGCAATGCAATAGACGAGAATCCCTCCACAAAACGACGATAATAAGGCCAAGCCGAGAAAACTCTAAATCTCAGTAACTGAAGATAGCTGGGCCAACTCTGAACTGCCTCTATTTTCTTTGGGTCCACCTTAATTACTTCACTGGACACTATATGTCCTAAGAATGCCACCGAACTAAGCCAGAACTCTCACTTAGAGAATTTTGCATAAAGTCTCTCATCTCTCAACCTCTGTAATACAATACCCAAGTGTTGTGCATGCTCCTCCTGGCTACGTGAGTACACCAGAATATCATCAATAAATACCACTACAAATAAATCAAGATATGGTTGGAATACACTATTCATCAAATGCATAAATGTTGCTGGGGAATTGGTTAGCCCAAAAGACATCACAAGAAATTCATAGTGGCCATAACGAGTTCTGAATGCAGTCTTTAAAATATCTGAATCCCGAATTTTCAACTGGTGATACCCAGATCTCAAATCAATTTTAGATAACACCCTCACTCCTTGAAGTTGGTCAAATAAATCATCAATACGTGGAAAGGGATATTTATTTTTGATTGTAACTTTGTTCAACTGCCTATAATCGATGCACATACGCATAGTACCATCTTTCTTTGGCAACCCCGGCATCGTCAATGTCACGATTTTTGCGTGACAGTCCAGAATAGCATGACATAGAGACAACCAATCCATACCCAGGATTACATCGAAATCAATCATACCTAGTAATAAGAGATCAACTATAGTCTCCAGTTCCCCAATAGTTACCACACACGACCGATACACACGATCCACAATAATAATATCCCCTACCGGTGTAGATACACAAACAGGTGAAACTAAGGACTCACAAGGCATATCCAGATAATGAGCAAAATATGATGATACATATGAATAAGTGGAACCAGGGTCAAATAATGTAGAAGCCTCCCTGTGGCGCACTGAAACAATACCTATGATCACTGCGTCTAAGGCAACAGCATCTGGCCTGGAAGGAAAGGCATAGAATAGAGCCTGCCCGACACCCTATCGGCCTCCCCCTGTTAGGCAACCCCTAGCTGCCTGACCCCCACCCCGAGCTGGCTTGGCGAGTGGTGTAACTGCTGGTGCTGGTGCCGTTGGTCGAGAACTCTATTGTGGAGCCCCACTCAGTAGCCTAGGACAATCTCTCTTGAAATAACCCAATTCTTCACACTTGAAACAACCCCTCCTCTGACGGAATTGCTGCTCCTGATAACCCGAAGAATTACCTATAGAAGCCTGAGCAGACGAGGCATGATGAGAACTCTGCATTGGTAGTGCACTAAATGAATATTGACCTGAGTGAGCGGTGTAAGAACCGTGCCTAGCTGATGCACCACGATGAGCAGGATGACCCGCCTGAGCATGTCTGTAAGAACGGCCCCTACTGCGGTAAAGTTGGCCCCTAAAGGAACACCGCTGAAATCACCGGAACCACGAGGCCTCTTAGCCTCCCTCTCGACATGTTCGTGGCTGCGAACCATCTCAATCTGACGAGAAATATTGACAACCTCGTCGAAAGTAACACCAAACACTCTCTCTCTAGTCATGAGTAATCGCAGCTGAAAAATGAGGCCATCTATGAATCTCTTGATCCTTTCCCTGTTTGTGGAAATCAACCAGTTAGCATGACGAGACAATTCTAAAAATCTCATATCATATTGTGTCACGGACATAGCACCCAAACGAAGCTGCTCAAACTGCCTGCGCAGCTCCTCTCTGCGGGACTGAGGCACGAACTTCTCCAGGAATAGACCAGAGAGATGCTGCCAGGTAAGGGGTGCTGCACCGACCGGCCTACACCTCTTGTAAGACTCCCACTATCTGAAGGCAGCCCCAGTAAACTGAAAAGTAGTGAATGAGACCCCACTGGTCTCTAGAATACCCATTGCCCGAAGCATCCACTAACACTTATCCAGAAAACCTTGGGCATCCTATGACTCAGCACCGCTAAATGGTGGACGTCGAAGCCTCTCAAATCTCTCAAGTCTCCTATGCTCATCATCTGGCATAACAGGAACTACCGGGGCTTGAGGAGCTGTAACCGGCTGGGCTGGTAGTGCCCCCAGTATCTGAAGTCCCTGTACTACCTGGTCTGGAGTACGGGCAACAGGGGTATGAGTACCTCCCCCGGCCTGAGAAGTGGTAGGTGCGGCCTGAGCAGAAAACACCTGAGCAAGACCAGTGCAGGCTGCCAATATCTGGGCCAAAGTCTCCTGAAGACCTGGAATCTCAATGGGCACAGTTGGTGCCTGAGCTAATCCTGTCGGCTAAGCTATATCCGGAATCTGCTCCTGAGCCGGAGCAACTAGTGGTACTACAGGTGCTAGTCCAATTATGGTACGAGCTACACCTCTACCACGGCCCCGGCCTCTCGCGGCCTTAACTGGTGGCACTGTTGGCTGATCGTCCGATCCAGTAGTACGTATCCTTACCATCTATGAGAGAATAGAATAGCCGAAATTTAGTTTCTAGAATCATAAAATTTGCACGACGGAATACAAGAAAGTGAAATTTTCCTAAGGGTTCTGTAGCCTCTCGAAGATAAGTACATACGTCTCCGTATCGATCTGCAAGACTCTACTAAACCTAATCATGACTCGTGAGACATATGTAACCTAGGCTCTAATACCAACTTGTCACGATCCAAAATCCCAACCTGTCGTGATGGCGCCTATCTCGATACTAGGCAAGCCGAAACTCTCGATAAACCACAATTTCTCTTAAGTTTGAAAATACAATAATTTAATACAATACAAAATTTCATCAATACTATAACGAACACTTCTCAAAACCTGGTGTCACTAAGTACATGAGCATCTAATATGAATATAAGTCTGGAAAAATACAGTCTATAATAGTCTAAGACCAAGATAGGGAAGGAGAGTCAAGGTCTGCGAAACGCGGAAGCTACCTCTGAATCTCCTGAAAATCAACTGCGCAAAATGATTGACACCCGCTATGTCCGGGAACACCTGGATCTGCACACGAAGTGTAGGGTGTAGTATGAGTACAACCAACTCAGCAAGTAAAAATGATAACTAAGGAACTGAAGATAATGACGAGCTGCACAGTTATAGTTCACTTTCAGTAATTCCAGCAAAGAATAGACATACTTTCAAATCCGGCAGTTTAGGTCAAATCAAGTTTTATGCAGTTCAAGTTCATGTAATCCGGATAAAAATCTTTCAGAGATTTCAGAACAATGACAGATAGCAACCAAGTGCAACAACAAATGCAAAGCAAGTACAGCCTCTCAGCCAACAATCACTCAACTCATCACAACAACTCAACCACTCGGCTTTCAGCCCTCAGCACTCACACTCAATGGGTACCCGCGCTTACTGGGGGTGTACAAACTCCAAAGGTGATCCTACAGCCCAAACGCCATAATCCGCCCGGACAACGCACGTGCTATAATACCCTGCACGGACAACTCACGTGCCATATATCCTTACCTCACTGGCATGCCCTCGGCCTCAGTCCTCAACCTCTCTAGTCTCTCGGGCTCTCAGAAATCACAAAGATCAGCCCAAACAAAGATAGCATAGTAAATCAACAAATATCAAGAAAGACTAAGGTATGATGCACAAGTAAAATCATGACTGAGTGCAAGACATCACTTAGCAAATAATTCAACAAGTACGCGACCTTTGTGGGTCCTAACAGTACTATCACATAGCCTAAGCATGATTTTTAACATGATTTACTGTCAAATTTCTTCAACACAAAGAGAGCTTATAGCTAACAACGGGTTATTCAACTTTACAGTTTCACGGGACGGATCAAGTCACAATCCCTTTGGTGCATGCCCACACGCCCGTCACCTAGCATGTAGGACACCTCCAAAATAATCACATGACACAAAATCTGTGGTTTCATACCCTCAGGACCAGATTTATAACTGTTACTTACCTCAAAATGTGAAATTCTTTACTCTGCTATGCCTTTGCCTCGCAAATCGGCCTCCGAATACCTCGAATCTAGTCACAAATAATTTGTTTCAGGCAATAAAATTTATTGAAATTAATTCCATAAGAAAATATTAGTTTTTCATAAAACTCCAAAATTTAGCTCAAAAATTGCTTGTGGGGTCCATTCAACCATGAGTCTACCCATACCAATTTTACCAAAATCTGACCTCAACTCAACCCTCAAATCTACAAATCTTATTTCCAAATTTCTAAGTCCCAATCTCCGATTTACACCTCAAAATCACGTAATCTAGTCGGATTATTTAATGATAATTCTATATTATGGAGTAGAAATGATCACAAGGGACTTACCTCAAGTTTTCCTTGAAAATCTACCAAAAATCGCCTCTCCTCAAGCTCCAATTTGTCAAAAATAGCGAATGGGACGAAGTCCCTGCTTTATAATTCTGCCTAGACAGCCTCGATTTTGCCTCGATCTTGGCCTTAGATTTTGGCCTTCGATCAAGATCCTCGATCATGTGTCTCGATCTTGGGCCTCGATTCTGACCCTCGACCCTGGCCCTCGATCATGGCCCTTAACCCTGGCCCTCGAGCATGGCCCTCGACCATGGTCCTCGACCCTGCCTTCGATCATGGACCTCGACCCTGGGCTCGGTCGTGGCTTGATTCTAGGTTCAATTTTTTGGCTTAATTCTGGGCTCGAATCTGGGTTCGCATATGGGCTCGATTACTGGGCTTGAATCTGGCAGAAGAAATTTCCAACAGAAGGAAATTGCAGCAGCTGTTGTTGTTTAATTTTTTATCCGTTAACCATCTGAAACTCACCTGAGGCCCTCGAACCTCAACCAAATATACCATAAAGTCCTAGAACATCATAAGAACTTAGTCGAGTCTTCAAATCATATCCAACAATACTAAAAACACGAATCACACATAGATTCAAGTCTAATGAACTTTGAAACTTTTCATTTCTACAAACAACGCCGAAACCTATCAAATCACGTCTGATTGACCTCAAATTTTGCACACATGTCATAAATGACATAACAGGCAACCCGACATCAAAAACGTCAACCCTCCGATCAAACTTCCCAAAAATTTGACTTTCAGCATTTCAAGCCTAATTCCTCTACGGACCTCCAAAAAGTTTTCTGGACACGCTCCTAAGTCCAAAATCACGATACGAAGCTATTGGAATCATCAAAATTCAAATCCGAGGTCGTTTACACATAGGTCCATATCCGATCCACTTCTCTAACTTAAATTTTCAATTATGAGACTAAGTGTCTCATTTCATTCTGAATTCCTTCCGGACCTAAATCAACTAACCCGATAAGTCATAAATCAATTGCAAGGCATAAATTGAGCAGTAAATAGGGAAACGGGGTTATAATATTCAAAATTACCGGCTGGGTCGTTACAAGATATGACTTCACATCATGATGACAAGACTTATCTTCAGGTTGTCAATATCGCTACGCATAAGGAGGCTTTTGATAAAATCACCACGGTGCTAAAGATAACATCAAGAAGGCTAGAACAACATGTAGTTATAGTGGATTTTCAGTTGGGGGTAAGAACATGAATCATTCAGCTCACATTCAATCAACGACTCACTCATCTCCTTATCCAGCTCCACTCAGACATGGCCAACAGAGTAAGGGTCATGCCCCTCAAGGGCAAAGTTCAACTAGTCAGGGCCAACCTCGGTTCTCCTATGCTATATGTCCTTCGTGCAATAAAAGACATCCAGGAAAATGCCTTTTGGGTCATAAAGGTTGTTTCCACTGCCACGATCCGGGTCATATTAAGAGAAACTATCCATGACTTGGTCAAGCTTCGGGGAAAGCTCCAACCACTCAGGCAGCATCCACGGGTAATTCTATAGTTGCACCTCCTCTAGTTCGGGAACCTAATACTCAGACTGGGCATGGTGCCAATAGAGGCGGAGCTCAGGGAGAAGGCGAAGTAGCCAGACTCTATGCAGTACTAGATAGGCAGAATGTTGAGGCATCTAACAGAGTTATTACAGGTATTCTCTCAGTTTGTGGTCGCCTTGCTTATGTATTAATTGATCCTGGTTCAATTTTCTCATATGTGTCTCCTTATTTTTGTGTCGAGTTTGGAAACACACCAGAAAAATTAGGGGTTATGTTTGAGGTTTCCACACCTATAGGGGAATCTGTTAAAGTTGAGTATATATTCAGAAATTGCATCATGATAGTTCAGGGTCGAGAAACATTAGCTGGTTTGAATTTGTTAGATATGGTAGACTTTGACATCATAGCTGGCGTGGATTGGTTATCTTCTTGTCATGCTACAGTTGACTGCCATGCGAAGACGGTTAAATTCTCATTTATTGGGGAAGATCTAGTTATAATTAGAGGTAAAGTGGGTACGCCTGTGGGTAAGTTTATTTCTTACCTTAAGGCTAGAAAACTAGTAAGCAGTGGATGTTTGGCGTATCTAGAACATGTACGGGATATGAAAGTCGACTCCCCAGTGATTGAATCGGTAATGATTGTGAACAAGTTTTTAGATATGTTCCTTGATGATCTCCCAAGGATACCACCAAATAGGGAGATTGAGTTTGGCATAGACACATTGCCAGGAACTCAACCAATCTCGATTCCTCCTTACATAATGGCTCCAACTGAGCTAAATGAACTCAAGAAGCAGTTACAAGACCTATTAGATAAGGGTTTTGTTCGACCTGGTGTTTTAACCTAGGGTGCTCCAGTGTTGTTTGTGAAGAAAAAAGATGGTTCGCTACGGATGTGTATAGATTACCGCCAGCTGAATAAGTTTACTATCAAAAATAAATATTCACTACCCAGGATAGATGACTTATTTGATCAGTTGCAGGGTGTCAGGTATTTCTCAAAAATAGATCTTAGATCGGGACACCATCAGTTAAAAATCAGAGAGGTAAACATCCCGAAAATAGCTTTCAGAACTCGGTACTGTCACTATGAATTTTTAGTGATGTCCTTTGGGTTGACCAATGCACCAGCAGCTTTTATGGACTTAATGAACAGATTCTTCAAGACTTTCTTAGATACCTTTGTCATAGTATTTATCGATGATATTTTGGTGTATTCTTGTAGCCGAAAAGGGCATGAGAATCATTTGAGAACAGTTCTTCAAATACTCAAGGAGTATCAGCTTTATGCCAAATTTTTCAAATGTGAATTTTTGCTTGATACAGTTACATTTTGGGACACGTGGTCTCGAAAGAAGGCATTAGAGTAGACCCACAGAAAATAGAAGCAGTTAAGAGTTGGCCTAGGCTGAAGACCCCTACAGAGATTCGCAGTTTTCTAGGATTGGCAGGTTACTACCGTCGTTTTGTAGAAGGTTTTTCTTCAGTAGCTGCCCCATTGACAAAGTTAACTCAAAAAAATGTGAAGTTCCAATGGTCTGAAGCTTGTGAGAAAAGTTTTCAAGAACTCAAGAATAGGTTGACTGCAACCCCAATCCTGACTCTACCTAGCCCTATAGGTAAATATGTGATCTATTGTGATGCTTCCAGGGTAGGGTTAGGATGTGTTCTTATGCATAATGACAAGGCAATTGTTTATGCTTCTAGGAAATTAAAGAATCATGAATGAAATTATCCTACCCACGATCTTAAGCTAGCGGTAGTTAGTTTTGCTCTAAAAATATGGTTTCACTACCCTTATGGAAAATAGTGTGACATTTATACAGATCACAAAAGTTAGCAGTATAAATTCAAGTAGAAAGAGTTGAATCTGAGACAACGCAGGTGGTTGGAGTTGCTTAAAGATTATGACTGTAATATCTTTTACCATCTCGACAAAGCAAATGTGGTTGTTGATGCTCTGAGCAGAAGATCCATGGGGAGTTTGACCAGGTTGTCTGTGGTCGAACGTCCAATAGTTAAGGGGACCCTAACAAAAAGCTAGCCAAAGGGTTCGTCTCGATGAGAAGTATGATGGAAGGTTAATAGCAAGTATGGGTGCTAAGTATACTTTAGTAGAGCAAGTTAAAGCCAAACAATTTGAGGACGCTAGCTTGCTTAAGCTTAAGGAAGGCGTCCTCAGTGGCAAGATTAAGAATTTTGCACTTAATGAGAATGGTGTGATGAGACTTAATGGCCACTTATGAGTGCCTAATGTAGATGATCTTCAAAGGACAATTATGGTAGAAGCTCATAGCTCCAGATATTCAATACATCCAGGTTCTACTAAAATAGATCATGATTTGAGGGATATATATATTGGTGGAATAATATGAAGTGAGATATTGCAAATTATGTATCAGAATGCCTTAACTGTCACGCCCCAACCTCGGGGAGTGCGACCCGTGCTCAACCGAGTGAACCCGGTCGAGCAAGCCTATTAGAACTTCCCTACCCGACTCATTCATGATCCGAAAAGAGGGTGCGTTACCATCTGCTAAATAGGGGAGAGATCAGATATACATGCATAAACGTTGCTAGTCCATTTTTCATTATATACATTATGCCATAGTTAAGTTTTCAAAATATAACTCGATCCAACGACCACCCCAACATGCATACATGACCCACATAAATGTCTACGGAGCCTCTAAGGGTACAAAAAAGCAACATAACAATGTCAGCAACAAGGCCCCGGCTATACCTCAAAAAATGAAAACTTATACAAAAGAAGGACTAAATGACCCCTTGGAGAAATGGGGCTCACCAAGACTGCTGTGAGGAGACAAAGAGAGCACCACTATCTGCGATGGAACCACCTATATCCATTCAAAGATATAGCACCCCCGGCAAAAGGGACGTTAGTATTGTCGAATAGTACTAGTATGTAAGGCAAACACCAATCTTAGTAGAATGAACAGTGAAACAAAGAGAAGGCAGTCATAATAATCAATAAGTACTTCATAGAAATACAAAGAAACACCAAGTAAGGATCACATAGTTTCCAATTCAATCTTTCCATCTTTTTAGATTAATAATCTTTAGTGCCAAAGCCACAACTCACAATGCCACCGTGTTTTTACACGGAGTCCGGTCTCGGCCCGACCGGCTAAGCCATCTCAACTGAGACATATCTATATCCATAATGTAAATCAATAATTCCTATACAAATGCCACCATGTGTACAGCATGGCGTCCGATCTCGGCCCGATCGGCTAAGCCATCTCACATGAGACATAACCTCTTTCAATTTTTCACTCAATTCACATTTCTTTCCCACCATTCATTACATGGTACAAACAACCTCATTTATTAAGTAGTTCTTGGCACTTGGGAACATTTTACAATTAAAGTCTTTCCCCTTTTTATTCGTTCAAATAACATCATCATTTATGTCGATAAGTACCATCACATAAGGCATTGCACACATAAGGGAAGGTGCTTGGAAAATCATAATTACGTTCTCAAATAGCATGATAACATTGTAAACATCTAAAGCAATTAGGGAACATGAATCTTTCAACCCAACACACTAAGGCAAACAATTCTAGAATGATCAAATCGGAACTTACACCAATTATTCGGACACTAGGAGTTCGATTCTCGGAAGAAGAGAGTTAGCCATACATACCTCAATTGCGCTTCTTTAGACTCTACAGTTATCCAGAACCCTTAGCAACCTCAATCTATTTTAGCAATATACAAATTGAACCCAAAATTAGGAAAACGTTCATGGTTCTAGTTCACTTTTTATTTTTCCCACACTCTTTATCACATGCATGCAAGATGAACCACCCTCATACCCATGAAGTATCACACTAATACCCCATTATAGCTATGTTTGAAATTAAGAGCTGGGGTGATGAAGTCTTACCTTTTTGGATGAAGAATTTGGTGCTCAACTTGAATATTTCCAAGCTTTGAGTGATGGTTGAAGATTAATTGATGCAAAATAGGCCCACACTCTATAACCCTCTCTCTCTCTCTCACTCTAGAAATATCATAAATGAGCCTCAAAATAGACTAAAGGGGTGTTTTAACGGAATGGGGGTCGGGTTTAAATTAAGAAAAAAAGGTGCCCCGACACAGGTCTGCCATCGCATATGCAACCGCATAATGGTTATACGGTCCGCAAAGTGACCACAGAAATGGCCCTCAGGGGCCTGAACTTTCGGCCCAGGTATGCGACTAGTATGCGGTCCCCATACTTGTTCTGCGGTCATTATGCGGTCCGCAGAGTGATTATGCGGTCTGCAAAGCTGACATCAAATTGGCCAACTTTCTGCTTCACTCTGCGGCCATTATGCGGTCCGCAGAGTGATTATGCGGCCGCATAATGGGCTGCAGAAATGCGTCCTTCTGCGAAACATTTTCCTCTAAGTCCGTAGGGTACTGTTCAATCCAAAAAGTTCGAACCGCGGCGAGCAAGCTTGCCGTGAAGAATTTCTACTATGATAACGCATGAATAAAACTTGGCACCACAAAACCCTGAGTTTTTTGTTAAAATTTTTACGGGTCCTTACATCCTCCCCCACTTAAGATCATTCGTCCTCGAATGAGGATCAAGGTTCACTTAACACAGTTTTAGTTATGCCACATACCATCAGCCCCAAATTTTCCTAACTTCCTAACTTCCTAAAAATTTCGCCAGAATTTCCTTTGTAATTAGGCCTATCCACCTGCCAGAGAGCCCCAGAAACACATCCTAACACGTATTCGTACGGTCAAATAATGCAACACAACACAAAATAACACTCATCGAGGCCTCATAAGGAACAAATAGCTAAGAAGGAATATCTTTACATTAGCTGAACAAGTGATACAAAATTTATGGCGAAACAACTTCATAGAACTATTACATGGCTATTCAAACAAATGAGGGTACTTCTTTTTCATTTCATTCTCAGCTTCCCAAGTAGCATCTTCAACTTGCTGTTTTTCCATAATACCTTTACGGATGCAATTTGTTGTTCCTCAACTTTCGGACATATGACAAATTTTCACTAACCTCGATGGTCTCAACTGGCACAATAGCGGACGGATCTCAAACTACCTTCTTCAACATGGACACATGGTATACTGGGTGCACTAATGACATCTCAGGTGGTAGCTCAAGCTTGTATGCCACCTAACCTATCCTTTGAATGATTATGTATGCCCCGACATACCTCGGACTTAATTTCCCTTTCTTTCCAAACTGCATGATCCCCTTCATGGGAGATACCTTCAAGAACACCCAATAATCTTCCTTGAACTCTAAGTCTCTGCGACGAACATCTGAATAGGATTTTTGACGACTCTGAGCAGTTTTCAATAGCTCTTTTATGATCTTAACCTTTTCCATAGCCTGATGCACAAGGTCAGGTCCTATTAGTTCAGCTTCTCCAACCTCGAACCACCCATTCGGCGATCTATATATTTTACCATACAAGGCCTTAAACGGCGCCATCTGAGTACTGGCATGAAAGCTGTTGTTATAAGCAAATTCTATGAGCGAAAAATGATCATCCCAGCTACCCTTGAAGTCAAGCACACACGCACGCAACATGTCCTCAAGTGTATGGAAAGTCGTGCTAAGATTTACCTGCGTACCCAAATCTTGCTGAAATATCTTCCAGAAATTGCATTAATACACACCCAAGACCGATCCTTGAAGCATCGCAATACACCACAAACCCCTCGGTACCCTCTGGCAGGGTCAATACCGGCGCCGACGTCAATCTTGATTTCAATTCCCGGTACCCTCTGGCAGGGTCAATACCGGCACCGACGTCAATCTTGATTTCAATTCCTGGAAGCTCCTTTCACAAGCATCAAACCACTGGAACTTAACCGCCTTCTGCGTCAATTTAGTCAATGGAGAGGCAATAGTAGAGAACCCATCCATGAACCTCCTATAATACCCGGCCAAACCCAAGAAACTGCGAATATCTACTGGAGTAGTAGGTCTAGGTCAATACTTCACCGCTGCAATCTTTTGAGGATCAACCTTAATTCCTTCTACGGAGACGACATGACCCAGGAATGTAACAGATTCAAGCCAAAATTCACATTTCAAGAACTTTGCATAGAGTTGGTGTTGATGAAGAGTCTGCAGAACTACCCTGAGGTGGTCGGTGTGGTCCTCTCGACTTCGTGAATATACAAGGATGTCATTAATGAATACTATCACAAAGGAGTCAAGAAACGGCTTGAAGACTCGATTCATAAGATCCATGAAAGCTGCTGGGGCATTTGTTAGCCCGAAAGACATTACCAAGAATTCAAAGTGCCCTTATCGGGTTCTGAAAGGTGTTTTCAGAATATCCTACTCCCTTACCTTCAATTGATGGTACCTGTACTGCAAATCAATTTTGTAGAAAAGCTTAGCACCTTGTAATTGATCAAACATATAATCTATTCTAGGCAATGGGTATTTGTTTTGATTGTGACTTTATTGAATTGCTGGTAATCAATACACATCCGCAGCGATCCATCTTTCTTTATGACAAAGAGAACCGGTGCACCCCAAGACACACTCGGTCGGATGAAATCTTTCTCTAGCAAATCCCGTAGTTGTTCCTTTAGCTCTTTTAATTCTATTGACGCCATTGTATAAGGTGGAATGGATATAGGCTGCATGCCTGGCATCACATCAATCCCAAAATCAATCTTCCTGTCTGGAGGAATTCCAGGGAGCTCATCCGGAAAGACATCGGGGAATTCATTCTCAATTGATACAGATTCAAGGGTAGGCACCTCAGCAGTGGTGTCCGTAACTCGGACCAAATGATAAATACACCCCTTCCTGATCATCTTTGTGGCCTTAAGGTGAGAAATAAACCTACCTTTTGGCATAACATTATTCCCCTCCCACTCAACAGCTGGCTCGTTAGGAAACTCAAGCCTTATAATTCTGGTTCGGCAATCGAGTTTGGCAAAACATGAATAAAGCCAGTCTTTCCCATTATTACATCAAAATCAATCATCCCCAGTTCAATGAGATTATCCATGGTGTCCCGACCATGCACCATGACAATACAATCCCTATAAACCCGCGCGACCGTAATAGATTCACCTACCGGAGTAGATACAGAGAACGGCTCATGAAGCTGTTCCGGTTCTATCCCGAAGCTGGTAGCAACATAAGGAGTAACATAGGACAAAGAAGATTCGGGTTCAATAAGGGCATACACATCATGAGATTGAATAGTCAATATACCTGTGACGACATCTGGGGAAGCCTCTGCATTCTGTCGACCACGAATCGGCTGGGTCCTCCCGAACTATGTGCACTACCCCTAGCTGCACCACGCCCTGTGGGTGCTGGAGAGCCTCGAACTGAAAGGGGTGCTGAAGATATAGCAGTTGTAGGATTGGATGACTGGGCAGTTCCCCTGCCTGTACCGTGACCGGATGCAAAACACTCCCTCTGAATATGGCCCCTCATTCCGCATACGTAACATGCTGGCATGTCTAGGTAGAAGACTCTCAAATGTATCCTCCCACAATTAGGTCATGAGGCCCTCTATTGCTGCTGGAATCTCCCTCCCAATCGGTCCTGGTGGTGGGACCCCTGCTGCCCTGACCGGGCCTAAAGCGACTCCCTTGCTGCTGACCGTGCCCTGATGGCAAGGCACTAGCTGAAGATTGAGCATAAAACTGGGATGGCCGTGATGATCCTCCTCGAAAAGCTGATATCCCACCTCCGAGTGAATCCCCAAGGTTGCCTGCTGATCGGGCCCTACTACTACTTTCCCGTTCCATCCTGAACTTTAACTTTCGAGCCTCCGTAGCTTGGGAAAATGCCACCATCTTTCCATAGTTCATGTCAGAATTTAGAGCAACTGTGGCAGCCTCATTAATAACCAAAGGGCTAAGGCCCTGCACAAATCGACGCACTCTTGTCTCCATAGTCAGCATCATATGAACATCATACTTTGACAGGCGCACGAGCTCCATGTGATATTCCCACACACTCTTACTACCATGTCTAAGGGTGTCAAACTCCATAGTATGGGCTGCCTTAGTCTCGGCATACAAGAAATGGTATGTGATGGCATCTGCGAACTCACTCTATCTGGCTGGAGGGTGCCCCTCCTCACGGGAATCCTTCCACATCTCAAACCAGGAATATGCCACCCCTTTCAGACGATAGGAGGCCAACTCTACTCCCTCTGTCTTAGTAGCACGCATAACTCGAAGGGTCTTATGCATCTCATCAATGAAATCCTAAGGGTCTGCCCCGGGATCAGTAACCGTGAACACTGGAGGGTCTAACTGAAGAAACCTGTTTACCCTGGAACTAGAAGAATCCCATTGCGAGCTAAATAAGATGGGTGCAACATTTGACCTCTAGGCCTGAGAAGCTACTAAATAGTCAGCATCTGAATAGCTTCCCTAAGATCCCCATCAGAAATACCGGGACCGGGAGTTGGAATTGGAGGTGGAACATGTACATCGGCGGGAGGGATTGTGGCACCCTCTGCGGGTGTAGGAACTAGGGTAGTATGTTCTGGAGTGGACGAATCTGGCAGTGTGATAGTAGGGGGATTATCCTCACTCGCATTATCAAGTAGGGGATCAACAGCCACTCCTGGGGTGGCATTGGCTTCTTGGCCAATTCTCGCTCTCTTCTTAGGTATCATTTACTGAAAGTTAGAACAATGCACGAGTTAGGGGAAAACAACCTCACGTTCCGCTCTATCGCACGATATAGAACAACAATGAAGGGTATCATTCTTAAATCTCCAAGTAGCCCCCTAATTATAGATGTGGTCGACAACACACCGATAAGAAGGGCTCTACTAGACACGGCTCTGAGATATCCTAGGACACTTTAAAACCTTAGGCTCTGATGCCAAGTTTGTCATGCCCCAACCTCGGGGAGCGTGACTGGCGCTCAACCGAGTGAATCCGGTCGAGCAAGCCTATTATACCTTCCCTACCTGACTCATTCATGATCTGAAAAGAGTACGCGTTACCATCTGCTAAATAGGGGAGAGATTAGATATACATGCATAAACATTGCTAGTCCATTTTTCATTATATACATTATGCCATAGTTAAGTTTTCAAAATACAACTCGATCGAGTGACCACCCCAACATACATACATGGCCCACATAAACGTCTACGGAGCCTCTAAGGGTACAAAAGAGCAACATGACAATGCCGGCAACAAGGCCCCGACTATACCTCAAAATATGAAAACTTATACAAAAGAAGGACTACATGACCCCTGTGGGAAATGGGGCTCACCAAGACTGCTGTGAGGAGACAAAGAGAGCACCACTATCTGCAATTGGCACTATCTGCGATTGGCACTATCTGCGATGGAACCACCTATACCCATTCAAAGATGTAGCGCCCCCGACAAAAGGAACGTTAGTACTGTCGAAAAGTACTAGTATTTAAGGAAAACACCAATCTTAGTATAATGAACAGTGAAACAAAGATAAGGTAGTCATAATAATCAATAAGTACTTCACAGAAATACAAAGAAACACCAAGTAAGGATCACATAGTTTCCAATTCAATCTTTCCATCTTTTTAGGTTAATAATCTTTAGTGCCAAAGCCACAACTCACAATGCCACCGTGTTTTTACACGGAGTCCGGTCTCGGCCCGACCGGCTAAGCCATCTCAAGTGAGACATATCCATATCCACAATGTAAATCAATAATTCCAACACAAATGCCACCATGTGTACAACATGGCGTCCGATCTCGGCCCGATCGGCTAAGCCATCTCACTTGAGACATAACCTCTTTCAATTGTTCACTCAATTCACATTTCTTTCCTATCATTCATTACATGGTACAAACAACCTCATTTATTAAGTAGTTCTTGGCACTTGGGAACATTTTACAATTAAATTCTTTCCCCTTTTTATTCATTCAAATAACATCATCATTCATGTTGATAAGTACCATCACATAAGGCATTGCACACATAAGGGAAGGAGCTTGGAAAATCATAATTATGTTCCCAAATAGCATGATGACATGATAAACGTCTAAAACAATTAGGGAACATGAATCTTTCAACCCAACACACTAAGGCAAACAATTCTAGTATGATCAAGTCGGAACTTACACCAATTATTCGGACACCAGGAGTTCGATTCTAGGAAGAAGAGAGTTATCCATACATACCTCAATTGCGCTTCTTTAGACTCTACAATTATCCGGAACCCTTAGAAACCTCAATCTATTTTAGCAATATACACATTGAACCCAAAATTAGGAAAACGTTCATGGTTCTAGTTCACTTTTTATCCTACCCACACTTTTTATCACATGCATGCAAGATGAACCACCTTCATACCCATGAAGTATTACACTAATACCCAATTATAGCTATGTTTGAAATAAAGAGCTGGGGTGATGAAGTCTTGCCTTTTTGGATGAAGAATTTGGTGCTCTACTTGAATATTTCAAAGCTTTGAGTGATGGATGAAGATTAATTGATGCAAAATAGGCCCTCCCTCTAGAACCCTCTCTCTCTCACTCTAGAAATATCATAAATGAGCCTCAAAATGGACTAAAGGGGTGTTTTAACGGAATGGGGGTCGGGTTTTAAATTAAGAAAAAAAGGTGCCCCGATACAAGCCTGCGGTCTCATATTATGCGGTCCGCAAAGTGACGGCAGAAATGGCCCTCATGGGCCTGAACTTTCGGCCCAGGCATGCGACCAGTATGCGGTCTGCATACTTGTTATGTGGTCACATAATGCACCGCAGAACTCCCTCCGCAAAAACCCAAGTGGGATTATGCGACCGATATGCGGTCGCATAATCGACCGCAAAGCTGACCTCAAATTGGCCAACTTTCTGCTTCACTCTGCGGCCATTATGCGATTCGCAGAGTGATTATACAGCCGCATAATGGGCAGCAGAAACGTGTCCTTCTGCGAAACATTTCCTCTAAGTCCGTAGGGTACTGTTCAATCCAAAAAGTCCGAACCACGAAACACCGAGTTTTTTGTTTAATTTTTTACGGGTCCTTACATTAACTGTCAGCAAGTAAAAGTTGAACACCATAGGACAGGTGGCTTAGCTCAAGTCATTGAAATACCAGAATGGAAATAGGAACGAATAAATATGGATTTTGTGGTTGACTTGCCGCGAACTTTTAAGAAACATTACTCTATTTGAGTCATAGTAGACCTACTCACTAACTCAGCTCAATTTTTGCTAGTCGAAACAACCTACACGGCACCCGAATATGCAGTATTATACATAAAGGAGATTGTTCGATTGCATGGTTCTCCCATGTCTTATTTCTGATAGTGGTGCGCTGTCACGACCCAAATTCCATTAAAGGTCGTGATGGCACTGGACCCCATTGTCAGGCAAGACAAAATTAAATACTTAATTTGGTTCTTATTTTAATAATTTTGAATCATATTTCCTTCAATTAAATAGTAAAAGGTAGAATTTACAATGTAAATAATAATATTTTACACAATTTCAATACAGGACAACCCACCCCAAAAGCCAGTGTCATAAGTGCATGAACCTAAACTAAGAATGCAAAAATAAATACAACATCTGTCCGGAATACAAATTCGAACAAGAGAAATATAAATATTCTGCAGGAGACTCTGCTGGCTGCGGACTCGTAACGTGGATTGTAGGTCACTAGACATATATGCACCTGCACAAAAACGTGCAGCAAGTGTAGTATGAGTACGTAAATCAACGTGTACCCAGTAAGTATCCCACCTAACCTCGAAGAAGTGGTGACGAGGTGTCGACTTCAACACTTACTATCGGCTATAAATAAAATATTAATGATATAATTAAGCATGGATTACGTAGAACGGCTATAAGCTCAGTATCATGAAATAAGTAAACAATTCTTTTGTTCATAAGAAATTTCCAAATTTATTTTCGTCATTTAACATTTTTGTAGCTCGGGCCAATGAAAGCAATATCAATTATTATCAATTCCAAAACTATATCATGCGCAAATCATGCCGAGATCGTACGGCCCGATCCAACATAATATTTAAACTGTGCATTGCCGAGGGACGAACGACACAAACCATAGATGCATCTATCTGCTGCCGAAAGCGTTTGGCCCACTCCACAAAAGAGAAAACACATTAAACAACCAATTCAAGATTTATTAAGGAGAAATATTCCAAAATTTCAAATTCTCATTTAACAGTCATGTAAATGAAGTTTAACCTTTTTACAATTCCATTATCGAATTTTTAAATGTCTTAAACAATTAAATTAACAAGTAGGGCGCAAACATCGCAAGTACAACATGACATGGGTCCTAAACTATCCAGATATAAGCATAATAGTAGCTACGCACGGATTCTCATCACCTCGTGTGTACGTAGCCCCCACAAATAGAACACATAATTATTTAATTCACCTATGGGGTTTATTCCCTCTTACAAGGTTAGAAAGGAGACTTACCTCGCTCTGAAGTTCCATAGCCGGCTCCCAAGCCTTTCCAACAACTCAAACCGATGCCCAACGCTCCAAACCTAGTCAATAAATGTGAAAACCCATAAAAATATACTCTAAGACTCACAATAATTTGATTTAAACAAATTCCCAACTCCGCTCGAAAAGTTGATAAAATCACCCTCGGGCCCACGTGCCCGGATTCCGAAAATTTTCGAAGATAAACTTTACCCATAACCTCACGAACTCAAATATATAATGTATTCTCAATTCAATGCCCATATTCGTGGTCAAAATCTAAAAATACCAAATTCTAGGTTTTCTACCAAAAATCCCACAATTTCTACTAATTTCCATGTTTAAATCCTTATACAAACCATGTATTTAACATATAATAAGTGAGAATTACTTACCTTGTGTTGCTTGATGAAACCCTCCCTTTGAGGCAATCCAAAATCGCCGTAACCAAGAGAAAAGTGGAAAAAAATGGGCCAAGTCCCGTCTTTAAAACATTCTGCCCAGCTGACCTTCCGCATTTGCGGTACACCAGCCGCACCTGTGGCTCCGCACCTGCGGAAAATCCATCGCAGGTGCGATTCCCTGCAAGCTAGGCGAAATCCGCTTCTGCGGTCCTCCACACGCTTCTGCGCCTTCGCATATGCGGATGCCCTTCCGCTTCGGCAACCCTGTTGCCCTTCTCGCATTCTCGCACCTGCGACACTTTACCGCATCTACGACCTCGCAGGTGCGAACAACCTTTCGCACCTGCAATTACTGCCCTGCTTCGCGCAAACCGCATATGCTGCCATTTCCTCTCCTCTGTGGTCACGCACCTGCGGTCAAACTAGCGCATGTGTGATTACACCAGAACTGGTGCACTTCAGCCATTCCTTAAGTCCAAAAATTGCTCCGTTAACCATCTTGGACACACCCGAGACCCCCGAAACCTTAACCAAATATACCACCATGTCCTAAAACACATTACAAACTTACTCGAGCCTTCAAATCACATCAAACAACGCTAAAACCATGAATTGCAATCCAATTCAAGCATAATAAACTTTAGAACTTCAAACTTCTATATTTGATGCCGAAACCTATCAAATCATGTCCAATTGACCTCATATTTTGCACACAAGTCGCATTCGACATTACGGACCTACTCCAACTTTCGAAATCAGAATCCGACCCCGATATCAAAAAGTCCACTTCCGGTCAAACTTCTCAAAAACCTTCAAATTTCAAACTTTCGCCAAATGATCCCAAAATGACCTACAGACCTCCAAATTCATACCCGGGCTCGCTCCCAATACCAGAATCACCTTACGGAGCTATTCCCAGACTCTGAATCCCAAACTAACATCAATAACATTGAAATATATTTCAACCCAAATTTTGGAAATTCTTCCAAAAATGCCGACGTCCATAATAGGCGCCGGAACGCTCCCGGGTCATCCAAAACCCGATCCGGACATACGCCCAAGTCCAAAATTATCATACGAACCTATTAGAACCTTCCAATACTAATTCCGAGCTTGTTTACTCAAAAATCAAACCTTAGTCAATTTTTCTAACTTAAAGCTTCTGAAATTAGAATTTTCTTCCCAAAGTAACTCTGAACTCCTTGAAATTAAATTCCGGTCATACGTACAAGTCATAATACTTGAAGTGAAGCTGCTCAGGGCCTCAAACTGCTGAATGACGCGCTAGAGGTCAAAACATCTGGTCGGTTCATGACATTCTCTCTCACTGAAACATACGTTCGTCCTCGAACGTGCTAAGAACTGCTCTGGAGTTGTCCAAAATCATTGTTTAACACCTCGTGCACCTACCCGCCAGTTGAGCACATTTGCTCGAGCAAACATAAAAATCCTCCCTTTTATCTAGTCAAATAAGCCTTAGAGCCAAATTCCAACATCTGAAATTCTCTACCAGGTCTGTTTCCAACATACGAACACCATATCCATCGCTACAAGATACACCAATACATGATTGCATACCTTTACTGAATTCATACCATGAACCGTGTAATCCACATGACCATAATAACATCCTCTGACAACGATAGTCAGAATCCCACGAATCTGATGCCCACATACACCTCACGAAGCATATAAGTCCCGTTTCAACTCTTGCAATACTGCCACAATAGAAAGGATGTGTAGAAATTCATAACCAACTTCCGAGTCGACAAATCATTGAGTCTCTTCTCCTAACATGGACCATTACCCCATTATGAACCAAATAACGATATTTACTTTTTTTTAATATGCCTCATATAATCCTATTGCACTGATCCCAGGTCCAATAATCTCGTCTCACCCAGTATAAGTGGCTTTGGCAATAAGCCACCACAAACACTACCAAAGGTCTCATATGATGCCACCATGCGCCAACAATCCACAAACTCGCATGTGATACATAAGGAAAAACGAACTCTAGAAAGAACAACTCAACCCACGTAACTAATTAAACAACTAAAAGGATGTTATGAACCTTCCTCAGGAAATGAGAAGCAAAACACGCAATAATAGATATGGAAAACTGTACTCAATAACATACTGTTGCGGCATGCAACCCGATCCACATATGATACCGTTGCGATGTGCAACCCGATCCAACCATAATACCCGTGGCGGCATGCTACCCGATCCAACCATATACCCATGGCGGCGTGCCACCGATCCACACATAATAATATAAAGAAAACACACATCGAGCTGTAACGCTTATACTCACGAAATGCCCAAAAATCAACCATAATCACGCCAAGTGCATAATATAAATCTTGGGGAGACGGGTAGCTCTATAAGCTACAAAACTCAAGCACAACTAAGGTGCAATAAATGACCTGCATCTAGAGAGCCATCGTTCTCATATAATACCACGAACTATGCCGGATCTCAATACGAGTGCGAATAATCAAACCACCTCACAACCCACATGGCACAATAGAGACTATGCGGAAGGGCCGACAATAAAAATAACATCCAAGGCCCGAAGACCCCTCCGAAAATAGCGCTATGCTGAAATGAACATATCCGGCCTGATATTGAGCCCACATTCACATTTAGATCCATCCACAGACCCCAAGTCGATTCTGATCGTACCGCACTGGGCTAATAACCTTTCAATGATTCACAACACCCTTTTTCCCATGACACACAAGAACCGCCATCAAATCCGAAACAAACTTCCACAATTCCCAACCAACTGAATAGAGCGTCGTTCAGGCCTAAACTCTCACATTAGCGATAGTACCAAATCTCCATACTTGGTTTCAAATCTTTAATCAATCAAGTGACTACATGTCACACTTATATAATCTTCCTATGTGACACGCTCCCACGACCTTCCGCACCAGATAACAAGTCTACACATCTATACCACGAGACATACTAATGTTGTAAAGAAAATCAAGAATCCGTAATCAGTACGCAAAGCATCCTACACAGGACACCGATATCAGGTGACGCTAAAGACAATACCAGCTTACTCTAACCATCTGAATTCCTTTTCCTGTTCATCCGAGCTTGTGGCATTCTTGTCAACACCGAACCGCAGCCTTGATCCTTAACTTCCAATTCCCATGCTACTCACTGCACCTAATCATGCCAATGCACAAGAGTATAAGAATTTCATCATAACTCCTGAACCACTAATAGAAAACACTTCATCATATAGGAACCTCTCACTTGACTCATTTCAGGAGAAGCATTGCAACACATGACTGAATTCTCATAACCACAAAAAATACAACCCCAAGTAGTGGTCTAATCCACCATGTCCCTTTCGGGATCCATTTTTCACACAATAGGCCATTAGAATCGAATATCTCCAAATAAATCAAATTACGGCGGCCATCAAGCCTTGCACGTACCACCACAAATCACATGTATAACTCAACACGTTGAAGGAACTGATCATTGCCACCATCAGGCCAATTCAACCATTGCTAACAGATCCGACTTCTTCTAATTTACTTCGGACTTGCCTTCAGAATAATAATTGCTCCCTTCAAAATATAACGAACCCAACCCTCACTCAAACTGAGTGACCCTATTTCACGAGACCATGTTGGCTCAAAACCCAAGAACTAACTCATACCCTCCTTGTGCGCACATTCGCATCTTCAACTGATACACCCATTCCAAAAATTCCTTTACAAATCCGAAGGTATTTTCTCTCATTCTTCCAATGCTACACCGCAGACCGAAGATAACATAGAACACTCCAAGCCCCTTTAATAGTCTACTGCAAAAGCTTGAGACTTAACCATACACGGACTCGAAATCCTAAGGCACCACACTTTAACTTTTGAATCCACTAGGACAGTTATTGAGAGTCACCCACTCTGGCTATGTCCTGAATACAACCAACTCCAAGGCCTTACTAGCACATGAACACTCTCTCAAAGAAGCATCCGACTGGATCACTTTCCTTGTACTTCACATCTACACGAAGCATAAACTCTGAGTTTTCCCCAAGCCTGAACATGAATCGATAAGGCCAATTACAGCACACATTCCTCAAATCCTTTGCTCAAATTACCACAGATGTTCTCTATCTTTAGTCGTAATAACCCACCAATATGTCGATAACTAGAAACCTCACAAGTAGATAACCCTGCAATCAAATTGTAGACGATGGGGCTTTCCCAGTTAGCTCGAAGATACCATTGTATAACTCTGGAACCCACCAAGACTTCCTATCCCCCATTGACATGATCTTGCACAATCAACCCACCAAATATCTCGAAACCTTTCTGTTAAACACTTCATGGCCACTCTGAATCACTAGCCACATGAACATATTCGACCTCTTCCTGAATAGTCAGTAGAAATTCTTCGTAGGATCTTCGTCAACACCATGCAACCGCTAACCTGATCATAGGAGATAACCCACCTGTGGAAACTCCATGCCGACATCACCCAGTGCCGCTGCACTGGGTACAATTACTACGAAATCAGTAACCCATCCTGAGCCCATGCTCATTCACCAGTTGTACAAGTCTGTTCACTCCTCATGGACATCAATTAAAGGTGCAACAATATATCCCAATCCAAAGTCCTGTTATATCCTTCTTTATATCAAGCAACTCATTTCTGTTATATCTAACGTTCCTACGTATTGCAGCCAATATTCCAAATTAAGCCCGTAGACCGAGTCACTGTCCACCATGAATCCCAAATCACTCTAAACTTTCTCAAGGCGTGTAATCATCCTACCACATAACCCATATACTGCTCTGCCATTCTCCCACTTTGGTCAAACCCTATCCTTTTAGAAACTACTCGACTTCTGTTTCTCACACTTGGCCTTCTAGAATGTTAATCACAGCAAGACACCTCCCATATGTACTTCCTCATCCTTCGCTGCCCAGTTGTTGCCTTAAATCAAAATCTATCTTTGTAGCACTTGAACAAATCGATCACTACTAACTTTAAACATTTCTGAAGATCATCTTTCTCGAGCCATCAACACTAGAAACATCGATTCGATTTCGAAATTACTATACCCCGTTATTTCTGACAACCGCTTCTCCGGCACCATTTCACAATACCCCTCCCCGAAGGAGAATTGAAGAAGACCACAACACATGCGAACTTAATGCATCCAATCCAGGATGATGATACCACATCACAGATGAAAATTTCACTATACTCGAAAATACCAAGTCTCATTACTCCATCAATCCAACCTGAACATTCTTAGTTTGACTGCCTTTCCTCCGCCGGAACTAAATGTTGAACCTTTTAGCCATGAAATGAGAAGTCCTTCTATCAAGTCATTTACTGCCACAATCCATAGATAAGCACCTTACCATTACACCAACACTATGTGATAGCAATGCATGAATCATCATAACAATCAGTGCCAAAACTTAAACCATAGGCAATACTGATACTGAGCTGAAATGACAGAACGGCCTTCCGCAAGGCGACGACAGTAGCCCAATCAAATACGCAGGGAGAAACATCCCGCACCACCTCTGCAGTACCATTAAAATTCCTCTATTCCAAATTTATAACAAGAGCTTCACGTCTCATAAGATTGAATTGGAAAGAAATGAAGGCATAAGCCTCAAAGGAATCAAATCGCACGATGGGGAATCAAGAAGGGGAGTGCTCCTAACAGTCCTGTAGACTCTCCAAGATAAGTACAGACGTCTCCGCACCGATCCGCAAGACTATACTAGACTCGCTCATGAATCGTGAGACCTAAGTGAACCTAGTGCTCTGATACTATGTTGTCACGACCCAAAATCCATAATTGTCGTGATGGCACCGGACCCCGCTGTCAGGCAACCAAAAAATAAATACTTAATTTGGTTCTGATTTTAATAATTTTGAAATCATATTCCTTCGATTAAATAGTAAATGGTGGAATTTACAGTGTAAATAATAATATTTTACAACAAGTTCAATACAGGACAACCCAAATCACCCCAAAACTCGGTATCACAAGTGCATGAGCCTCAACTAGGAATGCAAAATAAAATACAACATCTGTCCGGAATACAAAATTGGGTAGGAGAAATATAAATATTCTGAAGGAGACTCTGCTGGTTGCGGACTCATAACGAGGAATGCAGCTCACCTAAGTCCCCGCAATAATCGTGCCTCTGCGCCCACAAGGCCACTAGACATATATGCACCTGCACAAAAATGTGTAGCAAGTGTAGTATAAGTACATAAATCAACGCTTACCCAGTAAGTATCCCACCTAACCTCGAAGAAGTAGTGACGAGGTCTCGACTTCGACACTTACTATCGGCTATATATAAAATATCAATGATATAATTAAGCATGGATTACGTAGAACGGTTGTAATATCAGTATCACGAAATAAGTAAACAATTCTTTTGTTCATAAGAAATGTCCAAATTTATTTTCGTCATTTAACATTTTTGTATCTTGGGCCAATGAAAGCAATATCAATTATTATCAATTCCAAAAATATATCATGCGCAAATCATGCCAAGGTCGTACGGACCGATCCAACATAATATTTATATTGTGCACTACCGAGGATTGAAGGACACGAACCATAGATGCATCTATCTGCTACCGAGGCGTTCGGCCCGCCCCACAAAAGAGAAAACACATTAAACAACCAATTCAAGATTTATAAAGGGGCAAATATTCCAAAATTTCAAATTCTCATTTAACGGTGAAGTAAATGAAGTTTAACATTTTTACAATTCCTATATCGAGTTTCTAAATGTATTAAACAATTAAATTAACAAGTAGGGCACAAACATCGCAAGTACAACATGATATGGGTCCTAGACTACCCATACATAAGCATAATAGTAGCTACGCACGGACTCTCATCACCTCAAGCGTACGTATCCCCCACAAATAGAAACACATAATGATTTGATTCACCTATGGGGTTAATTCCCTCTTACAAGGTTAGAAAGGAGACTTACCTTACTCCGAAGTTCCATACCCGGCTCCCAAGCCTTTCCAACAACTCAAACCGATGTCCAACGCTCCAAAACTAGTCAATAAATATGCAAACCCATAAAAATATACTCTAATACTCACAACAATTCGATTTAAACAAATTCCCAACTTCGCTCGAAAAGTTAATAAAATCACCATCGGGTACACGTGCCCGGATTCCGAAAATTTTCGAAGATAAACTTTACCCATAACCTCACGAACTCAAATATATAATTTATTCTCAATACAATGCCCAAATTCGTGGTCAAAATTCAAAAATATCAAATTCTAGGCTTTCTACCAAATATCCCAAAATTTCTACTAATTTCCATGTTTAAGTCATTATACAAACCATTTATTTAACCTATAATAAGTGGGAATCACTTACCTTGTGTTGTTTGATGAAACCCTCCCTTTGAAGCTCTCCAAAATCACCCCAACCAAGTAAAAATGGATCAAAATGGGACAAGTCCCATCTTTAAAACAATCTGCCCATTCGACCTCCCGTATCTGCGGTACACCAGCCACATTTGCGGCTACGCACTTGCGGAAAATCCATCGGAGGTGCGGTTCCCTCCAAGCTAGGTGAAATCTGCTTCTGTGGTACTCCACGCTCTTTTGCGTGTTCGCATATGCGGATGCCCTTCCGCTTCTGTGACCCAATTGCCGCTCTCGCATTCTCGCACCTGCGACACTTTACTGCATCTGTGACCTCGCAGGTGCGGACAACCCTTCGCACCTGTGATTACAGCCCTACTTCACCCAAACCGCACATGCGGCCATTTTTTCGCCTCTACGGTCACGCACTTGCGGTCATACTTGTGCAGGTGCGATTACACCAGAACTGGTGCACTTCAGCCATTCCTTAAGTCCAAAACTTGCTCCGTTAACCATCCGAGACCCACCCGAGGCCCCCGGAACCTTAACCAAATATACCAACATGTCCCAAAATACATTACGAACTTAATCGAGCCTTCAAATCACATCAAACAACGCTAAAACCATGAATCACACTACAATTCAAGATTAATGAACTTTAGAACTTCAAACTTCTATATTCAATGCCGAAACCTATCAAATCACGTCCGATTGACCTCAAATTTTGCACACAAGTCACATTCAACATTACGGACCTACTCCAATTTCCGGAATCGGAATCCGACTCCGATATCAAAAAGCCCACTCCCGGTCAAACTTCTCAAAAACCTTCAAATTTCTAACTTTTGCTAAATGACCCCAAAACGACCTACGGACCTCCAAATCCATACCCGGACTCACTCCCAATACCAGAATTGCCTTACAGAGCTATTCCCATACTCGGAATCCCAAAAGGACATCAATAACATTGAAATACACTTCAACCCAAATTTAGGAAATTCTTCCAAAAATGCCAACATCCATAATAGGTGCCGAAACGCTCCTGGGTCATCCAAAACTCGATCCGGACATATGCCCAAGTCCAAAATAATCATACGAACCTGTTGGAACCTTTCAATCCCGATTCTGAGATCGTTTACTCAAAAATCAAATGTTAGTCAATTCTTCCAACTTAAAGCTTCTGACATTAGAATTCTCTCCACAAACTAACTACGAACTCCCCAAAATTCAATTCCGGCTATACGTACAAGTCATAATACCTGAAGTGAAGCTGCTTAGGGTCTCAAACCACTGAATAATGCACTAGATCTCAAAATGACCAGTCGGGTCATTACATAATTTACTTCCCAGTTCCTTGCAGAGTTTTCAGGAATGTCTCGGTACCCGAGTTAATCTAAGTACATCTTTTCACCTTGAAACAGATGGGAAGACCGAGAGGACAATTTAGACCTTGGAAGATATGTTACGAGCATGTGTTCTTGATTTTAAAGGAAACTAGGATGATCAACTACCTTTGATTGAGTTCACATATAATAACAGTTATCAAGCAAGTATTCAGATAACCCCATCGAGTCCTTATATGGTAGACGATATTGTTCGCCTGTAGGGTGGTTTGAGATAGGTGAAACGAAGCTTATTGGGCTAATCATAGTACAAGATGCCCTGAAAAATGTGAAACTTATTCAAGAAAGACTTAAAACTGCTCAAAGTTGACAAAAGTCATACTCAGATATAAGACGCCACGATCTTGAGTTCAAAAAGGGTGACCATGTGTTTTTAAAGGTATATTCAATGAAGGGCATCATGAGTTTTGGTAGAAAAATAAAGCTTAGCCCGAGGTATATAGGGCCTTATCCAATTCTTGAAAGGATTGGGCTTGTGGCGTATCGACTAGCTCTACCTCTGAAGTTATCTTTAGATAAAGGTTGATGATTCTCTATCCTATGAGGAGGTCCCCGTAGCTATACTTGGCAGACAGGTTCGTAGACTTCGAACTAAGGATGTCGCTTAAGTAAAAGTAATGTGGAGAAATCACTCAGTTAAAGAAGTTACTTTGGAGTCTGAACAAGCTATGATGACAAAGTATCCCTATTTGTTTGAGATTTCAGGTATGTAACTCACTTTATACTTTTAAAGATATAAATTGCGGAGTTATGTGATATTAATGATTATAGTGGCATGTAGTAGCATAAATGTATAAATAGGAGTATCATATTATTTTATGTCATGGAGTAGGTAGTTGGATGAATGAAATACTATTATTGGATTGTTGGACAGGTCAAAAATTTATGAATAGCTCCAGTTACAAGGGAGACTCTGCCGAATATTTTATAAATTTGGAGAGTTAATGAAAAATCTGAGTCCCTAAGGTTCTAAGAATGCATGATACCAAAGAAAATATTTTAATCCCTAAGAATGACTGCGGTTCGACGTTCGAGGACGAACGATATTTAAAGGGAGGAAGAATGTAATACCCCGTTATATTTTTTGAACTAATTTAACCTGAAATAGAGGTTATGAATGAAATAACCAAACTTTTGTTTGACTTGGAGGCCAAAAATGTGGCTAACAGTATATGAGGCCATTAATAGTCTTGTAAATACCATTTCCTTGATTAAGAATATATATTGGGCCAAACTTTAGATTAAAGGAGAAAATAAGTTGGACAACCCCACTTTTTAGTGTTCCTTACTTTATAAAGCCTTAGAATGGCTTAACAGGAAAAAAAAATTTAGATTAAAGGAGTAAATAAGTGGGTCACCCCCACTTCTTAGTGTTCCTTACTTTGCAGAGCCTTAGAATGGCTTAAGGGAAAAAACTTAAACCTTATTAGCTTTGGAATCAATTTAAGAAAAAGAAACTGCGGAAGACTTATAGCATGTTTGGCCAAGCTTCTAAAATCAACTTATTTTGAGAAGTGATTTTCTCAAAAGTACTTTTAATAAAAGTGCTTTTGGTGAGGAGTTTGATGATACATAATTGGCGTGAGCAGAGAACTAGAAAGCTTGAAAATTTTCTTGTGCAATTCAATAAATAATCAGGTATGTAGATATATAACTCGATCCTTATAACGTGCCTTGGATTACATTAGGATTAATATGGATATCAAATTCTTTAGAATGATGACAAGAAGTAAATTGAAAGCAATTTGTTAAATTCTAAACCCATTTGAGTTACTGCCAAGTTTTTGAGATTGGGAACATGATTAGAAATATTAATTAATGGAGAAATTATTTTCTTCTAGTAATGGACAAAGCTTTAAGGGTAAAGTGAGGATCAGATTTGAACATTGCTAGAGTATTTGGATTATTATTATGTTCATAGATTTTGGATGGTTTTATTTAAGTATGGACATGTAATATTTTTTATATTAACATATGTTTCTTCCTCTCCATATACCAAGTGGTCAAGGATATTGTAGTAGTAAGCTTGACAGAGAAATACAAATAATAGTTTTTTCACATTATGCACTGATTATATTGAGTAATTCATGACTTAAATTAGTTCAATTGGTGGTGAATTGAACTTGTTAAGTATGTCTTGATGATTCCAGCTAAAATATTTCTAGATCGTGAGTTGTTGAACTCCCAGGAAGTTTGAAAGGATTAATTGGAGCTAAGACTTGTGGTAAATTGAGGTTTATTTTTCAAGTAAGGAATTTCATTAGAACCCTTGTGCTCCATATGCTAGATAAAGCTAAGTCATGTATTCTCGTGATCCAATACTCAGTTCACTTATTCTTATTCAATACGATATTATATGTGATATGAATACATACTTATGTGTATTACCAATTGTTATGTGCCTTTATTTGTGATATTCACATTCCGTTAAGTATTCAGTTTCAACATTAATTCATGCATCAATGTGATCACATTCAGTAGGGAGAAGTGGCCAACATCCCCCAGCGTGAGTGCCATGATGTCAGGGTTACCTACCCCATGCTTGTAGGTGCCAACTATTTATTGGGGAGATAGGCCGACACTCCCCCGTACGTGTTCCTAGATGCTCACGTACGTAGGGCCATTATGCGAAACAATATTTAGCAAAGTTATGTCTTATATAACTCAGTTTCTATTTCAGATTAGTTATGGACTCAATTTCTGCGTTAAGTTTCAATTTCAGCTTACAGTTTAGCGTATAGTTTCAGTTTCCAACTTATGACTTGGTTGTAAAATTTATATGATTTTTCCGTATATGCGTTTTCTTCCTTATTTTTCCGAGAATGTCTCGCTCCGCCTTTTTAGGAGGTAGCCTATGAGACATACTGGGTATCTTTTGGTGGTACTTAGCCCATTTGGGCATGCTACGTCGTGTGGCAAGTATTGAGGACGTAGGTAAGGTACGTGGCTAGAGGAGATATTCTAAATTCAGTTTACAGACTCCGTTGATTCATCCCAGTGGTAGCTGACCCTTTTCAGACTATTACTTATATTTGTTTTATGTTTATTTTTTTTTTCTGGGGGATGCCCCCGGAGGCAATGTATTTTAATTCTTTTTATTCTAGAGGCCCATGGATTGTTAGTGGGTCGGTATTAAAATATTTTGGAATTTATCCTTTATTTATTATATTTTATTAGTCATATTAAGAACTGCAATTTGATTAGAATTAATTTTTAAGCACGTTAGTTTCTTTGCTATTGAACTTGAAGTTTGATACAAATAGTACATGGTTCACTCAACGAGTGGTAAGGGTTGAGTGCCAATCACGTCCCACCCCAGTTTGGGAGGGGGGAAGGGCGTGACAAAACATAAAATCGATGCTTATCTCTTGAAGCGTGACCGCGATCGCGAAAAGAGCCTTCAAGTATGAGCGAAAACCGTCCACGAGATCATCCTCCAGTTCCACAGTCTTCTGCTGTGTGACCCGAATAATGTCCGCAATTAGCGAAATTCGTGTGGGCGAATTTCTATTAGGAAAACCATGTAGTAAAACTATAGCCTCCTTATGAAATAAAACATCTTTATATAGCCACAGGTTTTAAGGCTTAAAATCTTTTCCTAAACCTGTTGGGCCTTCCTTTTCCACCAAGAAATACAATTTTATTTAATTCCTAATTATTCGGGCACAACAGGGACCGCAATATTTAATTATAAGGCTTCTTATTATGGACTTAATTCGAAATATCCGAATTAATACTACCATAATAAATTAAGAATTATTCCAATAAAAATCGTAATTGCACTCCTCAGTTCAATTTCGAAATTCTTTCATTAAAGCTTATTTAACTTCCCATGTTAAGATTCAGATACTAATCAAATAAATTAAATTATAAATAATTTAATTCATTGATTATTTTCTTTAGACTTTCGCTTAACTTATTTCATGTGACCGATATAAAATTCACCTGCTGGGTTTACAAGTGAAAACTTATGAGTTTTCATAAAGGTGTATCATCAATATCTAGACCGAGACATGGATTCCATCAACTAACTATTACTTTACCAATGTATATCATTATTGTCCAATTTACCAGACATATTGACCCACGAAAGGATCTCGCCCTTAATAAATCAAAACAATAATAATATACACAACTAGTAATCATTATATCAAGATTAAGAGTATAAGTACATTTAATGGGTAGACAATTTATTTTATTAAGTTAGTATAAATACTTATCTTTACTTGGTACGTTCAATACATACAAAATGTACTAGCACAAGAAGTCGGAATTAAATCATTCTCATAATGAAGATAAATTATATTTAATCTTGTGCTACAATCATTCCTAATGGTTTGTCCAATTCCATCATTAGATTTTGAACATAATATTTATACTTATAAGAACCGATGATTTAATCTTTCGCGTATAAGCTAAACTCTATACGCTAAATCATCTACTTTATAAGTAAAGGACACAAACAAATATATGATCTATTTAAAACTTTATTAAAATTGAATAAACAATTATTCGATAATAAATACTATATCCAAACCAAAATCTATGGTTTACACATGAAAACTTATGGGCTTTCATAAAGGTGTATCATCAATCTCTAGACCGAGACATAGATTCTATCAACTAACTATTACTTTGCCAATGTATATCATTATTGTCCAATTTACCAGGCATATTGACCAACGAAAGGATCTCGCCTTTTAATAAATCAAAACAATAATAATATACACAAGTAATAATAATTATATCAAGATTAAGAGTATAAGTACATTTAATGGCTAGAGAATTTATTTTATTAAGTTAGTATAAAATACTTATCTTTACTCGGTACATTCAATACATACAAAATGTATTAGCACAAGAAGTCAGAATTAAATTATTCCCATAATGAAGATAAATTATATTTAATCTTGTGCTACAATCATTCCTGATGGTTTGTCCAATTCCATCATTAGATTGTAAACATGATCATAATACTTATAAGAACTGATGATTTAATCTTCCGCGTATAAGCTAAACTCTATACACTAAATCATCTACTATATAAGTAAAGGACATAAATAAATATATGATCTATTTAAAACTTTATTAAAATTGAATAAACAATTATTTCATAATAAATACTATATCCAAACCAAAATCCATGGTTTACACATGAAAACTAATGAGCTTTCATAAAGGTGTATCATCAATCTCTAGACCGAGACATAGATTCCATCAACTAACTATTACTTTGCCAATGTATATCATTATTGTCCAATTTACCAGGCATATTGACCCACGAAAGGATCTCGCCTTTTAATAATTCAAAACCATAATAATATACACAACTAATAATAATTATATCAAGATTAAGAGTACAAGTATATTTAATGGCTAGAGAATTTATTTTATTAAGTTAGTATAAAATACTTATCTTTACTTGGTACGTTCAATACATACAAAATGTACTAGCACAAGAAGTCGGAATTAAATCATTCTCATAATGAAGATAAATTATATTTAATCTTGTGCTACAATCATTCCTGATGGTTTGTCCAATTCCATCATTAGATTGTGAACATAATCTTTATACTTATAAGAATCGATGATTTAATCTTTCGCATATAAGTTAAACTCTATACGCTAAATCATCTACTTTATAAGTAAAGGACACAAACGAATATATGATCTATTTAAAACTTTATTAAAATTGAATAAACAATTGTTCCATAATAAATACAATATCCAAACCAAAATCCATGATTTACACATGAAAACTTATGAGCTTTATAAAGGTGTATCATCAATCTCTTGACCGAGACAGATTCCATCAACTAACTATTACTTTGCCAATGTATATCATTATTGTACAATTTACCAGGTTTATTGACCCATGAAAGAATCTCGCCTTTTAATAAATCTAAATAATAATAATATATATTCAACCAATAATAATTATATCAAGATTAAGAGTATAAGTACATTTAATGGTTAGAGAATTTATTTTATTAAGTTAGTATAAAATACTTTTCCTCACTTGGTTCATTCAATACATACAAAATATACTAGCACAAGAAATCAGAATTAAATCATTCCCATAATGAAGATAAATTATATTTAATCTTGTGCTACAATCATTCCTGATGGTTTGTCCAATTTCATCATTAGATTGTGAATATGATCTTTATACTTATAAGAACTGATGATATAATCTTTCGCGTATAAGCTAAACTCTATACACTAAATCGTCTACTATATAAGTAAAGGACACAAACGAATATATGATCTATTTAAAACTTTATTAAAATTGAATAAATAATTTTTCCATAATAAATACTATATCCAAAGCAAAATTCATGGTTAATAGTATATATCCCAACACCCTTTGTACTTCCCTTATCTGATTTCCTTGAGAATTAAACCAGACAACATAGTATGTTGCAATGAGCACAAGGGTACTGATTGTATCAGGTTCCTATCTGGTTCTTTCATGAAGTTTGACAAATCATCAAAACCATACTTGCATAACTTATCAATCAGCTTGCTCTTTATAATTAACTAGTAGGTTTTATCATTTACATCTGGTCACTTTAATTTCGCCTCTAGTAATTTTGACAAGATCTTTAATAAGTTCATTGTATGACCAATGTTGGTTGTAATGGAGTCGCAAGTATTTTTTTCATCCTTAAACAGAGGTGTTTACCCTAAAATTCGAGTAATAATTTGTAACGACTCGGCCGGTCGTTTTGAGTATTACAACCCCGCTTTCCCATTTACTGCTCAAATTATACTTTACAATTTTTGTGTGAATTGCCGGGGTAATTGGTTCGGGTCCGGTGAGTTTTTGGAATGAATTGGAACACTTAGTTCAAAGATTTAAAGCTTAAGTTAAAATAGTGATCGGATGTCGGCTTATGTGTAAATGACCCCGGAATGGAGTTTTGATGATTCCAATAGCTCCGTATGGTGATTTTGAACTTAGTAGTGTGTCTGAAAAATTATTTGGAGTTCCGTAGTGGAATTAGGCTTGAAATGCCAAAAGTTAAATTTTTGGAAGTTTGACCGGGGGGTTGACTTTTTGATATCGGGGTCGGAATCCGATTCTAGAAATTGGAATAGGTCTGTAGTGTGAAATGTGACTTGTGTGCAAAATTTGAAGTCATTCTGGATTGATTTGATGTGTTTCGGCACAAGATATAGAATTTGAAAGTTCAAAGTTCATAAATTTTGATTTGAGGTGCGATTCGACGTTTTGATGTTATTTGAGGCCTCGAGTAGGTCCGTGTTATGTTATGGAACATGTTGGTATATATGGTTGAGGTCCCGAGAGGTTTGGGTATATTTTTGGATCATTGGTTGAGAGATTATCTGATTGAAATTCATATATTATTTGTGTCCGGGAGGTTTCGAATGAGTTTCAGGGTGAGTTTTGAGCGAGTCCGGGTATTTCAGCACTCTAATATTGTTCTGGCTCTTTTGGGGACGCGGACCGCGCATTTTTGGATGCTGAGGCAAAGGAGGGACGCGAACCACACATTTTAGGGCGCTGAGGTGAAGGAGGGATGCGTACAGCAGCAGAATTTCGTGGCCGCGCTCAAAATTTCGCGGACCGCGCAATTCTGTCTGCGGCCACGCTCCAGGGAGTTCTGCAGATTCGCCGATCCGACTTCGGAAGCCTATATCTTTTGATCTATAAGGAATTATGAGATGATTCAATGTCCCATCAATAAAGTGAGGGCTTTCCATTCTTCCTCCCCCCTCCCCCTCCCCCATCCCCCGTCACTCCCCCTTTTTCAATAAATAACCCCCGCTGGCCCCTCTCTGATAAGGAAGAAAACGAAATAATCTCAATTTTACGACAAATCTGGTCTGATGGCTGCTCTCCACTAACAACAAGGATATAGGGACTCTTTATTTAATCTTCGGTGACATTGCTGGAGTGATGGGCACATGCTTCTAAGTACTGATTCGTATGAAATTAGCACGACCCGACAATCAAATTCTTGGTGGGAATCATCAACTTTATAATGTTTTAATAACGGCAACCTAAAGTTGTAGCCCTTAGTGTCTAGTTTTCAGAAAGGTAAAGACGTCATCATTTGGACATCTGTAGAGAACGCTATGGCCAAAATACTAAAGCCTAGCAGTGCAGCCCCAAGATTTTCACGGACCGCACCAATTCTTCGCGACCGCGAGACCTGGGGCGCGGCCGCGCTTGGAATTTTGCTGACCGCGAAATTGGAGTTCAGAGGATATACTATATATCCGAGGTTTAGGGTATTATTTCACATTTTGGACCTAGGGATCTCGGTTTGTGGCGATTGTTCGTGGGATTTTCAAGAAATTCATCGAGGTTAGTGATTCTAACTCGCATTTGGTTAATATACATGAATATATCAATGATTTAATCATCTGATTAGTACTTTGAGGTGGCAATTTGGGGAAAATTGTAGAAACTTTATAAGATGAATTTTCGAGATTTGAACACCAATTCGAAGTCGGATTTGAGTGAAATTAGTATGGTTGAACTCGTAATTGGATGGATTATCGGATTTTGTGAGTTTCGTCGGATTCCGAAACGTGGGCCCCACTGGTAACTTTTGGGGCGTAATTTCGTATTTTATGGAAATATTAGTATTTTGATATGGAATTAATTCCTATAAATTTTGCGGGCTGAATCAAATTAATTGTGACTAGATTTGAGCCGTTTGGAAGTTGATACACACAGAGTGGAATTGCTGGAGCATTGCTTAGCTTGCTCGACATTGGATTTCACTTGTTCGAGGTAAGTAACCCTTCTAATCTTGGAGTTGAGGGTATGAACCCTGAATATATGAATTTTGTGAAATTGTTGGGAGGTGACGCACATGCTAGGCAACTGGCATGTGGGCGTGCACTATAGAAATTGTGATATAATTGTTTCTGTGGAATCTTGTAGTTAAATAATCTTAGCATTTTTCATGCGGTGTTATGTGTTAAAGAAATTGAGCTGAAAAACATATTAAAAATCCTGTTAAGGCTATGTGCCAGTATTTTGGGATCCACAGAGGTCATATTGCTGTGAATTTATTGTTTTAAATTGAAAATTCATACTTAGTCATATTCATTTCATTGCATATCATATCTCAGTCTCTGTTGTTATTTATTAATACATTATATCATCATTTTCGGGTTATTTTCATGACATTTTGAGCCCATGAGAGAGAGACTGGAGAGATTGATGACTGAGTGAGGCCGAAGGCCTGATTGATTCTGATATTGATACTATGGCATGTGAGTTGTCCGTGCAGTTATTAGCTCTTGGGCTGAAGGAGCCCCTCCGGAGTCTGTACACACCCCTAGCGAGCGCGGTTGATATTATTAATTAATGGATCTTCCCTGGACATAGACCTTGTCCGATGTATTATATCTGGAGATGGATCTTCTCCATGAGCTGGATTGGCTCTACTCGGTACTGAGTGACTGATGATCAGTTGATGTGTATATTCAGGGATGGATGTTCCCTGGGCCGGATTGGCCATATACAGTACCGAGTGATTGGCCATGATGAGTGGAATGTGTGAGAAAGGGAGATTAAGTACTCTGAGAGTATGAGTACATGATTACAATCTCTGAGATACATTGCATTGACATGCACACATAACATACATGCATAGAGATGTGTTTTCCTCATGTTGTACGGTATCACATTATTCATGATTTCTCACACATGTTGACAGATGGGTATAGTGATGCATTTGTTTTTCACTGGTTATCTAGAAAGAAAATGAAACATTTTATTTATTATTGAAAGTATTTTAGGAAAATTATTGTTTTCAAACTTATTCATAGTTTTGGCAACTTCGGTAAACGATTTGGGTTTTCATTGATGTACTTGAAAGGCAGAATGAGTTTTTAGAAATCATGTTTTTGTTGAGCATTTGATCATTGAGTTACTTCTGGTATTATTTTCTTTATGTTGTTTTGGACTAGTGCTTTTGGACCCGACCTTGGTAGAAGCTCGTCACTACTTTCAATCTAAGGCTAGGTTTGTTACTTACTCAATACATGGGGTCGGTTGTACTGATACTACACTTCTGCAAATTGCGTGCAGATGTTTGTTGATGTTGTTGTTGTGCTCGATGGTTGCGGGATTTGAAGATGTACTTGCATTCTTGTTGTAACTGCCTCTTATTCATGGTAGCCTTAGATTTATAAAAGCTCTATTTATGTACTATTCAAACAGACTATGTATTATTTTATTTCCTCTTTGTATACTCTATTCTTAGAAGCTCAGGATTTGTACTACCAGTTCTTGGGGATTGTATAAGATTAAGACCTTTATTTACTTAAATTGCTTTAATAATTATTATTGAAATAGGATAGTTGGTAATTGGCTTACCTAACGGGTTGGGTTAGGTGCCATTACGACTAGTTGGATTTTGGGTTGTGACACAATTAAACTTATTTAGTGGTTTTAAGAATATGTGATTTAATCCAATACCAATTGATAAATACGGAATTGAATAGATAATCTGAACAGTAAAATAAATTAAACCAGTGTTCTGGCAGTGCTTACGACCTCGATTCGAGATGGTCTCGAGGTTAGGTAAGAAGAACAGTAAAGAACATAAAATAAACAATGATAAACAGTAATAGATAGTAAGTGAAATAGAAAGCAGCACTTTTGTATATGTTTTTCAATGAATCAACCCCCCCTATAAATGAATGGGGTCCCTCTTTATATAGTAGAGGAATACTAAATAAAATATAATTCTAATAACGGAAACAAATCCCATGATTGGCATCAATAACCGCTTGATTAGATCTGTTCGGGAATTTCCGCCGAGATCTTCGGTCGGTTGCTAATATTTCGCCATTCTGTTATTATGCTTTACTCGAAGTCGGTCATGTTCGGTCTCGATCTTCAGCGAGCACTTCGATCTTCATGCTCCATATTCTGCCATTGAGCTCGATCTTGGTCTATTATGAACTTACTCTCGAGGCAGCTCCCCATGCCTATGAAATCTGACATGGCCGATTTCGACCGTATATAGATAGTCCTCGCGTTTCTTGGAATAAAATGATAAGAAACGGTGTGAGCCTTATTTTCCGAAACCTCGATTATGACTTCATACTTATGACGAAGTGACGGATGTGATCAAAACGTCCCGTCAGTTCAGTTCCCCAAATCATTAATGCATGTCAGTTAGCGGTTGGCCACTAACGCCACCGAACCGTCTCTGTGAACCTATAAATACCCGCTCCTTCCTTGAATCAAACTTTACTTTTTCTCTAATCAAACCTCTAACTATTCTCACTCTTCTCGTATCCTCCCCTTCATCGTCTGTAGAGCCACCTTCGTTAGCACCAACACCACCGGTTTATCATCTTCCTTCGCTCTTCTTTACTTATACAAATGGTGAAAACCTCAAAAACCGTACTGCGGAAGGAGAAAACTTAATGCTCCTCTTCCCGGCCGTCCGGCGGCAAGGCGCCAGTGGAGCCGTTTCCCCACGAATATGTTCACGGCCCGTGTACTCTAAAATTCGACTTCAAGGTCAAAAACCCTTCATCGATCCTGGGCCGATGTGAGCATGTGTCGATGTACATGTGCTCAATATCGAAGAGCCACCTCGAGGCCATGAAGAGGGACTGCAACTGGGGTCCTGAGGTCGTGGTACAAATTCATGCTCCCGAAGAGAGCATCACCACTTATGTGGAGGGGTTCCTAAGTGTTTACACTTACCCCTTCACATTGGGTCCCCTCACCCAGTAATTATTGATCTCTATAAAAGATATCAGGTTACCCTCGACCAAATCCACCCCTCACTATGGCGCATAGTAATCATACTACGCTTCTTCTCTAGCAAGGCCGAGGGGATAAAGTTTACTCAAAATCACCTCATGCGGTTGTACCGGCCTTGAATCTACCGAGGACTAATCAGGCTCCAACGCCGAGCAACAAAGGCCTTGATCTTGAGCATCGACGAGGACAAGGATTGGGGTTGGATAAGTCATTTTATAAGGGTGAGGACCCGCAAAATTATCACGGAAGAGAAGATGTCGTTCTCTGAGGAGTGGAACTTCGACCGTAAGTGATCTTTTAAACTTTGATCTTCCTACCTTCTTCGACTTCACCTGATATCCCCTTTTGACATGCAGCTATCCCTTAGATGCCTCAAGCGGTACCTGACCTCGAATATTGGGTTCGGAAGTTAGATTCAACTTCCACTTATGCCGAATGCGCATGGCGTGATTTGGCAAAGGGCAGATGGGAGGCCTAGAACCACGGTAAGGATCTCCTTTTTCATGTTCTGAAACACTTTTTAAACTTCATTCGTCACTAATTTTCTTTCATGCAGGCCTGACCAAGGATACCATTTTGAGGCCTTCAAGTGGCGAGGAAGAAACCAAGTCCTCGGTTCCGAAGCCGGGGAAAGACAAAAAGAGGAAAACTGCCTCGCAGTCCGAGGATCCCAAGCCCAAACCTCGAAGGGAGAGGAGGAAAGTAATCGCTCTAACGATGGAATTGGTTCAAAAATTGAGAGAAAAAGAAGAGGAAGAAGAGGAAAATGCCTCGGCACTGACGGTCTGACCTAGGAAAGCCGTCGAGGTCACCAAACCTTCTGAGCCAACGGCGGCTGCTAAAATCAAGCCTCGTGTCGAGGAGGCTTCCAAAAAGAAATCGGGTGAGGATCCCGAATTAGCAGAGGTCGAGATCATTTCTCAGCCATCTGCAACTACACCAGATAGGGCCGGTTCTGAGACCCCAAAGATCGATCAGAGCACCCCGAACGACTTTCTCAGGACCGTGATAGCATGTCACTTGCCTTCTCTTTCGACTTTTTTTGAGGAGGCACTAAGGGAAGCTCGAGAGTTGAAGACCCCTGATTTAGGTGGAGGCTCTAGTGTATGGGATCCCTTTCAGGATTGCTTAACCGAAGTCGATGATGACTCTGATATCAGTGACGCTTCTATTCTTTTAGAAGAGGCCCAACGTCTCTCATCTTTGGTAAGAATCAGTTTACTCCACTTCTTTTCTGTACTCTTTTTTTTTTAATTTTCTCTAAATTTGACTTGTGTTTTCCTTTTTGTATAGGTCTTCACCAAATTTGGAGCTGACCTTAGCCAGTGTGAAACCGACTCCAAAAGGTCTCGGAGGAGAGGAACACTCTGAAGCTTCTTTGCGGCCAAAAAGACAAAACTATAAAGGACCTTCAAGCGGATTTGGCCAAGGCTCGTGAGGAAGAGGCCGAGCTAATACTTTATTTTCTCAGCTGCGGCAAAAGGTTGGAAGGATCGAGCTGCTTCGGGGAGGAGTCGATTAGATAAAGGCCGATTGTGATTGGTGGAAGAAGAATATGGACAGCCTGGCTGCGGAAAAAGAAACTACCTTGGCCAAACTGACATCTGCCGAGGTTTAACTTTGGGGCATAAAAGAGAAAACTTCGGCCCAAGCCAAGAGGATCGAGGAGCTTGAAACGGGGCTTGATGAGGCCAAGGCGGAGATAGAGAAGACAAAGGTCATGGAGGACAAGTCCATTGCCATGTACTGGGCCGATGTTGAGGCTACTCAAATGCAGCTAAGGGAGGCTTCTGACCGAGAGCAATGGATAATTAACTCTAAAAAGTGCCAATCCCGGAGAGAAACTGTAACGACCCGGCCGGTCGTTTCGAGAGTTGTAACCCTGTTTTCCCCATTCCTACTTCTTTTTGTGTTATTCAGCTATATTATGTTATATCGAGTTAGTTGGTTCGAGTCTGGAAGGAACTCGGGGTGAAATGAGACACTTAGTCTCATAATTGAAAATTTTAAGTTAGAAAAGTGGACCGGATATGGACCTATATGTAAACGACCTCGGATTTGAATTTTGATGATTCCAATAGTTCTGTATGGTGATTTTGGGCTTAGGAGCGTGTCCGAAATATTATTTGGAAGTCCGTAGAGGAATTAGACTAGAAATGCCGAAAGTTTTATTTTTGAGAAGTTTGACCAGGGGTTGACTTTTTGATATCGGGGTCGGAATCTAATTCTAAAAATGTAGAATACCCCTGTTAAGTCATTTAGGACTTGTGTGCAAAATTTGAGGTCAATCAGACGTGATTTGATAGGTTCCGGAGTTGTTTGTAAAAATTAAAAATTTCAAAGTTCATTAGGCTTGAATTGGGGTGTAATTCATGGTTTTAGCGTTGTTTGAGGTGATTTGAGGATGCGACTAAGTTCCTATGATGTTTTAGGACTTGTTGGTATATTTGGTTGAGGTCCCAAGGGCCTCGGGTGAGTTTTGGATGGTTAACGGATCAAATTGAACTAGAACAACGGCTGCAATTTCCTTCTATTGGAAATTGCTTCTGCCCAGAAATCGAGCCCAGATCGAGCTCAGGGTCGATGGCCACGATCGAAGCCCAAATCGAGCTCAAGGTCGAGGGCCACGATCGAGCTCAAGGTCGAGGGTCACGATCGAAGGCATGATCGAGCCCAGGGTCGAGGGTCACGGTCGGCTGGGAAGAAGACATAATCGAGGGCCAGGATCGAAGGCCAAGATCGAGGCAGAACTGAGGATGTTTGGGCAGAATTATAAAAAAGGGGGCTTCGTCCCATTTGCCATTTTTGACAAATTGGAGCTTGGGGAGAGGCGATTTTTGTTATATTTTCAAGGAAAAACTTGAGGTAAATCCCTTGTGATCATTTCTACTCCATAATAGTGAATTATTATCGAGTAATCCGACTAGATTACATGATTTTGAGGTGTAAATCAGAGATTGAAACTTAGAAATTTGGAAATTTGATTTGTATATTTGAGGGTCGAGTTAAGGTCAGATTTTGGTAAAATTGGTATGGGTAGACTCGTGGTTGAATGCGCTTTCAGATTTTATAACTTCTGTTGGGTTCCGAGACGTGGGCCCCACAGGCGATTTTTGAGCCAATTTCAGGTTTTGGTCTAATTTTGAAGCTTTTCTTGAGGAATTCATTTCATTAGCGTATATTGATGGTATTATACTGATTGTGAATAGATTTGGAGCATTTGGAGGCAGAGTCCAGAGGCAAGAGCATTGCGGGGTAGAGATTTGACCGGTTTGAGGTAAGTAACGATTGTAAATCTAGTCCTGAGGGTATGAAACCCCAGATTTCGTATCATTCTATTATTTTGAGGTGACGCACATGCTAGATGACAGGCATGTGGGCGTGCACTGTTGGGGATTTGTGACTTGGTCCGTCCCGTAGCAACTGTAAAGTTGCATACTTTGTTGAAACCATTTGATAGTTATATGTTTTATAAAGAATTTCAGTAAATTGGGCTGAATGCCATGTTTGGGCCTTGCGCCAATGTTGTTTGGACCCTCAGAGGCTGTTTCGTATCATCCTCTCACTGTTTTCGATTGAAAAATCTATACTCAGTCATGTTTATACTTGTTTACTGCATAACTCAGTCTTATGACTCTATTTTGATGCATATAAATGTTTTGGGCCGAATGCCCTGTTTTACTGAAATGCCCGAGTGGCTTGATTTGTGAGGATGAGTGTGGATCGGGGCTGCCCGCCTGCAGCATACTTTATTATTATCGCGCGTGAGTTGTCCGTGCAAATTATAGTGCTTGGGCTGAAGGAGACCCTCCGGAATCTATACTCACCCACAGTGAGCGCAGGTACCTACTGAGTGCGAGTGTCGAGTGCCGAGTGCCGAGTGCTGAGTGACTGGGAGGCAAGAGTGATTATGAGGTATGCCCGAGTGGCAAGAGTGATTTTAAGGTATGCCCGAGTGGCACGAGTGACTGTGAGGTCTGCTCGAGTGGCTGTTTATGATTTCATCATTTTTGCTCACCTTTGCATTGTGCCTTTGTTTGAAAAACTATTGGAAAATAAAAAATGATTTCTATTGAAACTGGGTTTAAACGAGATGTTTGATTCAAATCCTGATTTTTAAGAGCATGTGGTATTTTACTGAGATTTCCTGATATGAACGTTATATGCTTTATTGCTCATCACTACTGCTCAGTCTTTATTTATTGTTGTTACTTACTGAGTTGGCGTACTCATGTTACTCCCTGCACCTCGTGTGCAGATCCAGGTGTGGCTGGACACGGTAGCGGTTATTGAGTGTTCTGGTTGCAGATTTTCTTGGAGATAGCAAGGTAGTTGTTTGGCAATCGCAGCCCCTGCTCTTCTCCCTCTTATCTTCCTCTAGTAGTATTTAGCGATGTTTTTTTTTAGGCTGAGTAAGCCTTGATATTGTTAGACAGATTATAGTAGGTGCTCATGACTAGTGACACCCTGATGTTGGCCTTTTTTTTTCCGCACTTTTATTTTTCTTTGATTTGAACTCTTTAAATGAAGGTTTTTATGTTAGATAACCTTGAAATTATCTTTGAAATGAAAATATTATTTTGTTTTGGAAATGAGTCGGCTTGCCTAGTTCCACGATAGGTGCCATCACGACAGGGTTTAGTTTTGGGTCGTGACAGATTGGTATCAAAGCCTAGGTTACATAGGTCTCACGAGTCATGAGCGGGTTTAGTAGAATCTTGCGGATCGGTATGGAGACGTCTGTACTTATCTTCAGGAGGCTGCAGAACCTTTAGGAAACTCCATATTCTTGAATTCTTGTCGTGCGAATCTGTTGATTCTAGTAACTAATCATTTGTTATTTCATTCTCTCACAGATGGTGAGGACTCGTGCTACCAGTCAGGAGGGCCAGCTACCAGTACCACCAGCCAGGGCCGCGAGAGGCCGAGGCCGCGGTAGAGGCTGTGGTAGGGGCAGAGGTGCAACCCGTACAGCAGTTGGGGCAGTACCTACAGATCCACCGGTTTTCCCAGATCAGGACCAAGTTCCAGTTGTTGATGCACCAGCTCAGGCACCACATGTGCCTATTGTGATTCCAGGCCTTCAGGAGGCCTTAGCTCAGATTATGATAGCGTGTACTGGCCTTGCTCAGGCGGTCTCTATTTCGACAGCCGCAACGACTTCTCAGGCCAGGGGAGGCACTCAGACTCCCATCGCTCGCACACCCGAGCAGGTTATTCAGGGACTTCAAACACCAGAGGCACCACCAACCCATCCGGTTGTTGTTGCTCAGGATTATGTGTTTCCTGCTATGCTTGAGGATGATCAGCGTAGGTTGGAGAGGTTTGGGAGACTTCAGCCACCACCTTTCAGTGGCACAGAGAGAGAGGATGCTCAGGACTTTTTGGACAGGTGTCAGAGGATACTCCGTACTGCTGGTATTTTGGAGACTTGTGGGGTCTCGTTCACTAGCTTTCAGTTTTCTGGGGCTGCACTTAGATGGTGGGAGACTTACGAGAGGCGTAGGCCTGTTGGCGCAGCACCCCTTACTTGGCAGCAATTCTCCGTGGTCTTTTTGGAGAAGTTCGTGCCTCGATCCCGCAGAGAGGAGCTGCGTAGACAGTTTGAGCGGCTACGCTAGGGTGATATGTCTGTGATGCAGTATGAGATGCGATTCTCTGAGTTGGCCCTTCATGCTATCTGGTTGGTTCCCATGGACAGAGAGAGAATCATGAGGTTTATTGATGGCCTCACTTATCAGCTACAGTTGCTCATGATCAGGGAGCGAGTTTCAGGTGCTACATTTGATGAGGTTGTCAACATTGCTCGGCAGATTGAGATGGTTTGCGGTCAGGAGAGGGTTGAGCGGGAGGCCAAGAGGCCTCGTGGTCAGGGTGGATTCAGCGGTGCTCCTTTTGGGGGTCAGTTCCAGCACGGTAAAGGTCATCATTTCAGACAGGCTCAGTCAGCTCGGCCATTTCATCAGGGTGCATCATCCGGCCATGGTTCTCACAGTTCTCATCAGGGCCACTCATCACTTAGTGCCCTTCCAGTTTAGAGTTCGTCCCGTGCTCCACCTGTTCAGGGCTTTTCTATGCCAGGTTCTTCTACCAGTCATCCCGGTGCTAGGGGTTCCCTTCAGTTTCCGCCGCCAGCACCAGGGAGTTGTTTTGAGTGTGGAGAGCTTGGCATATGTGGTGACAGTGTCCTCCTCGTCATGGAGGTCTATCTCAGTAGAGGAGTCATCCTCCGACTACAGCACCAGCTACCTCACTACCCGCCCAGTTAGCTCGGGGTGGAGGTCAGTCAGCTAGGGGTCGCACTAGAGGGGGAGGCAGATCAGGGGGTGGTCAGGCCCGTTTCTATGCTCTCCCTGCCAGACCAGATGCTATTGCTTCAGATGCTGTGATTACAGGTATTGTCTCAGTTTGCCACAGAGATGCCTCAGTATTATTTGACCCTAGTTCCGCGTATTCATATGTTTCCTCGTATTTTGCCCATTTTCTAGATATGCCCCATGAGTCCTTAGTTTCATCTGTACATGTATCTACTCCTGTGGGCGATACTATTATTGTGGACCGTGTATATCGGTCATGTGGGGTGACTATTGGGGGTCTAGAGAGCCGAGTATATCTATTGTTGCTCAGTATGGTTGACTTTGATGTGATATTGGGCATGGATTGGTTATCTCCATGTCATACTGTTCTAGATTGTCACGCTAAGACGGTGACGTTGGCTATGCCGGGAATTTCGAGGGTTGAGTGGAGCGGTTCTATAGATTATGTACCAAGTAGGGTGATTTCATATTTGAAGGCTCAGCGCATGGTTGAGAAGGGTTGCCTATCTTATTTGGATTTTGTGAGGGATGTTAGTGCAGAGACTCCTGTCATTTATTCTGTTCCGGTGGTACGTGATTTTCCGGATGTGTTTCCTGCAAACCTACCGGGCATGCCGCCTGACAGGGATATTGACTTTGGTATTGATTTGGTGCCGGGAACTCAGCCCATTTCTATTCCACCGTATCGTATGGCACCGGCGGAGTTGAAGGAATTGAAAGAACAACTTCAGGAACTCCTTGATAAGGGGTTTATTCGGCCTAGTGTGTCACCTTCGGGTGCACCGGTTCTATTTGTGAAAAAGAAGCATGGTTCCATGAGAATGTGTATTGATTACAGGCAGTTAAACAAGGTCACAGTCAAGAACAAGTATCATTTGCCTCGTATTGATGATTTATTCGACCAGCTTCAGGGAGCAAGGGTGTTCTCCAAGATTGATTTGAGGTCCGGTTATCACCAGCTGAAGATTCGGGATTCAGATATTCTAAAGACAGATTTCAGAACCCGATATGGCCATTATGAGTTTATGGTGATGTCTTTTGGGCTGACCAATGCCCCAGCAGCGTTCATGCATCTGATGAATAGTGTATTCCAGCCCTATTTGGACTCATTCGTCGTTGTATTCATTGACGACATCCTGGTGTACTCTCGGCTAAGAAGAGCACTCTCAACATTTGAGGGCTGTATTGCAGAGATTGAAGGAGGAGAAGCTTTATGCAAAGTTCTCTAAATGTGAGTTTTGGCTCAGTTCAGTAGCATTCTTGGGGCACGTGGTGTCCGGTGAGGATATTCAGGTGGATCCGAAGAAGATAGAGGCGGTGCAGAGTTGGCCCAGACCATCCTCAGCCACGGAGATTAGGAGCTTTCTTGGTTTGGCGGGTTACTACCGTCGCTTTGTGGAGGGATTTTCATCTATTGCATTGCCCTTGACCAAATTGACCTAAAAGGGTGCTCCATTCAGGTGGTCAGATGAATGTGAGGAGAGCTTTCAGAAGCTCAAGACTGCTTTGACCACAGCTCCAGTGTTAGTTTTGCCATCAGCTTCAGGTTCTTACACCGTGTATTGTGATGCCTCAAGGATAGGCATTGGGTGTGTTTTGATGCAGGAGGGTAAGGTGATTTCCTATGCCTCGCGCCAGTTGAAGACCCATGAGAAGAACTATCCTATCCATGATCTTGAGTTAGCAGCTATTGTTCACGCCTTGAAGATTTGGCGTCATTATTTGAATGGGGTTCATTGTGAGATCTATACTGATCACCGGAGTCTGCAGTATCTGTTAAAGCAGAAGGATCTTAATTTGCATCAGCGGAGATGGTTGGAGCTTCTTAAGGACTATGATATCACTATCGTGTACCATCCGGGGAAGGCCAATGTGGTGGCCGATGATTTGAGTCGCCGGGAAGAGAGTTTGGGGAGTTTAGCCTATCTTCTAGCAGCAGAGAGACCTTTGGCATTAGATATTCAGACCTTGGTAGGCCAGCTTGTCAAATTGGATATTTCGGAGCCTAGTCGGGTATTGGCTTGTGTGGTCTCCAGGTCTTCTCTTTATGACCATATCAGGGAGCGTCAGTATGATGACCCTCACTTGCTCGTTCTTCAGGACAGGGTTCGGAGAGGTGATGCTAGGGATGTGACTATTGGTGATGACGTGGTGCTGAGAATGCAGGGCCGGATATGTGTGCCTAATGTAGATGGGCTTCGAGAGCTAATTCTTGAAGAGGCCCACAGCTCGCGGTATTCCATCCATCCGGGTGCCGCGAAGATGTACCAGGATTTGAGGCAGAACTATTAGTGGAGGTGGATGAAGAAGGATATAGTTGGGTTTGTGGCTCGGTGTCTAAACTGTCAGCAGGTTAAGTATGAGCATCAGATACCAGGTAGCTTGCTTCAGAGGTTAGAGATCCCAGAGTGGAAGTGAGAGCGGATCACTGTGGACTTTGTAGTTGGGCTCCCACGAACTTCGAGGAAGTTTGACGCTATTTGGGTTATTGTGGATCGGCTGACCAAGTCCGCGCACTTCATTCCAATTGGTACTACTTACTCTTCAGAGCGGTTGGCTGAAATTTACATCCGAGAGATCGTTCGCCTGCATGGTGTCCCAATTACCATCATTTCAAACTCAGTTCACATCGCATTTTTGGAGGGCCGTGCAGCGAGAGTTGGGTACTCAGGTTGAGTTAAGCACAGCTTTTAACCCTCAGACGGACGGGTAGTCCGAACGCACTATTCAGATATTGGAGGACATGTTGCGTGCTTGTATCATTGATTTTGGGGGTTCATGGGACCAGTTTCTGCCACTCACGGAGTTTGCATATAACAACAGTTATCAGTCGAGTATTCAGATGGCTCCGTACGAGGCTTTGTATGGGAAGAGGTGTAGATCTCTGGTTGGATGGTTTGAGCCGGGTGAGGCTAGGCTCTTAGGTACAGACTTGGTCCAGGACGCATTAGATAAGGTGAAATTGATTCAGGAGCGGCTTCGCAGGGCGCAGTCTAGGAAGAAGAGCTATACGGATAGGAAGGTCCGTGATGTGTCTTTTATGGTTGGGGAGAAGGTTTTGCTGAAGGTATCACCCATGAAGGGTGTTATAAGGTTTGGGAAGAGGGGCAAGTTGAGCCCCCGGTTCATTGGGCCTTTTGAGGTGCTTCAGAGGATAGGAGAGGTGACTTATAAGCTTGCCTTGCCACCCAGCTTGTCGAGTGTGCATCCAGTGTTTCATGTTTCCATGCTCCGGAAGTATATTGGAGATCCGTCCCATGTTTTGGATTTCAGCACGGTTCAGTTAGAGGGTGATATGACTTATGATGTGGAGCCGTTGGATATTTTGGATCGGCACGTTAGAAGGTTGAGGTCAAAGGATATAGCTTCAGTGAAGGTGCAATGGAGAGGTTAGCCTGTGGAGGAGGCCACTTGGGAGACCGAGCGGGAGATGCGTAGCAGATATCCACGCCTATTCGAGACTCCAGGTATGTTTCTAGACCCGTTCGAGGACGAACGGATGTTTAAGAGGGGGAGGATGTAACGACCCGACCTGTCGTTTCGAGAGTTGTAACCATGTTTTCCCCATTCCTACTTCTTTTTGTGTTATTCAGCTATATTATGTTATATCGGGTTAGTTGATTCGAGTCCGGAAGGAACTCGGGGTGAAATGAGACACTTAGTCTCAAAATTGAAAATTTTAAGTTAGAAAAGTGGACCGGATATGGACCTATATGTAAACAACGTCGGATTTGAATTTGGATTATTCCAATAGCTCCGTATGGTTATTTTGGGATTAGGAGCGTGTCCGGAATATTATTTGGAAGTCCGTAGAGGAATTAGGCTTGAAATGCCGAAAGTTTTATTTTTGAGAAGTTTGATCGGGGGGTTGACTTTTTGATATCGGGGTCGGAATATGATTCTAAAAATTGGAATACCCCTGTTATGTCATTTAGGACTTGTGTGCAAAATTTGAGGTCAATCGGACGTGATTTGATAGGTTCCGGAGTTGTTTGTAGAAATTAGAAATTTCAAAGTTTATTAGGCTTGAATTGGGGTGTAATTCATGGTTTTAGCGTTGTTTGAGGAGATTTGAGGATGCGACTAAGTTCGTATGATGTTTTAGGACTTGTTGGTATATTTGGTTGAGGTCCCGAGGGCCTCGGGTGAGTTTCGGATGGTTAACGGATCAAATTGAACTAGAACAACTGCTGCAATTTCCTTCTGTTGGAAATTGTTTCTGCCCAGAAATCGAGCCCAGATCGAGCTCAGGGTCGATGGCCACGATCGAAGCCCAAATCGAGCTCAAGGTCGAGGGCCACGATCGAGCTCAGGGTCGAGGGTCACGATCGAAGGCATGATCGAGCCCAGGGTCGAGGGTCACGGTCGAAGGCTGGGAAGAAGACATAATCGAGGGCCAGGATCGAGGACCTCGATCGAAGGCCAAGATCGAGGCAGAACCGAGGATGTCTGGGCAGAATTATAAAAACGGGGGCTTCGTCCCATTTGCAATTTTTGACACATTGGAGCTTGGGGAGAGGCAATTTTTGTTATATTTTCAAGGAAAAACTTGAGGTAAGTCCCTTGTGATCATTTCTACTCCATAATAGTGAATTATCATCGAGTAATCCGACTAGATTACATGATTTTGAGGTGTAAATCAGAGATTGAAACTTAGAAATTTGGAAATTTGATTTGTATATTTGATGGTCGAGTTAAGGTTGGATTTTGGTAAAATTGGTATGGGCAGACTCGTGGTTGAATGGGCTTTCGTATTTTATAACTTTTGTCGGGTTCCGAGACGTGGGCCCACAGGCGAGTTTTGAGCCAATTTCGGGTTTTGGTCTAATTTTGAATCTTTTCTTGTGAAATTCATTCCATTAGCGTATATTGATGGTATTATACTGATTGTGAATAGATTTGGAGCATTTGGAGGCAGAGTCCAGAGGCAAGAGCATTGCGGGGTAGAGATTTGACCGGTTTGAGGTAAGTAACGATTGTAAATCTAGTCCTGAGGGTATGAAACCCTGGATTTCGTATCATTCTATTATTTTGAGGTGACGCACATGCTAGGTGACGGGCGTGTGGGCGTGCACTGTTGGGAATTTGTGACTTGGTCCGTCCCGTAGCAATTGTAAAGTTGCATACTTTGTTGAAACCATTTGATACTTATATGTTTTAGAAAGAATTTCAGTAAATTGGGCTGAATGCCATGTTTGGGCCTTGCGCCAATGCTGTTTGGACCCTCAGGGGCTGTTTCGTATCATCCTCTCACTGTTTTCGATTGAAAAATCTATACACAGTCATGTTTATACTTGTTTACTGCATAACTCAATCTTATGACTCTATTTTGATGCATATAAATGTTTTGGGCCGAATGCCCTGTTTTACTGAAATGCCCGAGTGGCTTGATTTGTGAGGAGGAGTATGGATCGGGGCTGCCCGCCTGCAGCATACTTGTGACTGAGTGAGGCCGAGGGCCTGATTAGTGAGAATGAGTGTGGATCGGGGCTGCCCGCGTGCAGTATACTTTATTATTATCGCACGTGACTTGTCCGTGCAGATTATAGTGCTTGGGCTGAAGGAGCCCCTCTGGAGTCTGTACACACCCCCAGTGAGCGCATGTACCTACTGAGTGCGAGTGCCGAGTGACGAGTGCTGAGTGACTGGGAGGCAAGAGTGATTGTGAGGTATGCCCGAGTGGCAAGAGTGATTGTGAGGTATGCCCGAGTGGCACGAGTGACTGTGAGGTCTGCCCGAGTGGCTGTTTATGATTTCATCATTTTTGCTCACCTTTGCATTGAGCCTTTGTTTGAAAAATTATTGGAAAATAAAAAATAATTTCTATTGGAACTGGGTTTAAACGAGATGTTTGATTCAAATCCTGATTTTTAAGAGCATGTTGTATTTTACTGAGATTTCCTGATATGAACGTTATATGCTTTGTTGCTCGTCACTACTGCTCAGTCTTTATTTATTGTTGTTAATTACTGAGTTGGCATACTCACGTTACTCCCTGCACCTCATGTGCAGATTCAGGTGTGGCTGGATACGATAGCGGTTATTGAATGTTTTGGTTGCAGATTTTCTTGGAGATAGCAAGGTAGATGGTTTTAATCTTTTAACGCGTTGGAGACTGACATTGTGAGGTTTAACTTACGGATCAATGTACCCAATAAAATGGATAAAGATCTAGCTTTATCTCTCTTTTAAGCGTCCACTTAATTAACCGGTCTCACACTAATTTGAACAAGAATGATAAATTTATATATATATATATATATATAGAAATAATAAATATCATATTTTTCTAAAATGTCAAATACTTTGAAACACATCCAATTTGCTAAAACCACTAAATATTATGAAATCGGAGTATTAAATAAGGCTACTTTAACGATTAGTGCGTTCAGCTTTTTGACGTGGCCGATGGAATGCGGAAAAGTATACCAAATTTTGGTTTTCTTCTTTGCTTTTTGACCGGAGATGTCCACTGTATTGACTCAAGTCAAGGTCCAAGTGCGACACTACTGCAACGCACAATGAAATGGATATTTTTAGGAGGTGACCCTGGGATGAGTTACTTCACAATACCTACAAGCATTATCACAAAAACATTTCATTTCCATACTTAGACACAAAATTGTGACAGTAATCCAGAAAAATGAAAAAGGTTGCTGCTTACTACTATTATCTTGTTGTATTTTTTCTCATATTATTAATGGATGCGTGGTGTCTACAAAGCCAAGCCAGGATCTTGGACTCGTCCCCTATCAAATCTGAAGGTACTGTTCAGTTAAAAAATTTCTTGAAGTATACAATCAACCCATCTAAAAACTTAAGTTGTTAGAGGGTATGTATTTTTATTTTACGGGGGCTAAAACAGTTTAATAATGCTTTAACATGGTGTGATATTATCTGTTTTTGGTCCATACCGGTTTTCACAAAATGACTCACACTATTAACAGTATCCAATTACACATAACTTCTTTTTCTTTTTTCTTTTCTACTTTCCATGTAAGACTTTGTTTACACACAACTAATAATCTCTCCTTCAACTAAGTTCCACATAATACATCACCATTCATGGGCTAATTTGGAAATTAACTGTGTGGCACCCACAAAATCTTGAGTATTTACTGTCATCAAAGTCTAAAGACTGTGTATGCATTTTCAAAGCTATAGGTAAAGGTTATAAACCCCACAGATGGGCAAAGACACTAAGTTGGGCCCCACATCACACTCCGCCATTTCCATAGTCTCGCCAAATCGTTGACTCTTGTAGGGCTAAAACGGTCAAAGGATATTATTAACATAGTGTGATTATCCGCTTTAGGCCAAGCCTACACGATTTTCACAAAAGGCTCCGTACTATTAAAAGTATTCAACTCCTTATAAGTAATTTCTTTTCTTTTCTATTTTTCATGTGTAACTTTCTTTATATACACTGAATATTTTTAATAATTATATCTTCAAAGACGTTTATATATTCCTATATATGACAGATGAAGAAGATATGAATGATCTAATCCGAGGTCGCAGTAACAGGGAGAGACATCATTTCGAAGACTATTACCCTTCGCCTAAGGCAAATGCTAATAGTCATCAGTATGGTTCTAAGAGATCCTTTATTGATTTCATTTTTTTCTATCTTCTTTTATTCTATTCCTGAAAGATTGCTAACAGTAAATTCCGTCATATGCACACAGCGGCAGAAGTCCACCGCCGTACCGGCACCGATGATTATGAAATAGGGAAGCTCCAAAATAAGCTAAGTCGTGGACTATACAACAACAACATACCCAGTATAATTCACGAATGGGGTCTGTGAAGGATAGTGTGTCCGCAGAGCTCGGGATAACTATAGTTTGTATTATTATAAGAAAATAGACAAGAAAAAAATATCAAGAAGTTGCTTCCTAAAGCTTTGCTTGTTATCTTTCTTTTGTATTATGTATATCTAGCTAGTTGCTGTTGTTATTGGAAAAAATAAATCCAGAATTAAGGAATTTATTATATATGTGAATCAGATTTCAATGCTTTCCAAATGTAATTTTTTGATGATTAAAGAACCCTTTGGGAAGTCAAATTTGCTGCAATCTGCCAATCTACTATGTATCTAGTTTTCTATCACTGCACGATTTTTTACAATTTTTGTTTTAATCCTACCACGAGCTCTCCACTTTGCTCCCTTAGTAACTCGAACTCCAAACTTTAAGCTAGTGTTTGGACATTGATCTATTGAAAGTTGAAAAAAAAGAATTTTTAAATTGTTTTAAAAAATAACTTTTGAAAGTTGAAGTTATGTCTAGACATGCATTTTACTCAAAAAAAATTGCAGTTTTGGGAGCGAAAAAAAAACATTCACCCAAACCAAACCAGTTTTTGGAACTCCAAAATTTTTCTTCAAAATTGTTTCAAAAATTCATCATGTTTAATGAATAAACAATGTTTTCAAATTTGTTTTTGAAAAAAATAGCCAAAATCTATGATAAAATAGGAGCCTTTGCAACTTGATTAACCCTCTCTTGTCCCGACTCACGATAAATTACAGTTAGGATTAGGATACGATCATTTTTTTTTTGGATTGCCTTTAATAGTACTCGTGAAAGAACTTTCCCTGGTGCGCCCTACCTTATCTTTATTATAATCCACTGGTTGAAGTGATTCAATTCGAAAAGTTACGTTATCCCAACATATAATTCCGCATTGTATAATACTATGTTTGGTTAGAGGAATCAGGAAAAGGTAATCTACCCATACCAGTGCAGTATTTGATTAGCTGTATAAGAAAATAATTTATGCATAAATTTATGCAGCGTTAGGTCGACAGTATCAATTAACACCCATATTAAGTTATACAGAAGTATCTTAGCACTTAGGAGGATATAATTTGAAAAGGAAAATTATGTAGTAGTTGACTTGTTGCAATAGGTCAAATTAGTTTTATTTTTTTGGTCCGAAATTTATTAACCTAACTAATTTCGGATTCGCATTATGCATTAAGCAATAAAGGGAGAAGCGTTTCTTATGAGGAATTTGATCCATTTAGATTTCAGAGGACTCGAACATCTGACTGTCTAGTTAAAGGTAAAGGAATCTCATTCATCTCATCACACTAACTCCTTAATGGCCGTGAAATTACGATATGGACTAAATAATGTTTGTTTCTTGCAAGAACATCAGTAACCCCTTGAGGTCAGATGCCATTTTCACAGTTCGAGGACCACTGCTCTGATACCAAATGCTGAGATATTGAGCAGATGAGCAAAAGCAGAGAAAAGGAAAATTAAAACTAGCTAAGACTAAGAGGAATTTTTCATAGATACATTTCTGATAGATAATTACAGCAATATAAGGATGAGCTTATGGCTATCTAATTCACCATTTCGTACCAACTACTATAGTTGTCTCTGACAATTAACTAACTCTTCCTAGGACGGAATCCGCTAACTAAGAAATGTCTAAGGGACTTATAAGAAATAAAGCAAATTTCCTACGTGCTGGTTCCAATGCTAGAGTTACCATCTTCAAAGCATACGCAACACAGTATGGGTAGGTTATAATATTATGCATAAATTATTTTCAGTACACTCACTTTCTTGTGTGGTTCTTGAATTCTAGTTATTATTTTCACTGGGAATATACTGGTATGTTGTTGATTTCCACTAGAATCTACAATAAATATTGCCAAGTAGATTAGTCCTTCATGTGTAAGGAAAGGTACTAGTATATAAAACCCAAATAAAGAAGTTATGCCACTACTAAAAATCTGCTAAAAATCGACCAACTATTTCCGACCAACGTTGGTCGGTCAAAAAAAGCGACCAAAAACTGTCCAGGTTGGACGAAAACTGGGGAAAAAAGAGTTACATTTTTTTAAAACTAAATACCGACCAACGTTGGTCGGTAAATTGGTCAACGAATTGACCAAGCTGGTCAGACAAGAAAATTTTGGATTACCGACCAACGTTGGTCGGTAATCTGGATCCAATTTTTTAAATTTTAATAATTATTTTATTATTTAAAATATTTTATAATATTTAAGAATTTATATTTAAAATTACCGACCAACGTTGGTCGGTTAATGTAGGGGAAGCATTTACCGACCAACTTTGGTCGGTAATTGTTATTTTCTGCAAAATAACCGACCAAAGTTGGTCGGTTATTACGTCAACATTGATCAAACTTTCGAATTACTTTTATATTTACTATCTAAATAATATAAATGTAATTCGTTAACACTTTTGTAATACAAATAATTAATACACTAACATATACTATATATAACATGCTATTTGTAAATTGATTCATCGACTTATAACTTACTTAGATGCATCGATGAATATTAAAAACAAAACGTTTGACCTATATCGACTAATAGTAAAAATAAAACGTCTCGACTTATATCGATTAATCTAGCTATGCCATGTATTATTAGTGATGAATGAATGAAAAATAAAAGAATTAATACTAAACATCTTTGACTATATATATATATGGATCACAAATTAAATAAACGAAAGAAGATATTAGTATTAAGTAAACGAGTTAAATTAATAGGTCAAACATGGTCAAATTTTAACAAGCTATATATATATACACTAACATATACTATAACAAGCTATATATATAGTTAAAGTATTACAGTGAAGTGTGTTTGTATGTGTGTGTGTGTGTGTGTGTATATATATATATATATATATGTATGTGTATATATATATATAAGAACACGAAGCGCTAGGACCACAGGGTCGGGTTCTTTTAGGGATAGACTTGGGAAGATACTAATTAGTATATATACTTTATCATCAAATATATCTATTTGTAAATTGATTCATCGACTTATAACTTACTTAGATGTATTGATGAATATTAATCGATGATTCATCAAAACGTCTCGACCTATATATCGATTAATCTATGTCATGCATTATTAGTGATGAACGAATGAAAAAAGAAGTTATTAGCATCAATTACAATATAGTGTATGTGTGTGTGTGAGAAATTACTCACATACTTAATTATAACTTAGAAAATTTACTTAGATAGATGCTATTATAATTTATTAAAATTAAATAGTTAATATAATTATTTATAAAGATTATGCTTATAGTTTATAATTATTTATAATAATTGCATAGTTAAATAAAATAAATGCTTGTAGTTTATAATATTTTTTATAGTTTATACTTAAAATTACCGACCAATGTTGGTCGGTTAAAGAATTTAATTTTTTTTTTAAAAAAACCGACCAAAGTTGGTCGGTTTTTGGTCAAACGGTCAGCACTTAATGTACCGACCAAAATTACCGACCAACTTTGGTCGGTAATTCTAAAATCAGAGAAGTGAAAAACGGAAAAAACCCCCATTTCTCTGAAATTTTTCCCTCTTCACTCTAAACCTTCCCCTCTCTCCTTCTCCCAGCCCTCCCCCTCGCCGTCCATCCCTCACCCTCGCCGTCGCCGCGCCGTCGCCGCTGCCACTGCCACTGCCGCCCCTCTCCTTCTCCATCTCCGAAAAATTCTAGGTTTGAATTACAACCCATTTATTTATTATTTCTAGGTCTTGTTAATTAGTTATGAATTAGTTTCAATTGATTAGTGTTTCAATTATTTGAACATTGCATTTTATTGAGGATTAGGGTTTAGGTCATGTTTTAATTAGTTTTGTTAATTAGTTTTATTAACTAATTAGTTTTGTTAATTAGTCAATTAGTTATGAATTAGTTTAGTTTAGGGTATGGGTTGAATTTCTTTAGTTTAGTTAGTTTATGTTTAAACTCGTAGGATATGGATTGAAATTTTAGTTTTTAGGATTTGTTCTTGTGAATTGAACTTTTAGGATATGAATTGAACTTTTAAGATATGAATTGGACCTTTTGGATATGAATTGAACTTTTAGGATATAAATTGGTGTAATTAGGAAAAAATAATTATCTTGAATTAACTAAAAAGATATAATTAATTTATAATTATAGAATAAATTAATTTGTTCTTGTGAATCGAACTTTTAGGGTATGGGTTGAATTTCTTTAGTTTAGTTAGTTTATGTTTAAACTCGTAGGATATGAATTGAAATTTTAGTTTTTAGGATTTGTTCTTGTGAACTGAACTTTTAGGATATGAATTGAACTTTTAAGATATGAATTGGACCTTTTGGATATGAATTGAACTTTTAGGATATAAATTGATGTAATTAGGAAAAAATAATTATCTTGAATTAACTAAAAAAGATATAATTAATTTATAATTGTAGAATAAATTAATTTGTTCTTGTGAATCGAACTTTTAGGGTATGGGTTGAATTTCTTTAGTTTAGTTAGTTTTTGTTTAAACTCGTAGGATATGAATTGAAATTTTAGTTTTTTGGATTTGTTCTTGTGAATTGAAATTTTAGGATATGAATTGAACTTTTAAGATATGAATTGGACCTTTTGGATATGAATTGAACTTTTAGGATATAAATTGGTGTAATTAGGAAAAATAATTATCTTGAATTAACTAAAAAAGATATAATTAATTTATAATTGTAGAATAAATTAATTTGTTATTGTGAATCGAACTTTTTAGGGTATAGGTTGAATTTCTTTAGTTTAGTTAGTTTATGTTTAAACTCGCAGGATATGAATTGAAATTTTAGTTTTTTGGATTTGTTCTTGTGAATTGAAATTTTAGGATATGAATTGAACTTTTAAGATATGAATTGGACCTTTTGGATATGAATTGAACTTTTAGGATATAAATTGGTGTAATTAGGAAAAATAATTATCTTGAATTAACTAAAAAAGATATAATTAATTTATAATTGTAGAATAAATTAATTTGTTGTTGTGAATCGAACTTTTAGGGTATTTGGATGTACAATAGAAATTATCCTAATCGGCGGGGATTGCGAGAGGATTTTATAGAAGGGGTTGATGACTTTATTAGACATGCAATGTCACTTCCACCATACCAAAGTGAAGGAGTATGAAGTTTAAAAAATGTCACTTTATGTGTCAGATGCGATTGTATGAAGTTTAAAAAATCGGAGGAAGTTAAGCTTCATCTTTATAGGAAGGGGTTTATAGAGAATTACTTTGTGTGGACTAATCATGGAGAGATCGATGGTAGCCGTGGGATGTTTCATAACATGGTTGTTGGTGAAAGTAGTAGGTCGGTGGAGAATACAAATCTTGATTCTAGAATTCAGGATATGGTTGCGGATGCTTTTGGGGGTGAGCCCAATGAAAATGTTGAACAAACTCCTAATGATGACGCAAAACGTTTTTATGAATAGTTAGAGGAAACTAGTCATCCACTACGTGAAGGAAGTCCTCACTCTGAGCTGTCTGTTGCAGTTAGATTACTAAGTATCAAATCTAATTGAAATATTTCTCAAGCAACCATGGACTCTTTCATTGACCTTATGAGTGAACTAGTTGACCATAACATCAACTTACCTGGTGATTTCTATAAGGCGAAGAGATTGGTTTCTAAGTTAGGACTTTCGTCAATGAGAATTGATTATTGTGAAGATGGTTGCATGTTATATTATAAAGATGATGCAACTTTAGACAGTTGTAAATTTTGCGAAATGCCTCGTTTCAAGAGGCTTTCCAGCGGGAATATGGTCGCTGTCAAGGCAATGCATTATTTACCTCTTATACCTAGGTTAAAGAGGTTATATGCGTCGATGAGTTCTGCTCCTCATATGAGATGGCACTTTGAAAATAGAAGACCACCTGGTGTTATGTGTCATCCTTCAGATGGAGAAGCTTGGAAGCACTTTGATAGGACATATCCAGATTTTGCTAGTGAACCAAGGAACATTCGGTTAGGTCTGTGTGCCGATGGCTTCACGCCTTTTTCTATATCTGCGACACTATATTCATGTTGGCCTGTCTTTCTTACACCTTATAATCTACCACCTGAGTTGTGTATGACTAGTCCATATATATTCTTAAATTGTATTATCCCCGGTCCACGTAATCCAAAAAGTTTGATTGATGTATATTTGCAACCTTTGATTGATGAGCTAAAACAATTGTGGTATGATGGTGTTGAAACATATGACATATCAACCAAGCAGAATTTTAATATGCGTGCTAATTTAATGTGGACTATTAATGATTTTCCTGCGTATGGAATGTTGTCTGGGTGGATGACTGTTGGGAAGCTAGCTTGTCCTTAGTGCATGGAAAATAGTAAAGCGTTCACTTTGAAACATGGCCGAAAGCAATCATGGTTTGATTGTCACCGTCAATTCTTTCCTGATGATCATGAGTTTAGAAGGATGAAAAATGCATTCAAAAAGAATAAAGTGGAATATGATTCTTCACCTCCGATACTTTCAGGTGAGGAAATTTGGGAGAGGGTCCAGAACTTCAGTAAAGTTACTCAGGCTCTACCTTATAGATTCCCCGGATATGGTGTTAATCATAATTAGACGAAACAGAGTATATTTTGGGAGTTGCCTTATTGGAAGGATAATCTTCTCCGACACAACCTTGATGTCATGCATATTGAGAAGAATTATTTTGATAATTTGTTCAACACAGTGATGGATGTTAAAAGTAAGACAAAAGATAACCCGAAGGCTAGAATGGACTTACAAGAATATTGTAGGCGGCCTGAATTATACTTGCAGACAGCAAATAATGGTAAGGTGTTCAAGCCCAAAGCAAGTTACACATTCACATTGGAGGAAAGACGACAAATTTGTAATTGGGTTACGAAATTAAAGATGCCTGAGGGTTATGCGTCGAATCTTGGAAAAAAAGTAGATATGGAGGTAGGGAAGTTGAGCCATTTGAAAAGTCATGACTGCCATATTTTCATGGAGACCTTAGTGCCTATTGCATTTTGTGGTTTACCTGAAAGAATCTAGAAACCCATCACAGAGATTAGTTTGTTTTTCAAAGTCTAGTGTTCTACCAGATTAAGGGAAGAAAACCTTCTTCGGATGGACCAGAACATCCGTGTAATTTCTAGTAAGATGGAAAAAAATATTCCCATATGGTTTCTTTGATGTGATGGAACACCTTCCAATACACCTTGTACACGAGGCACGACTTGGAGGGCCTGTTCAATGCAGATGGATGTATCCCTTTGAGAGGTAATATTATATGTTTGATGCAATATTCTATTTTATTTGAATGTTCTTGGCTAACATGAGATTATGTAGGACAATTGGCAAATGCAAACAATTTGTTAAGCAGAGGAATAAGATTGAAGGATCTATATGCGAAGCCTATCTTGCAAAGGAAACTGCACATTTTTGCTCTTATTATTTTGAGAGTAACGTGCCATGTTCTAGGAATAGGCCCAATAGGCACACGGTCGAATGTGTGAATAATCCATTATATCCACCAATGTCCATATTCAATCAACCAGGCCGATGTTCTAAGGATGTTAGAAAGAGAAGTTTGAGTGATATGGAGTACAAGTCAGCTACACTTCATGTGTTGCTAAATTGTCCCGAAGTTGTACCATTTCTCAAGTAAGTATTGATTTATTAGTTATCAAAATATAAAATTTACTGTGACTACATATTGATGCAACTACTAAAAATATTTGATATGTCACAGTCACTTCGTGGGTCAATTTGGCTATGATGCTGTATATACGAGATTTGATACGTGGTTCAAACAGTTTGTAAGTGTGTATATATATATATACACACACATATGTAGTGAATGTATAAAAATTGATTCATAAGTTGTGCTAACTTATGACTTTTTTTAACTCTATATAGGTAAATAATCCAAATAATGGTGTAAATCAATTTTTGAAAGATATATCTTGGGGACCTGGGCTTCAGGTCACAACAATGTCTAAGTACGTAGTGAATGGTTATAAGTTTCATACAGAGGATTGCTCTAAAAATAAAAATAGCAACAACAGCGGGGTGTGGGTTCAAGGTGGTGATGGCAACCAAGTTGGAGATATTGATTATTATGGTGTGGTCAAAGAAATATTACAACTAGAATATGCAGGTTGGCCATATAAGAAATTGATACTCTTTAGATGCAAGTGGTTTGACCCAAATCCAACAAGAGGTACAAGAGTACACAACCAATACAACATAACTGAGGTTAATCATACGAGGGAGTATGATCGCTATGATCCTTTCATAATTGCACATAACGTTAGGCAAGTGTATTATGCTCCTTATCCATTGCGGCAGAATAAGTCCGATTGGTGGGTTGTAATAAAAACTAAGCCTGTAGGTAGGGTGGAAGTCGAGAATGTGTTAGATGTTGCATATCAAAACGATATCTCCAATGTTCACCAAATAGTGGACGATCAGTTAGAAAATGATTTGGAACATCCTAAACGCATATTGGAAGAAGTTGATATAAATGAAGTAACAATTATAGAAAATGAGGACGAAGAATCAACTGATGAAGCTCAAACAAGTGAGGACGAAGAATTCTCGGACGAGGAACAATACGTCGATGAGGATTAAAAAGTTGGTTTTTTAAAGCACTCTCATTTTATAGCTAGTTTCTTATATGTTTCAATCTAAATGTGTATTATATTATGCAGATGGCAGGCAAGGGTCAAGGTAACAATGACCCTACTAGTTCTCGGGGTCGAGAAAAGGGTAGGAAGGGAAAGAGGAGGGTAGAAAATAATACTCCCTCTTGTCCACCCTTTTCAGAGATGCCTATGTCTTATCCTCCACCACACGGCTATACTGAGCTGCCACAGCATCACGAGCCATACACCTTCATTCAGACACCCAGTCTTCCATCACAGGGCCACAGGACTATACGTCCGACATACAGTCCAGCTGCCTCACAGCCATCTGCATCACATCCACATGGATCACATCCCTACATATCACAGCCACATGGATCGCATCTACCCATGTCACAGCCACTCGGGTCACAGCCACTCGGGTCACAGCCATCGATATCACATCCACTTGGGTCGCATCCAGCTATGTCGCAGTCACAGGGATCGCAACCATCTTCATCATCGACTCCATCTATTGCAGGCCTTCACCTGCGAGGCATTAGCTCTGACCCGCCTACACCGTCTTCACATGCCTCTGATACACATGCTTCGGATGGTGATGACGAGGTAGTGCATTATGATCGATATGGCAGGATCATCATAGTCCCTGAGGGTGATGGATAAGTGTTATTCATTATTTTTGCGTCTATTGATTTGTAACATTTTTACTAAGATATTAATGTGTTTTTATTGTTAAATTGCAGGTTCAGGCCGGGTAATAAGACTATGAGGATAATCACCAATGCCATCAGAAAGCTTTATGATGGCCCTTATGCGACTTGGATTGATTGCCCATTCTCACTGAAGGAGTAAATTTTCAATCAATTTAAGGTATACATGTTCTTTTAAACAGTTTAATAATTTATATTTATGATATTTCCATCTAATATTTAACTTTTGAAATACAGAGCAAGTGTGTATGGGAAGACCGCTATAGCGCGGAAGTGGCTACAAATTTTCATCATAAAGCTCGCAAGAGATTGGCGGATGCTTTCTCGGATGCTAGAAAGAAGAACAAGAGGCCTGGCTGGTTACTTGAGAATTTGTGGAATGATTTGAAAAGGCAATGGCTTACCGTAGAGTTCTTAGAGAGGAGCGAAAAAGGAAAGAAAGCTCGCGCATCCGAGAAGGGAGGCTCCTTGCACACTGGAGGTGCGATCAGTCTAGGGACAATAAAAAGAAGATTGGTACGTAATTGCTTAAATTATTTTACTTTTCTAAGTACATCTATTCTGTTTATTAACTAAATTAATTTATTTTCAGGAAAATAAGTATGGGCGTCCAATGAGTCATGATGAGCTATTCAAGGAGACACATATTGTGAAGAAGAAGAAAGAAGGGGATCAAGATAGGTGGGTCGAGGACCAGGCCTCGACTGCATATGTAAGCTTTCAATTTTATTTAAGTATTATAATTTACTTTTATAAAAAACTTGAAATACTGATTTAATTTAAAATAATATAGGGTCGCTACCAAAGTAACGTAGAGGAATTCATCCGTAGTCATCCAGCTGGTGAATCGGGTGAGCCAACCCAACCTTCAGACGAGGATGCTGAAAGAATATGGTTGGAGTCTGTTGGCGGTCCAAAATGGGGAAAGGTATACGAGCTTCCTACTAAAAACTTCCATCGCTATAAGTGTGGAATGCGAGGAATAGGGACTTCCTCGCAGGGCGAGCAACTTAATAGGGAGAGCCTCTCCGCTATGCGGGAGACAGTGACAAAGCTCACATCAGAGCTAGAAGCGGCCAAGGAAAGAGAAAAGCTTAGAGATGCTCAATTCCTTGGCATGCAAGCTCAGATCAGAACTCTCCTATCTAGTGGAGCTTTTCCGTTGTCCCGATCTCGTGAGTCATCTCCAGAGGGTCGACCTCCACGTGATCGTTCCTCCCGCCCTGCTCGTGATCGTTCCTTCCGTCCTCCCCGTGATCGTGCTTCCCGTCCTCCACAAGACCGTTCTCTATATCGTCTTGTAAATGAAAGTTCATCAGACGGTGATGATGATGTTGTAGAAAACACCCCTTGACTTTTATATACTTTGAACTAGACAAATAGAACCAGTTTTGAACTAGTTGTAATTAGTTTTAACTTGGTTTTGGATTTTTATGTTCAATTGAACTTTAATTTGTTAGTTTTAAAGTATTTATTGAATGTTTTGGTTGTGGTTGTTGTGTTGTTGTGGTTGTTGTGTTGTTGTTGTTATTGTTGTTGTGTTGTTGTTATGTTGTTGTTGTGTTGTTGTTGTTGTTGTTGTGTTGTTGTATTGTTATGCTGGCAGGTGGTGTAGCTGCCAAAACAGACATTTTATGCCAAAATTAAACCCAGTAAAATCGACCAAAGTTGGTCGGTTTTTAATAAAAAAAATAAATTATTCCAAAATACCGACCAAAGTTGGTCGGTTAATGAACATTGAATTCCCAGAATTCAACACTACCGTCCAACTTTTGTCGGTATTTTGCTTGCATTGTTGAGATTACCGACCATAGTTGGTCGGTAAGGTTTAATTTTAATTATTTTTAAAAAATATATATTTTCAATTACCGACCAAAGTTGGTCGGTTTTTTTTTAATTTTAATAATTAATAAAAAAATATAATTTAGTTAAACCGACCAACTTTGGCCGGTAAAATTAAATTAATAAAATATGTTTCCGACCAAAGTTGGTCGGTAAGTAATTAAACTTATCAGATGGTCGTTTTAATATACCGACCAAAGTTGGTCGGTAATTTCCGACCAACTTTGGTCGGTAAGCCATTCCGACCATCAAAACACTGTCCACACCGTAATGGTCGCATTTTGGTCGGTAATTTGCCATAACCGACCAACGTTAGTCGGTATTTTTGGTCGGTTTTTAGCGAATTTCTAGTAATGCTATTTTATCCACTATAACATTATAGTGACAAAACTATCTTGCCATACTAGTACAGTATTTGATTAGCTGTATAAGAAAACAATTTATGCATAATATTATGCAGCGTTAGGCAGACAGTATCAATTAATACCCATATTAAGTTATACAGAAGTATCTTAGAGCTTAGGAGAATATAATTTGAAAAGGAAACTATGTAATAGTTGACTTGTTGCATTAGGTCAAATTAGTTTTGTTTTTTCGGTCGGAAGTTTATTGACCTAATTAATTTCTGATTCGCATTATGCATTAAGCAATAAAGGGATAAGTGCTTTCTATCATGAATTTGATCCATTCATATTTTAGAAAACTCGAACATCTGACTCTCTAGTTAAAGGTGAAGAAATTTCATTCATTCCATCACACTAACTCCTTAATAGCTGTGAAATTACGATATAGACTAAATAATGTTTGTTTGTATCTTTCACTAATTTTTTCCACGAAATCTAAAAATATTTTTTGAATGACTCGTTAATTACGGAGAAGATATGCAAATCCCTGCATGCTTTTCTCCCTTTTGATAATCTTTATGTACCATCTAATAACCAAACCAAGAAAAGGATACACTATTAGAAATTCGCTAAAAACCGACCAAAAATACCGACCAACGTTGGTCGGTTATGGCAAATTACCGACCAAAATGTGACCATTACGGTGTGGACGGTGTTTTGATGGTCGGAATGGCTTACCGACCAAAGTTGGTCGGAAATTACCGACCAACTTTGGTCGGTATATTAAAACGACCATCTGACAAGTTTAATTACTTACCGACCAACTTTGGTCGGAAATATATTTTATTAATTTAATTTTACCGACCAAAGTTAGTCGGTTTAACTAAATTATATTTTTTTATTAATTATTAAAATTTAAAAAAACCGACCAACTTTGGTTGGTAATTGAAAATATATATTTTTTAAAACAAATTAAAATTAAACATTACCGACCAACTATGGTCGGTAATCTCAATAATGCAAGCAAAATACCGACCAAAGTTGGACGGTAGTGTTGAATTCTGGGAATTCAATGTTCATTAACCGACCAACTTTGGTCGGTATTTTGGAATAATTTATTTTTTTATTAAAAACCGACCAACATTGGTCGGTTTTTCTGGGATTAATTTTGGCATAAAATGCCTGTTTTGGCAGCTAAACCACCTGCCAGCATACCAATACAACAACACAACAACAAAACAACAACAACAACAACAACAACAAAAACACAACAACAACAACACAACAACAACCAAAACATTCAATAAATATTTAAAACTAACAAATTAAAGTTCAATTGAACATAAAAATCTAAAATCAAGTTAAAACTAATTACAACTAGTTCAAAATTGGTTCTATTTGTCTAGTTTAAAGTATATAAAAGTCAAGGGGTATTTTGTACAACATCATCATCACCGTCTGATGAACTTTCATCTACAAGACGATATAGAGAACGGCCTTGTGGAGGACGGGAAGCACGATCACGGGGAGGACGGGAGGAACGATCACGAGCAGGGCGGGAGGAACGATCACGTGGAGGTTGACCCTCTGGAGATGACTCACGAGATCGGGGCAACGGAAAAGCTCCACTACATAGGAGAGTTCTGATCTGAGCTTGCATGCCAAGGAATTGAGCATCTCTAAGCCTTTCTCTTTCCTTGGCCGCTTCTAGCTCTGATGTGAGCTTTGTCACTGTCTCCCGCATAGCGGAGAGGCTCTCCCTATTAAGTTGCTCGCCTTGCGAGGAAGTCCCTATTCCTCGCATTCCACACTTATAGCGATGGAAGTTTTTAGTAGGAAGCCCGTATACCTTCTCCCATTTTGGACCGCCAACAGACTCCAACCATATTCTTTCAGCATCCTCGTCCGAAGGTTGGGTTGGCTCACCCGATTCACCAGCTGGATGACTACGGATGAATTCCTCCACGTTACTTTGGTAGAGACCCTATATTATTTTAAATTAAATCAGTATTTCAAGTTGTTTATAAAAGTAAATTATAATACTTAAATAAAATTGAAAGCTTACATATGCAGTCGAGGCCCGGTCCTCGACCCACCTATCTTGATCCCCCTCTTTCTTCTTCTTCACACAACATGTGTCTCCTTGAATAGCTCATCATGACTCATTGGACGCCCATACTTCTTTTCCTGAAAACAAATTAATTTAGTTAATAAACAGAATAGATATACTTAGAAAAGTAAAATAATTTAAGCAATTACGTACCAATCTTCTTTTTATTGTCCCTAGGCTGATCGCACCTCCAGTGTGCAAGGAGCCTCCCTTCTCGGATGCGCGAGCTTTCTTTCCTTTTTCGCTCCTCTCTAAGAACTCTGCGGTAAGCCATTGCCTTTGCAAATCATTCCACAAATTCTCAAGTAACCAGCCAGGCCTCTTGTTCTTCTTTCTAGCATCCGAGAAAGCATCCGCCAATCTCTTGCGAGCTTTATGATGAAAATTTGTAGCCACTTCCGCGCTATAGCGGTCTTCCCATACACACTTGCTCTGTATTTCAAAAGTTAAATATTAGATGGAAACATCATAAATATAAATTATTAAACTGTTTAAAAGAACATTTATACCTTAAATTGATTAAAAATTTGCTCCTTCAGTGAGAATGGTCAATCAGTCCAAGTCGCATAAGGGCCATCATAAAGCTTTCTGATGGCATTGGTGATTATCCTCGTAGTCTTATTACCCGGCCTAAACCTGCAATTTAACAATAAAAATACATTAATATCTTAGTAAAAATGTTACAAATCAATAGACGCAAAAATAATGAATAACACTTACCCATCACCCTCAGGGACTATGATGATCCTGCCATATCGATCATAATGCACTACCTCGTCATCACCATCCGAAGCATGTGTATCAGAGGCATGTGAAGACGGTGTAGGCGGGTCAGAGCTAATGCCTCGCAGGTGAAGGCCTGCAATAGATGGAGTCGATGATGAAGATGGTTGCGATCCCTGTGACTGCGACATAGCTGGATGCGACCCAAGTGGATGTGATACCGATGGCTGTGACCCGAGTGGCTGTGACCCGAGTGGCTGTGACATGGGTGGATGCGATCCATGTGGCTGTGATATGTAGGGATGTGATCCATGTGGATGTGATGCAGATGGCTGTGAGGCAGCTGGACTGTATGTCGGACGTATAGTCCTGTGGCCCTGTGATGGAAGACTGGGTGTCTGAATGAAGGTGTATGGCTCGTGATGCTGTGGCAGCTCAGTATAGCCGTGTGGTGGAGGATAAGACATAGGCATCTCTGAAAAGGGTGGACAAGAGGGAGTATTATTTTCTACCCTCCTCTTTCCCTTCCTACCCTTTTCTCGACCCCGAGAACTAGTAGGGTCATTGTTACCTTGACCCTTGCCTGCCATCTGAATAATATAATACACATTTAGATTGAAACATATAAGAAACTAGCTATAAAATGAGAGTGCTTTAAAAAACCAACTTTTTAATCCTCATCGATGTATTGTTCCTCGTCCGAGAATTCTTCGTCCTCACTTGTTTGAGCTTCATCAGTTGATTCCTCGTCCTCATTTTCTATAATTGTTACTTCATTTATATCAACTTCTTCCAATATGCGTTCAGGATGTTCCAAATCATTTTCTAACCGATCGTCCACTATTTGGTGAATATTGGAGATATCGTTTTGATATGCAACATCTAACACATTCTCGACTTCCACCCTACCTACAGGCTTAGATTTTATTACAACCCACCAATCAGACTTATTCCGCCGCAATGGATAAGGAGCATAATACACTTGCCTAACGTTATGTGCAATTATGAAAGGATCATAGCGATCATACTCCCTCGTATGATTAACCTCAATTATATTGTATTGGTTGTGTACTCTTGTACCTCTTGTTGGATTTGGGTCAAACCACTTGCATCTAAAGAGTATCAATTTCTTATATGGCCAACCTGTATATTCTAGTTGTAATATTTCTTTGACCACACCATAATAATCAATATCTCCAACTTGGTTGCCATCACCACCTTGAACCCACACCCCGCTGTTGTTGCTATTTTTATTTTTAGAGCAATCCTCTGTATGAAACTTATAACCATTCACTACGTACTTAGACATTGTTGTGACCTGAAGCCCAGGTCCCCAAGATATATCTTTCAAAAATTGATTTACACCATTATTTGGATTATTTACCTACATAGAGTTAAAAAAAGTCATAAGTTAGCACAACTTATGAATCAATTTTTATACATTCACTACATATGTATATATATATATATATATATATATATATATATACACACACACTTACAAACTGTTTGAACCACGTATCAAATCTCGTATATACAGCATCATAGCCAAATTGACCCACGAAGTGACTGTGACATATCAAATATTTTTAGTAGTTGCATCAATATGTAGTCACAGTAAATTTTACATTTTGATAACTAATAAATCAATACTTACTTGAGAAATGGTACAACTTCGGGACAATTTAGCAACACATGAAGTGTAGCTGACTTGTACTCCATATCACTCAAACTTCTCTTTCTAACATCCTTAGAACATCGGCCTGGTTGATTGAATATGGACATTGGTGGATATAATGGATCATTCACACATTCGACCGTGTGCCTATTGGGCCTATTCCTAGAACATGGCATGTTACTCTCAAAATAATAAGAACAAAAATGTGCAGTTTCCTTTGCAAGATAGGCTTCGCATATAGATCCTTCAATCTTATTCCTCTGCTTAATAAATTGTTTGCATTTGCTAATTGTCCTACATAATCTCATGTTAGCCAATAACATTCAAATAAAATAGAATATTACATCAAACTTATAATATTACCTCTCAAAGGGATACATCCATCTGCATTGAACATGCCCTCCAAGTCGTGCCTCGTGTACAAGGTGTATTGGAAGGTGTTCCATCACATTAAAGAAACCACATGGGAATATTTTTTCCATCTTACTAGAAATTACACGGATATTCTGGTCCATCCGAAGTAGGTTTTCTTTCCTTAATGTGGTAGAACACAAGTCTTTGAAAAATAAACTAATCTCTGTGATGGGTTTCCAGATTCTTTCAGGCAAACCACAAAATGCAATAGGCACTAAGGTCTCCATGAAAACATGGCAGTCATGACTTTTCAAATGGCTCAACTTCCCTACCTCCATATCTACTTTTTTCCAAGATTCGACGCATAACCCTCAGGCATCTTTAATTTCGTAACCCAATCATAAATTTGTCATCTTTCCTCCAAAGTGAATGTGTAACTTGCTTTGGGCTTGAACACCTTACCATTGTTTGCTGTCTGCAAGTATAATTCAGGCCACCTGCAATATTCTTGTAAGTCCATTCTAGCCTTCGGGTTATCTTTTGTCTTACCTTTAACATCCATCACTGTGTTGAACAAATTATCAAAATAATTCTTCTCAATATGCATGACATCAAGGTTGTGTCAGAGAAGATTATCCTTCCAATAAGGCAACTCCCAAAATATACTCTGTTTCGTCCAATTATGATTAACACCATATCCGGGGAATCTATAAGGTGGAGCCTCAGTAACTTTACTGAAGTTCTGGACCCTCTCCCAAATTTTCTCACCTGAAAGTATCGGAGGTGGAGAATCATATTCCACTTTATTCTTTTTGAATGCATTTTTCATCCTTCTAAACTCATGATCATCAGGCAAGAATTGACGGTGACAATCAAACCATGATTGCTTTCGGCCATGTTTCAAAGTGAACGCTTTACTATTTTCCATGCAGTAAGGACAAGCTAGCTTCCCAGCAGTCATCCACCCAGACAACATTCCATACACAGGAAAATCATTAATAGTCCACATTAAATTAGCACGCATATTAAAATTCTACTTGGTTGATATGTCATATGTTTTAACACCATCATACCACAATTATTTTAGCTCATCAATCAAAGGTTGCAAATATATATCAATCAAACTTTTCGGATTACGTGGACCGGGGATAATACAATTTAAGAATATATATGGACTAGTCATACACAACTCAGGTGATAGATTATAAGGTGTAAGAAAGACAGGCCGACATGAATATGGTGTCGCAGATATAGAAAAAGGCGTGAAGCCATCGGCACACAGACCTAACCGAATGTTCCTTGGTTCACTAGCAAAATCCGAATATGTCCTATCAAAGTGCTTCCAAGCTTCTCCATCTGAAGGATGACACATAACACCAGGTGGTCTTCTATTTTCAAAATGCCATCTCATATGAGGAGCAGAACTCATCGACGCATATAACCTTTTTAACCTAGGTATAAGAGGTAAATAATGCATTGTCTTGACAGCGACCATATTCCCACTGGAAAGCCTCTTGAAACGAGGCTTTTCGCAAAATTTACAACTGTCTAAAGTTGCATCATCTTTATAATATAACATGAAACCATCTTCACAACAATCAATTCTCATTGACGAAAGTCCTAACTTAGAAACCAATCTCTTCGCCTTATAGAAATCACCAGGTAAGTTGATATTAGGGTCAACTAGTTCACTCATAAGGTCAATGAAACAGTCCATGGCTGCTTGAGAAATATTCCAATTAGATTTGATACTTAGTAATCTAACTGCAACAGACAGCTCAGAGTGCGGACTTCCTTCACGTAGTGGACGACTAGCTTCCTCTAACTGTTCATAAAAATATTTTGCGTCATCATTAGGAGTTTGTTCAACATTTTCATTGGGCTCACCCCCAAAAGTATCCGCAACCATATCCTGAATTCTAGAATCAAGATTTGTATTCTCCACCGACCTACTACTTTCACCAACAACCATGTTATGAAATATCCCACGGCTACCATCGATCTCTCCATGATTAGTCCACACAAAGTAATTCTCTATAAACCCCTTCCTATAAAGATGAAGCTTAACTTCCTCTGATTTTTTAAACTTCATACAATCGCACCTGACACAAGGGTACCTAATTATTCCTTCACTTTGGTATGGTGGAAGTGACATTGCATGTCTAATAAAGTCATCAACCCCTTCTACAAAATCCTCCCGCAATCCCCGCCGATTAGGATAATTTCTATTGTACATCCAAGTACGATGTTCCATCTATACAAATAAAACAAGAACAAATTAATTTATTCTATAATTATAAATTAATTATATCTTTTTTAGTTAATTTAAGATAGTTATTTTTTCCTAATTACATCAATTTATATCCTAAAAGTTCAATTCATATCCAAAAGGTCCAATTCATATCTTAAAAGTTCAAATCATATCCTAAAAGTTCAATTCACAAGAACAAATCCTAAAAACTAAAATTTCAATTCATATCCTACGAGTTTAAACATAAAACTAACTAAACTAAAGAAATTCAACCCATACCCTAAAAGTTCGATTCACAAGAACAAATTAATTTATTCTACAATTATAAATTAATTATATCTTTTTTAGTTAATTCAAGATAATTATTTTTTCCTAATTACACCAATTTATATCCTAAAAGTTCAATTCATATCCAAAAGGTCCAATTCATATCTTAAAAGTTCAATTCATATCCTAAAAGTTCAATTCACAAGAACAAATCCTAAAAATTAAAATTTCAATTCATATCCTACGAGTTTAAACATAAACTAACTAAACTAAAGAAATTCAACCCATACCCTAAACTAAACTAATTCATAAATAATTGACTAATTAACAAAACTAGTTAGTTAATAAAACTAATTAACAAAACTAATTAAAATAAGACCTAAACCCTAATCCTCAATAAAATACAATGTTCAAATAAATGGGTTGTAATTCAAACCTAGAATTTGTAGGAGATGGAGAAGGAGATCGAGGGGCGGCAGTGGTAGTGGCAGCGGCGACGGCGACGGCGACGGCGCGGCGACGTCGAGGGTGAGGGCTGGACGGCGAGGGGGAGGCCTGGACGGTGAGGGGGAGGGGCTGGGAGAAGGAGAGAAGGGAAGGAAGAAGAGGGAAAAATTTCAAAGAAATGGGGGTTTCCCCCGTTTTTCACTTCTCTGATTTTAGAATTACCGACCAAAGTTGGTCGGTAATTTTGGTCGGTACATTAAGTGCTGACCGTTTTACCAAAAACCGACCAACTTTAGTCGGATTTTTTTCAAAAAAAAATTTAAAATCTTTAACCGACCAACGTTGGTCGGTAATTTTAAATATAAATTCTTAAATATTATAAAATATTTTAAATAATAAAATAATTATTAAAATTTAAAAAATTGGATCCAGATTACCGACCAACGTTGGTCGGTAATCCAAAATTTTCTTGTCTGACCAGCTATTGACCAATTTACCGACCAACATTGGTCGGTATTTTGTTTTTAAAAAATGTAAATATTTTTTTTCCCCAATTTGCGTCCAACCTGCACGGTTTTTGGTTGTATTTTTTGACCAACCAACGTTGGTCGGAAATAGTTGGTCGATTTTTAGCAGATTTTTAGTAGTGATAAATGATGAAATGGATCGGCTTGCACTTCATAATTAGTAGGTTTTATGTTTGGTCACGTTAATTTCGCCTTCAGTAATAATTTTGTCAAGATTGTTAATAAGTTTCTTGAGTTTTTTCTTTTAAACTGAAACAAAATTTCCAGCTTAGACCATAAAAGGAAGAAGTGGAATTGGAATATATTGATAATAAAGTGATTGTTAGGCCATCTCCAACCCTCCCTCATTTTCCCATAATGGGGTCAATTTTTGCCATAATGAAAGCTCCAATCCTCCCCCATTTTTGCCCCCAAAATGAGGGATGAATAGTGTTCCTCCAAATATGGGGTACACTATTCATCTCCCCCATTACTATTTATGCATATTTTATTATTTAACTCTTTTAATTTATCTCTTTATATATATCTAATTATGTTTATATAATATCTTTATAATATTAATTTTACATCTTAACTTTGGCGTATAATTTTGATAAATTAATTTTCGTGCATTTATTATTTTTATGTAAAATTGTAAGTTAATTTTATTATAAGTTATAATTGTACAAAAAATATATAATCATCTCAAAAAATTAATGGTGCAAATATAAAATATTATATTTTGCGATGAAACAAGAATCATGTCGAAAAGATGTTGAACGTGCATTCGGAGTTTTGCAATTGTTGCAGGAGCCTCACGTTTTTGGCAAAAAGAAGTACTACATGATATAATGTCTACATGTATTATATTGCACAACATGATAATCGAGAATTAGATGTTGCTAAAATTGAAAATTAAAAATACATTAAATGAAAATACATTAAAATTGGAAATACATGAAAATTGAAAATACATTAAATTTAACTCGACATAGAAGAATTAAGGACAAAGATGCTCATTTTGCACTTCGTAATGCATTAATAGATCATTTATGGGAGAATACTAGAGGTTGAAGTTGAATATTTATGTAGTATTTCGAATGAATTTTATCGTTATGTAATATGTATTTAATTAATCTTGTATCACAATGATTTCACTTTTATTTGAATTATTAGTTAATCTATAATAATTGCTTACAAATTATATTATTTAAAATTTTATGGAATTGTTTTAATGAAAATTACAAATTAATGAAAATAAAAGATGGAATTTGTTTAATGGAATTTAAAAAATAAAAATTGAAATGAAAGATAATAATATAATATAGAAGAAAGAGAAGAATATAAAAAAGAATATTCTCTTTTGGGGGAAAAAATGGGGGAATGGTTGGAGTAAGTTGTCCCCAAAATGGGGTAAAGGTTTGAGATGCTCTTGGTTGCGCAGAAGTAGAATTGGCTTGGCAAGGGAAGGGGTAGCAGGTGTGCACGTAGGACTGCAGAAGCGTACTCGCACCTGCGACGAGTTGATCGCAGAAGCGGAAGTCTGGGAAGAGTTTTTGGAAGAGTTTGGTATTTTGAACATAATCATGTAATGATCCAAAGGTCTATTTTTAGTTCTAGTGATTGAAATTCGATTTCAAGACTTCCAAGAGTTTGGTAATGAATACGTTGATGATTTCTCCCATAGAGGCCGAGATGATATGATGGGATGCCCTCAGAGGAACCTACAGACTTTCAAAATTAATTTCGGGCATACGCCCAAATTCGAAATCACGATACGAAGCTATCCAATCCATAAATATACAGTTCCGGGGTCGTTCCCTAACGGGCCGGATAACCACAGTGATAGCTCTGAATCCGAGGCTTACTGATAGGAGCCATCTGAATACTCGGCTGGTGGCTGTTATTATAAGCAAACTCCGCGAGTGGTAGAAATTGATTCCAAGAACCCCCAAGCAGAGGGATCTCCCGGAATACCGTCCCGTAGTCCCAAAAGTAAATGTGCAGGGAGAACTACCGAGGAGCTGCCTCGTAGTCTCAAAAGTAAATATGCAGGGAAAAAACAACAAAAGAAAGCTGATGAAGACCGAAATTGGAAGGAAAGAAGTTGAAGGATTTCTTTTGTCTTGCTAATGATGATTTTCTCGCAAATGCGAGCATTGATCTTCTGCATTTGCGATCAAATTGATCGCAAATGCGACCAAGCCTGCCCCAGCCCCACTTCCCAGTCCGCACACTTTATTCCAGTTGGTAATATTTACACTTCAGAGAGGTTGGCTGAGATTTACATCCGAGAGATTGCTCGCCTGCATTGTATCCCATATTCCATCATTTCAGACATGGGCACTCATGTTGTCGACATTGCTCGTCAGATTGAGATGGTTCACAGCCAGGAGCGGGTTGAGAGAGAGGCCAAGAGGCCTCGTGGACAGGGTAGATTTAGCGGTGTTCATTTCTATAGAAAGAAGGCAAAATGAACATAGGAGGATAGAGGGGGACTCCGAGGATCTGCGGGCGCGAGCAGATGAGGATAACGGCTGCACATATCATGCTCGGCCTCCCAAGTCGCCTCCTCAACCGGTTGACCCTCCACTAAACCTTCATAGAAGCAATATTTTTAGAATGCTATTGGGATTTGGTTTGTCAACAACCTTCTTTTTTAAACCGACCCTAGTTGGAATGGGATCACAGTCCATTTTGTCTTCCATCTTTTCTGAAAAAATATAAACAGTCAGAAAGAATAATTTCCTTTAATAATTAACCAAAGAAACGGTCCCTACTGAGTTAATAATATAATATTATAATGTATAGGGTTAGAACTGATAATCCAAGAAGAGTTGGGCAGTAGTGGACAACTTCATGATTTAGAAGAAACAATAGATGAAGTGAAAAGGGGGGGAAGGAGAAAACTACAAAAATAAGACTTCTTCAAATTTTTGAGGGCTAAGCAACAACGTGAAGTCTCTCTTAAAAGGATAACTAACCTAAATATCTGTCCACCAAATCATATAAATAAAAAATAGCCGGATAATGCATAAATCAAAAATCTATTGATATAGTTCGAAACAAAAGAGAGAGAACCTTATAAACTTATCTCAGTGCACAGGAGCGGCTCAATTCCAAGGCAGCTAAAGTCAAGGCTTTAGACCCCCAAAAATATAGGGCCCGAAATATTACTCATATTACATGTATAATAAGTATATATTTTGTTTTATAATAATACGTAATCCTTTGATTAATCATTTGCTATGTCAATAATTATTAAGACACAATTCCAAATATTATGCTATGTTTTAGGGAGAATTTGGTTGAGCTATAATAAATGAATAGCATGCACTTAAATGACTTCCTTTTATTCTCTTCAACTTGGATTAACTTTCACTTTAATGGCTTTTGTACATACTTTGAGCTAATTAGTCGTTCCATATTGATTTTTGGACTTACCGTGTAACAAAAATACTAAATAAAATTGTATAGGTAGAAGATAATACTCAAATTGATATACTCAATGAAATAAAAAGATTTGATTCATTTTTCAAATGCCTATATGATATTGCTCATAGAAAAATGAAGACATCGCCCCCCAGATGACCCCTCCACTGAACCTTCACGGAAGCAATGTACTTTGACCTCGGCTTTCGAACATGCCTATCCAAAATAGCCATTGGTTCCTCAACATAAGATAGATCCTTGTCCAACTGAACCGAACTGTAGTCTAACACATGAGATGGATCGCCGTGATATTTCCAAAGCATGGAAATATGGAATACCGAATGAACCGCAGAGAGACTAGGTGGTCGTGCAAGTTTGTAAGCCACCTCTCCAACTCTCTCAAGAATCTCAAAAGGCCCAATATACCTAGGGCTCAAATTGCCCTTCTTCCCGAACCTCATCACACCCTTCATAGGCTAAACCTGGAGCAATACCTGCTCACCAACCATGAATGCAACATCACGAACCTTCCGATTCACATAACTCTTCTGTCTAGATTGGGATGTACGAAGTCAATCCTGAATCAACTTAACCCTTTCCAAGGCATCCTGAACCAAGTCTATACCCAATAGCCTAGCTTCGCCCAGTTCGTACCAACCCACTGGGGACCGGCATCGCCTACCATACAAGGCCTCATACGGAGCCATCTGAATGCTTGACTGGCAACTGTTGTTGTAAGCAAACTATGCAAGTGGTAAGAACTGATCCCAAGCACCCCCAAAATCTATCACACACGCATGAAGCATATCCTCCAGTATCAGAATAGTACGTTCGGACTGCCCGTCCGTTTGAGGGTGAAATATTGTACTCAACTCCACACGAGTACCCAACTCTCGATGTACAGCCCTCCAAAATTGTGAGGTAAACGTGTACCCCGGTCAGAGATGATAGATACCGGTACACCGTGAAGTCTGACAATCTCGCGAATATATATTTGAGCCAGCTGCTCTGAAGAGTAAGTAGTAATCACAGGAATGAAATGAGTTGACTTGGTCAATCTATCCACAATTACCCAAACTGCATCGAACTTCCTCCGAGTCCGTGGGAGCCCAATAATGAAATCCATAGTGATCCGCTCCTATTTCCATTCTGGAATTTCCAACTTCTGAAGCAATCCACCTGGTCGTTGATGCTCATATTTCACCTACTGACAATTTTGGCACCGAGCTACATATTTCACTATGTCTTTCTTCATCCGCCTCCACTTCATCTGCCTCCACTAATAGTACTATCTCAAGTCTTGATACATCTTTGCAGCACCCGGATGAATGAAGTACCGTGAACTGTAAGCCTCCTAAAAACTCAAGTCGTGCAAACCATCTACATTTGGCACACATAGCCTGCCCTACATCCGTAATACATCTTCATCGCCAATAGTGACTTCCTTGGCATCACCGTGCTGAACTGTGTCCTTAAGGACAAGCATATGGGGGTCATCATACTGACATTCCCTGATACGGTCATAAAGAGAAGACTGAGAAACCACACAAGCCAAAACTCGGCTCGACTCGGAAATATCCAGTCTAACAAACTGGTTGGCCAAGGCCTGAACATCCAAGGCTAAAGGCCTCTATGATACCGGTAAATATACTAAGCTGCCCAAACTCTCCGCCTTACGACTCAAGGCATCGGCCACTATATTGGCCTTCCCAAGATGATAAAGAATGGTGATATCACAAACCTTAAGCAACTCCAACCATCTCTGCTACCACAAATTAAGATCCTTCTGTTTAAACAAATGTTGTAGACTTCGGTGATCGGTGTAGACCTCGCAATGGACACCGTACAAATAATGCCGCCAAATCTTTAAGGCATGAACAATAGCTGCTAACTCAAGGTTGTGTACAAGATAATTCTTCTCATGCACCTTTAACTGTCTCGACGCGTAGGCAATCACCTTACTGTCTTACATCAACACTGCGTTGAGGTCAATACGCGACGCATCACAATACATAATATAAGACCCTGAACATGTAGGTAATACCAACATTGGGGCTGTAGTCAAAGCTGTCTTGAGCTTTTGGAAGCTCTCCTCACATTCTTCGGCCCATATGAACGGAGCACCCTTTTGAGTCAATCTGGTTTTAATAGTTCATAATCAATTACAAAATTGTCAATTAACTTCATGTTAACAAAAATCTCATTTTAAACCTTCACAATACTAATAACGAGATACGAGGCATGAAAATCTCATAATTATTTACCCGAATTAATGAGTCACATTTAACGTCACCTGGGTTGAAACCTACCTCGTAGGTTAAAACTCAATAATTACAACACAATATTGGCAAGTATGCACAGAGAATTTCATATAGAATTTTCAAATAAGCCTAACATGCATGACTCCCTATTAGTACTATAGTACAAATTAAAATTCACAAGGGAGAACTTAAACACAAGAATTTTCCTCACAAGGATCTCGTCCTTATATAACTTCCACCGCAGCTCGTAGCCCGGTTTAAACATATAAATTTATATTAAAATGCGAGGATCTCGTCCTCGGTTCTGAATCACAAGTAATATGCACATAGTGCCAATCGAAACTTTTCATTTGCTCCTTCTAAATAATTTCCGTTAAAAAAAGAAAATCACAACACATAATGAACCCCACACCGGTAGGGCATATAATTCATAATTTGTAATTAATTATCCGTAAATTACATCAAAACTTACCGAAATGAGTAACAGAAAACCACATTTCAACTTTTGGCATTTCAAGCCTAATTCCACTACGGACATCCAAAAAAATTCTGATCACGCTCCTAAGTCCAAAATCACCATACGAAGCTCACTCATAAGTGGAGCACAATAGGAGGACTCGTCTCGATACTCAGAACCGAATCAAGTTAAGGAAATTATTCCTTTATATTATATCAAGGTCGTACCTGTAATGACACCAACTGATGTAGCGACCTCCGCCATACCATAAAATAAATATATCAATGGCTAGGTCTCCACCTCTAGGACGCCTTCTACCCGTCTGTCCTCTACCCCTAACTGGTCATGTGGGTGGTGTAGTAATTGCAATGGGGCACGTAGCCTGAGTGCTTTTATGAAATAAGTCTCGCCCAAGTTTGGGATAATTTTCTCATGATGTGCCTAATATCACCGTATTAATAACAACCCATTTGCGGGTTAGGCTGCTCATATTGAGTCTGTTCCAGATAACTGGAATAACCATTGTAGGAACTCATGTCGGTGGTGCATTAAAAGAACTTACTGGAGCACCCCGAGTAATCCGATGTGCGGACTGGGCTGGCCGACTGCCCGAGCCTCCGCCATAATGATTTATACTTACAGAGTATAATCCACTGAATCCCCTAGAACCTCGAGACGTTTTGGTCTCCTTAGTTTCCTTTTTCCTCACACCGAACACATTCTAATATCTTGGTAATTTGTACAACTAGCAGAAATGAAGTATCAGCTTGTAGCTCCCGAGTCGTACAAAATTTTACGATCATAATTGAGTCCTTTAATGAGTCTGTGGACTCGCCCTTTGGCTGTAGGAAGCAAAGTAGGAGTATGACGGGCTAACTTGTTGAACTTGATGGCATATTCTGACACCGTCAATGGTGACCTGACGCAACCATTCAAACCATATACGCCACGCATTACGGAGAGTTCGAGAAACAAACTCTTTCAAAAGCATTTCTGAGAACTGAGCCAAGTGGGCGGTGTTGCATTGGCTGGTCTGCCCTCTTCATAGGCTTTCCACGAACACTGGTGGAGAATTATCTCTCCTAAGGCAAATTTCTTCTTTTGTTATGCTGACTCAACACTGTTGAGCTGACCAATTTCTTAACATACTCTTTGATTCTTCTTTGGGGTAACCCTTACCCCTATTTATACACAACGATCACAAAAGTAGAGCTCCATACAGACAAATCTTGTCACGAACCACATAGTCCAGACTCTCGTCAACAAAAGTACTTCCTCCAAAGCACCCCAAAATCCGCAACAGTGACGTCCACGCTGAGTAGACCTTCTACAAATTTAGAGTTGTTTCTATAACTCCTTTGGTATTGAAGTATAGGATTATTAAGGAGGCGGACATACCGCAAGTCCCAGCCTTATCCTCTACAAAATCTCACGTCTTAAACATGTGCAAATTTTAGGGAACCTTTCAGTACCACATATATATATTTCTGGCCAAACATGATATATCACATGACTCCGCAATCCACCCATTGATAGTGGACCCACCCACTCGGCACGAAGTCATAGATCACAACGTCCGATGATCCACAATAATAACCTTCACAGCATGTATAAATCAACCAGACGCCAACGTCCGTTGCACCCCCACATGATTCACTAGGTGATCTCTTAATACGCCCGCATCTTCAGTCGGAACCACACGTTGAGGCAACGTTTGAGCGTCTCTGGCTCCCTCATAGTCCATCTACGGCATCACAAACCGTCGATGCACAACTAATATCGAGTGCGCAATGTCATACACGAGTGGGTACAAAGAAATATAAGATATATGTTTCAAGCTAAATCAATGCTGCACGATAAGGAGTCAAAGAAGTGAATATTTTACCTAACAGTTTCATAGCCTCTCGAAGATAAGTACAGATGTCTCCGTACCGATCTGCAAGACTCTACTAAACCTGCTTGTGACTCATGACACCTATGAACCTAGAGCTCTGATACCAACTTGTCACGACCCCAAATTCCCTTCGTAGGATGTCGTGATGGCACCTAGTCTCTAAGACTAGGTAAGCCTATCAATGCGGAATAATAATAAATATCTGAAATAATTAAACTACAATTCAAACAATTTCAACTCCCAAAACCCGGTAGAAATAAGTCACAAGCTTCTAAGAATTTATCCTCGATGTCTCTATATAACAGAGTCTAAAGAAAATAAGGAAGCAACATAACAAGAATAGAAGGGGACTCCGGAGTCTGCGGGCGTTGGCAGATATACCTCGAAGTCTCCTCGTACAGCTAGTTTACTGATGCGTGGTCTGAAAAGATGTACCTGGATCTACACAAAAAGATGTGCAGAAGCGTAGTATGAGTACACCACAGCGGTACCCAGTAAGTGCCAAGCCTAACCTCGGTAGAGTAGTGACGAGGTCAGGTCAGGCCCTACTTGAGAATAAATAATGGCATGGTAAAATGTTTAAACAATATTATAAGATAAAATAACAATGGAAATGAATCAAGTAGTATGTCACATTTAATTACATCAAATAATGGCAAATAAATACATCGTAGAAACAAAACAAAATTATTTTCAACTTTAAGAAAATCACATAATAATCAAAGGCAAATACGGCCATAAATCAATATCAACAAGAGCACTCCCGAGGTACCGCCTCGTAGTCTCAAATCATAAACAAATTCACAATATCTCATTTCCTTATCTCACCGCGGGAGCCTTCACAATTTATTTGAAAGAAAATATTTTTTCCGAAATAGCATCTCGCGTTTTAGCCATACTTATCACACCGCATGACTTCTAGTAGTCCCCCTAGTAGCCACGCGTATCAAGGCATCTCACTGCATGCGTTTCAATACCCAGACCTTATATCACCGCATGCGTATCAATATCACAATATATCATAATTTGCACCTCAAGTGCTCAAATAATTTAACTTGCCAAAATAATTCAACAATAATATTTTTTTAACAATAAAGAGCTCACGGCTCATGCCAAAATAAATCATCAATAATATTTTTCCACAATAAAGAGCTCACGGCTCATGTCAAAATAATTCAACAATAATATTTTCCGCAATAAAGAGCTCACTGCTCCATCACAATGAGTACGAAAATCTTACAAAAATATTTAGGAGTAAATAATTCAGAAAAATAATATTTTAAAATTTTTAATACGTTGCTTCAATATCAAGTTTAAAAATGTCAAATATTTCATATTAATAATATTTAATTTAAAGAAAATCAACCTTCAAATAATGCACAGAATAAAAGAAACAAAGTTCCAACTAAACAGATAAAATAAATAGCAGGAAAAGGTCAAGCAAATTTTAAAATATAAACATTAAATCAATAATGAAGAATATAACAAAATGAAATAATTTAATTAATGCGCAACAGTGATCTACACAATTTAAAATATAATCTTTCACATTTAGCCCGTGTACACACTCGTCACCTCGTGTACACGACTTTTCACACATTACAATTATCAATCCTAGGAGAATTTCCCCCACACAAGGTTAGACAAGTCACTTACCTCGACTTGCTCCATTTAACCAAGTATTATGCTTTTTCCTCGATTTTCCGACTCATATCTAGTCATAATTAATTCGATACAGTCAACAAAAATTATAGTAATCAATTTCATAAGAAAATATTATATTTTTTAATAAAATCCGAAATTAGCTCAAAATTTGTCCGTGGGACCCACATCTCGGAATCCGGTGAACCTTAAAAAATCCGCCAACCCATTCAATTACGAGTCCACCCATACCAATTTTATCAAATTCCGATAACAACTCGACCTCCAAATCTTAAATTTTTGTTTTTGAAAGATTTTGCAAAAAATCTTGATTTTTCTTCCATAAATTCACGGATTCATGATGTAAATGAGTATGAAATCATGAAATATAAACAATATAGGATAAGGAACACTTACCCCAATATTTTCTCGTGAAAATCGCCCAAAAATCGCCCAAGAACCGTGCTCCAAAAATCCAAAATGAAATGAAGGAAATAACTATTTTTGGTCCTTAAGTTTATGTACAAATATCCAAATGATAAATCGTTTAACTTTATGGAAACTAAAATCAAACGACTACAACTTTCGTGTTTTGCAAATATTTCGATTCCTTATAAATTGCGAGATATAAGCTTCCAAAGACGGCACCACGCATCGGAATTTCTGGCGAAACTGTTCTACCAGACTTCATTCAATCCATCATAACTTTCTGTACATATGTCCAAATAATGAATGGTTTAACTTGCTGGAAACTAGAATCAAACGACTACAACTTTCATGTTTTGAAAATTTTCCGATTCCTTATGAATTACGAGATATAAGCTTCCAAAATTGGCTCTACGCACCAGAATGTTCTGCAAATTTCCAGCAACCCTCTTTGTCCGAAATCCATTCCGTTTACCTTCCGAAATCCACCCGAGACCCTCGGGACCTTAACCAATTATTGAAACATGTCCCAAAATAAAATACGAACTTAGTCGAGGCTTCAAACCACATCAAACAACATCAAAACGACGAATCGCACTTCAAATCAAAATCTATGAACTTTGAACTTTTAAATTCTATATCTTGTGCCGAAACACATCAAATCAATTCGGAATAATTTTAAATTTCGCACACAAGTTATAAATGATATAACAGACCTATTTCAGTTTCCAGAATCGGATTCCGACCTCGATATCAAAAAGTCAAACCACCGGTCAAACTTCCCAAAAATTCAACTTTTGGCATTTCAAGCCTAATTTCATTACGGACTTTCAAATAAAATTTCAATTATGCTCCTAAGTCCAAAATTACCATATGGAGCTGTTGGAATTATCAAAATTCTATTCCGGGGTCGTTTGCACATAATTTGACATCCGGTCACTATTTGAACTTAAACTTTAATTTTTTATCAAAATTTCATATCTCGGGCTAGGGACCTCGGAATTTGATTTCGGGCATATGCCTAAGTCTCAAATCACGATACGAACCTACCGGAACTGTCAAAACACTTATCCGACTCCGTTTGTTAAAAATCTTGACCAAAGTCAACTCAATTGAGTTTTAAAGCTCTAATTCACATTTTAATTCATTTTTTACCTTAAAACTTTTTGAAAAATTTTACGGACTGCGCACGCAAGTCGAGGAATGATAAATAGTGCTTTTTGAGGTCTTAGAATATAAAATTTATTATTAAATTTAAATATGATATTTTGGGTCATCACAATTTGCAAAATAGAAAAAGAGAAAGTAGAACTTAATGGTTTGCTTTATGCAATATTAATAACAAGTTCATAAAAAAACTATTCGATTTCTAATTTTAATAAACTTAAATTATAATTCATAATAAAGATATAAAAAGGTTATAGGTAAATCACTTAGGTAAAAAGAATAACACATCATATATAATATTTAAAAAATTTACCTCAAGAGGGGAATGAAAATATCAAGGGCAAAATAGACATTGCATCGAATAGGAGCAGAATAATGTTTATTGTTTAAACTTGGAGAAGGAGTTTGATTTTACAGCAAAGTTGGGGATGTAAATAAATTTCAGCAAAAAACGGTATGAATAAAGATTATTTCACGATTAGTACTGCACAAGGCGGAGTTACATGGTCCAAATAAATTTAATAGAATCTTTTTCGTCAGAAATTATATAGCTCAAATAGGATAATTAAAAAAAAAAAGAGAAGATCTTTATACATAAGAAATTTATTTTATCTTAGTAAAGACCCGATTAAAAAAGTATTTTAGGTTGTTGGTTCAAATTTTAAGTTTTGCATTCTTGTGTATTTGTTTTAAATCCTTTTTTTAAAACTCATAAGTCTACAATCATGAGTGCTCCTGGGTGGCTCAAAAGTCTGCCATCATAAGTCTACCGAAGGAAAAGTCACACAAATCAATGGTGAATTAAAAAATGGACAAAGATTATTATTAGCTTGGCGAGAAACTATTTATAGCTTATTTATAGATGTAAGAATAGGTGAAGTTCACCAAGTATTCTTGAATATGTAAATGAGTTTAAATTTTATACACGATAATCGGTACAAAAGAAAAGTATTTATACAATTAAGTTATTAGAAAAAAATAGACACTGTCTCTTCAAGGACAATGAATTTATTCACGCTTCATAGCTTTCTTTCTAATATTATTTTCTAACATTTGGAAAACTACCAGATTTTGGGTTTTCTTCTTAATTAGCTTTTTTGACCGAAGATGTCCCACTCATACATTCGTTATATTGACTCTGGTCCAAGTGCGTTAGAAGCACTACTGCAACGCAGAATAAAATGGGTATTTTAGGTGGGATTAGTTTTTTCATCACAACTACAATTTAACATATCACCAAAAAAACAAATCTTCTCTATACTTGAAACAAACAGTGCGGCACGTTAAATTTGCAATATCCAGAAATGAAGAAGGTTGCTGTTTTCTATTGTCTTCTTGTAATAATTCTCATGTTATCAATGGATGAGTGGTGTCTGCAAAGCCAAGCCAGGATCTTGGAGTTGTCCCCTATAAAATCCCAAGGTAAATGTTAGTTAAAGAGTAGGACCAACTCATTTAAAAGTTTATGTTTTAAGAAAGAATTTATTTTTAGTTATTTAATTATATCTTGTTTATTTCTACATATGCCAAAAGAAGTCAGGAATGATTTAATCCGAGGTCGCAGTAACAGGGTGACTTGGAGCAATACCAATCCTTCACCATATCCAAATATGAGAAGTCATTAGTATGATTCTAAGAGACCCTTAATTTACTGATTTCATTCATTTTTCTTTCTTTCTTCTTCATCTACTACTTCTTCTTTTATTTTATTCCTGAAAAATTGCTAAACTGTAAACTCCCTCATGTGTGCGCAGACGATGTGGTGACAATTGCTTTTAGGGCTGCTGAGGATGGGCATGGGAAATACTTCCGGAAATTTGGGATGAGATGGAACAAAATGGCATCTACAGGCTGTTTGAGTTTTGAAATGTTACGTTTACTATAAATCGGAAAAGGATAATATTTAATTACCCCTCTGTTACAATGTTTAAATATAACCTCAGTCTGAGTATTCGATTGTAAATTGCCTCACCATTACACATCTATATATTTATTTATATATAAAGCTGAGAATTAGCAAGGTGATGTCTTATTGGAAAAATTTTGCGAAACTTAATCACTTTTTTTATTGTTCCAATATATCACAATAAACACTAAAAAAGTAAAAGACAAGATTATAGTTCATTTAGTAAAAGTCAAAACTCAAAATAAACTATTCAAGAAAACGTCCATGACGCTTATGGGATATCCAATACCTCATCTTCATGAAACACATTTGAATCCACTTGAGACAAGGTTGTCTTAACATCTTTACTTTTATCTACATCTACAATTCATATGCAATATTAATTAGTTAATTATTAAGAATAATTGAATTTTAAAACTAATAATATTCAAATTCACATAAAAAAATATTACCAGTTTGAATGTGGGAAAAGTCGTACAACCAATTTCGAGTAGTAATAAGTGTTTGGACATTTTCATGATGGATGCAACTTCTGTACTTTGACAGAACACGCCCACCAATGCTAAATGTTGATTCCGATTCTACAGTGGTAATAGGAATACTAAGTACATCACGCGCCATCACTGAAAGATCGGGATATTTTCTAGAATGGTCCATCCAATACATGACAACATCCATCTCTTGGAACTTCTCAAGATCAAGCTTTGGTTCCACTAATTAAAGATCCAATTCTTACTTTGCATCGCTGGAGGCAGTATACTTTTTATATTTTATATATTTTAAATAATTATTTTTATTAGGCCCATGGGCCGGCCCAGCCCAACCTCAGTCAAGCCTCACGGGCCACAGGCTTATTCGGGCCAGGCTTAAAAGCCTCATTTTTAAATGTGGCTCAAAAACTCTAGCCTAACCCTGCTAAATCACGGGCTGGGTTGAGCTGGCCCAATGGGCCAAGCCTATATTGACAACCCTACGCATCTCATTCAATTCCTTATTAATTAATAAACAACCGTTAGACCATCTCCAACCCAACACCAATTTTGACACCAAACACCATTTTAGTGTAAGATTTGGTATTTTTTTACTCCAACCTAACATTATTTCTTATACCATTTTGGTGTGTGAATAGTGTTACACTAAATTTGGTATAACACTATTCATCAATACCATTATTATTCATCATTATTTTATTATTATCTTTTATTATATAACACTTTTAATTTAACATATTATAATTTTATAATTACATATAGTTTTTATGTAAAACTATTTATGTAATATTAATTATATATTTTAATTTTGGTGTATAATTTTTTATAAATTAATTTTTGTATATTTTATTTTTATATAAAATTATAAGTTATAATTGTATAAAAATATATAACCAACAAAAAAATAAAAAGTACAAATTTGAAATATAATATGTTGTTAATAAATAACACAATTTTCATTGATTATCATAAAAAATAAATATTTAATACAGTAGCGACTGATATAGATTAAAATTGAAAATACATTAAATAACATAATGGGATGAGAAAATTACAACAATAATCTAGTACTATGGAAGGCCGCTTCCAGATCCACCAATATCATTAAAATATTGAGTGTATGGGGCAAAGGATTATTGTGGTTGTGACTGTTGAAATTGTTGACTTCTTTTATCCGTATTCGTTTTTGTTCTTGTCGAATAAATTCACGAATATTTGGATCATCAATAGAATCTATTTTTCTCTTCAATTTTGCTTTCTTCACCCCAATAGGTCATTGTGATAATGTGGAATCACCTGCAAAATCCTCATTTAAATTTAGTAGAAATGGTAGTAGATGAAAATTACCGATTTGAATAATTTTTAGACCGGCACAAAAATATTAAAGACAAAGATGCTCATTTTGCACTTTATAATGCATTAATGGAGCATTTATGGGAGTGACATACTAATCTTGTAAGTTGAATATTTATGTAAAAATTCGACAATAAATTTTACCATAATGTAATATTTATTTTATTTTATCTTATCAATGAGTTTATTTTTATTTGAATTATACATTAATATGTATAATGTATAATATTTACTTATAATTTATATTAGTTAAAAATCAAAGGTATAAAATAATTTTATATTAAATAGTTATATAAAAAAGAAATATGAATTATATGTGATAAATATGTAAAAAAAGAAAAAAGAAAGGATTTCTTTTATAAAGAAAATAATATAATATAGAAGAGAGAGAGGAATATAAAAGGAATATTCCTTTTTGATATAAATAATAGTGTAATGGGTTAGAGTTAATTTGCACCATTTTGGTATAAAAAATGGTGCAAGGGTTGGAGATGCCCTTACGTCTTTCACTGGGAGTCCAAAACGTTACCTCAAAGCACGATAAAAGGGATCCGAATCCTCTCCATTTTCCCAAGTTCTAGTTTAGATTAGGGGCACATGGCATAAGTTAAAATTAATGGCTAAGATTTAATTGATTAGATCAATACCCTAAACATGATTTAAACAATTAATAACTTGTCCATAAATATATTAAAATTTTTTTCTCTCTTGTTGAAGTTGTTCAGTGTATTTTTTTTTTTTTGGAATCAAAGTTAATAAATAATCCCTGTAATTTTGTTCTTTCATGGAGTCCAAGTAAAAAACAAACATTATAACGATCTCTAGTCTCTCGGGCTCACAATGCTCATACTAAGCAGCCCTAATCAATGATGCGAGATGTGACAATATACAATATCAGAGGCTGAGATATGAAATGAAATGATGAATGCGACTGAGTACATAACTATAATTAAGCAAATAACTCAACAACAAAGAACGACCACTGTAGGTCCCAATAGTGCCAGCATATAGCCTAAACATGATTTCTAACATAAATTACAGCTCAAGTGCTCTAACCCATAATGTACAGTAAAAATGTTTAGATAAGATAGCTACACAGTTTCGTGGAATCTACTAAATTACCATTTCTACGGTGCATGCCCACACGCCCATCACCTAGTATGCGCGTTACCTCAACATCAATTACATAATACGTAATTCGGGGTTTCATACCCTCAACACCAAGTTTAGAAGTATTACTTATCTCAAATCGCACAAATCTCTACTAAAACACACCTTTGCCTCGCGAAACAGCCTCTGAATGCCTCGAACCTAGCCACAAAAATTTCGATACGATCAACTCAAGCTATAGGAATCAATTCCATATAAAAATGCTAAATTCTTAATCAAAAGTCAAAAAGTCAACTCAAAAGTCACCCCCGGGCCTACGCCTCAGAATCTGAAAAAAGTCACAAAATCTGAACACCCATTCAACCACGAGTCCACCCATACTAAAATTCCTCAAATTCTATATGAAAATCTAGATCAATTCCTCAAAATTTGGCCTAAGAACTTTCCTCCATTTCCCCCCAATTTTCCACCCCAAATCACTAATTAAATGATAAAATCAAAGACATAAACATGGAATTTAACCAAAACTAAGTAAGAATCACTTACCCCAATCACCCACTTGAAACTCTCTCCAAGAATCGCCTCCCACCGAGTTCCCAAAAGCAAATTGTGAAAATGAACTCAAACCCTCGTTTTGAAATATTTAAGTTTCTGCCCAGTCATCCTTCATCGCGATCGCGGCAAATCCCACGTGATCGCAAAGCACAAAATGTTGCTCCCACAAATTAACCTTATGCGAACGCGGAGTCCTCCATGTGAACGCGAAACTCTGCTCCTTCAGAGGTACGCGATCACGTCCACCCTCACGCGATCGCAAAGCATAACTGCGTGTGAACCAACTTCCCCTCTCGTCTTCGCGAACGTGGCTATGCCCTCGTGTTCGCGATGCACAGCCTGGCCAACCTACACGATCGCGTACCCCCTCTTGTGAGTGCATAGAGTAAAAATCACCACTGCCCCAAACAAGCCTACACGATCGCGGACCTATCCACACGATCGCGTATAAAGAAACCAGATATAGACATTAGCAAATCTTCAGCCATAACACCAAGTCCAAAATTAATCTGTTACCCATCCGAAACTCACTCGAGGCCTCCGGGACCTCAATCAAATGTACCAACAAGTCCCAAAATATCATACGAACTTAGTCGAGCCCTCAAATCACATCAAACAACATCCAAAACATGAATCACACCCCGATTCAAGCCTATCTCAACTAAGGAATTCCAACTTCTACAAACGACGCTGAAACCTATCAAATCACATTCGATTGACCTCAAAGTTTGCACAAAAGTCACAAATGACACCACAGACCTACTCCAACTCCTGGAACCCCAATCGGAGCCCGGTAACCATAAAGTCCACTCTCGATCAAACTTCCAGATTTCCAATTTTCGCCATTTCAAGCCTAATTCAACTATGGACCTACAAATCACAATTCGAACACACTCCTAAGAAGAAAATCACCCGACGAAGCTAACAGAACTATCAAAACTCCATTCCGAAGTCGTTTACACATAAGTCAACATCTGGTCAACCATTTCAACTTAAGCTTCCTATCTTGAGACTAAGTGTCTCAACTCATTTCGAAATCTTTCCGGACCCAAACCAACTACTCCAACAAGCTACATAACAACTATAAAGTATAAAATGAGCAGTAAATGGGGGGAACGGGGCTACAACTTTCAAAACGACCGACCAGGTCGTTACATCCTCCCCCTCTTAAATAAATATTCATCTTCGAACGGGTCTAGAAATATACTTGGAGTCTCAAATGGGCGTAGATATCTGCTCCGAATCTCCCGCTCGGTCTCCCAAGTAGCCTCCTCAAATGGCTGACCTCTCCACTACACCTTTACTGAAGCTATGTCCTTTGACCTCAACTTTCGAACCCGTCGATCCATAATTGTAACCGGCTCCACATCATAAGTCAAATCACTATCTAACTAAACCGTGCTGAAATCCAAAACATGAGATGGATCATCGACATACTTCCGGAGTATAGAAACATGAAATACTGGATACACACTCGACAAACTAGGCGGCAAGGCAAGCTTGTAAGCCACCGTTCCAATCCTCTAAAGTACCTCAAACGGCCCAATATACCGAGGGCTCAACTTTCCCTTCTTCCTGAACCTCATAACACCCTTCATGGGTGAAACCTTGAGTAGTACCTTCTCCCCAACTATGTAAGAGACATCACGAACCTTTCTATCAGCATAACTCTTCTGTCTAGACTGCATCGTGCGAAGATGATCTCTAATCAATTTAACGTTGTCCAAAGCATCCTGAACCAAGTCAGTACCCAATAGCCTATCCTCACCCATCTCAAACCAACCCACCAGAGATTGACATCGTCTTCCATACAAAGCCTCATACGGAACCATCTGAATGCTCGACTGGTAGCTATTGTTTTAGGCAAACTCCGTGAGCGGCAGAAACTGATCCCAAGAACCCCCAAAATCTATGACACAAATGCGTATCATGTCCTCCAATATCTGAATAGTGCCACCATGAAGGCGAACAATCTCGCGGATGTAAATCTCAGCCAACCGCTCCGAAGAATATGTAGTCCCAACTGGAATAAGTGCGCGAACTTGGTCAGCCGATCCACAATCACCCAGATAGCATCAAACTTCCTCGAAGTCCGTGGGATCCCAACTACAAAATCCATGGTGATACGCTCCCACTTCTACTACAGAATCTCAAGCCTCTGAAGCAATCCGACCGGTCTTTGATGCTCATACTTCACCTGCTGACAATTTAGGCATCGAGCTACTAACCCCATTATATCCTTCTTCATTCTCCTCCACCAATAATATTTCCTCAAGTCCTGGTACATCTTTGCGACACCTGGATGAATGGAATACCGCAAACTGTGGGCCTCCTCAAGATTCAACTCACGTAGCCCATCTACATTAGTCACACAAATCTGACCCTATATCCTCAACACCCGATCATCCCCAATAGTATCATCCCTAGTATCACCGTGCTGAACCATGTCCTTAAGCACAAGCAAATGGGGATCATCATGATGGTGCTCTTTAATGCGATCATATAAGGAAGACCGAGAAACCACACAAGCTAGAACCCAGCTGGGCTCTGAAACTTCTAATCTCACGAACTGGTTGTCCAAGGCCTGAACATTAACTGCAAGAGGTCTCTTACCAACAGGAATGAATGCAAGGCTACCCATACTCACTGCCTTTCTACTCAAGGCATCGGTCACCACATTGGCCTTCCCGGGATGATACAAAATAGTAATATCATAGTCCTTTAGCAGCTCCAACCATCTCCGCTACCTCGAATTTAGATCCTTTTATTTGAACAAGTGCTGGAGGATCCAATGATCCGTAAATACCTCACAAGACACGCCATAGAGATAATGCCTCTAAATCTTCAATGCATGAACGATGGCAGCCAAATCCAATTCATGAACATGGTAGTTCTTCTCATGAGGCTTCAACTGACGCGAAGCATAAGCAATCACTCTGCCCTCCTGCATCAAGACACACCCAATATCGATCCGAGAAGCATCACAATACACTGTATAAGAGCCTGAAGCTGAAGGCAAAACTAGAACCGGAGTTGTGGTGAAGGTAGTATTGAGCATCTGAAAGCTCTCTTCACACTCATCCGACCACCTGAAAGTAGCACCCTTTTGGGTCAATTTGGTCAAAGGCGATGCAATAGACGAGAAACCCTCCACGAAGCAACGATAATAACCGGCCAAGCCAAGAAAGCTCCGAATCTGCGTAGTTGAGGACGGTCTGGGCCAACTCTGAACTGCCTCCATATTCTTTGGATTTAACTGTATCCCCTCACTGGACACCACGTGCCCCAAGAACGCCACTGAATTAAGCCAAAACTCATATTTGGAGAACTTGGCCTAAAGCTTCTCCTCCCTCAACCGCTGCAACACAATCCTCAAATGCTGGGCATGCTTCTCGTGGCTACGAGAGTACATCAGGATATCATCAATGAATACTATGACAAATGAGTCGAGATAAGGCTGAAATACACTATTCATCAGATGCATGAACGTTGTTGGGGAGTTGGTCAGCCCAAAAGACATCACAAGGAAATCATAATGACCATAACGGTTCCTGAATGCCGTCTTTAGAATATTCGAGTCCCGAATCTTCAATTGGTGATACCCGGACCTCAAATCAATCTTAGAGAATACCCTCACTCCCTGAAGCTGGTCAAGGAGATCATCGATGCGCGACAAAGGATATTTGTTCTTGATTGTAACTTTGTTCAACTGCCTATAGTCGATGCACATCCGCATAGTACCATCCTTCTTCTTCACATACAGAACCGGTGCACCCTAAGGTGACACAATAGGCCTAATAAATCCCTTATCAAGATGTTCCTGAAGCTGCTCTTTCAATTCCTTCAGCTCAACTGGTGCCATTCGATATGGAGGAATATAAATGGGCTGAGTACCCGGTACCACCTCAATACCAAAGTCAATATCCCTGGGCATACCCAGCAGGTCTGCAGGAAATACATCCGAAAAGTCTCGCACCATTGGAACAGAATCAATAGTAGGAGTATCAGCACTAACATCCTTCACAAAGAAAAAATACGATAAGCACCCCTTCCCAACCATCCATTGGGCCTTCAAATATGAAATCACTCTACTGGGAACATAGTCTAGAGAACCTCTCCACTCAATCCTTGGCAACCCCGGCATCGCCAACGTCACGATCTTAGCGTGACAATCCAGAATAGCATGACATGGAGACAACCAATCCATACCCAAGATCACGTCAAAATCAACCATACTAAGTAATAAGAGATCCACTGTAGTCTCCAATCCCGTAATATTCACTACACACGATCGATATACACAGTCCACAATAAAAGTATCGCGCAACGATGTAGATACTTGAACAAATGAAACTAAGGTCTCACGGGGCATATCCATATAATGAGAAAAATACGATCATGTATACGAATAAGTGGAATAAGGGTCAAATAATACAAAAACGTCCTTGTGGCATACTGAGACAATACTTGTGATCATTGTGTCTGAAGCAACGACATTTGGCCTGGCAGGAATAGCATAGAATCGGGCCTGACCGCCACCTGAGCAGCCTTTCACTCTAGGGCAACCCCTAGCCGCCTGAGCCCCACCCCGAGCTCGCTGGGCGGGTGGTGAAGTAACTGGTGCTGATGTCATAGTGTAACCCCTTTGCTGAATTGGACCTCCCAAGAAGCGGGGACACTACCTCCTGATATGACCAAGCTCCCCACACTCGTAGCAACCCCGATTCAACAATGGTGGCGGGGATTGGATCTAGCCTCGATAACCAGGATGCCCGCTAGAAGAACCCGGTGCAGATGAACCCTGAACCGAAGGAGCACGGGATGAACTCTAAGCTAGAAGAGCACTGAGAGATGACTGACTTGGCTGGGTACTGTATGAACCATGGCTAGATGATGCATCACGGTGAACTGGACGAGTCATCTGAGCGGGCCTATAAGGACGACCCTTTAGGTAGTAGGACTGCCCCCAGAATGAACACCATCGAAACCACCCGAACCTCGAGGCCTCTTGGTCTCCCTCTCCTCACGCTCCTGACTACTAACGATCTCTATCTACCGAGCAATATCAATTACCTTATCGAACGTAGCATCGAATACCCCCTCTTGAGTCATTAGCAACCGCAACTGATAGGTGAGGCCATTAATGAACCTCCTAAACCTCTCCCTATCAATGGGAACCAACCGAATTGCATGATGAGCCAACTCTACAAACCTCATCTCGTATTGGGTCACAGACATGCCATCCTAACATAGCTGCTCAAACTATCTGCGCAGCTCCTCCCTGTGAGACTGCAGTACGAACTTCTCCAAAAAGAGAACAGAGAACTTATGCCATATAAGTGGTGCTGCACCGATTGGCCTACGCCTCTCATAAGCCTCACACGATATAAAGGCAGCCCTGGTAAACTGAAAAGTAGTGAACTAGACCCCACTGGCCTACATAATACCCGTCGTACGAAGAATTTGCTGGCCCTAGTCTCCTCTTCTCATCATCAGGCATAACGGGACCCACCTGGGCCTGAGAAGCTGCAACCGGCTGGGCTGGTAGTACCCCAAGTGTCTGAAGTCCCTGTATACCTGCTCTAGAGTACGGGCGGCGAAAATCTGAGTACCTCCCCTGGCCTGAGAAGTGGCTGCTGCGGCCAGAACTGATATCGCCTGAGCAAGGCTAGTGCACACAGTCAATAGTAGGAAACACATCCGAAAAGTCTTGCACCACCGGAATAGAATCAATAGTAGGAGTATCAGAACCAACATCCCTCACAAAGGCTAAATACGATAAGCACCCCTTCCCAACCATCCGTTGGGCCTTCAAATATGAAATCACTTTGCTAGGAACATAGTCTAGAGAACCTCTCCACTCAATCCTTGGCAACCCCGTCATCGCCAACATCACGGTATTAGCATGACAATCCAGAATAACATGACATGGATATAACCAATCCATACCCAAGATCATGTCAAAATCAATTATACTAAGCAATAAGAGATCAACTCTAGTCTCCAATCCCGCAATAGTCACTACACACGACCAATATACACGGTCCACAATAATAGTATCACCCACCGGCGTAGATACATGAACAAATGAAACTAAGGTCTCACAGGGATATCTAGATAATGAGCAAAATATAATGATACATACGAATAAGTGGAACCATGGTTAAATAATACAGAAGCGTCCCTATGGCATACTGAGACAATACATGTGATCACTGTGTTTGAAGCAATGACATCTCGCCATGCAGGAATAACAGAGAATTGGGCCTGACTGCCACCTGATTGGCCTCCCCCTCTAGGGGGACCCCTAGCCGCATAAGCCCCACCCCGAGCTTACTGGGTAGGTGGTGAAAACATTGGTGTTGAAGTCATAGTCTAACTCCTCTACTGAACTGGACCTCTAAAGAAACGGGGACAGTGCCTCCTGATATGACCAAAATGCCCACACTCATAGCAACCCCGATCCTACAATAGTGGTGGGGACTGGATCGGGCCCCGAGAACCAGGATACCTTCTAGAAGAACCCGGTGCAGATGAACCTAGAATTGAAGGAGCACGTGATGAACTCTGAGCTGGAAGAGCACTGAGAGATGACTAAACCGGATGGGCAATGTATGAACCATGGCTAGATGATGCACCACGGTGAATTGGATGAGTCATTTGAGCAGGCCTATAAGGACGACCTCTATCGTGGTAGGACTGCCCCTAGAAGGAACACCACCGAAACCACCCGAACCTTGAGGCCTCTTAGCATCCCTCTCCTCACGCTCCTGACTACAGACCATCTCTATCTGCCGAGTAATATCAATCACCTCATCAAACGTAGCACCGAATACCCTCTCCCGAGTCATAAGCAACTGTAATTGATAGGTGAGGCCATCAATGAACCTCCTAACCCTCTCCCTATCAGTGGGAACCAACCAAACTGCATGACGAGCCAGCTCTAAAAACCTCATCTCATACTGGGTCACAAACATGCCATCCTGATGTAGTTGCTCAAACTATCTGTGCAGCTCCTCCCTGTGAGAATGCGGCACGAACTTCTACAAAAAGAGAATAGAGAACTCATGCCATGTAAGTGGTGCTGAACAAACTATCCTGCGCCTCTCATAAGCCTCCCACCATCTGAAAGCAGCCCCAATAAACTAAACAGTAGTGACCGAGACCCAACTGGTCTCAAGAATACCCGTCGTGCAAAGAATCCGCTGGCCTTAGTCTCCTCTGCTCATCATCAGTCATAACGGGACCCACTTGGGCCTGAGCAGCTACAACTGGCTGGGTTGGAAGTACCCCCCGTGTCTGAAATCCCTGCATCACATGCTCTGGAGTACGGGCGGCGGGAGTCTGAGTACCTCCCCCAGCCTGAGAAGTGGCTGCTACGACCGGAACTGCGACTGCCTAAGCAAGGCTAGTGCATACAGTCAATTGTAGGAAACACATCCGGAAAATCTCGCACCACCAAAACAGAATCAATAGTAGGAGTATAAACACCAACATCGCTCACAAAAGATAAATACGATAAGCACCTCTTCCCAACCATCTATTGGGCCTTCAAATATGAAATCACTCTGCTGGGAACATAGTCTAAAGAACCTCTCCACTCAATCCTTGGCAAACCCGGCATCGCCAACATCACGGTCTTAGCATGAAAATCCAGAATAGCATGACATGGAGATAACCAATCCATACCCAAGATCACGTCGAAATCAACCATACTAAGCAATAAGAGATCAACTCTAGTCTCCAATCCCACAATAGTCATTACACACGACCGATATACACGGTCCAAAACAATAGTATCGCCCACCGGCGTAGATACATGAATAGATGAAACTAAGGACTCATAGGGCATATCCATATAATGAGCAAAATATGATGATACATACGAATAACTTAAACTAGGGTCAAGTAATATAGAAGCGTCCATGTGGCATACTGAGACAATACATGTGATCACTGTGTCTGAAGCAACGACATCTGGCGTAGTGGGAATAGCATAAAATTGGGCCTGACCGCCACCTGATTCGCCTCCCCTCTAGGATGACCCCTAGCTGCCTGAGCCACACCCCGAGATGGCTGGGCGGCTGGTAAAGTTACTGATACTGAAGTCACAGTCTAACCCCTCTGCTAAACTGAACCTCCCAAGAAGCGGGGACACTGCCTCCTGATATGCCCAAGCTCCCCATACTCGTAGCAACTCTGATCCAACAATAGTGGTGGGGACTAGATTGGGCCCCGAGAACAAGGATACCAGCTAGAAGAACCCGGTGCAGATGAACCCTGAACTGAAGGAGCACGGGATGAACTTTGAGCTGGAAGAGCATTGAGAGATGACTGACCCGGACGGGGACTGTATGAACCATGTATATATGATGCACCACGGTGAACTGGATGAGTCATCTGAGCGGGCATATAAGGACGACCCCTGTTGTGGTAGGACTACCCCCAGAAGGAGCACGGGATGAACTTTGAGCTGGAAGAACACTGAGAGATGAATGACCCAGATGCGCACTATAAGAACCATGGTTAGATGATGCACCATGGTGAATTGGACGAGTCATCTGAGCGGGCCTATAAGGACGACCCCTACTGTGGTAGGACCGCCCCGAAAAGGAACACCACCAAAACTGCTTGAACCTCGAGGTCTCTTAGCCTCCTTCTCCTCATGCTCCTGACTACAGACTATCTCTATCTTCCAAGAAATATCATTCACCTCGTTGAACTTAGCACTGAATACCCTCTCCCGAGTCATAAGCAACCACAACTGATAGGTGAGGCAATCAATGAACCTCCTAATCCTCTCCCTATTAGTGGGAACCAACCAAACTGCGTGACCAGCCAACTCTAAAAACCTCATCTCGTACTGGTTCACAGACATGCCATCCTAACATATCTGCTCAAACTATATGCGCAACTCCTCCCTGCTAGACTACAACACGAACTTATCCAAAAAGGGAACAGAGAACTTATGCCATGTAAGTGGTGCTGCACCGAATGACCTGCACCTCTCAAAAGCCTCCCACCATCTGAAGGCAGCCCCAATAAACTGAAAAGTAGTGAACGAGACCCTACTGGTCTCCAGAATACCCGCCGTGCGAAGAATCCGCTACCCTGTGAAGTGGCTGTTGCGGCCGGAACTGTGACCGCCTGAGCAAGCCTAGTGCACACAATCAATAGTAGAAAACACATCCAGAAAGTCTCGCACCATCGGAATAGAATCAATAGTAGGAGAATCAGCACCAACATCCCTCACAAAGGCTAAATACGATAAGAACCCCTTCCCAACCATCCATTGGGCTTTCAAATTGAAATCACTCTGCTGGGGACGTAGTCTAGAGAACCTCTCCACTCAATCCTTGGCAATCCTGGCATTACCAACGTCACAGTCTTAGTATGAAAATCCAAAATAGAATGACATGGAGACAACCAATCCATACCCAAGATCACGTCGAAATCAATAATACTAAGCAATAAGAGATCAACTCTAGTCTCCAATCCCCCAATAGTCATTACACACGACCGATATACATAGTCCAAAACAATAGTATCGCCCACCGGCGTAGATACATGAATAGATGAAACTAAGGACTCATAGGGCATATCCAGATAATGAGAAAAATATGATGATACATACGAATAACTTAAACTAGGGTCAAGTAATATAGAAGCGTCCATGTGGCATACTGAGACAATACATGTGATCACTGTGTCTGAAGCAACGACATCTGGTGTAGTGGGAATAGCATAAAATCAGGCCTGACCGCCACCTGATTCGCCTCCCTATAGGGCGGCACCTAGCTGCCTGAGCCCCACCCTGAGCTGGCTGGGCTACTGGTGAAGTAACTAATACTGAAGTCACAGTCTAACCCCTCTGCTAAACTGAACCTCCCAAGAAGCGGGGACACTGCCTCCTGATATGACCAAGCTCCCCAAACTCGTAGCAACTCCGATCCAACAATGGTGGTGGTGACTGGATTGTGCCCCGAGAACGAGGATACCAGCTAGAAGAACCCGGTGCAGATGAACCCTGAACTAAAGGAGCACGGGATGAACTTTGAGCTAGAAGAGCATTGAGAGATGACTGACCCGGACGGGCACTATATGAACCATGTCTATATGATGCACCATGGTGAACTGGACGAGTCATCTGAGCAGGCCTATAAGGACGACCCCTATTGTAGTAGGACTGCCCCCAGAAGGAGCACGGGATGAACTTTGAGCTGGAAGAACACTAAGAGATAAATGACCCAGACGAGCGCTATAAGAACCATGGCTAGATGATGCACCATGGTGAATTGGACGAGTCATCTGAGCGGGCCTATAATGACGACCCCTGCTGTGGTAGTTCTGCCCCGAAAAGGAACACCACCAAAACTACACGAATCTCGAGGTCTCTTGGCCTCTTTCTCCTCATGCTCCTGACTACAGACTATCTCTATCTTCCAAGCAATATCATTCACCTCGTCGAACTTAGCACCGAATACCCTCTCCTGAGTCATAAGCAACCACAACTGATAGGTGAGGTAATCAATGTACCTCCTAATCCTCTCCCTATCAGTGGGAACCAACAAAACTGCATGACGAGCCAACTCTAAAAACCTCATCTCGTACTGGTTCACAGACATGCCATCCTGACATAGCTGCTCAAACTACATGCGCAGCTCCTCCCTGCTAGACTACGGCATGAACTTATCCAAGAAGAGAACGGAGAACTTATGCCACGTAAGTTGTGCAGCACTGAATGGCCTGCACCTCTCAAAAGCCTCCCACCATCTGAAGGCAGCCCCAATAAACTGAAAAGTAGTGAACGAGACCCTACTGGTCTCTAGAATACCCGCCATGCGAAGAATTCGCTACCCTGTGAAGTGGCTATTGCGACCGGAACTGTGACCTCCTGAGCAAGCCTAGTGCACACAGTCAATAGTAGAAAACACATCCGGAAAGTTTCACACCATCGGAACAGAATCAATAGTAGGATAATCAGCACCAACATCCCTCACAAAGGCTAAATACGATAAGAACCTCTTCCCAACCATCCATTGGGCTTTCAAATATGAAATCACTCTGCTGGGGACTTAGTCTAGAGAACCTCTCCACTCAATCCTTGGAAATCCTGGCATTACCAACGTCACGGTCTTAGCATGAAAATCCAAAATAGCATGACATGGAGGCAACCAATCCATACCCAAGATCACGTCGAAATATACCATACTAAGCAATAAGAGATCAACTCTAGTCTCTAATCCTGCAGTAGTCACTACACACGACCGATATATACAATCCACAATAATAGTATCGCCCACCGGCGAAGATACATGAATAAATGAAACTAAGGACTCACGGGGCATATCCAGATAATAAGAAAAATACGATGAAATGTAAGAGTAAGTGGAAACAGGGTCAAATAATGCAGAAGCGTCCCTGTGGCATACTGAGACAATACCTGTGATCACTGTGTCTGAAGCAGTAACATATGGCCTGGCAGGAATAACATAGAGTTGGGCCTGACTGCCACCCTATTGGCCTCCCACTCTAAGGCAATCCCTAGCCGCCTGAGCCCCACCCCGATCTGGCTGGGCGAGTGGTGAAGTAACTGGTACTGAAGTCATAGTCTAACCCCTCTACTAAACTGGACCTCCCAAGAAGCGGGGAAACTGCCTTCTGATATGACTAAGATACCCACACTCGTAGCAACCCCGATCCAATAATGGTGGTGGGAACTGGATCGGGTCCCGAGAACCAGGATACCCTCTAGAAATACTCGGTGCAGATGAACCCTGAACTGAAGGAGCATGGGATGAACTTTGAGCTTGAAGAGCATTGAGAGATGACTGAACCGGACGGGCACTGTATGAACCATGTCTATATGATGCACCACGGTGAACTAGATGAGTCATCTGAGCGGGCCTATAAGGACGACCCCTGTTGTGGTAGGACTGCCCCCAGAAGGAACACCACCGAAACCACCCAAACCTCGAGGCCTCTTGGCCTCCCTCTCCTCACGCTCCTGACTACAAACCAACTCTATCTGTCTAGCAATATCAATCACCTTATCGAACGTAGCACCGAATACCCTCTCCCGAGTCATAAGTAACCGCAATTGGTAGGTGAGGCTATAAATAAACCTACTAATCCTCTCCCTATCAGTGGGAACCAACCAAACTGCGTGACGAGAAAAATCTAAAAACCTCATATCATACTAGGTCGCAGACATGCCATCCTGACGTAGCTGCTCAAATTATATGTGCAGCTCCTCCCTGCGAGACTGTGGCATGGACTTCTCCAAAAAGAGAACAGAGAACTCATGCCATGTAAGTGGTGCTGCACCTACTGGCCTGCACCTCTCATAAGCCTCCCACCATATGAAGGCACCCCTAGTAAACTGAAGAGAAGTGAACAAGACCCAACTGGTCTCCAGAATACTCGCCGTGTGAAGAATCCGCTGGCACTAGTCTCCTCTGCTCATCATCAGTGACAACGGGACCCACTTAGGCTTGAGCAGTTGCAACCGGCTGGGCTGGTAGTGACCCGATGTCTGAAGTCCCTGCATCACATGTTCTGGAGTATGGGCAGCTGGAGTTTGAGTACCTCCCCCGCCTGAGAAGTGGCTGCTGCGGCCGGAACGGAGTCCGCCTGAGCAATGTAGTGCACACAGTCAATAGTAGGAAACATATTCGGAAAGTCTCGCACCACTGGAACAGAATCAATAGTCGGAGTATTAGCACCATCATCCCTCACAAAGGCTAAATACGATAAGCACCCCTTCCCAACCATCCAATGGGCCTACAAATATAAAATCACTCTGCTGGGAACATTGTCTAGAAAACCTCTCCACTCAATCCTTGGCAACCCCGACATCGCCAACGTCACAGTCTTAACCTGACAATCCAGAATAGCATGACATGGAGACAACCAATCCATACCCAAGATCACGTCGAAATCAACCATACTAAGCAATAAGAGATCAACTCTAGTCTCTAATCCCGCAATAGTCACTACACACGACCGATATACATGGTCCATAATAATAGTATCGCCCGCCGGCGAAGATACATGAATTGATAAAACTAAGGACTCGCGGGGCATATCCAGATAATAAGCAAAATACGATGAAATGTAAGAATAAGTGGAAATAGGGGCAAATAATGCAGAAGCGTCCATGTGGCATACTGAGACAATACTTGTGATCACTGTGTCTGAAGCGGTGGCATATGGCCTGGCAGGAATAACATAGAATTGGGCCTGACCGCCACCTTATCGGCCTCCCACTCTAGGGCAACCCCTAGCCGCCTGAGCCCCACCCCGAGCTGGCTGGGCGAGTGGTGAAGTCACTGGTGCTCAAGTCATAGTCTAACCCCTCTGCTGAACTGGACCTCCCAAGAAGCGGGGAAACTGCCTCCTGAAAGGACCAAGTTGCCCACACTCGTAACAACCCCGATCCAATAATGGTGGTGGGAACTGGATCGGGTCCCGAGAACCAGGATACCAGCTAGAAAAACTCGGTGCAGATGAACCCTGAACTGAAGGAGCATGGGATGAACTTTGAGCTGGAAGAGCATTGAGAGATGAGTTACCCAGACGGGCACTGTATGAACCATGTCTAGATGATTCACGATGGTGAACTGGACGAGTCATCTGAGCGGGCCTATAAGGACGGCCCCTGTTGTGGTAGGACTGCCCCCAGAAGGAACACCACCGAAACCACCCAAACCTCGAGGCCTCTTGGCCTCCCTATCCTCATGGTCCTGACTACAAACCATCTCTATCTGTCAAGCAATATCAATCACCTCGTCGAACGTAGCACCGAATACCCTCTCCCGAGTCATAAGCAACCGCAACTGGTAGGTGAGGCTATAAATGAATCTCCTAATCCTCTCCCTATCAGTGTGAACCAACCAAACTGCGTGACTAGCAAACTCTAAAAACTGTATCTCATATTGGGTGACAGACATGCCATCTTGACGTAGCTGCTCAAATTATATGTGCAGCTCCTCCCTGCGAGACTGCGGCATGAACTTCTCCAAAAAGAGAACGGAGAACTCATGCCTTATAAGTGGTGCTGCACCTACTGGTCGGCGCCTCTCATAAGCCTCCCACCATCTAAAGGCACCCCTAGTAAATTGAAGAGTAGTGAACGAGACCCAACTGGTCTCCAGAATACTCGTCGTGCGAAGAATCCGCTGGCACTAGTCTCCTCTACACATCATCAGTCACAACAGGACCCACATGGGCTTGAGCAGTTGTAACCAGCTAGGCTGGTAGTGACCCCGATGTCTGAAGTCCCTGCATCACATGTTCTAGAGTATGGGCAGCCTGAGAAGTGGCTGTTGCGGTCGGAACTGAGACCGCCTGAGCAATGTTAGTGCACACAGTCAATAGTAGAAAACACATCCGGAAAGTCTCGCACCACCGGAACAGAATCAATAGTCGGAGTATCAGCACCATCATCCCTCACAAAGTCTAAATACGATATGTACCCCTTCCTAACCATCCAATGGGCCTACAAATGTGAAATCACTATGCCGGGAACATTGTCTAGAGAACCTCTCCACTCAATCCTTGGCAACCCTGACATCGCCAACGTCACAGTCTTAACATGAAAATCTAGAATAGTATGACATGGAGACAACCAATCCATACCCAAGATCACGTTGAAATCAACCATACTAAGCAATAAGAGATCAACTCTAGTCTCCAATCCCACAATAGTCACTATGCATGACCAATATACACGGTCTACAACAATAATATCGCCCACCGGCGTAGATACATGAATAGATAAAACTAAGGACTCACGGGGCTTATCCAGATAATGAGCAAAATATGATGATACATACGAATAAGTGGAACCAGGGTCAAATAATACAGAAGTGTCCCTATGGCATACTTAGACAATACCTGTGATCACTGTGTCTGAGGCAACGATATCTCGCATGGAAGGAATAGAATAGAATCGGGCTTGACCGCCACCTAATTGGTCTTCGCCTCTAGGGCGACCCTTAGCCGACTGAGCCCCACCCCGAGCTGGCAGGGCGGGTGGTGAAGTAACTGGTACTAATGTCATAGTCTAACCCCTCTACTGAATTGGACCTCCCAAGAAGCGGGGACACTGCCTCCTGATATGACCAAGCTCCCCACACTCATAGCAACCCCGATCCAACAATGGTGGTAGGGACTGGATCTGGCCTCGAGAACCAGGATACCCACTAGAAGAACCCAGTGCAGATGAACCCTGAACCGAAGGAGCACGTGATGAACTCTGAGCTGGAAGAGCACTGAGAGATGACTGACTCGGCCGTGTACTGTATGAACCATGGCTAGATGATGTACCACGGTGAACTGGATGAGTCATCTGAGTGGGCTTATAAGGACGACCCCTGCTGTGGTAGGACTACCCCTAAAAGGAACACTACCGAAACTACCCGAACCTCGAGGCCTCTTGGCGTCCCTCTCCTCACACTCCTGACTACAGACCATATTTATCTTCCGAGCAATATCATTCACATCGTCGAACTTAGCACCGAATACCCTCTCCTGAGTCATAAGCAACTGCAACTGATAGGTGAGACAATCAATGAACCTCCTAATCCTCTCCATATTAGTGGGAACCAACCAATCTCCGTGACGAGCCAACTCTAAAAACCTCATCTCGTACTGGTTCACAGACATGCCATCCTAACATAGCTGCTCAAACTCTATGCGCAACTCCTCCCTGCGAGAATGCGGCACGAACCTCTCAAAAAAGAGAACGGAGAACTCATGCCATGTAAGTGGTGCTGCACTGACTGGCCTGTGCCTTTCATAAGCCTCCCACCATCTGAAGGCAGCCTTAGTAAATTGAAAAGTAGTGAACGAGACCCCACTGGTCTCCAGCATACCCGCCATGCAAAGAATCCACTGGCCCTAGTCTCTTTTGCTCATCATCAGTCATAACGGGACCCACCTGGGTCTGAGCAGCTGCAACCGGCTGGGCTGGTAGTACCCCTAGTGTCTGAAGTCCCTGCATCACCTGCTCTGGAGTATGGGCGGAGGGAGTCTAAGTACCTCCCCCGGCCTGAAAAATGGACACTGCGGCCTGAACTGAGACCGCATGAGCAAGGCTAGTGCACACAGTCAAAATCTGAGCCAAAGCCTCCTGATGGCGTGGAATCACAATTGGCACAGCTGGTGCCTGAGCTGGCCCCACTGGCTCAACTGTATCAAGTACCTGCTCCTGACCTGGAGTGACTGGTGGATCTGCAGGCGCTGCCCTAGCTGCTGTACGAGCTACACCTTTACCCCTATCATGACCCCGGCCTCTCATGGACCTAGCTTGTGGTACTGGTGGCTGTCCGTCCTGACCGGTAGCACGTGTCCTCACCATCTATGAGAGAATAAAATAACAGAAGTTTAGTTCCCAAAATCAACAAATCCACATGACAAGAATGCAAGAATGTGAAGTTATCCTAAGGGTTCGGCAGCCTCTTAAAGATAAGTACAGATGTCTCCGTACCAATCCGCGAGACACTACTAAACCTGCTCATGACTCGTGAGACCTATGTAACCTAGGCTTTGATACCAACTTGTCACGACCTAAAACTTGACCTGTCATGATGGCGCCTATCATAGTACTAGGCAAGCTGACATCTCACACATACCAACATTTTTATCGCTCAAATATGCAGAAATAAGTTTAAATAATTAAGAATTGCATAAAAATTGGATATGAACCTCGAAACTCAATACAAAATTCTCCCAAAAGATCTAGGTGTCACGGAGTACATAAGCATCTACATATCAACACAGTCTAACTAATAGGACACTACCTAGGAAAGTAGAACAGTAAAAAAAGACTAAAAGATATAGGAGGAGAGTCAAGGTCCACAGACACCAAGGTAGCTACCTCGATGATCTCCAAACTGATGAAATGTCAGGAATCAGCAATCGCCGTGCCCGAAAATACCTGGATCTACACACGAAGTGCATGGTATAACGTGAGTACAACCAACTCAATAACTAACAAGTCTAACCTGTGGTATGAAAGCAGTGACAAGCTCAACAATACAGTAAAAAAATAACGAATTTAGCAATGTAGAAAAAAAAAGTAGGCATGCTTCCAAGTTCAAAAGTTAAGTTTAGAACAGGTAAAATAGGCCAAGTTTGACTGATAAAGTGAATATGACATCTCTATATCTACATGCCAAGGTGAATACCGTATGTGATGCAACAAAGTGTAATCCCAAGTACTCATTCTCTCAGAGCGCTCAATCTGCCCTTCTCAATCCTCGCTCGCCACACTCAGTCACTCGGCACTATATATAGCCATAAGGCTCATTGCGGCATGCAACCCGATCCCCCCCCATATATATATATATATATATATATATATATATATATATCCATAAGGCTCGTTGCGACATGCAACCCAATCCACATATAATAATGATACCGTTGTGGCGTGCAACTTGATTACCCCCTCCCCCCCCCCACACGCGTGCAACAAGATTCCCCCCCCCCCCACACATATATGTATATATATATATATATATACACATATGTGTGTGTGTGTGAGGGGGAATCAAGTTGCACGCCGCAACGGTATACGACACTCAGGCCCTCTCTCAGTCCTCAATCTCTCCAGTCTCTCAGGCTCACAATGCTCATACTAAGCAACCTTAATCAATGATTCGAGATGTGACAATATACAATATCAGAGGCTGAGATATTATATGAAATGATGAATGCCACTGAGTACATAACTACAATTAAGCAAATAACTCAACATCAAAGAACGACCACTGTAGGTACTAATAGTGCCAACATATAGTCTAAACATAATTTCTAACATAAATTACAGCTCAAGTGCTCTAACCCATAATGTATAGTAAAGATATTCAGATAAGATAGCTACAACTCCATGGAATAAACTAAATCAAAATTTCTACGGTGCACACCCACACGCCCGTCAGCTAGCATGCGCGTCACCTCAACATCAATCACATAACATGTAATTCAGGGTTTCATACCGTCAGTACCAAGTTTAGAAGTATTACTTATCTCAAACCACGCAAATCTCTACTCCAACACACCCTTGCATCGCGCAACGGCCTCTAAATGCCTCGAATCTAGCCACAAACAATTCGATTACATTGTGGATATGAATATGTCTCACTTGAGATGGCTTAGCCGGTCGGGCCGAGACCGGACTCCGTGTAAACACACGGTGGCATTGTATGTTGTGGCTTTGGCACTAAAGATTATTAACCTAAAAAGATGGAAAGATTGAATTGGAAACTATGTGATCCTTACTTGGTGTTTTTTTGTATTTCTGTGAAGGACTTATTAATTATTATGACTGCCTTCTCTTTGTTTCACTGTTCATTCTACTAAGATTGGTGTTTTCCTTACATACTAGTACTATTCGACAGTACTAACGTCCCTTTTGCCGGGGGCGCTACATCTTTGAATGGATGTAAGTGGTTCCATCGCAGATAGTACCGATCGCAGATAGTGGTGCTCTCTTTCTCTCCTCACAACAGTCTTGGTGAGCCCCATTTCTCCCAGGGGTCATGTAGTCCTTCTTTTGTATAAGTTTTCATATTTTGAGGTATAGTCGGGGCCTTGTTGCCGACATTGTCATGTTGCTCTTTTGTACCCAAGGCTCCGTAGACGTTTATGTGGGTCATGTATGTATGTTGGGGTGGTCGTTGGATCGAGCTGTATTTTGGAAACTCAACTATGGCATAACATATATAAGGAAAAATGAACTAGCAGCATTTATATATTTATATAACTGATCTCTCCCCTATTTTACAAATAGTGATGCGTTCCCCTTTTGGATTATGAATGAGTCGGGTAGGAAAGGTTTAATAGGCTTGCTCGACCAGGTTCACTCGGTTCAGCGCCGATCGCGCTCCCCGAGTTTGGGGCGTGATAGTATAAACCCCCAATGTTTGATATCATTGATGGGACGGGTGATCCCCATGCACATTTGAAGGCATATTGTGACAAGTTAGTCGGAGTGGGGAGGAATGAGAAGCTAAGGATAAAGTTATTTATAAGAAGTTTGATAGGAGAAGCACTCACCTGGTATACTCGACAGGATCCGCGAAATTGGAGAACTTGGCAAGATATGGCGGAGAACTTCATGAATCATTTTTTATTCAACACAGAGATCACTCCCGATTGGTTCGCACTGATGAACCTGCAGAAAAAACCATTCGAGTTATTCTAAGAATATGCACGTTGGTAGAGGTCAGAGACCGCTAGGACGCAACCTCCGTTGGACGATAGTGAATTAACCAAGTATTTCATCACAGCCCAGGAAGAAATATACTTCGAAAAGATGATGGGAATGATGGGATAGAGATTCCCTGAGCTGGTCAAGATGGGACATTCTTATAAGAGGACATAAAATTTGGTAAAGTACAATCTATGGCGGCATTGCAAGCGGCCAGCAAGGCCATCCAATCAGGGTCAATCGGTAGCAGAAAGAAGAAAAAGAGGAGGTCTCAGCAATCGTACCTTACTTACGCTCCAGTCTATAACATCCAGCCATATTACCACCCTCAACTGCAATACAACCCTCTTAGAGCCAACAACAACCAAAACCCACAACGATCATATGCTCATGTCCAAACCACTACTCATCAAAACCGACCTGTTTATGCACCACGCCATCGTCCAAAATTTGAAGAAAGGGGTCCTAGAAATTATACCCCAATTGTTGAGCCTCTGGCCCAATTATTCGAGAGATTAAGAAGAGAAGGATTGATACACCCAGTTGAAGGAAGGGTTCCGAAACATCCCTCCAAGTATTTTGATGCCACTAAAATATGTGTGTACCATTCCAATGTACCTCGGCATGATACTGAAGATTGTTTTAAGCTGAAAAATGAGATTAAAATATTGATGATGAGCGGATCCATTCACTGAACTTTGGCGCCACCTAATATGAATCACAATTTGCTGCCAAATCACCAAAACCAGGGAGTTAACATGATCACAATGACTGAAGAGTATGACCTAAAGGGAACGATTGTCAGTACATGAAATGAAGAAGTCACCAGGATCCCTCCTCAAAGGGCTCCAATGATTACAATACAAGTGAGACCTACAGTGACAGTTCAGAACTTATAAGCAACAACCTGTTGTCTCTACAGGAGACAAAGAAAGTCGGGAATACAAAACTGTCCCATGGACGTACCAGCAAAAGGGAAAGGCCAAAATGAAAGACTTTGCCGCAACCTATGGTATGACTAGATCTGGGAGATGCTACGCTTCTGAAGATGTCAATCCAGGGAACTTGGGAAGAGAAAAAATTCAAAGAGGGAACATAACAGACCCACAAGCCACCGAGTTTTGGAAGAGAATGTCAAGCAAAGAGTATTCTATGGAGGAGCAGCTGAAGAAACCTCCAGCACATATATCAACCATGGATCTACTAATGAGTTTCGACAGTCATAAGTACTCCCTATTAAAAGTGCTAAGTGGGGTAAGTGTACCAAGTAACACCACTAGTAAGGCGTTGGCCTCGACAATTGGGAAAATTATCGAAGCAAACATGATCACTTTCAGAAGGACGTAACTTCATGTCGAAGGCGCAAGTCACACCAAGGCTCTTCATATCACTGTCAAATGCGGGGGAAAAGTGGTGTCCTGGGTATTGGTCGATGGAGGGTCAGGAGTCAATATTTATCCGCTCTCCACCCTATGGGAGTTGGGAATTCATTTGAGGTAAGTCAAGGAAAGCCACGTAAGGGTGAGTGCATTGATGGTTCGCAAAAGGATGCTATTGGAGAAATTTATTTGGCCTTGCAGATTGGGGCCGGTCGAATTTCTAATATTGTTTCAAGTAATGGACATCTCCTCTTCCTACAACTTGTTGCCAGGTAGGGCTAGATACATATGACAGGGGTTGTGCCATCCCCTTTGCACCAATGCATGAAATTTGAGTGGGGATGTCAGGAGATCGTGGTTCATGGTGAGTGGGGTCACTCTGACTATTTGGAGTACATTGTTCCGTTCATTAAAGGGATAGACAGAGTTGCTTTCCATGCAGTGGAAATCATACAGACTACCGAGATGAAGGAGACAAAAAAATAGGGAATGTAGTCGTCGTATAGATCCAAGATGGCTACGAGGGAGATGATGAAATATGGATGTAGGCCAGGATCAGGGCTGGGAGCCAAGTCGGACGGAATCACAGAGACAATTGAATATAATGGGCAGAAAGGAATGGCTGTCATAGGATATCAGCCTCCGGAAGGGAAAGCTCATATCTTTAGCTCCGGGAAAAAGGTTTTTGTGCCCTAGCAAGTTGCAAGTCCGGGATAGTGTTCAGTACCTGAAGATGATATCATCGATGGGATGGGAAAGTTGTTCGTAAATATGATTGAAGAATGTTGTGAATGGAGTGACAATAAGACACCGACTATCAGGGATGCTGAACCAGGGGAAGAGCTAGGGAATTGGACCGCCAGCCATCTTTGGTTTGCCGGGAGTCTTGATAGTATGGAATTGTAAAAGTTTTCTTTTGAAAAGCGCACGGTCAATTGAGGCCGACACCGTGTCTGTACCTTTTTGTCATTTGCCTCTTTTGAACGCTTAAGTCCTTCCTTTTTTGATGAAATAAAAAGAATCACTTTCTCAAATGTTGCAACTTTATTTACCGCTTTATTTATGCTTAGCTTTCTTTTCAGTAATCAAACTGCTAAAAACTCGCGTTTCGCGATTATGACATGTAACGAAATCGTCGGGCGCAACGACCCAGATTACGAAGAGTTTGATGAGAGCATGATGCCCGACAATCTCCCATAGGAAATTGAGCAGTTGGAGAGTCAGAAAAAGCCCAACCTCGAAGAAACTGAAGTGGTAAATCTTGGAAGTGAAGAAGATGTAAAAGAAACCAGAATCAACATTCACCTAGAAGCTAAGTAGAAGGAAAAACTGGTAGATCTCCTCCGACAATACATTGACGTGTTCGCATGGTGATATGATGACATGCTAGGATTAAGTACTGACATTGTCTCGCATTGACTGCCCACCGATCCTACTAGACCGTCGGTCAAGCAGAAACCTAGAATATTCAAACCTAATTTAAGTTTGAGGATAAAGGAAGAAGTGACCAAATAGATAGAAGCGAATGTGGTGAGGGTCACCAATTATCCAAGTTGGTTGGAAAATATTGTCTTAGTACCCAAGAAAGATGGAAAGATCAGAATATGCATGGATTACCGAGATCTCAACAAAGCTAGTCCAAAGGACGATTTCCATCTTCCAAATATCCACATCCTCATCGACAATTGCGCGAAGCATGAACTGCAGTAGTTTTTGGATTGTTTCGTTGGGTACCACCAAATCTTGATGCATGAGGAAGATGCAGAGAAGACGGCCTTCACCACACTTTGGGGAGCTTATTGTTATAGAGTCATGCCGTTCGGTCTCAAGAACGTCGGTGCCACCTACATGTGGGCCATGACGACCCTCTTTCACGACATGATTCATAAGGATATTGAAGTGTATGCGGATGATGTCATTATAAAGTCTCGAAAGAGTTCGGAGCACTTGGATGATTTAAGAAAATTTTTTGAATGCCTGCGAAGGTACAGTTTAAAGTTGAACCCAGCAAAGTGTGCATTCGGAGTCCCCGCTGGAAAGCTGATGGGCTTCATTGTAAGCACAAAGGGAATAGAGTTGGATCCATAAAAAATGAAGGCTATTCAGGAATTACCACCACCAAAGAGCAAGAAAGATGTTATGAGTTTCCTGGGCAGATTGAATTACATCAGTCACTTCATATCCCAATACACGGTAATCTGTGAACCCATTTTCAAGTTGGTGAAGAAAGATGCTGCCACAAAATGGACAGAAGAGTGCCAGAAACCCTTCGACAGAATCACGGAGTATCTGTCAAATCCGCCAGTACTAGTTCCCCTAAACCCAGGAAATTATTTGTCACGACCCAAAATCTCACCCATCGTGATGGCGCCTATCTCAATACTAGGCAAGCCGACAATCTCAATAAACCATATATCTTATAATTTGAAAACACAATAATTAAATTTCGCGGAAGAAATCTCACAAGTACAAATATAAACACTCTCAAAACTCGGTGTCACTGAGTACATGAGCATCTAATATGAATACGAGCCTGGAAAACATGACCTATAATAGTCTGAGACAAAATACAGTAAACGAGGAGATAGGGAAGGAGATACAAGGTCTGCGAAACACGGCAGCTACCTCTAAAGCTCCGAAAAATCAACTATGCGAAAGAATCAGCACCCACTATGTCCGGGAACACCTGGATCTGCACACGAAGTGCAGGGTGTAGTATGAGTAGAACCAACTCCGCAAGTAACAATACTAAATAAAGAACTGAAAGTAGTGACGAGCTTCACAGTTGAGTCCAATTATAGTAATTTCCAACATAATAAGATAGGTATGCTTTCAAGTTCAACATTTAAGGCCAAAACAGTAATTTCATGTCAAGTTCAACTGAAATATAAGATAATATCTCTTAGAAATTTCCAAAACAGTGATATATGATAGCTGAAGTGCAACAATAATGAAATCAAATGCATCCTCTCGGGACCACAATCACTTAGCCATTCCATTCACTCAGAATTCAGCACTCAGCACACGCACTCAGTAAGTACCTGAGTTCACTGGGGGGTGTGTACAGACTCCGGAGGGGCTTCTACAGTCCAAGCACTATAATCTGTACAGACAACTGATGTACTGCATGGACAACTCACATGATACACGGACAAATCACGTGCTATAGTATCAATATCTGGATTTGCACGGACAACTCACGTGCTATACTATAATATTTGGATCCGCACGGACAACTCATGTGTTGCACGGACAACTCACGTGCTATAGTATAACATATGGATCCGTACGGACAACTCACATACTGTACGGATAACTCATGTGCTATAGTATAATATATGGATCTGCACGGACAACCCACGTGCTATAGTATAATATATGAATCTGCACGGACAACATACGTGTTGCACGGACAACTCACGTGCTATAATATAATATCTCACAATTAGGCCCTCGGCCTCACTCACTCATAAATCTCTTCAGTTTCTCGAGCTCTCAATGATCATGCAATTCAGCCCAAACAACAATAATATGATACATCAATAATGAACAATAGAGACAGAGATAAAATCAACAAGTAAACTTTGACTGAGTACAAAATAATAATTTAGCAGATAATTCAATATGTGCACGACCTCTGTGGGTCCCTACAGTGCCAACACATAATCTAAACATGATTTGTGTTTCAATTTCTCTACTACATGGAGAATGTACAAATAACCATAGATTATTCAACTATACAGTTCCATGGAATTTGACCAAGTCACAATTCCTACGGTGCACGCCCACACGCCCGTCACCTAGCATGTGTGTGACCTCCAAAACCGATCATATAACAACGGTGTTTCATACCCTCAAGACCAAATTTAGAACGGTTACTTACCTCGAACTGTGTAATTCTTTATTCTGCTATGCCTTTGCCACGCGAATCGGCCTCCGAATGCCTCAAATCTATCCACAGTTAATTCAATTCTGTCAATACTAATTATAGGAATTAATTCTATATGAAAATACTTATTTTCCAACTAAATCCGAAATTTAACATTCAATTACCGACAACACATTCTCAGAATCTGAATCGGAATTAATTCTATATGAAAATTCTCAGAATCTGACAAACTCACAAAATCCGACAACACATTCAATTACGAGTCCAACCATACTAATTTTATCAAATTTCGATAAAAACTCGACCTCCAAATCTAAAATTTTCGTTCTTGAAAAGTTTTGCAAAAATCTTGATTTCTTCCATTAAATCCGAAATAAATGATGAATATAACCATGTATTTATGAAATATAATCCCTTTTGGATATAGGACACTTACCCAAGTCGAAGTCGTGAAGAAATCCTCAAAATTGCCCAAGAACCGTGCTCCAAAAATCCAAAACAAAATGAAGGAAATGACCATTTTTGGTCCTTAAGTTTCTGCCCATCCGTCACTAAAAGTCCATTTTCCATCACTAAAGATCCATTTTCCGTCACTAAAAGTCCACACCAGAACTTGTTTGCACCAGCAGTTATTGTTTTTCACTAAAAAGTCTCTAACTCCATCATACGAACTCGGAATTCGACGATTCTTGTGTCGTGCCCCGTTTTCTCGCGAAAGCGGGCTTTGACATTGCGACAACTCTTTTGAGTTGGAGGTAAAGTATTAAAAGAGAAGAGTCGACACCTAATAATTTTTAAGGTGCGTTAGGGCACCTATTGTACAGATAACTCTTTTTTACTAGTCAGCGTCACCAAAGATCGGGTAAGGGCTCAAATTACCTCAAAGAGAAGGTGTTAGGCACTCTTCGAGGTCCACAAATGTGGGTCCCGACCAAACTTAAGACTATATGGATTATAATTAGGCAAGATGATTAAATAAACAAAGAGTTTCATTATAACACAATGAGAATTGGTACAAATCTTAAGGACTACAAGGATACAACTATAACGGTCTATATTAGATGACTAAGTGTATAAAGAGAAAAGGGGGATCCTAAGTTTTTTAGCCTAAAGGATCACCCCGTGCAACATAAATAATACTTCACAACTACTTTTAGATAGGAGTTGCTCATATTATTCAGCGGGCATAAACTATCATCTCCTGCTGCCCGATTACTATGTTGAAGTTGCTTACTTAGAGCGTTTTAATTCAATTCCAGGTCGCGTCCTATGCGTGCACTACCCGTCCCATGCCTATGGTCCAGGAGGCATTGGACCTCTATTTGGGTGGTTCTAGACTTTACTTAGGCTGATCAAAATGATAAAACTAAGAGACATTCAAAAAAAATAGGACTTCACTTAAGGACAGTTAAAGGCTCAAGTTAGCCTCCACATTTAGACAACAAATGCACGCGAACATATTTCTACGTCAGGCACTAGACAGTTTCAGAATTGAGGCAAATTGAAGTCGTTAAGCTCTATAGACATGGTTTCTAAACAACTACTCAGTTTAAGAGTATCTGATATTGTTATGCTGTTTATTCAAATTGCAGATTATAAATTATTAAAACCTATAGACATTGTCACTAAGTGATTTACGCGATAGGGGGAATGAAAACCATTGGAAATACTCAAAATTACTCGTATTTGATCCTATTGGCATGCTTTCTAAGCGAGCAACAGTATTTTATAACTAGGTTCTAATAGTTGGTAGTTGAAAACTAATTCTATAACACTTCATCCCTATAGACATGTTTTCTAGGCGAGCAATAGATATAACAGTAACTAATGAATCAATTAAGAACCTATGGATATGATATCTATATGAGGACCAGTAGAGCATAAGCTAGTATAATCCTATAGGCATGGTATCTAATGAACATGATGCCGTTATGCAAATTGAAGGATGATTATTAGCATTTGTTTCCTATAGGCATACTTTCTAGTGACACATAGCAGTAGACATGGGAATAAATATAGTATTTAAGCTAACACTTTGATAGTAAACGAGTTGTGTGAGTGTGTGATTCCCCTTATGGCATGATTTCTACTCGTGTACATGGAAATTTAAATAGCATATATGGCAGTTTGGATAAAATAACAAGTAAATCATATGAATCCTATAGGCATGTTTTCTACCCTTTCATGCAAACATTGGAATATACCGTTTCCCAATTTCACTAACACCCCAATTGTTTATTACAAAATTATTACAGACCAGATGAGGAATATAAGTGAAGATATTACACAAGAAATTATAGTAGGCCTTCAACAGGCCCAAAGGAGATACCCAGTATTGCCTGGGCCTTTAACAAATCCCTTCTTCGCAAATAGCATGCCCAGATCCAAACAGGGGACTATGCCCATCAGCACAGCCCAAACAATAACAGAGGAACTGAAGCCAAACCAAACAGTCACAAATTGCCCATATGACCCAAATATTGAATTACATAGAAATCACTTACACAACCCAGTTTGCAGATTATACCAATAATGTGACGAAGAAAAGTTAAATGCCAGAGACAGCTCAAGTTCCAGCAGCAAAGAGAGTGATCAAAGAACCCCAAATCCTAACGTGTCAGAGTTCACAAGGGTCTCAAATGGACCCCGAGCAGTGCTCAAACTTGGGAGGTCAATGGAGAGAGTTTTGGTGGCCTTGGCTTTCAGCCGGCCAAGAGTGATAGATTCATAATAGTGTATGTAACAAATGAGAGTGAGATGACAGTGATCAAGTGATAGAATTTGAAGAGGTGCACGTATATTTTAGAAGCAGACATAGCAGGGGTGATTGAACAAAGAACATACAAGCAAAGAGAATCAACAAAAAACTTAAAGGATAGGTTGATATCACAAGTTCAAACACTGAGCATATTGGGCAGAAAATATTTTGTAAGAAGCATGGGAATCAGGTTTTCTGAGACTACAAGATTAACACATAAAGATGCATAATGCCCAACGAATCTAAAGTAGAGCACTAACTTAAAGAATTTAAAGCCTAGGGGTTTAAATTATGTTGAATATCCATCACAACACCAGCAAGTAGACATGCCAACTTATATCACTAAGACAAAATAGTATCAAACATTATAAGGAAATACACGTTAAGATGGCTACTCTAAAGGTCCCAACTAATCACCAGGGGATACAGGATTAGGCAAACCGAAGGCATAATGAGTAACAAAATAGCATGGGAGAATGTCATAGCTAGAGTGAAGGTCTTAACAAAGATTAGGACACATTATAGATACGAGTCAGTCATTACAGGAACCCAGAACAAAGCAGGGAAGCAAACTCATGCCACGCAGTAAATGTAAACTTTCAAGTACCAACACATTAGGGTAAACAAACTTAAGAGAGTCCAAATTATTCGAGTTAAGCATAAACAAATCTCAAAATTGGTAGATTTAGGTAAAATCAAGTGCTAAAGAAATTCAGATCACAAAACGAGTTCAATGTCAACAATGTTGCACATAGAGATGGACTAGAAACACATTAGGTCATGAAATTTCAGAGGTATGAATATGCAAATCATGAACACAGGAGAATAAAATTCCTAAAGCTAAGGAACTTACCAGTTATCACTTGACAAATAGACAAACAAGAAAGAACAAACTCCACAATACTCTGAACGTCAGCAAAGAGCAATAAAACCCAGAATCTTAGTGGGTCAGAGTTCCCAAAGACTTCAAACGAACCCCGGGCAGTGCTCGCATCAAGAAAAATTGAAAAATTAAATTTCGGTGCCCTTGGCTTTCAGCCGGCCAAGAGCCAAAGTATAGAACAAGAGAATGAGAGAATAATAGAGTGACAGCCTTTAGTTTTTAGTGAATCTCGTGAAAAAAGTCTATTTCAAAGGGGAATGGGGAGGTGTTTATATAGTAGTAGAAATCAAGCAAACAAACAAGGAAACACTGTAAAATCAAACATATATAAGAAAATAATAACATGCAGAATCAATTTAATTGGATTAGGAGAAAAATTCGGTAAACCCTAATTGACAGAAATCAAATATCCAACCGAAGATTTTGGTGAATCTGCTTCATATCACCTTGCCACGAACGTATATAGACGGAATACCATCTAGATATTAAAGATTGAAGATGATTTCCACATGATTCCAGGTCTAGTACTTGCCAAAAATAGGCAAGTGCTAAGTAATACCAAAATCGTGTAAGTAAAATGGAGGTGGAGCATATATGGAAGTCAAATCGTAAGAGGATTCCATATCAATGTCGGAATCGGAGATAATTGGGGGTGTGACGGCTAGGGTTCATGAAGGAGAAGGGAGTGACAGAGAGAATAGAGGCAGTTGTCTTTTGGAAATAGGGATTTGGGTTAGGTTATGGGGATATAAGGAAAGGGAGTGGGGTGTTGTGAGTCGTTGATCGCTATTGATCAACGGCTCAGATTAAAAACGAGTTGGGTCAGATTTTGGACTGGGCAGGGTCGCTTGGGGTTGGGCTTGAGGATTGGGCCAACTTTTAAATAAAAGATTAAAAGGGAAATAATTTAATAATAATAGTTAAATAAATATATAAAAATTCTATTTATGCAAATTAATACTTTAAAACAATATTAAAAGATTATAAAAATGTAAAATATTATTTTAACCCTGAATAAAATGACAAATGCAATAAAAATGCAAAATACAGGTTATTATAGCAAGATTGTGCAAATAGCCTAAGAATACCAATATAATTAAGTAAAAAATATTTAAAACATGTATTATGGATGCAAATAATAATTTTAGATGATTAAGTCATCACAAGAATAATTTTAAAGAATAATTAATAAATATTCCAGTAATTTAAATGCAAGAAAATCGATTTTAAAGCTCTAAAAGTTATGAAAAATTATAGAAAATACTTGTATAGATTTTGTAAACTACATAATGATGCAAAAAATAATATTTTTAAAGTATTTAAATTATTCAAAAAAATATGATGGCAAAATTGGGTATCAACAACTGCCCCTCTTTACCCGGGAATGATGAAAGAGTTATCGGGTAAAGAAAATGATGGCCAATTTTGGCCGAATTGAGTGGAGAATGATGTGATTAAAAAAAATGGAGGCTGAACCCTGGTTCCTGAGTTGCCTACATATCTATGATATTATGGGAATCAGGCCGTGTGTAGTTTTGGATCTAACGGTGAACGAAATCGATGGAGTTGTTATAGGAATGGTCGTATGTTTCGGAAAGGGTTCTTTTGGATAGTATAGTATCGGATAAATTTATGCGGAGTCATGAATGTAAATTTGAAACGTTACGGATGTGTCACAAGGCAGAAATCTGAATGGTCGCAGAGTAAAAGGTTGGCAATTACTGGTAGTTGGTTACGTTTGAAACAATTGAAGGATGTGAATTTTATGAACGAAAACCGGAGCGAAGATTGCTCCCATTTGTACAATGGTTACCTCCTGGATTACCTTCAAAACTTAAAACGCGGTGCATGCATGTATATATGTGGGTTATTTCGAAAGTTTAAACGTGATGCAAATTCCCTTTGGACCATGAAGGTTGTCTTTGGACGGTAAGGATGTTGTCCTTAGACCATGACGTCCTGGGCCATGAAGCGTATGATAAGGGATTCGCAGGCCATGAAATGGTGTCCTCGGGCCATGAGGATGGTGCCTCTGGACTATGACGCCTTTGTATAATGATGTGCAATTTTGAGAGATCCTCATGCCATGGAATGGTGTCTCCCGGCTATGAGGATGATGCCTTCGGACTATGACGCCTTTGGACAAAATGGTGATGTTTCATCCCATGAAATGCAAATATATGATGCCTGGTCATATGCTAGGATAGACAAGACAAAGCTTAGTCTTGTATGAGATGAGGGCGGTGCTTAGCCCTAGGTGACAAAAGAGATAGTGCTAGGTCTTAGGTAGCGTAGTAGAGGTAGTATTTAGTCTTACGCAAGGAAAGGCAATGCTTAGCCTTATGCAATTAGGGAGGCAGTGCTTAACCTCATGCAAGAAGAGGAGACAATGCCTAGTCTCATACAGGGAAAGGCAGTGCTTAGCCTTATACAATTAGGGAGGCAATGCTTAGCCTCATGCAAGAAGAGGAGACAATGCTTAGTCTCATGCAGGGAAAGGCAGTGCTTAGCCTTATGCAATTAGGGAGGCAATGCTTAGCCTCATGCAATAAGAAGAGACAATGCTTAGTCTCATGCAGAGAAAGAAAGTGCTTAGCCTTACGTAATTAAGGAGGCAATGCTTAGCCTCATGCAAGAAATGGAGGCAATGCTTAGTCTCATGCAGAGAAAGGCAATGCTTAGCCTTATGCAATTATAGAGGCAATGCTCAACCTCATGTAAGAAATGGAGACAATGCTTAGTCTCATTCAAAGAAAGGCAATGCTTAGCCTTATGCAATTACGGAGGCAATTCTTAGCCTCATGCAAGATATGGAGACAATGCTTAGTCTCATTCAAAGAAAGGCAGTGCTTAGCCTTATGCAATTACGGAGGCAATGCTTAGCCTCATGCAAGAAATGGAGACAATGCTTAGTCTCATGCAGGGAAAGGCATTGCTTAGCCTTATACAATTATGGAGGCAATGCTTAGCCTCATACAACAAATAGAGACAATGCTTAGTCTCATGTAGAGAAAAGCAGTGCTTAGCCTTACACAAGAAAAGCAACGATCAGTTGCGAGAGATTAAAGTATTTCTTAGCTTGATGTGTTTGCGTTTAGCAACTTGTCATCAAAGAGGTAGTGATTTTGCTACGCGTATCGTATTTGCGAATATTATTGTTGTGTCTATTGTACCTGCATTCAAAGGAAAATTGTGAGTTTTGCGGGGGACGGTTGGTTCGTGCTCTTGATTCCTTGCTTCTCCTTTACTCCTGTCTCGAGATCCTATTTGAGTTACCCTGGGTAACATATGACTGTCATAGAAACAAAGTTTTCAAAAAGATATGCGTGCATTTGACAAGTTATTTGCGAAAATATAATTATTTGAAGTGTAGTATGTGATATCAAATAATTTAGATGAACTAGTGACTGTGATACATTTCAAAGACATTGCAACCTCCTTGACTTAGAATTTTGAGGGCTCCCCTCAAAATTCTGCCCCTGTTTAAATGCAATACTTTTGGTTGTTCCACATATGACGAAGTTGGCTGAACTTACAATCTTGTCCCAATTTCCGATCATGGGGAAAATGAAGATTTTATTAAGATGTGATCGAACCCACAGGGCTGCCTACGTATCCCCTCTTAAACGGGAATCAGGTCAAGCATAGTTTAGTTACATCAAATGAAGAAATGTAGACAATCCTAAACATAGTATCTCTTGACTGCCTCTGATTTGATAGGTTTTAGCCAAATCTCTCCGTCCATTTCTGCAAGTATGAGTTCTCTTCATGTTAATACTCGATGAACCATGTAGGACCTTGCCAATTGGGTGAGAACTTCCCCTTGGCTTCATCCTGATGTGGGAAGATCCGCTTTAGCACCAACTGCCCTGGTGTGAATTGCCTTGGTCAGACCTTTTTTGTTGAAAGCTCTTGCCATTTTATTCTGGTAGAGTTGACCGTGACATACTGCATTCATTCTCTTTCCATCAATGGGACCCAGTTGTTCATAGCGGCGTTGTACCCATTCTGCATCACTAAGCTCGGTTTCTTGTATAATTCTCAAAGAAAGGATTTCTACTTCGGTAGGAATAACTGCTTCAGTGCCATAAACCAATAGGTAAGGAGTTGCCCCAGTTGATGTGCGAACCGTGGTACGATACCCGAGCAGAACAAATGGCAACTTCTAGTGCCATTGCTTGTAATTATCTACCATTTTCCTTAGTATCTTCTTGATGTTCTTGTTGGCGGCCTCTATAGCTCCATTCATTTGCGGCATGTATGCCATGGAATTCTTATGCTTGATCTTGAAAGTTTCACACATGGCCATCATTAGGTCACTGTTGAGATTGGAGGCATTGTCGGTGATGATTGACTCTGGCATTCCGAACCGACAAACAATGCGATCCCGAACAAAATCTGCGATGACCTTCTTAGTTGTAGCTTTGTAAGATACGGCTTCGACCCATTTTGTGAAATAATATATAGCCATCAGAATGAACCTATGCCCATTTGAAGCAGTGGTTTCGATTGGACCGATAACATCTATGCCCCAAGCAGAGAAAGGCCAAGGTGAACTTGTTGCATTGAGTTTATTGGGTAGTACCGGTATCATGTTAGAATGTATCTGGTATTGGTGGCACTTCTGAACATACTTGATGCAGTATGTTTCCATAGTCATCTAGAAATACCCCACTCTTAGTATCTTTTTGGCTAAGGTGAAACCATTCATGTGTGGTCCACAGGTTCCGACATGTATTTCCTTGAGCAATCTAGAAGCTTCCTTGGCATCGACACACTGTAATAATCCTAAGTTAGGAGTTCTTCTATACAGAATTCCTCCGCTTTGAAAGAAATGGTTGGCTAATCTTCGAAGCGTGCGCTTCTAATTATGGGTAGAGTTCTCTGGATATTCTCCTTTTGCCAAATATTCCTTGATGTCGTGGAACCACGGATTTCCATCACTCTCTTTTTCAACATGAGCACAATAAGCTGGTTATTTATGAATTCTTATTGGGACAGGATCGATGAAGTTCTTGTTTGGGTGTTGTATCATGGAAGATAAAGTGGCCAATACATTTGCGAACTCATTTTGAATTCTCGGAACATGTTTGAATTCTATCTTTGTGAACTCTTTGATGATCTCTTGTACACAGTGCAAATATGGCAATATTTTGGTGTTCTTTGTAGCCCATTATCCTAGAACCTGATGCACCAAAAGATCAGAATCTCCAATTACCAGCAACTCCTAAACATTCATGTCAATAGCCAATCGGAGTCCCAAGATGCATGCTTCATATTCTGCCATATTGTTGGTACATGGAAACCTGAGTTTTGCAAATACCGGATAGTGTTGGCCGGTTTCTGATACTAAGACAGTGCCGATACTTACTCCTTTGATGTTTGCTTCTCCGTCGAAGAACATTCTCCAACCATCATATGCTTCAGTGATGTCTTCTCTCACGAACGACACCTCCTCGTCAGGAAAATACGTTTTCAATGGTTCGTATTCTCCGTCTACGAGATTTTCTGCTAGATGATCTGCTAATGCTTGTCCTTTGACTGCCTTCTGAGTTACATAGACGATGTCAAACTCGCTCAGCAATATTTGCCAGTTTGCTAGCTTAGCCGTAGGCATGGGTTTCTGAAAAATGTATTTTAGCGGGTCCATCCTTGATATGAGATATGTAGTGTATGCACAGAAATAATGCCTCAACTTCTGAGCTGTCCATGTCAAAGTGCAGCAGGTACATTCCAACAAAGAGTATCGGGCTTCGTAGGGTGTGAATTTCTTGCTCAGATAATATATCGTCTGCTCCTTTCTTCCAGTCTCATCATGTTGTCCCAGAACGCAGCCAAAAGCTCTATCCAATACGGACAAATAAAGCAACAGAGGTTTTCCTAGTTCTGGTGGGACTAGAACGGGAGGTTTGGATAAACACTCCTTGATTTTGTCGAAGGCTTTCTGGCATTCTTCAGTCCAACTTGTTGCAGCATCTTTCCTCAGTATTTTGAAGATCGGCTCACATATCACTGTTGATTGTGCTATGAAGAGACTGATGTAATTGAGACGCCCTAAAAAGCTCATCACATCCTTTTTATTCTTCGGAGGTGGCAAGTACTGGATAGTTTTTGCCTTTGATGGGCCTAACTCAATCCCTCGGCGGCTGACGATGAACCTGAAGAATTTTCCAAAAGGGACTCCGAAGGCACACTTTGCGGGATTCAGTTTCAGATTGTACCTTCGAATCTGATCAAAGAATTTCTTCAAATCTGCTATGTGATATGTACTCCTTTTGGATTTGATGATGACGTCATCCACGTACACCTCTATTTCCTTGTGTATCATGTCGTGAAAGATAGTTTTCATGGATCTTATATAGGTGGCTCCAGCATTCTTCAAACCAAACGACATTATTTTATAGCAATATATTCCCCATGGCGTGATGAAAGTAGTCTTTTCAGCATCATCCTCATCCATCCAGATCTGATGATACCCCGCGAAGCAATCCACAAAGGATTGGAGTTCATGTTTGGCACAATTGTCGATCAATATGTGTATATTAGGCAACGAGAAGTCATCTTTGGGACTCGCTCTGTTCAGATCTCGATAGTCAACACATACTCTGACTTTTCCATCTTTCTTCGGAACTGGCACGATGTTGGCCAACCAAGTCGGGCACTCGACCACTCTAAGAACCTTGGCTTTGATTTGCTTGGTGACCTCCTCTTTTATCTTCAGACTCATGTCCGGCTTGAATTTTCTGAGCTTCTGCTTTATCAGTGGACATGTAGGATTAGTGGGTAACTTGTGAGCTACTATGGATGTGTTCAAACCTGTCATATCGTCGTAGGACCATGCAAAGATATCTTCATATTATTTTAGGAATCTGATGTACTCTTCTTTCTCCGAAGATGATAGATGAATGCTTATACGTGTTTCCTTGACCAGTTCAGAATCTCCTAAGTTAACTACTTCACTTTTGTCCAAATTGGACTTTGGCTTGTTTTCAAAATTTTCTACTTCTCTGACGATTTTCTCAGGTATCGTATCATCTTCCAGGTCTTCTGAATCACTATCCTTATGTTGCATTGTATCATTACATGTCATAGTCACAGGTTCATCGGGATAGGTAATAATAATGCTGTAAAAAGAGAAAATGTAGAGAATAATAGTAAATACGAAAAGTAGAAATGCATTAATTGAAATCTTTAAAATGTTAACAAATGAGGCTCGATGACTCGAGCAATTATTTTAAAGCAAAATAATGAAAATGTCTCAAATGCTTAAAAATAATTGATGTTAATCTGCCAAGCTACCCAGGAACTCGATGGGCCCGGGATGGTGCAGCAGTCCAGTTTTTGAGAACAACTCCTTTCCCCACGGTCTGAATGGGAAGGTCTTCCTCCTTCTCCTCCTCAACTATCGCACTACAATCCATATCTTCTTCATCCAGAAACAGTTTCCTCATGCTAGCTAAGACTTCATCTTCCTCAAATCCCCACATTATGTCAGCTTGATGAAATGTCTGGTGCAGAGGTGGTACTGGTTGTTCCAGCGGATAATAAGGACCACGCCATGGCGGCAACCAATCCTGGTACTGTTGCCAAGTATATTCATATCCGAGCCCAAAAGTTGTGCCATGACACTGCAGTTGTACTAGTTTGGTGATCCCTTGGAGGTTTTTGCCGAGACCCTTGCCAGGTTCATATCCTGTCCATATTAATATGTTTTCTATCTTGTTACTCCACCATAGATCCTTTTCAATTGCATTGACTCGCTCAATGCAATGGTACATTTCTCCACCTAGCTTCTTCCTATTCTCGATGACTAGAATAGTCTGATTGGTGTAGATGGGGTTGCTTCCATCCCCATGGATAATCACTTCTTGATTATTCCATTCAAACTTCACATACTGATGCAAAGCAAAAGCCACTGCCCCAGCGGCGTGTATCCAGGGTCGTCCCAACAATAGATTATAGGTAGCAGATATATCCAGCACTTGGAACTCAACATCAAACCAGGTCAGGCCCATTTGTAGGCTGAGGTTGATTTCTCCGATTATGGCTCTTTAGGATCCATCAAACACCTTTACATTCATACTTCCCATCCTTATCTCATGCAAGTCTTTATCCAACCTCTTTAGAGTAGTCAGTGGGCATCTATTAAGACTTGAACCCCCATCTATCAGGACCCTGGCGATGAGCTTATCCTCAAATTGCACTGTGATGTGTATTGCCCTGTTATGACTTAGTCCTTCTGGTGGTAATTCATCCTTGTAAAAGGTGATTTTGTGTCTTTCCAGTTCCTGCCCGACCATGTTGGCCATCTCCCCAATAGTGATGTCGGTGGGTACATAAGCTTCACTCAGCACTTTCATCAAGGCATTCATGTGTGTCTCGGAGTTTTGCAGCAGTGACAAGATGGATATCTGAGCGGGAGTTTTGTTCAGATGATCGACGATAGAGTATTCCCTTGCTTGTACTTATCTCCAAAGGTCATCAGGGCCAGTCTCAACAATAGGCGGCTTAGATGCAACTTCCTTACTTGTTCCTCCTAAGTGCTCAGGTGTATAAACTCAGCCAGTTCTAGTCATGCCTTGTGCCACACCTGTTTCCTCCATTTTTTTCCTTTCCTCCTTGCTTCTGCAACATAATCCCATGGGATAGAATCATACTTGTAAGATGGCATGGGAACTACCATCATAGTGAAGGGTGTGGTTACCTCGACTTCAAACAGTGCTGGTGTGGTTACCTCGACTTCAAACAGTGCTTGGGTTTGTACCACAACGGGTTTGAGGGTGTCCGGAGATGTTTTAGGATCATCTCCTTCTCGAATGAGTCCAATTGACCCTTCTGGATCCCATTCCTCGCCAGTCTCTATCACATTCACTCCCTCACTTCTGTGATCTGGGAGAGTATTGTTACGAACATTTGGTGCAGCTTCCTTCACCTGTATGACTTTAGTGTCGATTAATGTCTGAATCTTGTCCTTCAGTGTGTGACACTCATCAATGGTATGACCCTTCATGCCTGAATGATAGGCACATGTTTTGTTGGGGTTAACCCACTGAGAGAATTCTCCATGGCAATGACAGGAATGGGAGTGACATAACCAGTAGCCTTCAGTCTCTCATATAGTTGGTCTATGGGTTCAACAATTGGGGTGTATTGTCTAGGTGGTCTGCGGCCGAAGTTTGGTCTTGGTTTTTGGTAATTTTGGCGGGCGGGTGGTGGTGAGTGATAATATGCAGGTTGAGTGTTATAGGCGTGGTAGGTGGTAGCAGGTTGTCGGTATCTCGGGGGTGAAGGCTAGTATGTGGGTGGAGGCATTTGGTATATAGGTGGATCTATTTGGTATGTGAGGGGAGACTTAGGACCCTGGGCCACCATTACGGCTCCCATTTCTTTCTTCTTCGAAAGACCTCCCGATTGCAATGCTTTATTCGTGGCCTGCAGTGCCTCGAAATTTGTCACCATCCCACTTTTAATTCCTTCTTCTATTCTTTCTCCTAGATTGATGATGTCGGAGAATTTGTGGTTCTCAATAACCATCAACCTTTCATAGTACTGCGGGTCTTGAGCTCAGACGAAGAACTTATTCATTTGATCTTCTTCGAGTGCTGGTCTTACTTTTGCAACCTCAGACCTCCACCGAGTAGCATATTCACGGAAGTTCTCTATTGGTTTCTTTTTGAGGTTTTGAATATAGAAAACATCTGGTGCGTTCTCGATGTTGAACCTGAACCTGTCCATAAAGTCTGATGCCATGCTTACCCAGCTCACCCACTTCTTCGGATTCTGGCTGATATACCAGGACAATGCATCTCCTGTGAGGCTTCGCATGAACAGTTTCATGAGGATTTGTTCATTTTTGCCCACTCCTACAAGCTTGTCACAATATGTCCTCAGATGCATTTTTGGATCACCAGTTCCATCGAACATTTCAAATTTGGGAGGTCTGTACCCCTCCGGCAGCTCTACATCTGGCTGAATGCACAAGTCTTCATAATTCAAACCTTCAACGCCTTTACCACCTTTGACATTCTGAACTCTGCCAGAGAGCTTCTTGAGTTCTTCTACCATATTCTTGATGATCAGGTCCTTCTCGGCCGACTCGGGTATATATAGGGTTTGTTGTGGGGTGTGGGGTAAGGTCTCCACATATATCGGATTGCTTTGGTGGACTACGGGGATCTGGGCATAAGGGTGATCATTTGTTGAGTTTTGGAGGTCAGGAGTGGGTTGTGGTATATTTTGGGGAGTATGATAAGTGGTAGTCTGTGGGTATTGGGTTGGGTGGTGATGATATTGTTGCGGGGTTGGTATTGGAGGAGGATTAGTGTTTTGGGGAGGTGTAGGGTACTAGTGTAGTGCAGGAGGGTTTGGTGGCGGGTTTTGATTTTGTGGGTTTTGTGGTGCTTGGTTATGGGTATTTGGATTTTATTGGTCAATATCAGGGACATTTAGAGTGAGAGAGAGGTTTGCCAAGTTCCGTACCTGCTCAAGTTCTCCTTGTAGCCCCAAAATCTTTTGTTCCAGACATAAGACCAGTTCATTCTGTGCCGGGGTGCTCCGACCATTTGAAGTTTTGCCGTTCTCAGCTATAGTAGCGTTGTCCTTCCTGATACCACTCAAATCGTCCATTTTCCCTTTCCCTTTGCTTTTGCCTTTAGGATCACTTGGTGGAGGAGGAGGTGGAGGACCTCTGGATCTAGTATGATATGTTGACGATGCAGTATGCATGAACCAACCTTGGGAAATGGGAATAATCAAAAAGAAGAAAAAGCAAAAGGTAACCAAGTTAGTAAGGGGTATTGAAAGAATGCTTGCAATATTAAACATATTTTGCTAAATCATGTAATAATTCGCGTCCTAATTTGGGGACCTCGTTGTGCCCGAGGTAGGCCTAAGCGACACATAGACTTGGAGTAAAATTGATGCCAATAATTGCGTTATTTCGTTAATGTGCAAATAAGCCAAACCTTCACTAAATCAACAATAATAATAAAGCTACTAATGGCAGTTAGCCTATTACAATTGAAATCTAAAACTAGGCTTGAAAACAATAAACGACATTATTTGCTAGTCTACTTGGTCCCTGAAGGACCTTCTCCGTGCTTGGCTCTTTTGACTCCATCAATAAATTCCCAAAGTCGCTCATATCCAATAATAAATAAGCTTTTGCTATATGCCCTCCTTCACTGCCATCTGTGTTCTGACAATCCACAAGCCTCTTTCTCATCTTTCCCTCAAGCTCCATCAATCCTTGTTCCAGATATTCGAACCTTTATGTTGCATTAGTGGCGATCCCCTTCCATCCATTAATAGCCTTCATGTCTATTTTATGTTGTTCCAGGGGTCTAGCTTCCGACTCGAAAATCCTTTTGCGAAGCCTTCTATACTTGACCTGTGCCTCAGCATCATCATCAATGATCCTATTTTCCAAATTGACCCTGGCTTGACGTCTCCCGCTATATCATCTACCAACCATGATGGATAGAAATACACGTGACTGGCATGGTACCTCTCTGGCTCGATAGTCTATTTTTCCACAATGACTTTCTAGTTCCACATATATTGTGCCTCGAATTTGAAAGGAATGATGTCCCTTTTGAAATTTGCCTTGTACTGGACCATGTTGGAAGCCCGAGGTATGACCTGTTTTCTTCCTGCTTGTCTCATTACCCTTATAGGAGCATAAGGATAAATGCCTTGCAACCCGATCAATACCAAATGAGTAGTATCCCTCGACCTGATGATGAACTCACTGCTAGGAAACCAATCAAACATCCAATGTACCTTCTCGTATATTAGATTACTGAACAAACGTACCCAACTTACAGCACTTCCGGGCTGTGTGAACCTATCTGGGATGAATTTCATTTTCTTTGGATGGTGATAAGCTATGTAGTCATCCAATGGCCGTCGCAAAAACTCTTGATGATATTTTCCCCTCTGAAAGTTCTCCAATAGCCAGTCTTGCAGTAACAGATTACAACCTTCAAAATGTCCGAACCCCTGCTTGCACTGGTCTAGAGCGCGGTACAGTTTAGCTAGGATCATAGGGATGATGGTGTAGGTTTTTCCCTCAATGCCTTCCATTAAAGTTCTTGCAACCATAGATAAATGAGTGTGAATCCTTCCACTTTTCATTGGAAATATCAACAAAACCCAAGAAGCAAATGATGAATACATAAACACGGCGGTGCGTCAAACCTAAGGAGGTAATGGAAAGTTCCTCATGATGAAGATGGTACGACTTACTATGCCCATAACGCTCATAAAGAAACCCAAAAGGGATGTAGGATTTCTTTAAGCAAAGCAATTCTTCATTTTTCTTAAAGCCCAACATCTTTAGAAAACCGCGAGGGGTGCGATTCTCTGGTACTAGTAACCCCAAACTATCCCATGGAAGCTTACCAAAACCTCCTATTTCTTCTAAGAGAGGAGTCATTTCTATGTCACCAAATTGGAAGACCGCTCTTTTCTCATCCCAGAACATGGTAGTAGCCTCAATCAAAGCTCTATTTGGTTGGATATTAAACAAAGACGGCAAGTCACCAAGTACTCTTCTCATATGATTCTTGTCGCAAGGCGCAAGGTTTTTCCACCAGTCAAGTAGTAGAGGTGGGATGTTTTGGACCATGCCGAACCTGGGGACTTCGTGTTTCATTTTTTGCAAACAAATAAAATTAGCCCTTTTTCCCTCCAGATTCGACCGCTTACACAATAATGATCAACATACTGGAACATTTTCTCCAAGTAATGCACATAACATGGTGGCACCCATTGGGATTATGGAAATCCCGTCGGGCTTTGGACAAGGCTTATCTTAGAGGGCTATTACGTTAACAACGTTTTAACCCGTACTAGGTTTAACACGATGCATGTACATTGGATATTGGAGTAAATTTTCTAGAAAGGTCTAGACAGGTACTCTCAAGTGGACAACTTGAGAGGGAAAGGCACGGGACCGTCGACTGCACCGTTGATCGACTAGTCTACCGCGAATAAGCCTTTCTGATTTTAAAAAAAAGTAATTTTGGAAGAGCGCAGACATTCATCAAGTGCCTCTATGTTGATAATTGGCACGAGTGGAGTATGATGTGGAGCATGCTTTATGAAGAAATAACACGTTGTCAAGTATTTGCATGATAAATATGTAAAAGCAGTAAATACAATAGTAAGGTAAACATAGGAAATATATAGAAAGGAAAGACAAAAGGAAAGAGTAAGTTTAGTTCGTGGAATATATGAAAGAATGTAATAAAGCAGATATGGGAATAGGGATGGGAGAGGCATGATATGGCAGTCTTAGACAAGATGAAATGAAGAGTGGTCATAGCGAATAAAGGTGAACGGGAAAGGGATGTGCATGTCATAACAGATTTAAACAAATAAAGGTGAACGGGGAAGGGATGTACATGTCATAACAAATTTAAACAAATAAAGGTGGATAGGGAAGTGATGTGCATGTAATAGCAAAATTTAAACAAATAAAGGTGAATAAGAAGATGTACAGGTAATAAAGAAAGCAATCCACGTAAGTCAAGTTCATTATGGTAAGAGCCTAAGTGTAATTCCCCAGCAGAGTCGCCATGCTGTCGCGCCCCGTTTTCTCACGAAAGCAGGCTTTGACATTGCGACAACTATTTTGAGTGGGAGATAAAGTGTTAAAAGAGAAGAGTCGCCACCTAACAATTTTTAAGGTGCGTTAGGGAACCTATTGTGCAGATAACTCTGTTTGACTAGTCAGTTCCACTAAAGATCGGGTAAGGGCTCAAATTACCTCAAATAGAAGGTATTAGGCACTCTTCGAGGTCCACAATTGTGGGTCCCGGCCGAACTTAAGACTATGTGGATTATAATTAGGAAAGATGATTAAATAAACAAATAGAATAAAAGGTCAAAGAGTTTCATTATAACACAATGAGAATTGGTACAAATCTTAAGGACTACAAGGATACAACTATAACGCTCTATATTAGATGACTAAGTGTATAAAGAGAAAAGGGGGGTCCTAAGTTTTTTTAGCCTAAAGGATCACCCCGTGCAACATAAATAATACTTCGCAACTCCTTTTAGATAGGAGTTTCTCATATTATTCAGCGGGTACAAACTATCATCTCCTGCTACCCGATTACTATGTTGAAGTTGTTTACTTAGAGCGTTCTAATTCAATTCCAGGTCGCGTCCTATGCGTGCACTACCTGTCCCATGCCTATGGTCCAGGAGGCATTGGACCTCTATTTGGTGGTTCTAAACTTTACTTCGGCTGCTCAAAATGATAAAGCTAAGAGACATTCAAAACAAATAGGACTTCACTCCACACTTAGACAACAAATGCACCCGAACTGATTTCTACGTTAGGCACTAGACAGTTTCAGAATTGAGGCAAATTGAAGTCGTTAAGCTCTATAGACAAGGTTTCTAAGCAACTACTTAGTTTAACAGTATCCAGTACTGTTATGCTATTTCTTGAAATTACATATTATAAATTATTAAAACCTATAGACATTGTCACTAAGTGATTTACGCGATAGGGGGAATGAAAACCATTGGGAATACTCAGAATTACTCGTATTTGATCCTATTGGCATGCTTTCTAAGCGACTAGCAGTATTTTATAGCTAGGTTCTAATAGTTGGCAGTTGAAAACTGATTCTGTAACACTTCGTCCCTATAGGCATGTTTTCTAGGCGAGCAATAGATATAACAGTAACTGATGAATCAATTAAGAACCTATGGACATGATATCTATATGAGGACCAGTAGACCATAAGCTAGTATAATCCTATAGGCATGGTATCTAATGAACATGCTGCCGTTATGCAAATTGAAGGATAATTATTGGCATTTGTTTCCTATAGGCATGCTGTCTAGTGACACATAGCAGTAGACATGGGAATAAATAGAGTTTTTAATCTCATACTTTGATAGTAAACGAGTTGTGTGAGTGTGTGATTCCCCTAATGGCATGATTTCTACTAGTGTACATGGAAATTTAAATAGCATATATAGCAGGTTGGATAAAATAACAAGTAAATCATACGAATCCTATAAGCATGTTTTCTACTCTTTCATGCAAATATTGGAATATACTATTTCCCCAATTTCACTAACACCCCAATTGTTTATTACAAAATTATTACATACTAGATGAGGAATATAAGTGCAGATATTACACAAGAATTTATAGTAGGCCTTCAGCAGGCCCAAAGGAGATACACAGTATTGCCTGGGCTTTCAACAAATCCCTTCTTCGCAAATAGCATGCCTAGATCCAAACAGGGGACTATGCCCATAAACACAGCCCAAAAAATCATAGAGGAACTCAAGCCAAACCAAACAGTCACAAATTGCCCATATGACCCAAATATTGAATTACACAGAAATCACTTACACAACCCAGTTTGCAGATTATACGAATAATGTGAGGAAGAAAAGTTAAATGCCAGAGACAGCTCAAGTTCCAGAAGTAAAGAGAGTGATCAAAGAACCCCAAATCCTAATGTGTCAGAGTTCACAAGGGTCTCAAATGGACCCCGAGCAGTGCTCAAACTTGGGAGGTCAATGGAGAGAGTTTTGGTGGCCTTGGCTTTCAGCCGGCCAAGAGTGATAGATTCATAATAGTGTATGTAACAAATGAGAGTCAGATGACAGTGATCAAGTGATAGAATTTGAAGAGGTGCACTTATATTTTAGAAGCAGACATAGCAGGGGTGATTGAACAAAGAACATACAAGCAAAGAGAATCAACAAAAAACTTAAAGGACAGGTTGATATCACAATTTCAAACACTGAGCATATTGGGCAGAAAACATTTTGTAAGAAGCATGGGAATCAGGTTTTCTGAGACTACAAGATTAACACATAAAGATGCATAATGCCCAACGAATCTAAAGTAGAGCACTAACTTAAAGAATTTAAAGCCTAGGGGTCTAAATTATGTTGAATATCCATCACAACACCAGCAAGTAGACATGCCAACTTATATCACTAAGACAAAACAGTATCAAACATTATAAGGAAATACACGTTAAGATGGCTACTCTAAAGGTCCCAACTAATCACCAGGTGATACAGGATTAGGCAAACCAAAGACATAATAAGTGACAAAATAGCATGGGAGCAGGTCATAGCTAGAGTGAAGGTCTTAACAGAGATTAGGACACATTATAGATACGAGTCAGTCATTACAGGAACCCAGAACAAAGCAGGGAAGCAAACTCATGCCACGCAGTAAATGTAAACATTCAGGTACCAACACATTAGACTAAACGAACTTAAGAGAGTCCAAATTATTCAAGTTAAGCATAAACAAATCTCAGAACTGGCAGATTTAGGTAAAATCAAGTGCTAAAGAAATTCAGATCACAAAACGAGTTCAATGCCAACAAGGTTGCACATAGAGATGGTATAGAAACACATTAGGTTATGAAATTTCAGAGGTATGAATATTCAAATCATGAACACAAGAGAATAAAATTGCAACAACTAAGGAACTTACCCGTTATCACTCGACAAATAGACAAACAAGAAAGAACAAACTCCATAATACTTTGAACGTCAGCAAAGAGCAATAAAACTCAGAATATTAGTGCGTCAAAGTTTCCAAAGGCTTCAAAGGAACCCCGGGCAGTGCTCATAGCAAGAAAAATTGAAAAATCAAATTTCGATGGCCTTGACTTTCAGCTGACCAAGAGCCAAAGTATAGAACAGGAGAATGAGAGAATAATAGAGTCACAACCTTTAGTTTTTAGTGAATCTCGTGAAAAAAGTCTGTTTCAAAGGGGAATGGGGAGGTATTTATATAGTAGTAGAAATCAAGCAAACAAACAAGGAAACACTATAAAACCAAACATAAATAAGGAAATAATAACATGAAGAATCAATTTAATTGGATTAGGAGAAAAATTAGGTAAACCCTAATTGACAGAAATCAAAGATCCAACCGAAGATTTTGGTGAATCGGCTTTATATCGCCTTGCCATGAACGTATATAGACGGAATAACGTCGAGATCTTAAAGATTGAAGATGATTTCCACATGATTCCAGGTCTGGTACTTGCCAAAAATAGGCAAGTACTAAGTAATACCAGAATCGTGTAAGCAACACAAAGATGGAGCATATATGGAAGGCAAATTGTAAGAGGATTCCATATCAAGGTCGGAATCGGAGATAATTAGGGGAGTGAAGGCTAGGGTTCGTGAAGGAGAAGGGAGTGACATACGGAATAGAGGCCGCTGTCTTTAGGAAATGGGGATTAGGGTTAGGTTATGGGGATATAAGGAAAGGGAGGGGTGTTGTGAGCCGTTGATCGCTTTTGATCAACGGTTGAGATTAAAAACGAGTTGGGTCAGATTTTAAACTGGCCAGTGTTGCTTGGGGTTGGGCTTGAGGATTGGGCCAGGGATTTGGGTCTATTTGGTCCGAAAAATAGCTCAAAAAATTGTGCCAGCTTTTAAATAAGAGATTAAAAGGGAAATAATTTAATAAAAATAGTTAAATAAATATATAAAAATATTATTTATGCAAATTAATACTTTAAAATAATAGTAAAAGATTATAAAAATGTAAAATATTATTTTGACCCTGAATAAAATGACAAATACAATAAAAATGCAAAATATAGGCTATTATTGCAAGATTGTGCAAATAGCCTAAGAATACCAATATAATTAAGTAAAAAATATTTGAAACATGTATTATGGATGCAAATAATAATTTTAGATGATTAGTTCATCACAAAAATATTTTTAAGGAATAATTAATAAATATTTTAGTAATTTAAATGCAAGAAAATCGATTTTAAAGCACTAAAAATTATGCAAAATTATAGAAAATGCTTGTATAGATTTTGTAAACTACATAATGATGCAAAAAATGATATTTTGAAAGTATTTAAATTATTTGAAAAAATATGAGGGCAAAATTGGGTACGATGATTCTTGTTCCTATGAGTCACAAATAATAATACGAACCTAGTTGTTCAATCGAAACTCAATTCGGAGCTCCTTTGCTCAATGTGATACCAATTTCGCTCGTTAAACAATCAACTCATGTTTCACACTAAAAACCCAATCGCGACTTCGTGAAATTAGACCAAACTTTCCACATCACTCTTATAATTCATTATCAAAATTCCGAAAGTCTCAAAATCGAATTTCGAGCTCTAGAACTAAAAATGAACCTTTGGATCATTACATGCTTATGCTCAAAACACCAAACTCTTCCAAAAACCCTCCAAAACTCATCCGAGCCAATGGCACCCCAACCAAGTATACTAACAAGTCCCATAATATGACACGAACTTAGTCGATGCCTCAAATTACATTGAACAATACTAAAACACGAATGGCACCCCAATTCAAGCCTATTCAAAACTAACAAATTCCAAATTCTACATTCAATGCCGAAACCTATCAAATCAAGTCCGATTGACCTCAAATTTTGCACACAAGTCATAAATAACATAATGGAGGTATTCTAATTTTCAGAATCGGATTCCGGCCCCGATATCAAAAGTCAACTCCCTGGTCAAACTTCAAAACTTAAATTTCTATTTTAGCCATTTCAATCCTAATTTAGCTACGGGCTTCCAAATAATTTTTCGGACACGCTCCTAAGTCCAAAATCACCATATGGAGCTATTGGAATCATCAAAACTTTATTCCGGGGTGGTTTACATATAAGTCGACATCCGGTCACTATTTTAATCTAAGCTTTAAACCTTGGAACTAAGTGTTCCAATTCATTCCAAAACCTCATCGAATCCGAACCAATCACCCCGACGAGTCACATAACAACTGTAAAGCAACAATTGAGCAGTAGATGTGGAAACGGGGTTGTAATACTCAAAATGACCGGTCGGGTCGTTACATTCTCCCCCACTTAAACATACGTTCGTCCTCGAATGTGCCAAGAGTTGTTTCCAATCCATCACATCACTATTCCATCTTACCACGCACATACCCGGGGGTGATCCCATGCTGCCCTATTCCATATAGGCCTGACAATACAACATAATTGAAGATCCTTACTTTAACTTTACTCCGTAAAACTTAGAACCCAAATTTCCAACATCCAGAATTCTTTTCAAGACACAAAATCTCACATCTACACACTGTATAAGTTTGAACAAGCAATATCAAGCTATAACCATAAACCCAAGTATAGTCACATAACATACTACACAACTCGCATACTTGCAGCACCATTTAGGATCACAGTAACTACTCAAAACTAACCCGGTACTAGTATTAAACCCCATACCCAAAAAAACTTCATTCAAAAAACATTCGTACACTACTGATAATGAAAGAAACACACGGAATCTCATAACCACTCATCAGGTCAACAAGTCATAGAGCTCTCTCGCCCCGACCAGAATCATAATCACTTTTTAAGACGACTTTCAATATTATCCTCCCAATATACCGTAATAAAATGTGATAGTACCCATTATAGGTCCAATGACTATATATTATTAAACACAACTATCCCACTGACATACCACGCCAATGCAACTCAAGCCACAACTGCGCAACCTTGTACCCAAAATGGAAGATGTCTCAAAGTAGAGAACCATATTGTGAGTCCAACGAGCACCACCACAACTGCAATGCTATAAGCTCATTATATATAGTAGAACCAAGACACACGAATTTAATAACAGTAACAAGATCTTCTAGAGCTCACATTAACATCACTCGCACGGACAACTCACTTGCCAATAATATAATCCGCCTTTTATGGTCACAGGCCTCCAGTCCAAGCATATCATACCGGAGGAATCAAATAAGTATACATGTATATGATAAATGAATTATGATGCTCATGCTCCTGAACTAGTATAAATAACACGTCATAGAGTAGGCAGATGCAAAGTGTGCTATTACCAATCAAATCGGCAAGTTAACGCAGAAATAGTAACTAACCAATTTATTCAGGGAATTAGCCTCTTTGTAACCTCAAGTGTAGTCCAGATAGTTTTCGACAAAGGTAGGAATACGAGAAACTCTATAACTTTATGCTTAACAGTCAACTCTAGGCATATCATAGCCTAGGAATTCTTCAAGTATGCATACTTGCTCTGACGCCCGCGCATGGGCTCAAACCATACATATATTTGCACTCATAGCGTGTAGCTATCACAAATAATTAACGCAACTAGTGCCTCCATTGAGTTTAAATAAAACACTCACCTCAAACAGGCTGCAACCCTGAAACAATATACTTCTAAGAACTCCCAGTCTCCAAATTCATAGAACACATGAATCACCATAACTGATCCCAACTCCAGCACTCGAAGGACTAACATATCTTTCATGCACGATCATCCCAAGAGGAATTCTTCCAAAAAACATTTCTGTGCCACATAGCAATAATTAGAATATCAACAGTCTATCAACCAGGTGAGTATCATAATACCGATGAATATCCGTAAGTTAAAACACTATGCCCCTTCTGAAATGCACACCCTTCTCAGGGATTACTGAGTAGTTACAATATCATCTAAATATCTGAAACTGACCATTCTGTCCAAATTTCATGACCTTCCCTTCAAGAATGAATTGTCACCTTGTACATGTAAATCTTAATCCCACACAACATACCACATCAATCATGCCATCATGTGACAAGCACAAGAATCTTATTATGAACTCTAAGTCACTAGCAAATTATATACCCGATTAGTTAGAAACCTTTCTCTTGCTTCCTTCCAATAGGAAATCACAATAGACAACACGTTCTCCAAACCGATAAAAAAATATCCGGCTCAAACCATGGTAGAAACTATCAAGAACACTTTGAAATCCATTTGCAAATAACCAAGCTATCAGAACTGAATTCCTCTAACTCGACCGAGCCACACAGGTTGCCAAATCCGAGAATATTGCCACACAATACCCGTAAAGCCCCACCTCATCATAAGAACCAAAACAACAGAGCATACCATTACCATACTGATCTAGCATGTTACCCATTTGTATTATTTTCTCCGAGTTTCTTCTGAATTACTCTCAAGTTGACATTTCTCGTTGTCAAAACACTACTATCCTTACCCAAAGCTCACTACAAGACATCTTAACATAAAACTACACCACCTTAAGTCTCATGAGTCATTGTATTCTTCTTAAGCACCCCCATAAGTACCACAACTGAACGCCCACTCTGAAAATACCTTATGTGAATTTAAAATTATTATTTTACCTTTCTTATACTGGAATGTAGAATCCATAGTCATACAGAATTACTGCAAGTCCCGGCACCATCAAATGTGAATCTCAGATTCTATCCATACACAAATCTGGAAAAATTCTCGATTACTATATATAAATCTCGAACTCATTAGAACCTTCTAGAGAGTTATCCACTCTGCTTAAATCTAAATTGCACCACCCAAATGGGCCGAAAGACACGTGCTCCCTTAGCTTAACAACACTCAAAGAGGTAACCTTGACTTAACATCACCATCAATTCATACTCCGTGCGTACTACATCCAACAATAACAACTCGATCATCCCATGATTTTCATATACTCATAAAGTGCAATATAACCCGCATCCAGGAATTTCTTTACTCAAGTCATCCTCGATCTCAATCTCTGCAAGTCACAACCGATTCACATGTATGCCTCAAACCGAAACCAGTACAAAACATAACCATGAAATCAAATCATCAATAGCAGGCTCTCCCACTTGGCTCAAAGCCATAGAACAAAACATTCTATAACTCACAATATCCATACTCTATTACTGCCATAATACTGCAGTCAGTTCAACAAAATTTCTTCACAAGCTCAGGTAACACAAACTATAAAATACCTCAATTCATCTGCTAAGCTCGCCTTCATTCTCATGACAGTCAAGTTAACTTTTTCAACCAAATTCAAATTCAAATCTCAACACATACACTCCAGTGGTAGAAAAGAAACTCTCCACTCAACATTATAAGGAATACACCTACGTAGATTACTCCACAGGAGATAACCCACCTGCTTAGCCTCAAATTGGCATCTTGTTATAGCCTTTCGCAGCCACAGTTACTACGCAATCACTTAATCTTTCTGAGTTTGAACTCATCAACACAACATGAAAAATCTACTTTACTCCACAATTAAACTGCATGACAGATCCTTCAACACACTCATAACTCGAGACCGTACGTCACATCAAAATGGAAACCAAGCACCCAATGCCCCTTTTTACATCTCAAGAAAACTATTCTCGGCACCATCAAACCATCTGAACACACTCCATAGTCACATCATGCTCATCATATAGCTATTCAACCGCTCATCGAGCCACAAATTCTACTCATAGGGACACTTTCGGACATATGAGTCCAAATGTACAAGTTTACATAACTGAAACTACTGAGCCTAAGCTGCGGTCTAACCCTGGCCTCAAGTCCTCCAGACTGGCCCATCACCAAAACACAGAATACATATCATGAATCTCGTTCATGGAATCACAAGCTGGTGATGCACAACTGATACCGAGCGCTCACATGCGCACACGAATGCATGGAAGGAATTCAAAGAGTTATGTTTCAAGCTGAATCAATTTTGCATGATAGAATACAAGAAAGTGAAATTTTCCCTAAGGGTTCGGTAGCCTCTCGAAGATAAGTACAGACGTCTTCATACCGATCCGTAAGACTCTACTAAACCTGCTCATGACTCGTGAGACCTAGAGCTCTGATACCAACTTGTCACGACCCAAAATCTCACCCGTCGTGATGGCGCCTATCTCAATACTAGGCAAGCCGACAATCTCAATAAACCACATATCTTTTAAATTTGAAAACGCAATAATTAAATTCAGCGGAAGAAATCTCACAAGTACAAATATAAACACTCCCAAAACCCGGTGTCACGGAGTACATGAGCATCTAATATGAATACGAGCCTTGAAAACACGACCTATAATAGTATAAAAGGAGATAGGGAAGGAGAGACAAGGTCTGCAAAACACGACAACTGCCTCTAAATCTCCGGAAAATAAACTATGCGAAAGAATCAGTACCTACTATGTCCGGGAACACCTGGATCTGCACACAAAGTGCAGGGTGTAGTATGAGTACAACCAACTCAGCAAGTAACAATACTAAATAAAGAACTGAAAGTAGTGACGAGCTTCACAGCTGAGTCCAATTACAGTAATTTCCAACATAATAAGATAGGCATGCTTTCAAGTTCAACATTTAAGGCCAAAACAGTAATTTCATGTCAAGTTCAACTAAAACATAAGATAATATCTCTCAAAAATTTCCAAAACAGTGATATATGATAGCTTAAGTGCAACAGTAATGAAATTAAATGCATCCTCTAAGGACCACAGTCACTTAGCCATTCCATTCACTCAGCACTAAGCACTCAGCATTTGCACTCAGTAGGTACCTGCACTCACTGAGGGTGTGTACAGACTCCGGAGGGGCTCCTATAGCCCAAGCACTATAATCCACACGGACAACTCACATGCTGCATGGACAACTCACGTGCTGCACGGACAACTCACGTGCTATAGTATCAATATCTGGATCTGCACACACAACTCACGTGCTATAGTATAATATCTAGATCCGTACGGATAACTCACATGCTGCACGGACAATTCACGTGCTGCATGGATAACTCACGTGCTATAGTATCAATATCTGGATCCGCACGGACAACTCACGTGCTACACGGACAACTCACGTGCTATAGTATAATATCTGGATCCGCACGGGCAACTCACGTGTTATAGTATCAATATCTGGATCCGCACAGACAACTCACGTGTTGCACGGATAATTCACGTGCTATAGTATAATATATGGATCTGCACGGACAACTCACATGCTGCACGGACAACTCACGTGCTACATGGATAACTCACGTGCTATAATATAATATCTCACAATCAGGCCCTCGGCCTCTCTCAGTCATAAATCTCTCTAGTATCTCGGGCTCTCAATGATCATGTAAATCAGCCCAAAACAACAATAATATGATGTACCAATAATGAACAATAGAGACGGAGATAAAATCAACAAGTAAACTATGACTGAGTACAAAACAATAATTTAGTAGATAATTCAGCATGTGCACGACCTTTGTGGGTCCCTACAATGCCAATACATAATCTAAACATGATTTGTGTTTCAATTTCTCTACTACATGGAGAATGTACATATAACCACAGATTATTCAACTACACAGTTCCATGGAATTTGACCAAGTCACAATTCCTACGGTGCATGCCCACACGCCCGTCACCTATCATGTGCGTCACCTCCAAAATCGATCATATATCAACGAGGTTTCATACTCTCAAAACCAAATTTAGAAATGTGACTTACCTCGAACTGTGTAATACTTTATTCTGCTATGCCTTTGCCTCGCAAATCGGCCTCTGAACGCCTCAAATTTAGCCACAGTTAATTTAATTAAGTCAATACTAATTATAAGAATTAATTCTATATGAAAATACTAATTTTCCAACAAAATCCGAAATTTAACTCAAAAATCGCCCGTGGGGCTCACGTCTTGGAATCTGACGAAACTCATAAAATTCGAAAACCCATTCAATTATGAGTCCAACCATATCAATTTTATCAAATTCCGATAGCAACTCGACCTTCAAATCTAAAATTTTTGTTCTTGAAACGTTTTGCAAAAATCTTGATTTCTTCCATTTAAATCCAAAATAAATGATGAATATAACCATGAATTTATGAAATATAATCAATTTTGGATATAACACTTACTCAAGTCGAAGTCTTGAAGAAATCCTCAAAATCGCCCAAGAACCGTGCTCCAAAAATCCAAAGCAAAATGAAGGAAATGACCATTTTTTGTCCTTAAGTTTCTCCCCATCCGTCACTAAAAGTCCATTTTCCGTCACTAATGGTCCATTTTCCGTCACTAAAAGTCCACACCAGAACTTGCTTGCACCAACAGTTATTGTTTTTCACTAAAAAGGCTCTAACTCTATCATACGAACTCGGAATTCGAAGATTCTTGTTCCTATGCGTCACAAATAATAATACGAACCTAGTCGTTCAATCGAAACTCAATGCGAACCTCATTTTCTCAATGCGATACCAATTTTGCTCGTTAAACAATCAACTTATGTTTCATGCTAAAAACCCAATCGCGACCTGATGAAATTAGACCAAACTTTCCAAATCGCTCTTATAATTCATTATCAAAATCTCGGAAGTCTCGAAATCGAATTTCGATGTCTAGAACTAAAAATGGACATTTGGATTATTACATGTTTATGCTCAAAACACCAAACTCTTCCAAAAACTCTTCCAAAACTCATCCGAGCCCATGGGACCCCAACCAAGTATACTAACAAGTCCCATAATATGGCACAAACTTAGTCGATGCCTCAAATTATATTGAACAATACTAAAACACGAATCGCACCCCAATTCAAGCCTACAAATTCCAAATTCTACATTCAATGCCGAAACCTATCAAATCAAGTCTAATTGACCTCAAATTTTGCACACAAGTCGTAAATGACATAATGGAGGTATTCCAATTTTTATAATTGGATTCTGGCCCCGATATCAAAAAGTCAACTCCCCGATCAAACTTCCAAACTTAAATTTCTATTTTAGCCATTTCAAGCCTAATTTAGCTACAGGCTTCCAAATAATTTTCTGGACACGCTCCTAAGTCCAAAATCATCATATGAAGCTATTGGAATCATCAAAACTTTATTACAGGGTCATTTACACATAAGTCGACATCCGGTCACTATTTTAACCTAAGCGTTAAACCTTGGAACTAAGTGTTCTAAAATTCCAAAACCTCACCGAACCCGAACCAATAACCCCGACGAGTCACATAACAATTGCAAAGCACAAATTGAGCAGTAGATGTGGAAATGGGGTTGTAATTCTCAAAACGACCGGCCGGATCGTTACACTATTGTTTCTCAACTTTTCAGTCTTGGATAACTCCTTCGGCTGTGTGTTGGGAAAGCATAACAAAATGGGGAGAAAGGAGAAGGCCATCTACTACTTATGTAAGAAGTTCACGCCATGCGAGGACAAGTATACTATGATAGAACGCACTTGTTGTGCCCTGACTTTGATTGCTCAGAAATGAAGGCATTACATGTCAGCATACACTACGCATTTGATATCTCGGCTCGACCCGCTCAAGTACATCTTCCAGAAGCCTATGCCTACCAGAAAGCTAGCTAAATAGAAAATTCTCTTCAACGAATTTGACATTGTGTAAATAACTCAGAAGGCTATCAAGGGGCAAGCTTTAGCCGACCACATCACAGAAAATCAGGTGGATGGGGATTACGAGCTGCTTAACACGTATTTTCCCGGTGAAGAAGTGCTATTTCCCGGAGAGGATATTGTAGAATCGTACCCTGGGTGGAGGATGTTTTTCGATGGAGCAGCAAACTTAAAAGGAGTCGGTATTGGGGCAGGGTATTGGGGCAGTCCTGATTTCGGAATCTGGATAGCATTATCCAGTATCGGCAAAGATAAGATTCCTTTATACCAACAATATGGCCGAATACGAAGCATATATCCTTGGGATCAGAATAGCAGTCGACATGAACGTCAAAGAACTTTTGGTCATAAGAGATTCTGATCTGTTAATACACCAAGTCCAAGGGGAATGGTCCACCAAGAATGTCAAGATACTTCCATACATGCACTGTGTAAAGGAACAATGCAAGAGGTTCATAAGATCAAGTTCAAGCATGTCCCTAGGATTCAGAACGAGTTCGCCTACGCCCTTGCAACTCTATCATCTATGATTCAACATTCAGTCAAGAACTAAATCGACCCTATCGAGTTAGAGATCAGGGATCAACATGGCTATTGCTTCCATGTAGATGAAGAAACAGATGGTAAACCATGGTATCACGACATCAAAAAATTCCTTGCAACCAGATAATACCCGGAGAATGCTACTAATAGTCAAAAGAGGGGCCTCGGGAGGCTAGAAAACCACTTTTTCCTCAACGGGGAAGTCCTGTACATGAAGATCCCAGACTTAGGTTTGTTGAGATGTGTAGACGCCGCTGATGCAACTAGATTACTAGAGGAAATGCATGCAGGAATGTACGGACCCCACATGAATGGGTTCACATTAGCCAAGATGATCTTGAGAGCTGGATACGTTTGGATGACTATGGAAAGTGATAGTATCTACTACGTGCAGAAGTGTCACAAGTGCCAGATTCATGGGGATTTCATTCGGGTTCCATCAAATGAGTTAAATGTAATGTGTTCACCCTGGTCGTTTGCCTCTTCGGGCATGCACATGATTTGACCTATAGAGCATGTCGCATCAAACGGACATCGTTCATCTTGGTAGCTATTGACTATTTTACCAAATGGGTCGAGGCATCTACTTATAAGGGCATCACGAAGAAGGTAGTTACAGATTTTGTCCGAAACAACATCGTCTGCAGATTTGGGATATCGGAGTCTATCATCACTGATAATGTCGCTAACCTCAACAACGACCTCATGAGAGAAATCTGTGAAAAGTTCATAATCATCCATCATAATTCCACATCCTACAGACCACAAATGAATGGGGTAGTCGAGGTAGCCAACAAGAATATCAAGAGAATTCTACGGAAGATAATAGACAATCACAGACAATGGCATGAGAAACTACTTTTATCTTTACTAGGTTATCGGACTACCATGAGAACATACATTGAGGCAACGCCGTATATGTTGGTATACAACACTAAAGTTGTGATACCACAAAGGTCGAAATACCATCTTTAAGGGTCATTCAAGAAGCAAAAGTGAACGATGTCGAGTGGATGCGGGTCAAACAGGAATAACTTATGCTCGTTGACGACCAGAGAATGGATACAGTATGTCATGGTGAGCTATATCAGAACATGATGGCCAGCGCATTAAACAAGAGAATGAAGCCTCGCCAATTCACACCGGGGCAGTTAATTTTGAAGAAAATATTTCCCCATCAAGAAGAAGCCAAAGGAAAGTTCGCACCAAACTGGCAAGGTCCTTACGTGGTTCGCCGAGCATTTTTAGGTGGAGCTCTAATCTTGGCAGAAATGGATGGAAGAGTCAACACAAAGCTCATCAACTCAGACGTAATTAAAAGATACTATGTTTGAAGACAAATAGAGTTAGGATTTTGCTATAACAGAACTATGTTCAACCTGACTTCCCACGGAGGGATATGTAGGCAACCCACGTAGGGTTCAGTTTCTCTCCCCCTTTATCTTGTAATAGATAAAACCAAATATCACTCTTGTAAGATGCTCAAGAACTATGTCGACTTGATTTCCTCATAAAGGAATACTTAGGCAATCCTCATCGGATTAAGTCGTCTTTTATAATTGAACTACGTTCTGGCATGATTCCACTTAGATACGTAGGTTGTCTGAGTCAGACTCTGCCATTTTCATTCTTAATTTTATCATTTTGCATCTGTTGTAACCAAACTACGCTTTGACTTGATTCCATTTGGATACATAGGCTGCCTGAGTAAGGTTCGGTCATCTTCATCCCATTTTATCATAATCCACGAACTACATTCAGACCTGATTCTATTTTGGATACATAGGAAACTTAAAAGGGTTCGGTCATAACCTTAGGAAAATGCCTTGTAATACATTAGTTCGAATTAGGACGCAGTCATGACAGCAAGCAGTCGTGTTGTCAGAAGTATCACAGAAGATCGACATCAACCGGACAAAGTTTTGAAGAGGATACGCTCAAAGTTTTCAAGATGATACGCTCGCATGTGGAGAACCTTTCATAACATGTCATAATCCGGATCGACGGCATTTTCCTTAAAAACAAACTATATTCAAAATGTTTTCTAAAGACAAAATATATATATATATATATCGTAATCTACTCTCCCCCCCCCCCAACTAAGAATTTTCCTTTGAGTGCAGGATCAGTATGGAGTAAGGAAGCACTAAGACCACACTAGGGCAAATGACGAACCCGCCACTTGCCTAAGATTATCTCCTTTCCTTCTTTTCTTAGATTTTCCTGGTACAGCTAAAGCTAACCTTTGAATCCTTTGCAGGTATCTTGGAATTAAATGCGTAAAAACTTGAACATAGCAAATCGCCTGCTCAACTAATCGGAGCACCCTATACAAAACGAGCCGTCGACTTCACCAATTGATATCATGTATATAGAAAACTGTCAGCTCAATCAATCGGAGTGCCCTGTACAAATCGAACATCGGTTTCGCCAATTGAAGTCCTGCAATATAGCAAACTGTCAGCTCAATCAATCGGAGCTCCATGTATAAATCGAATGTCGGCTTCGCCAATCGGAGCCTTGTATATAGCAAACTGCAAAACTTCTCCAACAAAGCATTTCGCTTTGCCACTCTATCACAACAGATTCCATAATAGATAGTCGCAAACCTCGTCACCGATGTTCTACCAATCGATGGCTGCAACTTAGCTTCGCAGTCAAGAGTATCTCTTGGGAATGCTTTTATTTCATTTACTATTATTTTGAATGTTTTAATATTTTTCTCATGCAGCTTCAGGCATGATTACGGTTTAGCCAATCACTCCCAAGTGGAGATTACTTTACATTTCAGTGCAAAGCTCTCCCAACAAGCGTAAACGCACTTTACAAATCAAGCTCTCCCAACAAGAGGAGACACTTCTCAATGCAAAGCCCTCCCAACAAGCGGAGACGCACTCTACCAATCAAGCTCTCCCAACAAGCGGAGACAATTGTCAAATGCTCTGACAGCTGCGGAACAGTACACAACCCGGCTAAATAATCGAGTCAAGATCAAGTATCCCCTCATCTCGATCCCAAATAATGGCTCGCCGACAGCCAAGCATCATCATTCCTTCATCATGTACATCGCATCTTAATATATTCTGCATTACAATATATTAGTATATGTGTATTTCATTTATTTTGCAGGAACAAACACCACAACGTGGAACTTTTCTTAGTAGCAGACCGAACCACAACTCTATAGGGACAGCCAACCTATTAGCGGGCCAAAGATCCAAGTTCAAGACGATCAGTTAAACTCAAAATTTTCAAATCTTTCAAATCAAGCCGCAAAATTCAAGCTATCATGAGTGCCCAATCCTCCGTCTTGTCGTATCATCATAATACGATACTGGGCAATTCATGCGAGTGCCGCTTTCCCAAAGTCTTCACTCCAGAACTACATGAGGCCTGATCCTCGTTAAGCTCGAGGTATGTAAGCAATTCAAAGCCAGAATTCGTCCCCAATAACTCCAAAAAATTTCCCAAACATCTTCCCAGATTCTTCCTTAACTCAATCGTGCAATTCACAATCTTTATGCCACTCTTGCAGTACATGCCTAAAGTCAGGACAAAATTAGCTTTGGTTCAATTTCTTTGCCCGAAAACTCTTTCATCGTCTCCGGTCAAAGAGGGGCAGCTGTTGACAGCCAATTTTGACCTTCCCTTTTAAAATTAATTTACTTATACTTAATAATTTACAATAAATATTTTTAAAGTATTTTCTAGTAACAAGTACATATTTTACGAATTAATTAAGTATTAGTTTTAAAATTAATCGCGTAGTATTAACATTATGTAATTATAAATATATTTACTATTTTAAGATTATTAAAATAATTCTTATATATACATTACATAGATTCTATAATTAATTTAATGAATTACTCTTTAATTTTTAGTTAATTAGACTATTATGTGAAATTTGAGATTAGTGTTGAAATTTAGGAAAAATAAAGTATTTTTATTAAAATAATTAGTAGTATATATAATTATAATTTTTACCACATTTATTGAAAATTTTTAAGTTTATTTAAATTAAATTCAAAAAGGGATTAAAAGACAAGGGCTACAATTGCAATTCTCAATCAAATGTAAAATGACTATTCTTCAAATTATTTTCAGCCCAATTGCTGAGGCCCAAATGGAAATACCCAGTCCAAACACCCCATCTCCATTCCAATGTGGCAATCCAAGCCACTCTCTTTGCACCAATCACAATGTGCCACATCACCCTCCCTCACCACTCACACAAGAACCACGACGAATCTGAGTCGTCTGTTCCTTAGATCAACGAATCACAATTGATCTCTGTTTCTTTTTAATTTAAACACCCATAGATCTAATCTCAACCGCCCGATCAAAGTAATCTAACCGCCACCGATTTTTCCCACTTAAATTATTTTTAAATTTTTGATTACTCAAATAATCAGAGTCGTTGATCAAAAAATCCAATGGCTCCCGTTTCATCTCTCGTCTTTAATCCTAGAGATGGACGCTATTCCCCCCAAACCATAATCATTTCCTCTTTCACTCAGCCGCCCTCATTTCCCTTTTTTGATCTCTCTTTTCTCTCATCTAAATCAAACATCATTCTCAGAACCTTGCATAAATTTGTGCAAGGTCACTTGAAACCAAGGTAAAACATCTCTTCTGTCCCTGCTACACCACGAATCCCGCATATAATATCCTCTTTCATCACACAAGTTCAAGGTCCCTAATCGGAAACCCTAAGCTCAAAAGAGAAATCATCTGATTTGCTCTCATAAGTCAAAGATCGAGCCTGAAATCACCCTTTGCCTTCTGAAATCCGCAATTCCAGCCGGCTATTTCCTATTTCCTCATTCAAATTCAAAACACCCAAATCCTGAAATGCTAGACTCAAGAATGCAACATCAAATCTCCGATTTTCCTTCGTGTTCCGTCAAATCGAAGCATGCGAGGAGTCATCTCAGAGTTCATCATGAGGATTCGATGTCGAGAGATCAAACTTAGTGACCTCTGGACATTAGGGTTTTAAACACTGGTCCAAAGCCTTCAACGGTCGACCCTCATGCTCGAGTAAAATCGACCCTATTTTCCCCTTTATTTTCTTTCTAATTTCACTCAATCTTGCTATCAGTATCTACCATGCGTCACTTTCCACTATTGTTTTGAATGTGCGAAACCCTAAGGGCCTTAAATGGCACTATAAATAGATCCTTTAATATTCTCATCTACCACGACCTAACACTGAAAAAATAACCTAACAACATCTACACAGTCATCTAAGAGCAATTATGCGATCCTAAACTTAGGGCTCCTTATTGTTTTTCCTTTTTTTTCGCTTCTGAGTACTATTGCTATTTCTAGTTTGAAGCTTTGGGGTCTTAAGCAACTAAGAGAGATCCTTGTTTGGTTTTCTGCCCTCGAAAAGGTCAGTATACCTCTAACTCTTCTCTTTTAATCATCTTATTAGAATGCTATGAACATGCTCATTGTCTTCTGTTAATTGTAGTTGTTTGTGATGCTATCATTGATATACAAAATGTTATCTCCATGTTCATAATAAAGTGCTATTGGTCTGTGATCATTTGTCAGTGTTTCTGAGTATCTTCAAACTGATGTCGACTAGCGTGTTACATGACTGTAACAACTCTTATATCTATATCCTAGTAGTCTACATGATTAATTTCCCTTAATGATTTTTAAATGACTGCTTATGTTTATCTAAACTTTAGTCTTTCATTGATGATTCTGTTGTGATCTTCACCTCTGCCTATTGTTTTCCATGTGTTTTATTTGTCTTGTGATCAAGTTTATGATTTAATAATCCTAACTGAGATAAACTTGAAAGTTCATAAGTTCATAGCATGAAACTCTAAGTGTTTAGATTATTTCCTTCTCTATGCCTGTATCTGTTAACCCTGAAGGCAACTTCTGGGTCATCACTATGATATTATCATATTTTATCTAGTTATTGGTTGCATATGTTGAAACAGTCTTGTTGAGGTGAACTTTATGAATATCAATGACTCTATTGTATATATATTCTACTAAGATTAATTCATTTCCTTCTCATAAAAAGCAAGTCATGATCATGTTTTATTATAGTTAACTGGTAATTACTGTTAAGCTGAACTTAGTTATCTCATGATTAGGTAAAACCTTCAGTTAGATATTTAATTCAAAATCCATTTGGTGTAGTGCTTTTCTGTTGTTAATTTCTTTGATGCTACTGCTGACTTTGTAAAACTTACATTTAGTTATCTTTCATAAAGTAGAACCCAGTCATTCTTGTTATAGTCAAAATGATAATTTTAGCTGACTATGATTACTTCATACCTATATATTAATTTAAGCTATATACCTGAGTTAAACTTGTTTTAATATGATACTTCTTTTGTCTATGACTACCTCTCTCATGACATGTTTAACTTGATACTGTAACATGCAAAGCTCACCTGTCTATATAATATTACAACCTCACTTGAACTTCCTATGTATAGCTGACTTAATATTGCATGTATCTTTGTTTGACTCTATGATTTCATGTTCTTGTCTTAAACTATACTCAGTCCTTTCCTCATTGCAAATTTGAACTGAACTTGATTTCTAAATCTTATGGAAAGTTCTTTGTTGATACTGTTTGAACATGATGGTTTAAGGTTAATGTTGTTAGTAATATGATCATGTTGAGCCCCTTAGGGATTCCATGTTCAAATCTATGAACCTGAAGTCATGTTGAAAGTTTAATCATGTTTCTACTATCTCTGATAACTTCTGTAAAAGTGGTTATTTATAACTGTTTGTCTGAACCTTCACTGATGTCCTTTAAAACCTCCAAGTATTGTTGTTGATCCATGCATGTGCTAGTAGCTAGATAATCAACTCACAATTAGTTTGCAGGTCAGAAGTACATGTATTTTTTGTGTTGCTGCATATATGAACTCTGAATGTGTTTTTCCTAATGCTTACACCTTTAACAGTATACTATAATTTTTTTGTTTCTTTCCTTATGTGTTCGAAGTCTAAACTTTAGGTTTACCTGATATGTGTATTGTTCATTTGGTATCAAATATAGTCTGTGTGCCCTTATGTTATTCTGTTAGAAGAGAGAGTATACTTTTGTGGTAAGTAATACTATAATATTTAGTTTATATTGAAAGGGCCTCATTGGCATTTAAACCTATAAGGAAAATATGTTGTTAGTGGTTAGGGGTATTTGGGAGTGGAGTTTAACTCTAGGTTGGGATGCTCTCCCTGGCACAAGCATTGCCCTGGGCCTTGAGTCCCTTGAGAACTTTGAAGTGTCGGGGGATTCAATGGGGGCATCGACCTTGAGTAGAACTCCCTCCTTAGCCTTTAATTCATTGACACTTTTTGTTCTTTAAGGGTTTAGTGTTTAGTGACAATGAAAGGCTTTCAATGTAAATTATTCGCCATGTATAACTACCACATTAGTATAATTTTCATAGTATTTGAGTGTTGATGTTTTAATATATTTTGTTTCAGTCGGCTGCTTATATATTTCATACATGGTTGAATACACTGAATATATGGAGCACGTGTCTAATGATTTTCTCTCTTCTTTTGGACATGCACATCATTTGGGCCTGTTGAATTCCTAAGGAACTCAGGCCCAATCCCAACCTGGTTGCACTTTTCTGGAGAGTCCAAAATCAGCTGTAGCCGCATCTCTTTTTTGATGGGCCTGCCTTCTTGAGGCCCAATTTCCAGAGTCCAGTCCTCTCTCCCTCGACTTTTTTATTATTGTTTACTGCCTCGTTAATTCAGTCTACTGCTTTGCTAGTTTAGTCTACTACTTACTGCATTTTGTTACATCTTTGTGGTTGTTCTATCCTACATGTATATAACACTCAAATATTAGATCACATTATTTTATTTATGCTTTAATATCATATTAAACATAGGCAAGACTTAAATAATATAGGATTTAAAAGGAATTAGTTAGTAATTAATCCTCACTTCGCTAATTATAATTTATCATATTATTACTATGTTCTCGCTCACCTTTTCCTTTTTTAAAAGATCTTGAAGCCCAGAACATAGTAAAAAATGTGGCCCATTTTCAAAAGGAAATCAGAATTGAATTGCAAGCTTTACTATCGCGAGGCAAATCATAATTTTCATAAAAGGTGAGGAACTGTCGCCTTAAAGGATTTTCAACAAAATGATCTTTCTTTAAATCTTCAAATCAAGGTATATCTTAGGCTCACATTTACAAACTCCTTTTAGAATTACATGAACACCTATTCCCTAAATCAACTATTTTCATAACTTAACCTCTTTTCATAAGTTTTATAATATATACAGCATTTAGATACATATTTCAAAACTCTTTCAACTATATCCACCAACATAGACTCCTTTATAAATTCACATCCTTGTAAAGGCCTCACATTTCTGTTATTAGCATCATACTCTACCTTAGGTATACAGTAAGCCGTATTCTTTAATAGTAATTAAGCATAGTACAAATATCTAATCCCTTTAAATTAGCCTAAGTCCTATGGATCTACCTCATATAGATTTTAAGTGGTGCCTAATACCTCCCCCTTAGAAGAACAAGAACCCTTACCCATAATCTCACCGTTTAGCAGACCAATAATGAATGTGACTTAGTAAGTAAATAGGTACCCTAGTATATCTTTAAATATTAGGTGGCAACTCTATTTTATCAATAGCAGAGGAACCACAAGTTGAATCTTGATTTGACTAGTGAAAAATAGGGTGCAACAACATGGCGACTCTGCTGGGGAATTCACACTTAGGTTCTGACCTTAGCAGACTTAGACTAATTTAGCATCTAGATTTATTTGTACATTGCTTTGATTGTAGATTAAATTGTAATTACATGATTACCTGCTTTATTTGCTTGTTACACCGTTGTCTGTTACTGCATTATATACAATGTCATCATATTTTTTTCCTATCGAGTTTTGATCGTACACTATCACACACAATGGCACTCGAGGGTTGTCTTTTACACCCCTCTGAACCTTCTTTTCAAAACTCTCTAGTTTCAAAGAATGGCTTTGTCAGGTCAACTGACATAACTTCACGCAGCCTTCAGTCCAATTCAAAAGTAGGAAACACTCTACTCTAGTAAAATATGTCATACTGCATAAACCTTAGTGAGTTGTTCCTTGGCGCCGACACACAATTAGGAAAGCCACCCTAATGTCAACGGGTCATGCACCCAAACGACATGACTTCTTAGAAAGAAAAACAAACCTGACAAGACACTTAAAGATCCGAAGCAAACACTTACCCAAACATTTTTCTTTTACCCACCTCAAAAAATAGAAATCAACCGAAACATCCCTGAGATTAGCATGGTAATGGGAGCACCACATGAGTTGAAGCAGTGGTGGAAGAATATTCACTGGGAACACGGAGATGAGGTTCGGACGCACCTGGGGGCATTAACCGCATTGCTGAACATCCGAGCAGACAGGGTGCTCACTCGCCTATTCGCAGAATTTTGGGATCCAACTAAAGTGGTATTAAAATTTTTTGACTGTGAGTTAGTACTGACATCGGAGGAAGTCACGAGTTTCACAGAGCTGCTGTTCAACGGAAGGAAGCCAATATTTCCAGTTACTATGCCCGGTTACTGATTCTTGGATGCCTTAGGCCTGGCCAACAATAGGAGTCTTAGAAGTATCGAGGACGAACGGGTGAACCTCGACCATCTATTTGACAGATTTGGGCACCATGAAAGCTACGAATGGTATTCAAGGGAGTTTCAATATGACCAAGAGACGTGGGAGAGTCTCAGGCCTATCACTTTCTCAATGGCACTATTGGGACTATTGGTCTTCCCGCGGCGAAGGGGTCGGATCAACATCAACCTAATACTTGTGGTTCTGGCGATCTTCTGTGGCAATCTTCAAGCTACTTTGGTGCTGATGGTGTTAGCTGAGATGCTAAGTGCTTTTTTCGCATGTGCACAAGAGTATGATTTCTTTAAACTCTATAACTTGCTGCTTCAGATCTGGGCTACTGAACATTTCTTCCAGCAGGAGGCCACCATTGACTACTTCGTGGGCTTTAGCAATATGATCCGCAGCCACAATGAAAGAATGAGACATTGGGTCTCCCCACATTGGCAAGAAGAGTGAAGGGAAATACTGACCAACCTAAGTGGGGAATGGATCAACTGGAAGCTATCCTGGTTAGGTGGAAGGGAAATCTTAAGGACTCCTCAGAAATACTTCATTGAGCTGATCAGACTTGAAGGACTCCAAGAGGTGCCTATGTGGATAAGGACAGCGCTATACGAGGAAGAGTACAATGAGCAAATTCCAATTCCCAGGATAAGAAGGCTCCAAGAAAAGTGGAACAACCTGGTCACAATGCCTATGGGTCAAAACATGTGGTGTACTCGTGAGTATCACGTCTGGATCAATGAGGAAGAAGAGCTAACCCGGCCAAGCAGAGAGGGTATAGCCTGGTTAGAGGAGGCGGTGGCTAGATTGCAAATTTACCATGAGATCCCACCACATTACCTTGTGACCACTTCAATGCACCGTCATAAGTTTTTTACAATATAGACTATTTACATATATATTTCAAAACTCTTTCAACTATATCCACCAACATAGAGTCCTTTATAAATTCACATCCTTTTAAAGGCCTCACATTCCTTTTATTAGCATCATACTCTCCCTTAGGTATACAGTAAGTCGTATTCTTTAATAGTAATTAAGCATAGTACGAATAATTGATCCCTTAAAATTAGTCTAAGTCCTATGGAGCTACCTCAGGTAGATTTTAAGGGGTGCCTAACACCTTCCCCTTAGAAGAACAAGAACCCTTAACCATAATCTCACCGGTTAGCAGACCAATAATGAATGTGACTTAGTAAGTAAATAGGTACCCTAGTATACCTTTAAATATTAGGCGGCGACTCTCTTTTATCAACAACAAAGGAACAACAAGTTGAATCTTGTTTTGACTAGAGAAACATACGGTGCAACACTCACCACAAGAGATCCAAGCATAAAACTACACCACTGTAAGGCCCATAAGCCGTTGTATTCCCTCTTAGCACCCCCAAAAGTACTGCAATTGAGACACCTACTCTGAAGAGACCTTATGTACATCTAAAATTGTTTCATTTACCTTCCTAATACTGAAATGTAGAATCCATAATGATATAGAATTACCCTGAGCCTCAACACCATCCAATACAAATCTCAGATTCTAGCCATATACAAATTCAAAAAATTCTCAATTGCCATATATAAAACTTGAATCCATTAGAACCTTCTCGAGAGTCATCCACTCTGCTCAAATCTCAATCGCACCGCCTAATCGGGCCGAACGACCTGTGCCCCATTAGCGCAATAACACCCAAAGAAGTAATCCACACCTCTAAGCAACCGAGTGAATCCTTTCCTTGCTACATTACATCCATAACCAACAACAACCCTAGACCATTTCCAAGACTCCCATATATCCATAAAGTGTAATACAACATGCATCCAGAAATTCCTTACTCAAGTCATCCTCAAAACCAACCCCTGCGAGTCATAACCAACCCGCAAGTATGCCTCAAACCAAAACTAATACAACACATAACCATGCAATCAAATCGCCAATGGTAGACTCCCCCACTTAGCTTAAAGCCATAGAATAAAATATCTGATAACTCACAATACCCATACTCTATTACTTCCATAATCCAGCAATGAGATTCAACTAAATTCTTCACAAGCTCATTCAACACAAACCATAAAATACCTCAAATCATCTGCTAAGCTCGCAGTCATCCTTGCGACAGTCAGGTCAACTTTCTCAACCAATCCAAACTTAAATCGCAACACATATAACCCATTGGTAGTAAAGAAACTCTCCACACAACATCATAAGGATCACACATCCATAGACTACCCTGCAAGAGATAACCTACCTGCTTTGCCCAAACTAACATCTCTTTATGCCTTTTCATGGGCGCAACTACTATACAATCACTTAATCTTCCCGAGTAAGAACTCATCAACAAGACATGAGAATCCACTTCATTCCACAAATGAAATAACATGAAAGAATCTCTCAAAACCCCCATAACTCCACACGGTATAACACATCCATAGAAATCGAGCATCCAATAGTCCTTTTCAATCTCAAGAAAACTCTTCTCATCACATTCAAACCATCTGAACACATCCCGTAGTCACATCATAATCATCATACATCCATCCAACCACTCTCCGATCCATAAATTCCATCATAGGGAAACTACCGGACATATAAGTCCAAAAGCACATGCTCACACAACTAAAACTACCAAGCCTAAGCAGCGGTTTAAACCTAGCCTCAAGTCCTCTAGACTGGCCCATCACCAAAACATAGAAAACACATCTCGCACTGCATCCATAGAATCACAAGTCATCAATGCATAGCTAATACCGAGCGCTCACATACGCATATGAGTGAGTGGAAGGAATTCAAAGAGATACGCTTCAAGCTGAATCAATGCTGCACGATAAGGAAAGAAAGATGGGGAATTTATCCTAGATGCCCTCTAGCCTCTCAAAGATAGGTATGGACGTCATCATACTGATCTGCAAGACTCTACTAGACATTTGCTCATGACTCGTAGAACTTATAAACCTAGAGTTTTGATACTAACTTGTCATGGCCCAAAATCTAACTAACCATGATAGCACCTAACCCAACCCGCTAGGTAAGCCAATAACAGTAAACACAATTTAATAATATAATTAAGAGTCAAAAGTGATATATAACTAAATCTTTACACAGCTCCCCAAGGACTGGTAGTACAAGCCATGAGCTTTTAAGATTTAGATTTATAAAGTGAAATGAGAAATGATACAATATCTGTTCGAAATGTACATGAACAGAATCTCAAATCTAGAACTACCAAGAACTAGTGGTAGCAAAATCTGGAACGCGGTATATCTTCAATGTTAGCTCCCGCCATTCACAGCAACATCAGCTCCAAAATCTGCACGCAAGGTGCAGAAGTGTAGTATGAGTACAACCGACTCCACGTACTCAATAAGTATCCTAACTAACCTCAGAGAGGTAAAAGAAGCAAGAACTATAAATTATACTCACCAACACCTATACAATTCATAATTTCAACAAGTATAGAACAGATGTATTATTAAATCAGTAAAATCTCAGGTATAACCTCTTTGATGCTCAAAACTCTTTGTTTATAAAATGTTTTACTGAGTCAACAATCCAGCATATAAAGAAGGTATGCAAGTACAGCAGGCAACATTCAAGGAAATTGCAAATAAGGGTGAAATGCAATAACCAAATGACAGTCTGTTGCGGCGCGTAACCCGATCCAATAACAGTAACCAGCTCTCCTAGAGCTCACATCAACCAAAAACCCATCGGTTTCTTACAATCCGCGTGTATACCATCAAGAGAGATACATGAGAGGGTGACCCTAGGGGGATGGATCCGTATCCACATGCAAGCACGGCCAACTCAACATGCTATCAGCCCGGCGTAGTCACATGCCCAATATCATAAATCGCCCGACGTGGTCACAGGCTCAATATCAACAGCACGGACAACTCACGTGCTGCACGAAAAACTCATATGCCATAATATCAACATCTGGATCCGCGCGAACAACTCACGTGCTGCACGGATAACTCGCGTGTCGATACTCACAATCTGCCCGGCGTGGTCACGGGCATAATAACACAATCTGCCCCGCATATTCATAGGCATAACAACACAATCCGTTCGGCATAGTCACAGGCATAATAATACAATACGTCTGGCATGGTCATAGGAATAACAACACAATCCGCCCGGTGTGATCATAGTTGTATCAACACAATCCGCCCGGCGTACTCACAAGCATAACAACACAATCCGCGCGGCGTGGTCACATACATCAAGTCCAATCATATCACACAGGAGCAAATAAATAAGAATACATGTAGGTGATGAATGAAAAACAAATCTCATGTTCCTGGACTGGTATAATGACATACTAAAGTGTAGGCATGTGCAAAGTGTGCTATCATAGCTCAAATCGGTAATTTCATCACAGAATATCATTTATCAAGTTCATTCAGGGATTAACCTCTATGTAGCCTCAAACATGGGCTCAAACCCCACACATGTGCTCACATATAGCACATAGCTATCACAAATAATTCAGGCAACTAGTGCCTCAACCAAGTTTAGATAAGATATTTACCTCAAACAAGCCAAAACAAATACCGAGCAAGCCAAACGACATCTAGAAATGCCATCTCGCACATATAAACCTCTAAACAGCTCGAAACTAGCCAAAAGCAACTCAAAACATCAAATAATTCCTAAGAAAATAATCCCAAATGATAAAGGTCGAAGCTTTACTTGTTTACTCAAAGTCAACAAAAAGGTCAAACTTGGGCCCATACCTCGTCTGGACCCATCCGAGCCCCTCAAAAACCATGTTCGAATATGCCAAAATGTCCCAAAACATGACACGGACCTACTCGAAGCCTCAAATCACACATAACAACATCAAAATAACGATTCACACCTCAATCAAACTTAATGAACTTTCAACTTCCAAAACTCATACCAAACCATGTCAAATCAATCTAGATTGACCTGAAATTTTACATACAAGTACCAAATGACATAACAAAGCTATTAAAATTCCCAAAACTAAAATTCAAACCTGATATCATCAAAGTCAACTCCCTGTCAAACTTATGAATATTCCAAACCTTTAAATTTTCAACTTTTGCCAAATAGTGCCGAAACCTTCTAGAAATATCCAAATGCAAATCTGGGCATACGCTCAAGTCCAAAATTACCATCCGAACCTAACATAACCATCAAAACTCCAATCCGAGATCAAATACTCAAAAGTCAAACTTGGTCAACTCTTCCAACTTAAAACATCAAACATAAAACTCATTCTTCCAAACTAATTCTGAATCACCCAAAAAACTAAAACCGATGATATACACAAGTCATAATACATCATATGGAGCTATTCATACCCCAAAACTACCGAGCGAAGTGCAAATGTTTAAAACGGTGACCATATTAGTCTATTTGACTCTCTTTTTTAATCCAAAAGCTTCTTAATAATAACTCTCAAAATTTGTGTAAAAATAAATTACTTATCCTAAAATTAATTTATTATTTCAAAATCATTTAAAATTCTTTATAAATTAAAAGTCAAACACTACAGAAATTTATTTAACAAAAAGATCTCTTATAAAGCTTCTCGACATTCTCTTTCCTTTGGCTCTATACTCTTTTCTTAGAAAATTTTCTTTTGGCAAAGTACATCGGCAACCTCTTATAGTTGTCTGCACTTTTGTAACGACCCAAAAGTTGTAGCCCCATTTCTTAATTTACTACTCATTTTATGATTTATAGTTGTTATGTGACCTGCTGGGATAGTTGGTTAGGGTCAGGAGAGGTTTTGGAATGAATTGAGATACTTAGTCTCAAGGTTGGAAGCTTAAGTTGAAAAGGTTGATCGGATATTGACTTATGTGTAAACGACTCCGGAATAGAGTTTTGATGGTTCTGTTAGCTTCGTTGGGTGATTTTGGACTTAGAAGCGTGTATGGATTGTGATTTAGAGGTCCGTAGTAGAATTAGACTTGAAATAGCAGAAGTTGGAAATTAGAAAGTTTGACCGAGAGTGGACTTTGTGGTTACCGAGTTTGGATTAGAGTTTCGGGAGTTAGAATAGGTCCATGGTGTCATTTGTGACTTGTGTGCAAATATTTGGGGTCAATCGGACGAGATTTGATAGGTTTCGGCGTTGTTTGTAGAAGTTGGAATTTCCTTAGTTTCAATAGGCTTGAATTGGGGTGCGATTCGTGTTTTTGATGTTGTTTGAGGTGATTTGAGGGCTCGAATAAGTTCGTATCGTGTTTTAGGACATGTTTGTATGTTTGATTGAGGTTCTGGGGGCCTCGGGTTGATTTCGAATGGTTAACGGCTAGGCTGGTAGTCAAAAATGGGACTTAGTGCATTGTTGAAATTAGGAATTTTCTGGTGTGGTTGGCCGCAGGTGCGGCTGGAGTGGCGCATAAGTGAGGTTGGCTTGAGCTGAGGGATTTCCGCAGGTGCAAAGGATTTGTCCGCACCTGCGAGGTCGCAGATACGGAGAAGCATCGTTGGTGCGCGTATGAGAGAGAAAGCCCGAACGCACAGGTGCAGAAGTAAATCCGCAGGTGCGGATGCGTATCTGTGCATGAAAGACCACATAAGTGGAGGTGGGCTGGGGGTCCAGGTTCATAAAAGCGAAGGAAAATCCGCAGAAGATGGACGGCAAATGCGGTCAAGTGGAGCGCAGGTGCGAGACCCCTAGACAGAACCTTAAATTCAAGTGTTCGCAATTTTTTCTTCATTTTGAACATTTCAAGCTCGTGATTAGGGGATTTGTGAGAGGATTTTCGAGGTGTTTCTTGAGGTAAGTTACTTGTGCTCATTTTTGTTCGATAATCTTGTTTCCCCATTGAATTTCCCACCTAGCTTGTGTGTATTTAAGGTGGAATTTGGGAGTTTGAGGCTAGGGATTTGGAGAGTGGAATTTGGGGATTTGGGTGACGATTTGGTATCGGATTTTGTAAAATTTGGTATGGTTGGACTCTAGGTTGAATGGGCTTTGGGGGTTTGTGACTTTTATCGGATTTTGAGACGTGGGCCTGGGGGGATGGCTTTTGAGTCGACTTTTGACTTTTGATTAATAACTTAGAATTTTCTTATGGAATTGATTCTGTTAGCCTGTGTTGATTGTATCAAACTGTTTGTGGCTCGATTCAAGGCATTTGAAGGCCTGTTCGCGAGGCAAGGGTGTGTTGGAGTAGGGATTTGCACGGATTGAGGTAAGTAACAGTTCTAAATATGTTCCTGAGGGTATGAAACCCCGTATTATGTGTCATGTGATTGGTTTTGAGGCGACGCACATGTTAGGTGACAAGCGTATGGGCGTGCACTGTAGGAATGGTGACTTGGTCAATTCCTAGGAACTGTGTAGTTAAATAATTTGTTGTTATCCGTATATTCTCCATGTGTTATAGAAAGTGAACTGCAAACCATGTTAGAAATCATTTTTAGACTGTGTGTCGGCATTGTAGGGACCCACAGAGGTCATGTACATATTGAATTATCTGCTAAATTGTTGTTTTGTACTTAGTCGCAGTTTTACTTGCATATCATATCTCAGTCTCTATTGTTAATTATTGATACATTATATCATTGTTGTTTGGGCTGATTATCATGATTACTGAGATCCCGAGAGACTGGAGAGGTTGATGACTGAGTGAGGCTGAGGGCTTGATTGTGAGGATATTTATGGGATCGGGCTGCACGCCGCAACATGTTTTATTGATTTATGCCATGATTGGCTTGTTATAGCGCTTGGGCTAAAGGATCCCCTCCGGAGTCTGTACACACCCCCAGTGAGTGCAGGTACCTACTGAATGCGAGTTCCGAGTGCCGAGCGATTGAGAGAAATGAGAAAATATGAGAAATGAGTGACTGTGAGGTTGGAGTGCATGGGAGGACTGAGTGACTGCTTCTTTGAGATTTGGCACTTGATTTCATTACTGTTGTACTTCAGCTGGCATATATCATTGTCATATATTTTCTGAGAGATATTATATCCCGTTTCAATTCAACTTGACATGAATTAACCGTTTTGGCCTTAATTGTCGGATTTGAAAGCATGCATATCTTTCTATGTTGTAAAATCTGTAATTGAACTATATCCATGAAGCTCGTCACTACTTTCAGTCCATTATTTAGTCTTGTTACTTACTAAGTTGGTTGTACTCATGCTACACCCTGCACTTCATGTACAGATTCAGGTATTTCCGGACACGGTGGGTGTTGATTTCTTGGCGCAGCTTGATCGTTTGAGATTCCAATGTAGCTGCCTGGAGTTCGCAGACCTTGTCTCTCCTTCCCTATCTTTCTATTTTATGTATTTACTTTTAGTGTTTCATAGATATTACTTCTAGACTTGTGTTGTATAGACACTTATATACTCAGTGACACCCAGATTTGGGAACTTCTGTGTCGAGTTTTGCTTTTTATCCAGTTTATGAGAGCTTTAGTTATTTAAATTGTTTAGCTCATTTTCATTTAAAAGTGTTGGAATATTTTGAAATGTCGGCTTGCCTAGTACCACATTAGGCGCCATCACAACATGTTTGTTTTAGGTCATGACAAGTTGGTATCAAAGCTTAGGTTACATAGGTCTCATGAGTCATGAGCAGGTTTAGTAGAGCCTTGCGGATCGGTACGGAGACGCCTGTACTTATCTTCGAGAGGTTGCCGAACCCATAGGAAAATTCACATTCTTGTATTCTTGTCGTGCAGATTTGTTGATTCCTATCACTAAATTTCTGTTATTTTATTCTCTCACAGATGGTGAAGACGCATGCTACCGGACAGGACAGCTAGCCACTAGTACAACCAGCTAGGGCCACGAGAAGCCAAGGTCACGATAGGGGTCGTGGTAGGGGCAAAGGTACAGCTCGTACAGCAGCTAGAGCAGCACCTGCAGATCTACTAGTTGCTCCAGCTGAGGAGCAGGTTCCAGATGTGGTTGAGCCAGTGGGGCCAGTTCAAGCACCAGTTGTGCCCATTGTGATTCTAGGACTCCAGGAGGCTTTGGCCCAGATATTGACTTTTGCACTGGCCTTGCTCAGCTAGTTTCGGCTCAGGCCGCACCAGCCACTTCTCAGGCCGGGGAAAGTACTCATACCCTCGCCGCCTGTACTCCAGAGCAGGTGATGCAGGGACTCCAGACATGGGAGGTACTACCAGCCCAGCCGGTTGCAGTTGCTTAGGCCCAAGTGGGTCCTGTTATGACTGATGATGAGCAGAGGAGACTAAAGAGATTTGGGAGGCTCCAGCCTCCAGCATTTAGTGGGGCCGAGTCTGAGGATGCCCAGGACTTTTTGGATAGTTGCCAATGGATTCTTCGCACGGCAAGGATTCTGGAGACCAGTGGGGTCTTATTCACTTCTTTTCAGTTTAATGAGGCTGCCTTCAGATAGTGGGAGGCTTACGAGAGGCGCAGGCCAGTTGGTGCAGCACCACTTACATGGCGTGAGTTCTCCGTTCTCTTCTTGGAGAAGTTCGTGCCACAGTCTCGCAGGGAGGAGCTGCGTAGATAGTTTGAGCAGCTACATTAGGATGGCATGTCTGTGACTCAGTACGATATGAGATTTTCCGAGTTGGCCCGTCACGCAGTTTAGTTGGTTCCCACGGATAGGGAGAGGATTAGGATGTTTATTGATGGCCTCACATATTAGTTGCGATTGCTTATGACTCGAGAGAGGGTATCTGGTGCTACTTTCGACGAGGTGGTTGATATTGCTCGGCAGATAGAGATGGTCTGTAGTTAGGAGCGAGAGGAGAGGGAGGCCAAGATGCCTCAAGGTTTGGGTGGTTTCGGTGGTGTTCCTTCTAGAGGGCAGTCCTACCACAGCAGGGGTCGTCTTTATAGGCCCGCTCAGATGAATTGTCCAGCTCACCGTAGTGCATCATCCAGCTATGGTTCATACAGTGCTCGTTAGAGTCAGTCATCTCTCAGTGCCCTTCCAGCTTAGAGTTCATCATGTGATCCATCACTTCAGGGTTCATCTATCCCAAGCCCTTCTAGCAGTTACTCGAGTACTCGGGGCCCGATGCAATCCCCACCACCACCACTTTCGAGGTGTTGCTTCGATTGCTGGGAGTTTAGGCATATGTAGAGATAGTGTCCTCGTCTCCTGGGAGGTCCAGTGCAACATAGGAGTCAGGTTGTGACTTCCACACCAGTTACTTCATCACACGGCCAGCCAGCTCGGGGTGGTGCCCAAGCAGTTAGAGGTCGCCCTAGAGGGGAAGGCCGATCAGGTGGCGGTCAGGCACGATTCTATGCTATTCCTACTAGACCAGATGTTGTTTCTTAAGATGCAGTAATCACAGGTATTGTCTCAGTATGACACAGGGATGCCTCTGTATTATTTGGCCCTGGTTCCACTTATTCGTATGTATCATCATATTTTGCTCATCATTTGGATATGCCCCGTGAGTCCTTAGTTTCATTTGTTCATGTATCTACGCCAGTGGTATACTATTATTATGGACTGTGTATATCGATCATGTGTAGTAACTATTGGGGGATTGGAGACTAGAGTTGATCTCTTATTGCTTAGTATGGTTGATTTCAACGTGATCGTGGGTATGGATTGGTTGTCTCCATGTCATGATGTTATGGATTGCCATGCTAAGACCATGATGTTGACGATGTCGGGGTTGCCAAGGATTGAGTGGAGAGGTTCTCTAGACTATGTTCCCAGCAGAGTGATTTCATATTTGAAGGCCCAGCGGATGGTTGGGAAGGGTTGTTTATCTTATTTGACCTTTGTGAGGGATGTTGGTGTTGATACTCTTACTATTGATTCTATTCTGGTGGTGCGAGATTTTTCGGATGTGTTTCCTGCAGACCTGCCGGGCATGCCGTCCGAAAGGGATATTGACTTTGGTATTGACTTGGTGCCGGGCATTCAGTCCATTTCTATTCCACTATAGCGTATGGCACCAGCAGAGTTGAAGGAATTGAAGGAGCAGCTTCAGGAACTTCTTGATAAGGGGTTTATTAGACCGAGTGTGTCGCCTTGGGGTGCACCGGTTCTATTTGTAAAGAAGAAGGATGGTACTATAAGGATGTGCATCGATTATAGGCAATTGAACAATGTTACAATCAAGAACAAGTATCCTTGCCGCGCATTGATGATCTATTTGACCAGCTTCAGGGAGCGAGGGTGTTCTCTAAGATTGACTTGAGGTCTGGGTAACACTAGTTGAAGATTCGGGACTCAGATATTCTAAAGACACATTCAGAACCCGTTATGGTCATTATGAGTTCCTTGTGATGTCTTTTGGGCTGACCAATGCCCCAGCAGCATTCATGCATCTGATGAACAGTGTATTTTAGCCTTATCTCGACTCGTTTGTCATAGTATTTATTGATGATATCCTGGTGTACTCTCGTAGTCAGGAGGAGCATGCCCAACATTTCAGGGTTGTGTTGCAGCGGTTGAAAGAGGAGAAGCTTTATGCCAAGTTCTCCAAATGTGAGTTTTGGCTTAGCTTAGTGGCGTTCTTGTGGCATATGGTGTCCAATGAGGGGATTCAGGTGGATCTAAAGAAGATAGATGCGGTTCAAAGTTGGCCCAGCCATCCTCAGCTACGGAGATTTGGAGCTTTCTTGGCTTGGCCGGTTATTATTGTCGCTTCGTAGAAGGTTTCTTGTCTATTGCATCGCCTTTAACCAAATTGACCCTAAAGGGTGCTACTTTCAGGTGGTCGGATGAATGTGAGGAGAGCTTTTAGAAGCTCAAGACTGCCTTAACCAAAGCTCCAGTTCTAGTTTTGCCTTCAGCTTCAGGCTCTTATACAGTATATTGTGATGCTTCTCGGATTGGTATTGGGTGTGTCTTGATGTATGAGGGTAAAGTAATTGCTTGTGCTTCGTGCTAGTTTAAGCCCTATGAGAAGAACTACCATGTTCATGATTTGGAGTTGGCTGCCATCATTCATGCATTGAAGATTTGGAGGTATTATCTCTATGGTGTGTCTTATAAGGTATTTACGGATCACCGGAGTCTCCAGCACTTGTTCAAACAAAAGGATTTAAATTTGAGGCAGCGGAGATGGTTGGAGCTGCTAAAGGACTATGATATTACTATTCTGTATCATCCCGGGAAGGCCAATGTGGTGGCCGATGCCTTGAGTAGGAAGGCGGTGAGTATGGGTAGACTTGCATTCATTCATGTTGGTGAGAGACCTCTTGCAGTTGATGTTTAGGCCTTGGCCAACCAGTTCATGAGATTAGATATTTTGGAGCACAGCCAGGTTCTAGCTTGTGTAGTTTCTCAGTCTTCCTTATATGATCGCATCAGAGAGCGCCAGTATGATGATCCCCATTTGCTTGTCCCTAGGGACACGGTTCAACACGGTGATGCCATGGATGTTACTATTAGAGATGATGGTGTATTGCGGATGCAGGGCAGGCTATGTGTGCCCAATGCAGATGGTTTGCATGAGTTGATTCTCCAGGAGGCTCACAGTTCGCGGTACTCCATTCATCCAGGTGCCGCGAAGATGTATCAGGACTTGAGATAGCATTATTTGTGGAGGAGAATGAATAAGGATATAGTGGGATTTGTAGCTCGATGCTTTAACTGTCAGCTGGTGAAGTATGAGTATCAGAAACCGGGCAGATTGCTTCAGAGGCTTGAGATTCCAAAGTGGAAATGGGAGCGTATCACCATGGATTTTGTAGTTGGGCTCCCATAGACTTCGAGGAAGTTCGATGCTATTTGGGTGACTGTGGATCGGCAGACCAAGTCCGCACACTTCATTCCAGTTTGGACTACTTATTCTTCAAAGTGGTTGGCTGAGATTTACATCCGTGAGATTGTTCACCTTCACGGTGTGCCAGTGTCCATCATTTCAGATCAGGGCACACAGTTTACATCATAATTTTGGAGAGTCGTGTAGCGAGAGTTGGGTACCCAGGTTGAGTTGAGTACAGCATTTCACCCTTAGACGGACAAATATTCCGATCACACTATTCAAATATTGTAGGACATGCTACGCGTTTGTGTCATTGATTTCGGGGGTTCTTGGGATCAGTTTCTGCCATTCGCGGAGTTTGCCTACAACAACAGCTACCAGTCAAGCATTCAGATTGATCCGTATGAGGCTTTGTATGGGAGACGGTGTCGATCTCCGTTGGGTTGGTTTGAGCCTGGGGAGGCTAGGCTATTGGGTACTAACTTAGTTTAGGACACTTTGGACAAGCTTAAATTGATGCAGGATCGGCTTCGCACGGTGCAGTCCAGACAGAAGAGTTACGCCGATAGGAAGGTTTGATGTTGCTTTCATGGTTGGGGAGAAGGTACTACTCAAGGTTTCACCCATGAAGGGTGTTATGAGGTTCGGGAAGAAGGGAAAGTTGAGCCCTCGGTATATTGGGCCGTTTGAGGTACTTTAGAGGAATGGAGAAGTGGCTTACAAGCTTGCCTTGCCACCTAGTTTGTCTAGTGTGCATCCAGTGTTTCATGTTTCTATGCTCCGGGAGTATGTCGGCAATCTGTCTCATGTTTTGATTTTAGCATGGTTCAGTTGGATGGTGATTTGACTTATGATGTGGAGCCGGTGGCCATTTTGGATCCGCAGGTTCGAAAGTAGAGGTCAAAGAATATAGCTTCAGTGAAGGTGCAGTGGAATGGTCAGCCAGTTGAGGAGGCTACTTGGGAGACCGAGTGGGAGATGCGGAGCAGATATCCACGCCTATTTGAGACTCCAGATACGTTTCTAGACGCATTCGAGGATGAACGTTTGTAAGAGGGGGAGGATGTAACGACCCGGCCGGTCATTTAAAGAGTTGTAGCTCCCTTCCCTCGTTTATTGCTCATTTTATGCTTTACAATTGTTATGTGACTTTTTGGGGTAGTTGGTTCGAGTCCGGAGAGATTTTGGAATGAATTGAGACACTTAGTCTCAAGGCTGGAAGTTTAAGTTGAAAAGGTTGACCAGATATTGACTTATGTGTAAACGACTTCGGAATGGACTTTTGATGGTTCAGTTAGCTCTGTTGGGTGATTTTGGACTTAGGAGCATGTCCAGATTGTGATTTGGAGGTCTGTAGTGGAATTAGGCTTGAAATGACAGAAGTTGGAAATTAGGAAGTTTGACCGAGAGTGGATTTTGTGGTTACCGGGCTTGGATTGGAATTTCGAGAGTTGGAATAGGTCCATGGTGTCATTTGTGACTTGTGTGCAAAATTTTGGTGTCAATCGGACGTGAATTGATAGGTTTCGGCATTGTTTGTAGAAGTTGGAATTACCCTAGTTTCAATAGGCTTGAATTGGGGTGCGATTCGTGTTTTTGATATTATTTGAGGTGATTTGAGGCCTCTACTAAGTTCGTATCGTATTTTAGGACTTGTATTATTTGATTGAGGTCCCGGGGGCCTCGGCTTGATTTCGGATGGTTAACAAATCGAAAATGGGACTTAGTGCATTGCTGAAGCTGGGAGTTTTCTGGTGTGATCGCACCTGCGAGAGGTTGGCCGCAGGTGCGGCTGGAGTGGCGCATAAGCAAGGTTGGCTTGAGCTGAGGGATTTTCGCAGGTGCGAAGGATTTGTCCGTACTTGCGAGGTCGCAGATGCAGAGAGGCGTCACAGGTGCGCGTATGAGAGAGGAAGCCTGAAGGCGCAGGTGCGGATGCGTATATGCGCATGAGAGAATGCAGAAGCGGAGGTGGGCTGGGGGTCCAGGTTCGTAAAAGCGAAGGAAAATCCGCAGATGCGGTCAAGTAGAGCGCAGGTGCGAGACCCCTGGACAAAACCTTAAATTCAAGTGTTCGCAATTTTTTCTTCATTTTGAACATTTCAAGCTCGGGATTGGGGGATTTTTTAGAGGATTTTCGAGGGGTTTCTTGAGGTAAGTCACTTGTGCTCATTTTTGTTCGATAATCTTGTTTCCCCATTGAATTTTCCACCTAGTTTGTATGTATTTAAAATAGAATTTGGGAGTTTGAGGCTAGGAATTTGGAGAGTGGAATTTGGGGATTTGGGTGAAGATTTGGTGTTGGATTTTGGTAAATTTAGTATGGTTGGACTCGTGGTTGAATGAACTTTCGGGTTTTGTAACTTTTATCGGATTTCGAGACGTGGGCTCAGGGACCGCTTTTGAGTCGACTTTTGACTTTTGATTAATAAATTAGTATTTTCTTATGGAATTAATTCCTTTAGCCCGTGTTGATTGTATCGAACTATTTGTGGCTAGATTCGAGGCATTTGCAGGCTGGTTCACGAGGCAAAGGTATGTTGGAGTAGGGATTTGCACGGCTTGAGGTAAGTAACAGTTCTAAATATGGTCCTGAGGGTATGAAACCCCGTATTATGTGTCATGTGATTGATTTTGAGGTGACGCACATGCTAAGTGACGGGCGAGTGGGCGTGCACCGTAGGAATGGTGACTTGGTCAATTCCTAGGAACTGTGTAGATGAATAATCTGTTGTTATCCGTATATTTTCCATGTGGTATAGAAATTGAACTGCAAACCATATTAGAAATCATGTTTAGACTATGTGTTAGCATTGTAGGGACCCATAGAGATCGTGTACATGTTGAATTATCTGTAAATTTTTATTTTGTACTCAGTCACAATTTTACTTGCATATCACATCTCAGTCTCTATTATTCATTATTGATACATTATATCATTGTTGTTTGGGCTGATTATCATAATTACTGAGAGCCCGAGAGACTGGAGAGATTGATGACTGATTGAGGTCGAGGGCCTGATTGTGAGGATATTTATGGGATCGGGCTTCACATCGCAGCATGTTTTATTGATTTATGTCATGATTGGCTTGTTATAGAGCTTGGGCTAAAGGAGCTCCTCCAGAGTCTGTACACACCCCCAGTGAGCACAGGTACCTACTGAGTGCGAGTGCCGAGCGATTGAGAGAAATGAGAGAATATGAGGAATGAGTGACTGTGAGGTTGGAGTGCATGGGAGGACTGAGTGACTGCTTCTCTGAGATTTTGCACTTGATTTCATTAATGTTGTACTTCAGCTGGCATATATCATTGTCATGTAATTTCTGAGAGATGTTATATCCTGTTTCAATTGAACTTGACATGAATTAACCGTTTTGGCCTTAGTTGTCGAATTTGAAAGCATGCATATCTTTCTATGTTGTAAGTTCTGTAATTGAACTATATCCGTGAGCCTCGTCACTACTTTCAGTCCATTATTTAGTCTTGTTACTTAGTGAGTTGGTTGTACTCACGCTACACCCTGCACTTCGTGTGCAGATCTAGGTGTTTTCGGATATGGTGGGTGTTGATTTCTTTGCGCAGTTTGATCGTTGGAGATTCCAAGGTAGATGTCCGACGTTGGCAGACCTTGTCTCTCCTTCCCTATCTTTCCATTTTATGTATTTAGTTTAATTTTTCATAGACATTACTTCTAGACTTATATTGTATAGACGCTCATGTACTCAGTGACACACCGATTTGGGAACTTCCGTGTCGAGTTTTGATTTTTATCCAATTTATGAGAGCTTTAGTTATTAAATAGTTTAGCTCATTTTCATTTAAAAGTGTTGGAATATTTTGAAATGTCGTCTTGCCTAGTACCACATTTGGCGTCATCACTACAGGTTAGTTTTGGGTCGTGATAACTTTTCACTTAAATACTCCATTATAGTTCTGTTCCATTTGAACACTCTAACTGCATTTTCAATGTGTCATTTAGACACAACTTGGTGATGTGGTATAGTGCGGGAAGAAATCTAATTTTTCTTTTTTAAATTTTTTTCTCTTTCTTTTTTCTCCTAGTCACCACCTTCCTCTATCTCCCTCTACCAGTTTCACCATCCACCTTAATTGGTGCGCCCATTTAACGAAAAAAGTA